>NC_048599.1:48627477-49827477 GCF_003668045.3 Cricetulus griseus
TGTACAGGTCTTTCACTTTTTTGGTTAGCGTTACCCCAAGATATTTTATGTTGCTTGTGGATATTGTGAAAGGTGATGTTTCCCTGATTTCTTTCTCATTGGACTTATCATCAGTATATAGTAGGGCTACTGATTTTTTTTTTAGTTAATTTTGTATTCTGCTACTTTCCAGAAGGTGTTTATCAGCTGTAGGAGTTCCCTGGTTGAGTTTTTTGGGTCACTTATGCAGACTATCATATCATCTGCAAATAGTGAAAGTTTGACTTCTTCCTTTCCAATTTGTATCCCTTTGATCTCCTTTTCTTGTCTTATTGCTCTAGCTAGAATTTCAAGGACAATTTTGAAGAGGTATGGAGAGAGTGGACAGCCTTGTCTTGTTCCTGATTTTAGAGGAATAGCTTTGAGTTTTTCCCCATTTATTTTGATGTTGGCTGTTGGTTTGGTGTATATTGCTTCTATCATGTTTTAGATATGTTCCTGTTATTCCTGTTCCCTCCAAGATCTTTATCATGAAGGATGTTGGATTTTGTCAAAGGCTTTTACAGCATCTAGTGAGATGTTCATGTGGTTTTTCTTTTTCAGTCTGTTTATATGGTGGATTACATTGATGGATTTTCATATGATGAACCATCCTTGCATCCCTGGGATGAAGCCTACTTGATCATAGTGGATGATTTTTCTGATGTGTTCTTGGATTCGATTCGACAATATTTTGCTGAGTAGTTTTGCATCGATGTTCATGAGGGATATTTTTCTGTAGTTCTCTAGTTGTATCTTTTTGTGGCTTGGGTATAAAAGTGATTGTAGCCTCATAAAAAGAGTTTGGCAATGTCCCTTCTGCTTCTATTGTGTGGAACAATTTGAGGAGTACTGGTATTAGCTCTTTGAATTTCTGGTAGAATTCTGCAGTGAAGCCATCTGGCCCTGGGCTTTTTTTGGTTGGGAGGCTTTTGATGACTGTTTCTATTTTATTAGGGGTTATAGGTCTATTTAAACTGCTTCTCTGTTCTTTGTTTAATTTTGGTCAGTGATAACTATCCAGAAAATTGTCCATTTCCTTTAGTTTTTCGAATTTTGTGGAGTTTTCAAAGTATGACCTGATGATTCTCTGGATTTCCTCAGTGTCCCATTTCATTTCTGATTTTGTTAATTAGCATGCTCTCTCTCTGCCTTTTGGTTAGTTTGGATAGAGATTTGTCTATCTTGTTGATCTTCTCAAAGAACCAACTCTTTGTTTCATTGATTCTTTGTAATGTTTTCCTAGTTTCTACTTTATTGATTTCAGCTCTCAGTTTGTTTCCTGGCGTCTACTCCTCTGTAGAGAGTTTGCTTCTTTTTGCTCTAAAGCTTTCAGTTGTTCTGTCAATTCTCTAGTGTGATTTTTCTCCAGTTTCTTCATGTGGGCATTTAGTGCTATGAACTTTCCTCTTAGCACTGCTTTCAGAGTGTCCCACAAGTTTGGGTATGTTGTGTCTATATTCACATTAAATTCTAGGAAGTCTTTAATTTCTTTTTTTATTTCTTCTTCAACCCAGGAATGGTGCAATTGGGTGTTATTCAATTTCCACAAGTTTGTAGGTTTCCTGCAATTTGTATTACTGTCGAATTCTAACTTTAAAGCATTGTCATCTGATAAGATACAGGGGTTATTTCAATTCTTTTGTCTGTGAAGGTTTGCTTTGTTGCCAACTATGTGGTCAATTTTAGAGAAGGTTCCATGTGATGCTGAAAAGAAGGTATATTCTTTTGTGTTTGGATGGAATGTTCTATAGATATCTGTTAAACCCAGTTGGGACATAACTTCTGTTAGATCCTTTGTTTCTTTGTTAAGTTTCTGTCTGGTGGTCCTATCGAGTGGTGAAAGCGGGGTGTTGAAATCTCCTACTATAAGTGTGTGTGGTTATATGTGTGGCTTGAGCTTTAGTAATGTTTATTTTACAAATGTGGGTGCCTTTGTATTTGGGGCATAGATGTTCAGGATTGAGACTTCGTCTTGATGGACTTTTCCTGTGATGAGTATGAAATGCCCTTCTTCATCTCTTTTGATTGATTTTAGTTTGAAGTCTAATTTGTTAGATATTAGAATTGCTACACAAGCTTGTTTCTTGGGCCCATTTGATTGGAAAATCTTTTCCCAACCCTTTACTCTGAGGTAATGCCTGTCTTTGAAGTTGAGGTGTGTTTCTTGTATACAGCAGAAGGATAGATTCTGTGTTCGTATCCATTCTGTTAGCCTGTATCTTTTATGGGCAGGTTAAGACCATTGACATTGAGGGAATTAATGTCCATTGATTGTTGGTTCTTGTTTGTTTTGGATTTATTATTAGTGGTGTCATTGTGTGTATATTTCCCCCTCCTCTTTCTTTTCATGTTTGGGAAAATTGGATTATCTATTGCCTACGTTTTTGTGAGTGTAATTATCTTCGTTGGGTTGCAGTTTTCCTTCCAGGACTCTCTGTAGTGCTGGATTTGTGGATATGTATTGTTTAAGTCTGGTTTTTGTCATGGAATATCTTGTTTTCTCCATCTATAGTGATTGAAAGTTTTGCTGGGTACATTAGTCTGGGTTGGCATCCATGCTCCCTTAGTGTTTGTAGGATATCTATCCAGGACTTTTTGGCTTTCAAAGTTTCCATTGAGAAGTCGGGTGTGATTCTGATAGGTCTGCCTTTATATGTTACTTGGCCTTTTTCCTTTGCTGCTCTCAATATTTTCTCTTTATTCTGTAAGTTTGCTGTTTTGATTATCATGTGGTGAGGGGACAGTCTGTTTGGTGTCCTGTAAGCTTCTTGTACTTTCATAGGCATATCTTTCTGTAGGTTGGGGAAGTTTTCTTCTATGATTTTGTTGAATATGTTTGCTGTACCTTTGAGCTGTATTTCTTTACCTTCTTCTACACCTATTATTCTTAGGTTTGGCCTTTTCACGGTGTCCCATATTTCCTGGATATTTTGTGTTAGGGATTTGTTGGACTTGAGATTTTCTTTGGTCAATGACTGTATATCTTCTAGTGAGTCTTCAATAACCGAGCTTCTCTCTTCCATCTCCTGAATTCTATTGGTTATACTCACATCTTTAGTTCCTGATCGTTTATCCAGCCTTTCTATTTGCAGACTCACCTGAGGCTCGGGCACCCGACGCAGGACCCCCTCCTCACTTTTTATGATCCCTTTCCCTAATAAAAAAAAAAAAACCCTCTGCTTAAATCCTGTTGCATAGCATCTTCCTCCCACTCACTGCTTTTCTGAAATTACAACAACATGTATACACTGGAATTTAATTCAGCCAACAATGAGAAAAAGAACCATACAAATTACAAAAAACTAGATGTAACTGGAAAATATATTAAGTGAGGCTCAGAAAGACAAATACCACATGTTCTCTCTCATTTAGATCTAGCTTGTAACTTTTTATAGATTCGTATCTTTGTGAGAGTGCAGGAGAATATGTGCCAGGAAACTGTGAAGGGGCTCATAAGTGGAGAAAGAATTACTTTCATCAGAAAATTACCCTATAATTAAATCTCATAGCTGGTATTTATTTAAAACCCAAAAGATTGTGATTAGTTAGATTAGCTTCTGGCTATTTCTGAGAAATCTTAAATTCCTGTTTCTGTCCCTGTTAGAATTCCTGTTTAGGTACTGGTGAGATGGTTCGGTAGGTAAGGGTGGCTTGACACTAAACTTGATGACTTGAGTTCATCCCCAGGTCCCATATGGTAGAAAGAAAGAACTGATGCCCATAAATTGTGCTCTGGCCTCTATATGTGTGTCAGCACACACACACACACACACACACACACACACACACACACACACACACACACAGAGAGAGAGAGAGAGAGAGAGAGAGAGAGAGAGAGAGAGAGAGAGAGAGAGAAATAATGTTAAAAAAGAATTTCTGTATAAATTTACTTCTAGATGTATCTCTTCCTCTGACCAGGTTAACTATTTACATTGCTTTTTAAAAATTTTGACCTTATAATAAAAATATGAATGGAACAACAAAAGCATACAAACAGAAAATTGGGACATTATGGAAAGACCAAATCTATGAATTATGCACATAGAAAAGTTCCATGCCAAAGGTATAGAAAATATTTTAGTAAAATCATAACACAAAATTTTCAAAATCTGGGAAAAGAAATATTCTTCATAGTACAAGAAACATAAAGAAACACTCAATAGAATAGTTTAAACACTAAATGTGCAGAACAAATAAATCATTTTTAAAAAGCTGAAAGAGAGAAACACCAAGTCACACATAAAGGCAGGCTCATTAACATTACAGCTATCATGATAGTTGGGGTATTCACCAATCTGATTACAGGGAAGGCCAGTTTGGGCATCCTCTCCACTGTTGCTAGGAGTCTTAGCTGGGGTCATCCTTGTAGGTACTTGGGAATTATGTTCACACCAGGTTTCTCCCTAACCCCATAGTGGCTCTCTGTTTTTTTTTTTTTTTTTAGCTGAATTTTGAATTTATTTGAGTATTCTGGATTTTAAAAGAGAAACATTGTTTATATGGTAAGCATATATGAGACATGCTTGTGGCACAGTTTGTATGTAAGTGAGAAGATAGCCTTTGGGAGTCAGTTTTCTGCTTCTGCCATCAGTTCCTAGAGAGCAAACCAAGGGCCTCAGAATAGCAGTACCAGCTGAGCTATCTCATAGGCCCTGGATTTATATGCTAGGATGCCAGCTCTGGAAGCCAGTGTATCCAGTGGTCCAAGACAGTCGATAGAGTTGATAGCTGACATTCCTGTGAAAGTATCCAACTCACAGGTGGGAAGCAGCTGACCCAGGTAAGGTGTGTATTAGCACTAAACTAGCAATTGCGTTAAAAAAAAAGGGCCCATTGGTGGAGGAGTCTAGAATTTGAATTTCCTGCTTCTTTAACAGTCACTTGCATGTCCATTGCTACAGTGGGCTTTGCCATTCTAACCTGACTCCTGGTTTGAGGGAGCTGGTTTATTCTTTTTTTTTTTTTTATAGAGACATCCAGCACACTCCATTAAAAAAAACACAAAAAACAAACAAAAACAAAAACAAACAAACAAACAAACAACAACAAAAAAGTAAAAAACAAAATTCCAGAAGACAGCACAGTTCTGTTACTCTTGTGGTACTTGGCACCATTTTTTTTTTTAAATTAGTTTCTCAGTCATCATCTGGGAGGAAACCAATCTGAGCAACATCATTAAAAACAGCTCTGATAAAGCATGGTCACTACTATGTATCATAAAGCAGGTCCACATATGAGTGAGTACATATCATGTTTGTCTTTTTGTGATTGGGTTACCTCGCTCAGAATGGTTTCTTCAGTTCCATCCTTTTTCCTGCAAATTTCAAGATTCCATTGTTTTTTTCTGCTGAGTAGTACTCCATTGTGTAAATGTACCACAATTTCTCTATCCATTCTTCGGTTGAGGGGCATCTAGGCTGCTTCCAGTTTCTGGCTATTACAAATAATGCTGCTATGAACATGGTTGAACATATGTCCTTGTTATATGAATGTGCTTCTTTTGGGTATATGCTAGGAGTGGAATTGCTGGATCTTGTGGTAGACTCATTCCCATTTTCTTGAGGAGTCGCCATACTGATTTCCAAAGTGACTGTACGAGTTGGCACTCCCACCAGCAGTGGAGAAGTGTTCCTCTTTCTCCACATCCTCTCCAGCATAAACTGTCATTGGTATTTTTGATTTTAGGCTCTCTCTATTAAGATATCCCCTTCATTGCTCTTCCACTGCACCTATCCCCCCCTCCACCATCCCGTTCCCCCATGCCATGCTCAGTGGCAGTAGGACTATGATATAATCCTGGTACATGAGCTAGCTTGTTGGAGCCCATTGCCCCTGGTGGGATGCCATCCTCAGTCTTAATGCGTGGGAGAGGGGCTTGGCCCTGCCCCAACCTTTGTGTCAGACCTTGTTGACTCCTCATGGGAGCCCTTACCTGTGAGAGGTGAACTGGGGATGGGCTGAGGCGGGAGGCAAGAGGGACGGGAGGAGGAGTGGGGGGGGGGAGGACTGTGGTTGAAATGTGAAATGAAACTCAGAAGAATAGATAAATTATATTAAAAAACCCAGCTATTTCTCAATGGAAACTTAAAATGCCAAAGGTCTTAGAATGATGTATTTCAGTCTTGAAAGGCCACAGCTGCAAACACACACTACTATACCTAACAAAAATATTTGTAATAATTAAAAGAGAAAGGAAATCTTTCCATGATAAATTCAGAGTAAAACAATTTTGGCCACCTCAACAGAGGATTCTGGAAGGAGATCTTTAGACTGAAGAGAAAGGTAAATGTCTCCACGAATCAACAGGAAAGAATAAACCATGCTAGAATAGTAGCTAAACAATGAGGATTGGGAAATCATTAAACACTACAAGATGAATTTGTATACCTCTTTCATTAATAACTGAATATTAATGGGCTCAGTTTCCTAATGAAAAGGCACAAAATAATGTTTGGATTAAAAAGCAGGATCCATATTTTTTATCATCAGGAAACAGACCTTACCATTAAGGTAAGATACTACCTTACATAGATACTACGTTAGAATATAAGGATTTTTTAAAAAAGCATTCTATGAAAATGGAACTAGGAAACAAAAAAGCAATATTGTTCTAACATTTCACAAAACTAGATATAAAAGATAAAGAAGGTTACTTCATATCGATTAAGGGAACAGTCTATCAAGAGAATATCACAATTCAAAACATGCAAGCATGAGTACAGTTATAAGTTTTATACAATCTATTGTATTCTACTAGATGAAAGATACACAATAATGGTAGATTCCTAAGATAGCCTATTCTCACCTTTAGACAGGTCATTGAGACAAAAATAAACAAAGGGACATCAGAGTTAAATGACACTATAGATCAAAAATGGACCTAACCAAAATATACAAAAGTATTTCATGGAAACATGAAAGAGCACATGTTCTCAGAAGTCCATGGGACTTTCCCTGAAACAGGGCTATACATTATGACATAAAGCACTATCAGCAAATACAGGAAAATAAATTATTGTACTCTGATCACAAGGAAATAAAACTAGAAATCAACAGCAAGAAAAACTACACAAACCCATGGAGAGTAAACAAAACACTATTGAATGGTGAATGGGTCATTGAAGAGATAAAGAAAGACATCAGAGAAATTCCTAGAGTAGAATGAAAATGAAAACACAAAGCTTATGGAATTCAATGAAAGAACAGTCCTGAGAGGAAAGTTCATAGCTATAATTGCCTACACCTAACAATCACAAGAATCTTAAACAAATAGCTTAATGATGGGTTTGGGGTCCTTGGGAAAACAAGAACAAGCACAACCCCAAATCAGCAAACAGAACTAATTAAGTAGTGCAGAACACAAGGAATCAATGAAATGAAAATGTGGCTCTTTGAAATGATAAATAAGATTTACTCTTAGCCAAACTAACAAAAAATAAAAAAGAAGACCCAATTTAATAAAGTTGGAAATGAGAAGGGAGACATTACAATACACTAATGCAAAATTTAATATTGTAAGGACATAAACTAAAAATATGTTCTATCAGATAGAAAATTTAAAATAGATGAATTATCAAATGTATCTGACCTATCAAAGTTGAAACAAAAAAGAAATTTTTAAAAATTTTAAACAATTGTAACAAGCAATGTGATTGAAAGCATCAAAAAAAGTACACACACATACACAAAACCAAACTTCCCAACTAAAGATGCATAGACCCAAATAGATTCACTGTAGAATCCTACCAGGTCTTCAAAAAGCTCACAGCAATGCTTCTCAAATGAGCACAAAATAGAAATTAAAGAACTCAATCAACGTCATTTTACAAAGCTAGTGTTACTCTGATGTCAAGACCAGAAAAAGACACAAGAAAAAAAAATGATAAACTGATCTCCCTGATGAACATATGTGTAAAATCCTCAGTAAAATACTTGTAAACAATTCAAGAGCACATAAAAAAGTCACTCACCATAATCAAGATGGCTTCATTCCAGAGATGTAGAGCTGTCTCAACATATGTTAATTGATAAATACCCTGTAGGACGGAAATCATAAGATCATCTCAATAAATACAGAAAAAGCCTTGAACAAAATCAGACATCATTTCATGACAAAAGCCCTAAAGATATGAGGGCTGGAAAGATTTTGTTTTGTTTTTCCAGACAAGGCCTCTCTATGTAGCTCTGAACTCACTATGTGGACTTTGCTGACCTTGAACTCACAGAGATTTGCCTGCCTTTGCCTCCCAAGTGCTGGGATTAAAGGTGTGTGCTACTATGCCTAGCTCTCTGGTTGTTGGATCAGTCTCTGTGAGCCCCAGTGAGTCTAGAATAGTTGATTCTGTGGTGTCCTTGACCCCTCTGGCTCCTACAATCCTTCCACCCCATCTTGTGTAGGATTCCCCAAGCCCTGCCTCATGTTTGGCTGTGGGTCTGCATCTGTTTCCCCCAGTTGCTAGATGAAGGCTCTTGGCTGACGATGAGGCAAGGCACCAATCTATGAGTACAGCAGAATATCCTTATGCATCATTACACTGACATTTTTAAAATTAATCAATTTGACCCGGGCAGTGGTGGTGGAGTTCAAGGCCAGCCTGGTCTACAAAGCTACACAGAGAAACTCTGACTTGAAAAATCCACCCCCCCAAAATTAATTGATTGATTGATTGATTAATTGATCGCCAGTCATGTTTGGTTCTATGCTAGGTCTCTGGGATATTCAACCTCTGGGTCCAGGCAGTGTCAGGGGTGGGCTCACTCTCTTGGCATGGACCTCAGGCTTGGCCACCCCCACAAACTATGCACCACCCATACCCCAGCATATCCCATTGGCAGGACAGACTGTAGGGCAAAGCTTATGTGCCTGGGTTGGTATCCCAATCCTTTCTCTGGATGTCTTGCCTGGTCACAGGAGATGGCCAGTTCAGGCTCTGTATCCCTTATTGCTAGTGAGTCTTAGCTGGGGTCATACTTGCAGATTCCCAGGAGTTTCATTGCACTAGGTAGAAGCCTAGTTCCCCCAAATGCTTCCCAATTTCCCCGTCATCTTTTTCAGTACTCTCCCCTTGCATCTCCCACCCTATTCCTCATATTCCCATCCCCATCCGCCCCAGTCTACCCATGAAATCTATTCTTTTTCCCCTTCCCAGGGAGATCCAAGCATCCCCCTTTGTGCCTTCCTTGCTACCTAGCCTCTCTGGGTCTGTGCATTGTAGCATGGTTATTCTTTAGTCTATAGCTAATATCCGCTTATATGTGAGTACATAACATGTTTGTCTTTCTGGGACTGGGTTATCTCACTCAGGATGATTTTTTTTTCAGGTTCCCTCACTCAGGATGATTTTTTTCAGGTTCCATCCATTTGTCTACAAATTTCATGATGTCATTGTTTTGAATGGCTGACTATTACTTCAACGAGTAAATGTACCATGTTTTCTTTATCCATTCTTCAGTTGATGGACATCTAGGTTGTTTCCAGGTTCTGGATATTATGAACAAGGCTGCTATGAACATAGTTGAGCAAGCGTCTTTGTAGTATGATGGAGCATCCTTTGGGTATATTCCTAAGAATGGTACAGCTGGGTCTTGAGGTAGATTGATTCCCAATTTTCTGAGAAACAGTTATATTAATTTCCAAAGTGGCTTACAAGTTTGCAGTCCTATCAGCAATGGAGGAGTTTCCCCTTGTTCCACATCCTCTCCAGCATGAGCTGTCACTTGTGTTACTGATCTTAATCATTCTGACAGGTGTAAGATGGAATCTCAGAGCAGTTTTTATTTGTATTTTCCTGATAGCTAAGGATGTTGAACATTTTTAAAAAGTCTTTCTCAGCCATTTGAGATTCCTCTGTTGAGAACTCTGTTTAGCTCTGTATCCCATTTTTTAATTGGATTATTTGGGGGATTTTTGAAACCTAGTTTCTTGAGGTCTTTATATGTTTTGGGATATTACCCATCTTTCAGATGTGGAGTTGGTGAAAATCTTTTCCCATTCTGTAAGCTGCCACTTTGTCTTATTGGCAATGTCCTATGTGTTACAGAAGTTTTTCAGTTTCCATTTATTAATTATTTACCGAAATGTCTGCACTATTGGTGTTCTTTTCAGGAAGTTGTCTCCTGTGCCAGTGCATTCAAGGCTATTCCTCACTTCCTCCTCTATCAGGTTCACTGTAACTGGATCCATGTTGAGGTCTTTGATCCACTTGGACTTGAGTTTTATGCAGGGTGACAGATATGGGTCTATTTGCAATCTTCTATATGCCAACATCCAGTTTGACCAGCACCATTTGTTGAAGATGCTTTCTTTTACTATTGTATAATTCTGGCTTCTTTGTCTAAAATCAGATCAAAGGTTTGTGAATTCATGTCTGAGTCTTTGATTCTATTCTATTGATTTGCCTGTCTGTTTTTATGCCAATACCATGCAGTTTTAACTACTACAGCTCTGTAGAAGATCTTGAAATCAGGGATGATGAGACCTCGGAAGCTCTTCTATTGTACAGGATTGTTTTGGCTATCCTGGGTTTTTTTCCATATGAAGTTGAGTAATGTTTTTTCAAGGTCTGTGAAGAATTTTGTGCTGGGGTTTTGATGGGGATGCATTGAATGTAGATTGCTTTTGGTAAGGTGGACATTTTCACTATGCTAATCCTACTGATCCATGAGCATGGGAAATTGTTCCATCTTCTGATACCTTCTTAAATTTATTTCTTCAAAGACTTGAAGTTCTTGAAATACAGGTCTTTTACTTGCTTGGTTAGAGTTACCCCAAGATATTTTGTTATCTCTGGCTATTATGAAGGGTGTTGCTTCTCCATTTTCCTTCCCCACCCATTTATTGCTGATATTTTTGAGTTAATTTTGTATCCAGCCACTTCAATGAAGGTGTTTATCAAGTGTTGGCATTTTCTGGTAGAATTTTTGGTAGTTGTTTATGTAGACTATCATATCATCTGCAAATAGTGTTACTTTGACTTCTTCCTTTCCAATTTGTATCCTCTTGGTTTCCTTTAGTTATTCTATTGCTCTCGCTAGAACTTCAAGTATACTGAATAGATATGGAGAGGGTTAACATCATCATCTTGTTCCTGATTTCAGTGGAATTACCTTGAGCTTCTCTCCTTTTAATTTGATGTTAGCTATCGGCTTGCTGTGTATCACCTTTAATATGTTTATGTCCCTTGTATCCCTGATTTCTCCAAGACTTTTATCATGAAGAGGTGTTGGATTTTGTCAAAGGCTTTTTCAGCATTTAATGAAATGATTATGTGTTTTTCCTTTCTGTTTGTTTATATGGTGAATTATTACATTGATTGATTTTTGTATGTTGAACCATCCCTGCATCTCTGGGATGGAGCTTACTTGATCATGGTGGATGATCTTTTTGATGCATTCTTGGATTTGATTTGCAAGTATTTTATTGAGTATTTTTGCATCAATGTCTATTAGGGATATTGATCTGTAATCCTCTTTCTTTGTTAACTCCCTGTGTGATTTGGTTATCAGGTGATTGTTACCTTGTAAAATGAATTTGGCAATGTTCCTTCTGTTTCTATTTTGTGGAATAATTTGAGGAATATTGGTGTTAGTTCTTCTTTGAAAGTCTAGTTGAAATCTTCATTAAAATGGTCTGCCCCCCTTTTTTGGTTGGGAGAATTTTAGTGACTACTTTTACTTCCTTCGGGGTTGTAGTTCTATTTAAATTGATTATCTGATATTGATTTAACTTTAGTAGGTCTTACCTATCAAGAAATGTCTCCATTTCTTTTAGATTTTTCAATTTTGTTGGGTACAGGTTTTTGAAGTATGATCTAATGATTCTCTGGATTTCCTCGATGTCTGTTGCTATGTCACCCTTTTCATTTCTAACTTTGTGAATTTGGATATTCTCTCTCTGCCTTTTAGTTAGTTTGGATAAGGGTTTGTCTGTCTTGTTGATTTTCTCCAAGAATAAACTCTTTGTTTCATTTATTCTTTACACTGTTCTCTGTGTTAATATTTAGGCCTGTCCTTGGGGTTCTGACTGGATATGCCCTGAGCTGCAGCCACTAAGAGCACCACCTGTGCACATTCACTGTTTTCCCTTTTTAAAGGGCCCCATCTATCTCCCATCTCTCTCTCTCTCTCTCTCTTTCTCTCTCTCTCTCTCCCTTTCTCTTTTCTCCTGCCACTCCTGTCCCCAGAAGTGGGTCTCCCCTATCCCCTCCCCCCTTTCCATTCATTTTCCCCAATAAAAAACCTTCCACCCAAGCTCTGTCACATGGTGTCTTTCTCTTGCATGCCACCTTTCTAAATTACAATACTCGTTGTTTCTATTTTATTGATTTCAGCCCTTGGTTTGACTATTTCCTGTTGTTTGCTCCTCTTGGGTGCATTTGCTCCATTTTATTCTGGAGCTTTCAGGTGTACTGTTAAGTTGCTAGTATGAGATCTCTCCAAACTCTTCATGCACTTAGTGCATGAACTTTCCTCTTAGCTTCCAGTGTTTTCCATAAGTTTGGGTAGTTTGTGCACTCGTTTTCATTGAATTCTAGGAAGTCCTTAAGTTTTTAATTTCTTCCTTGATATAGTCATTTTTCAATAGAGAATTGTTCAGTTTTCATGACTATGTAGGCTTTTTGTTGTTTCTGCTCTTATTGAAATCCACCTTTAATCCATGATGGCCTAATAGGATACAAGGAATTATTTCAATTTTCATATATCTGATGATACTTGCTTTGTGACTGAGTATGTGGTCAATTCTGGAGAGAGTGCCATGAGGTGCTGAGAAGGTATATTCTTTTGTATTTGGGTGAAATGTTCTGTAGATATCTGTTAGGTCCATTTGAGTTGTAACTCTGTTACCTCCAATATTTCTCTGTTTAGTTTTTGTCTGGGTGATCTGTCCATTGGTGAGAGTGCAGTATTGAAGTCTCTCTCACTATCAATGTGTGAATGTCAATATGTGACTTAGTATCCTTTACAATGAGAGTGCCCTTGTGTTTGGGGCATAGATGTTGAGAATAGTGACATCATCTTGGTGGATTTTTCCTTTGATGAGTATGACGTGTCCTTCACTATCTCTTTTGGTTAATTTTGGCTGGAAATCTATTTTGTTATATATTAGAATAGCTACATCAGCTTGCGTCTCAGGTCCATTTGCTTGGAAAACCTTTTTCCAAGCCTTTACCCTGAGGTAATGTCTGTCTTTGAAGTTGAGGCATTTTTCTTGTATGCAGAAGAAGCATGGATTCTGTTTTCACATCCATTCTACCAGCCAGTGTCTTTTTATTGGGGAGCCGAGTCCATTGATATCAAGAGATATTAATGACCAATGATTTTTTTTCCATTTTTAAAAATTTGAATTAGAAACAAGATTGTTTTACATGTCAGTCCCAGTTCCCTCTTCCTTCCCTCCTCCCCTGATCCCCCCAACTAAATCCCTACCTATCCCATACCCTTTCTGCTGCTCAGGGAAGGTGAGGCCTTCCATAGGGGGTCCTCAGAGTCTGTCATATCCTTTGTGATAGTGCCTAGGCCCCCCCCCCATGTGTCTTGGCTCAGGGAATATCCCTCTGTGTGGAATGGGTTCCCAAAGTCCATTCCTATGCTAGGGATAAGTACTGATCTACCACAAGGGGCCCCATAGATTTCCAAGGTTTCCTCACTGACACCCACATTCATGGGGTCTGGATCAGCCCCATGCTGGTTTCCCAGATATCAGTCTGGGGACCAAGAGTTTCCCCTTGTTCAGGTCAGCTGTTTCTGTGGATTTCACCAGCCTGGTCTGGACCCCTTTGTTCATCACTCCTCCTTATTTGTTGTTGTTGTTGTTGTTGTTGGTAGTGGTAGTGTGCATGTATGCCTGCATATGTGTATGTGTGTGTGTGTGTGTGTGTGTGTGTGTGTGTGTGTGTGTGTGTGTGCACGTGAACCTTTTGATTCTGCTGGTGTGACTTTTTTTTATTTCTTGTGTTTCCATGGGTATAGTAAACCATCTTATGTTGGAGTTTTCCTTGTAGCACCTTCTGTAGGATTGGATTGTAGACAGATATTGTTTGAATTTAAATTTTTATGGATTATCTTGTTTTCTCTGTCTATGGTCACTGAAAGTTTTTCTGTATATAGTAGTTTGGACTTGCATCTGTGGTCTCTTAGCATCTGTAAGACATCTGTCTAGGCCCTTCTGGCTTTTAGAGTCTCTATTGAGGAGTCCAGTGTAATTCTAATAGGTTTGCCTTCATATGTTACTTGGTCTTTTCCCCTTGCAGCTATTAATATTCTTTCTTTGTTCTGTACATTTAGTGATTTGATTATTATGTTGCAGGGAACTTTCTTTTCTTGTCCAATCTATTTGATGTTCTGTATGCTTTTTATACCTTTATAGGCATCTCCTTCTTTGGGTTAGGAAAGTTTTCTTCTATGATTTTGTTGAATATATTTTATGGCCTTTTGAACTGGATATCTTCTCCTTTTTCTATTCCGATTATTCTTAGGTTTGGTCTTTTCATATGTCCCAGATTTCCTGGACATTTTGTATTAGGAACTTTTTAGATTTAATATTTTCTTTCACCTCTGTATCAATTTCCTCTACTGTATCTTTTGCATCTGAAATTCTTTCTTCCACCTCTTATATTCTGTTGGTGATACTTGGATCTGTAATTCCTGTTCGCTTACATATGTTCTCTATCTCTATGATTCCCTCAGTTTGTGTTTTCTTTATTCCTTCTATTTCTATTTTCAGGTCTTGAATGGTTTTATTCATTTCCTTTATCTGTTTGTTTGGGTTCTGGATTTCTTTAAGAGTTTGTTCATTTCCTCTTTAAGGGCCTCTGACATCATCATAAGATTGGATTTAAGGTCATTTTCTTGTGCTTCTCTTATGTTCCAAGATCTTCCCAACTAGTGTTATTAGCTAGATATCAGTGTTCAAACACATGAGCCTATGGGGGACATTTCCCCCCAAACCATAGGAGACACTGGAGTGTTATGTGGGGACTTTGGGGATTCTAGAAGCTCCTTTATGGTGTAGGCTATAGTTGTATGGATATATTCACTTTGGGATAATTCACTGAGCTGTGCATTAATGATTATGCAATCTTTAAGTATGCTACACTTCAAATAAAATTTACATTAAAGAGAGCAAAGCAAGCCAGAACCTGTCTTGGCTCCAGAGCTCCATTTCAAACAGGACAATTACCTGTACAGGGAAGTGAGGAGTGGCTCCTGTCCTTCCAGTCTCTCATTTTAGAGATAGTTTATATTATTTATGGAGTTATAATCCACATGTGATACAGTTCTATTAGTTTTAAATTAGAAGTCAGTGAATTCTTTAAAAATGTATAGGAGTAGGCTCAGCACTACAATTATGGGATAGGATCACCGTACACACTACCTCCAGTATTCCCTGCTCTCTGCTTCCAAATACTTCCCTAGCTGTTGCCCATCACTGGTCTTCTTCAGAAACATCATGTAAATGCAATTATGGGATAGTACCTTTAAATTTATTTTTTCAACATAACATGCAATAAGTCACAATTAGGTTGAACTGAATGTGTCACACTCTTGTTTTCTCTAAACACTATTCTATTTACCACGACAAAATTCTCAGGGTTCCGTGTTAGGGCAAAAACAACTGGTGTGAAGTCACACCCCAACAAAGGATAACATGAGTGGTAAGTTGGCAGTGTCAAGACTCTTGGGTAGTGGCTTGGGAGGTGATTTACAGCTTAATGGAAGAAAGAGTTCTCCAAAAGCTGGGTTTTGTCATATCTTGGAATGTGCTGAACCCAAAGCAAAGCACCTCCCTTCCAAGAGGATGGACAGAAAGGAAAGCCAGTGACGATCAAGGTGTCAGGGGAGGCGTGTAGGTAGAAAGGTGGACTCAGTTGTGTCTATTCCAAGTCTAACATCCCATTATAGCTAATTGGGATGCTTAGCAAACCATTAATGTCAATTAGAGTAAATCAAAAAACACCACTAGTTGAAGCTCATACTTAGCAGCAACGCCAGAATCTCCAGCTTCTATGAAAAGACAAGACTAAGGAAGCAGTCGAAGGTAGCAGGGGCACACGAAACATTTATAAACAGAACATCACAGCTGCATTTATTTACATTTCAACAGTTTGTAAGTAGCTTCCAGGCTGAGAAATAGAAAGTAAAAGCGATATTTTTGCTTTTCAAGTAACATCTCAGTACTCACTAGACTCTAGCTCCCTCTGACAGTTAATCAGTGGATTTGATGGACCCCTCTCAGGTCAGGGACATCAGCCGGGCCACCAGAATACCTTGCAAAGCACGTGATAAGACATGATGGAGCCTCTGAAGTTCGAGAAGTATGTACAATCTCCATTTAAAGTGAGCACACAGGGCAACAATAGAGGAAGTGTGCAGAGTCCCATGAGAGGCACGCTTTCCAGGGGAATAAAGGGGTGGAGGAGGGAAGCTGCTCACACTGAAGCCTAAAGGTCAGGCCGGTGGACTGGGATGCAACAGGTTGCAGTTCCAAGAACTTTCCAAAAGCCAGATTATAATATAATTGTTATCATTTCCCCTTTCTTCCCTCCAAACCATCCTATTTACTTCACATCACATTCATTCAAACTCACGGCTTTTTTCCCTTAATTATCGTTACACACACATAAACACATGCGCACACACATTGTTAAGTACATAAATACCATCTTCTCAGTCAATATAATATTATTTGGATGTATGCTTTTAGAGATGACCACTTGGTATTGGATAAACAACTAATTGTGCTCTTGCCTGTGGAAGACTATTTCTCTTACTCTCAGAATTCCTTGGTCACCTGTAGTTCTTTGTCTAGGATTGATGGCCCCCTCAAGTTTTCCGCTTTCCACTTCTATTGGTGTCATTTTTATTCTGGTCGTGTTTAGGCAGACATGTTACTGAGACTTCACGGGTGTAGATTCTGACATTCCAGGACACATAATCTCACAGCAAACTCCCTGTTCCTCTGACTTTTACATTTTGCCCCCTCTAGATTGATCTCTGTGCCTTAGGTCCAGGAGTTGTGTTGTAGATGTATCAGTTGAGATTAAGTTCCACAACTCTGCATTTTGATAAGTTATGGGTTTTTATCTAAGGAGCACTTAGAATTTACTAAACAACCCATGGAGCTGGGACTCCAAATATGTTCTCTTAAGAGTGACGAGACAATAGGCACCCACAAGCTCAACATGCACACATGCAGCCAAAACACTCACATGCATAAAAAATTGAAAAAAAGAACTATTCTGGGTTGGATGATCTGCAGACAACATTTGAGAGGTGCTGTAACTTGAGTTTTAGGGCAAAAGTCTGGGTGTTGAAAGCCCAGAAGGCTAGGCATGGCTACCCATCCTAGCACACTAAAGAGATAGAAGATATCTGCTCTGAAAAGCAGACAGAAGAGATTTGCTCTGTGTGAATAAATCATAGAAGAAAAAAAGGTGAGCTCAAATCATCTTTAGGGTACTGACGTGAGCTTCAGGTTTAAATAGAAGAACACGGAGCAAAAGCCAAGAGGTATGCATAATTACAGTCTCAGTCGAGGTGTGGTCCCACTCTGAGGACATCTCAGCTGTGGTCTTGTAGGGTGGTCCAAAAGAAGTCCTTCTTGCTTGAAGGGACAGGGGTTCTTGGGAGATGGCTTCTTCTGCTGCCTCACCCTCATGTTTATCCAAGATGATAGAAGGCTTAGGAAAAGGGCTTATCTCTGTGCTTTCAGCCTTGTGGTCGCAAGTGATGAGTCAATGAATTTTAGCAAATGCAGCTTCTCCGTGTCTATCTCAGTGCTGTGACTGGAGATTTAAGCACATCCTTCCATGACACCACTGGGAGAAGATGGAAAATTCACTATTTTTTTTTTTTATGTTCCTTCAGGATACTAACTCATGGCAATGTAAGAGGTAACATGCTGAGTTGTGAGACCTGGTATAATCAGCCTAACAGAAATGAATATATTCTAAAGAGATCCTTTAGCTATTTGATTATTAAGACAATGGGCCCCAAGAAATCTCCCAAGGAATTCATGCTGGGAGAAGAAGAGCCTGAGCCAGCCAGAGTGGGAACAAACCTCTCTGGGAGACAGATTTACAACCTAATAGAGACAACGGTCCCTGGCAGGCAGGACCATACCTGGGCTTTCTTTTACTTCAGGACCCTCAAAAATGGGGCCACCAGATCACTTTGTCACTCTTCCCCAATGAGGCTACATTGAATGCATGTAATATAAATTACTTTAAAATATAAATTTGCCTGTTTTAATTGGCTTCTCAAGGACCAGCCACTGAAGCTGGATTCTTGGAGTTTGCATGGTGACCCGAAGTTTGGTAACACTAATGAACCAGTAAACTTGGAGGCAGTGTTGGGGGCTCCAACATAAGGTGTCATAAGGGGATCTGACTAGAAGTAGCTTGACTCTGATATATAATGTGAACTGTTAGAAATGGAAGGATAGAATTATATATAGAATTTCTCAGAAGTAAAGCCTCCTATGTAAAGATTCTTCAAGGCTGATTGGCTAACTAGAACTTCGGTGATTATGGACAATGGGACCTTTGTATGTTCAAATCAAATTGTCTTGGGCTATTTTTAGCCTTCCTAATAGTCCCTCATTGCTCACCTCTCTGTTTGACCTAACAAACATCTTTGTGACTATTAGTGATGAGAACAAGAGACAGGAACTGCTCATGTAGGGGAGGGACTCTAAACCAGCAATTCCAAGAATGGCTTTTCCAGAGGCCAGGAATGCCAGAACAGAATTCTGATTCCTACTTTCTTCTTACTCCTTCTCCTAAAGGAGTACCTCACATGCTACATGTGAGGATGTGACTGAAACTGTGAGGAGACACCTGTAGACCTGGTTGTTGGGCCAACTGGCCTGACCAGCTTATCTCCTTCCCCATACCATGTCATTATAAAGCCACCAGGGTAGGAGCTGAATGGTCCTCTATTTCCCAGGACCTCCCCTTCTATAACAGAGGAGATCTGCTATCTACCTCTCTCTCTTGAGCTCCCACCTATTAATCTAAACCAACTTCTTTCTAAAACTCATCATCTGTGGTCCATAAGTTTCACTCTTTGATCTCATGAGACAAGAACCTGGAGGCCACAGTTGGAACAGTATTAGTGGCCATTAAATTTTCTATGACCCTAAGCCCCCAAGACAGGTTTACCAAGAACAGAAAAAGGCTTTATTGCAACCAATCAAAGATGCCCCAAAATTTCTGTACCACCAGGTAAATCCTTTCAAAATTTACAAACAGACCCCAGCTTCCATTAACCCAAAGACCAAGAATGTCACCATATAGCATTTGGTGCCTGTAAAAAAAGATTTTGCCACTTTGCTATAACCACTGTCTTAGTTAGGGTTTCTATTGCTATAAAGAGACGCCATGACTACAGTAATTCTTATAAAGGAAAACATTTAATTGGAGCTGGTTTACAATTTCAAGCCATGATGGGAAGCAAGGCAGACATGGTGCTGGATCTTCAGGCAACAGGAAGAGAGTTGGCTTGAGACCTCAAAGCCCACCCCTTACTGATGTACTTCCTCCAACAAAGCCACACCTACTCCAACAAGGTCACACCTCCTAATAGTACCATTCCCTGTGAGCCTATGGGGGGCCATTTTCTTGCAAACCACTATACCTACCTACCTATCTGATGCTCCCACCAATGTGTTCTTAAAAAAATATCTTGATTTATGACTTTCTTTGCTCTGTTACTATAAAAGTCATGAAACTATTACCATGTTGGAATATGGTATTTCAAGTAACCTAAATCTGTGTTCATAGGCTGCTCGACCTGTGGCTCTAGAATAATATATCTCTTATTCTCTTTGAGGTGAGAGCTGTGTTTTTGCATTGACAAGACCACCAGTAAACGATCATTTAGGATCAAGATGGCTACGGCCTTGTGGATGGCATAAAAGTGCGGCTGACTTGCTGTTACAAAGGTCAAAGTTGTTTATAGAATTTGAAGATGATGTTTCAACTTCAAAAGAACTGGCTTGGTAGAGTCCCTGGTGAATCTAGCTGAAGTGAATGAGTGGAGGCCAGTCTTCTTGATGGCTTTGGTTCATCTTTTCCTCCACATAGGAGGTAACAGCCTGACTGACCATTTTAGGGTAAGCCAAAGATGTCAAAAGTCTGTATTGATATTTCATCCAAATGAGAGGGGGAGAAGCCACAGTGTCCAGGGTTAAAGCCTAGATATGTCAGAAGAGAGAGGAGGAGAATGGAACCAGCCTCAGAAGTGCTAAAGAGATGTGCTAAAGAGAAACACTGTGTTCCTCCCTATTGTCTATTGAAACAATGTTCCCCAAGGAACCAGGTGTCCCCTCAGGAATTTCATGCTGGAAGAAGAAAGCTGGAGCCTGATGACAGCAGAAGGAGGAACTTGTCTCCCAGAAAGAGATTTCTGTTAGTTTATTTGTCAGGCAACCTTTTAGGACCCACTAGAGGAGACAATGATAGGCCAATGATGGATGGCTGCCCAGTTATGCATACCGTTTGCTAGGTATATTGACTAGAACTGATGGAAAATGTTAAAAAGGTTTCAAATTAGAGAGCCTTTATTTTGTGAAATGATATAAATGGTCTTCCCAAGCAACCGGGGAAAGTGGAAAAGAGAATGTGAAATATAACTTCCCTGCATGTTGCCACTCGTGAGGGAATTCAAGTTCGAACAGTCGAGCATCAGAAACAGAATACATCTTCATAAGGATGAGTTTTACTTTTGCCTGTTGGGGCCTCTGGCATAAGACAGTCGGTATTCAAGGAGAGCCACTCACCAGGTGCAAGCATTTTGGGATTTTAAAAATCAGTTTTCAGTTGCTTCTTCCACTTCCTGATTTTTTTAGCTGTGCTCAAGGCCAGCGTGGTTTTTCCTGGCTGCTCAGGATAAAAGGAATGGGAGTTTACAGAAACCCATGTTGAGATACTTTGAAAATTTATGATTTTTTTTGTCCTTGATTGATTCCTGGACATGGTTGGTGTCTCTTTCTGGCTAAATTGTCTGTAAGTGTTTTGTCCATGAAAATGCCTTTGTCCCTCTTTTGACTGCCCTTCCAGATGGGAGAGCGGGGTCACAGGGCTGATTTTAGACGTACAGTTATGGTTGCTAGATGGAACACATTGACAATGGCACAAAAGACAAAAACCAAATGAAACAACAACAATAAACAGTACTGGGGTAGACACAGGGGCTCTGTGAGGCATTGGGGGGGGTCGTCTTTGTCTTTTAGAACTGTCTCTTCCTGAAGGAAAATGTGCTCTGCTGCCTTCCCAAGATGCTGTGGGAGAGCTCTGAATCCAACTGATGGCTGGGTGTCTCGTCACCAGTTCCCACATGTCCTACATAGGACATCACCTGATAGTGAGCATGTCTGTGTGGCCATTTTATTGCCTTGGGCAAAATTACTACCGAGGACTGAACTGAGTTAATTAAAAAAAAAAACCCAAAAAACTGGAGGCCTATGGTGGGAGCCCCAGACCACCCCCAGGAAGTCTAACAAGAGCCTGTTACGCTGTTCTGCCTGATTAGTGTGCTCTACTGGGAGTGCCCTGTCATTGTCAGCCATGCCCACCAGGGTGGACCTTGCATTCTCCCTCTGTCCTAAACCAAATTTGATAGCTTAGGCTAGAGAAAAGAGGACTGGAGGCAAAGGATTAATTTTGTGATCTATTTAAACATGAGACAATATTTTCTGAAGTCCTGTAATTTGTTTTTAATTGAAAATAGATTCTTATATAATACATCCCAACAACAGTTTCCGATCCCTGCCCCATCTCTCCCCTGATCTGCTCCCCTCTGTCTGCCTTCAGAAAAGAACAGGCCTCGAAGAGTCAACTAAACGTGGTAAAACAAAATACAAGGCAAAAGCCTTCACACCAAAGCTGGACAAGGCAATCCAACAGGAGGAAAAGAGTCTCAAGAGCAGGCAAAAGAGTCAGAGACACACTTGCTCCCATGGTTAGGAGTCCCATAAAAACACCAAGCCAACAGCCACAGCATATATGCAGAGGACATGGTGCAGAGTCAGTCTCTGTGAGCCCATATGTGACTTGCTTAGTTGAGCCAGTGGGTCATGTTCTCCTGGTGTCTTCCATCCCCTCTGACTCCCACAATCTTTACTCCCCATCTTCCATGGGATTCTCAAGCTCTGTCAAGGTGAGAGACCCAATGGAGAACTCCAATTTAGACTCTCCCCATAATGTCTGGCTGTGGGTCTCTGCATTCACTCCCACTATATGCTGCCGAGGAAGCCTCTTTGATGATGGCTAGATGAGGAGCCAATCTAAGAGTATAACAAAAAGAGTATTGTTAGGAATAATTTCATTGATTTTTTTTAGACCAATAATGTTTGGTTCTATTGTAGGTGTCTGGGCTATCCAGTCTCTGGTTCCTGGCCATCCAAGCAGTGTAGGGCAAGGGCTCCCTCACATGGAGTGAGACTCAAGTTAAATCAGACATTGGAGGCTGCACTCAGGAGGCAGAGGCAGAAGGATCTGTGAGTTTGAGGCCAGCCTGGTCTACAGAGTGAGTTCCAGGACAGCCTCCAAAGGTACAGAGAAACCCTGTCTTGAAAAAGAAATCAGACATTGGCTGGTAAGTCCCACTAGTTCTGCTCCACCATTGCTCTAGCACATCTTGCAAGCAAGACAGATTGTAGGTCAGAGGTTTTGTGGCTGGGTTGGTGTCCATATTTCTCAGTAGACTGGAGTACCTTCCTGCACCAATGAAAATTAGAACATAGGGGTGAAGGCTCCATGCACACACTAGTTTGGCCCCTCTACATTCAATAACCTATGTGGATGTTGTCCTCAGCAACGGGGCACTGCTGTCAGTTTGCAGAGAGAAACCATATTTGTCTTTCTGTGTCTGGGTTACCTCACTCAAGATGATTTTTATCTAGTTTCATCCATTTGTCTGCAAATTTCATGAAGTCATTGTTTTTAACAGCTGAGTTATACTCCATTGTGTAAATGTACCCATTTTCTTTATCCATTCTTCAGCTGAGGGACATCTAGGTTGTTCCCAGTTTCTGGATATTATGAATAAAGCTGCAATGAACATAGTTGAGCAAGTGTCCTTATGGTATGATGGAGTATCCTTTGGCTTTATGCCCAAGAATGTGATAGCTGGGTCTTGAAGGTAAAACAATTCCCAATTTTCTCAACAACTGCCATATTAATTCCAAAGTAGCTGTAAAAGTTTGCACTCCCATCATCAATGGAGGAGTGTTTCCCTTGTTCCACATCCTCACGAGCATGAACTGTCACTTGTGTTATTGATCCTAGCCATTCTGACAGGCATAAAATGGAATCTCAAAGTAGTTTTGATTTGCATTTCTCTGATGGCTAAGGGTGTTAAGTATTTCTTTAAGTGTTTCTCGGCTATTTGAGATTCCTCTATTGAGAATTCTGTTTAGATTTGAATCCCATTTTTAATTAGATTATTTTTTGATACCTAGTTTCTTGAGTTCGTTACATGTTTTGGATACTAACCATCTCTTGGATGTGGAGTTGATGAAAATATTTTCTCATTCTGTAGGCTGCCTATTTGTCCTATTGACAGTGCCCTTTGCCTTACAGAAGCTTTTCAGTTTCATGAGGTCCCATTTATTAATTGTTGATCTTATTGCTTTTAGTGTCCTGTTCAGAAAGCTGTCTACTATGCCAATGAATTCAAAGATTTGCCCCACTTTCTCTTCTATCAGGTTCAGTATGTCTGGTTTTATGTCGATGTCTTTGATCTGCTTAGATTTGAGTTTTATGCAGAGTGATAAGCATGTATCTATTTTCATTCTTCTACATGCAGGTATCTAGTTTGACCAGAACCATTGGTTGAAGATGCTTTTTTTCCCAGTGTGTATTTTGGTATATATTCAGGTGTCCATAGGTGTGTGGATTTAGGTCTGGATCTTCAATTCGATTCCATTCACCAACACATTTGTTTTTATGCTGATACCATGTTTTTGCTATATTACTATAGCTCTGTAAAAGAACTTGAGATCAGAGGCGGTGATACCTCCTGCAGTTCTTTTATGGTTCAGGATTATTTTAGCTATCCTATTTTTTCCCTATGAGGTTGAAAATTATCCTTTTGAGGTCTGTAAATAATTGTGCTGGAAACACTATAAACAGTTTATTCTGGAGAGGATGTGGAGAAAGGGGAACACTCCTTCACTGCTGGTGGGGTTGCCAACTCGTACAGCCACTTTGGAAATCAGTATGGCGGTTCCTCAGGAAAATGGGAATCAGTCTACCACAAGATCCAGCAATTCCATTCTTAGGCATATACCCAAAATATGCACATTCATACAACAAGGACATTTGTTCAACTATGTTCATAGCAGCATTATTTGTAATAGCCAGAACCTGGAAGTAACCTAGATGCCCCTCAACTGAAGAATGGATAAAGAAAATGTGGTATGTTTACACAATCGAGTACCACTCAGCAAACAAAACAAAACAAAACAAAACCCAACAACAACAACAACAACAACAAAAAAACCCAAATGGAACTTGAAATTCGAAGGCAAATGGATGGAACTAGAAGAAACCATCCTGAGTGAGGTAACCCAGTCACAAAAAGACAAACATGTATGTACTCACTCATATATGGATTTTAGACATAGAGCAAAGAATTACCAGCTTACAATCTGCACTGCCAGAGAAGCTAGGAAACAAGGAGGACCCTAAGAGAGACATACATGGTCCCCCAGAGAAAGGGAAAGGGACAACATCTCCTGAGCTAATTGGGAGCATGGGGGTAGGAGGGGAGAGGGAGCTAGGAGAAAGAGAAGGGGAGAAGATGAGGGGAGAGGAGGACATGAGGGAGCAGGAAATTTGAGTCAGGAAGAATAGAACATGAAAAGAGATACCATAATAAAGGGAGTCATTCAAATCAAATTCAAGAACACATCAGAGAAATTATCCATCCCTATCAAGTAGGCTTCATCCCAGGGATGCAATGATGGTTCATCATATGAAAATCCATCAATGTAATCCACCATATAAACAGACTGAGGGAAAAAATCACATGATCATCTCACTAGATGCCAAAAAAGCCTTTGACAAAATCCAACACCCCTTCATGATAAAAGTCCTGGAGAGATCAGGGATAACAGGAACATACCTCAACATAATAAAAGCAATATACAGCAAGCCGACAACCAACATCAAATTAAAAGGAGAAAAACTCAATGCAATTCCTCTAAAATCAGGAACAAGACAAGACTGTCCACTCTCTCCATACCTCTTCAATATTGTCCTTGAAGTTCTAGCTAGAGTAATAAGACAACAAAAGGAGATCAAGGGAATACAAATTGGAAAGGAAGAAGTCAAACTCTCACTATTTGCAGATGATATGATAGCCTACATAAGTGACCCAAAAAACTCAACCAGGGAACTCCTACAGCTGATAAACACCTTCAGCAAAGTGGCAGGATACAAGATTAACTCAAAAAAATCTGTAGCCCTACTATATATGGATGACACATTGGTGGAGAAAGAAATCAGAGAAGCATCACCCTTTACAATTGCCACAAACAACATAAAATACCTTGGAGTAACACTAACCAAAAAAGTGAAAGGCCTGTACCGTAAGAATTTTGAGTCTCTAAAGAAAGAAATTAAAGAAGACATCCGAAAATGGAAAGATCTCCCATGCTCTTGGATAGGCAGGATCAACACAGTAAAAATGGCAATCTTGCCAAAAGCAATCTACAGATTCAATGCAATCCCTATCAAAATCCCAACACAATTCTGCACTGACCTTGAAAGAACAATTCTCAACTTTATATGGAGAAACAAAAGACCCAGGATAGCCAAAACAACCCTGTACAATACAGGAACTTCTGGAGGCATCACCATCCCTAACTTTAAGCTCTATTACAGAGCTATAGTCCTGAAAACAGCTTGGCATTGGCACAAAAATAGACAGGAAGACCAATGGAATCGAACTGAAAACCCTGAAATTAACCCACACACCTACGAACACCTGATTTTTGACAAACAATCCAAATATATACGCTGGAACAAAGAGAACATCTTCAACAAATGTTGCTGGCATAACTGGATGCAAACATGTAGAAGACTACAGATAGACCCAAGCCTTTCGCCCTGCACAAAACTTAAGTCAAAATGGGTCAAAGACCTCAACATAAACCCAGCCACACTGAACCTACTAGAAGATAAAGTGGGAAATACCCTTGAACTAATTGGTACAGGAGACCGCTTCCTGAACATAACACAGACATGTAGCACAGACATGTAGCACAGACATTGAGATCAACAATTAATTAATAAATGGGAACTCCTGAAACTGAGAGGCTTCTGTAAGGCAAAGGACATAGTCAGCAAGACAAAACGACAGCCCACAGACTGGGAAAAGATATTCAGTAACCCCACATCTGACAGAGGGCTGATTTCCAAAATATACAAAGAACTCAAGAAGCTATTCTCCAAAACACCAAACAATCCAATTAAAAAATGGGGTACAGAACTAAATAGACAGTTCTCAATAGAGGAATCTAAAATGGCTGAAAGACACATAAGAAAGTGTTCAACATCCTTAGCCATCAGGGAAATGCAAATCAAAACAACTCTGAGATACCATCTTACTCCTGTCAGAATGGCTAAAATCAAAAACACCAATGACAGTTTATGCTGGAGAGGATGAGGAGAAAGAGGAACACTCCTCCACTGCTGGTGGGAGTGCCAACTTGTACAGCCACTGTGGAAATCAGTATGGCGACTCCTCAAGAAAATGGGAATGAGTCTACCACAAGATCCAGCAATTCCATTCTTAGGCATATACTCAAAAGAAGCACATTCATACAACAAGGACATCTGTTCAACGATGTTCATAGCAGCACTGTTTGTAATAGCCAGAAACTGGAAGCAGCCTAGATGCCCCTCAACCGAAGAATGGATAGAGAAAATGTGGTACATTTACACAATGGAGTACTACTCAGCAGAAAACAAACAAACAAAAAAAAAAATAATGGAATCTTGAAATTTTCAGGAAAATGGATGGAACTGAAGAAACCATTCTGAGCGAGGTAACCCAATCACAAAAAGATAAACATGATATGTACTCACTCATATGTGGACCTGCTTTATGATACATAGTAGTGACCGTGCGTTATCAGAGCTGTTTTTAATGTTGTTGCTCAGAATGGTTTCCTTCCAGATTATGAATGAGAAGCTAATTTAAAAAAATGGTGCCAGGTACCACAAGAGTAACAGAACTGTGCTGTTTTCTGGGATTTTGTTTTTTACTTTTTTGTTGTTTTTTTCTTTTAAATGGAGTGTGCTGGATGTCTCTACAATTTTGTTCAAAGGACTGCAGAACCTGGAAAAGCTGTTGCTGCTATTGAAGCATAACATACTGCTATTATTGGTCTATATATATATATATATATATATATATATATATATATATATATAATTTGAAATTTAGCTATGCTGTCAACTTTGGAAAAAAGTATCCCAGTTTACCGTGTTGAGTTGGCATTGTACAGAAATTAACAGCCATATTGATCTAGAAATGTTGAACTTAATTTTTTCCCATTTGTACAGGGTTAACACACTGCATTAAATATGTAAGGTCTTACCTACATGGGTTTGATTACAAAAACTAATAAAGTATTCTCTAAATAAAAAAATAAATATAGGGAGCCATTATAGGTTTAAAGAGAAATCTGGCACTAGGGAAATGTCCAGAGATCTACAAGGATGACCCCAACTAAAAACCTAAGCAACAGTGGAGAGGCTACCTCAAATGCCCTTCCCCAATAATGAGATCGATGACTCCCTTATATACCATCCTAGAGCCTTCATCCAGTAGCTGATGGAAGCAGAAGCAGACACCCACAGCCAAACACTGAGCTGAATTCCTGGAATCCACTTGCAGGGAGGGAGGAGTGATGAGAAAAGGGGTCAAGACCAGGCTGGAGAAACCCACAGAAACAGCTGACCTGAATGAGGGGGAGCTCATGGACCCCAGACTGATAGCTGGGAATAGAGCACAGGACCAACCCAGACCCCCTGAATGAGGATGTCAGTTTGGAGGTCTGGGCAATCTATGGGGCCTCTAGTAGTGGATCAGTATTTATCTCTAGTATACCAATAGACTTTGGGAGCCTATTCCACATAGAGGGATACTCTCTCAGCCTACACACACAGGGGGAGGGTCTAGGCCCTGCTCCAAATATGACAGACTTTGAAGACCCCCATGAAAGGGCTCACCCTCCCTGGGGAGCAGAAAGAGTCTGGGATAGGAGTTGGGGAGGAGGGGAGGGAGAGGGAACTGGGATTGTCATGTCAAACAAGCTTATTTCTAATTTAAATTTTAAAAAAAGGAAAAATGTTTTTTAAAAAAGAATTGTGCTGGAATTTTGATGATGATTGTATTGGATCTGTAGATTCTTTTTGGTATTATGGCTATTTTTACTATGTTAATCCTAACAATCCATGAACATGAGAGATCTCCCTATCTTCTGATATCTTTTTCAATTTCTTTCTTCAGGGACTTGAAGTTTTGTCTTACAAGTCTTTCACTTGCTTGGTTAGAGTTACCTCAAAACATTTTATATTATTTGAGGCTATTATTGTGAAAGATGTTGTTTCCCTTAATACTTTCTCAGTCTGTCATTTGTATATAGAAGGGATACTGATTTTTTAAAAATTAATCTTGTATCCAGCCACTACTATAAAGGTGTTTATCAGCTGTAAGAATTTCCTGTTTTATTTTTGGGGTCACTTATGTATCCAATCATATCATCTGCAAATAAAGATGTTTCCATGTCTTCCTTTCCAACTTGTATCCCCTTGATTTCCTTCAGTTGCCTTATTGCTCTAATTAAGACTTCAAGCACTATATTGAATAGATATAAAGAGAATAGACAGCCTTGTCCTGTTCCTGATGTCAGTAGAATTGCTGAGTTTCTCTCCATTTAATTTGATATTGGCTATAGGCTTGCTGTAAATGGCCTTTATTATGTTTAGGTATGTCTCTTGTATCCCTGATCTCTTCAAGAATTTTAACATGAAGGGGTGTTGAATTTTGTTAAAGACCTTTGCTGCATTTAATGAAATGATTATTTTTTCTTTCAGTTTATTTATATGGTGAATTACATTGATTTTCATATGTTGAACCATGCCTGCATCTCCGGGATGAAGCTTGCTTGATCTTGGTAGATGATCTTTTTAACATGTTCTTGGATTCAGTTTGCAAGTATTTTATTGAATATTTTTGCAGCTATGTTCATAAGGGTAATTGGTCTGTAATTCTCTTTCTTTGTTGACTCTCTGTGTGATTTGATATCAGGGTGACTGTGGCCTCATGAAATGAATTTAACAATTTTTTCTGTTTCTATTTTGTGGAATAATTTGAGAAATATTGGTGTTAATTCTTTGAAAGTCTGGTAGAATTCGGTGCTAAGCTTTTTCTGGTTAAGAGACTTTTAATGACTGCTTCTAATTCACTAAGGATTATAGGTCTATTTAAATTGTTTATCTGATCTTGACTTAGCTTTTGTAAGTGGTTCCTATCTAAAACATTATCCATTTCTTTTAGATTTTCCAATTTGGGGGAATTTAATATATATCCTTATGATTCTCCGAATTTCCTTAGTGTGGGTAGTCATGTGACCATTTTGTATCTGTTAATTTGGATATTCTCTCTTTGTCTTTTAGTTAGTTTGGATACAGGGATTATCCATCTTGTTGATTTTCTAAAAGAACCAACTCTCGGTTTCACTGATTCTTTGTATTGTTCTCTTTGTTTCTATTGTATTGATTTCAGCCCTTGATTTGATTATTTCATGCCATCTACTTCTCTTGGATGTGTTTATTTCTTTTTGTCCTAGAGCAGCAGTATGGGTCACAACACCTTTGTGAGTCAATGGACCCTTTCACAGGGGTCACTCAAGACCATTGGAAAACACAGATATTTGTATTACAATTCATAACAGTAGCAAAATTACAGTTATAAAGTAGCAAGGAATATAATTTCATGGTTGGCAGTCTACACAACATGAATAACAGCATTAAAAGGTTGCAGCATTAGGAAGGTTGAGAACCACTTTTCTAGAGCTTTCAGGTCTGGTGTTAAATTACTAGTATGAGATTGTTTTTTTTTTTTTTTTTAATGTAGGCACCTAGTGCTGCACACTTTCCTCTTAGCACTGCTTTCCTTGTGTCCTATAAGTTAATTTATTTCTGTCTTGACCCATTTTTCATTCAGTAGGCAGTTGCTCAGTTTCCATGAGTTTGTAAGCTTTCTGTTGTTGTTGATATCCAGCTATAATCCGTAATGTTCTGATAGGATTCAGGGAGTTATTTTAATTTCTTGTATTTGTTGAGACTTTGCTTTGTGACCAAGTATGTGGTCAATTCTGGAGAAAGCTCCATGGGGTGCTGAGAAGATGGTATATTCTTTTGTGCTTGGGAAAAATGTTCTGTAGATATGTTAGGTCCATTTAAGTCATAACCTCTGTTAGTTCCAGTATTTCTCTGTTTAGTTTTTGTCTAGGTGACCTGTCTGTTAGTGATAATGGGTTATTGAAGTCTTCCACTATCAGTCTGTGAAGTTCAATATGTGATTTAAGCCACAGTAGTGTTTCTTTTACAAAAGTAGGTGCCCTTGTGTTTGGGGGTATAAACGTTAAGAATAGAAACATCATCTTGGTGAGTTTTTCCTTTGATGAGTATGTAGTATTCTTCCATCTCTTTTGATTAGTTTGGTTTAAAGTCTATTTTGTTAGACATTAAAATGGTTATGCCAGGTTGCTTCTTAGGTCTATTTTCTTGGGATAACTTTTTTCAACCTTTTACCCTGAGGTAATAATGTCTGCCCTTGATGTTGATGTGTGTTTCTTGGATGCAGCAGAAAGACAGATCCTGTTTTCACATCCAATTCTGTTAGTCTGTGTCTTTTTATTGGGAATTGAGTCCATTGATATTGAGAGATATGGATGACCAATGATTGTTGGATCCTATTATTTTGTTGTTGTTGGTGGTGGTATGTGTGCTTCCCTCTTTTGGTTTTGCTGATATGAGATTATTTACTTCCTGTGTTTTCATGGGTGCAGATAACCTTCTTAGGTTGGATTTTTCCTTCTAGCACCTTCTGTAGGGCTGGATTTGTGGATAGATATTATTTAAATTTGACTTTATCATGGAATATCTTACTTTCTCCATCTATAGTGAAAGAGAATTTTTCTGGGTAAAGTAGTCTGGGTTGGCACCCATGGTCTCTTAGTCTGCAAGACATCTGTCCAGGTCCTTCTGGATTTTAGAGCCTCCATTGAGAAGTTCAGTATAATTCTAATATGTCTGCCTTTATATGTTACTTGGTCTTTTTCCCTAATAGCTTTTATTTTTATTTCTTTGTTTTGTATTTTTAGTGTTTTGATTATTATGTGACAAGGGGACTTTCTTTTCTGGTCTAATCTATTTGGTGTTCTGTAAGCTTCTTGTATCTTTATAAGCATCTCCTTAAGTTTGGGAAAATTTTCTATAATTTTGTTGAAAATATATTCTGGATATTTGGGTTGGTATTCTTGTCCTTCCTCTATTCCTATTAATCTTAGGTTTGATCTTTTTTTTATTTTTTTCCATTCATTTATTTAGTTCATAAATAAAGTCATGCACAATTATGATACAGAATGCAGTATGTTCATAATGGCATGGCTAAATTAAACCAATTAACATGTTATATCACACATATTCATCATTTTTGTTTTGAGAACACTTAAAGTATACTATCTCACAACTTTTAAAATATAGCATATTGTTATCAACCATATTTATCATGCTCTCAGTAGACCTCAAGACTTCACAGAGTCCATGCCTCTTGTCCAACTGCAGTTTTATATCCTTAAACCAATCATTTCCCCATTGTTAAAAGACCCACATTGAAGCCTAATAGCCACAATTCTGCTCTCTGTTCCCATAAGTTTATAATTTCTAGGTTACACATAAAATTGAAATTGTGTGATATTTGCCTACCAGTGTGTCACTTTTTTTTTTCAGCAAGCATTTAACTTTACTACTTACTAAAGATGAAATCAAATTTGCATGCACAGGTGAGCACTCACTGAAACACCTTGGATTCATCACATATTTGAGTTTCAATTAGCATATATATATATTTATATCAATAATGGCAATATGTTATGCATCAATAGCAGCAACAGCTTTTCCAGGTTCTGCAGTTCTTTGAACAAAATTGTAGAGACATCCAGCACACTCCATTTTAAAAAAACAAAAAGCAAACAAAAACAAACAAACAAACAAACAAACAACAAAGTAAAAAACAGAATCCCAGAAAACAGCACAGTTCTGTTACTCTTGTGGTACTTTGCACCATTTTTTTTAAATTAGTTTCTCAGTCATGATCTGGGAGGAAACCATTCTGAGCAACATCATTAAAAACAGCTCTGATAAAGCACGGTCACTACTATGTATCATAAAGCAGGTCCACATATGAGTGAGTACTTATCATGTTTGTCTTTTTGTGATTGGGTTACCTCGCTCAGAATGGTTTCTTCGAGTTCCATCCATTTTTCCTGCAAATTTCAAGATTCCATTTTTTTTTCTGCTGAGTAGTACTCCATTGTGTAAATGTACCACATTTTGTCTATCCATTCTTCAGTTGAGGGGCATCTAGGCTGCTTCCAGTTTCTGGCTATTACAAATAATGCTGCTATGAACATGGTTGAACAGATGTCCTTGTTATATGAATGTGCTTCTTTTGGGTATATGCTAGGAGTGGAATTGCTGGATCTTGTGGTAGACTCATTCCCATTTTCTTGAGGAGTCGCCATACTGATTTCCACAGTGGCTGTACAAGTTGGCACTTCCACCAGCAGTGGAGGAGTGTTCCTCTTTCTCCGCATCCTCTCCAGCATAAACTGTCATTGGTATTTTTTATTTTAAGGTTTGGTCTTTTCATAGTGTCCCAGATTTCCTGGATGTTCTGTGTTAAGAATTTTTCAGATTTAACATTTTCTTTGATGTATCCATTTCTTCTGTTGCAGTGTTTCTTAACCTGAGGGTCAGGACCCCTTTGGGGGTCAAATGATCCTTTCCCAGTAGTGGCATATCAGATACTTATATTATAATCCATAACAGTAGAAAATTACAGTTATAAAATAGCAACAAAAATAATTTTATAGTTGTGGTTCATCACAACACGAGGAACTGTATTAAAGGGTCACAGCATTAGGAAGGTTGAGAATCACTGTTCTATTGTATTTTCAATGCCTGAGATCCTCTCTTCAATCTCTTGTATTCTGTGGGTGATGCTTGCCTCTTAGTTCCTGTTTCAATTCCTAAATTTTTCATTTCCAGAATTCCCTCAGTTTGTGTTTTCTCTATTGCTTCTATTTCCATTTTCATGTCTTGAACAATTTTATTTCCTTCAACTGTTTATTTTTTCTTGCTTTTCTTTAAGGGATTCATTTCTTTTCTCCAATTCTTTGTTTTTTGTTTCCCTGAATTTCTTTAATGGATTTATTCATTTCTTCTTTAAAGACCTCTATCATCTCCATATTGGTGATTTTAAGGTCTTTTTTCTTATACTTCAACTAAACTGGAATATGCTGGGCCTGCTGTGGTAGGATAGCTGGACTCTACTGGAGACATAATGTCCTGGATGTTACAGTTTTCACACTGTCATCTAGACTTGGCTTCGGGATGATTATAGGTCTAGGTGCTGCTTTCTTCTAGGTCAGGATGGGAAGGTCTATGGGATCCACAGGAAGCATGGATAGGGGAGGTGAAGCTTGGACAAGCCTGAGAAGATTGGGCCTGCTGGGGCAACAGAGAGAGCAAAGAAGGTCTGCGGGCAGCCTACCTTGTCTTCTGGCAGGTGTGACCTGTGGTTGAACAAGGGGTGTCCCCCTAAACCGGGGGCTGGGACACAGTGGTGAGTGGAGGGAGGGAGGCCAGAGGGGTTGGTCTGTGGGATCTACAGGAGGCACGGAGTAGGGGGGAGGGAAGCTGCAGCTGGTATTCTGTTGTAGCCTTAAGAACAAGCCTGAGGGATTGGGTTTGCTGGGGGAACAGAGAACAGAAATAGCAGTCCTGTAACTTCTGAAGTCACAGAGATGGGTGAACATATTGGAAGCATATAGCTTTGTGCTTAGACATCTCATGGACATTCTAGAGGTGACAGCTGAGCACTGCTGTCTTCGAGGAGCTGAAACACAAGGAAGAAGGATCACATATCCTGGGCAGTGTTTCCTCTTGGAAAGCCCCATGAAACTGGCTTGGCAGGTCACTTGTGAAATCAGCACCAAACATCTTTGTCTGACAGATGACAAAAATGCCAAAGTCAGCAACTTCCACTGTGTGATGGAGCTTTGAGTACAACCAACAGTCTCATCCAAGTGTGAGGTTTCTTTTCAACATCAGCTTTTATGGCCAACCTGTGACTCATTAAACCTGGAGACAGGGACTGGGAATGGCTGGATGTGTCACAGCATCGCACGAATGAATGCATGTGGTAAGGACAAGGGAGACTAAAAACCAAGCCCTGGATTGGGTTGGGGAGGGGACAGTAGAACTCAGGGATGGGAATGAGAATGAGCTGAGTCAAATAATTAATGTGTGGCATCTCGAGCCACTATTTGAAATCTATTTTCTCTTAATGAACATTAAAACTTGGGATCAAAATGAAGTGAATAGAAACAGAGCAGATCTAGAACCAGAGCCAGAAGTAGTCAGGGAGTAGGCTGAGAGCTCGAGGATACTTGATGCATCACTGTCAGTGCCGTCTGAGATGTTGCAGGGACTCCACAAACTCCAGGGCACCTTTTGCCAAGAAGTTGGCTTGCCAGCTCAAGAACTTGTTTGAGCTTTTAATTGTTTTCCAGTACCAAAGACTGGGAAACTAGTGATGTGAGCAGCGCTCAACCATAGATAGAAATGTAAAGTCCCGAGAGAACAACTAACGACGTGTACAACCTGGTGCACCTGAGTTTCTGACCCTCACTTCTTTAACTTGTGAAGACTGTGATGCAGACATTGGCCACTCATCCCAGGTTACAGATAGTCCTAGATGTGGGGCTCTCTCTCCCCTAAACCTACAGAAGTGTTAATGATGTTACTCCCTTTTTTAATGGCATGCAAGTCTCAGAAAGGGACTGAAGGATTCTTTCTCCCCAAAACTTGATCTCCTAGGTTTGCCAGTCTGTTTGCATAAATTTGACATTTCACCTCCAGCATCCTACACACTGGTGAGCATTTGGAAGGAACCCTGAAATTCTTGCTTAACAAGATAAATTAATCTCTATTTGGTTCACTCAGGGTAGCAGATTTTTTTTTTTAAATGCGGTTAAACCCAACCCTAACTGGGTCACAGACCATGAAAGAGCTGTAGGATTTCAACAAGTATGGGTTGTAAAAAGGTATGAACAAAGAAAGACTCCAGATGGGGATAATGGCAGCATGTTCTTGGCAAAGCAAGGGGAACACAGAGGTTGATCAGAAGAAAGGTTGAGAAAGGCAGGCAGGGGTTGACGATGGAAGGTGGGGTGTAGTGGTAGATTTCATTTCATAAGCAGATTAGGGCTAATGAGATGGCTCAGTCAGTATGGCCTGATGACCGTAGTTAGGTCCCCACAAGCCACATTGGGAAGGAGAGAAGCAGCTCTCCAAAGCAGATGGCACTAAACCAAGCCCATTTTGCCTGCTGTGTGGTATTGCAATCTCCAAAGCAGTGCATTTTGAAAAAGAAGTTCACAAAGTAGCCAGGGAGTCCTCAGATTCAAATGTATATCTCTCAACACCGGGGCTTAGGAGTATTTATGGAATAAAGAAATGGGATTGTCTGAGAGACGATGAAAGGATGTTGGAAGTAAGGAGAGCATCGGTGGTCTACATAGGTGCAAATAACTTCCATGGCTTTCTGTAAGATGCATGCTCAGGAAAGTGATGGCTGGAGTTTGATCTGAGAGTTTCTGACCTTCCAATATCAAATATTACCCATGAAGACCCAAGTAAAGAGATTGGTGGCTTTGACCTACCTGAGCTAGACAAGGCTATCTTCCCGTGCCCCCAAAGAACCTCCAACAACTGCTACCATGTGAGCATCCATCAAAGGCATCATTTATTGCAAAGCTAGAGAGTGTAGAGCATGCCTAACCAAGCAGCTCTTTGTTTGGTTGGCTTTCTTGAGACAGAGTCTCACTACATAGTCTCAGATTTTTCAATCTCCTACCTTGTCTCCTGAGAACTCGGGTCACGTCCTTGTGCCACCATGCCTAGCTGCTTTAAGCAAACTCTTCAATCAGTGATTGAAGCATGGGCTTATTCAGGTTTCCAGGTTTCAAAAGAAAGAATGTGCTTTTTTTTTTTTTATTTATATGACAATCCCAGTTCCCTTCTCTCTCCCGTCCTCCCCTACCATCCCCCCCAACTAAATGCTTTTTGGTTTTTAAACTTTAATTAGAGAGGAAGAAGAGTCCAAGCCCCCTACAAGAGAAAAAAATTATTAATTTCATATGAGGACTTGGTTTCACCAAGAGGAATTAGTGGGAGAAGTGAGCTGGCTGCTCCTGGGAGCCAAGGGTAGTTCCTAGACTCTTAACCCCAGGTGGCTAGGTGAGTGAGCCTTGAGTCCCAAATGAGCCAGCAGCAGGTGGAGCAGCTGATGTGAAGCCTGAAGCCAGAGTGGGTGGCTTCGCTCATTCTGATCTGTGGGTACATACAGTACATCCTTGTTCGCACGGGCCACAGCAACCACAACACCGCAAGTTCACTTGCTCCTGAAGGCCCTGCTTGCAAGGTGCCAATTTCCTCCCACCACCAATTACTAGGCTGGCAAACCACAGCACCGAACCCAGCCCTCTGGCTTCTCCAGAGTGTGATGCTTTAACTGCACCACTGTACAGGCCACACACATTATCCCTAAGAATGGCCAAAGATGGAAGGGATAAGACAGACAGATGTGTATGGAAATGAAATGTGGTCTGAGGTTATAGATAGGAATGCGGAGGGTGGAAGATAATTCAGATGTTCTTCCACAGTCACAAGGAAGAAATCTTTGCATAGTTCCATGTGTTCATTCTGCTCTTTCTACTCATCACTGCTGCATCCCTGGATTGCACCAACCTCAGATCAATAATATAGGAGCAGAAAATTATCATCTATGTTGAAGACAGGCAGGTTTTCCTTGTCATGCTCCTCAGAAATACAGCAAAGAACCAGCTATGCGGGAGATACATTACACTGGGCACTGCATTTCATCAAGCCTTGATGTGAAGTATACAGGAGAATATGCATAGATTATTTTATGTGTATTTATTAGTTATTTATTGTGTGTAGACTTGTGTGTGTCATTCACATGCAAGTATATGAAGTATACAAGGGAATATGCATAGATTATTTTACATGTATTTATTATTATTTTTGTGTGCGGACTTGTGCGTGTCATACATATGCAGGTATATGAAGTACACAGGAGAATATGCATAGATTATAATTATATAGATTATTATAAATAATAATATATATTATTTATTTATTGTGTATGTACTTGTGTGTGCATACATGTGCAGATCAGGGGAGAACTTGCCAGGGTTGTTTCTGCCCTTCCACAATGTGGATTCTGGGGATCAAACTTGGGTTATCAGGCTTGGCAGCAAATGCCTTTGAATAGATGATGCCTTATTAATAAGAGCCATCGTTCTGTGCTACAGGTTATTAAAGCTTATTTCTTTAGTCTGACTGAAACTTTGAGCCCTGCAAGAATGCTCTGGCCCAGGCTCCCTGTACAGCCAGAGCACCTTCTCTTCCCAGCTCACAGCCCACAAGGTGATGGATGTGGGACTCTGTCTTGGGTTCCCACTTGGTGCCTTCAGGGCAAGAACCCTGTTTTCTCTGCAGAAGAACCTCTGTATATTTTTACAGAATAGATGGGTGAGCTGCCTTGGTTGTTTCTTGATAAGGGTTTTGGAAAAGAAGTGGAAATGTTCTCAGAGCCTGAACCATAGCAAAATTAACACCATAATTAGCAACAAATGGCACATCACCATAGCAAGTTGATATGCCAAGCTCCAGGAAGTCTGCTAGAGGAGAGAAAGGCTGTTTGTGCATTAAAAACAAAACAAAACAAAACAAAACAAAACAGCTTTTTAAAAATAGAGGTGGTTCTGTTAAGTATTAGCAATATTCTATGAGAAAAAAGTGGATCTGGTCAAAAAACAAAACAAAACACCTAAGGAATGATAAGCTTATAACCCATAGACCCAGAGAGTTTGATATAGAGGAAGGGACTGGGCGTACATGAGTCTCCCCGGGATGGGGAAGTAGAATAGATTTTATAGATAGACTGGGGGCAGGAGGGCTCCAAATGGGAGGATTAAATGGGGAGGGGGAAGGGAAATGTGGTTGAGGGAGAGAATGTAGGGAAAGACAGCTAGAATTGAGGGGCATTTGAGGGGTGGTATGGAAACTTCCTAAATACATGAAGGTGACCCTAATGAAGTCTCAAATAATAAGGGAGAATGAAGTCCCAACTGGCCATCTCTTGTCCCCCAATAAAGCTTCCAGTATGAGACTGGGTTACATCCATTTGAGTTGTTGGCCAAAAGGATTCCCATGGAAATCCCCAAACAACCCACATTGTTGCCAAGATGACAAATTGCTCTCTACAAATGCACAGCAAGACCCCATTGCTGACCCGACACAACTCATTGAACATGGAGAGGTCCAGCAGGTGTCTGGATAGAACCTTCACCCCTCTGTTCTAGTGTCTTTGGTACAGAAAGGTAATCTGCAGGTTACCAAAAGAGAAGCATCAATACCAATCCAGCCACAAAACCTTTGATCTACAACCTGTCCTGCTGGCAAAATATGCTAGTGCAATGGTGGCACAAAGCTGTGAGAGTAACCAGCCAATGTCTGATTTGACTTAAGGCCACTCTACCAGATGGAAGCTGTGCCAGACAGTGCTTGAGTGATCAAGAACCAGAGACTAGATAGCCCTGAAACCTAGGGAAAAAGCAAACTTTACTGGTCTAAAAAAATAAGTAACAAAAAATGACTCCTAACGATATTCTGCTATACTCATGAATCAGTCTTATTCAGCTATCATCAGAGAAGCTTTCTCCTGCAGCAGATGGGAACAAATACAGAGATCTCCAGTCAGACATTACACACACACACACACACACACACACACACACACACACACACACACACAGAGAGAGAGAGAGAGAAGAGAGAGAGAGAGAGAGAGAGAGAGAGAGAGCTTTAAACTCACAGTTCTAAATGGGACGTCTTTGTCAAATTCCTCCCCTCAGAGCTCAGGGAACCCCATGGAAGAGGAGGCAAAAAGAGTGTAAGAGCCAGAAGGGATGGAGAACAAGACCTCTGAATCAACTGAGCAGGCTCATATGAACTCACAGAGACTGAAGCAGCAAGCACAGGTCTGTACCAGGTCCTCTGCATATATATCATAGCTTTCAGTTTAGCATTTTTATAGGACTCCTGAATGTGTGAATGAGTGGGCCTCTGATTCTTGTGCCTTTTCTTGGGACTCGTTTCCTTCTGTTGGTTTACCTTGTCTAACTTCCACGTGGTGGTTTTGGTTTTTATCTTACTATATTTTATTGTGCCGTGCTGGCTTGTTATTTCTCAGAAACGTGTTCTTTTCTAAGGAGAGACAGAAAGGAAGTGGATCTGGGTGGGGTGGGAGGAGGAACTGGGAGGAGTAGAGGAGAAACTGTGGTCAGAATATATTGTATAAGAAAAGAATCTATTTTTAATAAAGGGGGGAAAGGAAATGCTAAGCTTTCTCTATATCTCCCTCTTTGTCCCGTGGACATTAGCCTAGGCAAAACATTGAGAATTCTCCAATGAAGATAAATGCTTAACTTTGTGTGACCCAGAATTTCTCAAAGTACTTATCATGGAACTGGTTTTTAGAAAATAGATATAAGCATAAGTAGAGTTTATGAAACACTGATTTCATATAAATGGTTTTTACAATGGAGTTTTTACTTACAAACCTATGAAGGGCTCCTCTAGGACCAAATTTTTTTGGCATTTTTTTATTGTGTTATACATTTTCCCCCACCCCCTTTGCTCCTCCCCTTTCCCCTTCTACCCTGTCCACTGCTCCCTATGCTCCCAATTTACTCAGGAGATCTTGTCTTTTTCCCCTTCCTAGGTGGATCCATGTATGTCTCTCTTAGGGTCCTCTTTGTTACCTACGTTCTCTGAGGTTGTAGCCAGTAGTCTGGTTGTAGGACCAAATGTCATTGATCATTAAATAAATAAGATGTAGAATTTGGATAGGTACAGTAATTCAGATCATTGTTATCATTATGATGATCTGCTAGGTCAATATGAATTGATGATCTACTGTGTGCCAAACACGGAGGCTAGAGAGATAAATAAGACAGAGTCCCCTCTCTTCAAAAGCACACTGCCTAATAGGAAAGAAAAGGACAGTGCGTGGAGTTTAAAGGGATATACAGGAAGGCAGGAGGAAAATGACAGCTGAAAACCAGAACTTCAACAATAAAAACGGTATCATTATTAATAAAGCCTCACTATAACTTACCGTGTACCAGGTATGGTTCTAAGCATTAGATACACTGCTCCACTTAAATCTCAATACATCTTCACTACGTACCTTCAGCATTTTATTTTAGAAATGAGGTCCCCGAGGCTCAGAAAGGCCAGGTAACCCACCAAAGAGCACATGGCCAGCAACACAGCATAATCTTCAAACCCAAGTAGTCTGTCTCCAGAATCTGTTTGTTTTAGCACGAGGCTGTACTGCTTCCCTAGGGGAAAGCAGTATGCTAGATGAAGGAGGAAAACCTTCTAGACGAAGGAAGAGAGAAAAAAGCAAGTGGCCCTGTGTGTCTAGAAGCACAAATATGCAGAGAAGTAAGGGTGGATGGAAAGTAAGAGTCAAAGGCTCTCGTGATTCTTGAGCCTTCTGACTGGAAGTCCTGGGATTTGAGTCCTCACACTTCCTCCAGCACCCTCATGAATGTCTTTTGAAGTCTATGGCCATCTGACAAATACATGATAATTTTATACCATGATAGAATTGTACTGACACAATATGAGAAACTTCAGCCACTTGAAAGTTCAAATGACATTTTTTACATGGGAGTTCAGAAAAATACACTGTTGTTCCTCAAGGAGCTTCTGGTATCCCTGGCAGCTTGTTTGCAACTCCAATTTTCAACCGGAGACAGAAAAAAAAAAGTCATATGATGTCAGAGCCAGGACACATCAAGTTTTTCAGCATATGATTCTTGGAGCAGCAATATCCTAGACATAAGAGAGAATTGCTTGGGGACATTTCTGCCACAGAATACCAGGACCCCAGTCTGGGATGGAGCTTGCAGAACAGAGCTTTTATACTGATACCCTGAATTGAGAAAACAAAGCAAATGGGGTCAGAGGGAGAAGAGACCCAAGAAAGCACAAATAAAATTTAAAAAAAAAGAGAGAGAGATTGCAGAAAACTACCCATTCATAGCCACAGTCTTGGAGCCAGGATGACAAAAGCTGAAGGAAGAACCAGCAGTGGGTTGAGGAAGAAGAGAGAGACAGTTATGCAGTAGGACCACAGGACTGTTAGGCCAGCTGTTAGGGAAGGTCTATCAGATGTCACTAAGAAAGTCTGTGGCAGGTGAGATGCAGGAGGGATTAAGTAGCACAATGCGTGCAGGAGATAGAAGCCAAAGATGAGGATGGTCACAATGAGCTCAGGTTTAGACACACTAGGTTTGAGGGATCTTTGACTCTTAGCATAGAGATGACCTATCAGAAATGTGAGTACAGAATTTATAATGATATAATCAGTTACCAAGCTATTGGTGAACTATTAAATTTAATAAAGCTTGGAATCCAGTGACTTCTCTGTGCTGAACTGTGGTGACATGGGAAGGGCATCTTGAAAAATAAATGAGGCCCTTCATCCTGGGGTGTCATGAGAAAGGCCAGTAAGGTCAGATCCCCCAAATTTGCCTCACACTAGCTTGGTCTGAGATTCTTTCTTCAGCAAAGCCATGGATCCATGTTTTGCCTGAGTGGAGGTCCCTAAGAGGAAAGGGAGCTCTCTGGAAGGGTGCAGGGGATGGAATAGATCTGTGCCTCCACTCCACCCTGCCCTGTTAATATAGGTGCCTGCGACTGCTGTCCTTAGAATGGCTTGCCTTGAAAGGATGGCCCTGGCTGCCATCTGGAAACTTGCCTAGTGAACAGTGCCATGCACCTGTATGAATGTGGCTTGTGCTAAGTACCCAGACCAAGGAGAAAGTGTCTCTGTAACTAGCCCAAAAATGTATACTGGGTACTGAGACTCCAATGAGTGTCCCTGGGAGGAATCATCCGTCACAAGTTGTCATGATTTATTGCTACAGAAATGAACCAGGTCTTCACGTGACTGTACTGAAAGAGAACTCTTGGACTCTAGCTCCCAGCTTTCTTTAGACTCTTGCTTTCTCTCACTGCTTTGTTTCCCCTTTCTCGATGTCACATTGGGCCCTTTAACTGTAATAAACCTTGGCCTCTCGCTAAATTGTCACTATCTGTTGAGTCCTGCATTTTCCTAGTGAATTACAGACACAAGGATGAACTTGGGGACATCAGCATCCCTTCTCCCAGCTGGAGGCGAGGTGAGAGATAAACTCAGAAACTGACTCTGCATGGCTTCCCTGCTCTTTGTTGTTTATCCATCATTTCCCACTATGGTTCCAAATGAAGATATAACTTGGGATGTTTAAGAAAAGCCTGGAGCGTCTCATGAAGAAGGGGTTTTGTAAGAGAGGTGTGACCCCACAGCATTGATGGCCTGTGACTGAGCCCTGGGAGCTCTGCTACATGCCTCAACCTGAGTGGCTCAGCTCCGGCACTTGAACAAGATGCTGGCTGCTGACTCTGTGGCCTGTAAGTGCCTATTAATTCTGACAGTCTGTGACTCTGTGGTTGCTCCACGGTAGAATAGCTTGGGATTCTCCCAAGCTAAATCCCGGCGGAGGAAACAAAGGCATATGGTCGCAGAGCCTATAAAAGGAGGCACAAAGAATCTTCCACCCCTGGCCAGCATCCAGAGTAGCCCCAATTAGCATGTGATGAGTGAAGAGTGATGTGCTGGGGACTTTTGATCCTTATTATCCCCATGCTGTCCAGTTCCAGAATCTGTTCCTTCTCCCAGCCAGGCCCTGGCTCCAGGGGTCTCAGTCATAAAGGTGTGTCAGGGAGGGGCTGTTAGACAAGAGGTGGTTCCTGAGCTGGCTGGTGCTTTAGACAATGCCAAGGATGCCACCCTGAGAATGGGGAGGTATGGTGGCCTTTTTATGTCCCAGGGTTTTTTGTTTGCTTGTTTTTGTTTTTGCTGCCACGCCTTGTAGTACATTATCATGAGCTGGGGTAAGAACATGGTTTAGTAAGCCCTTCATTGTCCATCCTGTCCTCCAAGGGACTGACTTCCTTCCCTTGCCTAGCATTAGTCACATTATTTATAGTTTTTATTATTTCCAGAATATTCTTTACTCCTCCCAGGAAAACCTCACATCACCAGAATTAACGCAACCACCTGATTCAGCTACAAATGGGAGCATTTTGGATTAAGGAAGCATAGTTTCCTTGCTTTGCATAAAAATGTAGGCTGCTGTTTCCCTGCATTTCCAGAAATCACCTCAGTCTAAATTAAACTTTTCCTAGAATCTGGGTTCTCTTGGACGTTCACTGAAAACTTGCTTTTGCCTTCTCAGCTTCACCTAAATGTTATTTCCATTTAAACTAGAGTCACTGTTCCATCCCTCTGAAGAACAATCATGGTTCTAAATGATTATGATCCAGAAAGGCTGAGTTTCAAATTTTGTCAGCTCAAGTCTAGGACCAGAAGCAGTTTCCCAAGTTTCCTTCAGTACAGCAACCTTTCTCTAAAATTAGAGATCCATATCTGGGAGTCTACTGCAGTCTATCACAGCCTGCCAGAGATGACCTCTGAAACTCATGAAAATCATCTCTCTCTCTCTCTCTCTCTCTCTCTCTCTCTCTCTCTCTCTCTCTCTCTCTCTCTCTCTCTCCAGGCTGGTCTGGAATGTACTATGTAGCTCAGGATAGAGTATACTATGTATACTCTGACTCTTGACCAAATTGGGGCCATTTTTAAAATTTCTTTGTTTTTATTTAATTGCTTGAGAATTTTATATATGCATATACTATGTTTTGATGAAGTCTACCTGTTCCCTCCCCTTCAACTTCTCCCCTATCCTTACACCATGATTCCCTACCACGTGCATTCTCTCTCTTTTTATAAAAACTCATGAAGTCCACTTACTGCGCAGGGTTACAAGGCCACCTCCTGGAGCAAAGGAGCCAGAACCCTAAAGAAAACAGACTTTCCCTCCCTCAGCAGCCATCAGTGGCTAACAACTGGAGGCTACCTTATTTGTTATTTCTACATAGCCTTAGAAAGGTCAGTTAATAATCTGTCTGAAAGTCATTTTCTTACCCATGAGATGGAGGCCCTCTGAGTAGGAAGTGTAACTTGTGTTTGCCACACTGGGCCTCAAGCCTTCTGCACAGCATGCCCTAAATAAAAGGTATTTTGAGCCTTCAGTTCTCAGTTTTAGAAGCTCAGATTTGGAAGCTCCACAGCACCAAGTACTGCTTTTTTCTTGCGTTTCTCTGTCTTGTATTTTTATTGATTTGTTTCTTGCTTTTATTTCCCATGGGCTGTTCCCTTGGGTTTATTGACCTGTGTTCCAACCATCCTTCAGTCCCCTCCTTACCCATCCATTAAAACCTTTAATTAGCCCAGGGTGGCTTTGAACTTCCCAGCAATGCAGTCAAGAATGACTGTGCACTTCAGACCCAGCTGTCTCTACCTCCCAAGTTCAGAGACCAGTGTCAGGAGCTTCCATGCTCACCTGACAAGATGCTGGGGAGGGAGACCAATGTTTCCTGCATGAAATGCAGGCACTCTACCGTCTAAACTATGTCCTCAGCCCCCACCCATCCTTTACATCTCCTCCTCAGTCCCCCGGCTCATGTCCACAGCAAGGTTTACAGATCACAGACATCATTCTCATGTCAGAAAAGACACCTTAAGTTTTTGCTTCTGTGACTGAGTCATTGGTATTTGAAGAATAACAAAAGATTCTCTGAAAAGGTTGTTTTCCGGTTTAGTTCTAAGCTCTGTAATACATGTAACGAGGATATAAAGTCAACTGGGGTGTCTATAGAACCAAGTTTCTTTTTTATCCCATAAGCCACATGCATGATAATGTTTCTCTCCCTGAATTTCTTTCTATTCAGGTTCCACCCTTCTGCCAGAATAACAATTTACTCATGTGGTTTTCCAGGATCTGAAAGGGAAAGATAAGCATGGAATCCCTATCACGAATCTAACCATGAAAGCTCTAAGATGAGGCAAATGAGGGCTCTAAATGTTAGATTCAGAAATCTGTAAGTGTTGGCCGTCAGAGAAATGCAAATGCAAACCATAAGGAGACATCCATTGGCGCCCCCTGGGATGCAGATCATCCGAAAGACAGATGGTGAAGCTGACAAGCTTGTGGAAAAACTGCAGGTGGACATGTAAAATTGTGTAACCACTTTGCAAAACAGGCTGCTGGCCCCCGGAGATGTTAAACACAGTGTAGCCACATGATGTGTTCATTTCATTCCTAGGCATGCACCAGATGAAAATGTCCACAACAACCTGTGCATCAATATTCAGATTAGCACTGTTCAAAACAGAAAGGAGAAGCAGTACAAGTGACCATGGAAGGAGAGCAGGTGAGTCAAATGTGACCTACTTATATAATATGATGTTATTTGTTAATTAAAATGCTAAAAGAAGCAGTAAAAATACCAAGCTAAACAAATGAAGCCAATTACAAATGTACTGTACTTCTCTTTTCATACAAAATTTTCAGACTAAACAAATTTATAGAGACCCAAAATAAATTAGTGGTTGCTTAGAGCTGAGGAGTGTTGGGGAGAAATGGAGGTGACTACTAATGAGAACAGGGGTCCTTGGTAGAGGAATGAAAATGTCCTAAGGTAATTTGTAACAGTTGCTGAACTCGGAATCCTAAAAAGCATTGAATGGTAAACTTTTTTGAGTGACTTGTTGGTATATGAATTTAACTCCACACAACTGCTATATTAAAAGTAAAAAGAGCAGTGTAGGATCTTATCTACATAGTAAGACTGTTCTGTTTTCATTTCTGTTTCTGTGATATAGTATCTTGACAATAAACAACCTAGGAGAGAAAGTGTTTACAAGTTAGAGTCCATTATTGAAGAGAAGGTTGAGGAAAAGAACTTAAGAAGTTAGTCATATCATGTCCACAGTCAAGAGCAAAGAAAAATGAAATGCATCCATGCTGCCTGCTTGCTTGCTGTCTTCTGGCTTTGTCCTGCCTAGGGGATGGTATCACCCACAGTGGACTGGGTCTTTCTACAGCTTTTAAAAATCAAGACAATTCCCTACAGACAAGCCCATAGGCCAACCTGATCTATACAATTCCTCATTTGGGCTCTCAGGGCATTCTAGGTTGTAGCAAGTGGCATTCAAAACTAACACTATTAAAGACCAAAGGTTAGTGGGCAGTGGTAGCTCGAGCCTTTAATCCCAGCACTTGGGAGGCAGAGGTAGGCAGATCTCTGAGTTAGAGGCCAGCCTGGTATACAGAGAGAGTTCCAGGACAGCCAAGGCTACTAAGAAACTCTGTCTGGAAAAGCAAAACAAAACAAAAATCCAAACAAACAGCAGCAACAAAACAAAGGCCAAAAAATAGTGTGAATAACTGAAATCCCCCTGGACGGGTAACCCTCTACACTCATGTGAAACTATAGGCAATGCAAGAAAAGTACTCTAGGAAAACCAAAACCTTCAGCCAGAGATCAAGTGGGTCAAAAAGATACTTCCTGTCAGCTCTCTATTGTTTATATTTTATTGACATTTGCTTTGGGGCTGGGAGTGTTCCCTTAGCACACACAAAGCGTTGGCTTTCATTCCCAGCACTGCATAAACCAGTCAGGAAGGTGCACTCCTATAATCCCAACAACCAGGTAGAGACAAGAATATTAGAAATTTAATGCCATCCTCAACCACATAGCAGTTCAAGACCAGTCTAAGATACACGAGACCCTGTGTCAACAAACAAATTAATTAATTTTTAGTTAATTAAATTGAAACCCTGTTTATTCATTTGTATATGTGTGTGGGCACAAGTGACAGAGCACAATTTATAGGCGTTGGTTCTCTCTTCCCAACATGTGGATTCTGGAGACCAAATTCAGACCTCTTAAGGATGACAGCCATCTTGTCAGGCCTATGTTGTTTCCATGTCAGCAACCTCCTCAGCAAATGTGTTAGAATTCTTTATTTTTCAGGTGGCAGGAGGCTTCAACCAGGCTGGAGTGGGGGCTCCTTTCCTTCCCACACCCCTACAGTTCCCCTGTCTTTCTGTCCAGCCTCAGAACAAAAGAACAGCTTCCGCAAAAATCACCCCCCCCCCCGAATTTATAAGAAATTTGTAGAGTTGGGATCAGTGTGTATTACGAGAGGTCAATGCAATGCTACTGCTGGAGAGTCCCAGGATGGGAAGTTTCTCTATTTCACGAGACACCCTTAAGTGAAACTGAAAAGCCCTAGGCCAGCTGCTGTGGTGGCTCATATCTGTAATCTCAGTAGTCATGATGCAGAGGATTTTAGCCATTTGGAGCCAACCTGGGCTACATAGGGAGTGCTCCTCAGATCACATCCACTCACCGAAGCCTCTTTCTTACAGCCCCTGTAAAGGAAATGACAAGTCTGTCTGTGAGTCTCTAATCCCCTATCAGTTACCTGTATCCACCCTTACATTCTCACTTCCTCAAGGAAGTTTACAGGCTCAGGCCATGACTCTGGGACATCAGGACAGCTGGTGGCACATCTCCCACCTGTATAACAGCATGTAACACCTTAATTAGATGTACCTTCCCCCCACATCCTCAGAGTCTCATTCCTTCCCTAGACTTCTCTTCCCTTTCTCCACCTCCCCTCAGGAGTTAGGGACTGCCTAGTTGCAGGCCTGTGCTGTGGAGTTTTCATGAGCCACAAAGCATGGGATGACCCCTTCCTCTGAGACAGAAAAAGGGGCCCGCACTCTGTCTCATGGTCCCGAACTCTCATCACAGTCCCTGCCACGCTGTTGTCTGTCTGTTCATGGTGTTAGCTGCTCTTCTAATAATCTCTTATCTGAAAGGATAATCCATCTTTGTGTCAAATCAGAAACATTTTAGTGTGTCCAAAGCCATCTACATTTCCTACACAGCAGGACCCCATCTCTTAAAGCCAAAGAAAAAGGCCAGAGGCTACGGCACAGTAAGAATATGGTGACAGCAGTCCACACACCAAGGCATCACATCCAGATGTCACGTCTGGATGACATAGCAGTTCCATATAAGGTGGGTCTGGGAAGTTACTGCACTGATGACTTGACTCTTCACATAGGTTTGGAATCTCAAGCAAAGAGGATGCTCTAGACTCCCATAATCCAGTCCTGGCTGTGTAATCTACATTTCCAAGTAAGCCCCCAAGGGACAAGGTGGGTCATTATGAGCTGTGACGAGTTGCCATCAAGGCACTTTTTATTTGAGTAAGTGCTTATCATCACTGACTAAACACTGAGTGTCTGATTTCTGCTGATCTAGATCCTCACCCCTCTTCATGTGGAAAAACATAAAATTGTATCTCTCTAAGACAATACACAAAAATAATCCCAAACAATTCTCCTTCTAGCAACTGCATCTACTGAAATAGTCACACAATATATTAAGATACATAGAAAATAATAGTCATTAGCACAGTACTATTGACCAACAGCAGAAAATGGTGGTTGTGACAATTGTCACTATGGATTGATGACATGTGTCTAGCTCCTCTTGAAGCTTGTCATTTGTTACGATAATAATCCTATGGGATGAACATTGCTTCATTTCAAGACAGGGAAACAGTGTCAGGGAGACTTTCTGTCACTAGCCAAGGTTTCATACCTGGGTTTCAACTTTGGACATCCGGCTACCAAGCTGATACTCTTACTGCTTCATATGCATTTCCATCATCCATTCTTTCATGCAAATAATATTTATTGAGAATAATCATGCTCTTAGGGTGGCACTGTGCTAAGCACTAGCCACACAATGAACAAAACAGGCAGGATCCCTACCCTCACTGGCATTACAGCCTAAAGGAGGACACAGAAAAATGCAGAGTGCAAACTATGAATAGAGCAAGAAGAAAGCTACTCAGTGTTTTTTTTCTAGTGAGGCAGAGAGATACAGCCAGCCACACACGACTTTGAGCTATAAGAAAATCAGCTTAGGGGTCCCACAACCAATATCATTCAAAGGTGGAACAGATCTCTTCCAATAAATAAAGAAGACACAGGCAGCCAAAAATAGATCCATTCCTTTCAGGGACTTCTTCTTTTCCCTTTTGTAAAGAAAAACTCCAGGAGCTGGAGACCGGGAGCTCTTGGACTTGCTGGAACCACTCCTTGTCTTTACATGTTTTTCACTTATATCTTACATGTTTTTCACTTATATCACTTAAATCTATCTTTTCACTATTACCACTCTGTGTCTTGCTCAGTTCTTTGTTGAAGACACAAAATAAACAAACAAAAAACAAACAAGCCTTGGCCATTGTGTCACAGGACCCTGGGACCCTCACTGTAATTTCAGAAACCAATAAATAGATCACATGAGGAAATCCATGGTTAAAGGAAGCGTAAGATGACAACAGCCCAGATCTTATGGAGGGATTGGTTGAAGCAGAAGCCCCTCATCCTTTGACCGTGTGTGTGTGTGTGTGTGTGTGTGTGTGTGTGTTTAAAATAGGGAAAGGAACCATTTGTACAATGACCCTGCTGCAGCGAGGAGTATGCTGTAATACCACACCAGTCACTATAAGCACCATTTTAAACTCCTGACCTGATAGGAGAGTAGGAACTGAAATGTTACATACGTCCCAGGAAATGGGACCCAAGGCTACTTTTACCAGGATGCAATTTATTGAACCAGCTTCTATTGGATTATAACCCCCAAACTTGAGAGCCTTTATACAGTTTTTGGCTTCTCTGTCTTCTATATATGCTTACATAAATTCTATGCGGATGCTTTAAACTGCTAAGCAGTAATGGCTAGAATGAGAAGGGGGCGGGGGAGAGGGCTGCAGAAGACACACGGTCAGTTCACACGTCCATGCAGGACTACTGACCGGCCTGCACTTGAACACACCAGGCAGGTTTCCCCCCCCCCCCGCCACCACACACAAAGATATATATATAAAGGAAATATATATCTTTTAAAACTACAAAAAAACCTGTGAAACTGCTTCCATGTTAGAACATTTTGGGGTTCCCAGGCCATGGCCACTCCTAATGGCTCCAGAATAAAACTCTTTTCTTATTCTCCTTAAGATGAGAGGGAGGCCTACGTAAGAACATATACACTGCATGGTACATGCTTTTTGGACCCTTTCCATTGTTCCCTAGCCTGCTTCTATTCCTGGGAGTGCTTTTCCTTTCTTAATAAGCTGTCTATTTCTATTCCATGACTAATTTAAAAGGCATGAGTTTTTTTTTTTTTTTCCTCTACCCCTCCTCTCAGTAGCTGCTGGGATTTTCAATTAACCTGTACTATGTTTTCCTCTTAAACTCTGATGAAATTGTCCTTGAATTTTCTTCTGAGTCTATTTCTATGTTATTTTATTAACGAGGCTAAGAATCCCCCCAAGGAATTTAGTTTCCCTGGTAACACTAACTTCAGAGAAACCTATACTTGCCATCCCTTTTTCCACCTCCGCGCCAAAGGATCCTGGAACTTGGGAGGGTACAGGGTTGGGTTGGCCAGGAGTCCAAGCCTCTGGGGAATGGGAGGAAAGGAAGAACATGCACATACCAGTTACTGGGCTGGGGCTTGCTCAACATTCTCTCCATGGAAATAACACTGTTGGATGTAAATCCCTGCAGAATGGAAATGATATCATCTGGTCTAGTGGGAGCCACTCTTGTGACCAAACCTTCAAACACACACTCTTCCAGAAAGGAGAGGCAAAGGCACAAACACTGATGTTACCTGTCTTAGGGTCTCAGCCTATGACTAACACACAAGTTTAATCCATTCATCCTCAACAAGCAAATTAAAATGGAAAATTCATAGTGAAAAGCAGAAAAGGGAAATTGACTCCATGTGACCACACTGGGAAGAGGAACAGAGACCTCCCTGCTTCAAGTCCATCTTCAGGGGTCCTGAAGTGAGGTTAAGGCTGAAGCAGAGGACCAGAGTTAACACATCTGAGTAGTCCTGGTCAAGGTGTGATCCCATCCACTATTGACTCACCATTGCCTCTCCTGTAAAAGAGATGGAACAGTTGTAAAACTCTTTCAGAAGAAAAGTCTCCCCCTTGGCTGGCTCGGGCTTTAGGCTTTGTCTTCTCTCGGCATGAGATTCCTGGGGCAGTTCAGTCTCTCACAGGAGGCCATGTCTGACATTGTATGACAGCAAAGTGAAGGACAGAAGCGTCTCCAGAATATCTTCTTCTCTGTCACACAGATTTCAAAGGTGCTATGCCAAGGTATGGACGGATAGGCACAGGGTCTGGCTGCCTCTCAGAGTTTAGACACAGTCCTGTTCCCAGCCATTCAGACCTAGACACACTCGTTCATTCACTCTATGAGCTCTCAGCAGGTGCAGTGGACTTGGATAACTCCAATAGACTGAACTCCTTTTTAGAATAAGGGGCAATGCATATAAACAAATGTAACATAACAGGGCAAGAAAGTATACACTACAGAAAGGTCAGATTCTCTGTTAAATTTTATAAATATAACCATATAAAAGCCAAAGTTCCATAAATGATAAGAGAACTGGAAAGACATATTTTAAGTGCAATTTAAGCATTGAACTATATGGGATTTTCCTCTACTTTTTTATATTTCCCAAAGTTCTGAAATAATCATAGACTACATTTGTGTTGGCAAGGTAACAAGTTCAATTTTAACTTATTAACTCATTAATTCAATAGCTGGTTATTGAGCACTATTGCCCCAGGCAGTTCTAGGCACAACAATGATTGTGTTTTTTTTTTTTTTTTTTTTTTTATGTCAAGATCCAGGAAGTCCCATACAGCTGAGGCAAAGGGAGAGTGAAGACCTGGGTTAGAATCATGAAGGCCGTACAAGTTTACATTCCCACCAACAATGGAGGAGGTCTCCCTTTTCTCTACATCCTCTCCAGAATGAGCTGTCACTTATGTTTTTATCCTGACAGGTATAAGATGGAATCTCAGATTTGCTCTGATGGCTATGGTTGTTGAACATCTTCTTAAGTGTTTCTCGGCCATTTGAGATTCTTCTGTTGAGAATTCTCTATTTAGGTACCCTGTATTTTTGTTTTTGTTTTGTTTTTCGAGGCAGGGTTTCTCTGTGCAGCTTTAGCTTTAGACCAGGTTGGCTTCAAACTCACAGAGATCTGCTTGCCTTTGCCTCCTGAGTGTTAGAATTAAAGGCATGTGCTACCACCACCTGGCTCTATACCCCTTTTTAAATTGCATTAAATATCAGAGAACTCACATGTGACTAACCTAGGCACTCTGCATATATGTGACAGATGTGTAGCTTGGTTTTCTTGTGGGACTCCACAGTGGGGGAAGGGGCTGTCTCTTTGGGAACATATTCCTCATAATGGGCCACCTTGCCCAGCCTTAATACAAGGGGTGATTCTTAGTCTTACTGCCATGTTTTGTTGATATCCATGGGAGGCTTGTCCTTTCCTGAATAGAAATGGAGGAAGAGTGGATAGGAGGGTGGGGTGGGATGGACTGGGAGTAGAGGAGGGAGGGAGAATTGAGGCTGCAATGTTAAATAAACAAACAAACAAATAAATAAAATAATCATAAGGCCCTATTAAGCATGAAAAGATCATGGGTATTATTCTTAATGGGATTAAATAAAACACTAAGAAAAAGCTAAATACTTTTGCAGGAAAGACAGCAAGAAAGTTCCTAACTGCATGGTTTCTGCTGATATGGGAATTTCAGGGTGTCTTTAAAAAAAAAAATCAGGGTCTCACTGTGTAGCCATGTAGTGGGCTACTGAACTATAGCTATGTCATCTCATGAAAGATTTCCTAAGAATACTTTAAGTACTAAAACTATCTTGGGTAAAACTGGTCTCTGGTCACTTAGACCAGCCATAAATTTGCCATAAATTCCTAAGGTAAAATGGTCTCTGAACCAACCAAATTCCTATACAATGAAGGTTACAGGAACAGCCTGACCAGTTAACTGCAATCTCTCTGCTTCTGTGAACAACGCTTGCTTGCTGTAGATGTCCAGAGCTGCCTTTCTATATACATCACAATTGTGGTCCTTGCTGTTAAAAACTTAACAAACTGGAGGTCAAGGCTGCTTCCCACTACTCTGCTTGGGACAGCCCAACTGGAGGCAAAAATAAAGATCACATAACAGCCAAAGCCAGCCTGGAAATCTTTATAGAGACCAGAATGGTCTTGAACTCACAGGGATCCTCCTTCCTCTGCCTCTCCAGTGCTGGAGTGAAGGCTTGCTCCTCTACACCTTGCTGGGATGTCTTTGAGAGCAAAATGAACAGACCACCAAGGGTGAGTTCTACAGAGAAATTTATTATATAGTGGTACCTTAAAAGAAAAAGAGAGATAGTAAGAAGGGTTCTGGGAAATAGGTTTGAACTGTTACACTGGGGTGACTTATGAGAGGCGGATGAGCTGTTCAGCTCAGTTACCCATCCAGGTGTCTGGGTGCCTCCTCTCAGTTTCATCCTCACGGTGGATTTTCAGAGGTCTTCATCTAGAGGAGGTAACAGACTCAGACTCTTCCGACATCCTTGGGTTTGCTGCTTTGGAATCCCTGCTCTTCCTGGTCAGCTTCTAATGCCTGCTCTCATCATGCTTCCTGCAGTGAAGACAAGCCTAAAGTCACTTAGGAATCAGAGTTGGTATCAGAGCCCCAAAGATTCCTGGCACTTCTATCCTACAGCTAGGACAGGACCAAGGGCATTTTCAGCAGATGTCCAAGAACGTGACTCAAGGTCCCAGCCCTAAACTTTCTGAACCATCTTTGTCTCATGTTCCTGCCTCTGAAGAGGTAGAGCCATAAATTACCTTCAGGAATTGGAGCAATGGCCAAATCTGGCTTCTTCCTGCAGGTTGGAGTCACTGGGTATGGCAGTCCTGGTACCCCTCCAGTGCATCTAGGAGACTATCTAGGGAATGTTAAGATTATATTGGTGGTGCCATTAGTAATACAGCCAAGTGTAGAGAGGAAAAAACAAACCTTGGCTGGTCCCTAAATAGAGATATGAGGGAGAAGCAAAGACAAGTGTTAGTGGCATTACAAGTCCAAGGCAGAGAACCAGAGGAAGCCGGAGCTTTTTAAAGGTCTGAATTAAAGTATGGTGATATGATTTTTATGATTTATTAAAGCTTGCCTGATGATCCAGAAAGCAAAGTCAGCCACAAGCAATAGAGGTCAGGCAGTGGTGGAACACACCTTTAATCCCAGGGGGAGACAAAGGCGGATGGATCTCTGTGAGTTCAAGGCTACCCAGGCCTGCACAAGATTGAATCAGTCTAAAAGAGTAACAGAGCTCACGCCTTTAATTCCAGGACTCGTGAGAGGTATTTAAGGCAGGAACAGGGTCTCAGAGCTGGCATTCCTTCTCCAGACATACCGAAGATAGGAAGTCTCAGGATTCTCCAGCCTTGTTGAGGACAGCATAGCAAGTCTGGGATTTCAGTCTGAGCTTTAGTGGAGCCAGGATCACCTTACAGCCTGAGCTAGAGGTAAGAGTTAGTGGCTAGCTTTTCTGATCTTCAGTTTCAAGCTTGAACTCCAGTCTCTGGGCCTTTTTTTTAATTTTTTTTTTATCTTGCTACATTAATGTCCTCCAGAACCCCTGATTGGCTCACAAGAGCATCTATCCACTGGGCTCCTCCTGTGGATTTTTTCACTTGACTTCCAAAGCTTGACTTGGGAGTGATGAGCCCGGGATATTTTAGGCAATTTGATAGCTGTTGGGTGGCTAGAATCACAGCATCAGTTTCCTCCTGGGTGGTTTCTGGGGAGGAGGAAGAGACTTCACCTGTATTTGATTTTTAGGTGAAAATAATAGTGGGCATGTCTCACTCAGCTGCAGGTCCCATGCAGACACTAAGATACCGAAATTGAGCCAACATCATGATGTCCTATATCTGGGAAGCATAAGTTCAGATTTAGTGGCCTGAAGCCTAGTAACAGAATATAGTCTGGGTAGGCTCTTTCCCCCCCCTCATTTAATCACATCAAGCTCTCCAGTACCCTGGAAATATTCCCAAGGGATGGATTGAGAGCCTTGATTTTAAATTAAAAAAAATAGCTGACTGTGGTGGCTAAAGTCTGTAAGCCAGAACTCAAGAGGCTGATGCAGGAGGAGGATTTCTATTAAGTATGAAGTCAACATCAACTACCAGAGAGAGTTCCAGGCCAACGTGTTTAGCCTTCCTGGCAGGAGCAAAGATACTGGAAAGTGACAAGGGATCCTTTCTTTGACTATCAAGCTACTGAAAACATGGCCTAAAAGAAACTGAAGTGCCCCCCAAGAGTCTTGTGCTGGGGAAAGGAAAAGACTGAACTTGGTACCAGCCAAAGAAGGAGCTTGTCTTCCAGGAAGAAATTTCACCATTCCGGTAACTTGTCTGGCCACCCTGCAGGAGAGACTGAAGCCTAGACAATGATGGGCCAAGGATGCAGAGTTATGCATACTCCCTTCCCTGTACTTAAACCCAAACCTCATGTTAGGAACCTGAAGAATGATTGGGGAGGGGAGGACCCAGCGAACCTCTTTGTTCCTCACTTTTAGGTGATCGTATGATGTCAATCTCCCTTTCCTGTGTTTCACTATGATTGGTTTCTTTAATTGGCCTATCTAGGACTGGTGGCCCCAAGCCCTAACTTTTTATAGGTGCCAGGATCTGGGGTTTGGCCCTAATGACTTCAAGAACACTTAAGGTACAAAAGGAGAGCCTTTCTCAGAACAGTAAGAACAACAACCAGGGAATGAGCATTCAAATACATGAGCCCACGGGGACTATTCCCATTCAAACCACCACACCTGGAAATTTCATAATTTTCCTTAATAGCTGAGTAATATTCCATTGTGTAAGCATACCACATTTCATTCTTTATCAGTGGATAGACATCTAGGCTGTTTCTGTTTCCTGGCTATAGTGAACAGAGCAGCAATGAACATGGCTTGCCAAGTATATCTATAGTAGGATTTATAGTGGATATTCCTAATAGCTGAATCATGTGTTACCTCTATTTTCAGCTTTTTTTTTTTAAATGAACCTTCACACTGATTTCTGTAGTGGCTGACCAGTTTGCACTCCTACCATCATTGAATAAAGTGATTAAATGTCCCCTTTCCCCCATATACCTGCCACTATTTGTCTTTTTGCTTTTTTAATCTTAGCCATTCTGACTGGTGTAAGATAAATCTGAAAATAGTTTTAATTTGCATTTCCCTAATGGTTAAGGGTGTTGAACATTTCTAAAAAATGTTTCTCAGCCATTTGTATTCCAGCTTTTGAGAACTCTCTATATAGCTCCATCCCTCATTTTTAAAATAGATTGTTTTCTTGATTATTCTTTATATATTCTAGATATTAGCCCTTTATCTGTACACTTGGCAAAGTCCCCCCCCCCAGTGACAGTGTCCTCTGCTATACAGAACCTTTTTCATTTCATGAGGTCCCATTTATGGTTGGTCTGTATGCCTGTGCTGCCGGCATTCTGTTCAGAAAGTCTTGTGCCAACGAGTTCAAGTGTATTTCCTACTTTCTCCTCTATTCGAGTCAGGGCATCAGTTTTATATTGAGATCCTTGATCCATTTGAAGTTGAGTTTTGTGCAGGGCAAGAGACATAAAACTAGCCAGGACAATTTAGCTAAAGGTTTGGTGATATTGCTAATCTTTTCAAATAACTATGCTATGATAAGACACCATGACCAAAGCAACTCTCATTTTACAACTCTCTGGTCACGGAAGGAAGTCAAGTTAGGAACTCAGGCAGGAACCTGGAAGCAGGAATTAAAGCAGAGGCCATGAGGAAAGCTGCTTACTGGCTTGCTTCTTATGGCTTGTTTAGCCTGCTTAAGATTCGCATCAATCGTAATCAAGAAAATGCCCCACAGACTTGTCTACAGGCAATCTGCTGGAGGCATTTTCTCAATTAAAGTTCCTCTTCCTAGATAACTCTAGTTTGTGTTAAGTTGACAACACAACAAATTTAAGACAAATCAACTCTCTGTTTCATTGAGTCTTTATATTTGTTTGGTTGTTTCTTTCTATTTTATTAATTTCAGCCCTGACTGATGATCTCATACTGTCTATTTTTTGGGGTGTTCACTCTTCTTGCTTTCCTAAGGCCTTTGGGAGCATTATTAAGCTAGTAATTTGAGATCTCTCAAGTTTTCTGGTGTAGGAAGTTAGAACTGTAAATGGTTCACTTAGGGCTACCTTCATTATGTCCCATGGGTTTTCATTTGCTATTTTCATTTTCATTCAATTCTAGGAATTTTAAAAATTTCCTTCTTGATTTATTCCTGCACTCAATTTGGTTCAGCGGTGTGTTGTTGAGTTTTTATAAAATTGTGTTTTCTGTCTTTTCTTTTGTTGACAATACCCTGCTTTAGTTCATGTGGTCAGATAGAATGCTGACTGTGAATCACGTTCCCTGTATTTGTTGAGACTTATCTGTGTTCTCATGTGTGGTCTATATTTGGAGAAAGCCTCATGGGCTACTGAAAAGAATGTGTATTCTTCAGTGCTTGGGTCCATTAGATTTATGGCTATTTAACTCCACCATTTCTCTATTATAGATTTTTCTAGATGACCTGTTTATTATGAGAATAGGATACTGAAATCACCCACTATCACCGTGTTGGCACTGATCTGTGGTATCAAATGTAAGTGTGATTCTTTTATGAAATTGAGTACTTCTAAGTTTGGTGTATATATGTTTAAGATTGTAAAATCTTGGTTGGTGGATTTTTTTTCCTTTAATGACTATAAAATACACCTCCATCTCTTCTGATTAGGTTTGGTTTGAAGTTTATTTTACCAGGAAGTAGAATAGCTATGCCTGGTTGTTTCTTAGTTCCATATGCTTGGAATACCCTAAAGTGATGTCTTTAGCAGTAAAAAGATGAATCATGTTTTCTTATCCAATCTGTTAGCCTGTGTCTCTTCATTGAGAAGCTGAGATCATTAATGTTAAGGGTTACTACTGAATAGTATATATAATTCTTATTATTTTGTTATTTGTGGTATTCTACCAGACATTTTTAATTTGGTGATCTTGAGTTATTTATTTGTTCCTTGGGTATGCTCTCTTCAGACTTAACTATGCCTTCCAGTGTCCTCTGCACATTATCCTTAGTAGTTACACACCCCTTTAATCTGTTTTCATAAAGGAAATGTTTCCTTTCTACTTTGATAATGACTCATAGTTTTGGTGAGTACAGTAGTCTAGGATGGTATCTGTGATCTTTCGTAACTCATAGAACACCAGTCCAATCTTTTTGTCTTTCACAGTCTCCATTGAACATTGGCTCTTTGTCTGAGGGGCCTACAAGTATTTGTTCTTTCTTTCCTGCAGCTTTTAATATCCTTTGTGTGCCCCGTTTACAGTTCTGATTATTGTATCACGTGGGGAGTTTCCCTACCTGGAGAAGAAGCAGGTGTAAGACATGTGGCCTTTGTGGCATAGGTGGGTCTCCAGGATAGGTGGAGTTACTGGTGTAGGTCTAGTGCTCTTCCCAGGAGGGGAGTTGTCCTCAGGTCACATGTACTTGTGGAGTTTGTGGCATAAGTCCAATGTTTCTGTCTGGAGAAGATGCCAGCAAGAAGCCAGAAGCTCAGCTGTGAAAAGAAAACTCTGTTCTTCCTGGAAATCTCTTGTCTAAATTTCTTTTCTATTGCTGAAATCAGATACCATAACCAAAGTGACTTATAAAAGAAATGTTGGCCTTACGAATTCAGAAGGTTAGAGTCCATGAAGGCACAGCAATGGCATGGCAGCGGGAACAGCTGAGAGCTCACATCTTGATCTGCAAACAGAAGGCAGAGAAAGAAAGAGAAACACTGAGGATCACACAAGTCTTCTGAAACCTCAAAGCTCACCACCCCCCAGACACACTTCCTCAAACAAGGACACACCTCTAATCCTTCTCAAATAGTTCCACCAAGTGGGGACCAGGTATTCAAATATATGAACCATTGTCATTCAAACCACCACATCCCATCCCCTGGCCTCCATAGGCTCATGGCTATATCTTATCATAATGCAAAATGCATTTAGTTAACTTCAAAAGTTTCCATAGTCTTTCACAGACTCAACACAGTTTAAAACTCCAAAGTCTCTTCTGAGACTCAAGGAAATCCAGGCTCTTAATTGTAATCCCCCAGGGAGAAAAAGCAAAATACACACATAACATACAAAGGAATGGCAACAGTGGGGACATACTGGACCAAAGAAAGAAAAAAACCCATCAGACAAAACTCCAAATCCTGTAGCTTTATGTTTGATGTCAAAGAGCTTAGACGGTTCTACCCTTTCATCTTTGCTGCCTACAACACACTTCTCTCCCCTGGGCTTGTTCCACTCTGTCTGCATCTCTTCTGAGCAGATGTCTCACAGCTTTGGCATCTCCAATATCTTGGGGTCTCCATTGCAACCCAGATTTTACTTTCATAGCTTCATTCGGTGCTCTCATAGGGCATTCATTCAGGGATTGCCCTGCTACACATTGCCTGGCCTCAGCAGCTCTCCTTAACCACACAGGAAGAGTCCACAACCCCTTTACCAGTGTATCCTCCATGTCTCTAAGGCCACAGCCATGTGGATGAAGATGCAAGGTACGGCTGCCTGCTTGGGATGGAACCATGACCTTTGAATTATTTTTGCAGAAATTTTCCTTTGTTGTTGCTTTTTAGGAGCAGAAAATTTCTCAGGCCTTTCTTTTTAAATTTGGAAGCTTAGCTGGGTGGAGTCTTGCCTTGACATCATGCTTTCCTTTTTTCCACTTTAGATCAGGTCCCTCTTCACTCTTCTTGCCTCTTTCAGCATAAGCCTTGGTTCCAACATTAAATTTCCTGTTTTTTTTTTTTTCTCTTTAAAGTCTATATTTTGTACTTGTCCTCGCCCCCCATATTTTCTCCTTTTCATTATAGACCTGCATAAGAGGGATTACTAATGACCATTCGGCCATTCAATTTTAGATTTTCTTGAAATTCCCTCCACCAAGGACATTAATCCAATACCCTTCAATTTAAGACAAGGGCAGAAAACAGCCATATCATTGGCCAAAATATCACAAAAAATGGTCCCTAGTTCAGTATCATGATCCAATCTGTATTAGCCCCATGCTGCAGGTGCCATCTATTCCAGACTGATGTCTTTGGGGCTGTGATTGGAACCAGCCAAACAGCCCCGGGTCAGACCCAGAGTGGAGGAGTGTGGACACAGGATAGGCTAACTACCTCAAGGCATTAAGGACTAGACAGACACACCTGGTCATATCAGGAAGGCTCCCAGTCATTACTGAATGTCTCGGTTTATTGTTCCATCATGTTAAGTAACCATCCAAAGGTGGGGGCAATGACAGAAGACATCTATTATTCAGTATAAAGGGCTGATATGAAATATTCCCTTTAATCCTAGAGACACTCCTAAGTAGCACATACCCAAGCCCTCAGGCATCCCACACTAGCAAGTCTCACTAGCCCTTAGGGTGGGTATAGACTTGCCCTGGCTCAAGACTTTCGTTATACAGAAATAGGAGCCATGATTCCCCACCGAGGCCAGGCATCCAAACGGTAATCGGTGGATATCTGAAAGACAAAAGAAGTTTTGAGCTCTTAGAACTCATGGCTGGGCAGAACATATTTCTAAAATACTACATGGGCCCCAGCAGTTCAGTTACTAATCTGAAACCTCTTTAGCTGTGCCTCCACAGTCCATATAACTCTCAGCACTACTGTCTTCTAAGGTCCTATTAGGATGGCCCATTAGACTGTATTTATAGTATTTAACTGCATTTCTAGTCCAGTGTACCAAAAGACTTCCAGATGCTCCCCCTCCCCCAAACAGCATCAGCAGGTCTGTCTGTCACAGAAACACCTCCACTCCCTGGTACCAACCTCTGTCTTAAATTACTTTTCAATTGCTGTGATAAGACACCATGACCAAGGCAACTTATTGAATAAAGGGTTTATTTGGGGTCTCACAGTTTCAGAAGGTTAAAGTTCAAGACCATCATGGCGGGGAGCATAGCAGCAGGCGGGCAAGCTGGTGCTGGAGCAGTGGCTGAGAGATTCTACCCTAATACACAACCATGAGGCAGAGAGAACTAACTGGGAATGTGTGGACTTTTGCAACCTCAAAGCCCACCCCTAAGGACACACCTCCTCCAACAAGGCCACCCCCCCCAATCCTTCCCAAACAGTTCCATCAACTGGGGACCAATCCTTCCCAAACAGTTCCATCGACTGGGGACCAAGTCTATCTCTCAGTCAGGAACTCTGGATCGTTGTTTTAGCAGGGCTTTTCCAATCATTTCTACCAGATGTTGCAAGCATCCCACTGGATGACGCACTCTATCTATCTGCTGCTTGCTAGGTGCTCTTTCACTTGGATGCCTCACCTGGGGATGGGAGGGGGATTTGGAATGCTGTGTCACACCTGAAATCCAACTTCTTGTGAACTTGAGCTGGCTGCCTCATGGGGCTTCCCCCGTCATTTCTGATGGATGCTGTAGGCATCTAATTTGGTGATGTTTTGCTATCTATCTGTAACTTGCTGGGGACTTTTCGTTTTATTTTTGTTTGCTTCATGCTTAAGAAACTCACTCCACTCAAATCTAAAAGTACAGCTATTTTGGATCATTCTCTGGAAAGAACACCAGTGATGAAAAATAACTGAAATCAAACCACCAGATGGTTAATTGTCAATGTCATCAGATAATATTGTTCAGAGACAAGGAGTAAATTATCGAAATAAAAATTGAGTCATGCTGAGCATGGTAGCACATGCCTAAAAACCAGAATATGGGACGCTGAAGCAGGAGGACTGTGAGTTTCAGATGGGCCTGGGTTTCATAGTGAGACAGTCTCAAAACAAACAACAAAAATGGAGTCACTTGTGACAACCCTTCCAAAGAGGTTATGGAGAAATGGTTCTTATGTGTGGTTGCCTGACGATAACTGAATGACTTCTGACCGTGTTTCCTACTTATATTCTGTTTATAATATGTGCTTAAGACACATGCACATCTCACCTCAAGCATGAGGTGTGAAAACAGTGTGGGGAAATGTAACAGTCCCAGCAGGAAAGAGGACTATGCTAAAGAGACACTCACGCCCTTTTCTGTAACTATCATGTCACCGATGCAATGCACTTCAACGCATTGGAAATTCCCAAGAATCTCATGCTCAGAGATAGAAAAGTCTGGGAGCAGGCTGCCTGTCAGAAGGGCAGTTTGTTTCCTGCAAGGAGATTGCATGTAGTTCTGACAACCTGTCAGATCACCTTACAGGAGAGACTGCATCTCCAGACAATGATGGTGAGCAGGACCACGCCTTGATAGGGATGCTTAGCCATGCATATCTCTTGCTCTTTATTTCAGCTTAAGCCTCATGCTGAGACCCTGAAGGTGGATTTGGGATAGAGGCAGGCAGTGAGTCTCTTTGTTTCTCTTCATAATGTGGCCACATTGAAGAAATACCTTTGTTGTACACACACACACACACACACACACACACACACACACACACACACACACACACACACGGCATTAGAAAATTATACAACAACATACATTCAAGAACACTATAAATAAAGCAAGCTGGGTGTTCTGGTTGGCTTTTCTGTCAACTCAACACAAGCTGGAGGCTGGAGCTATCTGAGATGAGGGAACCACAACTGAGAAAATGCTTTCACAACACTGGACCAAGGCAAGCCAGTGGGGCATTTTCTTCATTAATGACTGGTGTAAAAGGGCCCATCACACTATGGGTGATATACACCCTGGGCAGTGACCCTGGAGAGAAAGCAGGCTGAGCAAGCCATGAGGAGCAAGCCAGTAAACAGCACCCCTCCATGGCCTCTGCATTAGCTCCTGCCTCCAGGTTCCTGCCTTGAGTTCTGGCCCTGACTTCTCTCAGTGATGGAGTGACCTGGAAGTTTAAGATGAAATAAACTGTTTCCTCCCCGAGTTGCTTTTAGTCATGGTCTTTATCAAAGCAGTATATTTTTTTTAAAAAAAAATATGCACAGCAAGGCAGCAGAATAAAGAGAGAAATGAAAAACTAAAAGAAAGTGAATAATGAGATAGAAGACATAAATCCTAACATATAAAAAACTAGTTAGAGAAACATTTCCTAATGATAAAACAAGCAGTCCACCAGGGAAACAGTGATTCTAAGTGTGTGTGTGTGTGTGTGTGTGTGTGAATAACATCTCAAAGTTGAGGAAGTAAAAATACAGTGCTAAAAGGAAGGAAACCATCCATTAAAGTTGGGAACTCCAGTCCTTGAGAAAATGACTGCAGAGGAAGTCACCATGTCCCTGCCACTAAGTGTGGACAAGCAGAACATGGGGCTACACTTCAGAATCAACACAGAAACCTCATGTGCACAATGGGACCAGAAAAAAAATGTAAGTACCACAATAGGTCCTTAAGGTAGGAAGAGGCCTTAAAGATCATTTCCCCATGTCCTAGTCTAATATATTATTTTTTCTTCAATATTTGCACTGCCAAAAATATCTAGCATGCTATGTCAAACTGAAGGACAGTGAGAGGAAAGAAAGCAACTTTCTCCTTTAACAGTGTGCTGGGACTGATTGTTATGTCAGGAGGGAAGAAGAATCAAGAAGGCAGCTTTCACCTATGTCCTGATAATTCTCGTGATCGCCACACCACGTACAGTTAACAAAAGTTAGAATATACTATTAACAGGGACGATTCCAAAAGATGCTTAGAGGCTGCTTTTACTGAAAAGGATTGACTCCTCCCTTGGGCCTTAGTCACATGGTTACTTTTAGTGTAGCAGTTACTTTTCTATTGCATCAAAGCAATTTACAAAACCAAGAGGTTTATGGGTACTTGCTTACAATTTCAGATTATGAGACCATGACCATCATGGCTAGGAGCATGGCAGCAGGCATGCAGGCTTCATGCTGGGGCAGTAGCTGAGAGCCTACAAGTTGAGACAACAACCAAGAAGTAGAAAGAGGGGGCTGACTGGGAATGGGCAGGCTTTTGAAACCTCAAAGTCCACCCCCAGTGACACACCTCCTCCAAGAAGGCCACACCTCCTAATCCTTCCCAAACAGTTTCACCAACTGGGGACCAAGCATTCAAACATACGAGTCCATGGGCCATTATATTCAAAACACCAGTGGCCCACAAAATAAAAACCTGACACGTCTACCTTTACCTTGCATATGTAATTTGGGTTAAAGGCTAAGAGATGAATTAGTGTCCTTAATTTCTCTAGAGATGCCTGGCGTTCCAGGATCAAAACCTTTCAGGACAGACCCCCACACATCAGACACAATAAGGACTACTCTCCATGAGGGGAGGCTGCGCTCTTAGTGATTAACAGATTAAACATCTCAAGAACTAACCAGAGTTGGGACAATGATGTGTCTGTCAATGGGCAGCATCTCACCTCAAACCAGGCTGATTAATTGCACGTGCCTCCCATCTTCTATTTAAACTTAAACCTCATGTCAGAACCCCAAAGACAGACAGATCTGGAGTCCTTGAGCTCCTTTATATATTCTTTCTCTTAATGTAGCCACAGAGAATTCTCTATTTTCTGCTTTCCAACATTAGTCAGCTCTTTAACTGATATATTAGGTTGGTGGCCCAGTCTAATCTGGCAAGGCCTCTGGAGTCTGAGCTTTTGCCTTTAAAACACATGTAATATTATTTCTAGCACTATAGTTTTTTGTTCCAGTTCTTCTGTTTTCCCACTATTTCCTTCTATTTCCTAAATAGAAGGCAATATAATCTTATTTGGATTTAACTTACAAATTGTACTATTCACCACCACAGCAAACATACATCTTGCTTTTATATCACTTCCTTCCATCTATCCTGTCATTTTCTGAGGTGCTCACAGTTTGCATTCCAGTGGCTGCCATCTTGCCTGGCTCCGGGATGTCTGTCTCCTCTTTGTTACTTTAGCCTGTTAGGTGAGTAGCCAGACATTAGTAGACTTGGAAGCCTATGAGGATGGACTGGCTAGCATAATCAGCTTTAGATCCCATCTCCCGTGTTCCTGGGAACACGCTAATTTAAAGAGAGGGGACCATACCACAAGTGGGACTTCTGAGAATTTGAAAAAAAAAAAACACACACATGAAACGTGGGAAGGTGGCGGCAGAAGGGTTTTGTTGAAGCCTGTTATGGGAAGAATATTTCCTCTTGGCAAACTATGACTATTTCAGAGATGTATTATTTATTGTTATTTTTAATTCTCTTGAATATGCTCTGTTACATGACTTTTGGCCAGAAGAATGGGATCTAATTCTCCTTTGGCCCTAGGTGGCCCAAGACATTATAAGATTTACAAAGACAAACTACTGACCCTTCTGTTAAATGTTAGTCAAAATGGGGCTGTCAATCATCTGGACAGGAAAATACCAGCCTGGGGAAGCTGCTGGTTCCAGAATCTTCAAGATACCATGATACACCTGAAGACAATGATGAGGAGAAGAATAATTTAAGTGCCCATGCCAGAAGCGCCCTCTCTTTCTCAGTGATAATTGCTCACAAACCTCACTGCCAAGCCTGTCTTTGTAAGCTTTTGGAGTTCTCCCAAATTATAACTTTTTCATTTTCTTCTTCTTTTTAAATCTCCTATTTATTTCTGGATATTGGCCAAATCCTAAGACTGTTCTGACATTCTGGGTATTCTCTCTTCTCTCTCTCAAGTCCCCTCTGGCCCACACATACACAGATGCTGGTAGACCTCTACCGCTCAGCCTGCCTGGCTTTCTGACCTCATTTGGAAAATGTGACCCTCTCTCTTCCTCTGATCAGATCTCCCTGTCAGCCAGTGTTAAGATCTCCAGCTTTCCTACTTTGTTGTGTCTATCCTCTCAAAATTCAATAAAATTGTTCTCAGGTTTCCTTCCGAGTCTATTTTCAATGTGTTTTCTCTTGATGACTAAGAACAGTAGCAAGGTAAACCCTGTGAGACTAGCATAGACCAAGACTTCTAGCTCTTCAGCAGACTGGGACAAGGTGGCATTTTCAAAACTAAATGAGAGAATAACAGAGAAAGGTTACAGAAAACATGAATAGAAACATGATAGAGTGGTAAGGTGTGACCATTGTCATTTTTTACATTTATTTATTTTATGTGTACATGTGCATGCATGGAGTGGGGTGCACATTGGCCATGGCGCACGTGTGTGTGTGTGTGTGTGTGTGTGTGTGTGTGTGTGTGTGTGTGTGTGTGTGTGTGTAGGTCAAGAGGTAACTTTTGAGTTTCTTCCTCCCACCAGGGTTCTGGAGGTATAACTTAGATGCATAAGTAGGGTTTCTATTGCCGTGATAAAACACCATGACTGAAGGCAAGCTGGGGAGGAAAGGGTTTATTGTGCCTGAGGGAAGCCAGGGCAGGAACTAAGGACAGGAACCTGGGACAGAAGCAGGTGCAGAAACCACAGGGAGCACTGCTCACTGACTTGCTCCTCATGGGTTATCAGTCTGCTTCCTTATATAACCCTCCCAGGACCACCAGCCTTGGTGTAGCACCACCCATAGTGAGTTGGGCCCTTCCACATCAATCATCAATCAAGAAAATACCCCACGGACATGCTCAGAGGCCAGTCTCATGACAACTCCTCAATAGAGGGTCCCTCTTCTCAGGTGCTGTGGAATAATCCCTTTGTACACTGTGAAGATTTGTCACTCTGATTGGTTTAATAAAAAGCTGACTGGCCAATAGCTGAACAGCATAAATTTAGGCAGGAGAGCAAGACGAGGAGAATGCTGGGAAGGAGAGAGGTGGAGTCAAGAGTTGCCAACAAATGCAGAGAAGCAAGATGAGATGCTGTACTGAGAAAAGATACCAAGCCACGTGGCTAAACATAGATAAGAATTATGGGCTAATTTAAATGTAAGAGTTAGCCAGTAACAAGCCTGAGCTATTGGCCCAGCATTTTGTAATTAATATAAGTTTTTGTGTGTTTATTTGGGACCGGGCAGTCGGGACAAAAAGTATTGTTTACACTCAGGCATTAGTTTGTGTCAAGTTGGTAATAAATAACAAAGGTGTGCTAGTAAGAAATCTATTGTGTCTAATTCAGCAAACCAGCAAATCCCCAATGCCATCTATTCAACCAGAGGACAACCAACAAAATTACAGGTCATGTTAAATATTTCAATAATTACCTCAAATAGCTTCAACTAACAAACAAATGCAGAATGAGTAGATTAAGCTATCTTTTGTATCAAAGAAACACATTCCAGTGTTATGTGTTAAGCCATCTATGTACTAAGAGTCAATTGACCAAATGAGGGAAAACTAAAAAAACAAGAAAAAAAAAAAGAAAAAAGTCTGATATAGCTGTTTTGATAACTGATAGAGTTGTCCTCAAACCGAAACTAATCATAAGAGATAAAGAAAGCTGCTACGTACTAATAAAGGAACAGCCCACCGAGAAGAAATGACAATTGCAAATACATGTGCACTAAATTCTGGGACTCCCAATTTCATACAACAAACACTAGTGGGCATTAACTGTCAGATGGTCCTGGTACAATAATAGTCAATGATTTCAATGACCCATTCTCATCTCTAAGTAGGCCATCTAAACCAAAAGTCAACCAAGAAACCTAAGACTTAAATTACACCATAGATCAAATGGATATGACATTACATCTACAGAAACAGAACACACCTTTTTTTTTTTTTCAGTGTCATGGGCTATTGAACTATAGTTGTACCATCTCGTGAGAGTATTCTTAAAACACTTTATGTGCTAAAATTATCTTGAGTAAACTGGTCTCTCATCATATGGACCAGTCATAAATTTACTGGTCACGAAGACAAGCCATAAAATTGACTGGTCACGTAGGCCAGCCATAAAGTCCTATACAATGTGTCCCTGAACTGAAGGTTATGGGAATTCACTGCGATCTTTATACTTGTGTTAACACTTGCTTGTTTCCTGCAGAAGTCACAGCTACCACTCTCTGTATACATCACACAGTTTTGGGTTTTGCCTTTAAAAACTCAAACAAATTGGAGGTTGGAGCTGCTCCCTATTATCCTTCCTGGGTGGCTCCAAGGCAGAGACTAAAGGCTCTGTATAATTTGACTTATTCAGGCCTCTTAGTGGTCTTTCCTCAGGTGCCACATAACATCGGCAGCCGGTGAAACCGTCTCTAAAATGGATCATGTTCTAGGCCACTGTGCAGAGCACAAACAGCAGGCTGTGAGGTGCTCAGCATCTAGGATGTCCACATGGGATTTGTCCTCTGAATATTCTTTTTGTTCACACAAACATTTCTAAGAATGCCGTGCCATTATCAAGGTTAAACAGGCATCCACCAAGCAGCTAACAGTTGGCTGATGGAGGGTTTGATTGTGTAAATCTGCGGTGAGGATGTTCTGGGAGCAGGCTCAACCCACATGCTCTGTGAAGTCCTTTAGCTACGGTAGGTCAGGAGGATGACACTGGTGGAGGTCCAGAAGGTCCTTGGGAGTTCCAGCGCTGACAGGGAGTCACATGTGAGCTCAGTAACAGAAGTGCATATGGCTGTCAAGGCAGAGGCTTGAGATGCCGTGTCTCAGTGTGATTCTAGGTGCTACTTCTAAAGTTCCAATATATGCATCCTTCTGTTTAGCAGTAGCTCCATGCTTTCAGGGCTCACATCTTAGGGCTGGTTCACTAACATACCAACACCATCATGGGGTTAGTTCGTTAGTATATTAAAGGCTGGTTTGGGCTTGGCTCACATCTGAGTTGCCTCCTGGCTGGATCATTCTCTGATATGTTTATCAAGAGCTGACGTTGGAGCCTAGCTCCACTCACAGCTGCCAGGTGGCACGCTCCCATCTTACAGGCGCTACATTATTCTAAGTCACACAGAATGGTTTCACTTATGTTACTAACAGCCACAAATCAAGTCTTTCCAAATCATAAAAAAAACAGAAACAACAATCTCTTGTATCTTCTGAGATCACGGTGCAATGAAAATAGAAATCGAAACCAAGAAAAGCCACAGAAACTGTAAGATACATGGAAACGAAACAATATGCTCTTTTAAAACTGGATGTTTTGTCTATGTGTATGTCTGTGAAATACATGTGCTCCTGGCTCCTCGGGAAGCCACAAGAGGGCTTTGGATCCCTTCTAACTCGAGTTACAAATAGTGTGAGCTGCCATGCGGTTGCTGGGAATTGAACCAAGAGACTAGATGAGCAGCCGGTGCTCTTACCCATGGAACCATCTCTCCAACCCCATGAACAACATATTCTTGAATGAACAGTAGCTAGCTGATGAAATCAGACATGAAATTTTAAGATTCCAATAGTCAAATGAAACTGACAGCACAATTGCCAGAACTCTTGGAATACAGCTAAGGTAGTTCCAAAAGGAAGGTTTACAGCTATGAACGCCAATGTTAAAAAAAAGAAATCAGAGAGATCTCAAACAACCCAATAATGTACCTCTAGGTTCTAGAAAAAGCTAAGAACAATGCAAATACAGAAGTAACTGATGACAAGAAATAATAATAAAAAAACAGTAGAAATCCATAAAATAGAAACTAAAGCAAAAATATATAAAATTGATCCAATAGAGATTTTTCTTTGAAAACATAAACAAGATTAACAAACACCTAGTTAATCTAACCAAAAGAATGAGAGAGAAGACCCCAATTAATAAAATAGAGATGAAGGGGACATTATTACAGATTTCAATGAAATTAACAGAATCATTGGGGAATAATTTGAAAACTGAAACGTCTAGATTCATCAATTCCCAGACACATACAACCTACCAAAATTAAATCAAGACTATATAAACAACTTAGACAGATCCATAATAATCAATGACATTGATGTAATGATAAAAAGTCTCGACCCTCTGACAAAACCCAGGCTATAAAGTATTAAAGGAAAAAGCCAAAGTATCCCTATTTGTAAATGGCATACTCCTATACTTAAAAAGGTCCTAAGGACCCTACCAGAAAACTTTTGCTAAACACTTTCATAAAAATAAGAAGAGACAAAAATCACTTTTGAATATATTAATGACAAGCCTGCTGAGAAAGAAATTGGGTGGGGGGAATCCCATTCAAAATAGTTTAAAAGAAAAGAACAAAACAATAACAACAACAATGAACGAAATAAGACCCTTAGACTATACCCAACCAAGAAAGTGAAGGGCCTCTATCTACAACAACTCCTTTAAGGAAATGAAGAAATCAAAGACATTCGAAGATGTCAAGTCCTTCCATGCTCATGGACTGAATGAGAAGTTCCTTTGGTTATTCAGCAAGTCCAAGGACAGTCTGGGATACAGAGGATCTTGCCTCAAAAAACAAAACAAAAGGCTAATGATATGACTCAGGGAGGAAAGGGACTCATTGCCAAGCCTGACCACCCGAGTTCAGTCTCTAAGGCCTACATAGCAAAAGGAAAAAACTGGCTCCCTGATGTCCACAAGTAGTTGAACTTTCTTTGGACTGACAGCTCCCAAATAATGGCACAGAGAATTCTTATTAATCACAAAAGCTTGGCCTTAGCTTAGGCTTGTTCCCAACTAGCTCCTATAACTTAATCTGTTTACAACAATCTACTTTCTGCCACGTTGCTCATTACCTCTCCTCCATACTGCATGTCTGACTTGTTCTGTCTCTTGCTGGTGAATCCCACCTCTCTTCTTCCCAGAGTTCCTGTCTCTTCCAGGAAGTCCTGCCTATCCTCTCCTGCCTGGCTGTTGGCCATTTAGCTATTTATTGAACCATTCAGAAGGTGCCTGAGCAGAGACACATCCTTCCAGTGTACAAAAAGTTTATACCACAACACACAAAAGCATGGGCCACATGTAAACCCCCAAATAAATGAATAATTTAATAATAAAAATATTTTAAAGAAAATTCTTTAATGTAACAATAAGTCTTTGCACCAAGCCTCCCAAGCCCTGCTGCCATGTGGGCGCTTTCCGCCAGACCTCCCAAGTTCCACCCGTCACCACGTTATGCTCCCAAGTAACATACAGAGACTTATATTAGGTACAAATGCTGTTTGGCCAATGACTAGGATTTCTCATCTGCTAGCTCAGTCTTAATTATCATAAATCTATATATTTTATAAGGCTTATTGGACGCCAGCAGAAGCGTCCTGTCTTCCCAGGCTCACATGGTGACTCTGTGCTTTCTCCTCCCTTTCCCAGAATCCTCCTGACTCCTAGTCCCATCTATCTTGTTTTCCCATTGGCCAACAGTACTTTATTTATCAACTAATAAGACAATCATATACACAGGAGGACCTACCCCATCACTTTAAAATTCACACTACTTAATAACCAAAACTTTGTATGTATGGAAAATCTTATGGAAATCCTCTACTTTGTAAGTACTGAGGTTTGAATGAGAATGCTCCCCCAAAGGCTCGGGTATTTGAACACTTGGTCCCCAGCTAGTGGCACTGTTTGAGGAGGTTATAGAACCGTTAGAAGGTGGAGTCTTGCTGAAGGAAATATTTCACGGGGCACTGGTGGGTTTTGAGAGCTTGTAGTAACATCCCATCCCCAATTTGCTGTTTCTGCAGTTTGAAGATGTTTCTCTTAGCTTGTCGCCCTGGATGCCTGCTGCCATGCCTTTCTATTATGAACTTCCTGCTTTAAGTTCCATGGTCATAGTATTCTATCATACCAACAAAGAAGTAACTAATATAATAAGCTAAGGTAGATACATATACAGATATGACATATACAAGAAATTTGAACAGTGGCACTCTGTTGTGTACTATGTATGTGAAGACCATGTTGTTCCCATAAGCCAGTGACCAGTACTCCTCCATGGGCCCTGCTTGAGCTCCTACCATTTCCCTTAATGATAGACAGAGATTTGAAAATTTAAGGCAGATAAATCTTTTCCTCACACAAGTTGCTTTGGATCATGCTATTTATCACAACAGCAGAAAGCTAACTAGAACAGAAACTGGCAGCTAAGTGGAGTAGGCTACTGCTGTGACAGCTCTAACCATTGTATTTTGGAGTGATTATGGAAGTGTTTGGGGCTGGAAAAGCTATTGAGTTCCAAGAGCTTAATGGGATGTTATGTGGGAGCCTTTAAGATAAGAATGTTGACAGAAATGCAGGCAATAGATGCCTGGTTTGTAAATTTTCAGAGGGAAGCAACACTATTGGGCTGTTTGTGTGACATTTTCCATTAGGAACCTGCACAATCTGTGAAGCCTTCTGGGGTTCACTGAGTGTGTTGCTACTTAGTAAGGGGACAGGAATCAGCTGTGAGGAACAAGAGACCAGAGTCACTGAGGAAAAATCTGGGAAGTATTTCCTCAGGGTCAGTAAACACACAGAAGCTGTGGTCCCGAGGGGGCCAAGACTACACCACAAGCTGGTAGCTGAACCTGGTAATGTGTAAGTCTACCACAAGATACTGTCTTTGGCAGCAATGGGAGCTGCAGGATTGAAGGGTCACAGAGAGAAGCTTAGCCTTACCACAATGTGGCAGAGTCGGAGTCCCCATAGAGAGGCCAAGAGAGGCCATTAGTGAAGGTACTCCCTGAAGATTCTAGTACTGTGGGATGCCCACCAAAGACAGGGGCAGGTGTCAGGGCAGAGCTGGCCTGAGCCTGCACGACAAGCTTTGTGTGCTGTGATGGCAGAGTTGGAAGTAGAGCTAGCCACCCAAGCGTTTGGAGCTGGATGATCATGAGCTTGAGATGGCGGACTCTGGGCTACACTGGACCAGGCCTTTGCTTTAATCTGATAATTCCTATGCCCAAATTCTTTACATTTGGAACAAAAAAAGCATAAAACTTGGTTAGTATTTCAGAGGAATCCACAGTGAAGATACTGAATTTTAAAACAGACATTGATATCTTAATGTATGGGCAATTTTAAAAGACCGTGAAACTTCCAAAGCTGTACTGTATTTTACCAGAGCAATGTGAGATGTATTTTTGTGTCCAGTTGGCAAAGGATGGGGTCTCCTGGTTAGCTTCTGCTGTCAACCCGACAGAGCCCAGAGTTATCTGAAAGAGTATCTATTGGAGCATTGCTTCTACCAGACTGGCCTGTGGGCGTGTCTTTATTGCTAATTTATGTAGCAGGGCACAGCCCACTGTGGGTGATGCCATCTTCAGGAAGGTGGGCTGGGCTGTACAAGAAAAGTAGATGGATATGAGCCAGACAACAAGCCAGTAAACCATATTCCTTCATAGTCTCAGCTTCAGTTCCTGCTTCCCACCCCTGCTTGAGTGCCTTCTCTAACCAACCTCATGGGGAAGTGTGAGCTAAATAAACCTTCCCACAGTTGCTCTTAGTCATGGTGTTTATCACAGCCACAGAGAGAACAGATGGTAACCTGGAATTGTCAGCATGGAAACCCTGCTTTTCTCGGGATATTCTATCACAACATCAGAAATGAAACCAGGACTTCTCTTGTTGGCCTCTATGAAAAGGATTATAAACCTAAATATAGAGCTTATTGTCTAGGCTCCTTTTTGTCCTGGGACAGTTGTATAATATAGCTTTGGCCATGTGGTAGTTGACTGGGTGGTGTCTGATAGTGAGTTCTGAGAAAGCTTTTGCTTTCCTAATAAAATACCACAAACTCAACACATCTCCCAGAATGGCAAAATCTGAAACCCTGATAACACCACACTGTCTGCATTGGGAAGGTCAAAGAGATGTACTGTATTTCCTAAGCAAGGGTTAAATAAGACAAAAAAAAAATCACTTAAAAAATCGTACCCAGGCACGGTAGTACCACGCCTTTAATCCCAGCACTCTTTGTGAGTTTGAGGCCAGCCTGGTCATGAAATGAGTTCCAGGACAGCGTTGTTACACAGAGAAACCCTGTCTCAAAACAAAACAAAACAAAACATAAACTGTAGAGAAGCCATTTGGAAGAAGTTCAAATTCCTCCAGCGTCAACACTTCTTGAAATCAAAATATATGTGTTCAATACTGCAGAGGTGCTCCAGACTGCAGAGGTGCTCCAGACTGCATTCTGTTTATCAGTTGCTTTTTTTTTTTTTTTTTTGAATAAAAACCCATCGGATCTCTGCTGGGTGTGCTCACTTACCTGCTTGATCTGGCATGGCTATGAACTCTCTGCAGAAGAGTGAGCATTTGCCTTACCTAAATGTTTTGGATTATGTGGTCATTTTCTTGGGACCCCAGACCCATTTCTAACACCTGAAACTCTAATTCACTGACAGAGTGGAAGTCACATGGGAAGAGCCTGGCAATTTCAAACAGAACTAAATATGGTCTTAAAATTGTACTCCTTGGTAACACTCTGAAGACTTGTCCACACCAAACTGCACATTTAACTGGTCCTGGCGCCTCTAAATGTCTGCAATGGTAGTACTAAAGAGGCTGAAGCAGGAGGATTATGAGTCTGAGATCATCCTTATGCCACAGCAAGACAGTTTAAAAAACAAGAGAGCAAAACAAAACCCCATGAACATAGATGTGTCTAGCATAATTTATACATGATTTCCAAAACTGCAAGCAACAAGATGCTTTCATGTCACTAGGCACATGGTAAACAAACCATCTAGAAATCTGCAGCAGATGTTGAATTTCAGCTTCTGGACTCCTAGGATTCTGGGAATCAATGATGCTTCAGGAGTCAAATCAGAAAGCCAGACACAAGCCACACCTGGTGATGCAGAACTACGTACAGTCCTAGTTGCTCAGTAGGCTGAAGCAGGCTTGTAAAGTCAAGGCCAGCCAGGGCAATTTAGGAAAATCCCATCTCAAAACACAAAACAAACCGAGTCCTGAAGGAACAGCTTACTTGCTTAGCATGTGCAAGGCCCTAAATTTAATCTCCAGTTCAGAAAGCAGGAGAATGAAGAAGAGGGAGAGGAGGAGGAGGAAGAGAGAAGGAGGGCTAGACAAAAATTAAAGGAGGGGCTGGAGAGAGATGGCTCAGCTGTTAAAGGCTAGGCTCACAACCAAAAATATAAAAATTAAAGGAGAATTAAAGGAGCTAACTGATCTTAATGCAGTTTCTGACACAGTGTGCACAGTGTTGGCTGCCATGGGAAATTCACTATTATCAAGATGTCTTGGCTGAATTTGCTCATTCCTTCAACATTTCCTGAGCCTGTATGGTATGCCAAGCATTAAAGAGAATAGAAAGGCTACCCCTACAAAAGACTACTGTCTTTTGTAAGCTATCAATCCAACAGTCATGATGACAGTAGTTAGTTTGGTATTTTTTTTTCTTTGTAAAGAACAGATAACTTTTTGTTGTTTTGTGGGCACTTGTTACATACCAGGTAATTATGAACCCTTTATTAAGAGCATTATCTCATTTAATCATTACAACAACCTCATGTTTTCGTTGTTTTAGAGATAGGAAAATCCAACTCAGATGTTTTTCTAAATTCATATCACAAGTCAAATGGCAGAATAGGATAAATAGAGACCTCATTCTCCAGAGAGTTAAGGGCTCTTGAAGAACAAAACCAGATGCTCTTGTTTTAGCTGAGGGAAAAGGCAAGTTCAGGAAGTCCAAGACTGGCACATCATATGGCAGTCAGGTTACAGCAATGGTGAATTTTAGATTTGTTGCTGCCAGCTGGGCTAGAAGAAGGCTTTAGAGGACAAAGTCATGTCCCTTGGTTTTTATTTGTGGTGGAAACATTTTCACTGTACCTGCAAACAAACATACTGGCATTTTCTTTCCAAGAGATTAACATACACATTAGGAGATGTCCTCTCCAGTCTCAACACCCCCAGAACTCACCTATCCCTGTCTCATAGCACCCGGCCCCTGCTCTCACTGTCCTAAGAGTTCCTGAGGTGAGATCTTTTTTTTTTTCTTTTTTTTTTTTTTTTACAGAACACACTGCCTTGCCAGTAGAGGCTAAAGATAGCCAATACCCTTTATATAAAGAACCCTAAAGACGGATGAGGAAAGCATAGAACCTATTCAATTTCACACAAAGAACCAGTGGCACACCGAGTTGAAAGTCCACCTGACTCACAGCCCAGTCATTTTTAAGAATACTACATATGGCCTCTTTCAGCTGTAGGAAGTCTAAAACACTGAGAAGAAGTAAAAGAATTGCAAGCAGACATTCCCGTAAGCCAGCAAGGGGCTGAAAGTTCTGGTGGTGACAGGATAAAAAACAATTCTTCCCAACCTTTCGGGGCAAACGTAACAGTGATAACAATTTGATGATTGTCCTAGTTAGGGTTTCTATTGCTATTGTGAGGCACCATGACCACAGGCAAGTTGGGGAGAAGAGGGCTTATTTGCTTTATGCATCTACATCCATAGTCCATCACTGAAGGAAGTTAGGACAGCAATTAAAACAGGCAGGGGACCTGGAGGCAGAAGCTAATGCACAGGCCATGGAGGAGTGCTGCTTACTGGCTTGCTCTTCACGACTTGCTCAGCATGCTTTCTTATAGAACCCAGGACCACCAGTCCAGGGTTGGTACCATGCACAATGGGTCTCCCCAACAATCATTAAGAAAACGCCTTACAATGGGATTTAATGGAGGCATTTTCTCTCTTGAAGTTCCCTTCTTTCCTGTAACTCTAGCTTGTGTCGAGTTGACAAATTAGTCAGCACAATGGTGTAATAATACAGTAATTAAATAGCATTTACTGCGTGCCTGGTGTTGTTCTAGGGACTTCATAGTATTGTCATAATTGTATTAGAGGGTACTATTATCCCTATTTTTCAAAGAGGCAAGGTTAACTTTAAATGCAGAGGGGTTAAGTGACTTGCCTATGGTAATCTAGAAGCAACTAACATTTTACTGAGTACTTGTCATGTGCCAGAAACTAAGGCCAGAAAGTATACCTAGTTCCATTACCTTGTTTAATACTCAAAGTAGCCTTAAGATATTATTATCATTTCTTTTGACTGAAGCCGGAGTCCAGAGCCCATGCTCTTAATCACATACTAGGTCACCAAGAGCAGGGGACAGATATAGACTGAGAGCGAGTGGACTCCGGATTGCGTAGAGATCTGCGGGAGGAGACCTCAGTGAAGTGATTGCAGCCCCAAATCCAAGGCAGAATGTTCCATGCCTTCCAGCTACAGCCCTCTGCTGTCCTTAAGGTGCACCCACGCTCGGTGCCGTCCGCACGCGCGGGAGCGACCATCACACGCGTCACCCTAACCAGGGGAAGAAGCACTAGCCAGCCACTAGCACATCGAGTACTCCTCTCCCGGGCGCAAGCATTTTCCCACACCCGCAGCCTTGAGCACACCCATCCCTCCCCAGCAGTAGCAAAGCCACGGTGAATCGAAATCCCGCACCGGCAACCAGCAACCCGCATCCAGTTGCCATGGTGAAGGATGAGCAAGGAGAAGGAAGAGGCGGGGACCGTGACCCCCGAGGACCCTCCAAGGGTCAGTAAAGAGAACTGAGAGCCCTTCGAGTTGTCATGGTGATGCAAGCCCCTACAGGCGAGGGAATGAGCTCTTGTAGTTCTAAGAGTCAGAAGAACTTGGCTTGGCCCTCGGGTTGCCATAGTGATGCCATAGTGGCGGCGGAAGAGGCGGGGTCCGCGGCCAGCCCAATCTCATCAGTGGCCTAGTTGATATTCAGTCTCCAGGTAGTAGGAAGGCTCTTGACTTTGTCCTAACCCCGCAGACGACAAAAAGAGGTCTTGGTGAGGCAGAGACTCTTCCTGGGTTCTGCCAATTCCAAGTTGGGCCGATCCTAGTCCACATCTCGCTGTCAGTGCCTGGGAGCTTCCAGTTGCCATAGTGACCCTGGCTCTGCAGAAGGGCTGGGTCTCTGATCAAAGGAGAAGCCCTTTGCCCTAACTCATGAGTTGGAGAAGCCTATGAAACCGTTACAGAGGGACCTTGCTAGAAAGACAGGCTGCTTCCTGGGTCACTTATGACTTTACTCTCTCAGTGGGTATGCAATAGGGTAATACGTGGGCCGAACCCTGACAGTGCAAAAACTACTGACCTTTAAGGCCGCTTAGTTTTATAGGTATGCTACAGTGTATTTAACATTAATATTTCTCCACTCTTTTGTTATTACAAATGGACCTAGTACTGCTATTATATGTAACACTATTGTGTGTGTGTGTGTGTGTGGGTGGTATACATGAGTAATTTTCTTTTTAGAATAAGTATCCAAAACTAAAATTACTTTGTCAAAAGACAAATTATGGGACTTCATAATTTGTTTTGAGACAGGATCTTACTGTGTAGCCTTGGCTAGCCTGGCATTTGCTATGTAGACCCTGTTGGCTTTGGACTCAGAGATCTACCTGCCTCTGCCTCCACAATGATATGGATTAAAATTGTGATTTGTTTTGTTTTGTTTGCTATTTCCAATTTCCAGTAGTTTCTTAAGAAGTGAATCTTCTGAGACAAAAACAAAAAGTTAGCCAATACAATCTTTTTGTAATTGCATTTATTTACCCGTGTGTGTGTGTGTGTGTGTGTGTGTGGTGCTCATATGAAGGTCAGAGGACAACTTGAGTCATTTCTGTCCTACCTATGGGTCCTGGTGACTGAACTCAGGCCATCAGGCTTGACAGAAAGTGCCTTTACCCATCCAGTCAGCTTGTTGGCCTAAGTAGATGCGATCTTAACCAATGTCAGTTTTGCTATTGTTTTTGGTTTTTGCTTGTTTGTTTGAGACAGGGTCTTTCTAAATAACCCTGGCTGTCCTGGAACTCATAATGTAGCCCAGGGTAGCCTCAAACTCACAGAAATCTACCTGCTTCTGTCTCCCAAGTGCTGGGATTAGAAGCATGTATCACCATGCATGGCCACTGTCAATTTTTAATTTCTGTTTCTGCTACTGACAGTCATTATGAATTAGATTGTTGATATTTTTTTTAACTTTTTGAAGGGCAGTGATGTCCGTGTAGGTATAAAGCAAAGGGGAGAAGTCCTGCTTTAGGTTTGCTGTCTGACGCTACCATCACTTTCTGGACACTGACTGCTGTGAAGTAGCTCACAGCCAAATCAGATACAGGAACTAACTGGCCTCAATTTGCCAAATGGACAAGAATGAAAAGGGTTTTTCAGATGGAGGAATGGCCAAACAGGAGGTATTTTCAGTAAATATTTATTGAAAGCCTACTTTGTACCAGGAACTGGGCAGGACCTTGGGGATTCGGAATGAATGTGTTCCATGTGACCCCTGCTACCCCAGAAACTGGGTTCTGTGGAAGAAAGGCTTTCTAAATGGTCACACCAATGAAATAACCATTGAGCACTAAACCCCAGAGTTCTGGGGGCACCTCGGATGGCCATGACAAGTAGAATCAAGGATGGGCTTTTGAGGCCCATTTTTATATCTAAGGTGTGAAGGATGAGCTGGAGTTTGCCTGGAGGTTCTTCCTAGGACAGGGAGTGAGAGCAAGCTTGGCTGTCGGGAGGTTGGAGGCAGATCAGTGTGGCTGGAATACGGTGGGCAGAAAGCAGTGATGCTTGCACTTTAATTTAAAGCCAACATGCCAGAGAAGAATGTGAAGATGAGGATTTGTTTCACTAGATTCCGAGCAGGTTTACAGTATTCATGTGGTATGCTACCTACCAATCCACTTAGACCCAAGACTATGCAATTCTGTTGGAGCGCCGACTGTTGTAATTGCACCAGGTGGCATTCGGGAGAGGGAGAGTGATCCAGGAGAATTGGACATGGACTGAGGGGAGCATGAGGTAGGTAGGGAAACACCTAGTGAAAAGTATGGAAAACAACCCTGTTACAGGCGATGGGAGTCTCCTTGAGTCACAGGTTGAAATCCTAGCTGTCAGTGCTCTGCTTTGTCAGCAAACTTCCGCTCATCTTCACATCTGGGGTGGGGATAAAAGAGCCTTTCTAAGAAGCTGTCCGTGGCCCCACTCCTCAAGTCTCCATTATTTCAAGTGACCACAGAACTCTGTGATCTGCTTGGGAACAGTCCTCACATACTGGCTGTATTTGCAAAAGCAGCCTTTAAAGATGTATCAAGGTTGGGGGATGGAGAGATGGCTCAGCAGTTAGGAGCACTCACTGGCTGCTATTCAGAAGACTGGGGTTCAATCCCCAACACTCTCATAGTGGCAACAAGCATGTGGAACTCTAGTTCCAGAGGATCCTACGCCCTCTTCTGGCCTCTATGGGCACTGCATGCACACGTAGGCAAAATACTCATAAATTAAAAAAAAAAAATCACACTTTAAAAGACGTATTACAGTTAAATGAGTAATGTCTTCAGATAGACTTATGGTTTGAAGATGAAATACCCCTGCAGGCTCTTGTGTTTGGACACTTGGTCTCCAGCTGGCAGTACTGTTTTAGAAGGTGATGGAACCTTTAGGACACGAGAGAGGAGGAAGCGAAGAGCCTTGCTGGAAGATGTTGGCCGATGGGTGGGGGCCTTGAGGATTTACAGCCTGGCCCCACTTCTTGGCTATCATGTGCTGAAATAACTGGCTGCCTCACGCTTCTGCTGCTACACTACCCCTGAGTGATGGACTGCTCTCTCAAACTATAAGCCAAAATAAATCTTTGCCCCCAGAATTGTTTCTCCTCAGGTATTTGATCACAGCAATACGAAGTAACTAATACAGTGACCTTATCCGGTATGACTCGGGTGGATGACTGGGACAGTGACACTGGGATGCACATGAACAGAGGAGAGCAGGTGAGGTCATGGTGAGAAGGTGGCCATCTGCACACCAAGGAGAGAGGCCGGGAGAGGAACTAGGTTGCCACCACCTTGATCTTGTCCTTCAGGTTGCTAGAACTGTGAGAAAGTAAACTTAGGTTGCTTACGTCACTCTGTCAACAGTATTTTGTGACTGCAGCCCTCTCAGACCATCACAAACCCAATGTCCAAATAATAGGCTGAACAGGTTCTAGTTCAGCCATCCCATGGAAAACAGTATTGCCCTGAGATCTACCCATACCAGCTTAAAACTTTGACATCATGGAGAGCGTCACTTAATCCCTTCTCCTTGATATGTGGGAATTTCATTGCATTCACAGCTACCTGTACTGAGCTTTGGGCAGCAGCCATGGTATCACTACACAGTAGAGTAGACTACACTGGAAGCAAGCCTTAGGTGGAGCAGCAATGGCTACTCCAAGCATTGTTTCTCTTGTTTCTTTGTCTCTATAATTTTAGATTGTTTTGATTTCATAACTTTGAGATTTGTATCAATGATTTTTGAGTTGTTGTACTGTGTACCATCACATAAAGTAGTGACTATCTTCACATAAAAGTTTAGCCTTGCTGTCTGAGTTACTTTTTATTCCTGTAATAAGATACCATCAGCCCACAATAACTTATAGAAGATTTATAGTTCCACAGGATTAGAGCCCATGCTGGTGGAGCAATAGGAAAGTAACTAAGACAAAGCTTGGCATTGCCAATCCAGGAAGGGTTGCTCTGGAGACAAGACGCAGGGGCAAGGGAGTACAATGGGTATAACATGCTCTGGATCACTTGGTGCTCAGTGTTTTGGATTGTGTCTTGAGTGGGTTGCAGGCATACAACAACCTGCTGCCTGCCTCTCATCCTTGGGTGTCACTCCTTGGTTTTCTTTAGCATTTCTGGTGCACTGGCTAGGAAATAAGACAGTGCTTTCATCTTCCTTGCCACTAAGGTGCTGGCTTCCCTGGTACCAAGAAGTGACACTTGCCTGGCACCAACAAACCACTTAATACCAATTTGGGGGTCCTGGGACATCTCCAAAAGTGCAGTGGGACCCAGTCCCATGAACCAGGTCGGGGATGTAGTTAACAAATTTCTTTGGGTGGAAAAGAAGATTGACTGGTTGCCTTCTAAGAGGCCTTGAGCTATGTAAATAATCTGGAACACAGCTCTAAGTGACTTCCAAGCAGTAGGTGAGGGATTGCAGTCATGTGGACATGTACATATGAACACATGAATGGCAGCATATGACTCTAAGTGTACTTTTTCCCTCCCTGAGAGAGAATTCAGATCCGGGCTTACAGGAACCTACCATACACCAAGAGACTCCAGGATGAAGTAAATGAAACCTATCCAAAAATTCCCCATTCTTCCCTCTTGTGTGTGAGCGCCACCTCCTGGGAAGAAGTGGGAAGACAACAGAGTAAGCCAGCACACTTAAATTTTAAGGACATTGAGGGAAATGTAAGGTCCAACTGTCTGCCGGAACACTCTGGACCTTCTGTAAAATAGATTGCCCATCTGAGATGAGATGGATACTGAGGAGTCATTAGGAAAGGGAAGAGCCAACAAAATGCTCAAAGTTGTCACAGTGGGTGCAGGGCAGGCATCTTGATCAATTCTCCTACATAGACTGATGACAAGACATGGCTGGTTCTACCTGACTCTGTCTCTCTGAGCTGAAAGCTTCTTTAAAAGGGAACCTTAAAGTTCTGCTGGCCTAGTCAATGACTTCCTTAAAATGCAGGCCTGACCCAAGAAGCCCTTAATGTACACACACACACACACACACACACACACACACACACACACACACACACACACACACACACACACACACACACACACACACACACACACACACACACGAGGACAAACCCAAGCCAAATCATAACAGTTCTAAATAAATTACAGATGGTTCATAGAGAATGGAAGTCAAGGCTGATATATGTTTAATAATTAAAGTTTATCAAAATGCCTAAGGTTATAATGATCTATTTGTGGTTTAGATACTAACAGAAAAAGTGTGTCTAATCCAGATAATCATTTAAGTTTTTGATAACTTTGTTAAACTTTAGCCACTTGGGAAACCTGAGCCATACCAAAGCCAAGACTTATTTATTTAAAACTTCTTAGGTTGTTTTGCTTCGACTTTATCTAAATGCTATACAGAGTTTAAAGCATAAGACCGATAAAGCAGTCCTCTGGGTGTTCAGCAATCTTGAAAGCCTACACAAAAAGGGATAAGAGGGTCAAAGAGGACACCCAATATAGTGATCTAGGACTCAGGGGACAACGAGACCCCTCTGATCAGTTTCCTGTCCTTTTGATTAGAAAGGTCATGCAGTCTCCAGGGATTAGACTCTAATCAATTTGTATCCAATAATAAGGGAAGTCATAAGAGACTTCAGGATATATATGATATAATACTTAAGTTACATGGTTATAATATGTATACAATTAAAATTAATGTAAACTATGTATACAAAAACTTTAATGTATATTATACATTAAGATACATGGGGGGGTCTACACCATTGCTAAACAGGTATGGGAGGGATATGTAGCTTACAATGAGAAAAAGGGGAAGATTACAAATTTTTAAACTAAAATATATTTTGATGCTCCTGGACCAGATCTTCAGATAGATAGAGATCTCCATGCTTCTGGCTGCTATTGCTGATAATGTGGCTAAAATTATCTGTCTCCTTGCAAGTTACAAAAGGGAAATGCTGTTATTGCCAAGGGTAACCACAGAGCAGACAGAGAAGCAAAAATAGCAACTTAAAAGGGGTGTAAGGGGATGGAACTAACAATTATGACAAGCTGCATTAATTCCCTGCCTGTAAATAAATGGGACCCCAATTACTCAAAACATGAAGCATGGCTTGATTAAGATTGAAAATAAGGACTACTTAAACTTCAAAGATGAAAGGACAGCCATCCCCGAGGAGATGGCTCGTGCATTTGATAAACAGTTCCATCAGGGCTCTCATGTCAACCTGGACAGTCTGAAAATATATTTGGCTGATGCTCTGACAATCAATCTTTGGCTTTCTGGCATATCCCTATGTATTAGACACACACACACACACACACACACACACACACACACACACACACACACACACACACACAGAGAGAGAGAGAGAGAGAGAGAGAGAGAGAGAGAGAGAGAGAGAGAGAGAGAGAGAGAGAGAGAGAGAGAGAGAGTCCATCCCAATCTGGTACTGGTTCCAAAAGATTCCTAAGAGCTGTTGGTCTTCTGGCTACACTGGAATCCTGAAGAAGCAGGCTCTAATTTCAGCAAAGGAATGCCTGAGCAATAAGACAGATGAACTTGCCAACAAGAGTAAAGACAAGCAGGCAAAAAGTAAAAGCTTCCTTCTTCCATGTCTTTATGTGGGCTGCCACCAGAAGGTGTGGCCCAGATTTAGAGTGGGTATTCCCACCTCAAAGGATCCAGTCAGGAAACTCGCTCACAGGTGTGCCCAGCTGCTTGGGTTTTAGTTGATTCTAGATGAAGTCAAGTTGACAACCAAGATTAGCATGACAAATTCAGCCCTTTTCAAACTGACACACAATTATTTCTTTATGTCACACTTAATTTACAAATGAAAACAAAAATCAGATCATAATCTCACTTAACATGATGTAACTACCCCACATATGCCATGACATGCAAGGTTTAAGAATTGTTAGAGGGATGGCTCAGTGGTTAAGAAGACCCCTTCCAGAGGTCCTGAGTTTATTTCCTAGCAACCACATGGTGGCTCACACCCATCTGTAATGAGATCTGGTGCCCCCTTCTGGTGTGCAGGCATGCATCAGACAGAACACTATATACATAATAAATGGTGGGTGGCCCACACCTTTAATTCCAGCACCCAGGAGGCAGAGGCAAGAGGATCTCTATGAGTTTGAGGCCAGAATGATCTATAAAGTGAGTTCCAGGACAGACTCCAAAGCTACACAGAGAAACCCTGTCTCAAAAAACAAAAACAAACAAACAAACAAAAAGAATTGCCCTAACTTGGGTGACAGGGAATGAAAAAACAACAGACACACACACACACACACACACACACACACACACACACACACACACACACACACACACACACACACACCCCTACCTACCTCCAGAAAAGGCTGGATTGGGTGGGCTGTGTTCGTGATGCAGGGGCAGCAGCAGCAGCCCTGAGACTCAGGACATTGGTTATATTTGACACAAATGGTGGGGTTAGCTGATCTTGGTAGGGGTCTCTATAGGGGAGCAGGCTGCAGTCACATGGAGGAGGAGGCTGCAGTCCTTCATTTCTGTACACACTGCTTTCAGCTAAAGGTCAACCACTTGTCAACATCCACAGCTGGACCAGGTGAAGGCTTTTTGCCATTCCTCTGAGCTTGATCCAGTAAAGGCTTTGCCATTCCCATGGGTCTGAGGAATCTGTGTCCTTGACACATGTGTGCTCATGTCAACCACGCACATTCACTCAGGACTTCATCCTCTCCCCCAACATGAACAGTCGTAGATGTGTTATATATTTTAGAGTAGGTGGTAATGTCCTCTGAGAAACAGTTAGTATTTTAGTGTCCTATAAGTTAAGCATGATAATTGCACATATTGATATTATCTCAATTCATGTTATATGACATGAGAAAGAAACGAATAAAGAAAACACAAATAACTGCTTAATATAGGTGCATATGCACAAGCACATTCTTAACAAAATAGAACAAAAATACCCATGTCAGTTACAAACCTTATTTCTATAACTGGCCACAGAGCCTCAGCTGGCATTTAGAACTACCTTCCTCTCCTACCCATTCTGTATTTCCTCCACCCTCAGCAAGCACCTCAGCAGGTCTTGGCTCTTTTCCTGGAGAAGTGACCCATACCTTCATTCCTAAAGGGTCTGTGCCCTTTGTCATCCTGCCTGGATTGGGTTATTGTAGTTTCCCATTGATTTTAATCACAGGACTGTACCATGATTTAAAAAATGAACTCAGAGACTGATATTGGGATTCAAACTCCAAGCTGAACATCAGAAAAGCAAAGCAGCTGGCCACTAGCTTCTTACCTCTACCTCAGGCTGAATAGACTGATCCTCCTCCATAAGCTCTCACCAAGCCTCAGACTGTAACCTTTCCTCAGCGTGGCTGGAGAATGAATCTTCCTACTGAATACTGAAGACCCTGCTTCTATCTTTTACACCCCTCTAGTGCTGGTATTAAAGGCATGTGATCTGTTACTCTTTTAGACTGATTCAATCTTGTGTATCCCTGGGTGGCCTTAAACTCAGAGAGATCCATCTACCTCTTAATCCTGAGTCCTGGTTTTAAGGTATGTGCCACTACCACCTCTGAGCTCTGGCTGCTGGGATTAAAGGTGCACGCCTAGCTTCTATGACTTGTGGCTGACTTTGCTTTCTGAATCCTCAGGCAAGTTTTAATAAATCATAAATAATATATCACCACACAGGACACAGCATCACCGAAGAGATACCCTAAAAGATCTCCTGCACATCAGACATAATCCTCCTTGCCTCCATTGTGGAGAAGCAATTCAAATTCTTCTTGGTAGCCTGGATCAATCACTCCTCCTAACCCTGTTGCTTCTTCCTTATCCTGTTGGCTTAAGGGCATCAGATGCCCAAAGTGGACAGTGGGGAGTCTGAGCTTCCAGTTCAATGGAATATTTGTTGTGTTTCCTGGCAGGAGAGCCCCCATCTGGAACCAAAATTTCTAGGCCAGGAGAACTTAAGGTAATGGGAACAGGAAACAAAACTTTGCCTGGTGGGTCACTGGGGATGATTGTGAGTGGAGCAATTTCAATTTCCACCTTGGTTCCTGCTCCCAATAATCCTGGCTATGAGAGAAATTATACCATATGCTAGACACTTATTCAAAGCATATACTGCCTTCTGGAGAATGATGACCCAGCCCTCCAGGCTGCTGCCACCTAACTGGCACTGTAATTGTGTCTTCAAAAGACCACTATTCTATCAGGCTAGCAACATGGTAACATGGTAAGACCAAAGTATCCAATGAGCATGGGTCCACCACTGCATTCTCTAGCTGTGAAGTGAGTTCCCTGATCAGAAGCAATGATGTGTGGAACACCATGATAGTGAATATAGCAGTCTCTAGGTCCACAGATGGGAGCTGTATTTGGCAAGCATTTTGGCCAAAGCATTATGTGTAAGAAAGAAATCCATAAACAGAATAAGTATCTATTCCACTAAGGACAAAGTGTTTCCCTTCACATGAAGGGAAGGGGGTTCAACACAGTCAACCCGCCACTGGGTCACTAGCTAGTCATGCCTGGGAATGGTGATATATTGAGAGCTCAATGTTGGTCTCTGCTGCCAATAGATCTGGCATTTAGCAGCAGCCAGAGACAGCAGCCTTAGGAAATCCATTCTTGTCAAGCCCATGCATAACTTCTATCTCTGACACCATGGCCACTTTATCCATGAAACCACTGGGCAATGGCAGAGATAGCTGAGGAAAGAGGCTGACTGTTCAGAGAATGGGCCATCCTATCTACTTGATTATTGAACTCCTCTGTTGAAGTCACTTTTAATGAGCATTTACATGGAACAAAAAACTATCTTCACATTCTTTGCCCATTGGGAGAAGTATATCCAAATTCCAAATACTTCTCCAAATGTCTTTCTCACCAATTCTCTAATCATGCTCTTTCTATGTCCTGACTATTCTACCCAATTCATTGGCTATAGCCCATTAATCAGCAAACAATTACATATCTAGTCATTTCCCCCTTGTGGTGGTTTAAATTATTTAAATTTAAATTCTTATTTAAATTTAAATTCTTATTTAAACCACCACAAGGGGGAAATGACTAGATATGGCCTCCATAGGCTCATATATTTGAATGCTTAGTCACCAGGAAGTGACACTATTTGAAAGGACTAGAAGGATTAGGATATATGCCTTTGGAGGAAGTGAGTCACTAGGGGTTGGCTTTGAGGTTTCAAAAGACCATGGCAGGCCTAGGTGCACTCTCTCTCTCTCTCTCTCTCTCTCTCTCTCTCTCTCTCTCTCTGCCTGTAGATCTGGATGTAGCTCTAAACTACTGCTCCAGCATTTGCCTGTAAGTTGCCATGCTACCAATCATGATAATAATGAACTAATCCTCTGAAACTGTAAGCAGTCCTCCAATTAAATTACTTCTTTCATAAGAGTTGCCTTGGTCATGTTGTCTCTTCACAGCAATACAACAGCAACTAAGATAGTCTTCTAAGCAAAATGTATGACTAGAAAATGCATATCCTGTGTTCTAGGATAAACAGATTAAGAAATGAAATAAAGGGAATGGTGACCTCAGGGCAAGATCCTACCCAACTAAGTTCCCAACTTGTGAAAAGGAATTAAAGAAAAGCTTAGAGCTGGTGTGGTAGTGAATCCCTTAAATCCCAGCACTTGGAAAGCAGAGGCTGGTGGAACAGTTTCCAGGATAGTCAAGCTTAGGCAATGAAGGAAACCATGGAAAACAGAAAGCTGGTGAAGATGTAACTGATCAAGGGGGCAGACCCAGGCACATGATTCAGCTTTAGAGTCAAGGATAGAAGAAAGGTATTATGGAATCTTCCTCCACAGCCAAGGAAAACCACAGAGGCCAGGCATGTGCCAGGGTGTCCCTGAATGGAGGCCTAGAGAGGCCATTGTGTGAAGCTGTGAAATTGAAGCCTGGATTGTGTTGGAGACCCCAAGATGCTGGAGATGCCAGAGCAGATACCTGCTGAGGAGAGCTGTTAATAGGGAATGGAAACAGTCCAAGACAGAGAAGTATGTTGCAGTCAACAAAGCTCAATAGAGTTGGAGATCTGAAGCATGTTTTGACATCAGACATGAAGATGCAGAGTTTGGACCATGCCCAACTGGTTTCCAGTCTTGCTTTGGTCAGTATTTCCTCACTATGCTCCATTTTGGAATAGTAATGTATTTCCTGTGCCACTATACATTGGAAGTATGTGATCTGTTTTTTTTTTTTTTTTTATTTTACAGGGGATTGCAGTTAAGAAATTGAATGAATCTCAGAAGACACTATGAACTTTGGACTTTTAAGCATTGTAATAGACTGTGGGGACTTTCAAATGTGATTTTTGCATTATGATATGGCTAGAAGCCTTTGGGAGCCAGGGAGTGAGATGTGATGGTTTGAAAGAATATGGCACCCAAAGGGAATGGTACTATTAGGGCATGCGACTTTGTTGGAGGAAGTGTGACACTGTGGGGGTGGGCTTTGAGGTCTCCTTTGTTCAAGCTACACTCGGTGCGGTAGATAGTTCATTTCCTGTAATGAGTCTTTCTCTGGACCACCAGTCAGCTCCCCAATAATGACAGAGAGACTTATATTAATTTTGAAAGTTTGGCCTTTAGCTTAGTCTTGTCTCAACTATCTCTTATACCTTAAATTAACCCATTTACACTAATCTATGTTCTGCCGAGTGGTGCTATGTCTTTTCCATCTTGCACCTCCCATTTCCTCCAAGTCTGACTGATGACTCCCAGCTTTCTTCTTCTCAGAGTTTTTTCTCTCTGTGTGCCCCTGAATGTCCTGCCTAACCTCTTCCTGCCTAGCTATTGGCCATTCGGCTCTCTATTAAACCAATCAGAGCAATATATGTCCACACAGTGTATAAATATCCCACAACAACTTCCTGTTGCCTGTGGACCAAGATGTAGCTCCTTCTCCACTCTCAGCTCATTCTCCAGAACCATGTCTGCCACGTCCCACTATGACGACAATGGACTAAACCTCTTAAACTGTAAGCTACCCAATCAAATGTTTTCCCTTAAAAGAGTTGCCATGGTCATGGAGTCTCTTCACAGCAATAGAACCCCTAACTAAAACAATGCCCCACACTACTGGACTTATAGAAATTTCATTAGAGGTAAAAGAAGGTCCTTGAATTTTAGTTGAATTTATTTCTCTGATGTCCACATTTATAACCAACAAGTAGTTGGTAGTTACTACCTCCTGCTTACCTGACCTAGTCAGCATAATGTCATCAATATAGTGAACCAGTGTGATATTTTGTGCAAGAGAGAGATGATCAGGATCCCTTTGAACTAGGTTATGATATGGGGCTGGAGAGTTAATATACCCTTGAGGTAAAGCTGTAAAGATATACTACTGGCCTTGCCAGCTGAAAGTAAATTGCTTTGGGTGGTTCTTATGGACAGATAAAGGCATTTTTTTAGAACAGTAGCTATATACCATGTGCCAGAGATGTGTTAATCTAGTCAAATAAGGACACCACATCTGGTATAGCAGCTGCAATCAGAGTTACTACTTGATTAAGTTTGCAGTAGTCCACTGTCATTCTGCACAGACCAGTGAAGAGAGTTAAAGGGAGACAGGGTGAGAACCACCACCCTTGTCTTTTGACTCCTGGATGGTGGACCATTTCTGTATTTCCCTCAAGGATGTGATAATAGTTTTTGTTCACTGTTTTCCCTGGTAGAGGCTGTTAGATTGGGACTGCGGATAGAGACCGGATAAGCCAATATGGGAAAGTGGGGACCCAGAGGTGGATCAGTGAGGTCAGGATGAGTGAGGGCAACTTCCTTGCTGATCAGTTTGATTGTTGGAAAGCAAGATGTATCGTTTATCCTTTTCGTGGCCACAACAATGAACAATGGAGACTGTCATAGAAGTACAGTGGCATTTTAGAGATTCTGGCTTTGGGCCACATTAACAATGGGAGTTCCCCAAAGTCCAGATTGACTCTTAGATGGGAACTTGCTCAAGACACCCCTTTCAAAGCTGGCTATGCCATCATTCGGGGCCACCCCCGCTCTCCACACTCCTAAACCCTTATAGAGGCTAGGCCACTCCTACTTCACACCACCTCTGTCACAGTAGGCAGAACTCAAAGCCTTAATTCAAGCTCCTTCCAACTCCTGGCCAGGATGCCAAAGTGATAAGGACTTCCATCGAAACTTATGGTCTTGATAAAGCAAACAATAGGCCTTCAGACAAAAATCTTCCCATTCATGACTTCCCTTTTCTACTCTATAAAATCCCAAGCCCCCAGTGTTCTAGCACATAGTCTCTGTTCCCATGGACAGATTGTTGCCATTCGTTCTGATTAAAGGTCAGTTTGCTTCTGACTGTAGAGACCAGTCTCCTGTTTCTTCTGTTTCCACTCACCTAAATCAATCCTGATCTAAAAATAGGCAACTCCAATGGCTTCCATTTAGTCTTTCCAACAATAACAGACCCCACTCCACAGGTCAGAGAACATCAAACTACAAAACTACAAACTACAGGTCAGGGACTGAAACTACAAAATTTGGGGCCTTTTTGTTGGGAAGTAGCTATTGTTGGACTACCTGAACCACAGCCTGAAAGCCACTCTAATAAATGCAATACACATATTATATCAGTTCTTTCTTCAGAGAACCCTAACTAATATAGATTGTGGTTCCAGGAGTGGTTCTAGAGCAGTGGTTCTCAACCTGTGAGTCCCCACCCGTTCACAAGGGTTGCCTAAGACCATATTTGTATACCAGATATTTACATTATGATTCATAAAAGTAGCAAGACTACTGTTATGAAGTAGTAACAAAAATAAATTTATGATTTGGGGTCACCACAATATAAGGAACTGTATTAAAGGGTTGCAGAATTAGGAAGGTTGAGAACAACTATTCTAGAGAAACAGAATTATATGGTTGAGTTTTTTAAGTACCTGTAACATGATTTCCAACTTGATGACACCAGCAGTTCTAGAAGGCTCTCCTCATAGCATGAAGAGCACTAAAACTCCATGGTGTGAGCTATTTAAAGAACTTACCAAGATAAATGCATTTGATTATACCAATTCACCTATTGTTAGGAACACGGAATTTAGTAGCTTTATACATATTACTTTTGACAATTTGTGGGAAAATAATGATGCTGGCAGGTTGCTTCTGGCATGTTTAGATAAACCGATAAAGAAAAAAATGAGCTCTGTGGTGGTTTGAAAGAAAATGACCCCCAAAGGGAGTGGTACTATTAGGAGGTGCGGTCTTGTTGAAGGAAGTGTGCCACTGTGTAGGTGGGCTTTGAGAACTCATATACGCTCAAGTCATGCTGTGAGGCAGACCACTTCCTGAAAATCAAGAAATAGGACTCTCAGCTTCTTTTCCGGTACCATGTCTGCCAGCATGCCTCCATGTCACACCATGATGATAACGGACTAAACCTCTGAAAATGTAAGCCACCCCAATTAAATGTTTTTCCTTCATAAGATTTGCCATGGTCATGGTGTCTCTTCACAGCAATGGAAACCATTAAGAGAAACACCATGATAAAATAACCAGCTTCTAACCTTAGGATACAGTGGCAAAGGAGAAGAGTGAATTCAATGATACAATTGACTACTCCAGATTCACATAAATGGTCTAAAGGTTTCTAAGTGTGTCCTGGAGGAGAATCTTCTCTCTAGAAGCCAAGGAGCTCAAGCTGCAGAAAATCAAACCCAAGCTCTCATAAGATTGTTCAAGTCCCTGCCTGGGAGTGGAAAGATGGTGCTTCAAGAAAGGGCACTGATTGGTAAAGAGTGAGGGCCTGTAACTTGGGCTGGAGATGGGTGAGAGGACACTAATGAGGCTGAGGACTTTGAACCCTCAGATTCCAAGGTTTATCTCATCAAAGAAAGCAGTCTCTCCACCCTTAGCCTAGAATGTATCCCCACATCCTGCAGTGTGGGCCTCTTCACCTGTCTCTCTTGGAATTAACCCTTCCTTACCTGGCAAACTCTGTGTGACTTTACCTGAAGGAAATGCCAGGCAAGGATACTGACGTCCCTCAGGCCTCACCAACTGTCACCTCTAAACCTATAACCAGATTCATGGCTAAGCAGGTGCCGGGAAGGGAGACAGAAAGTGCAGTTCATGAGGACTTGTACTGCAGCACTGAACAGCCTAATGGACACCGGTTCACTGAAGGGAAGTCTGGGGAATGTATGTGGGAATGGATTTTAAGGGTGTGGGCTAATGACGGAAGGAACAGAAAACTGGATCAGGCTGAGTTTATCAAAATGCACCCACCGAGTGGAGATTCTAGATTTAATATGGAAGCTCACAAAGTTAAAAACATGTGTCAATAATTGGTTTGATTTAGTTGAGCCTCTGCCATAAGATGGCATACTGAAGAGTAACTGAAGATGCCTGATGTCCCTTGGATAAGTGTTGGTGAAGGGATATTTTAAGGTTGAGGATAAAAACCGCAATGAAAAAGTGACTATGCTATGTAAGATGTGTGACACACACACACACACACTTAAAACTCTCCCAGGAAATGGCCTAAGAGACAATCAATAGGGAATTGGTTAAGTAAACAGAAACACACCAGGTTTCAGGGAGCTCCATGGGCAGTAAGAAAATAAATGGTGTGGATACTCTTGTTCTGCCTTCAGAGGTCTCCATGACAAGAAGTAAAGGAAGGCAAGTATGACGATTGTGTCACCATTTGTAAAAGACAAGGAGAGAAGGAATAGATGCGCACATCATTGCAAGAAATCACAAGAAACCATCCAAAAGGTATTCAACTTTCTGATTTTTTTTTTTTCAGCATAGGGTTTCTCTGCATAGCCCTGACTGTCCTGGAACTCATTATTTAGACCAGGCTGGCCTTGATCAACTGCCTCTGAGATCAACCTGCCTCTGCTTCCTGAGTGCTGGGATCAAAGGTGGGTGCCACCATGCTTGGCAGTCTCTGAATTTTCAATACCATTCATGTTATATGGTCAATTAAGTTTTTCACGTGAATAAGAGAATCAACTCTTATGTTGCTTCCCTCCCCATCTAAGAGAAAAATCTTGTCTCTCCTGCAAGGCCCCACAGCCTAGCCAACCACCTCTGCTTCCATCTTCTAGAACCATCTCCCTTCCTTCTAGCTATCCTGACCTCCTCTTTAAAAAAAAAAAAAAGATTTATTTATTATGTATACAGTGTTCTGCCTGCATGTGTCCCTGCAGGCCAGAAGAGGGCACCAGATCTCACTACAGATGGTTGTGAGCCACCATGTGGTTGCTGGGAATTGAACTCATGACCTTTGGAAGAACAAGCAGTGCTCTTAACCCCTGAGCCATCTCTTCAGCCCCTGACATCCTCTTTTTTAAAATGGAAGATTTTATTTTTATTTTTGGTTATGCATGGGCAGGGCATTAGTCTGTGGGTGGGTTTATAACTTCCCAGTTGAGGTGTCTGGGGAGTCTAGAAGACCATCAGATTCCCTGGAGCTGGAGTTCCAGGCAGTTGTGAGCCACCTTGTGTGGTTGGGAGGAAGAGAACCCAGGTCCTCTGGAAGAGTAGAAAGAGATCTTGACTGCTAAGCCCTCTCTCCAGGCCCTCTGACCTCCTCTTGGTCCTCCACCTGGTGAGCTTAGAGCTGTTTGTCTTGCTGCTCCTAGAACATGGATGGCCCTGGGTAGCAGACTATGGGTCACTCCCTTTAGTCTCTGCTCAGAGGTCACTTCCTCAAGGAGCTCTTCCTAGAACACAGTTTAAATGTGCTGTCCTCATTCCCGCCACTGAAAACCTATGTTCTTTATTCATTGTGATTGCTCTATCTGAAATTGTCATTTATTTGATAATCATATGTCTATCCTGTCCTCATGCCTAGACCAGTGTCTGGCTCACATTACACAACAAACACTTGTTAATGAACAAGTGGGTATCTTTTATTTTTATTGCCACCTCAGTGGCCCTTATAGTCATATCTGTAATAGCTCTCATTTTGTTGCTTTACGGTTCACAGTAGCCATATATAGATGGGAGTTTGAATTCCAGCTTTATGTATGTATTTATTTAGCTCTGTGACCCTGGGTAAGCTGGAGGGCACTGAAGGTTTGGTGAGATCTGAGTTGTAAAGTGCCAGTTCTGACAGACCTCCCTGTGTTCAAGCTACACAAAGGTGCAGTTGCATAATTCAGAGTGAGGAGACAGGCCAGCCAGGACAGGTGGCCCGCCTGACTTCAAGTCCCCTGGGAAGCAGAGGGTCTGCATTTTCAGGGTTCCATTCCGTTCGAGTGCACAGGACCAGCCTGCTTTTTCTCCTTTTTGTTTTCTAACTGGACAAGATCCTCCCCCGACTCCCCACTGGGATTCCAGTCTATAGTTTATGATCAGCACGGTAATGGTGTCCCCTCCTTACTGGGAATTGGTAATTTACTTTTCATTTTATTTCTTGCAAATGAGTGATACATTTTAGCTGAGAAAACAACATAATGAGTCCCAAACAACATCATCACACTGGATGCTGTGCCACACTGATTCAGGAAGGCTACTCATCTCTGTTGCTTAAAAGGAATAAAATGGTTGATTAGTTTTTGCCTCTGCCCACTTATTTGTTAGAACTGATAGAAACACTAACATTTACAGCCAGAGAATTGAATCTGCATCCCAAGTACCTAAGTACAAAGCCAGACATCATGTTCGTGTTTTATGTTCTCAATTTAGACTGCAGCCTGCAGGAATGATGGCTGCATTTGTAATGACCTGGAGAAAATAACTGCAGACATCACTACAATGCTTACACAGCTATCAGCACTGCCCACCACCTCAGCACCTACGTCTTTGCCAGAATACAGTTTCTTTAAAGATTGGCTTAAAATTTTCTACCTTCTGGCACCAATCATCACACCATGTTTGATCGCACTTAGCTCTGTAGTGGCTTCAGGAAGTCACAGCCATATACCTCATTTTACCAGCAGGGAAAATGAGGATCAAAGTAGCCCCAAACTGCCTGAAGTCACACCAAAAGTGACCCTTGTCTGTGTCTAAAGATGGGCTTTATTTATGCTATCCTTGGTCAAGGTACCATATTACTATAAACAGTCCCCAAAGTGTCCTCTTAGAACTACTGAGCCAGTTAGAACTAAGAGTGTCGAAGTGGAGGAGGCTGATAGACAAGGAGGGACTGAAACACAGAATCTAAGCAGGTGAAATGATGACAAGGAAGCTCCCCAAAGCAGAATCCCATGCTCCGTCGCTGGCATTTAAAAGCGTTTACTTTAACAAATTATGCATCTCATTTTCCTCTTCCATCTCCCTTCTGTGAAGTAGCAATCAGTTTTGTCATTCATTCTTCAGGAAACCAGCCAGATTGTGCCAGGATTGCAATTAAGAACCAGAGAATCTGTTTCTTACAAAATCTGGAAACAAGGCTGTGCTTCACCTTTTGACTTACAGCCTGTTTTCTTTTTTTTTTTTTCTTCCATTTTTTAATTTGAATTAGAAAGATTGTTTTACATGTCAATCCCAGTTCCCTCTCCCTTCTCTTACAGCCCCCCCCCCAACTAAAACCCTACCTATCCCATATCCTTTCTGCTCCCCAGGGAGGGTGAGGCCTTCCATAGGGGGTCTTCAGGGTTACAGCCTGTTTTCCATCTGCAGAGGGAAGTGCTCACCACCCAAAGGCCCTCTGAGCTTGTGGAGGGTGGGGCTAGGAGAAGGTACCACTAATTTTTGTTGCCACTGATTTTTAAGGGTGGAGGATTAATCCTGTCTGTGGCTTTATACATATCGCCTCATCTAAACTACACAGGCCTGATAAATAGTTATAGCCTCCATGTCTCCCTTTTTTTTTTTTTTTTTTTTTTTTTTTTTTTTTTGGTGAGGTATAGGCAATGAAAAAAAATCTATTTTCAATTAAAATAAAAGAACCCAGAAATGTGGTGGTCAAAAATAAATAAATAAATTAGAACTAGACTATACAGTTTAGCCAAGACGCACGGGTTTCTCTGACATTTTCATTACACTTCTGTGACTTCTCACCCTCTGGATTCCCAGGGCCACCTCTCCCCTGTCCTTCTCCAGGGTGGATCGTCATCCCAGTTCATGGTGGCCCACCCACGTGAAGGCTCCCGTTCTCAGGTTCGGATGATAAACGGAGAGGGACCGATTTTGTGATGGGCTCACGTCAGATATAGTTCATCCACATTACTGGTCAAGCTCCCACTTTGAGATCAGCTTCACTGATGGTCCTTGAGGAAGCAGAGAGCCTCGTATTTGTCCATGGAGGCCGAAGGATCAAGGCGGTCTGCAATCTACACGTGCCATAGAGGAGGGAGAAATGGACAGTTCACTCACTGAAATGTGGAGTAGGGCTCTTTTCTAAGAGCAGCCTGAGAATAGGTGGACATTTTTCTTTTCCTTCCTTCCCTCCTCCTCCCCGCTCTTCTTCTTTTTTATTTTTCATTTTGATTTTTTGTTTATGGAGCCCTGGATATCCTGGAACTCAGTAGGTAGACTGGGCTGATCTTAAACTCACAAAGATGTGTTTGCCTCTATCTCCCTAGGCTGGAATTTTTCAAAGAGGAAACTAAAGAAAAATAGACCCCCCTGAAAAGCATAGCAGTAAGACTTTGACAAAGGCAGAATGGAGGGTCCCACATTTCCTAAGCCTTTAAGCCTGCAGGTAGCTCAGCAGGCATTGGCCAGGGGGCACAATGAGAAGGGCATTTTTCCTTCTGGTGGCTCAGATCCAGGCTTGGAGAGAAGATCCCTGTTTCCCCTGTCTGGCAGGACTCCTTTCTTTTCTCAGGTGAAGGATTTATACCTGCCCATTCATTCGCTCATCATCCACAGCTAGTTTCATTCATTCATTCACTCATTCATTCATTCCATTTGTCTTAAACACAGCACTTAACACTGGCAGAGTACATTCAAATAGTCTAAAAAGGCAAATTGGTGTTCAGACATAAAGAGAACAGGATGCTGTTTCGTCAACTACACCACCTCTGTTGAATGTCTCTTCCCATAGGCTCTGATGTGCAAGGTGCTAATAACTAGTTCTGAAGGCTGGAGAAGGAACAAGGCAATGATTGACAGGTTGGGACCCAGGGGAGGAAAGCCAAATGGGGTGTGCATGAGTGTGCTGAGAGTGACTCTGACTGCGCTGAGCGGTTGCCAATCCTCTAGATGATTAAGAGCAGGAGGTGGGCACAGGCAGGGCACAGTCAGGGTTATATGGGAGTTCTCCCAGCCTATGAGAGATGGATTGAGGCCTCTGTGTGTCCTCCTTACCCATGTTACTCTGGGAGGCTCACCACACTGCTAGAAAAGTACTCTGATTCCCTGAGTCTTCTTCACAGATCCAGGAGGAGGAGCCATCATTATCTCCTAAGTCATCTCATGACTTATCTATATTAGAGATGCAGGACTTGAAGTCAGGAATGGAGCAAATATAAGTTGAGGTCTAGAAAGAGCTCTCGGATATAACAGAATAATAGTAGTTGACGCATGGGTTTTGGGCCACATTTACAGTACCAGGCATGCATTTCCTCTTGTAGAACAAACCTCAAATGCAAGGAGAAAATGACTGGTTACCCCTATAGTGTTAATGCCGCTATGGCATGCATGGGTATATTTTGCTACACCAGTCATTATTATAGCTCACAGGGTTCACACCGCATAAGGCTTTTTATGACTTTAGTCTTTGAAAACCTGTATAGCATCTTCCAGCACTGTGAGGACTAGCCACCAGGGAGGAAGCTTCCAAGTCAGTGGCAGCTTGATTTTTCCATGACTTGTGACCAATTGTACGGTGTCTATGGCAACAGGGTCTCACCATCCAGCTCATACCAAGAGCAGCAGCAATAACTGGTATTGTTTTGGGAATCTCTCAGGAGGCCCCCACCCTTACCAACAACTAATGGAGGGGGGGCGTTCCACACCTCTCCTGGGCTTTTTATTTGGCAACTTCTAGTTTGTGGGAAGAGCTTATGTAGGGCAACTCCACTTAAACTCTTTTTATGGAAGTGTGTATGGATAAAATAGGTTTCCATATGGCTTTTCCAAACATCTTGAGTCAACACTGTAAAACTTTTAATGGCCTGGTCTGATTCAGAACATCTGGGATACAGTGCCAAATGGTCTCTCAAAACATTAAGGGATTCAATCCTTAGTATCATATAAAACAAAACAAAACAAAACAAAACAAAACAAAAAACTACTAGAGCCAGGGATGGAGGGACAGATGCTGCCTGCTGGGGAGGGAAGGGAACAGATTAGTTAGGAAGATCTTTGGGAAGACTAGAACTCCCAAAGCAGAAAGCCATCCCATGGAGAAGGTGTGAAAAGGGTAATGCAGAACAAAAATCCCTCTTACAAAGACTGGGCAAGCAGAGCAGCGGGTTTGTAGCTGTAGGCTGTGTTTTGTTTTGGTTTTGGTTTTCCTTCTGATGTTAAAACAGAATACTTAAAACAGAGTAGTTTATTAAGAACTTAATTGGCTTGTAAATCTGGAGGCCTGGGACGTCCAGTGAGGGTCTTCACACTGACCACCCACCCCATGGCAGAAGGTAGAAGGGCAAGAGGTGGTAAGAATGAAAGAAGGACGAACTCACATTTGTGACACACCTACCACGTACTGACTAACCTGCTTTCTCCTTAGTGACATTAACCCATTCATGTGGGCAGAATCATCAGGCCCAATCAGCTCCTAAGTCAAGAGACCCTGTTGGAGAAGGGGCTTTAAAGTTGTTTCAGTCAGTGGTTCTTCAAACATGGTCACAGGTCAGCATCACCATCACCTGGAACTTGTAAGACACTCGTGCTCTCAGGCCCCACTCAGATTAGCACTCCTGTGTAAGGAGAACCTCTGGATGAATCATCTAAAGGGTGGGTGGGTGTACAACCCCCAGGTTAATCTCAAAAACTCCCCCCACCTTGAGTTTTCTAGAGATAACTCTTAATCTGCTTGACCTCTTTGGCTTGTTCAGTATGTAATCAATATGTTAGCAAAGAAGAGTGGAGGGAGCGGAAGACTGGATTCAAAAGGGTCTCTGTTTTCAGAACAATACATTTGAAGGCAGGAGGACCCCCCCCCAAAAAAAACCATCCTAATCAGAGGCCTGCTTGACCCATATGAGGGGCTGTGGGATGGGCGTAAGTGGCTCCTAGGCTGTAGGATGGACAGAAGGGGCTCCTAAAGCAGACTCATTTTTACTTCATGTCTCTGAATTCAGGCTTCCTGGAGGACTTCAAAGAGACGCTTCCACACCATTTCAAGCACAGCGACAAAGATGTGTAGCTGTCCAGCCAGTGGCTCTCTGGGGCTCTAGTATAACCCTCCCTGCTCTCTCTTATGCCCTGGCTGAACTTGTTAACAGCCCCTCTCTTGGGGGAGAGGATCTTCCAACTCCCCCAGAAGAGGTGGAGCTGGCTCATTGCAGGACCTGGCTACCTGTGGCTGGAAGTAGACCGAAAAAGGCAAGGCCAAGGTTAATATGTAAAAGAAGCCAGTTGACAGGTAACTTCCCAGCTGAACTTCAGAAAACAAATGGAGCATGTTCAAGAAAAGCTCGTAAAATACAAATTCGGGGCAGATGGTACTGCACAGGTGACCTGTAAAGGGCTCACAGCCCAGCACTTGCCCTCTCTTCACTAGGTTACTTTCCCTTTCTTAATGAACTGTCTCTGTTTTGAACCATGAATCCCAGTTCTTTTGTCTGGGACACAAGAGCATGGGTGTAGACTCAAACATGTACCTGTAACATTCATGACTCCAGTGCAAGGGCTGTCCTGTTACTAAACCAGATGCCACCATACTGATGTGGCAATTCTGGCTAAAATTCTGGAATGTGGCAATTCTGGCTAAAATGGACACTCACTAACATCCCATACTTAGAAGTAAATCTGAACTCCTCGTTAAGTAGAACAAAATCTTGTAATGCTAAATTAAAAGACTTGCAAAATTTCAGATAATGTTCTCCAGATTGTGTTAATCCCAAAGATGGTGGGAGAAAGACCGCCATCCCAAATCATCATGGGCAAATTAATTAAAGTGAGCAATTAATTAAAGCAAACTTTTTCATTTATGTATACAGACTGTCTCCCCCTAAGGTGAACTTCAAGAGGTCAGAGTTGGATATGAGGAAGACAAGGTTTCAAAACTTGTGGGTAGGGTCTTTCCAAATGTGGGAGAGAGCTGACAGGCAAAATAGGTGGGGCTGCAAGAGCTGAGCATAAACATAACAAGTTAGTTGTAATGACCTCCTGAACAGAGACATGATTCCTGGAACAGGCAGTACAGAACCATTTCTAGTGAAGGTTATAGGTGGGCATGCCCCAATTCTTGAATGACCCTAGTTTGTCTTTACGATAGATGGCTTTTAAGCCTAAGATGGAGGCAGCTGGGTTCATCAGATGATCTATAAATCCCACATGATCACTACTGTCAACACAAGAAACCGCTCCAATCCCAAAGGAACAAAAGACGTGGTTTATTTTGGTGCTAAATGAATGACCATGACCCAGGGACATAGATTCAGGTTTCCCCAAATATCATGTCCCACTGAAGTAGCAATTCCATGAACTTTTTATAGAAATAGAACAAAGGAAGCCATAAATTAAGACAGTTTTTGAATATATTAGTGGTAGGCCAATTTAGCAAGATGTGGAGAACTCTGCTGTAGATGCTGTCTGACAACACTCTTGGCCCTTAGTTTGAGGGGAAACTAAGGTTTTGTCAAGTTACTGAATTCCATTTGGCATAACTAAGCAGTCCTGTTCAAAGTGTGGTCCGACCCACCGTCATTGTCTGGCCTCCAGGCTATCTCTTGCAAGGTAGTCTGACAAGGTGTCAGAACCTGGAAAAATCTCTTTCCAGGGGCAAGTCCCTACCCAGCAACTATCACCCAACCCTTTCCCAACCTCACCCTTGACTGGCATGAGGTTTTAGCTTTTTCATTCTCCTAGAATGAGATCCCTGTGGAAATTCCAATCCCTTGGAGAGTCGGTGCTTCAATCATCTGTTAGCAAAAGTCTCTTTACATCTTCATTAACACCAGGACAATTGATAGTAGGACTGGCATAAGGGTGGGTTGACTACTCAGTGAGTTACAATTTGGAGTTCAGAAATAATCCTTTACCTTCTAACACTGGATCTAAGACAATTCAATGAGGGGAAAGAGTCATCTTTACAACAAATGGTCCACAAATAAATGTGTCCCCATGCAGAAGAGTAAACTGAGCTTCTTACTTACATCGTCTAACAAAATTCACTTGTTTACCACAAAACAGAGTGTAAGAGCTTTCTGTACAAGAGTTAGTGAGATAGTTCAACAGGTAAAAGCACTCACTGTGCAAGCCTGGCTACCTGAGTTCAATCCCTGCAACCTCCAATGGAAGAAGACCTACAGCAGAAAGCTGTCCTGTTAGATACTGCTCCTGCCAACTTAAAAGGTGACCTCCAGTTCAGAGAAATCAGGCTGCCACCAAGTTTTATGCTGGGAGAGGACTGCAAGCCCAGACACATCTCCCCAGAGAAAACTGTCAACAGCAGTAATGGGCTGTTACCTGGAAGTGTAAGCTGAATAAACCCTTTCCTCCCCAACTTGCTTTTGGTCATGGTGCTTATCACAGCAATAGAAACCCTAGCTAAGACATCCTGCAAATCACAGGCACCATACTGCCCTTTCTACTGCTCCCTCTCCCCACCTATGGTCTCCTTTACTTTCCTAGTTTCTGAAGTTACTCCAAGTTAAATGCTCACATTGGAAGATCTAAACTAGGAACCTCAGATGAGAGAGAACGTGTAAAGTTTGTCTTCCTGAGTCTGGGTTTCCTCACTCAATACCATCTTTTCTAGTTCCATTCATTTGCCCGAAAAGTTCATGATTTCATTTTTCTTTACAGCTGAATAGTATTTCACGGTGCATACGGACTACAGTTTCATTGCCCCTTTATCAGTTGAAGAACATTCATGATGTTTCCTTTTCCTAGATATTGTAAAATAGAGCAGCAAGGAACATGACTGTGAAAATACCTTTGGAGTAGGACGCTGAGGCCTTTGGACACATGCTCGGGAATAGTACAGCTGAGAAGTCCCCATCATTTCCAGAGTGTCTGGACCAGTTTCCAGGCCCACCGACAGTTAAGGGGGTTTCATTTTCCCTACATCCCCTCCAGCATTTGTTAGTTACTTCCCCATTGCTGTGATCAAACATTATGATCAGCCAATTTAAGGAAGAGTTTATTTTAGCTTACGGTTCCATTTTAGCTTAGAGTCCATGATAGTGAAAAAGCAGCAAGCATGGAGGCCAGAGCAGGAAGCTGAAGGGTTCACATCCTTTACCACAAGCATGAGGAGAGAAATTGAACTGGAAATGGCATAGAGTCTATATAATCTCATAAGCCTCCTCCAGGGACATACTTTCTCCAATTCAGCTGCACCTCCTAAAGCTCCCCTGAACATCAGCAAACAAGTGCTCAAACATCTGAGCCAACAGAGAACATTCCTGTTCAAACCACTAGACACCAAATTCCATGTTCCAACATGTCAGCAGTTTCATAAACTTCTTATAGCAACAGAACAAAGAGAGTCATAAATCAAGGAACTTTTCAAAAACCTAGGAGAGGATAAAGTGAAGCAGAAACCCTCTGCTACAGCCTCAGGTGCTGTCTGATGACAACTTTAGCTTTGGGGTTGGTTAGAAACTGATGCTTGGTACATTCCAAAGGATTTGCCCTAATGTCACAACACTGCTAGCTCAGATACAGTGGAGGGGGATAAATGGCTATTAAGGAGACTAAAGATCTCCAGGATAATTAGGATCTAGACTTTCAAAATTCTAATCTCTCCACAGTGACTGACATTTGAATCAACCAGCCAATCACCTTGCAGAAGGTTCAGGGCAAGGGCCAACTTTTTTTTTCCCCCAGGAACTTTAGTTCATAGACACATATGTATGGAAATGCCATAAGGAAATCTATTACATTGTATGTAACCTAACAAATTGATTGGAAAGCATTTTTTAAACCCGACATGCTATGATGGCTATTAAAAAATAAAAAACAAATAATAAAAAAAGCATTTGTAACTGCAGGACAGCTTGGTGGGGCAGTGGCTGCTGTGCAGACAGTCACAAGTTCTATGCTCTCGGTGCTACTCAACTGGTCTCCCAGCCCTGCTGGAGCGGTGAAACCCAGTGTCCACCACACCTACCAAACTAGTAGAGGGTGCCTTTCCCTATAGGGGCTGATGCTTCTCCCCTGTGGCAAGTCTGACCCCACCCAGAGGCAGTAGTTGGAGCTGCTTTGGGGAGAGTATCTCTGAGTTCCAGAATGGTGTAAACACTCCAGAACGATGTACTTTTGACATCCATGGGAACACCTTTGCATTTGAAACCTCTGCCTCTGGAAAAGAAGAGTGTGGCTCTTTAACGCTCTAAATAGTCTCTTTAATACCCACTCTTAGCCCGACGTTGGTGGTGCATGCCTTCAATCCCAGCACTCGGGAGGCAGATCTCTGTGAGTTCGATGCCAGACTGGTCTACAAGAGCTAGTTTCAGGACAGCCTCCAAAACAATACAGAGAAACCCTGTCTCAACAACAACAACAACAACAAAAATACCCACTCTTCCAAGGACTGACAGCAGAGTGCCAACCTGGAGGGTGGAGGGATTACAATCAGTTTCCCACCAGGGAATAAGATGAGGACCAAGAAAATATTTGAAGGAAATATGCTAGAATTATCACATGAGTCACAAGGACTTTCTATGAGCCAAAAAGATAGAATCCACATCTTCTTGGAGATGACTGTATGAGTACAGAGTGAGGGAAGTTGGGGGTGGATAAACAAGGTATGAGGACATACATGTGTGAACATGCCGTAAAAGAACCTATCACTTTGCACGCTAACCTTAAAAGTTGGTCACTTGAAATAACAAAATGTATTATGGTAAAGACTTGATAACAGGAAAAGTCGTGACGGCAATGGCATATTATACAGACAGATATAATTGGAGATTAAAAGTGTAGAGCTGATTGGTAGGGTGCTTAACTAGATGCACAAAGCCCTGTAGCTCCTGTTCCAAGGGGATCTGGTGTCTAAGGCCTCTGCAGGTCCCAGCACTCACTCACATATGTGCACACACCACCGCACAGACATGCACACATATAACACATAGTTAAAATGAAATCCTTTTTAAAAGAATCTAGTGTACCAGCAGGGATTTGTTTATGATATAACAAGGTCAAAGGTAGAAGGTTCTTGTCCAGCAGCTCAACTATGTTAGGAAATATGTTTTCTTGATCTTTCCCTAAAGATGATAAGATGGCTGTCGTTATGCCATCCATCACACACATCCATCAAGGCACAAAGGATAAACGTGCTTCCAAAATCATCACTCTTACCCTACACTCAACTTGGCAGACTTTGACTTAACCAGAAATGGGTCACAAAGCCACACTTAACAATCTGTGGAGATTGTCACTGGGAAGTGGTGACACATGCCTTTAATCCCAGTACTCGGGAAGCAGTGACAAGTGGATCTCTGTGAGTTCAAGGCCAGCCTGGTCTGCTGAGCAAGTACCAGGACAGGCTTCAAAGCTACACTGAGAAACCCTGTTTCAAAAAACATGAAAAATGAAAAAAAAAGAAAAGAAAGAAATTTTATCAGTTGTTTGCTGGGCAGTGGTGGCGCATGCCTTTAATCCCAGCACTCGGGAGGCAGAAGCAGACAGATCTCTGTGAGCTCGAGACCAGCCTGGTCTACAAGAGCTAGTTCCAGGACAGCCTCCAAAGCCACAGAGAAACCCTCCCTACCAAAAAAAAAAAAAAAAAAAAAACCAATCTGTGGAGATTATCTCAGGCTGACTGAATCGTGTCATGGATGTGGGCACAGTCTCCAGGGTTTTCTTTCTTTGTTTGTTTGTTTGTTTGTTTTGTTTGGAAGCTGTTGTTCTTCTGCTTGAAGTTGCAAACTTCATGTTTTTATGTAAGTTCTATACTGGCTGGGACAGTCCTGTCTTCAAAATCTAAATAAGACTGTTTAGAACTCAATCCCTTTACCTACAGGTTGAAATCCTATATAGGTTATGTAAATGAACGTAGGGATTGTGAAAATTTTGGCAACAGTAAGAGCCTCCTGAATATACACTGTCCAAAAATAATTTCAAGATCAAGCCTGTAGTGGCAGTGTTTCTGACCGAATTGCATCACACTGCAGTGAGGCCTTGGTTCTGAATGCAGGCTTACTTCTTTAATGATTGTAAAAAAGCATGTTTCCTTCTGTTCACTTTTAGACACCCAATCATAGATTTGCATGCCAAATGTTGGCACAAGGGATTTCACCTTGCCACGCACACAGCATTAAAGGAGTAGTTTGGATATCTGACTGGGAGTGGGGAGAAGGCAGAGTGCACACACCAGCTTGATGCCAATCAGTCCTGGTTCCTTTCGAGAGAAGAGAGACTCAGCAGGGTCCCACGTGACTTGTGCAAGGCTCTGCATCGGTATTTGGAGGCCATAAAGTCCTTTCATGCCTCGCTTCACTGTGACTTTCTTTACTCTGCTGTTCACGGTGTCTTCTTGCTCATGCGTGGACAGGGATGCGGATGCCGATGCACATGACCTCACCCAGGCTGCTGAGCTTGACATCTGTGTCAATCAGCTCCCCATCGCTGTGACAAAGTATCTGAGAAAAACAAGCTCCGAGGAAGAAAGGCTGATTGGGTTTACCATTTTAGAGGTTTCATTACACGGTCGTTTGGACTTGGGGCAACACACACAGGGTGATGGGGAAGGAGGTGGAACAAAGCTCTTTGTCATGGCAACCCAGAGAGCGAAAAAGAAAGGGAGGGGCCTTCAAGACCCAACTCCTTTCATTAGTTCAGAGATATTCCAGATTTGAACTATAATACCTCCCCCTGAGATGGGGATGGAAAGCCCTCCTGCCTGTACACCAGCCTACCTGTGAGTTCCAACACTCAGCCTCAGAACCCTATTATAACAGGAGTCCTGATTGCAAATAACAAGTACAAACAGAGCACCACCCTGAGGTAGCCAAGGGAAATACATATGCAGAGGTTTCTCTTGTCGCCCCAAGGACAAAGGCAGAGCTGGGGTGCCTTCAAAGGGCATGTCTTGTGTCAGCTGCTGCATTCCGCTTCCTGCTTTCTCTGTGCTTTTCTCTGCTTCTCTACCATGGTCACCAAGAGCTGCACTGATTTTTATAGCAGCCCCATTCAAGAGGCCAGTCCCTACAGCCCTCAGTCTCCAATGGCTATTTCTAGGAGAGAGATTTGTGAGGGTCTAAGCTTACCATTGGTTCAAGCAGCTATATGGGCTGGGATAGGGTCATCGTGCTTAAATAAGAGAGCATTGAGTCACTCTCCTGTTCTCCTAAAATTGTCTACTAAAAAAAATCAAGTAATGTAGACTTTGCTTCCACCCACATATGAGGACCCGTTAACATTTGCAGTCACAGGTGGATAGACATGGAGTTTTCCATTCTCTTCTTAAGGAGATGCCACTTGTATGTCCCCTTAATATTCTATGCCCTGTCATCATGTAGATATCTGTCCTAGCCATGCTATAAATAAGTAGAAACCAGGCTCACATCTCTCATCCCTGACAGGAAAAGAAAAATGTATTCTGGTGTACTGTGGCTACTGCTGAGTAGCTTGAGTATACTCTTGAATAGCTGAAAACTGAACAGTCTCGATAGAATGGACCAGATCTCTGGAAAATACAATTTGCCAAAACCGACACATGAGGGGCTGGAGTGAGAGATGGCCCAGCAGTTAAGAGCACTGGCTACTCTTCCAGAAGACCTGGGTTTTATTCCCAGCATCCTCATGTCTGTTCACAGTTTCCTGTAACCCCAATCCCAGGAGATCCAATGCCCTCTTCTGGCCTCCATGAATGCACAAGCTGCATAGACACACATGTAGGCAAAACATACACACACATTTTTAAATGACAAAGGAAACAAAATCTGCATAGCATTCTTTCTATTAAAGACTTTGATTCTTATTACAAAGAATACGATGGTATATGCTTGTAATCCCAGCAATCAAGAGATAGAGGCAGGAGGATCAAAAATTCAACTCATTGTGACTACAAGAGATGAGGGTGATCTTTTCTACTCAATCTATTAATTCAAATACTAATCCTTTCCAGGAACACCTTCACAGATACACTCAGAAACAATGATTTATAAGCTACCTTGGCATTGCTTAACCTAGTCAAGTTGAACATAAAATTAACCACCACAATCCTCTAGATCCTTTCTTTAGAGTTCAGCTCAGTTGACAACAGAGATAACCTTCTCCATTCCACACTCTTCAAAAGCTTCTTTTTATTACAGGTCCCAGTTCCTTCCATTGCAATTCCTTATCCTTCCCAAACAATCTGCTCATATTCAAATCCTAGTCTCAGAGGTTGTTTCTGCCACAATCTGAGGACAGGTCTGGTCTCCCTCTTCCAAGAATGTGAAGTCCATGGGAGTCTTTGGCTCATGAATAAAATCAAATTTTTTGAGAATCCTGGCTGTCATATCAGAAGCTCTGGAACATTTATTTGTTGAACAGATTCTTATGCAGCAAATGACAGTTCAACAAATATTTATGGAGTGCCTGATGTGCTATGCTGTATGCCGGGCATCTAGGACATCCCTAGAGCAAGACAGATGGAAGCCCTGTCTGTCCCCTGGTGCTCAGTCTGGTGGGAAGAGAAAGACAGTCAGCTGCGGCTGATCAGATCTGAAACAGGAACACGGAGGATGTGGGGACATAGAAGAGACCCCGAGTTCAGACACTAGGGCAACAGCCTGGAGCAGGTTTGGCTTCACAGGCATATAACTGAAACTGTTACAAAGGCCCAACATATATAAGGACCCTAAATTGAGCTTAATCTTTGTTATCGCTGCTTTAGAATCTTTACTAATTTTTTTTTGGATCAGCACTGCACATTTTCGTTTTTTGTACTGGGTCCTACAAATTATGCATCTGTCCTGAAAGGAATAAGATCTACAATGAGCACTGAGTTGAGGTAGGTGTACATGAGGGAAGAATTGTATAAGCTATTGAGTATATGTAACAACACATTACTATTGAAATTTCTCTTACAGCCAGAGTTAATACACTTTGGGGTCATGTAAGGCTTAAGACTGTTACCCTGCTGGGTACTCAACCCGCTTGTTTAACCTGCCTTTAAGAGAACAATGGAACACCTAACCTTACTTGCCTTGGATTTCCCACGTAATGAGATTGTACAACTTAAGCTAATAATGCATAACTATAATCTTAAGAGATGTACTTTTCCCTGTCCCTGACCCAGAGAGCAATGCATGTGTGTTTATATGTGTATTTTCATAATCAGTTACTGAAAACAGCAAATACAGGTTCAAAGCAATCTTATAAAATGAAATCCTTAAATGTTGAAGACAGCACGGATATTGCTCAATAAACAATGATGTTTATTTAACACTGTTTGTTATCTGGGTCAGTTGGAGTCAGCGGCTTAACACTTTGTAAAACTCTGTTGAAGAGTTCTGTAAAGTACTCCTCATCCCATCCCCTGCTTTCTGGGCTGTTAAATACAAACAGAGCAGAAGCCCTTTTTACATGCACACACATGCACACACACACACACACACACACACACACACACACACACACACACACACACACACACACACACACACACACAGGACAAGGCTATAAGACCATATTCAAGTAGGCAGAGATTCAGGAATTCAGAGTTTACTCAAAGGTCACAGCAAATGTTAATGGTGAGGTCGGTGGGTGCAGTGGGCAGAGCTGGTGACTGGCACCAGTTAAAAGCTGTTACAAGAATCCAGGACAAAGAGACTAAGGGACTTGGTAGATTTAATGACACCTCAGAGGTGGAATGTTCAGTGATGAAAAACTGTCAGAAGCTGGGTTTACCTAGCACCTTCACCCTGGGAACCTTGGTGAGCAGCCCCAGACCTGGGCATGGTGCCTCTCAAGTGCGAGCCTAAGATGCATCCCAGCTCTAGCTGGAAGGAGTCAGCTTGTGCCGGCGGAGGCTCGGCCCCAACCCTGAGCACAGGCTCAGGCTCCAAATGAGCTCGGAGCTTTAATATACTAAAATAACCGTGGAGCCAGGTGTGGTGGCTCATGCCTGTGATCCCAGCATTTGGGAAACTAGGCCAATAGATTGCCATAAATTTGAGGCCAGCCTGGTCTGTGGCAGGGGGAAGAGGGAGCACTCGGGACTAAGGAAGAAAAAGGGAATAGCCACATGGGCTGGCCATTGTCCAGTCCAAGTAGACGTTCCAGATGGCAAATGCTCTCTCTCATGTGTATGAGGACTGACCACGTCTCTCTGCAGCCCGCTACCTTCCCTTCCCTTCCCTGCTCATCCAGCCAGCACTGTTTAGCAGTTTAAACACCCAATCAAAATATAAGTAAGCATATATAGAAGACAAAGAAAACCTTGTGAGATCTCTATTGGGATATTGGGAGATCTCTAGCTTTCGGATATTAATCTGCCAAGGGCCTATCAGCCACCATGACACAGTAAACTGCTTCCTGGCCTAAAGCAGCTTAGCTATCTTGTTTCTTGGCCTGGTCTCCTGCAATAAGACCACTCAGTGAGTTCCAGATTGGCAGTGACTAGAGTAAGGGCCTGACTCAAACGAACAAAAATGGCTACTGAGCCTCACTGCCTCTCGGTGATAGAAGAAAGTCAAAGTGGTAAAACTGATTTAATAATAGCTTTCCTTAGGGGATATTAAGTGGAATTGAGCTAAGGGAGCTCTGTCCCCCCACCCCCCCCCACACAAATACCTGAAATAAAAGTAGTATGCTAACCAGATCTGTTAGAGAGGAGCAAAATTTTAGCATGCTAGGATGTAAATGCCCACCAGGGCCCACTAGTCATTAGACTCTGATTCTGTAACAAAGGAGACAGCCCTGACTTACAACCAGCCATTAGGCTACTCCTAAAGTCACAGCACAAGGGAGACAGTGCAGAGTCATAACCATCATCAATTCTGATCTGCCATTAAGTCCCCTGTGCCAGGTGGGCAAGGTGACCCTTGGGAACAACTATTCGGAAGAAAACAATAATGGTGTACCTAAGAAGTCATTCTGGCAATCTGTAATATCTGTGTATGTAAATCTTCTATCTGCAGCCGTAGCTGGGCTTGCAGTCCCCTGTCTTTGTTTAAATCATTCGAAGTGTAACCTGGGGTTCAAGACCCGAGAGAGATTTAAGGAAGACAGTGTTGGTAGAATGCATAAACTTAAAGTGTGTGTGTGTGGTAAAATCTGTTTAAGCCTGACTCTTTTTGGCCAGGCACATCAGTAAAGACCCCTCCTTCATCTCTAAGTGAACAGAGTGATCTCTCATGGAGAAGGCATGCTATTTCTGTAACTTAGGAACTGAGACCATTCCAAGGCTTGGAATACAGGTGGTGAACAAGACTTGACTTGATATTACCAGTGTTCACATCCCAGGGCCAGGTGTTCCATCCCAGAGAGTCCCAGGCTACAGAGCCTGAAGAACAGTTAGACTGTTCTCATTGGACCTCTTTCCGCTGACTGACCCACAGACACTGCCAGGAAGAAACAAACTGTTCAAGGTTACAAGGAAGGATGGAGGCAGAATCTAGGGCTTCTAAGCCCCATCATGGATCTGTGACTCATGACTCTTGGCTTTCTCTTTCCCAGGGGATTAAAGAGGCACACTGTGCAGAGTTACAGAATACCTCAAGATGCTTTTGACCTTAAAAAGCAAAGCTGTAACTCAAGATGCTTACATCCTAAGGGCTTTCAGAGCTTGGCATCAGCATCACCTTAGGAACATGCTTCAGTAGAGAAGTTCTTTACTAGAGACAGACACAGGCAGGCAGGCAGGCAGGCAGACAGACAGACAGACTGACTTGAAACCACTGAGGGTGGGGTCTGCCTATCTATGATTAATGCCTGCTCAAGTTGGAGGCCCATTGCCTTACGGCAATAAAGGTGTCTATGATCTTACAAAACAAAAAGGCCCAAGGCTGATTACTTCAGTGGCTTGACCATTTCATTGGACACACATTATATCTGTCTCCTTACTCTTCTCTCGTCTTCAGTGTGTGGGTCTCTGGCCCAGCTCCTCTCGGTCCTTGGGTGGCTGACCAGTGGGCAGTTTTACTATGACTTCCTGGAGCAGAAGAGCCAGCAACTTCCTCCAAATATCAGAGGTTTTTGTTTTATTTTATTTTGAAGATTTATTTGCTTATTATGTATACAGTGTTCTGTCTGCATGTTTCTCTGAAGGCCAGAAGAGGGCACCAGATCTCATTACAGATGGTTGTGAGCCACCATGTGGTTGCTAGAAATTGAACTCAGATACTCTGCAAGACCAGCTAGTGTTCTTAACCACTGAGCCATCTCGCCAGCCCCCCAAATATCAGTTTTAATCAATGAGAAAACCATTCTGAGAAATTCCCCGTGTCACATGCCCATCTCAAGCCAATCACTGAACAGGAAAAGAGCTAGGGTTGGTTAGAAATTCTGTAACAGGGAGACAGGGCCCAATGATTAAAAAGCCCAGGTCTGAGTTTCCCTACCTCTAAATCTTGGTTCTGTCATTTACTATCCCTCCATCCTTGGTCAAGTTACTTAAACTCTGTCCCTCAGTTTTATAAGCTGTGAAATGGGCATAAAATAACACATCTCTTGATTACAAGAAGAATTCACTGAGTTTCTACTTGCACAATACCTAAAGCAACACTTGGTTGTATAAGAGTCCATTAAGTAAATATTACACACACTCCTTTAACTCACAATTTAAAAAATTAAACACAGAGCTTGCGAACTTCTAAGAATGGTATAGATAATGGTTCCTCATTCTCAGTTTCAGTTTTATTGTTATTGTTGCAAAATACTCCATTTTATGAGTTCATAATTTATTTAGTGATTGGTTATGTGAATCTCTTCACTATTTCATAGGTGCTCCAATGGATGATTGTGGGAGTGTGTGAGCATGCATGCATATGTGTGTGTGTGTGTGTGTGTGTGTGTGTGTGTGTGTGTGTGTGTGATGAATTTTTTGAAATGAATTCCTGGGTTCAAGTATTTATGTATCTGTAATTTTGATAAACCTGCCCCATTGCCCTCCACATGGATTATATCCACTTAAACTCCCACCAGTACTATGGAAGGTGCTCGCCTCCCTCTTGTCCCACCTCCAGAGCAGGGGCCAGTTCTCAACATCGCTCATCTCCCTGCCAATCCCCACATGTTGATGCAATCATTTTCCCAGGGGAAAAATAGATTCAAGTGCCGCGAGTCTCCCCAATAGCATTTCACAGCTCGAAGAGCGCTTCCCCTCCTGGACTGGGTGACCCTTTGTGCTCCTTACTGTACACAGTGCATAGCAACTCCCAGAATGCTCTCCATCGCAGATGTTCCTGTTGGCCCCAGCTTTGCCTGCTGTGGGGGGAAGATCTGGAAGCACCTGCAAGTATGTCTGGGGGATAATTTACTGCCAGGCGTCACTGAGGTGACCAGGAGTCTTGCTACCCCCACCCCTTTGCCCGGTAAGGTCTGACCCTTGGTAGAGCTAACCCAAAGTAGGACTTGGAGGTGACACACCATGCCTGATTCCTGCCTTCACCTCTAATCACCCTCCCACCATTTTCTAGAGAATGGTTTGGTTTAAGTCACTTTTGCAGAAATCTCTGTCTCAACGTCAACTTCTGGGAAGTCCAAGCCAGGACACTTTAGTGTTCTCCATTCTTCTTGTCACTAGGCCCATTCTACACATGAGGGGAGAAACTGTTTGAGAAGTGGCTAGTTGGAACTTACACAGTAGCCAAGTGGCCTGGACCTGAAACATCAGACCTTCTGTACACATCTCAGTGGAAGGATGGAGATGCCAGCCCTGTCTGTGGATGAAATCTGCCCTCATCACTGTGAGGCTCCCTGAATTCAGTGAACCTCCTGCAGAGGCCTGCCCAGGGGTGCACCTCCCCAGACAGTGGGTTGAGGTTTCTGGGTCTCTCCTAATTTGGTCTTGATGTGATTATGCTGCCCAATATCAGTTCTGTACTTAATGTTGGTCACATCCTGGATGCTCTTTGGCTATAACTGCACCAGGAAAACCATGATGAACTTATTTACTGTACCTTGACTTAGGACTGCTTGCATTTATATGCGCATTACTTGATTGAGTCTGGAAGAGAAAAAAAATCAGCAGATGCAACTCCAGAATGTGCCAGATTTTTTCTCATTATATGGAGGGGGGGGGACCGAGGAGCACCAGGAGCTATACATAAACCACAGCTGAGCTGATTCACTTCTCCTGCCCCATGGGGCTTATCTGGGCAGGAGCTATGGCTCTTCTGTGAACCTCCTGTCACCAAGGGCTCACCTAGTCTAGGACTGAGGTGATACCCCTCTGGGCTTCCCTACCCAGGCTGGGGGTTACATGGATGCTAACAACACCTCCATCCAGTCACTACTGCATTCCACAGCCTGGCAAAGATGGTTTTTAAAAAGCACTGCTTGTTACACAAATGGATGAACAATGTGCACGGTCTAGTTAATCTTTTACAAAGCAAGGTTCTTCCTGTTCCTCTCTTGCTTAGAAATTTTCAGTGGCTCCATCTGAACTGAAGGGGAAAAATTCGAGGTTTCTGACAGCCAATGCCTTTTACATCTCATTAAAAACCCATGAATACACAAATAACACTTACACAAAAATTCTGCCAAACCTTGACACTAACTCTGAAGCCCAGGCTTGGAGAAGTAAAGAGACAAAATATCTTACTCTCCTATGTCTATTTACCAAGTCTTCCCTCCTTCCATTTCCAAATCTGGCTAGTGCACTCTGATGTCCAGGGCTAGAACCAAATGCTAGAGTCAGGAGAGGAACCTTGGAAAGAGGTCTTGATACAGAGACCCTACCTTGGAGGATAATCAGTGGAAATCAATCATCCATACCTGCAAAGGTCAGTTAAGATTAGAATGAGGTTAGCAACCAACCTGTTTCCTGGCCAAGACCCCAGATGCACTTCCCAAATCCTTCCAGCAGAGGGCGGCAGTATCCCTGGTTACGAGTGCCAGACAGTGCTTCGTGAAATGTTTGTTTAGGAGTATCTAAACGGGCAAGTCACGTGTAAAGTGTGTATTGTGTGTTTACAAGTGTGTGGGAGAAAATCTGAGCCTATGATTGAGTGCCCATGAAGAGTGAGTGCATGGTCTAGAACGTGTATCCAACCTGCGGCACGCAGCCCAGGATGGCTATGCAGCCCGACCCAAATCCTAACATACCTAGAATAAAGCTAACCAAGAGGGTGAAAGATCTCCGCAGTGAAAACTTGACATCTCTGAAGAAAGAGACTGAGAATGACGTCAGAAGATGGAAAGACCTCCCATGCCTGTGATTGGTAGAATTAATATTATGAAAGTGACCATCCTACCAAAAGCCATTTACAGATTAAATGCAATCCCCATCAAAATGCCCAGGTCATTCTTTACAGAAACAGAAAAATAAAATCCTGAAATCACGTGGAACCACAAAAGACCCCACAATGCCAAAGCAACCTTGAGCAAAAAGTAATGCTGGAGGGATTGCCATTCTAGATTTCAAGATTCATTACAGAGCTGTAGTAATAAAACAGCATGGTATTGGCAGAAAAAGAGACTTGTAGACCAATGGGACAAAACAGAAGAGGCAACAGGAGTACACATAACTACAGCCATGTGCTATTTAACAAAGATGGCAAAAACACACACTGAAGAAGACAGCATCTTCAACAAAGGGACCTGGGCCAACTGAATCTCCATATGCAGAAGTTTGAAATTAGACCCACATCTATGACTCCAAATGGATCAAAGACCACAGAGTGAAGCCTGAAATTCTAGAAGACAACACAGGCATAACCTACAAGACATATGTGTAGGAAAGGGCTTGCTGAGCAGGACTCCATTTACCCAGGAATTAATGACACAACTGATGAATGGAAACTTAAAATTTAACTCAAAGCTTCTGCATAGCTAAGGAAACACGTGAGTGAAGAGAAAGACCATAGAGTGGGAGAGACTCCCTGTCAGCTACACATCCAGCATAATGCATCTAGACACTAATATTTGGAACATATACAGAACTCAAAAAAACGAAGAGCCAGGAAAACAAATGACACAATGGGGGGTGGGGGTGGACTATGGATTTGAACAGAGTTCTCAAATGAGAAAATTAAAATAGCTAAGAAATATCTCCAAAAATGTACATCATTCTTAATGATTATGGAAACACAAATTAAAACCACTTTGAGATTTTATCTTACCCTAGGCAGAATGGCTAGATCTTTAAAGATGATTAAAAACCAGAAAACGAATGCAGGCAAGGATAGTGGGTAAAAGGAAACCCTCATTTACTAATGGTGAGAATGCAAACTGGTACAGTCACTCTGGAAAGCAATGTGGAGAACTGTCAGAAAGCTAAAAAGAAACCTACCATATGACTGAGCTATGTCACTGCTTGGCAGAAGCCCAGAGGATTTGACAGCCCACTCCACAAATACCTGCTCAGCCAGGCTCATTGATGTTCTAATTGAAATAGCTAGGAAATGAAAACAATATAAATGTCCTTCAATAGATAAATGAATAATGAAAATGCAATACACATACACTATGGAGTATCACTCAGATGTAAAGAAAAATGAAATGTACAGGTGAATGGTTGGGACTGGAACATGACAGTGGAGGAGGTAACCCAGATCCACAAAGACAAATGCTGCATGCTCCCTCTTATTTGTGGGTCCTACCCCCGAATCTTTAGATGTTAGCGTACAATTTGGAATAACTGAAAATAGCAGGGAAGTAGAAAGGGACCATGAGGTGGGGAGCTCTAGAGAAGGGGATAGCAGGATACAGGTGATAAGGGGGATGGGGAAAGGGGAGGGGTGCTTTAAATAGGAACAGAGGAGAGGGGGCCATACAGGGGAAGAAGGGAGGGAGGCAAGTGACACTCTGGATGTTTGAAAACAACCTATGGAATCATTATTTTATATGTACCTAAAATTATATGCGTGTGTATACATACACACATATACACATACACACACAAATATATATGTATGCACATAGGACACGGACAAATGAGGTTTTTATCTTTTATTTTTATTTTTTTTGCAACAAGCTGGCAAGTTGAGAAGCAGAGGACTTACATGCAGATTTCTTCCTGCCAGGGGCTGCAGATACAAAAATCACACGGCATTTCTAAGGGTAGGTGATAGGGGCTGTTGCCAAGCAACAGGCTTCAGCTCAGGCCCTGTCTCAAGGTCAACCACCCACTCACTAGCCTATTTCTGGGGTGTGGGAATTGTCAAAGGCATCCTGGATTTCTTACTTGCATTAAGGTTGATGGGGGCAGGGTGCAGGATGTACTCTCAGGGCCCCTTAAATTGTCACACCCCTAGAGAGGCAGATTCATTGGAGGCTAGAATAAGAAGAGCTCTCACCCTATCGTCAGCTTTGTCACCAGAGAGGAGCAGGGGGTCCCAAGGACGCAGAGGCAGTGTGGAGTGGGTACTGGAGAGCCCAGATTTACCCCCTAATTCCTATTCCCACTGGAGAGGCAGCAGACAGTTCAAAGAGGTCAAATGGAAGATGCAGGCTTATACAGCAAGCAGAGGACTGAGCTAGGATTCCATCGTCTAAACACGATGGGTGCAGGTGTCCACTGTGTGCCTTGTGGTTTGCAGGCAGGGCCTAGAGTATCACAGAAGCCTCTCAGGGACCTGCAAGGGGAGGTGAATCAGGCTGAGCGAGCTCTCAAAGAGAACTCTAATGCTCTTCCCTGCTTTCAGTCACTTTATTTGGATCTCACAGCCATGACAAGAAGCCAGGGCTCCTGACCTTTCCCCCAACCCCTGGCTGTCTGTATAAATGGCTCCCTTTACCAGTGGCATGAAGATTTTCTCATCCTCTGGTCCTTTCTCTCCACTCCATCCACCTTAGCCCTCCGTGTTCAGAACTGGGCATGGATCTACGACTTTGTTGCCAGCCTGCCCCCTAGCTACAAAGTTAATTTGGGGGCCAAGTCCATGATGTCGACAACAGTTCCCCTTCCCCGCCCCATGCTTGACACTCCTCAAGTGTTCAGTAACAGGAAGGAGAGGAATGAAGCTTCATGACTATGTAATGAGAACAAATTTCACTTTTAGCTATCCAGTATCCATCTTCCTTATATTATTCAAGGTTCTCTGGAGGACCAGAACCCATAGTGTGAATAAATTTAATAAATTGTATGTACACACATATATTCTCCTAAATAAGCTTATGTTAAAACAGTAACAAAGGTTTCTCACACCTGAGAGGTCGAGACCTGGGTAATTGCTCCATCCTTGAAGCACCCAGCTTCAGAAGCTGGAATAGTCCCAGAAGGGTGTCTCACACTCAAGAGGCCAATGACCCAGAAACTGCTCAGTCCAGTGCCTGCCTAGAAAAGCTGGTTCTGATAGCAATAAAGTAAAACAGCAACAGCAACAGGCAAGTCAGCTTGGCAGCAAAGGAGAAAGCCAGGCAGGCAAGAGGGAAGGTCAGAGGAGCAAAAGGTGAACTAATTTTCCTCCTACCACGCCATTTTTCATCTGGGCTGCTACCACGTGGCACCCACATCCAGGGGGAGCCTCCCTCATCAATTAAGACCCAATTCAGGAGTTTCTAATTGTAGCAATGAGGCACTAAAACCAACCGTCAAATTCTTCTTCCAAACAGTACTCTGAGAAATTCACATCAGGTGGGGTCCCAGTGACTTGAATCTAGCGGTCTCCCTTCCTACTGCAGATAGTAATAGCAAAATGCCGGCAGCATTTGGTGAGCTCTTTCTGGGTGTGAGGTGCCACTCACAGTACCATACCTGCATCTCGTCACTTAACCTTCGCAGTCCACTCAGTTGACGGGGATCACGCCAGCCATCGGTGGACAGCAAAGTAAGGCTTGAAGAGGAACTTGCTAATGACAGCCAGAGTGGGGATGGAACTGAGATGAGCTCAATGTCTCCTGCTTTGTCATCAGCCTGTGCATGTCTCTTCCTCAGGCCTTCACCAGACTCATTACCAATGCTGGGTGTGTGACATTCAGTCATATTGGACTAACTCCTCAGTGAAAAGATGCCAGGACTGAAGAAATGCCAGGGGTACCCATTTCCTGGGTGGGACCCTGGCAGCCTGGTTACTACTTCGCTGACTCTAAACTCCCCTCCCCAGCCTTCCTGGGATCTCCAGTAATCTCCCTTTAACCCAAGTATCCATGAACCCAGTGGGTAAAAGAATAAGAGATGACGTATAGCTAGCTGCTTCTGTGGGACAAAACACCCCTAGGCCTTAATGGGTTAAAACATCAAATAATTTCCAACAATTCTGGGCTCTGCTGAGAAGTTCTGGTCCAGACCAACTCACCTGAGATTATCTGGTCTAAAATGCCACATTTATGTATCTGGCACACTGGGACGGCTTACCTGTCTCATAGCCTCTACCCCTCCCATAGGCTAGCTCAGACTCTAGCACTATAGTCTGAAGAAACCCCCGCTGCTTACTACGTCTCCATCATGTTCAACACTGTCACTGTTGGTCATGCGGGCTACGTGTCAGTGGCCAAGTCAGAGTGAGAAAACACCACCAGAAGTCACAGATGAAGGGCTGGGAGGACCTGGGTTGGGTTCCCAGCTCCCACATGGTTGAGCAACCATCTGTAACTCTGGTTGTAGGAGGATGTGATGCCCGCTTTTGGTCACTGCAAGCATTGCGTGCTCATGGGTACACATGCATACATGCAGGCAAAACACTCAGACACATCAAATAACAATAATTAAATCTTGCAAAAGAAGAACATGTGTGGTTAGCAAGGATTTAGAGGCATGAGTTGTGATGAGCAGATGGGAAAACCCAAGGGCACAGTAGGAAAGAGGCTGTAAGTTGGAGGCAGAGCAGGGAGCATGTTCAGGGCTGGGTTTAGTGTATCCTTCCTTCCTTCCTTCCTTCCTTCCTTCCTTCCTTCCTTCCTTCCTCCCTCCCTCCCTCCCTTCCTTTCTTGTTTGTTTTCATTTTTGTTTCTTTGAGACAGGGTTTCTCTGTGTCGCCCTGGCTGTCCTGGAACTCACTTTGTAGACCAGGCTGATCTTGAACTCACAGAGATCTGCCTGTCTCTGCCTCCAGAGTGCTGGGATTAAAGGCGATCATCACCACCACTGCCCAGCCTGATTTAGTTTTTCTCTGTGGGCATGTAAAACAAGCTGATTCAATAATATCTCATGCAATAACAAAGATGTAACAGTAAAACATTTGTTGTGCAAAATAAGTTAGTCCCGTTTCATGTGCCGAGTGCCAGCCTGGGGTGATTGCCTTTGTGCACAGAAAAATAAGACGGACTCGGAAACATTTTCTAGAGTCCAGAAAGGTTGCCTTCTTTTAAAAAATCAATTATGAGTTCGCACTTGAGAGAAAAACACTTCACAGAGCATTTTACATTCTAAGTGGAATTTAGCTCCCGGCTGAAATGTACCTGGAAACCCTTCTTGTCAAGGAGACAGGTGGGAATCTCCAGTTACCTCTGCTTCAGCTGCTGGTGATTTGACAGCAGTCAGCTCGATAATGAACTGCTTTGTTTAAATCTGGAAGAATCTGAAATCAGGTTCTCCCCCCCCCCCCCCCAGCTTTCTGCCCTGTCCCTCCCCCAAGTACACACATAGAAAAGGAATGAGGTGTCCCTTTCCCTCTAGGTCTGCCCCAAGCTCACTCTTGGTTCTGCTACCTTCTCACTAAGCACAGCTGGCTAAGGATGCCACAGGTCCTTGGTTTTTCTCCTCTGTAGTTCAGGGGCGGTAGCAGTGTTCCATAGGGTTAGATGACACTGTACTGTAAGGGGCAGCTGCAGAGGGTGGCGCTCACACGAAAGCATGGGTGAGGAGCTGCCACAGGGAACATTTTCTATAGACCTGCCCACAGTCCCAGGCGCTGGGCAGCCAGGCAAAGCAGTTCCCATGAAGAGGCGATGAGAAGCCAGCTAGAAAAGAGTGAGTGGGGTATTAGCTCCACTTTTCATATGCTAGTTGAGGGGTCATGAGGAGGAGTGGTGTGGTGTGGTGATTCGGGCACACTTGGTTGAGTCAACTGCTGTGTGACAAGACTCCTTCTGGAGAGTTAAAACACACAAGTCTACCCAGACAGGGAGTCCATGACAGGCCAAAGTACAGATACCAACCATCCAAGTCTGGCTTAGTGAACCAATGTGTTTTATTGGGGTTACCTACAGGCATATAGGTGAGGTGAGGGCTTACTTACAGGACCAGACATGACTCAAAGACCATGCCAGCATGGGTGACAGCTCACAAGCTGAGCTCACTGCACAGCCTGCAGGAGGCCCAACAGGTTGAAGGGATGCCTCCTTTCGATGAGGCTCAGTTGGTCCGAGCCTCCTCCGGGAAGCTTGGTGAATCTGGTCAGTTTCAGGGACTTCCTGAAGTCAACTTCCTGAAATTGAGTTGCTTACTAGAATTCTGTCTTACTGACGCGAGGTTTCAACCTCAGAAGAATCTGCTGACAACAGAAGCAGTGGACAAAGAGTGGGGAGGTTTTACTGGCTCTGCACTGAGCAAAGGAAACCATACCTGACAGCTCCCTTTCCACGAGGGCAGTGTGTTCTGCCTTCGGAAGCGTCTGAGATGCTGCTAAGGGAGACTGTGGGCCCTGGCTGGCCACTGCCTCTCGGAGAGTAGTGACAGCACCAGGCAGAGGCAGCAGCCCTCTGGCCACATCATTCCCCAGTCATTGAGGCAACATCCCTCCAGTTTGAAATGAGGACAGAGATGCACAGTTTCTGGGGTATTGGGATGAGTCCGGAAGTAAGGACATGATCCAGGAATTGTATTGCTGACCCTAGTCCCTATGTACATAGTTTTCTTGCCTGTCAGGCTGGTTGGCTCTCCCCTTATACATACCGGGTGGGTACCGACTACTTCTTCCCTACCTTCTTGGCCACAGAGGAACTACATCCTCTTCCAGGGTTACGAGGCTGGTGCTGGCCCCTCAGCCCACCTCCAGTGTCTTCCTCCAACTCCTACCTCAAATGGATTTCATCTCTCCTTGTTTTCTCTGCCAGAGTCCCTTTGCCCTCTGGCCTACCCAGACCTTCCCCTCAGGGTTTGTGAATTTCCTAGTTTAAACACTACCACTACAAAGAAGCCAACCTGACTCTGATTCTCTTTGCCCTATGACCTTGATTTCTTTGTCTGTCACCTGACAGACACTTCTTATTTACATTTGTCTCCCTGTACTGGATTTTCAGTGGCAACAGAGTAGAAACTTAAGGAATGAGTGATTCTGAGATCATAGCAGACGGCCTTTGGCTGGAATAGTGGTCCTTGCTGTTGACTTTTAAGAAGAAGCAAGGCTTGTCTATCACTTAGTGAGGTCAGTTTGAGTTGATGATAGACGGTGGATGACCCCACTGGGTCAGTGGGGGTAAAGAAGCCTGAGGTGCTGGGGTGACTCAGGTCATGAGTCCAGTGCAGGAAAAGGCCACTAGGCAGATAAGCAGGCACCCACAGTAGCACTTAAGAGCCCTTCCTGAGCATGTGCAGGCAGGTGGACAAGTGAGAACAGCCCAGGGCACTGAGGCACCCAGTTAGAACATCAGATACATGCCAGAGTCCAAGCTCTTCCCATGCCCCAACCCTCCATCCATGAAGGTTCCTTTCAGAGCCAGTAGGCCAGCTGAATGGGTGCTGAACCCTGTCAGGGCAATTAGGAAACACAAAGCTGAAGGGTGGATAGCCCAGGATGTGGCCTGGAGAAGTTTCTCTGGGCAAACACAGAATAAAGGATCTGCCTGCCCCTTTCACCCCTGCCCAGTGCCAGGTTATATAATGTGTTGATGCTGCAAGTGGCATCCACCCAGCCCTCTGCAAGCTGTGCCTACACCCCAGGAAATGAGTCTCAGGATGACCCAGATAGCTGGATGCTTCAGAGAGAGAGAGAGAGAGAGAGAGAGAGAGAGAGGGAGGGAGGGAGGAGGGAGGGAGGGAGGGAGGGAGGGAGAGAGAGAGAGGTGGCGTCAGAGAACAGATGGGAAGGCCAGCACAGTCTGCCCAACATACACATGCCTACACACAGATACATGCATGCATGTATGCCAAGTTCACACAGACATACAATGCACATGCAACACTGTCCAAATAAACGCACAAACCTGCCTTTGGAGTCATTCACCTAGAAATTTTTATTAAATTTTTATCTTAATTTTTGTTAGGTACAGTTAAAAAGCAGAAAACAAGGTGGACACGAGTGCCCTTGAGGCACTGGCATTTAGTGGGGGAAACAGAAAGACTCGTGACACAGAGGTCACGCATCACATCGGATGCTTATTTGTGCTCCAGAGAACAACAGTCAGCCAAGAAGGAGAAGATGAAAAGGTGTAGGCTGGGCAGAAGTCAGGGAACGGGCAGGGGGAGCATTTCAGAAGCAAAAATAAAGCACAAAAACCCCAAGGCAATGGTGTATGGCCACAAAATTGCAGAAAAACTAGTGAGGCTTAAACAGTGAGCGAGAGGGACTGGGAGAGGGTGGGAAATGATAGCACGCAAAGGACCTTGCCTTCATGGTCTGGAAGAGAGACATGCAGCAGCAGAGAACGGATAAGACAGCAAGTGTGGTCCTGTGCATGGGCACAGTGCAGTGGCTGCATCTCAGCTACAGGCCGGGTTAGGGGCTCCTGCACCTCTTGAGACCATAGTGGGGAGTCACGGACATGTGCAGCTTGTCTGTGACTTACTACTGTATGTGTACCTCAACCAGACCCCGTGGGCCGTCGTCTAGAGGGGATGAGATGGAGGAAAGCCTACCTGAGGAGACAGACAGAGGAAAGCCTGTATGAGGACGAGCCCTCCTAATATCCCTGGCCCAGGCCCCACACCCAGGCAAGCTGGGAGCAAGAGGCTGACAGACTAGGGGGCAGGGCTCTGCTACTGCCTGCTGCCTAGAGGTTAGGACCTTAAGTGGACTCTCTGAGCTGAAAAGGTAGGGTGCAGGTGTGGGGGGGTAACCACCCATTTTGGTGCCCCTCCAACTTTTCATTTGCTTATTTTCATAATGGCAGAAAAGGCAGAGGAATCATACAAGAGTTGCTCACTCTTCACCTAGGCTCCTAGATGCAGTACACGGCCCATGTATGTTCTCCTTTTGTGTCTTCCCCCTTGGAAGGTGGGCAAGTGGCATGTACCTATATCTGTATCTGTATCTATATCTATTTCACAGCAAAACGCACCATGTATTCAACTGAACAAGGGCCACTCTTCCCTACAACAAAATACCAAATATGGTTACCTTGTCACAAGCTATCATTACAAAGCCCTGAGTCTTAACACGTTTTATTTTATTTTATTTTAATCTTTATTCTTTTTCAATCTAGGGTTGATTTTTACTGTTTCCATCAGGGAAGAGCCTCTTCATTTGGTTAAGTTCCTCTTGTTGTAGCTACAGCGACCTGAGCCCCACTGGACTACCCTCCCTTCCCACCTTTGTTTCTTTCATGGCACTGGCATTTTTCAAGAGAGACAACACAGTTGTATTGTAAAATGTCTCTCAATTTGGGCATAATTCACTGTTTCCACCTGATTAGGTTCTGGCTAGACATTATGGGTAAAACTCTGAGAGAGGAGTGGCTGTGGCCTGCCCACTGTTACATAAGGAGGCACCGCGCCAGTTGCTCCTATCACTGGTGATGCTAACTGTGGACATTTGATTAAAGTGCTTCCATTATGAAGGTAATCCCTTTTGTAAATAATAATCCATCTGTATGATGGATTATATTTGAGATGTGAATATGCTATTCCGTCACAAATTTTCACAAAGTGATTTTAATAGCTGTTGACAGTGTTCTCGAATCAATCATTGCATTAGTGGCTGTGAAATGAAGATTTTCCTAATTCTACTATTTTTTTTCTATATACCTGTATAAAGCTTCTCCCACCCTTCTTCTTCTTCTCCTCCTCAGTTTCTGTAAGATTACCACACACTTATGTGGGTTTTTAAAAAATTATTATTCAATGTGTTAAAACATGTTACTACTGTCCTTTTTAATGCTCACATTATTACAAATGTTGTCGGGGGGGGGGTGCGTCCATTTAAGCAATTTAATACTCTTTCCCTTTCTTTCTGAAATGATTTATTGAGGCATATTAATCTACGAATCTTTGAAGTGTGCAGCTTAATATGTTTTGACATATGTTTGCATTCATGAAGCCATCACTGTATACAAGATAAGGAACATATCCACAGCCCCTGTAGCCTGCCTTCTAGCCTTCATTTCCCTCAATCATCCGCTGACCTGCCTTCAGTTACTGCACACTTGTTTGCATTTTCTAGGGTTGTGTCCAATAATGTAGTTGCAGTTCTTTTGAGTTTAGTTCCTTTTGCTCGGCATAATTGCTTCAAGGCTAGTCTGGGTTACAGTATGCACCAAGTAGTTCCCCTCACTTCCTTTTTGTCATGAATAGACCTCCACTATGTGTACATACAATGTGATTGTCCAGGTGTTGATTTTCAGACAGACATTTGGTCCTGTTTGGGACTATTCCAAAGTGGGGGCTGCTATGAACATTTGTGTAGACCTTTGTATGGGTACAGACTGCCCTTTATTTTTGGACAGAAAAGACGGAATGAGTGACTACATGGATTTCTAACAACTGAAAAAACACGGGGGCATCATTTTCCATCCATAGAGCAGGTATAAGACCTTTAGTTCTTCCACACACTTCCCAGCAGTGATATGGTTAGCTTAGTCCATCTATTAGATGTGTGCTATTATCCTCTTGAGGCTCATTTCAGTTACTTTTCTGTTGCTGTGGTAAAAAAAAAAAAAAAAAAAAAAAAAAAAAATAAGGATTTCTTTTGGCTCACAAATCAAGGCCACAGAACAACATGGAGGAAGGAGAGGTGGCAGGAACTTGAAGCAATTGGTCGCAGTATGTCCACAGCTAGGAAGAAGCAAGCAATGACTTTCTTCATATGCAGTCTAGGACTCAAGCTCTGGAATGGTGCTGCCCTCTTTTAGGGTGGCTCTTCCCATCTAGATTAATGGACGATAAACTCACACAGGGGTGTGGGAGGTTTGTCTCTGAGAGGATTCCAGTTCCTGTTGAACTCACAATCGACACTACAGGATGCTGTCTGTATAGCAGTTCCCCTGAGACTGAACATTCCATCCTGCAGGGAAACTCCTGAAGCAGGACAGTAGAAAAATCGAGAGCTTCAGGAAGTCCCTGAAACTGAACAAAAACATTAGGCTCATCCCTGCCAGAGTAAGCAATAAATGCTTAGCATTCCTCTCGGAAGAGCAGAGCCATGCTGAAGGAAGACTCCAATCAGATCAGCTGTAAAGCCAGCTGGCCTGACTGGAAGAGGTTTAGACACCTGAGGCACTGGGAAAGGACACACGCTAACCTGATGAGCTGCCTGCAGGCTGTGCAGTGTGCTTCAGGTTCCCAGCTTTGTGAGCTATCGCCCACGCTGGGCTGGCCTTTGGTGATGATGCAGCTGTCTTTGAGTCATGTCTGGTCCTTTAAGTAACCCACCACCCACATTCCTGTAAGTAACCCCAATAAAACTCATTGTTGACCAAGTTGGACTTTGGTGGTATTTGTGCTTGGTCTGTTGGGGGTTCTCTATCTAGAGTGAGTAGACGTCTGTGTTGTGTATCCCCAGGAAAAATTTTGTCACACAACACGGGGACCCAGAGAACCTCTGTGGTTGTAAGGACGAACTAAGATATTTCATTTTTGTTTGTTTAACACATTTTTAGAAAACCTCATACATCTACACATTACTCCTGCCTCTCCCTCTCCTGTACAATTCCTGTGTTTCCCCTCCCAAATTCATGACCTCTTCTTTAGTTAACATTTCTCATTATTACATATGCATATGTAATGCAACATATATATATATATATATATATATATATATATATATATATAAAATCTGCTGAGTCAGTTTAGCTTTGTACATGTATACAGGTGTCAAGGGCTGACCACTTGGGATTAGACAGTGTACAACGTGGCCACTTGTCACTGGAGGAAACAGATTATCCCTCTCTCAGCAGCAGTGGCATCCATGTGGTTCTGCTTTCCTGAAGGATACATGGATAAAAGGGTTATGAAATCTTCCTCCATGTTGACACAGCACTGATGAGGCCCGGTATCTAGCAGGGCAGTCCCTGCATGGAGGTCCTGAGTGGCTACTGCAATGAAACAGTGACAACAAAGCCTGGGTATAAGATCCCCAAAGATGTCAGAGGTGCCAGAGCCATGGGATATCTGCCAAGGAGAGCTGCACAATGGAGCCAGCTCAAAAGAGTGAAGTGTATCAGAGGCAACGAAGCTGGAGGGGCAGAGCCATCCAAGCCCTCTGACATCAGACATGCAGCCGCAGGATTTGGAGTTTGGCATGCTGGCTTTCAGTCTTGCTTTGGTTAAGTATTTCCTCACCATGCCCCTATTTATCCCTTTTAGAGTGGTACTGTATATTCTGGGCCATTTTATGTTGGAAGTATGTGATATGCATTTTGATTTTACAGGGGTTACAATTAAGAGGTTGCCTCGAGTCTCAGCAGTCTTTTAAACAGTGTTGAGACTGTGAAAGATGAAGGGGACTTTTGAAGCTGCACTAGATGTCTCTTGCATGACGATATGGCACAAGCCTGTGGGTACTGGGTAGGAGAATGTGGAGATTTGAGTGAGGAAGACTCCCAGAGGCTATGTTGGAATACTTGGTCCCCAGTTGGTGGTTTGGGAAGAATTAGAAGGTGTGGCCTTGTTGGAGGATTGTCACTGTGGGCTTTGATGTTTTCAAGACTTGAGTGGTGGTGGGAGGCCAAATGTGAGCTCTCAGCTGTCACTTCTTTTGCTACACTGGACTCTAAGTCTCTGAAACAATGAGCCAAATTAAGCATCTTCTTTTATTAAGTGCTTTGGGCACAGAGCTTTGTCACAGTAACAGAGAAGTTACTAAGGCAGCTGGATTACAATACCAGGCGTGAATTCCATTCCCACTGAGAGGATTTTAATTCTAATTTAACAGCAACTGGTTACCTGAAAGATAAGAGTGCCACTATTGCACAATCGTGGTGGTCTTGCCAATGCAGTCGTCGTCGTTGTGGTTCATTGGCTTTACAGCTGGATAGAATTATCTGTGTCTCATCCTCCTTGGCAGCTAGCACAGCACCTTCTGAAACTACGAGAGCCAGTCCTCAGGGAGGAGGCTTGCAGATCAGCTCCAGCTCAGTTCCTCGAAGGCCTGCATCCAAAGTGTGCGGTGTCTTCAACAACAGGGTCATAACTTCATGTTCTGGGAGGCAACCAAGGGCAGTGGCAACAGACTGCTGTTTAGGGAGTCTCTTGGACTCCCCTGACAAGGGAGCATTGGAGCCTAACACTAGGGTCTTTGTGCATTTACAGCTTTTGGAGGGAGCATTATTATCTCAAGAGGCATAACTTAATTTAAATTACTTATGTATGTATACACATTGCATGCATATGTAGGTAGTTTAAATAAATATAAGACTATGTTTCCCTGTAGCTTCTTCAATCATCTTTGTTCTTTAGTCTTCCTCCACCCTCATTCTTGGGGTTTCCTTCATTCCCCTCTTCCCAGATCAACTCGCTTCCCATTTTTCCCGTTTACCCCCATACAGCACCCTGTGAACACTATCCCCTGTCTACAGCTCCTTCTCCACTCCACCCAGGCTCTTTTTATTTTCCTGGTTTCTGTGGCCACTCCAGGGTCTATATACTCACATCTAAATATCTGGAGGGAGGATCCAAAAGTAAGACAGAACATGTAGTGTCTGTCTTTCTAAGTCTAGGTTAACTCTGTCAGTATAATACACTCTAGTTCTATCCATTGACCTTGATTTCACTTTTCACTTTTCTTTATGGGTGAATACATACCACATTTTCATTATCCATTCATCAGCTGAGGGATATTTAGATTGTTTTCATTTCCTAGCTTTTACAGCAGCAATGGACATGGCTGAGAAAGTTATCTATGGAGTAGGATGCCGAGTCCTTTGGACTTACACCAAGAAGTCATATGGTAGATTTATTTTTAGCCTTTTGAGAACTCTCCACACTTATTTCCAGAATGGCTACACCAGCTCTCAGTCTCACCATTAATGAATGAGGGTTCCCTTCCCCTCCCCGGCATCCTTGCCACATTGGTTCTCAACATTTTTGTTTGCTTGTTTTTGGTTTTGTTTTAATCTTAAAGTGTTTTAGATTTGCATTTCCCTAGTTGCTAAGAATGATGAACATTTCTGGAAATATTTCTTAGCTGCATGAATTATACTCATTAGTGATTAACTCTGAGTTACCAGTAATGCACAGATGTCACATTAAAGAAAGAAATCAAAACACTTCTCCTAGAACGAGTTGAGGATTGAATTCTCTATTTTATACCCCTGCATCTTTTTATATCCCTTCCATCCTCTATCTGTTTGCATGATCTGGATTTGTTACTGGCTGAAGGGTATTTTGTGAATCTGTTTGTCCCTATGTCTGTGTCTGTCCTTGTGTGTCTCTGTCCCTAACAAAGGGCTTTACTCTGTATTTATTGAATAGCATAGAACAGAAAGCATCACAAGGGGAAGGAATGGGATACTTCACAGAAACCTTTAACAGAGTCATACAAGGATTAAATCACTGGCTCCTTCTGATTCCAAATGACCCAGATAACAAATGCCATTGTTTATCAGCCAATATCCATACAAGTTTTTCACCTTAATGGTAGATTTTAGAAGCTGCTCTCAACTTCCATATTTGATGCTTTCAGCAAATGATACACATGCATTATCTAGGTCAAGGGCACGAAAGAATGCATATTTAAGATTAGAGTTAGGCATTAGCTTAGGTTTTAAAAGTTGATCACATGGGAAGTCCAAGGCAAATAAGGCTGGTTATTACATCGTTCTCTTAAAGGAAGGTTAAATAAACAGCTTGAGCACACAGTAGGATAGCAGTCCTAAGTGACCTTGAGTGTATTATTAACCAGCTGTTGAGGCCCAGCAAAGCTGTAAGAATGCAAGAGATATTTTCAAAATATTATATCACCACACATAACCATCTTTATTTTAAAACTCTGTTCAAATCCATAGCCCAATTTTTCTCTGTGTCATTTGTTTCCTTGGCTTTTTTTTTTTTTTTTTAGTTCTTTATATATTCTGGATATTAATCCTATTTCAAATATACAGCTGGCAAAGACTCTTTCCCACTCTGTGGGCCTTCTCTGCATTCCACTGTTTCTTTAGATGTATAAAAGCTTCCTAGTTTTATGAGGTACCATTTGTCAACTGTCGGCCTTAATACCTGGGTACACAGAGTTCTATTCATAAAGTCCTTTTTTACACATGTATCTTGCAGGGTACTGCCTGTGTTTCTTTCTGGTAGTTTCAGGTTTTACACTGAGGTCTCCATCCATTTGGAGTTGGTTTTTGTGCGAGGTGGTAGATATGGGTCTCATTTCATTCATCTATAGGTAGACATTTTCCCCAGCATTCTTGGTTGAAGATGCTGCCTTGCCTCCAGGGTATGTTTTTGCCGTCTTTGTTAACTACCAGATGGCTGTAGTTATGCGTACTCATCTTGGGTCTTCTGTTTTGTCCCATTGGTCTACCAGTCTCTTCTGCCAGTGCCATACTGTTTTTATTACTACAGCTCTGCAATAAATCTTGAAATCTAGAATGGCAATCCCTCCAGCATTACTTTTTGCTCAAGGTTGCTTTGGCATTGTGGGGTCTTTTGTGGTTCCACGTGAATTTCAGGATTTTATTTTTCTGTTTCTGCAAAGAATGACATGGGGATTTTGATGGGGATTGCATTTAATCTGTAAATGGCTTTTGGTAGGATGGTCACTTTCACAATATTAATTCTACCAATCTCAGGCATGGGAGGTCTTTCCATCTTCTGGTGTCATTCTCAGTCTCTTTCTTCAGAGATGTCATGTTTTCACTGTGGAGATCTTTCATCTTCCTTCTCAGCATGTTTGTCCTTAGTATATAGAAAGGCTATTGATTATTGAAAATTGATTTTGTATCCTGCCAGTTTATTGAAATTGTTGATCATTCCTAAAAGTTTTCTGGTGGAATCATTGGGATCTTTAATATATATTATCATATCTGCAAAAAAGTGATAATTTGTCCTTATTTGTATCTCTTTAATTTCCTTCTCTTGTCTTACGGCTCCAGCAAGTGCTCCCAGAACTACACTGAGAAGGAGTGGGGATGGTGGATAGTCCTGTCTTATTCCTAATTTTAATGGGATTTGTTCAAGCTTTTCCCCATTAGGTCTTCATTTTGATGAGGTATGTTCCCTTTAGTCCTGCTCTCTCTAGGTCAGCAGCTCTCAACCTTTGAGGGTCACATATTAGATATCCTAAATATCAGATATTTACATTACAATTCATAACAGTAGCAATATTAGTTATATGGTAGCAATAAAATTATTTTATGGTTGGGGATCACCACAGAATGAAGAACTGTATTAAAGGGTCACAGCATTAGGAAGGCTGAGAACCACTGCTCTAGGATTTTTATCATGAGATCACTTTGCATTTTGTCAGAGGCCTTATTTAGCATCTATTGAAATGATCATGTGATGTTTATTTTACTTTAAGCCTATTTATATGACATATTTATTGGCTTACATATGTTGAACCATCATCCCTACATCTCTGGGATAAAGTCAACTTGATCAAAGTGAATGTTTGTTCTGATATATACCTGTATTGGTTTGCAATAATTTTATTAAGAAATTTTGTGTCTATGTTAATCAGGGATATTGTTCCATAGTATTTGGATGTATATGTGTGCATGTGCATGCGTGTCTTTAACCTGCTTTTTTATAATGGCTTTATAAAATGAGTTTTGAAGTGTTCTTTCTGTTTATTTTTTCCTTTTTGAGTAATTTAACAGTTTTAGGTTGTAGATCATTTTTGAAAGTCTGGTAGAATTTTATTGTGAATCTATCTTGGCTTGGGCTTTTGTTTTTTATTTAGAAGACTTTTTATTGCTGTTTGAATCTTCTTTTTTGTTTTTGTTTTCTTGCTTTTATTTTGGTTTTTGAGACAGGGTCTCTCTGTGTAGCCCTGGTAGTCCTGGAACTCGCTCTATGGACCAGGATGGCCTAGAACCTGCCTCTGCCTCCCAAGTGCTGGGATTGAAGGCATGTGCCATCACTACCCATCTTGTTTCAATCTTTGTGTGTGTGTGTGAGTGTGTGTGTGTGTGTGTGTGTGTGTGTGTGTGTGTGTGTGTGTGTGTGTGTGTGTATGTGTGTAAAATCAGTCTATTTAAGATATATAACGCCTCTTGATTTAACCTGAGTGATGTGAATGCCTCTGGAAACTAATAGAAACTTGTCCATTTCTTTTGGACTTTCCTGCTTTAAATTTTAACCTCATTTAATTTTTGCCAGGCAAGGATGGTGCACACCTTTAATCCCAGCACTCAGGAGGCAGAGATGGGTGGATCTCTGGGTTCAAGGCCAGCCTGGTCTACAGAGTAGGTTCTAGGACAGCCAGGTCTACACAAAGAAACTGTTTCAGGAAATAAATAAATAAATTTAATTCAATTTTATATGCATGGATGTTTTACTTGCACATGTGTCCATGCAACACAAATGTGTCTGGTGTCTACAGAGGACAGATGAGGGCATGAGATCTCTTAGAACTGGAGTTACAGATAGTCGCAAACATTCATACGGGTGTTGGGCATCACACACAGAGCCTCTGGAAGAGCAGCCAGTCTTTTTCCGAGCCATTTCCACCCCTAGATTGCATACGCAGTCAAGCTGAGAACTAAGGTGAGCTGTCACAAGGCGTGGGAACTAGTATTTTCTTTAAACCCCTTGTTTGTTGATGAAGTTTATGATGTCTTCTGTTAAGTCCTATTGTCTGATGTTCACCTGGGTAACTCTCACTGGACACCATTTCTATGGGACTGGTGGGTTTGGGTCGGGGTGAAGGTCAGTCATGTTGCTTTGGCAACATGTCTGTGTTTGTATGGTGACAACTGGACTCTTTGTCTTGGTTTTGTGTCTGATGTGAGGTTCTAGGCTGCCTTTACAGAGTGGAAGCTTGATTGTGTTTTTGTTGCTCAAGTCTGGTTTATTTCAGATCACATATGAGAACTTGGTAGGTCAATCCTCTGGAGGGCCAGTGTTGCTTTTGGATTGGAGGAATGGGGGCAATTCCAATTTAGTGGTAAGCAAGAAACCAAGAGGATGGGACTAATGGCTGGATTTGCTTGGGTTTGCTACCTACATTTTGCCTGAGAGGGTAAAGATGTTGTAGGTGGACCAGTATCTTGGATACTTACCAGGTCAGCATACAGGCTGTGTGTCTCAGGCTCTGTTTGAGGGGTGGACTGGTATGACCATCTATGGTTTGTGGTTTGAAAGGAAATGGCACCCACAGGTTTATAAGGAGAGGCACTATTAGGAGGTGTGACCTTGTTGTAGAAGATGTGGTTTTATTGGAGGAAGTGTGTCACTGGGTGCAGGATTTGAGGTCTCAAATGCTCAAGCGAGGCCCAGTATGGCATTCTCTTCCTCTTGCCTGTCAATCCAGATGTAGAACTCTCAGCTCCGTCTCCAGCACCATGTCTGCCTGCATGCTACCATGCTTCCCACCATGGTGATAACGGACTAACCCTCTGAACTGTAAGCCAGCTTCAATGAAATGCTTTCCTTTGTTAGAGTTGCCATGGCCATGGTGTCTCTTCACAGCAGCAGAAACCCTAAGACACCATCCTAATTTCCAGGGACTCATCAGGCTATATAGATACACGAATGTGTTTCCCTGCCTGGGCCTGGAAGTTGGGTACAGTGCAGTTGGCTAGGGTCTGTACTAGACCAGTAATAGTATGTGTTACCTGAGCTAAGCCTGGAGGCTGGATATGGCATGGATAGTCTAAGGTCTGGTGGATTCAGAAGGCTAGGCTAGGTACATCCCTGGGGCCAAGCGTGGAGCTTGGGAATAGTGTGAACAGGACTCACTAGATTGGGCTGGTGCAGATAAGATGTGGGAACTGGGGTAGGTCTGGGGATTGGGAGGGTGCAGGTGGATTAGGATCAGGCAGATTCACCAGGCTGGACCAGAGCTCAGGATGTATGACTTGGACTAGGCCTGGATATTGTGGGCAGGATAAATTTGAGTAGATTTGGGAGATTGGGCTGTCACAGAGTGTCAGGTAGATTCACCCAGATGGACCAGAACACAGACTATGCAACCAGGAATAGGCCTGGAGATTGAATATGGCCTAGATATTTCTTTTCTATCTTTTTCACGCCTACCACAAACCTTTTTTGTGGCTTTTAAATAGTCTTTCTTTGTTCTAAAGCTAAATCTGCAAAATTTTTTGATGTAGGTTTTTTCTATGTAAATTAGGATGGTTTTGAACCCACCATGTGGCCCAAGCTAACCTTGAACTTGCAGCAGTCTTTATGGAATTACAGGCATGCACCACCACAGCTACTATCTGCACTGGAAGCCATGAACTGAAAACAAGAAAACCAAGATTCCCTGACTTGATATATTCAATAGGAGTCTTGTGTGGTCTTATTCTCTGTGTGAAAGAAGACAAGTTCTGTCTTGTTTCAGCAATTGCTGTTTATGAATCTCCGGTTGTGCAGCAGTAACCAATCTTCACAGAAATAGGTAGTTATTAGCCTCATTTGTATATATGAGGAAACTGAGTTCTTGAAATGTAGAGCAACTTGATTGGAACTCAGGCTGTCTCACAGTAGAGCCAGTGTGCAGAACAACTAAACTACAGGTGCCTCCAAGCAAAGGCTAATGGGATGTGTTGGTATTAGGTATACACCAAGTGAAAGAGCCAGGCCCTGGCAGTGTGGGGCCAGAAATGTGTGGGTTTGGCAACACACTTGCTATGATGTCTGGAGAAACCACTCCGTGTTCTTCCCACATTCAAATTGTCTGGTCAGTGCTCCCAAAGCATTTGGGCAGGGGACCTAGATTATAGTTATTAAATTTCCAATATTATTTGTCTGCCCTCAGGGAACCAGAAGACCAAGCAGAGGAAATGACTGGAGGTTTTGTAAGAGGGATGTGATTACAGACTCATGGGAAACAGGATGGGGCAACTAAAGTCCCCTGGAAGGAAATTAGGATCTTAGAGGTGAAGAGATGCGGTTCAGCATCCCCCAACATGGACTCTAAAGTAATTCTCTCAAAAATTAGTGTGAGGAGATGTTAGCAGGTGGTATTCAATGTGTGATCAGTGATCTGAGAAGCTTGAGGCAGAGCACTTAGTATAGGACTTCTCAGAGCCTTGAAGATGCACAGGGGAAGCTCCAAGAGGGAAATAAAACAATCAGCATTCTTTAACATTATTTGAACTTAGAGCTTTTTATTTTAAGAGCATCTTATAGGGTGCCTTTTGGCTTAAGGAAGAAAACAAAACTAGGACACAGAAGGGGTCCCTAGACGATGAGCACTTAGCCCAAATGTCTACTTTCTCCCAAGCTCCAGGCACTGAGAAGCAGGGAGACAGCGAGAAATTAACCTAAACTTCTGCCTTCCACCCCACTCCCAACACTAACAGGTAAGGTGTTCCCAGAATCTGAAACTTCCAAAACCTACTCACTCCCAGTACCAACAGGTAAGCAAGCACAGACACTCAGTCTCTAGGCTACCCTTCCACTCAACCAAGTCCACATGTGCAAGTCCAGGGGTAGAAACAGAACAACACAAAAATCCAAGATAACATGTCTCTTCCAAAAATTAGTAATCCAACAATAATGAGCACCAATAAGAATGACCTGGAAGAACGCCAGACCAAAAATTCAAAAAATTATTTTAACTCCATCCAAACAACTCAAAGAAGACATGGATATGCCCCAAGAGAGAGAGAAAAAAGAGATAAATGGAATAAGGAAGTCAATACAAGAAATGAAAACAATTCAACAAAGAGAATAATTGAAGAAAAGCCAAGCTGAAATGATACTGTAAATGAAAATTCAATTAAAAGCTCAGTGGAATGCCTCACCAACAGAATGGATCACGTGGGAAACAGACTCGGAGCTGGAAGACAAGGTAGAGGAACTGGATTGTACAACATAAGGTCAATGATAAATTCTTTAAACTATGAATGGATTATAGGAGTGCTCTGAGACACCATTATAAAGACCAAATCTTCAAATTATAAACATAGAAGCAAGAGAATAGTACTGCGCCAAAGGCTTACAATATATTTTCAAATTTCTTAGAGAAAATTTTCACCTAGAGAAAGAGATGAGCATCCAGGTACGAGAAGCCTACAGAACATCAACTAGAGAATAGCAAAACAGAATTCCCCATGACGTAGTTAGGACATCAGAAACACAGGGTAAGGAAAGGGTATTGAAAGCTGCAAGTTAACTATAAAGGCAGGCCCGCTGGAATAACACCTGATAATTTAAAGAAACCAAAAGCCAGTGCATACCTGGCAAGATGTATTCTAAGTTTTGAAAGACTGTAACTGTTAACCCCGACTATTCTACCCAGCATAACTAACTAGTAAAATTGAAGGAGAAATAAAAACTTTCCATGATAAAAGCAGAATAAAGAAACTTGTGATCACTAAAGCAGCGCTAGAGGATACTGGAAGGAATGCTTCAATTTGAAGAAAAGGACATACACACCCGAGATCATAGGGAATAAACAAACAATACCAGCACAGTAGATCAAAAGGGGCCTAAAAAAAATCAAGAAAACAACAGGAATTAATGCACAGTTTAATAATAATAATCCTGCACATTAATGATCTTAAATCCCCCAGTAAAAAGGCAACCTAGCAGATTGGATTAGAAAACACAATCCATGACTGAAAGATGGTTCAGCAGTTAAGAGTACCAAGTGTTCTTCCAGAGAACCTGAATTTGATTCCCAGTACCCACACAGTGGCTCACAACCATCTGCAACTCCAGCTCCAAGGGACAGGACACCCTGTTATGGCCTCTTTGGGCATCAGTCATGCACATGCTCCATAGACAACATTAAATTAAATTAAAGTTTAAAAGGAGAACACAATTCATTATTTGATGCCTCCAAGAAACACACCTCACCATCAATGGTAGGCACCACCTTAGGGTAAAAAGTTGGGAAAATATTCTACATAAATGAAACTATGAAACAAGCAGGTGTAGTTATTCTAGTATCTGTCAAAGAGATAAAGCAGGACATGGAACGAATAGGCACTAAGAAGATACAGTTCTAAACATATACACACCAAACACATGTGCAACCAATTTTATAAAAGAAACATTACAAGGTGTAAAGAAATACATAACACGGTGATAGTCAGAAAATCTAATACCACACTATTACCAATATAGATAGGTCATCTGGACAAAAACTAAGCAGAGAAACATTGGAGGAAAAGAAACCACAAGTCAAATGAACCTAGCAGACAGGAAGAACATGCTACCAAACACTAAAGAACATACATCCTTCTCAGCAGCACATAGAACTTTCTTCAAAACTGATGATATATTATGACACAAAATAACCCTGAATACATAAAACCCAAATGGCATTCTGCATTCCCACAATGGAATACAGCTAGATATCAACAGCCATAAAAACTACAGAAAATAAACTATTGGAAGTTACACAACACCTACTGAATGATAATTGGGTTACTAGAGAAATCAGGAAAGAAATGAAAATAGTCCTAGATTTTAATGAAAAGGAAAACACAACATAGTGACATCTGTGGGACACAATGAATGTTGTGAGAGGAAAGCTTATAGCACTGAGTGCCTAAACCAAGAGAGTTCATCACAGCGTTGTTGTAACAGCCAGAACCTGGAAGCAACCTAGATGCCCCTCAACTGAAGAATGGATGGAGAAAATGTGGTACATTTACACAATGGAGGACTACTCATGGGGGGGGGGGGTTGAAAAAAATGGAATCTTGAAACTCACAGGCAAATGAACGGAACTAGAAGAAACTATTCTGAGCGAGGTAACCCAGTCACAAAAAGACAAACATGGTATGTACTCACTCATATATCGATTTCAGACATAGAGCAAAGGATTACCATCCCGCAATCCACACCGCCAGAGAAGCTAGGAAACAAGGAGGACTCTAAGAGAGACATACATGGTCCCCCGGAAAAAGGGAAAGGGACAAGATCTCCCGAGCTAATTGGGAGCATGGGGGAGGGGAGAGGAAGCTAGGAGAATAAGAGGAGAAGAAAAGGGGTGAGGAGGACAGGAGGGAGCAGGAAGGTTGAGTTGGGGAAAGAATAGAGGAGAGCAAGATAAGAGATACCACAATAGAGGGAGTCATTATAGGTTTAAAGAGAAATCAGGCACTAGGGAAATGTCTGGAGAGCTACAAAGATGACACCAACTAACAATCTAAGCAACAGAGGAGAGGCTACCTTAAATGCCCTCCCCTGATAATGAGATTGATGACTGACTTATATGCCATCCTTTAGCCTTCATCCAGCAGCAGGTGGAAGTAGAAGCAGACAACCACAACTAAACACTGAACTGAACTGGAGTCCATTTGCAGAGGAGGAGCAAAGGGGTCCAGACCAGGCTGGTGAAACCCACAGAAACAGCTGACCTGAACAAGGGAGAGCTCTTAGTCCCCAGACGGATAGCTGGGAAAACAGCATGGGATTGATCCATACCCCATGAATGTGGGTGTCAGTGAAGAGACCTTGGAAATCTATGGGGCCTCTTGTAGTGGATCAGTACTTATCCCTAGCATAGGAATGGACTTTGGAAGCCCATCCCACATGGAGGGATACTCCCTGAGCCTAGACACAGGGGGTGGGCCTAGGCCCTATCCCAAAGGATATGACAGACTCTGAAGACTCCCTATGGAAGGCCTCACCCTCCCTGGGGAACAGAAAAGTATGGGATGGGTAGGGTGTTAGTGGGGGGAGGGGGACAGTGGAAGCAGGGAGGGAGAGGGAACTGGGATTGTCATGTAAAACAATCTTGTTTCTAATTCAAATAAAAAATGGAGGGAAAAAAAAACAGACAAAAAAATAAGCTTAAAAGTAAAAAAAAAACTTTGAGAGATCTCAGATTAATAATTTAATGATGCACCTAAAGAAAAACCGTAGGAAAAACACAAGAGCAAATCAAATCCCAAAGAGCAAATCAGAAGAACTAATTAATTAAGGCCAAAAGTGATGGAATGAAATCAAACAAACAACAAAGAATCGTAGAAATTTAGAGCTGGCTCTTTGAAAAGAGTCACAAAACTGACAAACTCTTAGACAAATTACCCAAAAGAAAAAGGAGACCTAAATCAATAGAATTAGGAACTAAAAGGGAGAGATTCAAAAGACAGTAAGGACAGACTTTAAAAACTTCTTGCATGAATTACTTTTCTGCTTCACTATTTGTGAAGATGCTATCTTTTCCTCAATGCATATTCTTGACATCTTTGTCGAAGACCAGTTAGACATAGTTATGTGGAGTTATACTGGATTCCTCTATTCTATTGCTTTGACGCGCGCGCGTGTGTGTGTGTGTGTGTGTGTGTGTGTGTGTGTGTGTGTGTGTGTGTGTGTGTGTGTGTGTGTGTGTGTGTGTACACGCGCATGCTAGTACCATGACTTCCCTTTTGGCAGTCATAACGGCCGAACACGTGTTTCTATGACCTTGACCTAGCCACTAGAAAGTCAGATGCCTGTCTCTTGACAAGGAGCCAATCAGAGGTTAGCTGGTGGCGCTATGCTTTATGACCCTGGGTGTGCTTTACGGACAAGCGCACAGCAATGACGTAGAGAGCATAGCAACCACCCTGGGAGGGCCTATGAGCCATAACAACCAGTTGACCAATCAACACAGGGCAAGCCCTCCAAGCCTGGAAGGCTCACCAATCGTGAGCCTGTGCGTAAGCCTGTGCATACACACTCCCCTTACGCTGCCCTATAAGATCTTTTGGGAGACCCAAGGAGCCGTCTTTTCTAGCTGTCCGCCATGGCGGGTGGGTGAAAGACCCGAGCTAACATGGGGTTAGCTCGTTAAATTACAATAAAGCCTCGTGCAGTTTGCATCAAGCTTTCGCCTCCATTCTGTGTTTGGGGTGGCCACCGTCCTGGACTAAGATTCTGGAAGCCTCAGCTTTCTGAGGGTCTTACACCATGCTGTTTTTATTTCTATGACCCAGTAGTATATGAAATCAGGTACATTGTACCTATAGCAGTGTTCTTTTTGTTTAATATTGCTTTGACTATGCTTTAGATAGGCTTTCTATTGCTGTAAAGAGAGATCATGACCACGGAAAGGAAAATATTACAAAGGAAAATATTTAGTTGAGTCTGGCTTACAGTTCACAGGGTTAGTCCATCATTGTCATGGCCAGAAGCATGGTGGCGTGCAGACAGACATGGTGCTGGAGAAGGAACTGAGAGTTCTATGTCTTGATCTGCAGGCAACAGGAAGTGAACTGTGTGCCACACTGCATAACTTGAGCACAGATTTCAAAGCCCACCTCCACAATGACACACTTCCTTCAACAAAGCCACACCTCCTAATAGTGTCATTCCCTGTGGGGACCATTTTCTTTCAACCACTCCAGACTCTCCTTGGTCTTTCTTGCTGCTATATAAATTTTGAGATAGCTGGGCGATGGTGGAGAATATTTTTTCTGTGTCTGTGAAGAAAGGTCTTGGTATTTTGACTGGGATTGTACTGAATCTGTAACTTACTTGCCTTTGGTGTGGTGAGTATTTTCACAATATTAATTTTTCCAATCCAGAAGCATGGAAGGTATTTCCATCTTGTGGCATCTTCCATCTTCTTCAACTTTTTCCTTCAGTGTTTTAAACTGTAGAAGTCCTTCATTTCTTTGGTTAGATTTACTCGAAAGTCTTTCCTTTTATTTTTGTGGCTAGGATGAATGAAGCTGTTCCTGATTTCCTTATTAATAAGTTTGTTGCTGATATATAAGAAGGCTACTGATCTTTGTGTGTTAACTTTGTATCTTGATACTTTGCTGAAAGTACTTATCAGCTCTAAAGTGTTTTGGGGGAACCTCTAGGATCTTCTGTATAGAATCATATCATCTACAAATAGCAGTATTTTGAATTCTTCTTTTCCACTTGTAACCCTTTAACTTCTAACTAAGACTTCAAGCACTACACTGAGATGAATAGAGAGAATGGGAGCCCTAACCTTAGTGAGAATGCTTCAAGTTTTTCTCTGGTTAGCATGATTTGTAGATAGCCTTTTAATGTTTGGCTAATAACCCCTTCATCTCTAGCATTTCCACTTTTTCATGATGTAAACCTGGATTTTGTCAGAGGGAGGCCAATGTCACAGGCTTTTTCTGCATCATGTTTTTCTGCCTTTTAACCCATTAATATGATGGCTAACATTCATGGTTTTATGTAAGTTGACCCTTTTCTAAATCTCTGGGAAGCTATATCATGGTAGATGAACGTTTTTGTAGGAGCATAAATTAGGTTTGCCGGTGATTTTACCAAGAGTTTTTGCTATGTTGATCAAGAAATACATAATTTTCTTTTCTTTCTTTTTATCCTTCGCCAGGTTTTGTCAGTTTTTTTTTTTTTTTTTCCTTTGTTAGCCAGAGTACTGGCTTCATAAAAAAAAAAAAAAAAAAAAAAAAAAAAAAGCCTGGAAGCTTGTCTTCCTTTTTTATTTCATGGAATAATTAGAGTAGTGTTGGTGTTAACTCTTCTTTGAAGTTCTGGTGGAATTCTGCAGTGATTCCATATGGTCCTGCTGTTTTGTTTGTTTTTGAGAGTATTACTACTTCACTCTCATTGTTGGTTGTGGATCTCTTTATCTCATCTTGGTTTAATTTTGGTATGTTGTGTGCTTCTAGTAATTTGTCCATTATTTTAGATTTTCCAATTTCATAAAATAAAGGTGTGGTGAGAATGAGAAATGCCACCCTTGACCCTCAGTTGATGGAGTTGTTTTGGGGGTTCTGGAAGGCGGTGCAGTCTTGCTTAAGGAAGCGTATCACTGGGGCCAGGCCTTGAGGGTTTATAGCCTTGCCTCACTGCCAGTTCACTTCATCCGCTCTGTCTATGCTGTTAACATGTTGACTGACCCCTTAGCTTCTTCTTTCAGCTGTCTGCTGCTCTGTCTCCTCCACCAATACGAACTCTCACCTTCTGAATCATAAGCCAGAATAAACTTTTTTCCTTAAGTTGCTTGTGGTCATGGTTCTGTGTATCAACCTGTCTATCAATGTGCAGAAAAGGGAAACTAGATCCTCACCTCTCGCCCTACCCAAGACAACTCCAAATGAATGAAGAAGGAGGCTTCAATTCTAGGCATAGGTAGGGACTTTCTAAACAGAACTCTGATACTTCAGGAAATAAGATCAACAATTGACAAATGAGGGCTCATGAAACTAAAAGCTCTGTAGAGAAAAGGAAATAGCCAATGAAGTGAAGAGGCAGCCCGTTAAGAGAAAAATCTTTGCCAGATATGCATGTAACCGAAGATAACTGTCTAGAATATACAAACCACTCACAAAACTAAACACTAAGAAAACAAACTACTTAATTTAAAAACTGGGCTACAAAACTGAACAGAAAATTCTTAAAAGAAAAAAAAAACACGGTGGGCGTTGGTGGCGCACGCCTTTAATCCCAGCACTGGGGAGGCAGAGGCAGGTGGATCTCTGTGAATTCAAGGCCAGCCTGATTACAGTGTAAATTCCAGAACAGCCAAGGCTATACAGAGAAACCCTTGTCTCAAAAAACAAAACCAAAACAAGCAAACAAGGATTGTAGCTCACCTCAGTAAAAATGGCCACCATCAGGAATACAAGTGACAACAAATGCATCGACATGGCGAAAAAGGAAACTTTACACATTTTTTGTAGGAGTCTAAACTAATAAAGACACTCTGGAAATCAATCTGGAGGTTTCTTAAAACTAGAAAATCACCATATGACCCAGCTATGCCATTCCTGGGCCCCATCTCATGATAAGCCATTTATGTAGATCACAGATCCTGCTCACAAAAGCAACCCCTGGACCATTCTGGTGTGTAGTTTTATTTATGCATGTATTTATTATATTTATTTACTTAGATCAGTTCTCACTTATGTAGCCCTGGTTGTCCTGGAACTTACTATGTAGACCAGGCTGGCCTCAAACGCACACAGATCCACCTGGCTCTGCCTCCCAAGCATTGGGATTAAAGGTGAACCACCATGCCAGGCAGGTGTGTGGTTCTAAGCAGTTAAGAGTAACTGTCACTCTGGAGAAAATGAAGTTTAAATGTTCATAAGTAAAGCTCTCCTGGCACTCAGACCACTCATTTGCATATATATTCTCAATGGCAGCTGTGCATTACAACAGCAGAGCCAGAAAACTTCAATGGACCCTATGGCCAACAAAGCCTAAAATATTTACTGTTTGGCCTCTGACAAGTTTGCTGATCCATGATCCAGATGAAAAAAATTAAACTACAATATCACTATTTACATCTGGTAATATCCTTAAGAAGTTTCATTCCCATGTCTCTGGTACTGGCTGGAATGAAGCCAGGCAGAGAATGGGCCACGGCTCACAGGCTTTGGGTTCCTGTCCCATTGTCACAATCTGCCCTGCTGGCTCCCAAGCAAGTTCTTTCCTTGAGATTGTGGAATAATAAATAGACTCTGATTACACAGGGTCTCTGTCACTCATCTACTTAACACTTATAGTCTACTGCTGTTTACTATGTGCCTTAGCAGGCACTCTTTAAAGATATACACACATTTAAAACTTTAGGGAATATAGTTACATCATTTTCCCCTTCCATTTCCTCCCTTCAAACCCTCCCAGAAACCTCTCCTTGCTTTCTTTCAAATTCATTTTTTCACACATTGTTATTATATACATACATATAAATTCTTAAATTCACAAATACAACTTGCTCAATCTGTGTGTGACTTATATGTGTACATTTTCAGGGCTGACCATTTGGTAGTAGATAATCAATTGGTTGCTATTTCCTGAGGAAGACTATTTCACTCACTCTCGAGTGAAGGGGACCTCGCCAGCCTGAGCATGGCAAACATGGCTCTGGCAGGCCTTGCCTTCCTTCCCCCCCATTCCCTCTGCATGGCTAAAAACCATTCTACTACATCCCTCAAGCTAGCCACCAAGGACTAGTCCCTTATTTGGCCACTTCCTCCTCCTGAGGCTGACTACAAAGGTCCAGCTATCAAAGTACTGAAGTCCAGCAGTCAAAAGCCCCTTTTGGGTCACCTAATTAACATGCCCAGTCAAAATTAAACGCCTCATCCTAACACAGGGTTTTCCCTTTATAAACTGCCATTTTCCTGTGAGCCACATCTGTCTCCTCTCTAGCCAGAGGCAGTCCTTTATCCCCCCACCTTCAGAATAAATACCTCTACCCCCTCTCCCTTGTTCCCTTCCCCTTCATCCTCTATCTCATCTTTGTCTCTTATTCCCTGCCCCTGTCCCTCTGTGGCAAATAACTCTTTGTGCTGAGAACTTGGTATTGGGGTGTCCTGGGCAGATACTGTCATTTCACTCAGCATTCCTTAGCTGTCCGTTTTGGTGTAGAGCTTCCTTGCATCAGTGTTAGCATGTCTTTGTTGCTGTCGCAGTCATGCTAGTGAGACTTTATGGATGCAGCTTCTGACATTCTTTCAAGATTACAATATTACAGCAAACTCCCTCTTACAATCTTTCTGCCCCCTCTTCCACAATGATCCCAGACTCTTAGGCTCAAAAAGCTGTTGTAGACATATCAGTTGGGACTGGGCTCCACATATACATATTTATAGCCATATCTTGATGACACATACATTTGTGTCTAAATTATAGGTATGTACATTATATAGAAAACTGTGGTAGCGATGTACTTTAAGAAGAGTCAGTGTAGGGTCTTAGGTGACATGAACAGACCTCCTGTATGAAGCGGGGACACCAATGTATTCCAGGTAGAGGAAACAGTGGTGTAAGGGCTCAGGTAGAAAAGTTCTCTGTGCTTAAGAGACAGCAGGAAAGCCAAGATGACCTGGAAGCAGTGACACAGAGGATGCTGGGTGGCCAAGCTGGAGAAGCAAGCAGAAATATGGGCTGCTGTGTGGCTTGCTCTGGTGACTTAGAAGGAAACAGTGTGAATATTGACCAAGATGGATCTCAACGACATAGAACCCCTTTGGAACCTCAGGCATGGACATGGTGATAGAAAAGTCTTATGCAAGGCTCCAATTTGGAAGACCAGAAGGGAGACCTGGGCCGTTGACACTGTAGATTAAGCAGGGTCTGGGGTGGGATTCTGGCTAGGCAGTAGGGTGGACAGAGCAATCACCCAGGCCTTGTCTCCTCCATGTTCCCCAGATGTTACAGAGCCTCATTTCTGTCTTCCTCTGGCCCCGCCTGCCAGACCAATTTGCCTATATTCTCCCAGGTTCTTCCTCTGGAACAGAGAAGCTCCTGGACAGTTGTGAGTAAGCTGGAACCAAATGTTTATCAGATCACTAAACTGGAGGCTGGAGCTGAAGAGCAGACAGAAGCTGGGGCAGGGGCAGGATTAGTGAGGTTCTGGCTAATTCCTTCCATGAGCATGAGCATGACTTAGTTGGGTGTGATGGTTAGTGGTGTCAACAAAATCTAGAACCACCTGGGAGATGAGCTCTGGGAATGCCTGAGGGATTATCTTAAGTTGGAAGACCCATCTTAATTGTGGGTGGGGCCGTTCTCTGAGCAGAAGATCCTAGACCATTGGAGAAACATTTGAGTGCCAGCAAGTATGCATTCACTGTCTGCTCCTGGCTGTGGATGTGATGTGATCATCAGCTTCCCTCTCTGGCCACTTTCTAACTAGTTGTGACCTTCCTCCATTAAGTTTCTTTTCTCAAGGTTATTTTATCACAGCAACAGAAAAGAAAGTGAGACCTCGGACCCCAGTTGTAAAGCTGGGTAATCAGCATTGGACTGAACCAAACCCTCTGGATGTGGGTGCCAGTTAGGAGGCCTGGGCAGACTATGGGACCTCTAACAGTGGAACCAGTATTTATCCCTAGTGCACAAATGGACTTTGGGAGCCCATTCCCTATGGAGGGATACTATTGCAGCCCAGATACACGGAGGAGGGCCTAGGCCTTCCCCCAAATGATGTGACACTTTGAAGATTCCCCCATGGAAGGCCTCACCGTCCTTGGGGAGCAGGTGGGGGGGGTGGGTTGGGGGAGTTGGTAGGAGGCATGGGAAGATGGGGGGAAAGGGAAGGGCAGGATTGATATGTACAATGTTTCTAAATAAAAAAAAAAAGAAAGAAAAGAGACACACAAACTGGTACCAAGTGGGGCCAATGATGTGGTAACCCTGACCTTTGAAACTGTTTTATGGTATAAATATGGAAGAACTGGGGCCTTGGGACTAGAAAGCCCTCAAGTACTGAAAGCAAAATGGGCTGTTCTGATGGGAGCTTGGAAGGCCAAAATCCCAAGAAACACAGACAGTGGCAGCTTATCTCATGAGTTCTAAGGGGACAGAGGAATCTATCTGGAACTGGGCTAGAGGCCTTTCATGTGACATTTTGGCCAAGAGTCTGGCTGCATTTTGTCCATATCCTAAGAAGCTGAATGAAGCTCAAAAAGACTATGTATTCATTTGTTTGGCAGAGGAAAGGTGTGTGAGTAAGCTTCAAAGTTTCAGGCAGAGAGTATGCAGACAGCAGAATGCTGTAATTGTTAGAAGAGCCATTAACAGACATCTGTGCTGCATTGTAACCATAGCAGAGGTGTCCCCATTGGAGGCTCCAAACCAAACTGCTGGCAATATTGTCCAAGGGGTACCAGTTTTAAAAGCATGAAAAACAAAAGACTGAAGGAGTCACTGAGAGCAGCTGAGGCCAGGTAATCTCCGACAGGGTCAGACTCCCTCCCTGTAAAGAGTTCCTGAGAGACCATTTGTGTGCAATTATGAAAGTGAAGCAAGGAAGACCCCCAGGATATTGGAGATGTCAGGACTGTGGGATGTCAGCCAAGGCAAGTTGTAAAAATGGATTGGAACCAATTGGAGGCCACAGAGCTGAAGGGGTATGGCTACCTGTATTTTTGAAGATCAGCCAAATTCATCACAGCCTCAGACACTAGATGGTTACTCCTTGTTACACCCAGATTCTTCACTTAACGTTAGAATATTTATTCTATGCCATTCTATGTTGGTCAGTTAAGACTTTAGCCTTTTAAAGCATTGAAATTGTTAAGACTATGTGGAGGGGGGTTATGAGATGGCTTAGTAGGTCTTTACTTGCTCTTCATGTGCCATGACAGGGATATGTACATGTGTGTACCTCCACATGCATGCAAACACACACACCCCTCTTTAAAGATGATGGGACTTTTCAAGTTGGACTGAATACATTTTACAGCGCGAGGTGTTAAGTTGACAAGGGGTAGAGCTGGGAGTCAGTGTAGACTTGCCAGACTCTAGAATCAACTAAAATGTACATTAACTAGTGATCCTCAACTTTGTATGTGGAGAAAACAGAGTATGCATTCAAAGCATACATCCATTGTGTTGTTTCCCTTTGTAGATGCCACCAGCTGCTTGACGCTCTTGCATCTTGACTTCCGACCTTCAAATTAAGTCAGAATAGCCTTTTCCCCCTTCACTTGTGCCAGGCCCATCCCCCTACATAGCCCTGGCTAGCTGAAACTTGTTATGCAGAACAGGCTGGATCAAACCCAGATATCCACCCACCTGTCTCCTTGGTGCTGTGATGAAAGGCGTGCACCACCACACCCTGTTACGTTGCTTCTGTTTGGGTATTTTATCAAAGTGCCAAGTAAGTAACTAAGACATTGGGCATTTTAGATGTATCCCCAAAAGGTCTAAATGGCACAACTCTAATCCTTGGAGCACAGTGATTGACTCGTGTTACAGCTGCCGGATGCTGCACAGCCTCCTCCTTCCCTTTTAAATACTGCCCTAACTCCAGTGTTGAAGATACAAGATTGGGAGAGAATGCTCATGAAGAGAAAGAAGGGGCATCATCATGTTTTCCCGGTAAAAAGGCTTTTTTAGTCCTTTTATTCATCCTATTATCTGGTTATTTACTACTTTGTGGGTGAGAAAGTGTAAGAGAGAAGTTCCCTGGGGGTTAAAGGGCTAGTAAACAGCAGGCTGACCTGTGTCCCTTTAATGCTGCCAGGCGCACGCTGTACACCTCTACTTCCTAGGTCAGTCACAATCTAAAGAATCTGTTGGCTATTCTCCCTCCCTTTCACTGCACAATGGAATCGGCATCTACATTTCACACCTACTCAACTAACTACAAGGGGATATGGCAAAAATGCATTTATTAGAAATGTACAAATGATACAGCCTCTTTGAAAGTTTGACAAAGGCCAGGTCTTAACACTCATACACATAAAATAAAAATAAATCTTAGAACACGCACATAGAAACACAGACATAACCCATTAAACTTGGGGGTTACCCTCTTCAAGTGCCAACTCACTAGCAGGGTCAAGGACAGGAGAATCCTTTGCTTTGTCCCTATATCCAGGGTCTGGAATGGAGTTTACACAGTCCAAACTTGTGTAAGAAAGAAGTCTTTTCCTCTAACATGTACTCCCCGTGTCCTGATCCTTTGTGTTTTGCTTTTGTTTTGTTGTTTCTTCCGGGACTCACACACAGATCTCCTTGGGAATGACCCATAATGGTAGGCTGTATGTCAATCATTAATCTTTACTAGACAGGTGAGCTTCAACAATGCTGCACAGTGCCAAAAAAGTTAGAGCTCGGCTTTCCAGACTCTACTAGAATCCCAAAGCTGAGTCTTCAAGAAAAGGAACTACGTGGTACTGAGAACCAACGCCATGTCGGCCCCAGTGTTGGGCTCCTGTTCTGTCTTTGCTTGCTCTGAAGGTGGCCATCAGTACTTCCATCACATGGAAAGACGTGCATGCATCAAGGCTGTTATTTGCCCCAGCTGGCAAGCTTTTTCATCAGTACTATTTAACTGGTCTGGTGAGGGCAGGTCAGCAAGTCTAGCTTGTCCAAGGCGCCAGGACCCAGGCTCTAACCCTAATCCCAATAATGCTGTGGCCATCCAAACTGGAAGCAATAAAATCACAAAGCACTCATTTGCAAATAGCATATGGCTTTTTTGACCCCAGCAATAACTTTATTCACACAAACGTCCCTTAATTTACAAAGCTTCAGTCATTCATACACATCAGGGGGATCCACAGTGTTCAAAGAACTTAAATATAATGTATCATACCAGCCCAAGTAAGCCAAGTACAAAAAATATTCATATAAAGTTGTTCACACATAGGTCCTATATTACCAGCTTCTGTGCAAAAAAAAAAAAAAAAAAAAAAAAAGAGACTAACTAGTATTTGAAACTAACCTTGTGCCTGGCTTCAAACCTCCCTCAAAACCAAGTCTGACCCACATGAGCATTAAGAATAACTGAAATATCCTCCGGTTTTGATGGCAAGTAGCCTTTGGAACAATTTTTTTTTTTTTGAAAAATGTCCCCTAAGTAGATTTTCTTCTTCCTATGATCTCATCTGGATTTATAAAAAATTAAAAAAAAAAAAAAGGCTCACTCCTTCTGGTATTCTCCCCACTCCTAGGGACCCCTAGGCACCCAATGGCAGTAGACTTGTCCCTCGGTGATGGCTGTAGATGCTGACATCAGCCAATGCTATATGGTACCTACAGGGCTCCCCTCCCAGAGCATGTATCCAGACAAGGCTCCTTTCCCTCAAAGTCAGACCTATGCTGACCCAAGGCCGTATGACAAGCTCAGAATCAGGGAAGTCAGAGGCATCAGCCTCCAGAGTCTGCTGGCCTGGACGGCTGAATAACCAAGCTTAGCCAATTCTGAGGTAGACTCCCAGCAGCTGTCTGGAGCTGCCAGGTGGAGAGAACCCAGTCAGGGGGAGGAATAACCCAAAGACCCACCTAGAGTTGAGTCACTAGTGCTCCCAAATGTGGAAGGAGGGGCCATCGAGCAAGAGACAGGGAGGGAAGAACTCGTGGTGGGCAGGGCTAGAAGGGGCATCAGAGTAAGGCAGGGCAGTCCCCTCCGTGGAGGATAGCAGTCAGACTCTGGCTCTTCCCAAGTTTCCAAGATACTTAAAGGTTAAAACCCACATATAATCCATCCTTTTAAGCTGTCTTCTAAAACAGAAAACAGCTAATAGCATAAACAGATTCCCACAATGTTCTTTTCCTTTTCTTGGAAAAAGATTCATGAAAAAACAATGTAACCTTATTGCTGCAAACACTGGTTTTCTAAAATAGTGATATGTCAAAGAGCTGAGTATCTGGGAGGAAGGAATGATGGAGGTGGGGACTGTTGGGGCAAGAAGGCTATGAGGAAGCTAGGGAGGGAGTGGTCTTAGCACCACGGGGGTTTGGAAGCAGAGTGAGTCAAGGGCCTCTGCTCACTCCAGGCCTTCACTACCACTGGAGTTACCACTGGCAGTGCTGCAAAGGACGCCAGGCCTTATCCAGAGTCAGACCTTCACCTAGTGTGGGCGCACTTCTCCAGCTGTAAACAGGGTATTTCTTTAAGTAAACATTAAAACATCCCTCCGGCAGCCAAAGAGCAACCCCTACAAGGTGGGAATAGAGTTCCTACTCCCTGCCCCAATGCCCTAGAGCTAGGTGAGGCTAAAGCCTAACCCTTAGTCTCCTGTGACCAGAAGGGGGTTAGCTGGAGCCAGTTCGGATGGTGCCGTGGGTTTCTTCCTGGCTAGAGGTTAAGGATAGGGAGGGGCAGAGGCAATGTGCACGTGGGCAGCAGCATTTGGTCCTAGTCTAGAGCTGCTGTGGGGCCACAGAGGCAAGAGGGAGGTGTGTCTGGCTACAGCCCACAGGAGGTGGGTGGGGCTCAGGGTTTTCCTTCCCCTGTGGCTATATACAGGTGAGTAAGTGACAAATGGACAAAGAGAAGACAGCCACCTGCTTTGGGCAGAGCCTGGACAGGGGAGGACAATGGAATAAGGCACTATGATCTGTCCTGCTGACTCCCTTCACACACAGGGAGCTGAGCTCTGAGCAGAGAACTTAGCCCAGGCTAGTCTCCCAACAGGCAATCCTCACAGCCAAGAAAAAGGACAAATGTTAGTTGGAAGTTCTGCAAACTTCCTAGAATGTGGACAGAACTAATAAACCTGGAGGCACCTGAGATGATGCCCCACAGAGCTACTGGCAGGCCTGCAACCCATATAGAGGCAGAAAGGGAAATAACAGGAGGCAGAGGCTGATCCTCAAGAGGGACAAGAGAGCTGGGCTTTGAGAAGACTACAGAGCCCACCAGGGGCTGACTCACTGGCTACAGCACAGCAAGCATGTCACCTGGCCAGCTTCCATCTGGCTAGCAGGTGATAGCATAGATCACAAGAGAAAAACAGGGAAAACAAAAAACAAAAAAACAACAACAAAAAAAAACAGGAACAGGCACTTGGGGCTCAAGACCCGGCTCTCACTCATCTGAGCCAGAGATAGAGGTGCAATCACCAGGCCAGAACCAGCTGGGAGTCGTGGAAGATAAGGTGCAGGGAAGCAGACTACCCCCCACCAGGCTACCCACCTACAACCTATGGGGGCTTACATTGACACCTAGAAAAGTACGGTGGGAAAGCACTATAACCCAAGTAAGTCTTGATTGTAAAGAGCTAAAAGACAGGGAAGAGAAAGAAAAAGGTAGGTAGAGTAGTGATTTGCTACGTCTGAGCCTTTACCAGGAACCCAGAGCAGGACTAGGGCAGGAAGAGCAGGGTACTGAGCTCGGAGACTGCTTTTCCCATTTGTTCAGGCACAAGGAGACAGCAGTCCTCAAGGGAAGGGAAGTGAAACAGAAATGGAATGTACTTTGCAATTAGGGGATGCTGCTGTTCCCACCCTCCCAGGTGCCACACTGATTAGGCTCAGAAGGCTGCTTAAAAAGTCACTCAGGGAGACAAGATGCTATCACAGAACAGCACAAGGTGAGGGCCTACATTACCACCTGTGGCCACGCACCCACAGGAACAGCAGCTGACCTCTGGCAAAAAGGAGAAAGAAACTTTGGTGCTGAGTTGCCTGAGAGAAGGCTGGAAAATGCAAGTGGACGCAGCTAAGCATGGTTCAATGTTGTGCTGGCCTTCCCCACACTATAGGACCACGGGACAGCTGCTTGAAGAGAAGCCCCCCTTGACCTCTTATTTCCCTACCCAATAAACAAGAATGAACAGATCCGTTCTTTCCTTGTCTAGAAACCCCATCCCATGTGGCCACAACAAGGTGAAAAATATGGAAAAGTTTGGAGCAACCAAAGGTGCATCCAAGTAGAGGGCACCAGAGAGGATGATGGGGGTCCATGGAGCAACTGGAAGGTTATCCTCCCTCAGGAAGCTGTAAGAACACTGCAAGGGAGTGTTAAGAGTGAAAGGCTATTCAGAGGCAGCAGAGCCACAGGGATCTAGGTTAGGGATGCTTTAAGACAGTTAGCTGCTATATGGGCCCTCTAATAGCCACATGGGCATCCCTGTCTGCCTCATACCTCCCTATGCAAGGCAGGTCCTGTCTCTTAGTTGATTACCTAATATGAAGTCCCTGGGGGTAAGAGTGATGGCGCTTGACAGTGTCACCCAGTGGTGAGTGACACCAAGGATCCTAGTACACAGGGTACACCTTTCACTGTGAGGAAATCATGGCAGCAGCCAGTAGAGGGTACTCTGCAACAGTCAAAACTGGATTTTGGGGCCTAGGTAGTTTCTGTGACAGGCTGGACTTGCAGTGCACTGGGAAGACAATCGAGGAGACAGAGGGTAAAAGGTACTGGCCTCATAGCAGTGACAAGAGGCCAAGGAAGACCAAGTCTGACAGAGGGTTGGCACAACAGTCCTAATAGAAGAGAGACTTGTGCAAGTAGGGTGGGGTGGGGTCTTTTTATCCCCGAGTGATGGGATGATCACTCTTGGTCTCCTTGCTCAGGGACCCTGGTTGGAAAGGGCAGAAGGAAGCAATTCCCACTACAGTGAATCCTGGTGTGGCCTGGGGCTCCCAAGAGCTTAAGGAGAACCAAACCATGGTTTAGGTCTTCTTTAAGGGTCCTTCTGGCCGGACCCTGGTCTTCCTCTGCTGAGAGGTTCTTCACTTCTGATCCTGTCTGAGGCCTGAGGGCCGACCAGGACCAAGGAGTCCAAGAGCTCCCACGTCTCATAGGGAGGTAACTCAGAGGCTGCTTCCTTATGTCTTCGTATCCCTTTCCAGGAGAAACACCAAAGCTCTGGATAGATAGAACTTCTTTGGGAAGTGGGATGCTAAAGCAGAACTGAGAGATGTGTATGAAAGAAAACAGAACATGAAAGATAAAACTAAAATTGCTTCCTAACTTAAGAAATTAACGGATTAACAGTGAATATATGCATAAGATTTGCCCACATTCAATGTTCTTAAAAACAAAACAAAAGTAAAACCAAACAACAAAAAGGTGCCTGTCCAGAGTGTAGCCTTCTGCTCGTCAGAAGTCTTGATGGTTTAATGTTTAAGAAATAATAATTATTATAAAGGAAAAAGAAAAGGGTAGCATGGGAAACCCAAGCAAAAGCTTCACATTGTGGGAGGTCCAGCTGTCAGGAGATCGCCACCACCTGTACCCTCTGCCATCCTGTCGGAGACATGATGAGACTGTGGGTCCCGAAGGATCGACCTGGAAGACAGAAGGTAGGCAAGGAGTGGACATTGGATCAGTGGGTGAGGGTACAGAGCCAGCACCCAAACCAAACTGACCCTGAAACTGTGTGTGCTGGCTTTTCTAAATACTCTCTGTGGAGTAAGCTGAGCCACTAATTACCTTGCCATCTGTAAAGACATGCTCTTATTTCTTGGGCAAGGAAACTACTGCTGTGTTCAAGGTCATAATGAGTAAAGGCAGACCCTAGAAGAAGGGACTTAGGCATGCTGCTGGCTCCAGCTATCAATCTGATCACAAACCCTATACTTTATTCCCACTCCAGCTTCCCTATACTCTGCAGGACCCATTCCAAACAGGATGTCCCCAACAGACCCTGATGGCCTTGGTTCTATTTAGCCTTTCTTCTCCACCCTCATCCATAACTGTCATAAGCCTCACAGCAACCCTTGCAAGATTTTGAGATCCTTTACAAATGATAAAATGGTGTTCAGCATCTGAGAACCTATACTAAGTTAGCCAGTAAGTTTTAAAGAGACCACATTACCCAGAGCAAGGTTTCCCAGAAGTAAATGATAGGTCCCACTCTCTCTCCACACCATCTCCTACTAGGGCTATAACAGTGTTCTGTCCAGACTATATGCAAATTCAAGCCCTTTGTTCTTTGTTCTCCTAATCTACACCTATGTCACAAGCTGTTTTGAAGATTACATAAATTCAGCTGTGCATGGCTTAATGATACAAGAAATGTAGAGCTACTTGAACATAACAGTATTTATGGGAGCACCATTGGACATTGTCTGCAGCACCATTTTGTGTGATTGCACATATAATACTTAGAAGAAAGCCTAGTCCTCAGAGCACTGGCTGCTATTTGGGAACTCCTTTGGTGTCAGGCCTCAGGAATAAGACAAGAAGCTGTCCTTCAAGGAAACCTAGCACACAAAAGCCTACTATAGAGATTAGTCTTGAGTCAGCCCCATATTTCTGAGCCACTTAATCACATAGCTAAGTATAGCTTTATCTTAGGCAGGGCAGGTCATCTGGGCAGCAGTGTTCTGAAGTTTTCAAAGTGCCTCCTTTCACCCAAGATGACTGACCCAAACAAGCCCTTCCCTGTAGACCTGCAACCCTTCAGTGGCTTCCTTGCTCCATGGACACACATTGTCTGCAGCTTGAGAAGTATGCCCTGGTTCCAGCCCAGTGGGAACCCTCTCCACTGGAGCTGTGGCCAGTCCAGTCAAACACTGGCCCTATAGACTGAGGTCTTACAGGTGCCCTAGCCCATTCTCAAAAGTGTCTGCCTGGGTCTCTTCCTCTAGTCTTCCATCTCTTTTGGGCTCTGAGTAGAATGAGTATAAAGTATGATGGATTCTGACATTTCCAATGAGCCTGTATCTCCAGCTAGACTCTGAATGTACCTTCAGCCATTCGGCCATCACAAGCAGTTGTAGGTACCATGGGAAAGGCATCCCCCACTGATGGAGGGGTGTAAACAATCTCTGGGAAGCAGCTCAGAAAGACACTTTCAGAACTTCAGTTATGCTGAGAGCTAGAGCCTGGTAGCTCCACTTCTAGAAACCTAGCTTCACTGCTAACTCCAAACATGGACAAGAATTCATGAATAAAAATGTCCAACTATGAGGCATTACTTCCAGCATCCAAAACTAAGACTAAATAGTCTATCTATCTATCTATCTATCTATCTATCTATCTATCTATCTATCTATCTATCTATCTCTGTTATAGTGAGGAATAAGAGATAGGTGGCAGTTGTGCATCAATCAGTAAGAAGCCTGCTAATGAGTCAAATGGAATACATAAGTTACAAAGCTGTGTGGCAGAAAGTAGGACTATAGTTTGTCTCTACAGCTCAGGATGGAAGTTAAAGTCCTTGCAAGGTATTGGGTGAAAACTTGTGGCATTTGGATGGATGAGGCCTTTGGTATATAATTAGAATTACACAGTCATTTAGGTGGGGTGCCATGATTAAGCTCTGACAGGAGATCCTAGGGGCTGGAGAGATGGCTCAATGGTTAAGAACATTTGGTTGCTCTTTCAGAGGACCTGAGTTTGAGTCCCAGTACTCACATGGCAGCTCACAACCAACTGGAATTCCAGTTCCACAGGACCCAATGTCCCCTTTCTTCTATGGAAACTAGGCACACACATGATGCACATGCATACATGCAGGCAAAGCAGTCACATACAAAACAAAACGAGCAGATCTAAAATAATAAAAATAAAAGAGGGAGACCTTATACAAAGACAGACAACACACACACACACACACACACACACACACACACACACACACACACACACAGAGCCTGTGTTGCCTCAAAAGACAGCCAGCAAGGGCCATCATCAGATGTGAATCTCTGACTTAGGACCAAAGCCAAGAATCACCCTTTTTCCTTACTTTTAATAAGCTAGCCTGGTGGTGGCACATGCCTTTAGTCCTAGCACTCGGGAAGCAGAGGCAGGTGGATCTCTGTGAGTTCAAGACCATCCTGGTCTACTGAGTAAGTACCAGGACAGGCTCCAAAGCAATACAAAGAAACCCTGTCTCAGAAAAACCAAAATAAAAAAATAAGCTTTTATTAAAACAAAACAAAACTTGCACATAAAAATCTGCACGCACCAAAGTTAACCAGACCCAACATCTATACATAAAAGCATGCACTCTGAAAAGAGGTTAGGCAGCGTAAGGGAAGGATCTCCCAAGGAAGGGGAAATAGAATATATAGTTATGGCAGACTGGGGTTGGGGGAGCTGGAATGTGAGGATTAAACTAAAAGGGGGAGGAGGGAGGAATAAGGGAGTAAGGAAGGGAATATGGAGAGGGGCAACTAACACTAAGAACCATTGGAGGGGGTTATATGGAAACTTACTACCTTAGAAGTTCCTTACATACATATGAAAGAAATCTAAATGGAGTCACCAAATAATAGAGAAGAAATGCCCTCAGTAGACATTTTTCTCCACCAAGCAAAACTTCCAGTGCCAGGAGTGGGTTGCATCTAATTGAGCTAAAGAAACCCCATGGAAAGCCCCCAACAACTCAAGATATTGTGAAGGATATTGGTTGCTTTCTACAAACTGATGGTACGGTCCTGTTGCTGAAAACAACACTCACATATCTCCTTGAACACAGAGAAGTCACCCTGGTGCCTAACTAGAGCCTTCACCCCTACTGACAAGAGTTCATGATACTGGCAGGGACTCTGTGTGCTACCAAAGGAAAAAGGGAACCATAAACCCAGCTATAAATCCCATGATCTACAATGACAACCTGCCTGCATAACACACTGGTGCAACTGGAACAAACATTGTGGGGATAACCAACCACTACCTGGATGGATTTAAGACCCACTCTACGAGACGGAACCCATTGCTTGGGTGGCCAAGAACCACCCAAGATAGGCAGACCATGGGCCTGAAGGAAAACCAAATACCAAATTGTTCTGCTAAAGAAACACAGCAATAAAATGACTCCTAACATGTTCTGCTATGCCTAATCAGAGAAGCTTTCCCCTGCAGTAGATGGAAACCAAAAGAGAACTACAACTGAACCATGCACAGAGAATGAGCTCATTCTCTGTGGAAGAAGAGGTGGATTTTTAAGAGCTAAAGGATATGGATGGCACCAAAGAAACAAGGTCTTGTAGACACAACAGGACAATGTTAACATGTACAGGTCAAAGCTAGGTAGGGGCCCCAGCACTGAGAGGGGGAACCAGAGTGAGCTTCCGACCCTTACCAAGAAGCTATCTTCAATTGACAGTGGCTTGCCAAAAACCCCTTAGTTTTCTCCAATGGAGTTTTGAGTATATAAACTACACCTAAAGGCAGTCCCCTCCCCCCACCCACACACACACACCATGCCCAGAAGTAGATGGCCAACACAAAACAAAAGGGTATTTTGGGGGATTTTTGTCTCATATACCTTTGTTTGGGCATTTTTTTCTTTTTACCTTACTGGTCTTTTGCTTGCACGTTATAGTTTCCAATTTTGTGTTTTTATGTGTTTTGTTTGTGAGTCTCTCTCTGTATGTGTTACTCCTGTTTTTGTTTTTTGTTTTGTTTTTGTCTGTTTCCTTAAAGAGAGAAAGGAGTGGAGTTTGGTAGTTGAGGAGGTGGGGGGGATCTGGGAGAAGTTGGGAAAAGGGAAACCATGATCAGAATATATTATATGAAAAATTTTGCATTAAAAAAAAATAAAAAACAAACAAAACCAGCATACACCAAAATTAACCAGACCCAAAGACAATACATAAAGAGCATGTGCTCTGAAAGACAGCTCAGGCCTATTTTGTGACTGGATGCTTCTGCTCCCCACTAACAACAGGAATTAACAGATCCACTTGGGGACCTCTTCCCAGTTTTCAACTTGGGGGAAATTCATCCACTCCCTGATGACCTGGCAGCCTCGGGTAGCTTTCCCCTGTTGCTTTCTGCCGATGTTTCCAGTAGATGAGGAGGTGAAACAAGACAGACAGACACCTCCACAGCATTTCTGCCTGTGTTTCCAGTAGATGAGGAGGGAAAACAGACCAGATACAGCTTCCCCAGGGAAGCCACAACAACACAGTGTGCTCACAGGAAGATGGAGGAAGCACTTTTTAATACATCAACAAGAACAGTAAAAACCATATGGTTGGAGTCAAAGCAGCCAGCTGTTTACTAATGTTTGTCAGACAATGAGGAGTGCAGGTCCCAGCCTTGGTGGGTTGTTGCTCATCACCTTTTATCCTAGCAGATGCCAAACCATGGCTCCTCTGTTGACCAGGTCATAACACTAGGGTCTGGCTTCTACCATCAACTAGGGTATCCTTGTTGCTCTCAGTGGAACCCCTAAGCACAGAGCCTTCCTGAAAGTCAACGCAACATCTGCTAAGCATAACAAAGATTGGTAACTAACCATCTGTAGCGGACTTTACAGTAGGTATGGCCTTGGGATAGGTGAACTGTGAGGGTTTTTTTTTTTTTTTTAGAAATCCTTACCTGGGGTTATTTCAGATCTTGGACTCAGTTCCCTCAGTGCAACTTAATTTCTCTTATAATCACAACAAACTCTTATTGGGTACTTGTAACTTTGTGGGTAACCTAGTGAGGTAACTTTCAACCTTCCTACAAAGCTTTCCAATCATAATTTACATCTTCCAGCAACTAAGAGATAGTATCACCCTGGCCTTAAAGAGAAACTGAAGCTCAAAGAAGGGCTATATGGTCACCAAGCACCAGAGCAAATGGTCTATACCAAGGTCAGTTTCTTTCCAACTTTGTAATATGAAGTTTACTCTTTGAGACATAAGAGCAAAGTGCTACTGCTTAACCCACATTTAATCCTTACATTTATATAGAGAGAACTCAGCAAAGAGCTCAGTAGGCAACCGCCTTATGCACAGGATACAAGAGGTGGAAGGATGTGTTGCCAACCAGAGACTCAAGCAGTTCCTCTACCAGCTGAGCAGTAGTCTGTGCTCTATTCAGTGAGTTGGGGGAACAAACTGCACCCCATTCAAACCATTAGCATTCTAGAGCAGAAACTAGAAAGAGCTGAGGTGAGCAAATGATGGAAAGATGTGGTTGAGACAGAACAGGCTTGTGTCCATCTCCTGCCCCTCCCAACTCCTAAACCCACACAGAATAAAAGATGTCCCTTACTCTAAGTACAGCCTCTCTTCCTGTATATCTGGGCCACTTCTTTAAATAACTGTTGAAAAAGTGGTCCCCTCCACTGGCCCCTGGTTTATTGATAAATTGTATTATCTTATGAAATATGTTTTAAAACATGGCATGTAAAATATAGCTTTCTCATTCCCCAACTCCATGAAGGAAAGGCACGGGCTTCACAGGAAAACACCTGAGGTGTTTGAAGCCAGCCTCTACACTTCTTGATCCTTGCCTCCCTCCCTTCCCTTGTTTGGAAATGCAGCCGGCGCAGTTTACACTTTGAGGTAGGTCTGCTGTGAGGTGGGAACCCCAGTCCATTGTGCTGCCTTATACTCACCCACCTAGTCATGACTCAGCTGCCAGAGTGGGCATTCAGACCACCAGACCGTCACGGATTGATGGTCATTTTGGCTCTTAGGGCGTCAGACCGGACTAAGTAGAACTTACTTTTTTGGAACAGAATCTCATTCTGGCTTAGACTCAGGTTGGTCTGTCTCTTAAAAATCAAGGCAATCCTCCCATCTTAGCCTCCCTGAGTGCTGGGATTACAAGCCTGAGTCATCATGACAAGCCTGGAATTCACTCATTGAGGCTTAATTCAGGAACTAGTTTATATCTTCTATGTGGAGGTGAGAGAATGAAGGGTGGCGGACAGCAGCCCTGAGCTCTGTTCAGAGGATATCAATCTCTGTCATAATGGTCCCAGAGATGATCCTTAAAGAGGTCTCTCAGCCTCTTAGGTGCTTGCATTACAAGATTACACCACCATGTCCACCTTCCCAATATCATTTTGTTACAGCAAAACTTACAACTTGGTCTCTAGTCAGCCTTCTCTTGAAGTGAGAGAGCCTCCTTTCCATTTTAGACTTTAGCTCCCAGTCTTCTGCTTCCTTCCTCATCTAGTTGTCACCTAGCCTTCCAGGTCCCTCCGTACCTCCTTCAGAAAGCATGTCCAAAGAAAGTCTTGTGCAAGGACCCTGCTTTGCAGTGAGCCTGACAGTCAGCCTCAACCTCACTACATACAGCTTAGACTACAGTCTAATTCTTAGGGCTATCACATTACCAAATGGTGCTGCATGTTACAATGAGCTCATATACTTAATGACTGATAGAAACTCCAATTAGTATACACGGCAATATAAAACTCACAGCATTTGAAGGGGAAAATATGGTTATAAGCACTTCCACTTGGGACTCAGCTCCTAGTGAGCATCTGAGCGGCCAGTGCTCAAGGAAAAGTTGATTCACACCTGTGAAGGGTGAGCTGCTTCTCCACATCTGACATCTGTTGAGGGACAGAGCTGGGAATGTGCCCAACCCTGATGCCTGCAGCTACTTTGGAACCAAACTAAACCATTCCTCAGCTCTCACCATCAAAGCTGGACATGAGGAATGAAGCATATGAAGACCAAGGATTTTTCTGACATTTAGACAGTCTACTGGTTATAGAAAGAGGCTCCTGGCTTCCCCTTTTCTTCCCAACTTCTCAGCAGGAGAAATTCCCTCAAGAAGAAAGCAGATTCCACACAATGCTCATGTTGAAAGAGCTCCTGAAACCCAGGTGTGGCAAAGCTGAGAAACAGCTGGCTTCAGACTGTCCCTGGCATAGTACATGGCTCATGTCAGGAGCAGAATTAGAACCTGGCAACTATCTATTTGTAAGATGGCAAATATGTAAATGGTAATTAGCTTTTAAAAATGGCTTTACTCTCCTAAGCTGGCAAGTAGCTCAGAAGTGACAATGGAGTTCAGCAGTGCCAGAAGGACTTAGACTCCATATTCATAGTTCAATGTCAGAGGAGTGGCTGCGGAAGAGGGCAAGGAAGCAAGCAATACCTACTAGTTCCCGGGAGTCTCATTCTTGTCCAGGGAGTCCCTACTCCATCTTCTACACCCCACGCACTCACTTTGTTCAGAGAATCTGGCCTCGAGACTTCTCTGAAAGGCACCATAACTACACATGCACACACACGAGCACCAGCTTTAACAGCACAGCTAAGCCTTGGGCATAGATTCCTAAGTGGAGCCTACTTAGGAGCAGCAGGAAGAACCACATCTCTACATGGTGGCAAGCGGAGACAAGAAGCAGAGACAAGAGGTCTGGCTGCCAGTGCCACAGCTTTGTCCTCTAGAGATTTCATTTTTCCCTTGAGTGCTCAATGATAACAGGGAAGGGATTTTTAATCCAAGGCTCTTCTAATTTCAGGAATGTGCCATGAAAGGCCTCAAACTCTCCCATGCCAAGTCATATGCAGTTGGTTTTCTGATAGACTGTCTCACAACTCAGATTCTGAGATGCATCCATGACATAATGCATAGTGAAGGCCAGGAGCTTGACTTATGCAGGCAAAAACTAACCAGAGGCAGCCTATGAATGCCAAGAGGAAGTGCCCATTGCTCTGGAGGTGGGCACAAGTAAACAGTATGATCTGTGTGGTTGAGATGCTGGGGAAGCAGGTCAGCAAGAAAGGGTGAGGCCAGCCTCAACTCAACATGCCACAGCCTTTGCTTTTCTCTGAAGTCTCCAAGCAGAACTTGAGACCCTTCTTCATGGGCACACCACCATTGAGAGACGTGGGCTCTATCTCCTATCATCTGAAGCTGGATCCACAGCTACCTTACTTCCTAAGAAACACAGTTGTGAAGCACAGCTGCCAGGCCCGATGGACATCAGGGCAGGACTCAGTGAGAGAAAGAATATGAGCAGAATTAAAGCCAGGATAGCACGCTGTTGAAAACACATCAGCTTCGCCTCTACTGTGTCAGAAGGCTCCATGGGCCATGAGTGAGTCTATAGCAACCGCACAATCAGGAAGCTCTTATACATGGTGACTTAGTTATAATATGGCAGGGGTCACATTGTGTTACTGGCAATACCATATTAAGCCATCTGATTTCTTAAACTGTGCTGCCAAAATTAATAGTATTAAAAAGTTCACAAATGTACAAAAAGAAGACTCACTGGCCAAGATGAAAAGATTCTGGATTTAAAAGGTTCAATGATGACCTAACAGTAGGCAGAGCTGCCCACTGAGTCATGCTGAATGTGCTTAAGAACTTGGACCCATTGAGACCTCTGATCTGGCCTTGACTAACTCAATAGGTCTTGGGGCTGGTGTTTTCCTTTAGCACTACTTTAGCTAGAAAACAGGTCCTAGGTGAAGTAGGACTAAAAGACAGTTTTTGTTCCCAGAGACAGCTTTGATAGAATTAGCAGTTAGACAGGTAGATACCATAACAAATACCCTTCCTCAAGCTTTTTAAGTGTGGGTCTGAAACTAAAGCTCCAGCTGCCTCAGTTGGGAGCCACAGAACCTGATTCAACTGTAGCTGCTATGATTAACAGAAAAAGGGCTCGAGGGAAAACTCAGGGATCCTGGGATTTCCCCAAAGGATACTTTCCCATTAGGAAGTCATCTAAGTCCTTGTTACCAAGGGCGAGGTCACTCTTCCATGTGGTGACAGGACAATTTGTGGTTATAAAAAGACTCAAGGCCAGAATGGCATGGGCAAAAAGACCATATGGTCTTCTGGTTACAGCTCAAAGCTGAGCATGCCAAGGGAAACTCTTGGGGTTCTTTCTGTGGCTTTCTCAGGGGAAAGGGCTCCTCCACACATTGTTATGGAGAGATAAAACAAAACTCATGGTCAGATCATGAAGGTTTGACAAAAACAAAATACCAAGATGGGTGTAAAACATGACGCTGTCACTGCTGAGTTCTATGCTTGCTGAACTGCAATGGACTACTTTGAGCACCATCCTGCATCTCACACTGAGGAGAGAGCGAGCGGAACTGCCCAAAGCTACCGACAAGCAAGTAGAGTGTGGTTTAAGTGAAGATTCCATAGCAAGTCCCTAAATGTCACTACTGTGGAAGCAAGGCTTCCATGCTTCGATATGGTTAGGAACTATGTAGTTTCATGCCCTCTACAGAGGCATCCTGCCAGGTGTGCTACTGTCTGACCCACCCTCCTAAAACACTACAGACACTGTTCCATCCACTCTCCAGCCCCACCTTATTTGCAAGATGAAGATCCTCTTCCTTAGGCTGACAATGACAAAGCCCCTGGCAGCTCAGAGGTGGCTGACCTTTGTAGGAGCCAACTTAGGCTAAGCTCTTCACATATATCCCTGGTGCTCGGACAATGCTCTTAAGAGTCTTGCTCAGAATGCCCTTCTCCAAGTCCATCTAGACATGTGAGTCCCAAATGTTGCTGTCACTTTCTCAACAAAAGACAGCACTCTTTTCTCTGAGCTGTTCAGGATCCCCCTGAGATTGCCTACATGGCTTCTCTTTGGGAGCTCAATGGAAGAGGGCCTGGGCTGGAGCCCTTGACCTAGCACTTGTCACTCATATGGCCAAATCACTCACTGCCTCTCTGGAACGGAAGTGAGAACATGGAGAGGGGGCAATACTATCCACAACACAGTATTTTAACAAGATAAACAGTGGGAGTACTGAGTCTGGCAAGCTCAGCAACCTGAGGAAGTAGGGGTTCCCTTTCACATCCCAGCTGGTCCCAGGCCAGCCCCTCTGCAAAAGCAAACAACAAAATGCAAGGCTATAGGTATGCATATGCTCTATGTGCAGAGAAAGGATCTAGGGATTCCTAGGGTTCTACTGCCAAGACCTGCCTCTCCTTTGTACCATGTATCATTCAAACCAAGGTACTGAAGGACAGACAGAAGCCTCCATCACATAGAGAGTTCCAGTTAAGGCTATGGAGGCACCCCTAAGCTTTTGATAATTGTACTTATAGTCCTAGAGACAGCTAAGAGGACTGACATTGGCTTGAAGCTCTCTATGTGATCAGAATTATAATCTAGTTAGTAGGAAACTCCTTGCTTGTATTGCTGTCTTCGGTTCCTGCCACTGTTCAAATGGAATTACCTTGCAACACAGCTCCATTCACTGAGGTCACAGAGTGGGGTTGCAGAAGACTCCTGTTTAGTCTTCCCACAACATCAACCTCAGTTCTACAAGCAGGTGGGCAAGTAGGGCTCTGGTTTTCTGTAACAGTGGGAATGGAGCTGTGTGTTCTCCTAAGGCTTTTATCCCTCTCTAGAATGAACCTGAGATGGCCCAGGGAGGGAGGATGTCTGGACTGTGTCAGTGGTGACAGCTGTACTTCACTTTAGGTACTTGGCTTAAACCCCAGAACAAGTTTTATAAAGGTAAAAAGTCACCCTGTTGTTTGTCCAGGGTGTGGTATTTTTCACACCCATTTCTGCTGCCCCATGCAAACCAGAGTTCCTTCCAAACATTCACCAGATCCAAACAGGCAATCTGGTTACTAACAACAAATGACTCCTTACTTGTGACTTCCAGTTTTCTTTATGTCTGGTACAAGGGGTTGGGTCCTGCTGGCAGTGTCTGTGCAATCTGCCAAGATCTCACAGCAGCACATTGCTACTCTGCGCCTGAGATTTGTCCTAGACTTCAGCTTTCCAGAAGGCATGTCTTAGGCATGTCCAATAAAAAGTAGGAAAGGCAAAGGGGTGCTGTATCTGGTTGCTAAGGGTGTTCCTTTCCCCAGAGGATGGACAGAGATGCAGAATCAACTGGCTGCCTCACATCATTTTGGTAATTTTACTCAATGGACAATATGATAAATACTAAAATCCAACATGGTATTAGCCAATCTATTTCCCCCATCACTGCTATAGTACCATGCCTGAGTTCAGAAAACAAGCTAAAAAAATGCAGTCATCATTCACGAGACTCCTTCCCCGGCTTCAAATCAAGATTAGTTTTTGTAGCCAGAAAACAACCATTTCCATCTTCCTTACTATGCCTTATGGGGGTACCCAGGTGGCTCTAATACATTCTTCCCAAGTCCCCAGACATCATTTCCTTTAACAAAGAAACAAAATACAGAATTCTTTCTGACCTGTTTATGTTGTAGGCTGAGTTACAGCTTTCCCCTGGTACCTCTTACTGAAAGTGAAATTCTGTTGAAGTTGGGAAATTCACTGCAGTGTTTTATAGTATTGATTTATTTTAAATTTGGTTGGCATTTGTAAGACCTGCCATGCTTCTGAGCCCTAGAAATTTGGAAATAGGGCTGTTTCCTCTGATTTGGAATATCATGAGGTATTAGGTGAAATGAAGAGGGGCTGGCAACTTATATGCTCTTCCCCAGTTTGTCAAGACAAAATCTTGGGTGCTCTGCCCAGGCCTGAATCCATGCATCACCACTTGGGAATTCCACCCCTCCTTTCACAACAGAGTGGTCGTGGTCCTGGGTGAACAAAGCCTCCTCCGTACATACCATGTGCTCTCCTCATATCTCAACTATGATAAGATATTCCTAAACTCCCTCAAGAACCAGCCCTAGATGTTCCTCCACAAAAGGCTTCCCTGCTCTCCAGAACCATCATCTGTAAGTACACTGCAAGCTCTCAGGAGTCAACACTGAATTCTAAATGACCAATGGGCAACTGCCTGCCAGGTACTGGGATGACTCCCCTACCAAACCTGACTTGACTCTGAAATTTTTCAACAGTGTGGCACCCATCAGAGCAGACAAAACTGATGGCATACGAGGCTTTAGTCAGGATTTGAGTTGGGAAATCTGTCACTGAGAATTATAGCAACATTGCTGTTCTGCTCTGGGTCCTCACCTCATCTACCTGAAATCTCTGGTTGATTCTTGGGAAAAGGATTCAACTAGGATTCGTTTCTTTTCTCAAGCTGTTGCTGCACTACTTGAATGTGAACACTCCTTCGTTACATGGGTGCCTCTATTCTCCCCGGCCTCCCCTGCTGATGTCTAGGGCAGTGTCAGAGTAACCCAAAGGAATCTGTACACAGGCAGACATCACATGGCTAGGTTGGTCGTCCTGTTGTGGTATATATAGCCAAGAGCAGGGCTATCAGGGCAGTGCTTCTGGAAGAGAACCCACTACCTGCTTCAAGGCATGAACCCACACAAATGTGGTTGTCAAGAGATGGCAGGAGGCAGAATGGAAAAAGGATGGAACCTCCAACCACACACACACTGTAACAAATTCTGACTCTTAATGAACTGCTGCTCTCTCATGTACAGAATGAGAGCGCATATAACTAGACAGATGATGTCGAACAGAAAGTACATAACAATAACTTATTCCCTGAAAAGTTAATTCAGGGATATAGATGAAGAAGAAGGGTCATTTGCCCCAACTCACAACCCCACCCCCCAAAGCAGGCTTCTTTGATAACATGAAGTTATTACATTGGTCAGTTGGAGTGTCTTCACGTCCCTGGAGTCCTAGGAAATGGGAGTCAGAAGAAAGCTAAACCTTCAGGCAGTTTTACTGGCAGCTGGATGATTATTAGAGTCCCTCAGAATTGCCCAAGGGATGCACTCTCTGCTGGGTAAAATCAAGGATGCCATAGACAGCTGAGAATATGAACAACATCTGGACCTTGCTGCCAACAGCCCCAGGGCAGGCCTGTTCCTTCCAGATGCAGGCATATCCATCTAGCTTGCAGGAAAAGAGGACCCCTGGGTGGGTACACAGTCCATTACAGAACTGACAGTTCAGCTTCCTGTTGCCATCAAGAGTTGGCAACAGGATGCCCCAGGAAGCTGCCTGGACCTGACACCAGCCATCCTCATCTATGAAGGAAAACTCTAAAACATAGAAAGATACAGCCCCAAGGGACATGTGTGTGCACTGGTATCTAAGCCAAAGTCATCACAGTCAAAGGCAAGTTTTATTTCCTGGGACAAAAAAGAACCAAATATAGCATCTTCTCCCAAAGTTCTCTTTTGGCACAGCTCTGTGAAATGCTAGTCAGACTCAGTAAGACACAGCCTTTACCCCTGCTATATAGACAGGGCTCAAAAGAAGTTAATACAGAAAACACAAATTCTAGCAAATTCCTGACCCCCCCCTTGCAAAAAAAAAAAAAAAATCTGTTGATCAATGGACCCCTTGTATCCAAGTGATCATTCTATTTAAATAAATGCTTCATTCTTCCTAAGGATGCAATAATCTACTTCATTAGGCCCCAGAGTGTCAAGTCTCTCCTCCAGCCTCCACCGCAAAGGCCGAGCGCAAGCGTGTGCGTCCAATTCAAAGCTCCAGAGACTAAGGCTAAAATCAGCTTCTGGGATAGAAACCAAAGGCCTGGGACCTTTAGCAGCCACACCTTTCCTTGAGGCCTGGCTTGGACCAGGACACTGAGTCTCATAGAAGAAACCGCCTCCCATGGGAAACCTACTAAGTTCTATTGCCCTTGCCTGCACTTAAGAATGCTTAGAGCTAGACAGCCAAAGTCAGGTTGGTCCATGCTAAATTATTCACTGAATTCAATTGTGAAGATATCTATCTTAAAACCTGAGTTAAAATCTAGACTCTACACCTTATTGGCTCTATGACCAGGGCTAGTTCTTTAATATTAAGCAACTACCAAGACCTCATATGGACTGAAGAGCACTTTCTATGGCCCCCACCCCTCCATGGACACCTTGGGTCACATCAACATCTGATTTCCCTCAGCAGGCTTTAGCTGTCCGTTCCTAACATGTCACCCAAAAGCTTGACTTCAAAAGGCCTTAGAAACAGAAATTTGTGTACTGGACCATGGGCTTGGTCACTAACACAGAGGAGCTCATATCCCAGCACACTCCTGCTCCCTGGTAAAGAGTGGGTTATGGCACCAGGAACATCAGTTTGGCTAGCTTCCTGCATGGGATAAGGCTTGCAGCTGATAGGATTCACTAAAATTACTCTTCTATAAGTGACAAATAAGGGACAAAAATAGGCCTTATTGAGCACTTGTTAAATACAGACATGCCTTTCTAGAACAATCAACAGGACAAGTTGTCTTTGTGTTAAAGACAAACTACCCAATGTTCTTACAGAAGAAAGCTACTAGCACCAGTTGCCTCCACCTCAGCTAAATCCATACGTAAAACCTAGTGTTTCACTGAAACAATTTGTTTGGGGCACTTTCACAACTCCTATAAAATATGCATGGTTAATTCCATTTTGTGGGTAATAAAACCAAGAGTGGTAAAACACTCTGCCTGATGATCATAGCCAATAAACCACAGAAATTAAGACTCAATCCCTCCACTGCTTGTAACCAGTTATCTCTCAGAAGGAATTCTACCTTACTGCCCCAAGTGCAGTTTCTCCCTCTTTTCATTGTTACAAAAGCAGCAACAACAATAACTACTCATTCAGTGCTTACCTAAATTTTATTCAGTTGAGTTTTTTCATGTTGGTCCTAGGGCCAGGTATGCTTAATTCCCTAGCCATGCAGAAAGTTACCTAGAAACCAGGATATTCATGTTCTGTCCCTTCATTTGGGACAAATCCTCAAACAAATCCCTTTCTCTGTAGGATTCTAGCTACCACACTTCTCAGATCCTCTTCACAGCAAATTCCTGAGAGAGCCAGTACTGCTTCTCAACCTGCTATCTAGCTTGGGAATTTATGAAGCTATACTTTTCATAACGACAATAGGACGCCACTTGCGTTTTCCACTTTCATTCACCCTTAGTATACAATGGAGTTTTCCAGATGTTACATGATGAGTTGTCTGTACCACGTTATAATGAAGATGCAAATGGAATGACTAAAGCAACAATTAAACAGATTTGCAAAAACAATGCTAGTCACCTTTAGTTTTTGAAAAGTTATTTTTCATAAAATATAATTAAGACAATACTTAACTGGTATATTGTTATCATTTATCTAAAAGGAACACTAAAAATGTTTCTTGGGGCTGAAGAGAAAGCTTAGTAGTTAAGTGGTTTGCTGCTCTTCCCCAGAACCTGAGTGTGAGTCCTAAGTACCTAGGTCAGGTGGCTCACCCAACTCAAGGGCCCATCACCCTCTCCTGGCTTACAAGATGCCCAACTAATCCGCCTGACTCCTTGTTTTCTTTTCATACATACATCTTCCTCTCCTAGCTCACTATTCAGTTTTCAGATCACTATAATACTTGCTATCACTGAGATAGTCTGCTCCCCCCCCCCCCCCCCCCCGCAAAAGTCTTCAAATGCACTCCCTCAACTATTAGCATATGCTCAGAGGGCACTGGTGAGGGGGTGGAGGTGGGGAAAAGACCCTGTCTAAAAGACCCTACCTATATACAACACTTAGCCTTTCTTAACAGAAGACCCGTGTTCACAGCCTGTTTTCACAATGAAATATAAACTTTGAAAGTGCAAAGTTTTGGTTTTGCCTACTACTGTATCATTTATGGCTAAAACAGTATCTAGCAAAATGTTTCCTAATAAAAATGCTGGAATTAGTCTGGCAACGGGAAGGGAAACTAGGTCAAAGGCCCTTTCTAACTCTAGCCTCTGATTCTCTAGCTAAGCAGATATGGCTCATCTGACAATATAACTGAAGCCTGAGGCACCAGTCACACAGCTGGGCCCAGGCCCACAATTCAGAGTGCTCTGCAAGGACAGGGCAAAACAGGCCAGTCAAACTGGCACCACAAGCACAGCACCCATTAGTTGTCAGAACAAAAGGAACCGACCAAAGAGTTGGGACACACACCCAAAAGAAGTCCCTAACCTTTCTCCCCTCCTCTCAAAGTCACTTATTTCTTGTAGATGAAGTCACTTCTCTTTATCTATAACTTTGCCCTGTAATCAACACAAATCTCATTCAGTGATTCAAATAAGGGCTCAGATCTCAACTAATGAAGCACTACCATAATCCTAACCTAAGTTCAGGTTCTTTTCCCAATGACAACCTCTCTTTTATACAAGGAAAATTTGAATTCCAAGAGGTCTTTTCAAATGCAAAGGCTAAGACGGAAATGCAAGCTAAGGTAAAAAAACACTCCTAAAGCACTAGCCAGCTGCCTCCATTGAGAACAAGACAGGTGTAAGCTGCTAGGCTCAGTACAAGTCATCCTATGCAGAGGTATGGAGGAACAGAGAAGCCAGACCCTGTGCCTGTTAGCCTATCCCTGTTGCAATGAAACCAGCACGACCCCACCACTGCATATCAAGACATCAGCAAACTCTACAGTTTATTTCTATCTGTCATCTTGGTAAAGGGGGCAGGTGAATTCAGGTAAGATATACTTACCCTTAGTTTAATGGGAAATGGGATTAATGACTTACAGTATGTGCAATATCTATCATATATGTTGTCAATTTCTAACATCCTGTCTTGTCCACACCTCAGACTCTGATCTAGTCTAACTGTTCTGAGTAGAAAAAAAAAAAAAAATCTCTAATACTATCTATATATACTGCACACTAAATGAAACTGGTGTATTCTCTTAAGTCCTCTATCATCAGGTCCCAAATGGATAGAATTGGGTACATGAACAGCAAAAATACAGCTGGGACAAAGTTCCTTCTCTAAAAACTATTCCTTTCAGCATCATTTTACAGGGAGAATTTATTACTTGATAAGAAAAGGTATTTTTAAAGATGTTGGGAGATCCTGCCTTGTATAATTTCCTCTTAAAGATTCCACTTCCCACTTTGTACTCAAATAATCTGACCTATGTCTACTCACCAAGACTTGGGGGCTAATCTGCATCAACAAGACTTACTTCTTCCTGGCCCTACATTTTCTGTACAACTCCAGAGTCCAACCATCACAGGACACACAGCCAGCCCAGGGAGTGTGTGTGCACAATAACAAGAGAGCACTCACCTAGTTTAAAAACACCCAAGACGTTCAGCCCTGGAGTTTAAGCAGCACATGTGACCTGGTCCATTCGGGTTTCAAGTTCAAAAGCATCAGGTCGGTCCTGTGGGTTAGCAGCTAACATGTCTTTCAAGAGCTGCTTCACCCCCTCAGACATGGAAGTCCTACGTTTCTGGGGGATATGCAACTCCATCTTTGGGTTTTCTAGCAGCGCCTCACCAACAGGGACGATCTCAGTCCCCTGTTTAATGTAGGTCCCCAGGAGCTCCTTCTTGGTTTCAGAGTCAATAAAAGTAATTCTTTCTATCATTGCCCAGATGATAATGCCCAGGGCAAAGATGTCCGCCTTGGCTGTATAGTGTCCCTCCCAGACTTCAGGAGCCATGTAGAAGTCTGAGCCACAAGCTGAGGACAGCCAGTATTTATTCACATTCACATTTTTGTTATCTTGATTGCCCTCTTTGCCTCGAGGTGCCAGCCCTGCACAGACCTTGCTCAGTCCAAAGTCTGCCACCTTGAGGATGGGGGTGCCAGAGCGCTCGGTGATGAGGATGTTGTCTGGCTTTAGGTCCCTGTGCACGATGTGGTTTTTGTGCAGGAAGGCAATGGCGCTTGTAAGCTGTAGCATGAAGCTTTTGTTGGTGGCTGGGTCTGGTCTCCGGGACAGGACATACTGATTGAGGTCTCCACCTTCACAGTACTCCATGACAAACCAGAGATAGCAGGGCTCCTCAGCATAGCCCAGGATCCTTTCTCCTAAACCAAAGGACAGGAAAGAGCTTGAGTGGACATTCACATCACTATATTAAAGAAGACAGTGATAAATAATTGTGCCAAGAGGATCTACACAACTGGCACTAAGCAAATTTTATGCACACAGTCCACTTCTACCCATACAGAACAAGTCAAGGTATGGCAGAGGCATTGGGGCCTGGTGTCAAGCACCTAGGGTTTGAATTTAAGAACCTAAGTTTGCTGCCATCTAGTTTGGCTTTGAGGCCATTTTGTTTATTTATATTTTTTTTTTCAAACTGGCATACAAGTCTATCCTATCCTATCTTTGTAGGGCTGCTGGAATGACAAGAATAAAAAGAATACAAAAAAAAAGCTTTGTAAAGTGTGTGCTGTTTCTGCTATTGCCATTTAATTACTGGCCCAGCTTCTACAACTGCTAATCCACACCAGGCCCATGTTCTTTGCTCTCCTTTCCTGATGCGCTTAAACATTATCAACAAACACAATGACATTATGGTTTTATTTCAGATGTACACTCCAATTCATGCACATCTTCTGCTAGTTCACCATATGCCTAGTCCAAGCCAGGTCTATATGCCTCTGGCTCTATGAGGCTTAGTTGCACAGGTACCTGACAGCAATTATCATAAGTTGGCAATAAGGTCAACTTCTATGGAAGATCAGCACACATGCAAGAACTCCAGGCAGAGATGAAAAAGACAATAGACACGTGGACAAGTGGACCAGGAAGGTCTAAATAAATGGGAGATAATGGGTAGGAAAATTTAGCTTGATGGAACAGTGAAATCTGAAGCAGTATTGGGTTGTGTGGGTTCAAAACCAGGAAAGCTGGTGACTGGCACTTGCACGTCACTCCCAACAATCTTCATTAGGCACCTAATGAAAACTCTGAGTCCTTATGTGAAAGTTATTGGATGATGCATGCCCTATAAGCTAAGTCCAAAAAGGCAGATGTCTTATTTTGACAATAGAAAAGACAGATACTGTTGTGTGCTTTTAATCCTAGCACTTGGGAAGCAGAGGCAGGCAGCTTTCTAGGAAAGTCAGCCTGGTCTACACAGCAAGTTCCAGAACAACCAAGGGCTTGCTGTTGAGACCTTGTCTCAAAACAAAACGAAAAAGGAGTAGGACAGACAGACTACAGACTGACTGGTAATTTGTTAAATAAGTGAAGAAAACAGGTCCCTTGGTTCAGTGTACACTATGTCCCAAAAGACAAGGCTAACACTTCCGCAGCCTCTGGAAGGAGGTTCTTTTTCCTAGTATCTCACTACAGTGAGTCTCCGCTTCCCCAATAGCCCTTAAATCACTAAGGTACAAAGTCTACCAAAACCAGAGAGATAGGACACATGACAAAAGTTTAGCCACACAATCTGACAGACTTCACTTCCCTTGTAATTATACAATTTGTTTGTTTGTATTAGTCATAATCAAAGTAATACTAAGAGAACCAGTTCAGAGCATATGGCTTCTTTTTACAATCAGTGTTGAACTGTTCCCTCGCCCCCACTCCCTGCTCTATAATCCTCTTTTGGTCACTCAAAAGCAGGCTGAGTCTACAAAAAAAATTGAAAAATGAAGCCACAATCTGAAACCCAAACCCATCTAGATGTTAAGAGAAACAGACAGAAAAAGGACAGCAAGAAATGTTCCCCGACAGTACAGCCAGGGAAGAAAGTCATCAAATTCCTTCTGCAAAGACCACATCAGAGAGCAACAAAACTCCTAATAGGAGACATGGATAGGGAAATTATTATTTTATACACAAATCTGGTAACTATGGTAACTAAAGGGAATAAAAGAAAACAAGTTGGCCAAAGGAACAACACAGATCTAGGTTGTAAGAATCCAGGGAAAGGCTAGGGCGTTGGTGGCACACGCCTTTAATCTCAGGTGGATCTCAGTTCGAGGCCAACCTGGTCTACAAAGTGAGTTCCAGGACAGCTAGCACTGTCACACAGAGAAACCCTGTCTCAGAGGGGGAAAAAAAGAATCCAGGAAAAGAAATAAGTTAGGTAAAAAAGTGCCCTAAGCTAGTCTATGGGTAGGGCAGATAGTCTGAAGATGCTAGAGGAGCCCTTTGACAGAAATGCTGGGCAGAAGCAGCATTCTCAGAACCCGTGCAACAACACTGACAAAGACAAATGGAAAAACTTCGGGATTACTTCTCTGAGCAGGCAAAGGCATAGGCTTCCTTCTGGGGAAGCATGCTTTCCCGGAGTATCTTTTCATGCAGAGTCCCAGCTGCCCACACGGAATACAGAAGAGATACATTAGGATACTGTCATTCCTTCAAGCAGACTACTCTGCTAACTCATGACCAAGACCAAGGGAGAAGGCACTAACAGAGTCTGGTATTGAGTGAATTTCCATGGAGAAGCAAGCCAAAATGAAGAAAACAGGACAAGCACAGACCAGGAAATAGTGTGTGAGTGACTGCACAAATGGAAGGTAACCAGAACCTTGGGAACATCCCTGAACTCTGAACTTCAGAATTCTTACCCATCAAATTTGAGAATTTAACATTGCCCGACAAGGTCCAGTGAACTAAGACACTGGTGTGGAACAACTTTTACAGATCATAAGATACTTTTAGAGAATTATGTACTGACCATCACCAACACCCTCATTACCACCCAAACTCAAGTCCCTCAAAACTAGTGGGTATGGGGGTAGAGGGTGGGTCAGCATGCAACTGCAGAAACCAGGAGAGGGCATCACATCCCCCGAGCTTACAAGAGTTACAGGCAGCTGTAAGCCACCGAACATGGATACTGGGAACCAAACTGAGGGCCTCTGGAGGAATCCTCTTAACCTCTGCACCATCTCTCCAGCCCCTGATGTGTTTTTGTTTTTGAGACAGTCTTGATATGTAGCCCAGGCTATGCCCAGTACTGGAATTACAGGTGTGCCACCACACTCAATTTGGAAATCATTGATTTCCCAGTACTATATAGGTCATAGATTATGTTACAGGTTATGCAAAATAGGAAATTTAAAACCAAAAAGAAAGGTAGATTGCTCCACCTACAAACATCACATTCCTTGGGCTATGATAGCCGAAGTCTGCATTCTAGTTAGACCACAGAGGTCAAGTTGTACACGGGCATATCTTGGACAGTGGATGAACAAGTTCCTTGTGAAGGCTGAGAGGAAGAGAAGAGATGAGCAGCTAAGTCATTCACTAGGAGGCTCTGAAACTGAGTGAGTACAGCCAAGGGAGAAAGCTGGAAAGGGATAGGATAAAAGATTAAGGTCTACATCAGAATTTAGTAACTAATCTCCTGTGATAATTCAAAGCATTCTCTCCAACTGTCTCTGCTCCACACTGTAATCCTGATAACTACACCCTTAATCCTGATAACTACACCCTTAAACCTGATAACTACACCCTATTTTCAGGTGAGAAGACTGAGGCTCAAAAGATTAACTATTTGTCTGTAGTCTGGAAGCTAATTGGGGGCAAGATTAAGAAGTCCTCAATCAAAGCTCTATTGTTTCATGGTGCTAGCAGCAATTTCACACTTGAATATTCTATTTTCCTTGCTACACAAGCTCTTTATATGCAAGCTCTTACATACACCAAGCAACTTAAGTTTCATCAAGTCCCTAGTGCTGGATTATCCAACTATAGAAACTACAGATTTCTTTTTTGGTACACGATTTTGATTGACTTAAATGTGCTTTGTGAGAGCTGCTCATCAGGATGCAACTAAATGAGGGTGGAGAATTTGAGTCACTCAGGAGGATTCCTAGCCCTAAGGATAGGGCTGAAGGGCAAATTCAAGGTGAACTGATACTCTACAAGGGAAGCTAAGCTCTCTCTGAGAGTTTACCCTATAAAAAACCTTACTCAATGCAACCCCAATTAACCAATGTTCTCAATTAAGACAGGGTGACTTCTATCTCCTGGGGCTGGCTCCTAAAATCCCTACACATAGAAGGAAAACACTCGGTAGTGAGAGGAAAGTCTGTACAATTTGCCTCCAAGGCATCCAAGAACAGGTCAGAAAGCAGGTGCAGTATCTGGCTGCTGAGATACACAGAAGACACCAACAGAAATAGTGCAATAAGCACCAATAAAACATAATACAAACAGCAGCAATTAGGAAGTATTAACACATTAATATTAAATCCTATTAGTAAAGTATAATTACACACATTTTACAAGCAAAACAACACAACACAATTCTGAACTTGAAGCCACGTTCTCAAGCATACCCCCTTAGCAGATGAATGACAACTCAATTCAGAAGGTCTGTACTTGAATGCTGATTGGATTACTTGTTTAGCCATTTTACACTATACAAAACTTCATCCACTTCAATAGTTTGATACATCAGCTGCAAAAGACACTCACAGTATCCATTTCAAAAGATGGTCATGAAGGCAGAATGAGCTGTTATGAAGCCTTTACAGCACTTGACAAATAGCGTCAAGGTTATATTTGTTTCTCAGACAGGGTTTCACTCTTAGCCCAAGCTGATTTAGGACTCACTGTATAGTACTGACTGACCTTGAACTCAAAGCGATAATCTTCCTACCTCATCCTCTAAGTGCTGGGATTACAGATGAGCCACAACTGGCTTCATGCCGTAAATTTTAGTAAAAGTGGGAATAAAACCTTTGGACTCTAAATCCATTGTTCTACTATATCCCATTAATTTTGAAAGTCACCAACGCCACTTTTATCTATGTCAAAATAGCCAAAGACCATCTAATTCTGTCCACCTGAAAGGTCTCTAAATTCCAAGGCCAAGCCACAGATTACTTTGCTGAAGTCTGGGCTAAAGATGACTACCCTGCTTGGAGTCCGTTAGGTTCGGTTCCTTAGGCACTCAGTGGCCAGGAAGTTTGCAGTTAATTCATTTGCAAACTTGGGAACCCTACACTAGGTCTCTTGTCAGCTACTTTTGCTCCTGCTTTGCTAGAACACTGATGAAACTCTCTCAACAAGAACCTGTTTATTAGGATGCCACCACTTGTGACCTTGCAGCATAATCAGTTAGGTATACAGGACTTATAAAGGAAAGCCTGTAAAGCCTCTTATACAGCAACCTGGCTTACAGCAGCATTGGTATGCAGCAAAGACTGCTGCCCAAATGCCTAGGTCAAACCCATCTTGAGCTACCTAAAGCATTTTGAGTAGACATCAGAGCTTATCAAATAACTAAGCTGGTCTCCCAGCTCTTCTAAATTTCTAGTTTTATGGGAATTAGTGCAGAATGTTTGTGTTTAGGGTACATGGGGGGTCAATCTTCACTTTTTGTCAGAAGGATTTAGACTTAGGGCAACAATTTTCTGAGTGTGAAAAGGAGTGAGGCTTGTTTGCTATTTTCTAGGTAGCAATGACCGTAAGCTTTGTTTTAGGTACATTCAGGACAGAGGTTTCTCAGAATGGAAAATGAGGTGATAAAAGCAACTGTTGATGCCTTTATTCCCTTTTCACTGAAGGACTTTTGAAGGACTTCAAAGTTGAAGACACAGTTAGTAATCCATCAAATTTATAGGGTTGGTAATACCTTTTTTTTTTAAGCCTTAGAGTTAGTTATTGTTGTGTCATTATTTCATTTTAGGCAAATTCTGTACTCCTTTCAGAGCTCCTAATTTTCTTTGTGAAACTAAGAGACTAGGGGCTGGGGACAGAAGGCTGTTGAGAAGTATTTATCCAGCATACACAAAAGTCCTAGGTTTCCTCCTCGGCAGCACATAAACCAAGTATGATGGTACATACCTTTAGCCCTAGTACTCCAGGCAGAGAATCATTAGTTCAAAGTCATCTTTGGCTACATAGTAAATTTGAGGCCAGTCTGAGCTACATGAGACACCGATAACACCAAGAACATAGTTTTTCTTTCCAATTGTTTTTTCTTTAATTTATTTAATGTGGATACTTACTTTTACATCAAGTTATTTCTGTAAACTACAAAACTGCTTTCTGTGTATTCACTAGAAGCACTTGCCTCTCAAGATCACCTGTTCTGCTAATTCTTCTCTTTCTCTTAATTCTCTCTACAAAGCCCTGGTTAATGGGTTAACCCTTCACACTGAAGAATAACCCTGATCACTATGCCTTCAAACTTTCCAGACACCCATAAAGGCTATAAAATGTTTTGTGCTGGGCGGTGGTGGCACACGCCTTTAATCCCAGCACTCGGAAGGCAGAGGCAGGCAGATCTCTGAGTTTGCCACCAGCCTGGTCTACAAGAGCTAGTTCCAGGACAGCTTCCAAAGCCACAGAGAAACCCTGTCTCAAAAAATCAAAACAAAACAAAACAAAACAAAAATCCAAATTGAAACAAATAATATTAAGTATATGGCCCAAATGAAATAAATTATCTAGTTTTAGCTTACAAAGGGAGACTTTAAAACAAACAAACAAACAAACAAACAAAAAAACCTAGTATTGCTTTCATCCTACTATTTTGACCCCATAGTCAAAGTCTGGGAAACTTCGGTAAGAACTTCAATCTCTAAGAGGATGAATATGGAAGAAATTCAGGAAGTAGTCTGAACTTAATATGGCAGTGAGTGAATTCCTTAGGGACTATTACTGACATCCCCAGCATGCACAACAACCTCATGACAGATACCCCACCTCAGGATTAAGTCACTCCTCTCATGGGTTTTCAATTTGTCCAATGTCATATATCAGTTCAGAACAAGCCAGGACTGCATGTAAGCCCCAAACGCCAGGGTGTTGAAATATGAAAATATCACCATTCATTAAGTACGTTTCATTCATTTTTACACTATCAAGAAATTGGTGTATGAATGAATGGACTAAGAAAGTGAGTGATGAGGATGCAGGCAAATAAGAAGTCCTTAAAAAAGAAAAGGCATCCACCATCCTGGAAATGATGGCCTTCTCAGAATGGACAAGCAGTTTGGGAAAGGGCCCTTAGAGAATTAGATCACACCATCCAATCCATTGTTCAGGGATTCTCCAAAAAGACTTCAGGAAATCACCCTATCCAGTCCTACACATTCATTAAGTTCAACCTTAGGTAGGGAAAGCAGCATTACATCTGCGGAAGATCTTTGAGTACAGACCAGTCTGGGTTCAAAACACTTCTGCTTCAAGGACACAAGAATTTGAAGCCAGGAGTCCCACCCCTTTCAAGCTGATTAAGGTTAATCAAGTATCCATTCCCCTCTAAGCCTTAGTTCCTCTATTTATAGAATGGAGACAGAATTGACTTTTATAGATATTAACTGAAATAGTTTAGAGCTCACATTATAGTTGGGATTTGAATTGGTCATTTTTCCCATGGACTCTCCAGCCACAGGAACTACCTCTTGTAGTTCACCCAGGAATGCAAGTCCCTTTGGCCTCAAGGAGCCCTGTTTTCTACAAAATCACTTCTCAATCATCCCTAGAGGTTAGGAAAACTACTGAGATTGTAAAGGGGCAGGAAAAGAAGTAACCTGTTTTGTTATCCTAAACTCTTGGCCCACCTGTGGGGGTTATTACTCTAGGCATGCCTCAGGGACTAAGAGAGAACCGACAGAATGACTGTCTGCTCTAGGGTGAAGGCTAGGGTTCTCAGAGGAAGCCACACTTGGAAGCAAGAGTTTGGGAATGAAGACGGAGGACATCAGGAGAGGGCATGGGTGGGTCCACTATGTTTTTTTTTTTTTTCCTCAATGTCTTGAAAAGAGGCATGTGGGGGCTCTACAGTTCTGCCAATAACTTTTGAATCCTACTCTTCATCCATCTTTAAAATGCTAGACTTGTAATTATGGCTCACACCTACTAAGTGAATACTTAAACAGATCATGGTTAGCACTTAGTGAGCTTGTTACAGAATGCTAGCTAACGTTTTAGGGAGCAGACTGACTTTTGCAGCATTCAGAGAAGAGAAGGTCCCAAAGCCTGGGCAAGGGCCCGAACGTGCCAAAGTCAGGCTGAGCGGTTCTGAGAACAAGGGGGTCCAAGGAGAGGGCAGGGCTGCCTGCTGAATTCTAACCTTTGAGTGAAGTCTCCACCAGGCGCAGGTACAGCTGTGAGTTCTTGTTGCCGTGACTCATGCGCTGCGCTAACCCGTTGCGCTGCAGGACGCACTCCTCAAACTGCACAATATTCTGGTGACGGCGCTTCAGGCTGGTCAGAGCCCAGAATTCGGCTAGTGCCAATTCCACGTTCTCGGGGGCGTCGCAGCGGATCTTCTTGACTGCCACCCTGGCCCCACTGCGCCCAGCCACAGCCTCGTAAACCACGCCGTAGCTGCCGCGCCCGATCTCCGCCAACAGGCTGTAGCGCGGCCGCGCAGGACCACCGCCACCGCCACCGCCACCGCCGCCGCCTCCGGCCGCCGCCGGGCCAGGAAGGCCTCGCCCGGGGCCTCGACCACAGCGGGATCCATGGCCTGGGCCGCCGGCCTCAGCTTCGTGCAGAGTGCCCGCTGCACTGGGCTTCGCCTTTTCCGCTCCGGGCTTTTTGTCCCTCTGCGGGCTCCGTTTTCCTTCCCCGTTTCCATGGCTGCGGGAGGCGGGGGGAGCAGCAACGGCGCCGCCCGGGCCCCCCCTGCCTCATCCCTCCGTCTAGCCCCGAGATGTGGAGGAGCGGTACCTTGGACTGTGATCTGAGGGCGAAACAATCAGTTAAAAACCACTAGGCAGACACGGAGCTCAAAGTATCCAGCGTCCCACCTCCGCCGCCGGTCGCGGCCCCTTTAAGAAGGAGCCACCGCCTCGGATTGAACGGGGGAGGGGAAAGGAAAGCGGGAAAGACGGAACCACCGGGAAGTACAGAGGGAGGACCGGAAGCCGAGACACAAACCGTCCACTTTCCCCACTGATTTATCCGTCAACAGTAGGGGGAAAAAAAGCAGTAGGGGCCTTCACGATCTAAGACAACCGTCTCCAGAGACGGTTCGGCCTGCGTAAACTTTCCTGGCGCTCAACCCTCTCCCAACAGCCCCTCCCCGCGTCCTACCCGCAGTTCTCCCGGTGTAAACAGTCCTTTGAATTAAACCCAGCCGAGCCCAGGGGGTCGACCCAAGCCCCTGGGGACAGTGGGTGGACACTGGCAACAAGTTGGGCTTCCGAGGACAAACCGAGACCCCGACGGCCCTCCCCGAGAGCTGAGGGGTGCTGGCTCTCCCGCTCCGTCTCCGGCCCTTCCGTCTCCATTCGCTCTTACCTGGCCGGCGTTGTTCCACTTCCGGGCGGACCGGTTCCCCCCTGGAGCCCGCGCCCGAGGATGGTCCGTTCCGAGCCGGGCTTGTCTGCCGAGCCGAGTAGAGCGCGAGGCGGTGACCCGGGTGGAACGTGTGGCCGGTCGCGGCGCTGCTCCTGTAGTGACAGCAACGCTCCCGGGGGAGGCCCCGGCTTCCAGACTCCCGTGTCTGTCCTCGAGTTCGCGGCAGCTGAGCACTTTACGTAACCTCTTTATGTAAGCCGCACCTCCCGCCGCAGCTCTGGTCAGTGGAGATTCCTGGTGGCCCATCCCCCAGGAGGCCTGCCGAAGGCTGCGCCGCCTCTGCACTGCCGAGGTCGACCCAGCAGCCGCCACAGCCCGGAACCAATCACCGGCGAGGACACCCAGCCAACAAAAAGAGCGCGCCAAAATCCCGCGACCTGTACAGAGGGCCCTCGCGAGTCGTCTGCGCTCGGCAAACCCCTCTGCGCGTCTGACCTGCATGGTAGCTCCACGCCGGCACTTTATGCTGATTGGGTGAATGGCTTAGGTTTGATTGATCACAGCCTCAGGCCTGGGTTGGAATGCTGATCCTCACGCCCACTAATGATCCCAGTGGTCCCAGCCGCGCTTAATCCTCAATATCCTTTTCTGCCATGCCCGGTGGCAGAAGGACCAGGTTGCAAAGGACCAAGTGAAAGATGATGGCTAATTGAGTGCCCCGATATAAGCTGCTTTGGGCTTGGATTTGGGATCCCTTTCACCCCGGCCGCCTGTTGTAGGGGGAGGGAGCACGGGATGACTGTGTAGTTAAGAATGATCTTGAACTTTTCCTCCTGGCTTCATTTCCTGAGTAATGGGATTAAAGGCGTGCACCGCCACACCCGATTTGGACATTGACAGGCATCAAACCCAGGGCTATGTGGGAGCTAGGCAAGCACTTTACCAACTGAGCTACATCCCCAGCCCTTATGAATGGACTTTTAAATATTCTGTGCCCTGCTTTGTACCCCAGTGCCTAGAAGATATCCAATATTTGTTAGCCGAATCTCCAGATATTGAAGGACATAACTAGAGTTTCTGCTACATGGTATTTTAAGTCTGGGGAAAGAGCAGTGGGCATGGCATTCTCTGTCTTAATTGTGGTTCTTTGCCACTAGAGGAGACAATCAACCTTGTGTCTTCATAGAGGTTACAGAGTTAAAGTACTGAGAACAGAATAGAGTTTTGCAAAATAAATGGTAGACATTGTAGTCAAACAAGATAGATTAAATGTGCCATAAAAGAATGAACTAGAATTTCTGGAATTTTGGAACAGACCACTTAAGATACCATGAGCACCAAAAACCTCTAACTTTTGTGTATGTTAAGTGTCAGTGTACACACAAAGTGTAACAATAGTAGAGAAGTCTCACCCTTTTTGTCAGAATTACATTGTTTTGCTATATTTTCATGTTCTGTGAACATAAGTATATATACATATGTATACATTTTGTTTTTGTTTTTTTGTTTTTCGAGACAGGGTTTCTCTGTGTAGCTTTGGAGCCTATCCTGGCACTCGCTCTGGAGACCAGGCTGGCCTTGGACTCACAGAGATCCGCCTGCCTCTGCCTCCCTAGGGCTGGGATTAAAGGCGTGCGCCACAAACGCCTGGCTATATGTATACATTTTTATATGTATATCCTTTTATAAATCCTTTTAAATTTAGATGTCGTACTCCAGAATGTAAAACAGCCTGGGTAATGGCTCAGTGGTATAGCTATTTGCCAAGTGAACCTGGTGGCCTGATTTCAATTCCCCGAGCTGACAAGAAGGTAGAAAGAGAACCAACTCCAAAAACAGCTGTTCTCTATCCTCCACCCTGGTGCCCACAATCATACAGAGATTGTGGGTAAAACAAGGGGATTGAAAGGCAGCTGCTGAAGTACCTGATAAACCCTGAATTCAAATTTTATTCTTTATTTTGGACTCGCTTAAATTAATAAAGTAACCTTCTCTTCCTGTTAGGCTTGCTAGCATTTATGAGGATTTCCTATCTTCCAAGCCCAGAGCTTGACAAAGCAAAACACACAGACAGTAACTAATAAAAATTTAAAAAGTCAGTTTCTTTCAAAGTTAAATGTATGTCTGCCTATGGCGCAGCTAATGCCATGTCTAGGTATTTGCCCATGATAAATGAAAACTTAGATTCACAAATAGACTTTTGTATCATGCTATTCATAGTGCCTCTTCCCATGAGAGTCCAGAAACTGCAAGACACTCCTGTGTTCACAAGTAAATAAATAGACAAATTGTATCATCCCCGTACAATGGGAACAAAAGTAGAATTGAGACTGGACAGCATGGATGAATCAAAATAATGCTGAGTGAAAGAATCCAGGGACAAAAGAACACGTGGTAGGTGACTCTTAGACAGTTCTGGAAAGAAATATGACCTAATTTATATTAGAGAGTGGGTGAGGGAAAATATTTTGGGGAAGAAAATATATCCATTATTCTATGTGGTGGTGGTTTTAATAGGAAATGGTAGAATACCTCAAGTTGTGCCTTTTCATGGGTTTGGTTTATGTTTATTGACCTTTCAGCTTCACCTCTAAAAATGGGTTGCAGAGCCGGGCGTTGGTGGCGCACGCCTTTAATCCCAGCACTCGGGAGGCAGAGGCAGGCGGATCTCTGTGAGTTCGAGGCCAGCCTGGTCTCCAGAGCGAGTGCCAGGATAGGCTACACAGAGAAACCCTGTCTCAAAAAAAAAAAAAAAAAAAAAAAAGGGTTGCAGATACTACATAATGTATGAATCTATTAATACTACAAAGTGTACTCATTAGCTTTTGGTAGCAGAAATGTCAGTAGTTGACTTTAGGGTAGAAATGAACTGCCAAATGACAGTGATGGAATTTGTGAATTATACCACAATCAAGTTTAAAAGTTGAAAACAGCCAGGCAGTGGTGGTGCACACCTTTAATCCCAGCACTCGGGAGGCAGAGGCAGGCGGATCTCTGTGAGTCCGAGGCCAGCCTGGTCTACAGAGTGAGTTCCAGGACAGCCAGCATGGCTACACAGAAACCCTGTCTCAAAACAAACAAACAAAAAGATGTAAAACATTCTAAGAAAAAAAAAATCTGACAAAGTCTGAGCCCCACAGCCATGAAAATTTGTGTTTTAAAGGAGAAGTTTCTGAGGGCAAGAGTGCTGTGTGGCACAGCCTGGCTCCACTCCTGCCACCCTTGGGTCCATAGTCTGAGAAAAGTCAACCTCTCTTCTAGTGACTATCACTGAATTTAGTGAGACTGAGCATGAAGTTCTTGGGAGGACTGTGGGTGTGAGTCTTTTGCAGTGGTCATATTACCTAATAAAGCTCTCTTGAAGTTGTTTAAATTACAAACATAACCTTATTTACTATTGTGCCTGACAGCTAACATTTCAAGATTGGCAAAGAACCCATGACATTGTAGAGAGGTCGTTACTATCATTAGCCCCATTTTACAGACGACGAAAATGAAGGCGCAAATTCTTCAAGGTTTGGAACCAAAGCCCCAGGCTCTTCATACCCTCCCTAGGATTAGAAAATTGGTGGTAGGGGTGAGGACAATGAATCATTTTAGGATGAATGGTTTGGGAAATGGGGGACCCACATTGAGATCATTGGGAAAAAGCTTGATTTCTGTAAAAAAAAAAAAAATAGCCAAATGTACCTCTACTAAGAAAGTATTCCACCAGGCTGTGGTGGCACATGCCTTTAATCCCAGCACTCTGGAGGCAGAGGCAGACTGGTCTCTGTGAGTTTGAGGCCAGCCTGGTCTCCAAAGCTAGTTCCAGGACAGACTCCAAAGCTACACAGAGAAACCCTGCTTCAACTGTCTACCCCCCTCCCCCGCCAAAAAAGTATTCCATACCAGACAGGAGAGCAAATGAAAGTCCTTGAGGTGGTGAGAGTGCCCCCAGGAAGCCAGTGGGGCAGCTAAGAGCAGTAGGAAACAGGTGTTTGAGGACCCACAATAAGGCAGGAGCAGAGACCATGGTAAAGGTTTAGGGCTTACTGTGATGATAGGAGCAGCTGGCTACTACATATAGCCGCTCCTTGTAAGAGAGCTGAGGCTTAATTATGTTAAGAACTGTCCCTCAAAGTGAGCAGACTGAAGGTTGAAGCTAGAGTGGGGAGTCCAGCCCCCTTCTCCATGTTCACACTCCAAAGGACTAAGAACACACAAAAACACCAGGCCTGGTTCTGGTTCCATGAGAAAGTGGGGGGTTCTGGTTTGCAGAGAAAGATTGTGGGGAGTAGAAGAGTGAAGAAGGATATAAACAAAGAGCTCATAGCTCTAGAGTTGAGGGGAAAATTAGGGGGAGGGATAAAGGAAGGCTGCTCTGGGCCACACTGTGGAATGGTGATTGTAACAGGGCAAGAGGGCAGTCCTCAGTGGACCATAGTACCAGGATACAGGGGCAATGGTGAAGACAGTTGCTTGGGGTGGGAACACTGGAAAGGACCTGGGCAGACCAAGCAGCTAGTTTGTGAAGTTCCTCTGAGTAACAAAACTGTAACTTCATAGACCTATATTATCTATTTTTTCATATCTGAGACCAAAGAGGAAATTAAGGGAGGAAAGATTTATTATTCTGGCTCACAGTTCAGAGGAATACAGTCCATCAAGACGAGGAAGAAGACACAGCGATGGAAGTGGCTTCCTTCAAGGTATGGACCAGGAAGCAGAGAAAGGAGAATGCACTTTTCAATGGCACCTTTCTTTCCTTTTCTACATGGAAACTCATAGAATAGGGCCACTCACCTACAGAAAGACACAAAAACTCCTAGGAATTTCTTCTCTCTTTCTTTCTCTCTCTGTCTCTCTGTCTCTGTCTCTCTCTGTCTGTCTGTCTCTGTCTCCCCTGCCCGCCCCCCCCCATTTTCTTTATGAGACATGGTTTCTCTGTGTAGCTTTGGTTGTCCAGGAACTCACTCTGTAGACCAGACTGGCCTCAAACTCACAAATCCCAATGCCTCTGCCTCCCGAGTGCTGGTATTAAATCACTTAACCAGTGTACTAGGTATTTCTTATTCCAATCAATATTAATGAAAATAGTTTCCAGAGAAATCTGGAGCTTCCTGTAATGCCATGCCACTCCCAATAAAGCTGCATGAAAGAGACTGTGTCCCCATTTTATGGAGGAGAAGACTGGGGCTTGCAAGTTGAGTGTCCATAAGAATCCCTCAGTGGACTAGGGAGATGGCTTAGCAGTTAAGAGCATGCCTGCTTTTCCAGAGATCCAGGTTCAATCCCCAGCACCCACATGACAGTTTATAACTATAACTACAATTCCAGAGGATCCAACACTCTCATACAGCCATACCTGCAGTCACAAACAGCAATGCACATGAAATAAAAAATAAAATTAAAAAAGATAGTCTTAAAAAAAAAAAGAATCCCTCAGTGAGGGGGAGGTCCTTCTGTGTATATGTTTGTCTTATTGGTTGATAAATAAAGCACTGTTGGCCAAAAGGGAAGCAAGTTAGGCAGGACTAGGAGAGGAGGAGGATTCTGGGAAATGTAGGGAAGGAGACAGTCGCCATGTGATCCCAGGAAGGCTGGCATCTTCGGTAAAATAAGTCCTTATAAAAATATATAGATTAGAGAGAAATCCTGTCTTGAAAAACCATATGTGTGTGTGTGTGTGTGTGTGTGTGTGTGTGTTAGTAGTTACGGTTGATAATTAAGACTGAGCTAGCAAATAAGAAATCCTAGTCATTGGCCAGCAGCATTGTAACTAATATAAGACTCTGCTATTTGGTGGCCCTAATTCAGCAGCAGAACCCAGGCAGCTGGTGGAAAGAGTTACTGTTACACCTCAGTGGCTGGGCAGTGGTGGCACATGCCTTTAATCCCAGCACTCAGGAGGCAGAGGCCAGCCTGGTCTACAGAATGAGTTCCAGGACAGCCAGCACTGTTACATAGAGAAACTCTGTCTTGAAAAAGAAAGAATCCCTCAGTGCTATTTAAACCCAGCTTGCTAGGCCGTCCGAAGAACCACTCTTTCAGTAATTCTGAGGCAGGATGTGCACTGGTGGTTTTTGTCAACTTGACATAAACCTAGATATCTCTGGGAAGAGGGAATCTCAAGTGAGGGATTGCCTCTATCAGATTATCCTGTAGGCAAGTTTGTGTGGCGTTTTCCTGATTAACATCAATGTGGGAGTTGCCAGCTCACTTGGTGGTCCTGGCTGGTACAAGAACACAGGCTTGAGGAAGTCTCTGGAAGCAATCTAGTAAGCAGTGTTCTTCTGTGGCTTCTGCTTCAATTCCTGTCTCCAGCTTCTTCTCTTGTCTCCCCCTGATGATGGCCCATAACCAGTAAACCTGTTAAAATTCTTTCCCAGGGGGAGATGTAAGCAATGTCTACCCCTTCTCCTAAGGCCCCCAATGACAAATCAAGACAATATCCCACCAAAATTCACTGTGGGGAATCAATGAGCTTATTACACTTCCTTACAGAGCATAGGTCATGGTTATTTACAGGGGTATGGGTGCTCCTTCCCCTCAATAGGCCATATCTGGAAAGTCTTTACCCAGCAGGGATGAAGGCTTCCCAGGAGCCACACAGATGAAGCCCCTCTGCATATATTCTTTAGCTCCCCGCCCCTCAGATCACATGCTATTAAGGCAATGTTGCATACAACATGTGACAGAGAGTGCATGGATACCCTGGTGATGATCTCATGACCACCCCTAGACCTCCATGAGAGACAATAATCAGCAAACCCAGCTGGAATCTCCAAGATGGTGACTGCTTAGTCAAATAGAGCTTTTCTCCCTCAAGTTGTTGCTTTTAGTCAACATGGTTTTGGTTTGTTTGTTTGTTTGTTTTTTGCTTTTTTTGAGGGAGGGCTTTCTTTGTTTTGTTTGTTGTTGCTGTTGGGTTTTTTTTGTTTGGTTGTTTTTTTTTGTTTGTTTGTTTGTTTTTTTGGTTTTTTTTGAGACATGGTTTCTCTGTATAATAGTCCTGGCTGCCCTAGGATTCACTTTGTAGACCAGATTGGCCTCCAACTCAATGAGATTTGCTTGCCACTGCCTCTTTTTTGTTTGTTTGTTTGTTTGTTTTTGTCAACGAGCTAATGGAAGCAATAGAAATTTAACTAAGACAAGGTGTGATGACTTGCAGTTATTTGCAGTCCCAATGACGTCCAAGTTGATCTGTTAGTCTCTTGGGATCACACTTTTGGAATGAATGCTTTACATTTCCTTAATCCTAGACAGAGTGAGTATAAATCTGAGGTGACCGCAGAGGGTCTGAGATCTGGCAACAAATGTGGATCTGACTTGGAACTCATATAAGCCACTAAGCAAATAAGACCTGAGATGATTATTCAAGTCAAGAAGAACAAAGCTGCCAGCACACACCTTTAATCCCAGCACTTAGGAGCAGAGGCAGGTGGATCTCTTGAGTTCACTGCCAGCCTGGTCTACAGAGAAACCTTGTCTTGAAAAAACAAAACAAGGCAATTAGAAGCGACTCTTGCCAGCCACTGAAGGGCACTGAGTAAAAAAATTTAAAATAGATGAGCAAGAAAGGGGAAAGAAGAAACATGAGAGATCTATGCCATGGTCATCAGGTAAGGCACAACAACTGTAGAGCTAAAGTTACTATCTCCGGATTGGGATTGACAGCAGCTCTTCTTTTGTGGTTTTTTTTGTTTTTTTTTTTTCCTCCACAGAGTTTCTCTGTAGCCCTGGCTGTCCTGGAATTCACTTTGTAGACCAGGCTAGCCTGGATCTCACAGAGATTCGCCTGCCTCTGCTCCCAAGTGCTGGGATTAAAGGCATGTGCCACCACCGCCCGGCTTGTAGGATTATTCTTATTAGCTATGGAATAATGATAACATTGTGGTTAAATTATCTATGGTTGCAGAATTCCTTTTCTCTGTCAATTGAATGAGTAAAATGGCAGGAAAAGTGAGGTCTCAGGACTCACCAGGTTTTGCTGAAAGTAAAAGCTTGTACTGCTGGAGAGACCACTCAGTTGTTAAGAGCACTTGTTGCTCTTGCAGAGGACCAGGGTTTAGTTCCCAACACCCACGTGTTGGCTCACAACTATCTGTAACTCTGGTTCCAAGGGATCCAGTGCTCTCTTCTGACCTCCATGGGCACCAGACATATACACACGGTGCACATATATGCATGTAGGAAAGATACTCATATTTATAAAGCATAATAAACATTAAAAATTTAAAGAAACACACACACACACACACACACACACACACACACACACACACACACCACACACCAAAGCACACAAAGAGACAGGTTCCCACAATGGGAAGGGAACCCAAAGATGATGTCTAAGTTTTTCTAGCAAAGCTAAAACTTTTGAGGGGATAGAGTAAGTGAATCTCTTACCTTTCTAAGAATTGGATTGTTTGGGTTATTCCAGAATATTGAGTAATCCAGACAAAGAAAGAAAAACCGATTTCTTCTCTTAACAGGACCCAGGAGGTTTGAAAGTTCCATTGAACAATTCCTTCTGGGTTTTGGATAAATACCTCCCAAGTCTTTGTCTTAGAGAGGGAGAAGAAGCAGGAATTCAGTCTTCAGTCATTTTAATGTTAAAGTGAAAAGGTACATTGATCTACCTTTTTTTCCCTTTCTGTTTGCCTGCTGGGCATCTAACTCCTAGTACCTTGGTAGTATCCAAATTAAAGTGATATCTAACTCTTAAATACTATGTGTTTATTTATCCAGTTAAAATAGATATTAAATAAAAGTAGGGGGCTGGAGAGATGGCTCAGTGGTCAAGAGCACTTGCTTTCTCTTCTAGCGGACTCTAGTATAATTCTCAGTACTAGTATCAAGAGGCTCACAACTGCTTTTAAATCCAGCTGAAGAGAATCTGACACCCTCCTCTGGCCTCTTCCAGCATCTTCACATTTGTGCTCTGAACCTACAGGTGCAAGTGCATACACACACACACACACACACACACACACACACACACACACACACACACACACGCACTTTAAGAAGGGCGTAGAGGCCTTAACTACCAATAAAGTAGATTTCCTGCATGGTGATGGTGACCAGCTTCTGGCCAAGAGGTACAGCTGTTTCCTACCTTCGTCTGGGGACTGCCAAGCAAACTTTATCACACACTGGGTTAAAGAGATGACTAGTAAGGCTCCATAAAGAAGGATTCTTGACCATTAAATGAGTGTGCCTGTCACAGAAAACAAAAATGTAGGTGCAGACACTGGTCTCTCAAACTCAGATGATTTTCATTCCAAACATTCTTCCATATCAGTCATCAGAAAGGCCATGAGACACCAGTATTTCATCCCTTCCTATCTGCTGGTAGCACTAACAATTATCTACAGTCCATGTGTCTGAATATTTGTTGAATAGTGGTTGCTAAATCCTCGGTTGCTTATAAATTACAGGAAGATAAAGACCTAAAATGTAGAACTAGGAAGGTATAGTCCTTAGCTTTGGAACTACTTGGACATTTAAGATAAGTTAATTGTATACAATCAAAACAAAGTATGTTAGCTGGTGAAAGTAGAAAGTCGTAGACCTCTTTAGAAGGACAATTGGGGGTTAGAGAAATGCCCCAGTGGTAAAAAGCACTGGCTGCTCTTGCAGAGGATCCAGTTTCAGTTTCCAGTACCCACAGGGTAGCTCACAACCATCTGCGACTCCAGTTCCAGAGGATCTCACACCCACCCCTGATCTCCTCAGGTATCAGGCACACATATGTTGCACAGATATACAGGTAAGCATTCATGCACATAAAATAGATATTTTAAAAATGTTTAAAAAGACAGCTTGACAATTTTTAAACACAATATTTTAATTCCTTTATTTCATGCACTTTGATCTATGAATTCCACTTTTAGGAATGTATATCAAATACTTAAATTCTCATACTCGCCACACACTAGCATACACACAAACACATACAAAATGAAAAGGAGAGATGAAAACGGGGTGGGGAGTGTGATGGCTCATGGGTGGAAGCAGCAGTCACTCAAGTCTGACCATCTGAATTTGCTTCCCAGAAACCGTGGTGGAAGGAAAGAACTGATTCTAGGAAGTTATCCTTTGCCCTTCATGCCATGCCCACGCTCACACACAAGCCTATTAAAATCTTTCTATGCAGCAGAGTTGTAGTTATTTATAGTGATAAAATATTAGGAACACTTATGCAGGGTGTTGCTTATGTAGAGCCATACATTAAAATGCAATATAGCCATCAAAAGAATGAATTGCTCTGCACGTATGACTACATATTTGTAATATTTTGCTACATAGAAAAACAAATGCCAGGCCTGATGGAGTACTTGGGAGGCAGAGGTGGGTAGATCTTTGTGAGTTTGAAGGGGCTGAAGAGATGTCCCAGTAGGTAAGAGCACTTGTTGCTTTTGCCAAAGACCCAAGTTTTATCTCAGCACCCACATGAGGGCTCATAACCAGCTGTAGACACAACCCCAGGGGATCTCACGTCCTCTTCTGGCCTCTATGGGTATTGCATGAGTATGGTACACGAGTAACATGCAAGCAAACACCATACATATAAAATAAGAATAAATAAATCTTTTTAAAAATATATACATATACTATTGTTAGTATTGATATATATGTATATATATATATATATATTTATATATGTAGTAGGACCATCCTAAGTGTTAACTGTTTTTTTTTAAGGTTTATTTGTTGATTATGGATCTAGTGTTCTGCCTGCAGGCCACAAGAGGACACCAGATCTCATTACAGATGGTTGTGAGACACCATGTGGTTGCTGGGAATTGAACTCAAGACCTCTAGAAGAGCAGCCAGTGCTCTTAGCCTCTGATCCATCTGTCCAGCCCAACTGATTTATTATTCTAGTTAATCTTGAAGTATATTTTTTATCATTATTTTAATCTCCCTAAGATATTTGAGCCAATAAGAGGTTAAGTGACTTTCTCAAGGTCACGGCACTAAGTCATGGATGGATTCAAACTTAGGCATATCTAATTCCAAAGCTCCTGATCTTGAGCAATTACACGACACATGTACCTTTGTAGTTACAGTCAGGTTTGCAGATATAAAGGAAACATTTGTATAAATAATGAATGCTCTAGGAAGGAAGCCAAGGAAGATGTTTTTTTTTTTTTTTCAGTTGACGCCTTCACATTCAATGTAATGTTATATGACCTGAACATTTTATGTATATATTTGGGGTACTAACTTTAAATATTTTTTCAGGTGTGAAAAACAATAAAATTCAATTAATAACACATAATACCTAATAATGTGGAATGCTCTTTATTTGTACAATGAGTTCTCATTAAGGCCCTGTTTTGTTTTGTTTTGTTTTGTTTTTTCAAAGAACCAGCTCTTGTCTTGCAGGAACTCACAGTCTCACTGAAGACACAAAGAGGAATTGTCCATTCAGTGGTCTGTTCCAGATTGATAGATGGTTTTCTTTACGGGATCTCAGTATCTTTACTGTTCCCGGGGGATGGTTTCTGCCTCACTCAGGTCACTTTCTATACTGCATACCTTTTCATCCTATTTACACTGTGATCTAGCACCTTATTTTTTAGCATTTAGCTACTACTGCTTCCAAATTACTTCATCTAGCTTTCTTAGCCTGAAGACATTTTTTTCCATTTCTCCCTCTAGGTTTATATTCATGGCCACAGAATCCTAATATTCAATGTAGCTTTTCTCCCTTAATATAGTTTAAAGCCTTTCCCCATAAAACTTGCAAAAGATTTGCATAAAATTTGGGCGCAGGGCAGATGCAATAGCTCAGTCAGCAACATGCTGGGCCCTGCACTGTTGTGAGAATTTTCTCCCTGAAGAGATATAAACTTTTCCTCTCTTCTTCCAACGACAAACCAAAGTATGATTCCAGCCAAGTTCACTCTGAGAACCAATAAACTTATTAGACTTACTGAACAGAGTATGGGTGAGGGGTTATGGGCCAGAGTGTGGTGATCCTGAAGCAACCTGAGAGGAAGGTCTTATGGAGCATGGATGATGGCTCCCCAATGGCCACATAGATGGAGCCCTTTCCCACTGCCTCTTCAGCCTATGTACTCTAGCACTTTCCTGAGACCCTGACGCCATGTGCAATTAAAACTGAATTATGTATACAGGGCTGGGAGGAATGGATGAACACTTAGATGAGGATCCAATCAATGATCTACCCAACCCCTATCTTTCAGTCAACAAGCCCAGCTATGGTGCTGAGTCACAAGCAGACACAGCTGGCCTTGTATCGACAATGGACCTTTTGATTGGAGGATAGGGAGCATAGTGCGTTGGTAACAAGAAACTGAGTCTGACTTCCCAGAACCTCATAAAAAAGCCAGGCAAAGTGGCACAGACTTGTATAGTTCCAGGACTGAAGACGAAGTGGCAGGTAGATTTCTGGGGCTAACTTGTCAACCTGTCTTGTCTACTTGATAAGCCCCAAGCCAGGGGGAGATTTTTATCTCAAAAAGCAAGGTAGTCAGAACCTAAGGAAGAATGGCCAAGGTTGTTCTCTGGTCTCTACATGGCTGTTCAGACACTAACACACAAATGTTTGCACGTACATGTAACAACAGCACATGTATGAATACATACGTGAACAGTTGACAGTGAGGACAGCTCCCAATATAATGACTTACAGCTATGGCAAAAGATTGTTTTTCTATCCACTTTCTCTAGGTAGCATCTATGTGGTCTTCCCTAAACTATATTTCATCATTTAAAAGAAGGTAATTAGGAGCTATGGTGTGACATTTCCTGGGGATATGTGAACAAACATCTATTCATTCCAGATGAAGCATCAGTAACAGAGTAAGGAGACAATCTACCCAACAGAACTTTAAGTGAGATGTGTTATCTCTTCTATCAAAGGGTTAAACAAGACAACGGAAACCCTGTCTTTTAAGAAATTTGTGATTTGTAAAGTCACCACTTAGCAAAAATCCCTACCCCAGTCATTATTTTTCCTTTTCCTCTTCTTTAAAACTGATTGGTTTATTTTTATTTTGTATATATGGAGTGTTTTACTTGTATGTATGTATGCATGTTCACTGTGTGCATTCCTAATGCCCATGACTTCAGAGACATTGTGACCCATTTCCTCCAGTAAGACTCCACCTCCTAAAAGTTCCATAATTTTCCCAAATGATGTCACCATCTGCAGACTAACACATTTCGCATTCAAGACACAAGGCCCTCACTCTTGAACTAGAATCCAAAGTAACCTTTTTTTTTCTCTTCATAAATTAATTACCTCAGGTATTTAGTTATAAAATGAAAAGCTTATTAAGTCATTGAATAACCTTACATTTGCACAGAAGCACAGGTATTTTGTTTTTGTTTTGAGACAGGCTCTATGTATCCCAGGTTGGTTTTGATCTTTTCTGCCTCTGCTCCCAAAGTTCTGGGATTACTTGTGCCACCATGCCCAGCAAACATTGTTTCTACAGACTCAGTTCCTAGATATGGAGCTATGAAATCAAAGAATATGGGCATTGTATATTTTGATTTGATTGCCAGATTCCCTTCCAGGGATTGTGTCAGATTACATTCCAAATGACAACTTAAGTGTGTGAGTTCTTTTGGCTGTGAGACAGTGTTGTTCTATGGGGACCGATAGTGGATGGCACCTTGAACATCTAAATTGGTCTCCAGCATTATTACTGGTGGGGAAACCTGGGAGTGGTGGGGAAAAGGACTTGCTCAACATAGCTCATCTCTAAACTTTGCCTTTGGAGCTGATCAGGGATGGGTAGAGATGAAGCTTAATACTGAAACCCTGCTGGGATGTGGGGAAGGACCTTGGGCCCCAGGCTTTTATGCTGTTTCTTTGCAGGCTCCTTATTAGCCCTGTTTTTCTTGAGTGCAAGCTCACAGAAGTAAGAGGAAACTCTGGAAGCTGCAGTACAGCATGTTGTCAGCTACAGATCCCACTTTCTGAGTTACAGAAATCATCTTTCTTTCCAGAACTTTCTGTACCCCCACACACACACACACTTTTTAAAAATATGGAACGATTCATGAATTTATGAGTCACCCTTATTCAGGGGCCATGATAATCTCTGTATTGTTCCAGTTTTTTAGTATATGTGCTGCTGAAGCAACCCCCCCCCCCATTCCCAGCGTTTTTTACTTCAAAGTTTCTGAACCTGAGCATATGCAGCACCTGGGAACTAGTTAGAAATGTGTATTTTCAGATCTCTTGAAGATTTACTTAATCAAGACTCTAGGCATGGCCCAGCAATGGGGGTGTTAATAGCCTTTCAGGGGAAACAGATGGTTTCTAGAACACAGGCTTCAGCTGGCCGTTTCCCACCAGGTGCCTGAACCCTCCCTCCCACCAGTTTGTTCCTCTGCCTTCCAGGTTCTGAAACACTCCTGTTCTCACATCTGGGTTCAAGCAGAGGTCTCCAGTTGACCCCAGTTGTTCCTCAGCAGTGAAAATCCATAGTTTAAGATGGATGGATGCAATCCCCATCAAAATCCCAACACAATTCTTCACAGACCTTGAAAGAACAATTCTCAACTTTATATGGAGAAACAAAAGACCCAGGATAGCCAAAACAACCCTGTACAATACAGGAACTTCTGGAGGCATCACCATCCCTGACTTCAAGCTCTATTACAGAGCTATAGTCCTGAAAACAGCTTGGTATTGGCACAAAAATAGACAGGTAGACCGATGGAATAGAGTTGAAAACCCTGATATTACCCCACACACCTATAAACACCTGATTTTTGACAAACAATCCAAATTCATAAGATGAAACAAAGAGAACAACTTCAACAAATGGTGCTGGCATAAGTGGTTGCAGACATGTAGAAGACTGCAGTTAGACCCAAGCCTATCGCCTTGCACAAAACTTAAGTCAAAATGGATCAAAGATCTCAACATAAATCCAGCTATACTGAACCTATTAGAAGACAAAGTGGGAAATACCCTTGAATTAAATCGGTACAGGAGACTGCTTCCTGAACATTACACCAGTAGCAGAGACACTGAGGTCAACAATTGATAAATGGGACCTCCTGAAACTGAGAAGCTTCTGTAAGGCAAAGGACACAGTCAGCAAGACAAAACGGCAGCCCACAGACTGGGAAAATATATTCACTAACCCCACATCTGACCGAGGGCTGATCTCCTAAATATACAAAGAACTCAAAAACCTAGTCTCCAAAACACCAAACAACCCAATTAAAAAGTGGGGTTCAGAACTAAATAGACAATTCTCAATATAGGAATTTAAAATGGCTGAAAGACACAGAAGAAAGTGTTCAACATCCTTAGCCATCAGGGAAATGCAAATCAAAACAACGCTGAGAAACCATCTTACTCCTGTCAGAATGGTCAAAATCAAAAACACCAACAACACTTTATGCTGGAGAGGATGTGGAGAAAGGGGAACACTCCTCCACTGCTGGTGGGAGTGCCAACTTGTACAGCCACTTTGGAAATCAATATGGCGTCTCCTCAGGAAAATGAGAATCAGTCTACCACAAGATCCAACAATTCCACTCTTAGGCATTTACCCAAAAGAAGTACATTCATACAACAAGGACATCTGTTCAACAATGTTCATAGCAGCATTATTTGTGATAGCCAGAAACTGGAAGCAGCCTAGATGCCCCTCAACTGAAGAATGGATGGAGAAAATGTGGTACATTTACACAATATACCACAATCATCAGGAAAAGACAATGGAATCTTGAAGTTTGCAGGAAAATGGATGGAACTAGAAGAAACCATTCTGAGCGAGGTAACCCAGTCACAAAAAGACAAACATGGTATGTACTCACTCATACGTGGATTTTAGACATAGAGTAAAGGATTACCAGCCTACAATCCACACTGCCAGAGAAGCTAGTAAACAAGGTGGACCCTTAGAGAGACAGACATGGTCCTCTGGAGAAGGGGAAAGGGTCAAGATCTCCTAAGCAAATTGGGAGCATGGGAGGAGGTGGGGAGGGAGCTGGGAGAATGAGAAGGTGAGAAGAGGAGGAGTGAGGAGGACCTGAGGGAGCAGAAAAGTTGAGTCTGGGGAAGAATAGAAGATAACAAGAATGGAGATACCATAATAAAGGGAGACATTTTAGGTTTACAGAGAAATCAGGCACTAGGGAAATGTCTGGAGATCTACAAAGATGACACCAGCTAACAATCTAAGCAACAGAGGAGAGGCTACCTTAGATGTTCTCCCCTGATAATGAGATTGATGACTGACTTATATGCTACCCGATAGCCTTCCTCCAGCAGCTGGTGGAAGTAGAAGCAGACACCCACAACTAATCACTGAACTGAACTGGAATCCAGATGCAGAGAAGGACGAGTGAAAAGCAAAGGGATCCAGACCAGGATGGTGAAACCCACAGAAACAGCTGACCTGAATATCGGGGAGCTCTTGCTCCCCAGACTGATAGCTGGGAAACCAGCATGGGACTGAGCCAGACCCCAGGACCGTGGGTTTCAGTGAGGAGACCTTGGAAATCTATGGGACCTCCTGTAGTAGTTTAGTACTTATCCCTAGCATAGGTGTGGACTTTGTGAGCCCATTCCATATAGAGGAATATTCCCTGAGCCAAGACACTCGGGGGTGGCCTAGGCCCTATCCCAAAGGATACAATAGACTCTGATGACACCCTATGGAAGGCCTCACCATCCAGGGGGAGCAGAAAGGATATGTGATAGGTAGGGTTTTAGTTGGGGGGGTGGTAGGGGAGGACGGGAGGGACAAGGGAACTGGGATTGTCATATAAAACAATCTTGTTTCTAATTCAAATAAAAAAATGTGAAAAAAGATGGATGGATCCAAAGATAGATAGATAATAGATAGATAATAAACAGATAATGGATAGATTATAGATAGATAGAGCACAGATAACTGAACCAGGGGGATTGTATATGCTGGGCAAGCACTATACAACAAAACTATAACTCCAGCCCATTTCTCTCTTTTACTTTGCACCAGGGTCTAAAGTTGGCCTTAAACTTGTGATTCTTCTGCCTCAGCTTTCTGAGTACTGGGATTATAGGAATGTATTTCACACCTAGAGAACACTTAAGTCTCTTAAGTGTGTATGTATATGTGTGCATGGTGTTGAAACTACTCTCAGGCCCCTGAACACTGTAGGTAAGCCATCCAAGCTATACACTCCAAAGTCTTGATTTTGTTTTTGAGATGGCATCTCCCTTTGTCACTCGGGCTGGCCTGTGATCTTTCTGCTTCTACCTTCCAAGTGCTGATGACACAGGTATGTGGTACCATAAGTAGTCATGAACCCACAATTTAAAATTGTATTTTAGGCCGGGTGTTGGTGGCACACACCTTTAATCCTAGCACTCAGGAGGCTGAGGAAGGCAGATGTCTGTGAATTTGAGACCAGTCTAACAGCTAGTTCCAGGACAGCCTCCAAAGCCACAGGAAGAAAAAAAAAATGTATTTTCCAGGTTCTCTTGCAACTATAATCTGGTCCATGGAATTCGAGCAGAAGTGACCTGTGCAACTTTGAGATTGTTTTTAGGAGAGAAGAGCATGCTCCCCTCTGCCTGGAATACAAACATGATGATTTTTGGAGCCTGCAAATAGACAACGATCAGGTCACAGGTGTAACAGGGTGTTAGCAGGGGCCATAGTGGAAGGAAGGAAGGAAGGAAGGAAGGAAGGGAGGGAGGGAGGGGAGGGAGGGAGGGAGGAAGGAAGGAAGGAAGGAAGGAAGGAAGGAAGGAAGGAAAAAGCTTTCATTTCATGGACTACTGCTACTTTAGATGTGTGTTCAAGCACCTTCTCTACAGAACACCTTCATATAATGTGGTGGTTTGAATAAGAATGACCCCCACAGGCTCAAATTCGAATACTTAGTCACCAGGGAGTGGAACTCTTTATAAGATTGGAAGGATTAGGAGGTGTTGCCTTGTTGGAGGAAGTGTTCCACTGGAGGTAGGCCCATGCTGGTGTAATCTTAATCTCTGGGACTGCAGGTGAGGATGTTGCTCTCAGCTACTATTCCAGTGCCATGCTTGCCACCATGCTCCTCACTGTAATAATAATGGACTAAGCCTCTGAAGCCAAGCCCCAATTAAATGCTTTCCTTTGTAAGAGTGGCCTTGGCCATGGTGTCTCTTCACAGTAATAGAACACTAAGACAATTTTTTGTTTGTTTGGTTTTGGGTTTTATTGTTGTTGTGTTTGTTTTGGTTTTTCTTTTTCTTTTTAAAGATTTTATTTATTTATTATGTATACAACATTCTGCTTCCATGTACATCTGCACACCAGAAGAGGGCACCAGATCTCATAACGGATGGTTGTGAGCCACCATGTGGTTGTGGGAATTGAACTCAGAACCTCTGGGAGAGCAGTCAGTGCTCTTAACCTCTGAGCCATCTCTCCAGCCCCTGTTTTGGTTTTTCAAGACAAAGGTTTCTTTGTATAGCCCTGGCTGTCCTGGAACTCTGTAGACCAGGCTGGCCTCAAACTTACAGATCCACTTGACTCTGCCTCCTAAATGCTGGGATTAAAAGTGTATGCCACCACCACCAGATTTATCTGGCTATTTTTATCTGATAACTTGGCACCTTTTCTTTTCCAGAACAAAATCAAATTTGCTACTGTTCCTCAATCCCAGGAGAGTTGGCTTCTTTTCCATGGGTGTTCATCCACTTTCAGAGTTTGTTGTTGTTGTTGTTGTTTGTTTGTTTTAGTTTTTTTGAGACAGGGTATCTCTGTAGCTTTGGAGGCTGTCCTGGAACTCACTCTGTAGACCAGCCTGGGCTCGAACTCCCAGAGATCTGCCTGCTGCTGCCTCCCAAGTGTTGGGATTAAAGGCGTGCACCACCAAGGCCTGGCCACTTTCAGAGTTTGTGATGGTTAGGGCTGATTACCAATGGAATAACCTAGGAGACAAGCCTCGGGACATACTGGGAGGGCTACTTAGGTTGTTAGCCCCGGGCATGCCTGTGAGGGCTGACCTTGATTGGGTGAAATGATTTGAGAAGGCACTATCCCATATTTGAGTCCCCACCCCCACCCCCACCCCCTGGGCTTGGATATCCTGGACCATAAAAAGGAGAAAAGGCAGCTAAACAATAGGGTTCACAGCTGTCTGCCCTGATTGTAGATTCCTGACCACCTAGCACAAATGCATACCACCAGGACTTGCTCAAAACAATGGACTTTTGCCTCCCAGCTAAGAACCAAAATAAATTCTGTCTCCCCGAAGTTACTTTTCTTGAGATTTTTTTGTTTTGTTTTGTTTTCCCTTTGAGACATGGTTTCTCTGTGTAGTCCTTTCTGTCCTGGAAGTCCTTCTGTAGAGCAGGCTGACCTCAAACTCAGAGATCCACCTACTTCTGCCTACCGAGTATTGGGATTAAAGGCATGAGCCATCACAACCCTGCTTTTGGGGGGATTATTGTATCACAGTTGCAAGTTTGAGTTCCCACCCTCAGAGGGCGGGCTTTCACTGAAGCAGGGGCTGAGCTTGGTACATCCCCACAGGACCCTCTCATGGTCCAGAGCAGAGTGGGTGCCTACCAAGTACTGCTCTAAGCCAGCACCCTCACCTGTGCCCCCTGGATTAAGCTTTGGTTGATATGTTAGATGAGAACTAATAATAAACTCATAATCAGACTGCACCCTGAAGTCCTGTTCCTTCTCATAGAGCTTCTGTCGGTCCAATGAACCAAACTGGGCCACTAATGGACCCTTGGGGGACATCCCAAGGTGTCATGAGTATGAGAGGGATGTACATCAGGAGAGAGACATTTCTGATATTTCTACAGAACCTGCTGGGTCCTTTTCTTTGTGTGTGTTCTGAATGGTGTGGAGAGGCCATAAGAGCAAAGCTGAAAACTGTTGGGAGACCTTTCTCAAAAGGCCACTCTGTCTACATACCCTGTTTTTTATGCCCTAGGAGCCTCTCAGAACAATGTTTGTTCCCTGGACCAAGCTGATCAGGACATTCTGACCTTTATTCTGACTCAGAACTAGAAGTCTACAGTAATAAACTGTCAACCAGATTGGCAGGTCCTTCCTTCTCTCTCTCTCTCTCTCTCTCTCTCTCTCTCTCTCTCTCTCTCTCTCTCTCTCTTCTTGGCAAACAAGTCATTAATATTTCATTGGTTCATCAAATGTTTATTTGGTATCTGCATAGCACCAAGAATTATATAAGGCACTGGAGTAGGAAAACGAAAGCACATTGTCTCCGTCTCACTGGAGGTCCATGCAGGAGCAAATGAGGACAAAAGGTCATAATAAAATGGGCTTTCCAACATGTATGCCGAGGCTTTGGGGGGTCTGTGAGGTTGGAAACTATTTTTACAGTAACAATAAGGCATTATTTATCTTTTGCTCTGTCCCAGAACTACATACTCCATATATGCATCCCCAGAGAACCTTCCAGGCCTCTCGACATGGATATCACATTTTGTGGAAGCAAATACGAGGATCCAGTTTTATGTGAAGTCAGACATTAAACAGACCTACAAAAGTACAGAACAATGTCAAATATAATTATAATTAATAAAAATATTTAAATTAATGTGTTTATTGTTAATTGAAAAATAAGTTACTAAATTTCTTTCTTCTTTTCTTCCTTCCTTTCTCTCTCTCTCTCTCTCTCTCTCTCTCTCTCTCTCTCTCTCTCTTTCTTTTTTGAGACAGGATTTCTCTGGGTAGTTCTGGCTGTCCTGGAACTCACTCTTTAGATCAGGCTGGCCTCAAACTCAGAGATCTGCTTGCTTCTGTCTCCCACCCAAGTGCTGGGATTAAATGCATGTACCACCACCACCCAGCATAATTTCTAATACAGTAAATATCATTGCAGTTCTCAAAACATTTTTAAACAATCTTTTTTATTTTGAGACCACTGTACACTGACATGCAATTGATAGAACTAACACCTTGCATCCACTTATTGTAATACCACTACCACAAAATTGGTGCAGATGCAACAACCCACCTACCTTCTCCAGATTTGTGTTTTTGTTTGTTTGGTTTTTTTTTTTTTTTTGATTTTGGGGTTTTTTTTTGGTCTTTAGATACAAAGTTTTTCTGTAGTGTTGGAGCCTGTCCTGGAATTTGCTTTATAGACCAGCCTGGCCTTGAACTCACAGAGATCCACCTGCTTCTGCCTCCTGAGTGTTAGGATTAAAAGCGTGTGCAGCACCACTGCCCAACCAGATTCAGGTTTAACAAACACTAATATGTGAGTGGGCTTGAATTCAACAACTCATCGGCAATTCATCTCCCTCGCTGGCCTTATTATAAACACATGGGAAATATCACGAGAAAATGCCTTACTCTAGCGGGCTGAGGCATTTTACATCCCCAGCAGTTTACAAGAGACCCGTTCTCACTTGTCTTACTTTACTATTATTCTCAACATTCTGAGTTATCTCTCTCTTTTAAAAGGTCCTGGTAGCTCTAGCAGATAGCTCACCGACTTTAATTTGCACTGTCCTAATGTGTAATGATGCTAAAAATATTTTCACACACTTACATGACAACTATAGATATTTTTCCAGTGCTGTAACTTCTTACAGCCTTTGTCCATTTTCTGATTTGATTGCTTTTTATTTTGATTTTGAGAATTCTGTGCATTTTACGGGGTTTCAGTACATTGTCAGTGGTTTGCAAACACTTTCCTTTTGTTCCTAACCCTTTCACAGGATCTTACACAGAACAAAAGGTTTTCACTTGGAATGGTCAATTTTCATCATTTTTTTCTTTTACAGATTATGTTTTTGGGATGATCTAGCTACTTTCATCCAGCCTTAACTCCTGAAGATCTTCTCCCTTGTTTTCTAAGTATAGTGACAAATTTACATCTAATCTTTAATCCAGTTTGAGTTGATTTTTATAAGGTTTGAGTTTAAATTGAGGTTCATAGTTAGCTATGAACGTTGCTATGGTTTGGATGTGTCCTTCAAATTTCATGAGTTCTGAGCTCCTGGAAGTCACATATTGATGGTATTTGATCAGTGGGACCTTTGGGGAAGTAATTGGTTCTACTCATGGATTCATGGGTGAGTTCTTCTTAACCAGCTAACTTACCTACCTTCCCTAAACTTCAGGTTTTTCAAGGACACTGAAAACTAACAGTGGTAAGTACACAAACTGTTGAGTGTGTTGCCTGGCAGATGTCAGCTGCTGGAAGGATGCTGGTACCTTTTCCTTCCCTTCCATCATTTCTTCCCTCCCAGGCTGGAGATAGAACTCTCCTTGGGTGTTCAATCTGTACTCAATTTCATCCTTTTTTCCAAAGTTGATACCCAACCAATTGTAGAGGGCTTCTGGTTGTCTTTTTCTTCTTGTTTTTTAATTTATTTATTTTACATCCTGGCCATGGCCTCCCCTCCCTTCTCTCCTCCCTTCCCTCCCCCTCTCTCACCCTCTCAATCCACCCCTTCTTCATATTCACTCAGAAGTGGGCAGGCCCCTCATGGGCATCAGCAAGGCATGACATAGCAAGCTTTTGTAAGACCAAACAATGTGCCCTGTATTCAGGGTGGGCAAGGCAGTCCAGCCTCACACTTCTGCCACCATCATCCCCGCCCCCATGTTGGACTCTTTTTAAACTGTCAGTTAAAATAAGCCCTTTCTTCTTCTTCTTCTTCTTCTTCTTCTTCTTCTTCTTCTTCTTCTTCTTCTTCTTCTTCTTCTTCTTCTTCTTCTTCTTCTCCTTCTTCCTCCTCCTCCTCCTTTTTTGTTTTTCAAAACAGGGTTTCTTTGTGTAGCCCTGGATGTCCTGGAACTCACTCTGTAGATTACTAAGATGGCCTCAGACTCATAGAGATCTGCCTGCCTCTGCCTTCCGAGTGCTGGGAATAAAGGTGTGCACCAGTGAAAGACCTCAGAAGAGGTACTTTCGTAGAAGGAGACCCGCACCCAGGAATCAGCGAAACCACGAACTTTGGATGCAAAAGCAAGAGGCTTTATTAGTAGCGCTGGTACCCCGGGACTTAGCTTTTGTTAGGCTAAGCCCCGAGCCAAGGGACAGGGGTCCTTATATAGCTAAAAAGCACAGTGCAGAAGCAAAAAGCATAGTTACAGGGATTCTATTGGACAATTTAATGAGGTACAGAGTTATTTTAGGTCAGTATATTCTCAAGGTCTGCACCTGGTACAACAGACCCAATTCCCCCCTCCGTGTCCAGATGGCTGACCTTGGGACGGAGGTTCCCCATCGGGCGGGCGGGGGGGGGGGCGTCCTCTCCCCGCTCGGCCCCAGCCCCGGGGCGCGGCGCCAGGCGGGCGGGCCTGGGTCGAGGGCCCCCGCCTGGGTGAACCGGCTTGGGAGGGAGCCAGCCGCCAGGCGTGTGGGTGCGCGTGCGTACGGGAGTGTCACCGAGAGAGAACCAGCCAGGGGGCGGGGTCTTTCACCAGCACCTGGCTAAGCCCTTTGTTCTTTAAATTGCTCTTGTCAGGTATTTGTCACAGCAATAGAAAAGTAGTGACACATTCTACATAGAAACATATTCAAGCCGTGCGGTGGCACACAACTTTAATCCCAGCACTCTGGAGGCAGAGGCAGGTGGATCTCTGTGAGTTCAAGACCAGCCTGGTCTACCAGAGCTAGTTCCAGGACAGGCTCCAAAGCCACAAAGAAATCCTGTCTTGAAAAACAAAACAAAACAAAAAACCAAAACAAACAAAAAAAGGGACATGGTTTTTTGTATTTGTTTTCTGAAATTTACAGAAACTTAATGGGGGAAATTTTTTTAATGGCAGAATTTTGTCTTTTTAATTATAATTAGAAACACACAACATAAAATTTGCCATCTTAACCATTCTTTGGTACAGTTCAATGGTGTTAAGCGTATTTAAGAATGTCTGAGTTTGGAGGATTATCGAGAGCCCACAGTTACAGCACAGACTCTTCTTGCAGAGGAAAAGAGATGGATTCCCAGCACCTGCCATGTCCGGGAACTCCGGATCTGGCTCTTCTGGCCTTTAGGGGAATGGGCGCTCACACACACACACACACACACACACACACACACACACACACACACACACTAAATAAAATAAAATAAAATAAGAAAAGAATGAAGAAAAGAATGACTGGGTTTTGTTTCTCCTATCCTCTCCTTAAATGTACTTCTTTGATAAAGGCAGTGGGAATTGCTAACCCAGTTGCTAACCCAAGTGGATAAAGATGGCAAGCAGGCTGTGGACCGGTAAATACTGTCAGAGTAATAAATGAACATCCCTGATGGTCCAGAAAGGTAAGATCCTGGGGAGCATGTAGGTCATCTAGAATGCTAGAAGGACCTGAGACTTGGCAGAACCAGATATTCAGGAGATGGAGGGAATTTAGGGTACCTGAACAACAGGACTAGCTTTGAGATGGGGGCGTCTTGACACCATGAAGTCCCCATTGGCTGCTATGGGCTTAACCTCTAGGAACTTTTGTTTCTTTGAGACAGTAACTTTCAGTGTATCCCAGGCTGGCCTTGAAATGGTGGTGACACTTCTACTTCAGCATCCTGACTGTTGGAACATGACACCATGCTTGATTAATCTCTAAGAACTTAAAACACAGTTTACAGATTTAATGACTACAGACAGTTATGAGGATAGAACAAAATGTGTGTCCTGAGTAATAATGCCCCTATATTAACAGACTAGGTCCCAAAGTTTCTTGTCTGTGTTAGACTTTGAAATTGCATTGTGAAACACCTGATTACATTATTTGAGCCTGGCAGACCTGATCACCGTAGGTGGCACTATCCCCTAGGCAGGGGATCCTGAACTATATAAAAGCAGAAAAAGTGAGCTATACACTACCATGCAAGCATTATGCCGTTGTTCTATGCTCTTGACTGTGGATGTAACATAACTAGCTACTCCAAGTTCTTGCTGCCTGACTTTCCCGTAATGATGGAGTGTAATATGGAATTGTGAGCCTTTTTGCCTTAAGTTTTGTGGTCAGAGTATTTTATCATAGCAACAAAAAAGGAAGCAAAGCAGTCAGTTTAGGGGGAACCTAATGATTCAGTTTTCTGACAGGTTTCTATGTGACACTCCTGAATAATGATGCCTCCGATACTCACAGACCAGTTCCAGGAGTTTCACATCTGTCTTAGTTAGACTATTCATTGCAGTATAAAATACTCAAGGGAACAGTGTGAAAGTAGGAAATATTCATCTTGGGTCATAGTTTTGAAGGTTTCAGTTGACTCCACTGCTATGCGTGTGGTGAGGTAAGCTCATCATGGTGGTAGCGTGTTCAGTGGGACAGAGTTGCTTACATCATGGTGCCAGGCCACATAGAAGTGGAGCTCAGAACAAGATACAGTCCCAAGGACATGCTCCCCAGTGATCTAATTCCTTCAAGCAGGCCCTGCCTCTAAAAAGAGCCTTCATGATTCCGTTTGTTCTCAGTGACTGGGCACTAAATGCTGGCATCAACACATGAACCTTTTCGGTGAGAAGGGTCTGCATGAAGGTTTGTATCTAAAGTCAACAACATCGTATCTAGGCTCCTCCCTGCACACCCGGGCAGTAGATTGAAGTACATTTTTTACGAAAGAATTGAACTACCCCAGATGAAGGATCTGTAGTCATAGCTCTTGGGGCTGCTTCATGAAAGAGCTTGCTGGATGCCAAGTTGCTCAACAATGACGTGTGCCAGTTGTCACACCATTTCCGTGTTTGAAAGACTTCCAATCAACTTTTACTCGCCTCCCTTTGAAATAAAGATTACCAGTCACTCGAGGCAAATATACAACCTGAGCAAGAGAAGCCACGTACAACATCCTTGTGAGTCAGAGCTTGTCTGCAGCTGCTGCCCTGGCCTTTCTGGGCCTGTTTGTGAATTGATTTACACCAGGAACTCCTGCACCTCGCAGCAACGAGAGCCTGTGTTTGTGTCTCTGTGACAGGGACTTAGTCCTGGGGTAGACTGTGCTTCTCTGAGAGCCTCTAAGAAGTGATGGAGCACTTATTAACTGGGTCTCTATGTACTCTCCCTAGGTCTGTTCCTTAAGTGCATTTGTCCTCGCGTGCCTTCGGTCCTCTGAACATGGAGACCCTTTAATGGGGCCAGATTTTCTCTTTCAGGTCAAGTTGATTTCTGTTCTTCCTGCCAGCCACATGCGAAACATCTGGTTTCCCTGAAAGTCTTTCTTGGTACTCAGTCTCCAATTTGCAGTAAAGGATTCCTTAGTCTCCCCCGCCCCCCTCACCTATCTGTGTCCTTTCTCCATCTCCTTAAAAGACTTCGTCTTCTGCCTCCAGATTAAAAAAAGCTCATTTTTTTTCAAACAGTCTGGCTGCAGAGCTCAGCATCCACCTTCCAGCAGCACCTGTGCTCTCTGTCTCAGGATGAAGTTCTGGCTAATTGGGCTGAGAGCTGGACAGGAGCAAATCAGTGATCCCTTTGAATTACACTTTAGAGTTCAGCATAATGACAGGAGAAAAAGGATGGGAAGGATGGCTTGAGTGAAAGGGCAGCGGGTATAGGAGATTAATTTCCTGCGACAGGGATGGCTGTGAGGCCACGGAAGCATCCATGCTTCCTGCGGGAAGGCTCAGTCATATATCTACTGTGCCTGGCACTTTTCCAGATGAGGAGTGACCTCCCAGATGAGCCTTACACTTTGATTTCCAGCATGATCTGGAAATCTGCAGAGCACCTGTTTTTCTTTGGGTTTTCCTAACAGGAGAGCTTGAAATGAGAAACAGGGTTCTTTTGGCTATCCTGGGGTTTGTTTTTTGTTTTGTTTTGTTTTGTTTTTCCATATGAAGTTGATTGAGTACTGTTCTTTCAAGGTCTGTAAAGAATTGTGTTGGGATTTTGATGGTGATTGCATTGAATCTATAGATTGCTTTTGGCAAGATTGCCATTTTTACTATGTTGATTCTACCTATCCAAGAGCATGGGAGGTCTTTCCATTTTCTGGTATCTTCTTTAATTTCTTTCTTTAAAGACTCAAAGTTCTTACTATACAGGTCTTTCTCATTTTTTTGGTTAGTGTTACCCTAAGATATTATGTTTTGTTAGTTGCTATTGTGAAGGGTGATGTTTCTTTGATTTCTTTCTCAGCACATTTATCTTCTGTATATAGTAGTTTTTTTTTGAGTTAATCTTGTATCCTGCCACTTTGCTGAAGGTGTTTATCAGCTGTAGCAGTTCCCTGGTAGAGTTTTTCGGGTCACTTATGTAAACTGTCATATCATCTGCAAATAGTGAAAGTTTGACTTCTTCCTTTCCAATTTGTATCCCCTTTGATCTCCCTTTGTTGTCTTATTGCTCTAGCTAGGATTTCAAGTACAATATTAAAGAGATATGGAGAGTCGACAGCCTTGTCTTGTTCCTGATTTTTGAGGAATAGCCTTGAGTTTCTCTCCATTTAGTTTGATGTTGGCTGTTGGTTTGCTGTATATTGCTTTTATCATATTTAGGTATGTTCCTGTTATTCCTGATATCTCCAAGACCTTTATCATGAAGGGATGTTGGATTTTGTCAAAGGCTTTTTCAGCATCTAGTGAGATGATCATGTGATTTTTCTTTTTCAGTTTGTTTATCTGGTGGATTACATTGATGGATTTTCATATGTTGAACCATCCCTGCATTCCTGGGATAAAGCCAACTTGATCATGGTGGATGATTTCTCTGATGTGTTTTTGGATTCGAGTTGCCAGTATTTTGTTGAATATTTTTGCATTGATGTTCATGAGGGATATTAGTCTGTAATTCTCTTTTTTAGTTTTTGTCTTTGTATGGCTTGGGTACCAAGGTAATTGTAGCCTCATAAAAAAGAGCTTGGCAATGTCCCTTCTGCTGCTAATGTGTGGAACAATTTGAGAAGTACTGGTATTAGGTCTCCTTTGAATTTCTGGTAGAATTCTGCAGTGAATCCATCTGGCCCTGGGCTTTTTTTGGTTGGTAGATTTTTGATGACTGCTTCTATTTCATTAGGTGTTATAGGTCTGTTTAACTTGCTTATCTGTTCTTGATTTAATTTTGGTAAGTGATATCTATCCAGAAAATTGTCCATTTCCTTTAGATTTTCAAATTTTGTGGAGTACAGGTTTTCAAAGTATGACCTGATGATTCTCTGGATTTCCTCAGTGTCCGATGTTATATCCCCCTTTTCATTTCTGATTTTGTTAATTAGCATGCTCTCTCTCTGCCTTTTGGTTAGTTTGGATAAAGGTTTGTCTATCTTATTGACTTTCTCGAAGAACCAACTCTTTGTTTCATTGAGTCTTTGTAGTGTTTTCCTAGTTTCTACTTTATGGATTTCAGCCCTCAGTTTGATTATTCCGGGGAGTGTTTACTTCCTTTTGTTCTAGAGCTTTCAGTTGTGCTGTTAATTCTCTAATGTGACTATCCTCCAGTTTCTTCATGTGGGCATTTAGTGCTATGAACTTTCTTCTTAGCACTTCTTTCCAAGTATCCCATAGGTTTGAGTATGCTGTGTCTTCATTCTCTTTGAATTCTAGGAGTCTTTAATTTCTTTTTTTTTATTTCTTCCTTGACCCAGGAATGGTTCAATCGTGCATTATTTAATTTTCATGAGTTTGTAGGGTATCTGCAATTTGTGTTGTTGTTGAATTCTAACTTTAAAGCATGGTGGTCTAGAGATGGAAGTGTGAAGCATGTGTGAGAGAACAGTGGGAAATGACAAAGAAAGGGGAGAAACCACATAGGTAGCACTCCAGGCATATCATAGAACAAGCAGCAGCAAGTGGGATGCTCAAATCCTGGCGGGACCCCTGGGGATCAAGAGGAGCACTAAGCTCGTTATGCTCACTCCAGGAGCAGTAAGGTTTGTGCATTTCTGGACGGTCTCTATGTCGTTTTAATTTTGGCACAGTGGCTGCACCTTAATCTACTGCTACTTCAGCCAGCAACTGTGACTCCGCAGTTACTGGCCTACTCCTCTAGCAGTGGTCTGAAATTCTGTTTCTGCAGGCACCAGCTCTGTCACCGCTGTTAAAGGTAGCTTTAACGAAATCTCTCTAGTTCTATTTATGAATAGGACCTGAGATTCAAAGACTGGGATGAAAACCTGCTACCTGAGAGAGGTTTAGCAACTAGCTAGCCTTCCCTCTTTGCTGGCATCTCCCCAAGAGAGCATTCTTACACCCTGCCAGAACAAAAGAAGCTGTGCCTCTCAAAATCCCTCCCTACTCCTTTGGGTACTTCTTTCTATCTCTTCAAGATGCCCTCTGATGCTCTATGATTACTTTCTGTCAACTAGTTGCTAACTCAGCCTCCTGACCCAAGGTTAATTTTATTTAATTAATGCAAAGGCAAGCTTGGGGTTCACAGGGTGATCGAATATCCCCCCAACATCTCTATGCCTGAGCTCAGCAGGCTCCTGAAGTTTCTAGAAAGTTCAAGGGTAGGAATACAGAGGTGGGGCAGGCCCCTGAGGTAGAACGTGGTTACTGTGAAGAAAAATGCCCCCCATATCAGTTTCTCCCGCAACCTGCTTCTTTGGTCTTCTGGGCAGGCCATTGCACCACCTAGTATTTGTGAGCGCATTTACATACATTTATGTTACATCAATCTGGGCTGGTTTCAGTGGCTTAAAGTCTGGATATGGAGAGGAACTAAAGTAGCTGAATAAATCATCCTGGATCCCCTGTCTCCTGCGATAGTGACACTGTTAGTCCTGGACTGCCTAGTCTTCCTCTAAGTCATCTTTCATCTGAAGCTACTGTCTGGGTTCAGATTACCACCACCCCTTCCCTGGACACCTGCTTAGTCCCTGCTTTGCCTGCCCCTTGAGCTATTCCATTCTCTGGCCAACTCTAAAAATCCAAACCTGGGGCCTGTGGATGTAACACAGCTGGTAGAGCCCTTTCGGGACATGCACAAAGCCCCAGCACTGCATAAAACCTGGTATGATGGTGCACTCCTGTAATTCCAGCACTCAGGAGGCTGAGGCAGGAAGAGCAGAAGTTAGAAGTCTTCATTTGGGATGCAAAACCATCTCAAGACTATCCTGGGACACAGAAAAACTGTCCCCAAAGAAAACAAAATGAAAAGATGGTTCTCATAAGCATGAGAATTCTGTCAATAGCTCCTGCCTCATACCTTTGTCTTTTAGGCAGCTTAAGCCATTGTCAATTCTTAGATCTCTGAGGTCCTGTGCAGGCTAGCTTCTACACGGTTTCATTCCAAGATGTATAGTTCAACCCGGTAACAAAGCCACATCGTAGTGTTGCCATTTAGATTAAATTATATGTACTTAGTGCCTAATTTGCTGCAAATGCTAGCTTCTTTTTCTTAGTTCTAATATAATTTGTTTTTAGAGCACTTCCAGGTTCACAGCAAACTGGCAACATTCTAGACTAGAGTGATATACTTACTACAACCTATGTAGCAACATGGATGCCACATAATCAGTTAGAGCTCATAATTCACTTCAGGAGCAGTCTTGGTGTTGTACATTCTATGGATTTTGATGAGGTGACATGTATCTGTCACTACAGGGTCTTACAGGATAGTTTCACTACTCTAAATGTCCTCTGTATTCTTCCTGGTTGTTGCTCCTTCCCCTTATGCCTGTCAACTACAATACTGTAACTGCTTCCATACGATGCCTTCCGGAAGGAATCACACAGTTTGTACCCATACCCCACCCCCACCCCGCCCCAGATTTGCTTCTCTCACTTAGTGACATGTGCTTAAATTTTCTTCATGTGTTTTTATAGCTTGATAGTTCAGTTCTTAGTTTTGAATAATGGCTTATTGTTTGGATGCGCTACAGTTTATGTACCCTCTCTCTTACCAATAGCTATCTTGGTTATTTTCAAATTTTTCTGTTATATCTAAAGTGTCTATAAACATCCATGTTCATGGTTGTGCATGGACACAAGGAGCATAACTCCTGCATCAATTTGTAAGAGTATATTTCATAAGACACTGGCAAGGTGTCTTCGAATGTGGCTGTACAATTTTGTAGTTCAAGGAACAATGAATAGAACGCAACACAGCATTTTATTGTGTCAACGTTTGGTCCACTTGAGATAATATAGTTATATCTACATTCCATTTGCAATTCTCCATTGGTATAGGATGTGGAACATCTTTTCATGTTGATTTCTCTTTTTGTTTTTGAGACAGGATCTCACTATACAACCCTGGATAGTCTGAAGCTTGTATGTAGACCAGGCTGGACCCAAACTCAAAGAACTCCACTTGATTCAGTCTTCCAGGTGTTGAAACTAAGGCATGCGACACTATGCCTGGCTTCAGAGCACACTTTGAAGAGAAGGGAATTTTTTTTCAGTACAATTTTTAACTTAATGAGACCCAGATTATTAACTCTTTCTCCTCCGAATCATGCCTTTGGTGTTGTATCTAAAATGTCTTCACCACACCCAACGTCACTTGGATTTTTAAAAGATCATTTGTCTTTTATTAGTTCACTGAGAATTTTGTATGATGTGGCTTGATCATACTCACTTCCTTTCTCAACTCATCCCAGATCCACCCCTCTTCCCTAACCACCTAACTTTGTGTCTTTTTTTCCACTCATCATGTTTAATTTATGAATATTATATATTCTTGGGTGTATGACTTTCTGCTGGAGTATGATCAACTTACTAGGGGTGATGCTCTTAAAGAACACCCACTTGATAGGTGATGGTGGCCAATGCCTTTAGTCCCAGCACTCGGGAGGCAGAGGCAGGTGGATCTCTGTGAGTTTGAGACCAGCCTGGTCTGCAGAGTGAGTTCCAGGACAGTCTCCAAAGTCACAGAGAAACCCTGTCTCAGGAAAACCAAAACCAAACCAAACCAAAACAAAACAAAACAAAACAAAAAAACAACACCAACTCTTCCTCTCCCAGAAACTATCAGTTGACAATAGAGCCTTGGCTATGGGTGGGACTTCATCTCCACATCACCTCTACATGCTGGGATTTGGTTGTAAGCTTGAGCTTACACTGGTCTTGTACATGCTGTCATAACCACTATGAGTTTATATGTGCAGTTAGTTACCCTGTAATGCCTGAAGGACACCGTTTCCTTGGAGTCATCCACTATCTCTGGCTCTTGTTGTCCTTCTGCCTCCTCTTTGCTACCCAATGATCCCCAAGTCTAAGGAAGAAAGGGTGTAATATAGATGTTCTATTTAGGACCGAGTATTATTCTCTGCACCTTGGCCAGTTGTGTTAGTAACAACTACTTAACTCTGTGTTAGTCACTGTCTACTTCAAATAGAAGCTTCTCTAATGAAGGTTGGGAGATGCATAACAATGTCATTAGGAGCCAGTTTAATATGATGTTCATTTGGCAGAATAAAGGTAGTAACTTTTCTTCTGTCTAGCCATGGGTTATTGGCTCATCAGTGGTGTCAGGTATGGGTTTCATCTCATAGAGCGGGATTTAAATCCAACCAGAAAGTGGTTTGTTACTCCTGTGATGTTCATGCCACTGTCTTTCAGGCCAGTCATTATATTGGCTCACAGGGTTTACACCTTGGTAAGACTGATAAGTGGTTTTCTCCTCAGGTAGCATGCATAGCTCCTTCCAGCATTCTGAAAGCCAGCTAGGAGGGATAAAGACTCCAAGTGAGTACCAGCATGATATTTTCATGTTCTGAGACTCCAGTGTGTGGTGTCTAGCAATAAGATCTTACCATCGAGTTCTAAAGGGTAATGGCTAGCATCGACAAGAATCTGTGATGTTTGAGGATCCATGGGGCCTCACCGGCCAACCACTCTTTTTCAGCATTTTGTGGCTTTGTGTTTTACATTCAGACAGAGGATCCACTTTGAGTTAATTGCTATGAAGGGTGTAAGCTCTGTGTCTAAGTTCACTTCATGTTCAAGTGTTTCAATATCACTTGTTGAAAATCACTTTCTTCTTAAGATTTATTTATTTTTACTTTATGTGGTTGCTTTGTCTGAGTGTATATGGTTGCACTATGTATGTACCTGGTGCTCACAGAGGTCAGAAAACAGCATCAGATCCCTTGGAACTGGAGTTGCAGATGGTTATAAGCCATCACCCAGGTAGGTGCTGGGAACAGAACCTGGGTCCTCTGCAAGAGCAGCCAGTGTTTAACCACTGAGCCATCTCTCCAGCCCTGAGAGATCTTTTTGTTCCCTTCCTCTATTGCACTGTCTTTACTCTTTTGTCAAAGATCAGTCAACTATATTTATATGGATCCATTTCCTTGCTGTTGAGCCTATCTATTGATTTATTTGTATGTTTTTAAATCCCAGCCAAAATATCTCGATTACTTTTACTTCATAGCAAATTTTGAAATCAAATAAGGTTAGTTTTCCAGCTTTTCTCCTTCAATACAGTGTTGTTATTTCTGAGTCTTTTGCCTCTTTGTTTGGTGACATCCACAAAACTGTTTGCTCTAATTTTAATTTGTATTGCATTTAATCTATACATCAAGTTGAAAAGGATTCCATCTTACCAGTCTTGAGTTTTTCTAACCATGAACATGGGCTGCTTCTCCTCTGACTTAGTTCTTTGGTTTCTTTCATGGGAATTCTGTAGTTTTTCTCATATATATCTTATACATATCTTATCAGATTTACTAGATTATTATATTTTTAAGTTAATATAAATAGTACTGCCTTTTAGAATTTCAGTTTCCACACATTCATTGCTGATACACAGGGAAGCAACCTGCAGGTTTTATTAGAAAGAAAAGAATGCTTGAATGTATTTCAAAATGGCTCTTTTCTCCACCCCCATGCAGAAATAATAAGGGGATTTTTTTTCCCCTCTTCAGTATTCATGACAGGAATCTGGAGAGAAACTCATAAAAAATTCTTTGTCCATAATCGGGCCCCCTGGAATTTTTTAAAACTCTTATTGTCTAGAATGAGCCTGCAGCAAACAGCTTGTCAGTGGCACCAGCAGCCCCAGGCGATCCTACTGTTTTGTGTTCAGAGATTTTGTTTTAGGAATTGAGGTTCACTGTGTCTACATTGTGTTTCTCAAGCTTTGAGACAGCAGTCTGTCATAATCTCACTTCTCCACTAGGGAGAGCGGTTGACACCTGACTTTGCTCAGTTGTCACTGGTGATTGAGCCATTAACTGTAGTTCCTTACGTGCAGGGCCGGAAACCAGTGAGTTTGAATTTTTTTCATTTCTAAAAATATTTAACATGAATATGAAATACAAATTTTTGCCATTTAACTATTTGTAGTGCCTAATTCAGTGATGTCACTTACTGCTGTCCAGTGATTGCCACCATTCCCCTCCAGAAGTTTTCCATCATCTCAAACTGGAAATTAAGTGCTCCGTACTAATTCCCCAGTAAGTGCCACCAGCTTTATGGTATTATTGATTACTGATCATCATTATTATGTCGTAAACAACTGCAAATTTTCTTTTGTTGCTAAAGATTTTTATTTGTTTTTTTTAGACAGGGTCTCAATATGTAGCCTTCACTGGCCTAGAATTCACAGAGATCTACTGGCCTCTGCCTCTCAAGTGCTGGGATAAAAGGTTTACACCACAATGCCTAACCTTTTAAAATTAAAAATTGTAATATCTCAACTTTTATTTATTTTTATTTTCTGGGTGGGAGTATTTTGCCTGAATGTATGTATGTGAACCACATGTGTCCCTGGTGTCCTCATAGGCCAGATTAGGTATCAGTGTCTCTGAAGTTTGGGTTATAGATGGGTGGGAGCCACCATGTGGATGTTGGAGCTGAACTCGGGTCATCTGTAAGAGCTGCCAGTGCTCTTAACTACTGAACCATTTCTCCAGGCCCTGATTTATCTTTGTTTTGAGTACGTGTGTGTGAGATGCATGTATGTCTATGTGTGGGCATGTGAACATGGGTACAGGTGCCCATAGGATCCAGAAGAAGGTGTCTGATGCCCTGGAGCTGGAGTTACAGGTGGTTGTAGTCACCTGATGTGACTGCTGGGAACTGAATTTGGGTCCTTTGCAAGAGCAGAAAGCTCTGAGCCAACTCTCTGGACCTGTTCCCGTAATTTTTCTAATTAGACATTGGGCTCTATTCTCCAATTGGCCAATGTTTGGGCCAAAGAGAGGATCATGCCTACTTTTGAGAAGACAGAATTGATAACATCAAGGTATGCTCTACAGAGCTAAAGATCATTAATGGAGAGATTGTGGATGGAGCCCAGTGATGCTTCTTTCAGCCAGAGCAAGCAAATTACCCTGCAAGTTGGTCCTAAATGGAAGCATCTATCAAGGTAAATGTTCTGGGTCCACGCTGATTTCATCTCACTGGTTTTGTTTTATTGTCTCGTATGCTCAGCAATGGAACCTTGAAACTGCCAGAGAGATGAGTAAGAAGATTCCTTCTACTAATCTTATTTCCAAATGTAATTGGTACCTGAATTATGGAGCTCTTGGCCTCTAAAGACTGTATGAACAGAGCCATCCATCCTCGTAAGTGGGCCAAGGTGTCACTGTGATGCATGCTCATATCCCAGCAACGGAAAAGTTAGTGGAATTGGTACAATCTTTCTGGAAAGCAATTTGGCTCTATGTCTCAAATATTTAAATTTGTAGATCCTATATCCAACTGGTTTTATTTCAATGATTTAATTTATCTGAAAGAAACAATTGAGCAAATGGGTAAAAGTGTTTGTATAGAGGTATTCAATACAACATTATTGGTAATTATGAAAAACTGGAAACATTCTAAATATCCAAAAAGAGGGGACAAGACACATCAGTTATGGTCTGTCTACCCAACAGCATGTTTCTTATGCAGCTGTTGGCAAAGATAAGGAAGAACTTGGGAAGGAAAGACATCTATAGTGTTCAGGCTTATCTGTAGGGTCATTTTTAATTTTTGTAATTTCTGATACCTAACTCCCCCAACCCACCCCTCACCCCACCTCCTTTTTTTTTTGGCAAGTTGTTGCACAGAAAAACATACTTATATATATTAAACTCAGAAGATTTAAAAGTTATTTTTTAAGAAAAAGAAAAATCACAAGTATGCATGGAATTAGAGAAAATAGCTTGAGTACCTGCGGCTTTCAGTTTCAAGGGATTATGGTCAGAGGGGCACAGCTGAACTGGATCAAACTCCTAGGACCCCTTTAAGACAGGGTGGACCCTGCGGGCTCGCCTCCTTTGGTCTGGTGCCCATTCCCCATTCTCCCATCTAGAACGTTAGTGTCTTGTCTAGATGCACAGCAAGCATTACACAACTGTAAGAGGATGAGGCCTGAAGACAAGCATCCTCAACTCTGTCACAGAGGAGCAAAGGGGAGTGGAGCCTTGCTTCAGATGTGAGGCTCACCGGCTTTTACTTATTGATGCAGTTTGTTATGACATGATTCCTAGTAGAGTTGTTATCATTTTTCCTTTCCCCTTCATTCTAAAACCAGATAATAACAATGTATCACATGCTAATATGCAATTCCTGAATGAGCTAAATGGAAGAAAGCTTAAAAACCAACTTCATGGCAACCAACAGACTGTGTATTGTGGCTCTGCAGGCTGTGTTACTATACACATTTGAAGGCTTTTTACTTTTTTGGAGGAAGCTCTCTCATGCATAGTATCATGTTCTTACAAATAGAGATAGTTTGACTCTTTACCTATTTGTATCCCTGTAATTCCCTTCTCTAGCCTTATTGCTCCAGATAGTACTTCCAGCACCATCTTGAAAAGGATTAGGACTAGTGGACACGCCTGTTTTGTTCCTGACTTCAGTGGGATTGCTTCGGTGGTTTCTCATATGTAGCTTTCATGTTGAGGTATGTTCCCGCTAGCCTGACATTCTCTAGGACCTTTATCGTGAAGGTGTGTTTGATTTTGTCAATATCTATTGAGATGATCATGTGATTCTTTTAAATTCATTTATGTGATTATTAAGCCATATTTATTGGCTTAATAATGTTGATCTATCCCTGTGTTTCAAGGATGAGGCTAACTTGGTCATCATATTGGACAGTCTTTTTGGTGTATGTCTGTATAGTGTTTACAACTATTTTATTGAGGATTTTTGAATCTATGCTCACTAGTGATACTGGCCTGTAGTTTTCTTTTATTGTGGTTGTTGTGACCTTACCTGCCTTGGGCATCAGAACAATACTGGCTTCATATAAGGAGTTTGGGAGAGGTCCTTCTGTTTCTTTTCTTTTTAAAATAGTTTTAAAAGTATTAACCCAGACCTCCTCTGAATGTCTGGTAGAATTATGCAATGAATCCATCTGGCCCTGGATATGTTTTTTAATCTGGTAGGCTTTTTATTACTATTTCAATCTCCTCATTTGTTATGGGTCTGTTCATGTTGTTGGCTTCTTCTTGGTTTAATTTTGGTGGTTTGGCTGAATCTAGAAGTTAATCCACTTCTTTTAGGTTTTCTAGCTTAATGAAGTACACGTTTTTAAAACATTCTCTTAGAATATTCTGAATTTTTTGATGTCATAATATTTCCCTGTTCATTTCTAATTCTGTTAATTTTGGGTCCTCTCTTTCTTTTGTTAGTCAGGTCAAAGATCTACCAATCTTACTTGTCTCTCAAAGAACCAGCACTTAGGTTCATCGATTGTATTGTTTTCTATTTCACTGATTTCTACTCTGACTTTTATTATTTCTTACTGTTGACTGGATTTGGACTTGGTCTGTTCTTGTTTTTCCAAAAATTTTAGTTGCATCAGTAAATAATTTATTTATGCTTTCTGACTTTTTATTGAGCTATACATTTTCCCACAATTCCCCTTCCCTCCTCCTCTCTCCTATTCCATCAACCCCTCATGCCCCCCCCCCACTCCCAATTTATTTGTCTTTTTCCCCTTCCTAGGAAGACCCATGTTTGTCTCTCTTAGAGTCCTCTTTGTTACCTAGGTTCTCTGGGGTTGTGGCCTGTAGTCTGATTATCCTTTGCTTTATGTCTAAATCCACTCATGAGTGAGTACATATTATATTTGTCTTTCTGGGTCTGGGTTACCTCACTCAGGATGGCCTTTTCTAGTTCCATCCATTTGCTTGCAATTTTCAAGATGTCATTGTTTTTGTTGTTGTTGTTGTTTTGTTTGTTACCACTGAGTAGTACTCCATTGTGTAAATGTACCACATTTTCTTTATCCATTCTTTGGTTGAGGGCCATCTAGGTTGTTTCCAGATTCTGGCTATTATGAATAATGCTTCTATGAACATAGTTAAGCAAATGTCCTTGTGGAGTGAGTATGCATCCCTTGGGTATATGCCCAAAGTGGTATTGCTGGTTCTTGAGGTAGATTGATTCCCAATTTTTAAAGAAACCAACATACTGATCCCAAAGCAGTTGTACAAGTTTACACACCCACCAGCAATGGAGGAGTGTTCCCCATACTCCCCATTCTCTCCAGCATAAGCTGTCATCAGAGTTTTTGATCTTGGCCATTCTGACAAGTGTAAGATGGTATCTCAGTGTTGTTTTGATTTGCATTTCTCTGATGACTAAGAAAGTTGAACATTTCCTTAAGTGTCTTTTGGCAATTTGAGATTCCTCTGTTGATAGTTCTCTGTTTAGATCTGTACCCCATTTTTATTGGATTACTTGATCTTTTGATGTCTGGTTTCTTGAGTTCTTTGTATATTTTGGAGATCAGCCCTCTGTCAGATGTGGAATTGGTGAAGATCTTTTCTCATTCTGTAGGCTGCCATTTTGTCTTGTTGACCATGTTCTTTGCTTTACAGGAGCTCCTCAGTTTCAGGAGGTCCCATTTATTAATTGTTGCTCTCAGTGTCTGTGCTACTGGTGTTCTATTTAGGAAGTGGTCTCCTGTGCCAATGCATTCAAGGGTCCTTCTCACTTTCTCTTCTTTGAGGTTCTGTGTGGTTGGTTTTATGTTGAGGTCTTTGGTCCATGTGGACTTGAGTTTTGTGCATGGTGAGAGATATGGATCTATTTGCATTCTTCTACATGTTAATATCTAGTTATACCTGCACTATTGGTTAAAGATGCTTACTTTTTTCGTTTTATAATTTTAGCTTCTTTGTAAAAAATCAGGAGTTCATAAGTTTTTGGTTTGATATCCAGGTCTTCAATTGGATACCATTGGTCCACTTGATTGTTTTTATGCCAATACCAACCTGTTTTCATTATTGTAGCTCTATAGTAGAGTTTAAACTTAGGTATAGTGATGCCGCCAGAAGTTTCTTTATTGTACAGGATTGTTTTGGCTATCCTGGGTTTTTTGCTTTGCCATACAAAGTTGAGTATTGTCCTTTTGAGGTCTGTGAAGAATTTTTCTGGGATTTTGATGAGCATTGCATTAAATCTGTTGAAGATGGAGGATTCTGTTCCACCTGGTCCCGTAACTGTTTAGCCCCAAATAAACACATGAAGACTTATATTAATTTATAAATTGTTGGTTGATGGCTCAGCCTTCTTATTGGCTAACTCTGTCTTAAATATTAACCCATTTCTATTAATCTATGTATTGCCATGAGGCTGTGGCTGACTCGTAATCCAGCATGTTACTTCTTCAGCAGCATGGTGTCTCTTGGCCTCTCTCTGCCTTCTTCTCCCCAGCCTTCTCCTGGTCTGGCAGCCCTGCTTATGCTTCCTGTCTGACTACTGGACAATTAGTGTTTTATTCATCAACCAATAAGAGAAACATATATACAGAAGGATATCCCCCATCAATCTGTAGATTGCTTTTGATAAGATTGACATTCTTACTATGATAATCTTACCTATCTAAGAGCATGGGAGATCTTTCTATTTTCTGATGTCTTATTAAATTTCTTTCTTCAAAGACAAAGTTCTTGTCATACAGATATTTCACTTGTTTGATTAGAGTTACCCCAAGATATTTTATTGCCAATAAAAAGTGGTGTTTCTCTGATTTCTTTCTCAGCCTGTTTATCATCTGTGTATAGGAGGGCTACTGATTTTTTGTTTTTGTTTTTAGTTTATCTTGCTACATTACTGAAGGTGTTTATCAGTTGTAGGAGTTCCCTGGTAGAATTTTGGGGGTCACTTATTATATCATCCTGAAAATAGTGAAATTTTGACTTATTTTCCAATTTTTATCTCATTGATCTCCTTTTGTTGTCTTATCGCTCTAGGTAGAACTTTGAGTATTATATTGAATAGATATGGAGAGGGTGGACAGCCTTGTTTTGTTCCTGATTTCAGTGGGATTGCTTTGAGTTTCTCTCCATAAAGTTTTATGTTGGTTGTTGGCTGTTGGCTTGCTGTATATTACCTTTCTTATGTTTAGATATGTTCCTTGTATCCCTGCTCTCTCCAAGACCTTTATCATGAAGGGGTGTTGAATTTTGTTGAAGACGTTTTAATCATCTAATGAGATAATCATGTGGATTTTTTTCTTTCAGTTTGTTTATATGGTTCATTACACTGACAGACCTTTGTATGTTGAACTATCCCTGCATTTCTGTGATGAATCCTACTTGGTCATGGTGGATAATTTTTCTGATGTGTTCTTAGATCTGGTTTGCCAGTATTTTATTAAGTAATTTTGCATCAGTGTTCATGAGGGAGATTGGTCTGTAATTCTCTTAGTTGCATTTTGTGTAGTTTGGGTATCAGGTTAATTGTAGCCCTGCAAAAAGAGTTTGGCAATGTTCCTTCTGTTTCTATTATGTGAAGCAATTTGAGGAGTACTGGTATTAGCTGTACTTGGAAGTTCTGGTAGAATTCTGCACTGAAACCATCTGGTCCTGAGCTGTTTTTGGTTGGGAGACCTTTGATGACTGTTTCTATTTCCATAGGTGTTTTGTCTGTTTAATTTGTTTATCTGGTCTTGATTTAACTTTGGTATGTGGTACTTATCCAGAAAATTGGCCATTTCCTTTATGTTTTCCTATTTTGTGGAGTACCAGTTTTTGAAGTATGACCTGATGATTCTCTGAATTTCCTCAATGTTTGTTGTTATGTCCCCCTTTTCAATTCTGATTTTGTTGCTTTTGATGTTCTGTCTTTGCCTTTTGGTTAGTTTGGATAAAGGTTTGTCTATTTTGTTGATTTTCTTGAAGAACCAACTCTTTGTCTCATTGATTCTTTGTATTGTTTTCTTTGTTTCTATTTTGTTGATTTCAGTCTTCAATTTGATTATTTCCTGCCGTCTACTCCTCCTGGGTGAGTTTGTTTCTTTTTGTTCTAGAGCTTTCAGTTGTTCTGTTAATTCACTAGTGTGGGATTTTCTCCAGTTTCTTCATGTGGGCATTTAGTGCTATGAATTTTCCTCTTAGCACTGCTTTTATTGTGTCCCATAAATTTGGGTATGTTGTAGAGTCACTTTCATTGGATCTTTAGTTTCTATCTTTTTTCCCCCTTGACCCAGTGGTGATTCAGTTGAACATTGTTCAATTTCTATGAGTTTGTGGGCTCTCTGCAATTAGTGTTTTTGTTGAATTCTAACTTTAAGTCATAATGATCGGATAAGATACAGGGGGTTATTTCAGTTTTTTGTATCTGTTGAGATTTGCTTTGCTACTGAGTATGTGGTCAGTTTTAGAGAAGGATCCATGAGGTGTTGAGAAGAAGGTATATTCTTTGGTGTTTGGGTGAAATGTTCTAAAGATGTCTGTTAAGTCCATTTGAGTCATAACATCTGTTAGTTCCTTTATTTCTCTGTTATGTTTCTGTCTGACAGACCTGTCCAGTGGTGAAAGTGGGGTGTTGAAGTCTCCCGCAATTAGTGTGTGGGGTTTGATGTGCGATTTAAACTTTAGCAGTGTTTCTTTTACAAATGAGGGTGCCATTTTATTTGGGTGATAGATGTTCAGAATTGACACATCATCTTGATGGATTTTTCCTGTGATGAATATGAAATGACTTTCTTCATCTCTTTTGACTTATTTTAATTTGAAGTATATTTTGTTAGATATTAGGATAGCTGCACCAGCTTGTTTCTTAGATACATTTAGTTGGAAAATCTTTCCCAACCCTTTACTCTGAGGCAATATCTGTCTTTGGGGTTGAGATGTGTTTCTAGTATGCAGCAGAAGGACGGATTCTATTTTCATATCCAATCTGTTAGCCTGTGTCTTTTTATAGGCCAATTGAGTCCATTGATATTAAGGGATATTAATGACCAGTGATTACTAGTTCCTGTTATTTTTGTTGTTGTTGTTATTGTGTGTGTTTTTCCCTTCTTTTGGATTTTCTGATGTGGGATTATCTATTGCCTGTGTTCTTGTGGATGTAGCTAACTTGTTTGGGTTGGAGTTTTCCTTTTAGTACTTTCTGTAGGACTGGGTTTGTGGATAGCATTGTTTAAATATGGTTTTGTCATAAAATATCTTGTTTTTTCCATCTATTGTGATTGAAAGCTTTGCTGGGTAAAGTAGTCTGGGCTGGCATCCATGGTCTCTTACTGTCTGTATAACTCCTGACAAGGACCTTCTGGCTTTCCTTGTTTTCATTGAGAAATCAGGTGTAATTCTGATAGACCTGTCTTTGTATGTTACTTGGCCTTTTCCTTTGCAGATCTTAATATTCTTTATTTATTTTGTATACTTATTGTTTTGATTATTATGTGAAGAGGGGACTTCTTTTTTGGTTCAGTATATTTGGTGTTCTGTAAGGCATGTCCTTTTTAGGTTGGAAAAGTTTTCTTCTATGATTTTGTTGAATATATTTTCTGTGCCTTTGAGCTGTACTTCTTCTCCTTCTATACCTACTATTCTTAGGTTTAGTCTTTTCACAGTGTCCCAGATTGCCTGGATATTTTGTGTTAAGAATTTGTTGGATTCAACATTTTCTTTGACTGATGAATCTATTTCCTCTATTGTGTCTTCAATGCCTAGAGTTTCTCTTCCATCTCTTGCATTCTGTTGTTCATGCTTGCATCTCCTGGTCTTTTACCCAGATTTTCCATTTCTAGAGTTTCCTCTGTGTTTTCTTTATTGCCTCTATTTGGTCTCAAGTCTTGAACCATTTCCTTCACCTGTTTGATTGCTTTTTCTTGGTTCTCTTTAAAGGATTTGTTGATTTCTTCTAATTTTTTTGTTTGTCTTTTCCTCCATTTCTTTAAGGAAATTTTTCAGTTCCTCTTTAAGGCCTCAATCATCTTCAGAAAGTTATTTTTAATGTCATTTTCTTCTGCTTCATCTGTGCTGTGATGTTCAAGTCTTGCTGTTGCAAAACCACTGGTTTCTGGTGGTGCCGTGTTACTCATTATGTTGTTGAGTGTGTTCTTATACTGTTGTCTACCCTTCTCATTCTTCAATCGATACACATGGAGCCTGTGTTTCACGGGGTCCCTCTTCCTCCAGTTGATGTAGTTGAGACTGTGGCTCCACTGAACCCTCCTTCAGGTGCGGCAGGGTAGACCCTCCAGTCATAGCTCCTGTATGTGCAGGTGGGGCTGAGGCTGACGTCCCAGTGGTTGGGTAATTTCTGGAGGATGCTGCTGTTTCCCAGCTTGCTGCACTCACGCTTGGCCTCCTTGTACCTGCTCTTCCAGTCCCAGCTGCCTGGCACACCTTGTTCAGGTCCCAGCTTGAATTCTGTTTTTTTTTTTAACTTTCTTTTTATTTATTCACATAAGGCATATCAATGCCACTCATTTCCTCACCCCTTTGTATCTGCCCTCTGCCCTTGTAATCCCCCCAAATAAAATAAAATAAAATAAAATAAAATTTAAGAGCAAAAAGAAAAATTTCATCATAGAAACTCTAGTGGGACACAGTGAGTCACCCAGTAAACCCTTTTATCCCTGTATCTTTACTTGCAAGTGTTCATTGCGAAGAGCCATTGGTCTGGTTCAAGGCCTCTACTACACTATTGATGATGGGCTCTCCCTAGGACTCCTCTTGTATATCCTGTTGTTGCCCTGTGTTGTGGAGATCCTGCAGCTTTGGGTCTGCAGGACCAGCCCCTTCATGAGCTCCAGCAGATTACAGATGGGGAGAATGTTGGGGTGGGCCAACTCATATCCTTGGTTCTGGGCCTGGGTAACTGCCGGTTTGGTCGGCACACCAGCTCTCCCCTGTCCTCACCACCATGATGGGCTCTCCAGCATTGCCCCTGGTCAGTTCACCGCTTGCAGTGATGAGCAAGGGGTGTGTCAATTCTCCTGCTTTCACTCCATCAGGGTCAGCTCTCCCACACTTACACCATCAGGGCCAGCGCTACTGTGTTGCCTAGGTGAGGTGCAAGGGCCACTCTCTCAAGTGCTGCAGCTGGTGAGGGGTGGGGCCAATTTCCTGCTCTTGTGACCTTGGTACCAGCACTCCCACCTGCCTCAGAGGTAGAGGAGTAGCGGTGAATGACATCTCTTCCCTGTCCATGTCACTATATGGCAGATGAGGGGTTGAGCCAGATCTCCCACAATCAGGTTCTTTGGGACGTCTCACTCACACCCTAGCAACAGGATGGGCTCATCTGTGCTGCCCAGACGAGGTGCAAGCCTGCTTTCCAGAGTGTTGCAGCTGGTAAAGGGGAGGTTCAGCTCCCTCGCCAGCTGGAGGCAGTAGAGGCCAGAGGGAGGGCATCTTTTCCTCATCCTCACCACCACCCCACAGACAAGTCAGGCAGTGACAGCTATGTTCCTCTCACACCCACAGGGCTGGCTCAGCCATGCCCCAGTCTACAGGGTCAACTCTTCTGTGCTGCCAAATCGAGGTGCAGGGCTCATTCCCTGAGTGCTGCAGCTGGTGAGGGGTTGGGTCAGGTCCCCCACCTGCATCAGGTGGTAAGGGGAGAGGGGAAGAGGCATGTTTCCCTCATCCACACCACCACATAGCAGACAAGAGGGCCATGGCCTGTTCTCCCATTCTCACGCCCTCAGAGCCAGCTTGCCCATGCACCCGCAAACAGGTTCAGCTCTATTGTGCTGCCCAGGTGAGGTGTAGGGCCCTCTCTCCTGAGTGCTTCAGCCAGTGAGGGGCAGGACCAGTTCTCCCTAGTGTTGCAGCCATCGAGGCGTGAGACCAACTCTGTACAGTCCTATCCTCTTGGCCTTCAGTGGTGTCAGGAGCCACGGACATCAACACAGACCTCGGCTGCATCAGGGCCATGTATATGCCCATGGGTATACATACAGAAGTCAGAGGATGTCTGTGTCTTTATCACTTTTTCTCTTATTTCTTTGAGGTAAGATCTCACTGAATCTGAATCTTGCCAGTTTCCAGGAAGGCTGACTGGCCCCAACTTTCCTGTTTCTACTCCCACCCCTGCCCCCAGTGTTAGGATTACAGGCCACACCCTTCTTTTTTATATGGATTTTGGGGAATCCACACTCAAGTCCTCACGCTTGTTCATTCCAAAAGCCATTTCCCCAGCCTGATGTCTCTATTTTATATGATATGTTGCTTTTATATAATAGACTTCATTTTTTTAGAAAACTTTTAGGTTTGTGGACCCTGTGTTTCTACTATGTGCAGCTTCCCCCATCATTGCCAGTTCCCTGTAGAGTGATATATTTGTTATAATAGTTGACTCTTCACTGAGACATCCTAATCAACCAATGTCCATGGTTCATGCTAGCCTTCACTGTTGGGTTTGCATACTTTAACATTTGCCTAAATCTGCAGTAGGAACATAGTGTAGTTTTTCTGCCTTGAAACTCCTCTGTGCTTTATAGAATAGGTTTTTAAAATTAAGATTTATAGGCACATTACTGAATATCAGTAAAGTTTTAAGAAATTGGCTGGATTTTTGACTGATGTAATACATATAATTTTTCTTATTTAATATAATGGGTCTCCTTCTGGCATTTTCACCAAGAACATGCTTTTTAGAGAAACATCTGAATGACATTAAATGGGAGACACTTACACTAAGTTAAAAAGCATGTCATAAACGAATTTGATACTATTTTAGTTAGGACGCTTTGGCTGTGCGCATCTCAACTGGTGAAACTGAAATGTTCTTTCATTTAAGAACAGAAATAGTGTTTCTGGAGGTGGCTGATTCAGCCCCCTGGTATATTATCAAATAGTCAAGTTCTTTCTATATTTCTGCTTTACTATCCCTAGGTTGCAGGGTTATCCTCTTAGTCTCATGCTACCCTGGGCCCACAATGGCTGCCATTGTTGCAGCAATCCTATGTTACTGGCAATGCAAAGAGGCCAAAAGGACCTGTCTTAGTTGGGTTTTCTATTGCTATGAAGAGACACCATGACCATGGCAACTCTTTTTTTTTTCATTTTTTTTATTTGAATTACAAACAAGATTGAATTACATGACAATCCCAGTTCCCTTCTCTCTCCCTTCCTCCTCTACCACTCCCCCAAACTAAAATCCTACCTGTCACATATCCTTTCTTCTAATCTACACCTGACTCAACCTTTCTGCTCCCTCATGACCTCTGCATCCTTCCTTTTCTTCCCTTCTCATTCTTGTAGCTCCATCCCCCTTCTTCCCATGTTCTCAGTTTGCTCAGGGGATGGTGACCCTTTCCTCTTCTCCAGGGGACAAAGTTTGTCTCTTTTAGGGTCCTCCTTGTTTACTAGTTTCCCTGGCAGTGTGGATTGTAGGCTGGTAATCCCTTATTCCATGTCTAAAATCCACATATGAGTGAGTACATATCATGTTTGTCCTTTTGTGATTGGGTTACCTCGCTCAGAATGGCTTTTTCGAGTTCCATCCATTTTCCTGCAAATTTCAACATTCCATTGTTTTTTTCTGCTGAGTAGTACTCCATTGTGTAAAAGTACCACATTTTCTCTATCCATTCTTTGGTTATCTACGCTGCTTCCATTTTTTGGCTATTACAAATAGTGCTGCTATGAACATCATTGAACAGATGTCTTTGTTGTATGAATGTGCTTCTTTTGGGTATATGCCTAGGAGAGGAATTGCTGGATCTTGTGGTAGACTCATTCCCATTTCCTTGAGGAGTCGCCATGGCAACTCTTATAAAGTAAAACATTTAATTGGGGCTTGATTACAGTTTCAGAGGTCTAGTCCATTACCATCTTGGCAGGGAGCATGGCTGAGTGCAGGCAGACAAGGAGTGCTACATCTTGAAGGCAACAGGAAGTTGACTGACACACTGGTTGGTATCCTGAGCACAGGAAACTTCAAAACCCACCCCTATAGTGACTCACTTCCTCCAACAAAAGCCACACCTCCTAATAGTGTCACTCCTTATGAGATTATGGGGCCAACTACATTCATACTATCCCAGGACCCTAACTACATCCCCTTTTGAGACTGGGGAAAACTTTCCTAGAACATCTGTCAGATTCTTCTTTGTCACTTGCAGCTAGCACAGTGTCATATGCCCCATTATCAAGTATGTCAAGGGTGAGGGGAATTCTAGCATCACAAAGACTTGTGGTAAGTAGATCTCAACCCAGTAGAACACTAGTAATATTTGCCAAGTCTTCATTCCTGAATCCAATGAACAGTGTAGTGCATACCTCGAGGTGGAACCAGGGTTTTGTGGGCATTTAAAATTCCATAGGTTCTTTTGATAGACACCATAGTCAGAATTACTCTTTCAATTGGTCATAACTCACTCCTAGGAGCCAATGAAAGGCCCTGTTTCTCAAAGCATTTGGTCACTAAACACCCAAAGAATATCATGGTTATTAGAAAAAAAAATGACTGGCAAGCATTTGTTGTAGAGGCAAATTCTCATGTTTGACATACTCAGCATGTTCCAGTTTCTATAGGATTAGATAGGTGCTAAGTAGTTTTTGTCAACTTAACACATACTAGAATTACCTGGGAAAAGAGAGTCTGGCCGGGTGTTGGTGGCACACTCCTTTAATCCCAGCACTCGGGAGGCAGAGGCAGGAGGATTGCTGTGAGTTCGAGGCCAGCCTGGTCTCCACAGCGAGTGCCAGGATAGGCTCCAAAGCTGCACAGAGAAACCCTGTCTCGAAAAATCAGATAAAATAAATAAATAAATAAATAAATAAATAAATAAATAAATAGAGAGTCTGGATTGAATTGCTTCCATCAGACTGGTCTATAGGACATTTTATTGATTGCTGATTGATGTGGGAGGAACAGCCTGCAGTGGACAGTGCCACCCCTGGGAAGGTAGACCCAGACTATAAAAAGGGTAGCTAAGCAAGCCTATAACCAATGTTCCCCTGTGGTTTCCTGTAGACAGACATTTCCTGTGCCAGCAGCTGCTTCCAAATAATCACTTAGAAAGAATATTAATTGTAAATGCTTATCTGGTAGCTCAGGCTTGTTACTAGCTAACTCTTACATTTTAAATTAACCATATTTCTTATCTGAGCTTTGTCATGTGCCTTGGTACCTTTTCTTGCTTCTCTCTGCTTCTGCTCATGACTGTAAGGATTCAGGCATTATGCTGGCCTGCCCCTGTCACTTGGCAGAATGCACTCAGGCAGTACCCTGGTCAGCCCAGGTGCAAAGAACCCCTTTAAAAGAAAGACCTCAACTGTCTTATGCTCTCTCTCCTCTCTTTCCTTCTGTTCCCCTGGGGCAGGCAGGACTTTTCCTGTCTCTTCTCTTTTGTCCTCTCTCTGTGTCTCTTTACCTCTTTTCTCCCTCTCCCCACCCATTCTAATAAAACTTTTCACTTAAGCTCTGTCTTCCTGGATTGTTTGTCCCACTGCCTCATCATCCTTGCCTGCTATGGAATCCGCCAAAGTTCCCCACATACATTATTCCTGCCAATGACTCCCGATTCCATCCTTCTTCCCCCCAGCTTTCTCAGTTTGGTTCTCCTGCTTAATCTTATCCTGTTTAGTTATTGACCAGTCAGTTTCTTTATTAAACCAATCACACCAACACATATTCACAGTGTTAAGGAATATTCCACAGTTTCTGCCTTTAGGTTCCTGTCTTGAGTTCCTTCCCTCAGAGATGGACTGCTACCAGGAAGTGTAAGATGAAATAAACCCTTTCCTTCCTGTTGCTTTTGGTCATAGTGTTCACCATAGCAACAGAAACCAGACTAGGACAATATGAAAGTTGAGCTATACACAAAGAAAAATTGAAAACTAGATCAATAACAATTACCTTTATAGAGGAGGGTGACAATTAGTTACAGGTGAGTTCCCCTCATTACTTGAATTTTGCAATAAATCAAGCAGGATCAGAACTCCTTCAGAAAAATATTTCAGATGGTCTTCACTGTGTTCTGTTGATGTGGGAACCTCTATGGAGGCAATCTAGTCCTTGTTTAGAAGATCATAGCATTTGGTTGGCTTTTGCAAGTGTCCCTCCATGTAACCTGTGGAAAGGTGAACTCTGAAGGTATAGACTCATCTCACTTGCCAGGCATTCATGGGGACCAGGACATAGTTTGGGCCAATAAAATGTGAGGAGACATCTGCGGGTAGGTGCAGAAGTTTTAGGAAATATTTTTTTACTCTTGAAAGAAACACACAAAGTTGGCTGGAGAAATGTCTCAGTGGCTAAGAGAACTTATTGCTCTTGCAGATGATCCAGGTACAGTTCCCAGCATCCATATGGCTCACAACCATCCATATCTCTGGTTCCAGGGGTCATACCCCCTCTTCTAACATCTGAAGGCTCCAGGCATGTACATGGTAGACATATACACATACAGTGAAAATACTCATACACAAAAATAATTTTTTTAAAAAAAGCTTCAAAAAGAGACACTGGAAAAGGGTAGGTTTCTTCCTCCCCAAGACATAATGATGATTACATGTACTCCCTGGATATCACAGCCCCAGTTCAAGATGTAAGCCTTCTGCTTCTGCTCTAGCCACCAGGCCTGCTGCCTCTGCTCTGTAAGCATAAAGCCAAATAACTTTTTCTTCTCTAAGATGCCTTGGTTATGGTGTTTTGTCAGAGCAATAGAAAAGTAACCAATACACACAAAAGGACTTTGTAATTGCCTTGACAAACAGTAGTGGCAAATATGAGGTTGTGTGAATTCCAAGATCACGAAAGATAATAGGAGCTGGCCATGGTAGCTTATGCCTGGTTTCCTAGTACTTGAGAATCTAAGACAAGAGGATCATGAGTTGAAGGTCAGCCTGGGCAACATAGTGAGTTTCAGTCCAGCTTGGGCTACATAATGAGACTCTACCTCAAAGAACAGAATGGAACAAAAAAGTAATTTGGCTACTTGGAATTTTTTCTCTTGGAGTGCTCACTCAGGGAAGCCTGCCACTACAGACACCTTGTAAGGAACCCAGACCACATGAAGAGCGCATGCAAATGTTCTGGCTGATAGCCCAGTGGTCTGCAACAATAGCCAGACAAGTGAAAGAATAGTGTCTGTCCAGATGATTCAGACCAGTATTCCAGCCACCCAGTGGTGCTGTGGGACACAGAGACAAGCTATTCCCACCAAGCTCTCCTAAAATTAAGATGTGCGGACACAAGACATGGTGTTTCACTGGGGTTCTGTGTAATCCATTACAAGGATAACGACTACAACAGGGGCAGTATGGGAGGGTTAAGCTTCATCTCTGGAGCCCAAGGTTTGAGTGTGCATTCTGTCACTTACTCCCTGTGTAACTGTTAACAAGCTGTTCCGATTCTATTCCTCACTTCATGTGTGAAATGGGAACAATAACATTAAAACTGTCACTAAATAGTAGTACCAGTGTGTAAAAACATTTGGGCCGGTGTTCTATGCATAGTAAATTATGACTATTTATCACTAGCTATCCTGAAGACCACCAGAAAAATAAATATTAATCCAAATAAAGCTAAATGTGTTGTTTTTCTGCAGTCAGAGAATTGTTTCTCAACAGGTGGGTTACAACCCTTAGGAGTCAAACAACTCTTTTACAGGGGTAGCCTAAGACCATCGGAAAACAGATATTTCCATTATGACTTTTAATAGCAAAATTACAGTTATGAAGTAACAATGAAACAATTTTTATGAGTTGGGGGGTCATCCCAACGTGAGGAACTGTATTGAAGTGTCTAAGCATTAGGAAGGTTGAGAGCCACTGCTCGATAGGATTTTAAAATTTTTAATTATTATTATTATTTTAGATAGATTCTCCATATGTAGTTCAGTCTGGCTTCAAATTTCCTGCCTCAGTTCCAAGTCAGGGTTACAGGCATGTACATCACCCCTGTTATCTGTAGGTGTTTAAACTGATAAACAGACACAGTTTTGAAGAGTTAGGCTTCAACCAATGGAATCACACCAACAGAGGACACTTGGAAACAGGTCAAGCATTTCCCACTGCTTTCTTAACTTGTGAAATTACTCAAGCAGGGGATGGGGAAATAGTTCAGTGGTTAAGAGTGCTTGTTACACAATCATGAAGACTGGAGTTTGGATCTCATTGCCTGTATAGTAGGTGGGTTTCCCACAAACACTTGGAACTCAAGCTCTGAGAGAGTCAACATCCTCTACTGGCCATCTTGAACAAAGAACTGTACACACACACACACACACACACACACACACACACACACACACACACAATTTTAAAACAGATTTGTTTATTTTATTTAATGTGTGTGGACATTTCCCCTGCATATATGTTCAAAAAGGACATTGGATCCCTTGGAACAGGGTAGTTGTGAGCTAACATGTGAGTTCCGAGAATTGAGCCTAGATCTTCTGCAAGAGCAGCCAGGATTTAACCACTGAGCCATCTCTTCAACACCACGCATATTTTAAAAGCATGTTTAAAAAACGCTTCAGCAGGAAAGTGGAAAGAATAAGAGAACAAAGGGCTGATATCCATACTTAAGCACTCAACTGCTTTTCTGAAGAAGTTTGAAGTAAATCACAAATATCCTGACACCCACACGAGTCTCTGAAAAAGCAACTACGCAGTTCTGCATGCTATGGGGCACTCTGGGTTGACACTGGTGACTGTTATTGGCATTGAAGTGGACCAGGGCCAGAGAGGCTGTGTTCTGCAGCCTGGTGTCACTTCATCTCAAGGTCAAACTGTCTGCCAGGACTTTGCAGCATCGCCTTGTAGGAAGATGTAGTTGTGAGGGAGTGTGTGGGTGTACACACCTAAGGTGCTGCCATGTGTTATCCTTTACATCTGTTTTATTATAAAAAATTACACATAAATTGCTGGGATGTAAAGATGTACCAAAAAAGTCTACAGGAACAGCAGGGGAAAACATTGCCTGCGACCCCACCCACTAATGGCAGCCATTGTTAACATTTGAGTGTTGTTCTTTCTGGTCCACGCTCTCCCCATGACTGACATCATGTTAAATACGCATGCGGTTTCCCTATCTCAGGCATACTTTACACAGATTGTTTAAAGTCTCCTGACCACTGCTCACTTACCACAGCCTACTGGAATGGATGGGTGCTCAATGCCTATAACAACAACACTCTGTTTTCTAAAACTTCATCTGAATTGTTGCTTGTTGATTTGCTTCTGCTCAACCTACTAATAATCTCAATTCTCTGAATGACTTCAAGAAGAAGATGTGTGCTGTTCCTATCAGCAGGGCAGACACAGTGACTGCTTGACTAATAGCAGCCTGAGTGAAGTTGGGCCATCTTCCGCCCAAGACCTTAGGGAACCGGAAGCTGTTTCATTTTTGTTCTTGTTTTGGTTGTTGTTTGTTGGTTGGTTTTTTGAGACAGGGTTACTCTGTATCTCTTTGGAGCCTGTCCTGGCACTCGCTCAGTAGACCAGGCCTTGAACAGGCTGGCCTTGAACTCACAGAGATCCTCCTACCTCTCCTCCCGAGTGCTGGGATTGAAGATGTGTGCCACCACCACTTGGCTTTGCTTTTAAGACAAGGTCTCACTATATAGCCCTTTCTGGTCTTGAGCTCACAGAGATCAGCTTGTCTCTGCCTCTGGCAAGCTGGAGCTAAAGAGATTTACCATCATACTTGGCTACATTTTGAAAGGACTGGAATCAGCACAGGACACACCAAGACCCTCATCTCTGTGTTCCTGCCTTTACCTCCAGCCCTTCAAGAGTCAGCACCCACCTAGGAGCATATGTAGACCTCCTGCATAGCAGTTTGCCACCACTGACTGGTGGACATTCACCTGATGGAATTGAACCTTCTAATCTTACCCCCAGCCACTTGAGCTTCTTCCTCTATGTGATTCCAGGAAGGCCCCAAATCTCAGTCTCACTAGATGTAAGTCACATGAAGCTCAAGTTTTAGTCAACCACCCACTCAGCAGCTTGACAAACCTCCAGCCACACAGGATAACGTGAAATCTGGATGGAGTATCTGGAAAGTTCTCTTGTGATGATGAATTTCCTCCTGATAGTGTTTATGGCTCACCCTTGTAGATCTGTTAGCCCTCAAATATACCCTCACCACGGCCCCAGGTTTATGCTGTAGTTCTCTGAAGTCTCCTGCCGTTTCCCTCAAGTTCATTACATGCTCCTGTCACTTAGAACATGCTGACATTTGTCCTTAGTGATGTCCAGTGGTGATAAGGGTAGGTGTGGGTTTAAAACAGAATGGACTGTCCTTTCCCAAGCATTTGCCTCAGATAAGGCTAGCTCAGGTTGTCAAGCAAAGAGATGATGGTGTCCTAATGCACCAGAAAGCAGCTGCTTCTCCTGGGAAAGGGTATCTGTAATGATTTAGGTGTTATCAGTTTCACCCAGGTCCCCTCAGATGTCCCAATATTCAGCCACCTCATTCTTTCCTGATAATTTTCACATGAGCTTCTTTCTAAGGGTAATTTGACTGACACTGAAAGTCAGAAATCCACAGAATTAAATTTTCATTCTATTCTCAGCAGTATCAGTCATTATCTATAATAAATCAACTCACTCTTTTTAACATTTATGGTTCTCACTTCATGGTTTGAGCTAAGCTTGAGAGGTTCTCTTTGTGAGTATTCAAGCACACTCAAAAGAATATATGCTACACCATAGTTCCTGCTGCCATAATCACTACTACTGAAGCTGGGAAAAGCACCCTTCTGGGCTCCTTGGGTCTCTTGATCCCAGCAAAGGTGATCAGCTGATTGGCCCTGCACATCATGGATTACACTAGTTTCATTTCCTACTGGGAAGGAACTCGTTATTCTGCTCAAGCCCAGTAGTATAACCAAGCCAGGGCTCAAAACTGGCCCTTACATGTTTATCCCTGGAGCTGACTCTTAGATCAACCAGAGTCCACTCAAAGATAAAACACACACATATATGTAGCAGGACTGATGAGTTGGCTCAGCAGGTAAAGGTGTTTGCTGCCAAGTCTGATGTTCTGAGTTCGATCCCTCGTAGACTAAGGGAATTGGTTCCTCTGATCTCTATATATGCACTGTGGCATGTATGCATACAAACAGATATTCTTATAAGTGTGGCAATTTGCATCATGAAAGTTTAACATGAACATTATTGACTCTAAAGGAGAATTGAAATAAAAAGACTTGTTTTAATAAGGAGCAAAGAACTGTAAAACTAAAAATGCAGAAGTAGAAATTTGTATACAGTTTTCACTACCCTTCGAACTGAAATAGCATGCTCAAGAATGAGCTTCTAAGCCCGTGGAGGCTGCAACCAAGACTTTGTTGGCGGGAGCATGGTGGTTTGCTGGCAGGCAAAAGAGTTATGCATTTAAGGTACTCTACTATCAGTACTTTTGGAAATCTGTCATGTGGGATTCCAAAGGAACCATGGAAATGCCATGCCTTGAAACTTGTTTAAAACTGTCTGACATGACACCATGGGAGGCTGTTCACAAGGAGGTACTTCTATGGCATTCCCCTCTGAAGGCACCAGAAGTTTGGGGGAATCTGCTTGCCTTTGGGAACTGCTGGCCACAGCATTCTGAGGGACTGGTGTTTGCCCTTCGTGATCTGGATATGGGAGGAGTTGTAAGCATAACTGGGGTTGGTTGCTGCAGATATCACACACTAGAGCATCTCAGAATGCTGCTGCATGTGGTACCCACAGTCTCCTGCCCGCCTGAGTCTGAAGATGCATAAACTGTAGCAGCCTGGAAGAGAGGCTTACCCAAAGCAGGAAGATGGAGCTTCCCCTTCAGAGCCTCTCTAGGCTCCCGACACAAACTTTAGATTTTATCATTTGGCAAAGGAGAAGTAATTACAAGGCCCAGCAGTGCTAGTACACAGCCGGCAGGAAAGGATAAATTTGCATCTGAGACAGCACACTGAACAAACACTGAATTATCTCGAAATGAGCTGTCCAATATAGTGTTCCATTATCCTCACATGGCCATTTCAGTTTGTATTCAATAAAATTAAGTGAACATTTATATTTTTAGTATCCAGTCACACAAGGCCACATTTCAAGAACTTGGTTGCCTTGTGTAGGTAGTGTAGGTAGTGGCTACTGTATTAGAATATGCAGTTTGCTTCCTTGCTCATCTAACAATTCATACTTGCCTCTTTGCCTTGGTCAGCCGGAAACTTGGAAACAGACACATCAGTTTCCAAGGCCAAAGACAAGGTCGCTCTCTAACAGAGCCCAGGCCCTCTTCAAAGGAAGAGAGCTTACTTTCACTTTCCTTAATCACAATTTCCTAGTCTACTTGTTTTCTCTGTTGAATTCTTTTCAGTAAATCTCATTTTAAAACATGAATCTCAAGATTAGAATAGGTAAATGAAAACCTCCTAAGCAGAGGACACTTCATTTTAAAGTTGGATGGATCCTTAAGTAATCAACTTTCTTATTTCCCAAATAAGAAGTTAATGAAACCAATCACTTCTAGACACAGAATCATAGCTGTGATGATGACGCAGGTTTCATGACTCCTCTTCTGGGTCTCACTGCACAGGATTTACTGCCTGTCTTCAAGATACGAAGGTGACATCACCCAAGGAAATAATTAGACCAGAGAGTTAACCATGATTCATGGCTCTCTTCTGAATTCTAAATATAGGGATGAGAAGGTCAGGTAGAGGGAGGCATCACACAGCCCCAACAAGTTCAGCCGAATCACTTGTTCTCCTTATTTATGGAGATGGGGTTCGTTGGTTATCATTTTGCAGCTGGTCTTTGGGACCCTGCTCATGCCTTAGTTGTTGCTATATTCCAGCCTACCTTGTGGCCCTATTACTTCTGATTCCTCTTGGTTTCCAGGGGTGTCTCTGTCCACTCAGCTAATGTCCATTTTCTCTTTCCCTTGTGAAAATACAAGGTCATGGCATACTCTAATTGGCTGAAATTGCAGACATAGAAATGTGACAGTAATTAACCCGTAAATGTGGTTTATGTGATTGTGAGCCCATGGGGTGGCAGCCTGTGCTGCATTGCATTTCCTGTATCATAGTTAGCTATCATAGTTAGCTCCCAACTCTGCCTACACCTGCATCTTCACTCACTTATTGCTATACCTGGTCCATACAATGTCATTCTCTCTCTCTCTCTCTCTCTCTCTCTCTCTCTCTCTCTCTCTCTGCCTTCCCTCCTCTCCACTCCCCTCCCCTCCCCTCCCTTCCTCTCCCCTCCTCTCCTCTCTTCTCCTCTCCTCTCCCTCTGTCTGACAGGGTTTCACTATGTATTCATGGTTGGCTTAGAACTTGCTATGTAGACCATCCTGCTCTTGAACTTACAGAGGTCTTCCAGATTTTGCCTCCCAATTGCTGCCTGGCTGCCATCTTGTCTCTTATCAACACAGGGCTTGGATGGAGTTGTCCTCTAATCTAACCAATTCTCCTCTAGGCAGCAGAACTGTTTTTTTTTTTTTTTAAGAGATCCTTTTTTTTAAGATTTATTTATTATGTATACAGTATTCTGCCTGCATATATGCCTACAGGCCAGAAGAGGGTACAAGATCCCATTACAGATGTTTGTGAGCCACCATGTGGTTGCTGGGAATTGAACTCAGGACCTCTGAAAGAGCAGTCAGTGCTCTTAACCTCTGAGCCATCTCTCCAGCCCTCTGTTCTTTTTTTTTTTTTTAAAGATATAGTTTATATACAGAAAGTTCATTTTTTGGTGTGCAGCTCTGTGAATTCTGACAAGCACAGTCAAATAACTACTACCATAATTAAGACATAGCATGGCTCTGACACCCCCAAAGCTCCCCCAGAACCCTTTGCAGTCAGTGCCTCTTTTCATTTCTAGCCACTGACAACCACCTATCTGTTTTCTATCCATATAGCATTAGCCTTTTAAAAATATCATGCAAAACAGAATTATATAGTGAGTATTTCTTTATAGCTGTGGGCACTTTGCAGCTGGCCTCATGCATTCCCCAAATTGGTCCTATTCTATCCACCCATGTTGTAGTGTGTACTGTTTGCTCCTCTTACTGCTAAGTAGAATCCCACTGAGTTAATGGGGAGTTTGCCGATCCTTCCTCTAGTCAATGGCCTGAACTTTTTTTCCAAGATTTTGGAAGCTGCTACAAACACTTGCCTCGTGTGTGTGTGTGTGTGTGTGTGTGTGTGTGTGTGTGTGTGTGTGTGTGTGTGTGTGATATGTGAACAAACATTTGCACTTTACTTAAGTCTTAGAAATCCATTGCTGGGTTGGATGGTGTATTAGTTGCTTTTCTGACACTGTGAGAAAATACTACACACAAGCAATTTAAATAAAAACGGGTTTGGTTTTGTTCATGGCATGAGGATACAGTCCATCATGGCAGGGAAAGCATGGTGGCCGGAGTGTGAGGCAGCTGGTTATGTTGCATCCACAGTCAGCAAGCAGAAAGTGATGGCTTCTGCTGGACCTGCTTTCCTTTTCTAAAACTGTGTAGCCCAGACTGACATCAAGCTCATGACCCCTCCACCACTGTCTCTTCAGCATCTGCCCACCAGAGTGTTCTACCACAGTGGCACCTTCTTCTATTTATTCACCAGAACCCTGGGGCACGGGATGCTGCTGCCTACATTTAGTGAGGGTATTTTTGCCCCAGTTAAACCTCTCTGGACATGCCTGTACAGACCTACACAGAGGTCTGTCTGCTAGGTGATTTTAAACCCTCTCAAAATGACAATGAAGATGAACCATCACAGACGTGAGAGCATTTCTAACTTCAAATGAAAATTGGAAAATTGTTTTTCAAAGTATTACTCACCCTATGTGGAGACCTTATTGCTGCATGTCTCCTCTGCATTTGCAATAGTTCAGAATTTTTCCTTTTATTAGTTCTTTGAGTATTTCATAAATGTATTTTGATCATAGTCACTCTCTTTCTCCAACTCCTCCCAGATCCCCTCCTTTCCCACCTTCTGTCCTCTTGTTTTTAAACCCATCAGGTACAACTTTTGCTGCCCATAATTCTTGAATGTGTGGCCTTCTACCGGAGTATGGTGAACCTATCAGGGCTGACACCCTCAAACACAACTGACTCTCCCACTCGCAATAGCTATCAAGTTTTAAGAAGTTTTGAATGGATGCTCTTAGAAAACAAAACAAAACAAAACTTCAAATGTGTGTTATGGATATAGATCCATGGGTAAAGTGATTGTTGGGCAAGTTTGGGTCCCTAGCACCCATGTAAACATTGTATGCTATAGTGGACATGTGTAGCCTCAGCACTGTGGGGCAGACAGGCAGATCCAAGATGGCAGCAAGGCTAGCTGAAACAGTGCGCTCTGGGTTCACTGAGAAATTTGGTCCTCCCAAAATATAAGATGGAAAAGTGAGAGAAGAAGACATCACAGCATCAGCTTCTTGCCTCCACATGTACTCACAAGGGCAAAGGCACGGACATGCATAGTGTGCATGCTCATAGATACACAATTTAATGTCTCCTTGTTACTTCCTTAGTCTTCAAGATCTTAGGGATCTGTGAGCTCAGACTATTCTTACTTCACCCAGGAACTGGGCCCAGTGAGGGCTGGGTCCTGTTGAAGGTTACAATGAACCAAGCATCTTGGAGTCTTCAGGGACCTAGGAATTGAAAAACAGTTTATCTCAGCAAAGGTGAACACGCTGAAGGGTCCAGTCTTGTGTTCCTGGGCTCCCTTTCCTTAGTTATCAGACAGTGGGAATACTTCCGGTAACATACATTCTGTCAGGTCATTTCTGTGTTTCCAAGGTTTGCACAGCTTCCCGTTTGACAGATGAAGTAAGAAACCATGTGCATTGTAGAAAATCCAAGCTCACTCAGAACAGAGTAACTGACTATGGGGCCAGAGAGACCTGCACCCACATCTTGGCTCTGTAATGATTAGCTGTGTCATCTCCAGTAAGATGCTTTATAGTCACAATGGAGCCGAGTGTTATCCATTTTCCACATTGGATAGAATTGGATGAAATACTGCAAATGAAAGGATGGTGCCGGACGTATTCATCATGTAATATTTTTATTAGTTACTCTACAATACTCAAGCCTACCAGGATTTGCGCTGAACCTACAAACCCAGCCTTGTCTCTATTCCTACCTTACTCTCCCATACTCCAGTGCTAGAGTTCTCTATGCCTTAAAAGTCTTCCCCCATTTCCTACCCCCCCAGGGCCTTCTTATATAGCCAAGGCTAGCCTTTGATTGTGATCTTCCTGTTTCAACATCCCGAGATCTGGGGATGGACTTCTTCACCAGACACCCTTCTTGATCTCTTGACCTGAAAGACTCAGCTTTGGGATCTCCTCTGGAGATCCTCCATGAAGCGTACGTAGGTGGTGTCATGAGCTGTTTCCATGGAGACTGAGGTAAACTTCAGATGTGAGAGCCCAAAACAGCTTTCTTTCCGTCTGAGTTTCAGTTCTAATCCTGACTGTGTTGCTTGAAGACCTGCCTCTCTGATGTGGTATGAGATGAATGGTCTGAGGAGTTTTGTAATGATAGTAGGCATGGATCTCAATAAAGGCCAGACCCGGCCTATAGTAAGAACTGGATTATAGTACTCATTCCTAATGACCAGTATTTAGAAGCTATTATCCTATTTTCAGGGATGAAATATTTATTTATTTAGTTATTGTGCATGAGTGTTTTGCCTGCATGCCTGCATGTGTGCATTTGTGTGTGCAATGCCCACAGAGGCCAGACAATAGCATCTGATTCCCAGAAATGAGAGTTACAGCCCAAGTCCTCTGCAAGAGCAGCCAAGACACTTAACCACAGAGCCATCTTTCTAGCTCCATTATTTTGTTTTTTAAGTAATACTTTATTTATTTCACATATTTATACAATGTATTTTGACATTCATCCACAACTACCTTCATCTAGTTCCCCGTAGTGTCCCCAACTAGAAGCTGGGCTTTGTGAGGTAGGGGTGATACATGATACAAAGTCATGTATCTCAGTCTGACTTTGAACTCGTTGTGTGGTTAAGAATAAGCTTGAATGTCTGGTCCTCCTGATTCTACATCCTGAATGCTGAGATTACAGACATATGCCACCACACCTTCTGTATAAGTGCTGGAGATCAAACTCAGAGTTTGGTGTGTGTTAGGCAAGCACAATCAATTGAGCCACAGCCCTTCCCACTTAAAAATTTTTATTTTTTTGGTTTTTAGAGACCGGGTTTCTCTGTGGCTTTGGAGGTTGTCCTGGAACTAGCTCTTGTAGACCAGGCTGGCCTCGAACTCACAGAGATCCGCCTGCCTCTGCCTCCTGAGTACTGGGATTAAAGGTGTGCGCCACCACTGCCTGGCAAAAAATTTTAATTTTTAATTCTCTCTCTCCTCTCTCTCTCTCTCTCTCTCTCTCTCTCTCTCTCTCTGTGTGTGTGTGTGTGTGTGTGTGTGTGTGTGTGTGTGTGTGTGTGTGTACCATGAGTCTTTGGGTACCCTTGGAGGTCTGAAAGGGGTGTCAGATCCCCTGGAACTGGAGTTGTAAGTGGATGTGATTTGCCCAATGTGGGGGCTGGGAACTGAATTTGGCTCTTCTGGAAGAGCAGCACACGCTCTTAACCACAGAGACATTTCTCCAGCCCCACAGAAGCTGGTACTGTATACAGAGTAACTGGGCTCTGAAATACCTGATGACATTTCATTGCTTCTTTATCCCTCCTTCACTCTACTTAGTATCTAATGTATAGATGCTACTTTGTAATACTTTAAGTATAAAGAAATTTTGTGCCCCATGCTGTCTCCCTACCACCCTCCATGGGATTATGAGGAATGTAGGTATCCGCAGACTTGGATTCTAGAGCAAACTAATTCTCACTCCAACATGGCTTCCTTTGTCAGACCATGGTTCTCTTTAAGATATGCCCTCACCCTGGGTATCTGAGCTTTTCTATAGTCACCTGAGCATCTGCTTAGGCTGTATCCTGTATTGACTCCTGGCCACAGATGAAGTAATGAGACCCTTCCCCTGCCTTGTGACGTTCCATCAAAGGCCCCAACTCTGTCCTGAATAGTAGCAGCAGTCTGACCATGTCTTAAGAGGCATATCTGTTTTGAACTTGCCCCTGTATTTTGTTAGGGAAAACCTAACCTAGCTGTGAGATTTTCAAGAGCAGGGACAATTCTCTTAGCCTTTGTGTCCACTCTCATGTCTTACCCTGTACTTCTACTGAGCAACTTAGTTCTCTGTCGTGTCTGAATACCATTATCACTCTGGTCTGTCAACAACAGAGATGATAACAACTGATTATTGCCAAGTCATTCCTATGTGCTAAATCTATCGTCTCACCACCATACCACGAGGTAACTTCATTTTACCCTCAATTTACAGACAAGGGAACTGAAGCTTAAAAATGGGTAGTCACTGGTCCTGAGGTCAGTCAGATGATTGGCGGAGGCAAGAGAGAGCTCAGGTAGCCTGACGCCAGAGCCCATGTTTCTCTCAGTGGCACCCTGCCCACCTCCTCTGCCATCAGAGAGATGGATAGGACTATATTTGTCCTACTTGCGTCAAAGGATAGTCTGAGAACAATAAAATGAAATAACTGTAGAGGGCTTAAAAATAAAAAGAAGTTAGAGATTCAAAGGAAAAGCATTGTCATTAAACCTTGGGGATTTCCAGACATTATTTCATAGCTCTGGTTCTCTGACCTTATTATCTGCTACCATCTGTCCTCTATTAAAGGTTTCCCAAAGGGATGGTATTGATGAGAACCCAGTGGTACTAGGAGGAAATCACTCCCCTAAGTGGTTCTGGGTGACCCTTAAACCTCTGCCCTTGCAGACAGAGAGGGTTCTGAGACATTCAGTTTTAGTGTTTTATTCAAAAGGATGGCAAAGAAATGAAAAAAAAAAAAGAAGGTCCTTTTTTCTGGGGATACTTTTAGGATTTGGATGAGCAAGATTGTATGTCCCCTTTTCCTAAGGCTCCTGTAGGGCCAGTCTTACAGGAGGATGCTGTCTGGGATGGTGCCTGAACGTTAAGTAACTCCAATGGGAGCCCTGAGTCTCAGCAGGTAAAGGAACTTGCTGCCAGACCTGGTGACCCTGAAGATCCTTGGACACAAGAGTCCTGCAAGTTGTTCTTTGACTTCCACACATGTGCCACAGTACACACACACACACACACACACACACACACACACACACACACTTTTGTAAAATCAGATTTTTTATTTTTTAAATTTCATTTTACATTCTAACCTAAGTTCTCCCTTCCACCCCTCCTCCCACCTCCCTCTCCTCCTCCTCCTTCTTTCCCACCCATTCCTCTCAACAGGTAAGGGCTCCCATGGGGAGTCAAGAAAGTATGGCACATTAAGTTGGGGCAGGACCAAGCACCTCCCTCTTGCATTAAGGCTGAGCATGGCATCCCCTCTTAGGGAATGGGCTCTAACAAGCTAGCTTATGACCAGGGATAGATCCTACAGCCAGGGGCCCCTCAGATAGACCAAGCTTCACAACTGTCTCCCACATAAGACTGGCCAAGTTTGGTGTTATGGAGGCTTCACAGCTGTTGGTCCAGAGTTTACGAGTTTCCAAGAGCTTGATTGATCTGTCTCTAGATTTCTCCATCATGATCTTGACCTCTGTTGCTTATATATTCCCTCCTCCCTCTCTTCGACTGGATTCCTGGAGTTTGGCCTGGTTCTTGGTTGTGGATCTCTGCATATGGTTCCATCAGTTATTGCATGAAGGCTCTGTGATGATATTTGGGGTATTCACCAATCTGATTACAGGGGAAGGGCAGTTTGGGCACCCTATCCACTATTGCTAGGGGTCTTAGCTGGGTCATCCTTGTGGATTCTTGGAAATTTCCCTAGTACCAGGCTTCCCCCTAACCCCATAGTGGCTCTCTCTATCAAGGTATTTCTTTCCTTGTGCTGTCTCTCCGTCTCTCCCCCACTTGACCAACCAGAATTTTAAAGAACTTTGGGTTTGGGAGAGGGGTCAACTTGTGGTAGTGGAGGAGTGTATTGTGTGGTAGGAGAAGGGCTCTAAACACAGATGCACTGATCAGGTTCCCTTGTCAATAGGCAGGTTCTCATTCTGCTCCAAACAATAGGAGATAGCACAACAACCACTACCCATTTTCTCATTGACTAAGTAACTCCAGAGACAGGAACTAGAGAGTTGGCTCAGAGGTTAAGAGCACCTGCTGCTCTTGCAGAGGGCCAAGGTTAGGTTTCCAGCAGTCACATTGCAGTTGCAGCCATCTGTAACTCCAGTTTTAGGTGATTCAACACTTTACTATCGTACCTGCATACATGCTTGTATACATACATACATGTGTGCAGGCAAAACACTCATATACATAAAATAAAAATAAATAGTTCTTTAAAGAATTGCAGAGCTTGTTGCTGCCAAACCAAGAGAAGCTCAAGACAATGTGACTCTGCTTCCATTAAAGAGAATGCTGTAGGTGACACTGACAGCCCCCATTTACTGTGTCAGGAGAGAGGACGTGTGTGCTTGATAGGCCTCATCTCACTTGTTTCAACAGCCTCACAGGGTAGGCTCTATTATTATCCCACCTCAACAAAGGAAGACAAGGCACTTGGAGAGGTTGAGTCACCTGCCCAAGTGGCTCAGGTGGATTGCACTCCCCTTTCTCCCTAGCTTTTTACTGCAAAAAAGTCAAATCAAATCTTGTAAAATGAAAATTTGACAGGGTACAATGGCAACCAAGTGCTTCACTGGTTATGCTTAATCTTATATTTTTGGCTGTGAGCCTAGCCTTTAACGGCTGAGTCATCTCTCCAGCCCTGGTTATACTTAATCTTTAACCTATCATTTTATAGTTTTGTTTGATCCTATATTTTCTGTAGTTTGTGAAACACTAAGATACAGTAAAAATCTGTCTCATTTTTAAAGATGCCACATCCAAGGTGCTGCTACTATGTGAAGCCCTCTGAGCCCAAGTAAGACAAAGCTATCTCCAGCTGGTTGAAAGGAGAGATGCCCTGGAACTGTTGCATCCGGAGAGAAGCCTTGGGAATTCCACAGACACCTCTTGGGCCTATCTATTTTTCCATCTTTGAGTATCTCTTTTCTGGTTTGCTTGTTTGTTGTTGTTATTGTGGTTTTCCTCCATTGCTCTCCACCTGCACATTTATAACTGACAAGGAGGTTGTCAGGAAGAATGACTGATGGAAAGTGCTGAAAATGAATGCACTCAGCAAACAGAGAAATCCTAACTAGTAATAAGCATAATTGCTCTTCAAAATCTATCCACAGCCCTCGCCCCCAACAGCAGGCAAACAAAGGCAGAGCATGTTCACATCAGACACCTCCTTAGCTGGGGGATAGGAAAGTGTTGAAGGAATGAGTCAGTTGTCAACTGTACTGCAGGCTTATCTCTGCCTGTGCCTCAGGTGGCCTGCCCTGCTCCAGATTTGCCCCCTTTTCTAAGGCTGAGCACTGGGGTACTGGAGGGTACTGGACAGAGGGGTCTCAGGGTCCTACCTTCTTTATACTGTATTCCCATGACTGATGCTCTCTCCAGTTCCGTTTCCCAAGTGCAAATTAGGAACATGGTCTATTTGTACAACAGTCACTAGAATATTGGGAGGCTATGGCCTGCTAACATTAAAAAAATTCAGAAACATGCAGGCCAAGGCAGGGAGGAGAGGGTGTAAGTAGGAAGGAAGATGATTTGAAACAATAAGGTGTGTGTGTGTGTGTGTGTGTGTGTGTGTGTGTGTGTTTCTGTTTTTTGTTTGTTTTTTTTTTTAGTTTTTTTTTTTTTTTTTTAGTTTTTCAAGACAGGGTTTCTCTGTGTAGCTTTGGCTGTCCTAGAACTCACTCTGTAGTCCAGGTTGGCCTCAAACTCACAGGCTTGAGTATTAAAGACCATACGTGTATCAAGTTGTCATGTCCTTCTTGTGACTGTCTGGAAGAGCCTGCCTACCATGGACTGGCCCAAGAAAAAGTAGTACCAATGGTGGAAAGATCCTTCCTGGAACAGAATTTTCTCTCCTGTCTATGTGTTCCTTCAGGTGGGAGTAGGGTGAGAGATATGATTAACTTCATATTTTCCTGCTCAGTGAGAGGCCGGAGTAAGTCAGTATCTTAGTATCTTTATGACATCTGATGTATAGAACCACTGAATTCTCAGAAGCAGTTGTCTTATCCAGTTAGAAACTTCTCCCTATTTACAAATGCTGTCGAGTCTTTTAAAAAACAATTTGGCAGCATGTAGTGCATGACTTAGGATGTTTATGTTTGAAAGTAAAAACTCAAATGTAAGTGGTTTAAACTAGAAAGGTAATTTATTACTTATTTTTGTTTTAAAGATTTAGTTTTGGATCCAAGCTACCACTTGCTACCAGGAACCTGGTAGCTACCATCTTGTGGTAGAGACCCAGGCAGACTGCCAACATTCTATTGCACTTTCCCTTTCATTAGAGTTGCTCAAGTCCCTTGGTTGCTTGCCAGGATCATCCATCTCATCTCAGCCCATCTCCCTCCCGCTGGAACTCATCAGATCCCAGCTCAATACCCTTCAGCTATTGTGTGTGACCAAAAATCTAAGAGCCTTGTCATCTGCCTGACTGGGACCCTCTAGCTGGACTGGGATCCAGCATTGAAAACCATAATCTGAGAGTCAGACGGTTGTGCTTTGGGAGTTGGAGGCCAGCCTGGTCTATAGAGAGAGTTCCAGGACATTCAGGGCTACACAAAAACACCCTATCTCAAAACAACGACAACAAAAACAAACAAACAGAAAGAAAACCATAACCAGGACACACTACCAGCGGAAACTTGTTCCAGATTCTTTGACCAAACCTCTAAGCTGAAGACCTGGATAGAGGCTGTATCCCAAAATATCAGTTAAACAGAGAAATTGAGACTCCAAGCCTGTATGGAATTGGCTCCATCACTATAAACACCTCTGATGGAAGAAGAAAGGCATCATGAACAAAAATGGCAGGAATTAATGTACATCTTTTAATAATAACTGAATACTAATGGTCTTTATTCCCCCAATAAAAAGACACACACTAACAAATGGGCTAGAAAACAGGACTCACCTCTTGGTTGTCTCAAAGGAACACACCTCACCAACAAAGACAATATCCCCTTAGGGTAAGTGGGTGAGAAAATGTATTCTAAGCAAATGGAACTAAGACACTCTAACATCTGACAAAATGAACTTCAAACAAAATAGTCAGAACATAAATGCAGTAAACACAGGGGTACCCAATTTCATTTTTTAAAAACCTGTTAAATATAAACTACATTGTACCCCAGCAGAGTGACAGTGTGATTTTAATACCCCACTCTCACAAATTGATCATCTAGAAATAAGCTGAAAGAGAAACTAGGAAAATAAATGACAATATAAATGCAATGGGCTTAACAGATACCTACAGAACTTTCCACCCTAACAGTAAAGAACATGTTCTTCTCAGCATTCCATGGAACTCTCCCCAAAATTGATTATATATTAGGACACAAAGCAATATTCAACAAATATAGAAAAATTGAAAATTTCCTGAATTTTATCTGATCACAGCGAAATAAAGCTGGATAGCAAAAGTGATAGAAACTACAGAAAATACAGGAGTTTGTAGAAATTAAAGACACATTACTGAATATTAATTGGGTGAAGAATTAAATCAGGAAGAAGATTTAGAAATTCCTAGAATTGAATGAAAATGAAAGTACAACACACCATAACCTACAGGACTCAATGAAGGTAGTGGTCAGATGAAAGCTTCTAGAACTAAGTGCCTATGTTAAAAAAAAACCTGGAGAAATATCAATTTAAGAAATTAATGAGAATTCATGGTGTAGAAGAAGGAACAGAGATAAAAAGAAAATGGAGTAGACTTACTATTTAATGAAATTATAGCAGAAAACTTCCTAGACTTAGAAAAGAAGTAAATAGCTAAACACAAGAGCTATAAAGAATTCTGAATAGACATGACCAGAAAAGAATGTCTCCATGACACATCATAGTCAAGATGTCAAAAATCCAAAGTAGGCCCTCGGGAGATGACTCAGTGGTTGAGAGCACTGGCTGCTATTCTAGAGGATCCAGGTTTGATTACCAGTTCCCAAATGATGGCTCATGGCCACCTGTAACTCCAGTTCCAGGGGACCCAATGCTCCCTTCTAGCCTCCAAGGGCACACATGTAGTGCATTGACAAACATTCATATATACGAAATAAGATAAAAATAGTTTGAAAATCTAAAACATTAATATAATTCCTTATATCGTATCAGACCATGTTGGAATAAGACTAGTAATCCACAATAAGAGGAACTACAGACACCACACAATACTTGTAGACTAAACAATACATTTTTAAATGTATTGGGTTATTCAAGAGTCAGGGAGAAAATTCCTAAAGACAAATGATAATGGGAGCATAACCTATCGGAACCTTTGGGATGCAACCAAGGCAGACCTAAGAGGAAAGTTTATAGTGATAAGCTCTCACATTAAAGAAATCTGAGAAATATCAAGTAAATGACCCAATGATGCACCTCAAAGCTCTCACAAAACAAGCAGTCAATCCAAAGTGAATATAATAAAGATTAGGGAAGAAATCAATGAAATAGAGACCAAAAATACACAAAATCAAAAAATAGTTCTTTGAAAAAGTTAGTAAGACAAATCCTCAGCTAAACTGTCAAAAGAAATAGAAGACACACATTAACAAAATTAGAGGTCAAAAGAGTGACATTCCAGCTGACCCCAATATCATGCAGAAAGTTTTGAGAGATTTCTATGAAAACTTATGCACTAAAGGGCTTGAGAATCTAAAAGAAATAGAAGATTTTCTCAATTCATATCATCCACCAAAATGAATATAAATAACTTAACCAGGCTCAGTATAAGCAATGAGATGAAAGCATGAACCCAAGCCTTGCCTTCACAGAAAAGCCCAGGACCAGATAGATTCACTGCTGAGTTCTATCAAATTCTCAAGGAAGATCTCACACCAATCCTTTCAAAATTGCCCCACATCATAGAAAGTGAAGGGACACTTCCAAATTTTTTCTGTGATACCACTGCTATTCTGATACAAAAACCAGTTACTCCATAACAAGAAGACAAGAAAAGTACAGATCAATTTCCTTGACGAACATAGAAGCAAAAATTCTCAAGAAAACAGTATAAATTGAATTCAGAAACACACTAAGGAGATTATACATTATGACCAAATGGGATCCAATCAAGAACAGCAAAGTTGGCTCAACACAATAATCTTGATTGGCGAAGAACAGGCATTTAACAGAGTTCAGCATGTTTTCATGATAAAAATTCCTGGAGACATTTACAATGGATGGAACATACCCCCAAATAATAAAGGCTATTTACAATACACCTAGAGCCAGTGTTACACTAAATGGAGACAATCAGAGCATTTCCTCTAAAATCAGGAAAGAGATGAAGATGCTCACTCCCTCTTATTTGATCTAGTGATTGGAGGCTTAGCTATAGTAGTTAGACAAGACAAAGACATAAAATGAGTAAAAATAGGAAGGGAAGAAGTCCACCTATTCCTATTTGCTTTCTGCATGCATAAGTCTTTACTCAAAATACCCTATAGGATCCACTAGAAAACTTAGATTTAATAAACCCAGTAAAGTTGCAGGATACAAAATCAACATGGAAACCAGTAGCCTTCACATATCCCAACAATGCACTCTCAGAGAAGGAAATTAGGAAAAATATCCCACTCAAAATAACTCCAAACTAACTAAATATCTAGGAATATATCTAACCAAAGAAGAGAAAGAAGACCTACAGTGAAAACGTCAAGACATTTAATATAAGGATATCAAAGAAGATACTAGGTGAGGGAAAGGTCTTCCACACCCCCAGATTAGCAGACTTAATATTGTGGAAATGACTATACTACCAACATTAATCTACAAATTTAATATGGTACCTACCAAAATACAATGTCATATTCCAGAGATATTAGAAAAATCCAAGAATTCATATGGAACCATAAAAGAGCAATAATACCCAATGTTAGAGAGTAAGAACACAGCTGGAATTATCACTGTAGACAGCCTCAAATTATACTATATAGCTGAGTGATAAAGGCAGCCTGGTACTGGCAAAAATAGACACCTAGACCAGTGGATAGAATAGAGTTTCTCGAAATTAACCAACAAAGCGGCAGGTGGAACTCTGTTGAGTTTGAAGCCAGCCTGGTCTACAGAGCAAGTGCCAGGACAGGCTCAAAGCTACACAGAGAAACCCTGTCTTGACAAACAACAAACAAATAAACAGAAACAATTAAAAATGGATCAAAGGCCTTAATTTAAAGCCTGAAATGCTGAGAGTGCTAGAAGAAAACATGGAGATTACTCTTTAAGACTCTGGGGTATGCATGAACTTTCTGAGCAGAACTCCAATAGCACAGATACCAGTCTCAAGTGTCAACAGATGGGACTATCTGAAATTTAAAGGTTTCTGCACAGCAAAGGAAACTACCAGCAGAGTACTGGCAGCCACAGAGGAAAAAAATTCTTTGCTAGTTACACTTTAAATGGGTTAATATGCAGAATTTATAAAGAATTGTAGAAATTAAATACCAAGGAACTAAGGTTGCCAGTCAACAAATGGGTTAATGAATTAAACAGCTTTAAGAAAGATAAATGACCAATAATTATTTTAAAAGTGTTCAATTTCCCTAGCTATCCAGAAAATTCAAATTAAACTACTTTGAGATACCATCTCACCCTAGTCAGAATGGTTATTATTAAGAAATCTGACAACAAGTGGGGGTAAAAATGCCATTATAGAAATCAGTTTGGAGATTCCTCAAAAAATTGAAAAGGGAATTTCCACATGACCCAGCTGTCTTAGGGTTTCTATTGCTATGACAAACCACCATAACCAAAAAACAAGTTGTTGAGGAAAGAAAGGATTTATTTGGCTTACACTTCCATATTGCTGTTCATTATTGAAGGAAGTTAGGGTGGGAACTCAAACAACAGGGACCTGGAGGTAGGAGCTGATGCAGAGACCATGGAGAGGTGTTGTTTTCTGACTCCCCATGGCTTGCTCAGTCTGCTTTCTAACAGAACCTAGGACCACTAGCCCAGGGACGTCATCACCCACCATGGGCTGGGCCCTTCCCATTGATCACTAATTGAGAAAATGCCTTACAGCTGGATCTCATGGTGGCATTTCCTCAATGGAGGCTCCTTCCTCTCTGATGACTCTAGTTTGTGTCAAGTTGACACAAAACCAGTCAGTACAGCAGCTATTTTGCTTCTGGGTTTAAACCCAGAAAATCCTACACCGTACCAGAGAAATAGTTGCATCCCTATGTTTATTGCTGCTCTATAGAAAGGTAATGGAACTAACCTAGTTGTCCATCAATAGTTGAATGGACAGTAGGAACCTGAACCATATGAAACAGAATGCTATTCAGCTCTAAAGAAAAATGAAATCACAAAATTTACAGAAAATGGGTAGTCTTAGGAATGTGTTATACTAAATGAGGGCATCCATATCAGAAGATCAAAAAAAAAAACCCCAAATGTTTCTCCTCATATGTATATCATGTATATACATAAACAAGTGCATGTGTGGATATAGTTTAGCATGTAGAAAGGGGAAAAATGACCAATAGTAGATGATGAGGAAGGACCGGATGCAGGCAAAGGGTACATGAGTTATAAAAAAGAACGAAGCACTTTTTCTAGTTTTGACTCTGTCATGGATTTTTCTCTTTTGTGCATGGTAGAGAAGCCCATAAAAATGGAATTGATAGTGAAAGCTCAAAATTCCAAATAAAGCTCCATGGCTTTAGAATGGCTATACAAAGTGTGTGGAAGATTTTGAGATGTGTTGACTTCGGGTATGGGCAAGTCCTTGTTTGAGGAGCTGCATTGTGTGTGCATCTGTTGTATGAGTGTGTATACATGTACACAGTGGCTGTGGAGAAGTCCTATCCCTTGGCATTTTAGTTATAGGCGGTTGTGAGTCGCCGGACATGGGTGCCAGGAATGGAACTAAGGTCTCTGCAAAAGCAGTACATGTTCTTAAATGCTGAGCCTTCTCTCCAGGCCCCATGCTTCTATTTTATGATCCTCAGTTTCTAATCATTCATTGGTAGTATACAGAAATATGATTAATTTTTACGCAGTGGCCTTGGGTCCTATCACCTTGTCAAACTCACCTATTAGTTCCAGGACCTTTTTCTTTTTATAGATTCCTTGGGATTTCTTGTATAGGCAGACGTATTATCTGTGAATAGGGACACACATACTCCCAATATGTATGCCCTATATTTCTTTGATGTGCCTTGTTACAGTGGCTAAGGCTAACTATAGAACATTGAAATGGTACAGTGAGTCTTATGCAGGGAGATGTGAGCTGTGGTGTTCTTTACAGAAACACGTTGTAGGTTTTGGAAGCTCTCTTCTAATTCCAGTTTGTTGAAAGATCTTTAAAATGAATTATGACTGGATATTGAGTATAACTAAATACTTTTCCGAATCAATTAAATGACATTTGTGTTTTTTTCTTTTCCTGTGTTAATGAGGTAAATTGCATTGATTTTTACATATTGAGCCAGATTTGTACTTCTAAGGTACACTACGTCAAGATGTGTCTCTGTGGGGGTGGGAGAGGGGAGACAGAGAAAGAGAGAAAGAGAGGGGAAAGAGAGATAGGGGAGGGGCAGGGAGAAGAGAGAGCAAAGAGAAAAGGAGATTTGCATATGTACATAAATGATTTGCTAATGTTTTGTTGAAATTATATGCATGGGCCTACAGTTATATTTGTTAGGAATGTTTTTAACTACTGATTTTATGTTTGTATTTGTTTTTTTCATACTGGTTAAGCATATTCTACTTGATACTAGTTTCATTATTTTGTAGACTTGGAAAGATTTCAGTCATTATAGGGTGAGTTTTGGTAATTTCAAGAAATCTATTGCTTTCCAGTAAGTTGTAGGTTTCAGTCACACACTGTGAGAACACAATCCAGGAAAGGAGTTGTGTGAGGAGAATTCTGAGTGCCTGTGAGGACTCTCCAAGAAAACAAGACAAGAGTCTTGTGACTTCAGTTTCTTCTACCATGGAATTGTTCCTGGAATGATTTCGGCTTTTCCCAGGTGTATCGGATAGGAGTGAGTTTCTCATTATGGCTTGCAGCTGTTATTCAATTAAATGTTTTTGCCACATGGGGCTTGTCTTTGTGATTGTATACAGCTTGAACTCAAGAGAACTTTACTCATGTGACCTTTCTTAACCCTTAGAGCATAAATTGTTTGAGGAGCTGAATAAAATTGGCTATGGCATGAGACTTTAGTTCACTTCGTTATCAGCTCCATTCTCAAAGGTCCTGTTGCCTCTAAAGTGGTGGTAGTAAAACTGTTCATTGTATTTTCTCTTCAAATTAAAGCATATATATGTGTGTGTGTGTGTGTGTGTGTGTGTGTGTGTGTGTGTGTGTGTGTGTGTGATTTTATGTGTTTTGCTGGTATGTATGCATATTGCCATATGTGTCTGATGTTCATGGAGATCAGAAGAGCCCCTCAGATTCCCTGGAACTGGAACTGGAGTTACAGATAGTTGTGAGCCACTGTATGGGTTCTAAGAACCACAGCCAGGTCCTCTGAAAGCATCCGGTGCTTTAACTGCTGAGTCATTTCTCTGGTCACCCTGGCATTTCCTTTCTGGTTTGTGACTACCCTCTACAGCAGCCTCATTTCCACCCCTCATACCGGGAATTTGTGTCTTCTATCTTTCCTTGTTATTCTAGCTAGAGATTTATCAATCTTACTGGCCTTTTCATAAATGCATCTTTTGTCTTTATTTACCTTTTTCTGTTATCAATTTAATTAATTTCTGTCCTTTATTATTCTTACCTCTGACTGCTTTGAGTTTTTTTTTTTCCTAGTTTTTCAAGCGGTTGACAACAGACTTATTTTCAAACATAAGCATTTAATTACACACATTTTTCTTTTGAACACCTCTTTCATTGCTTCTCACTAACTTGATACACAATTTCAAATTCCTTCAGTTTAAAAGATTTTATTTGTGCTTATTAAGTTTATTGGTTGAGACTAAGAACTTCAAACTGGGAACACAATTTCCTAGGTTCCATATGATGGCTTTGCTGGGACTCCCCAAGATTTCCCATAACTCTTCTTTCCCTTAATTTAATTGGCACAGATGAGCCTGTTCTTGCACCTATCACAGCACCAAACTGTGCTCATTTTCTGGACTTTTCAATTGTTTGAACCAATGCTTTCCCTGTGTGGTAGTTTGAATGTAATTTGTCCCTTCCGCATAGGGAGAGGCACTATTAGGAGGTGTGGTTTTGTTGGAGTGGGTGTGGCCTTGTTGGAGGAAGTGTGTCACTGTGGGAGTGGCTTTGAGATTTCCAATGCTCCTATACCAGTGTCTCAGTTGACTTCCTGTTACCTTCTGATCAAGATGTAGGCAGCACTATGTCTGCCTGCACGCTGCCATGCTCAATGTCATGATGATAATGGACAGAAATTCTGAAATGTAAGCTGCCACCTCAGTTAAATGTATTCCTTTACCTGGGTTCAATTCCACAACCATCTATAATGGGATCCAATGCCCTCCTCTGGCAAGCAGAGTAACATGCAGACATAGCACTCATATAAATAAATAAATATTTTTAAAAAGACATGCTCTAGAAAAAAATGTTTTCCTTTATAAGAATTGCTGTGATCATGGTGTCTCTTCACAGCAATAGAAACCATAATTAAGACACCATGTATCCTAAACTAGAGTATATTGGTTTGTTTGCTGTGGGTGATGGTTTGAATGAGAAATGCCCCCTATAAACGCATGTATTTGAACACTTGGTTCCTGATTGATGGTACTGTTTGAGGGAGGTTATGGAACATTGTTATATGACAAACTTTTCCTGGCAAGATACAATACACACACACACACACACACACACACACACACACACACACACACCAATTCAACTCACAAAGGTAATCCATCACAGACCAAAGTAACAACTATAACCGATATCCAACTTGGAGAACCAATGAGTTTTTATTGGACTTCATGAGTATGTGTGGGAGATTACTTACAAGGATCAGGGATGACTCAAAAGCTGCTGAATCACTGAGAATCCCACCCCAGCACAGGTGAGGACTCAAAAACAACAACAAAAAAACTACACCTCTCCCTCCCCGGCCACCCAAAGACCTCAGCACAGCTCATGGGCTGATTGACCGGCTGACAATCCTCCCTCTGTGCAGTTCAGTTGGCCAGAAGCCTCTCCCAGCAGTGGTCGACTCATTTCTACACTGCTGGGAGGGGGCTCCCCCAAATTTCCCAAGTTTATGTTTTCCTGGACATGTGAATTTTGTTTTCTGCTTGAGTATCATGAGCATCCCCTTCCCTCCTAAAGGGGATGCTTCAATTAGGAGGAAAATGCCATACAACAAAGTTCTCATACATAGAGCCTTGCAGCAGGAAGTATGCCATAAGGGTGGGGTTTGGAGATTTATAATCCCACCTCACTTCCAGTTGCCCCTTGCCACTACCAGGGTGTGGATGGAAATGGGGTCAGTCAACTTCATGTTCCTGCTGGGCTCTAACCCTCTGGAACAGTCAGCCAAAATGAATACTTTATTTCCTAAATTGTTTTCTGGGTTGTATTTTAGTGACAGGAAAGTAACTAATACACTATGGTACTAGCAGAAGAGTTCTGACTGATATATGAACAACAAGAGGGTATGAGAGGCACAGTGGTGAATGAAACTCCAGTATACAAATGTGTCAGTATTAAGAAAAGAGGGACCCCCTTTAAATGACAAGTGGCGAAGAAGTCGTGCAGGATGAGAGGAATGCTCAGAGAGACAGAAAATTGTTTTTGAAAACCCAGAATTATGAATGAGTCAAAAAAGAGAGAGTAATTGACAGCATAAAGTACTTACAAGGGGCCAGACAAGATAAGGGGAGAGAAGGGCCCTTTGAATCTGTCAACAAGGAGGTTCTTGTGTCTGCCAAACTAGAAGAGTCCTTGGCACCCATTGCTCTGTGCCTCTTTCTGCAGAGTAAGAAACTGAAACAAAGATACATTTAATTTTTTGTTAATGTTTTGACTTGCTTTGGAGGTGGCAGATTCAAGATTGCAGTTCGTAGAGACCTGGCTCCCCCAAGCCCTTCAACACCTAGTCCTGCTCCTTTTCCTGCTCCTTTGCCTAATACTTGTGTCTTCTTCTTCTCCTTCCCCTGCCCTTTCCTCTTCTCCTCCTCCTCCTTCTCCTTCTTCTTCTCCTCCTATTGCTCCTCCTCCTCTTTCTTCTTACTGTTTGAAAACATACCTATTCTGTTCTGTTTTTGTTGTTTGTTGGCTCTCTCAAATCATTTATTAAGTTTACAGTGATAGTCTTTGAACACAATCAGCAAATCTTACTAAACAGAACTCAAACATACATTGGCCCTATTTTAGCCACAACAGGCCCTGGGGAGCTCCAGGAGCCACCTCATCAGCTAGGCAATAAAGGGAAAAGCCTGTCTTATTTATTTTGAGATAGGGTTTCTTTGTGTAACAGCCCTAGCTGTCCTGGAACTCACTCTGTAGGCCATGTCTTTAATACATATACTTAGAATCCCTCATTCCATGGTCCAATGAGAACATCAGCTTAGTACTTCTTTTTAACCATATTTTGTATGTTCCATATAGCAGATCTGAAGGGACCAGTTCCCTGCTTTAGCAGCCATGTCAGGCTCTGACTCAGCACATGTCTGACCTTGCTGGGCCTGCCTTAGTCTCTAGGAGGTCAGATACCCTCCTCGTGGAAAGGAACAATCAGAAGCTAACTGGCAGGACTCTGGATGTGCTTTTCAGCTCTGGGCAAACTTTATGGTAAAAGAGGCACAACAGTGATATTCAGAGCATAGCAACTGCCCTAGGAGGGCCTATAGGCCATAGCAACCAGTTGACCAATCAACAGAGGAAAGGCTACCCAAGCCCAGAAGCGCACCAATCCCGAGACTGTTGCATACCCCTAGACACTCCCCTTATGCTGCCCAATAAGTTCCCTGACTCGAGGTTTCTCCAGGTCCTCACACCATCCATTGTGATGAACAGACAAAGGGCCCAAGTTAATGCAGTTAGCTTGTTAAACAACAATAAAAGACTCTTTGCTTTTGCATTGGAATGGGTCTCTTGGTGATTTTGGGGTTCAGAATCCAGGCAAGGAAATTGTAGATATCTTAAGGCAACCTCTGGAAAAGGTGAACGTGATAAAGATGAAGAAGACTAAGTCAGAAATTTAATTTTAAAGAGATCCTCTGCCATAGCACAACCAGCTACTAATGAATCCATCTACCTACTCAAGTAAAACCAAGTTCTTTTGTAGCAGGCATGAGGCCCTGGATTTAATCCTAGCATGTCATAAACCAGTGGTACACACCAATCATTTCAGCACTTGGGAGGTAGAGGCATTAGGATCACAGGTTCAAAGTTATCTTTGGTTACATAACAAGTCTGGAGTTGGTCTTAAACAAAACATAACACAATGACAGCAACACTTGGCTCGTATCTTTTCCATTCAGAGGTAGGATACATGCCCCTTCCTTTTAATCTGGGTGGACTTGTAATGGATTTGACTCATTGAGTTCACATGAAGTGATGATGTATGACTTCTAGGGCTAAGTATAAGAAGTTGTATAGTTTTTACTTTTTTCTGTAACACCAGCTTTTAAGCATCCTGAGCCCCTCTACTAGGGAAGCCACAGGTAAATGCTCTAGTCATGACCTACTGAGTCCAGCGCTTGAGTTACCCCTGCCTGGTACTATGTGAGTGAAGCCTCCAGGTTATTCCAACCCTTGGTCATTTGGTTTGCTCATCTGGGACCTCAGATATGTGTAGCAGATATGAGCCACACCAATTGTGATCTGTTTGAATTCCAGGTTTGAGATCTGAAGCATAATGAAGTGATTGTTTTTATGTAGTTTGTTGTACAGTAATAAATAAATGGAGTAGATATTAGCAGTGTTTCACTCTAAAATGAAAGAACTCAACTGGGTTTCATTAAGATTAAACAACTTGACTGAGGTCCCACAGGTGGTCAATGCAGAGCCATAGCTGAACAAAGGCCTGGGTTATCACAGGGTCTTCTTTCCCTATTATTCCAAGTGTGTCCTACTGGATTAGGTCTTTGACATCTCTCAAGCTGCTCATTACTGTTCTTTAGTCTGGGGCCTATCCTTGGTCTATATAGATTGCAATGACTGAGGCTGTGTTAGATAAACAGTCTTGGTGACACATTTGGTTTGCATTCCCTCTAGATAATCGAAAGACGTTTGCTTTGCAATTAGTGCTTTTCTGATTTCCCCTCCACACCTACAGGCAGGAGCCAGACATTCTGCCAAAAGCCTGACAGTTCTACGCCTCTCCCCACACTGCCCTCAGTGTGCCAATACCCACTGGTTCCCATTAAATTCTAATCATACTTGTAAGAGGGCTGATTCAGCCTCCTCTCTTACGCCCAGGAAGTGCTGGAGATGAGCAAACCTCTTATTGGAGTAATTCTGGGAGCTGAGGCAAAGCCATGGCAGGAAGCCACCCACTAACTAGAAACCCAGGACATCAATCAGCCAAACTGATTTCTCTGCTTTCACAGCCATTTGAACAGTTATCCTTGCCCCAGGCTTTGTTCAAAGTTACTTGACAAGTGGGTTCCCGGGTGATAAGTCACCACAGCCTCCCTGCACTGTCTCTGTGTCCTGGGGCTCTCTTTACTCATTTCTCAAAATGGGCTGATGCTCATTTGCTATACTCTAAAAAGAACAGAGGCTGCACTTCTTCTGCTCACATCCTGATTGTAGTGGGAAGATGAAAAAGGAACCTGAGGCTGGCTAGGATATCAATATGCTTCTCATTTGATACCCTGGGGAGATAAGGAAATGATGCTTAAATTCACTTGGCTGTGCCCCTACTATCATTCTTCTGTAACAGCAACAGATGCGCGACCTGGGAAGCTACTTATAACCAGAGGTAGCACTACCATAAAGCCACATTTCCTCATCTTAAACTGAGGCCAGAAATATTTGCCTAACATTGACCAGTGAGAAATGTTTAAGATTTGAGCCAACCTCTCCTAGACTAGCATTTCTTACAGGTTTCAGGAGTGCCCTAGTAAACCCAAAGTGGCTGTGATTGACAGTCCAGCATGAAACCAAGGGACTGGATTTGCATTAGCATTCTCTCACTTATACCTGTTGGGAGGAGGCAGCCCACATAGCCTCAGTTTATCTTCTGTAAAATAATAAGAAAAATAGAGCAAAACATGTTTGGGAGGATTCACTCATCTACACATCATTAAAAACTATTGAGGATTAATTATGTGCCAGGCCATGTATTGGGTACCTGGGCTATAGTATTGACAAGGCTGTTGAGGCTGGTTTGGAGGGTGGGAGTCTCGTTAGCACACAACACAGAAATCTAACAACCATGGGAAGGGGAACCACTTTCCCTTGGTCTCCCTATTTTCTAAGTATCAGGAGGTACAGGGTCCTGACCCGGCTCTGTCAGTCTGAGGATACTGATGACTTGAAGAGACTAACTTTTTCAAAGCCAAGACCACATAAACCTCTGTGTTCTCCAGCATGCCTGGTCCCAGGATGCACTCAGTAAATATTTGTTTGGATACACGAAAGTTACAGATGACTCTGTCTCAGGTTCATCTCACTTCATTTATTTATTCTGGTTCCATTTTGTGGCTCATCCCCTCCTTTGCCCAGCAAATTAGAGCTGATATTTGCACTAGACATTGGGCACATAGTATACGTTAGCATTTTTGACTGAATAAATGCATGTGTGGTTTCTATTAGTCCCCATTAGTTAGATTTAGGGACATGGTAAGCTCTAGAAAGACAGGAACTTTTCTCTATCTTTGTACCCTGTTGGTACATGACCTTGTGCCTTACCCATTACAAGTACTCTAGTAATTTATTAGTTTATTCGAGTCACTTTGTGTTGTCATCCTCAAGGACATCAGTATTCAAGTTGTTTTTTTTTTTAATGTTCTCTTTGGTACATGTGCATTCACACTGGCCTTCTTGCTGTTCCTTAGACATGTCATTTTGTTCTTACTTTGGGAACTTGCTAGTGTTGTCTGCAGCCATGTGCCCACCATATGTCTCATCCTCTTGACTCTCTTACATCTATACTCAAATGTCACTTCTCAAAGAAGATCACTTTATCCATAAGAGTTATCTCACTTGTGTACTTGTTTGTTGTTTGTTTGTGTTGCTGGGATGTAAGCTTCAGTGAGTTAGAGACCTTGTTGCTATTATACCTAATTATATCTGTAAGTCCTATAATATACCAAGGCATGGTAGGCACTCAGTAAATGTATAATAGAATCAACGAGTAGATAAAAAGAGCATCACATTATATTGTGGTCAAAATAAATCCAGATTCAGTTGCATCACTCATCCAGCTCCAATTTGATAACCCAAGACTTCACCTGTCTCTTGTATTCTTATGCCTAGTTTTGACTGAAAGCTGTTTACATTCTTAGGTAACAGACACGGGTGAAATCTCCTGATGAGGCATCAGTGAATTTTGCCTTTTTTATTGTCCAAAAGCAGTCAAAGGAAAGGCTCCTTCATTTTTACAGAACATTTTCAAATAGTGTTTTATACAGATATACGCCACTGTAGAAACCTCCAATATGCATGATTATTGAGGACACATATCTTCTTCATGTTTCCAACTGAGAAGAAATGCCAAGTGGAGACATCTGGAGATAAAAAGAAATATCAAGTTTAGATTTCAAGTGATAGCAAAATGAAGATGTCGCTAATGCCCAGTGGAAGGCTGGCTCATTATTCTTCTCTCCATTCACTTCCCCTGGGCTCTATTTTCTGCCTCTGCACCTGAAACTCATGGCAAATAGCAAGAATTTGCTTTTCAGAACCACGGACAGCAGCCGGCAAGCAGCCTGGACGCCAGAGGGAGCCAGACTAGGGGCATGCGCACACTAAACAAATAACTGACTTCTGGGGTCAGTCACGCTAGGTAACACAGAGGTTCACATCATCCCGACCTTCAAAAACTTAATTTCTTCAAGTCATCAGCATTCTTAGACTGACAAACCTGGATCAGGGCCCCGTGCTCCCTGATACTTAAAAAATGGGATCTGAATGCAGGTGACAGTGGGTGATTGAGAAGTTTGTGGGGCCATTGTAGGTGGGACCAGGAGCTATCTCTAGTGCATGAACTGGCTTTTTGGATCCCGTTTCCTCTGGATAAATACCTTGCTTAGTCTAAATACAGCAGGAAGGGCCTGGGTCCTAACTCAACATGGTGATGGGTCAGACTTTGTTGACTTCCCTTGGGAGGCCTTACCCTCGCTGGAGAGCAAAAGGAAAGGTGGGGTGAGGGGAAGGTAGGGGGAGGAGGAGGGAAGAAAGGGGGAACTGTGATTAGTACGTAAAGCAAATAAAAATAAAGAAATAGGGAAACCAAAGGGAAATGGCTTCCTTTCACAGGGTTGTTGAATTTCTATGATGTGTGCTTATCATCCAGTTTACTAGATAGACTCCCACCCCCAAAGCCAGCAGCAACAGCCTATTCATTGCTACAGCCCAATAATCCAATGGGGAAAATGAGCTAAATATTAAGAAACTAGTGCTTTAGTGAAAGTCTTCTTGAGCTTTTTCCACTTGCAGACTATTTTGGGGAAAGACATTTTAATGCAAGTCCAGGTATATAGCTATATGAAGAAGGCGGACAAGCCAACCATTTTCTTGTAGTGAACCATAAAGAGATATGCTTTTAGAAATATGCAAAAGAATTCATTTCTCAGATTTAGTAACTTATCAATTTCAAAAGTCAGCATAGATTGTGAATTTGTGAAGTAGACTGAGCTCGATTGTTTTTGAAATATAATTTTTTTTATTCTTTGAGGATTTTATACATATATACAATGTATTTAAAGAATGCCTACCACATTCTTCTACCCCCACCTCTTCCCAGAGCCCTGCCACCATGTTCCCCTTCCAACTTCATGTTCTCTTTTTTAAATACTGAATCCTATTTGAGTTAGTTCTATCCATGTGTGCACTAGCATAGGGCATCCACTGGAGCGTTGGAAACCCACCAAGGGCTGCATCTCTGGAGAAAACAGATTACCCCTTCCCCAGCAGCCATCAACTGCCAGTAGCCCAGCTAGTGGATTCTTCTATTTTATTTTATTTTTTTATAATTTATCTATAATTAATTGAAAAAAATAATTCATTGATATATATACATACAATTTTAATATTTATTAAGGACTGAATACTTAGATTCATAATTGTTTATTCTCACATAAATCTTGGCTGAATATTTGATATTGCATAATGTAGAGCATCTTTGGTGCTTATCTGTTACTTGATTTTATAATCACAATTCTGAGAATACCACTTTGCACAGATGAGTAGTACAAAATGGCAGAAGCATGCTTAGGGCCATTTAATAAATTGTTTGAAATTCTGTCCTAATTGTAGGCCAAAATTTATTTAATGAATTTTTAAATGAAACTCAAGTCAACAACTCAAATAGCAATTTTTGAAACCAAACATTTTAATGCAGCACCATCTCAAGACACATTAATTTGATGCATGGTGGGGAAGAGTGTTAGGGAAATTTAAAACTCTTCTTTGCTTTTGCTGTAATTAAGCCACCACTTTTCTCTAAGAACAGAGAACCGGATATGTACATAAAACACTTCAGTTCACAACACACAATAGTCTCAAATCTGAGCCGACGTGTTTTCCATAGCATGTATTGATTATAGCGTGTGTTTGTGCTGTGTGTACAGAAAGAGCCAAGAGTGTAGTGAAGTTGCATGATACAGCGTAGGAAAGTGTGCTTGAAACATCTTGGATTTTCAATTAGTTGTTGGTCATTGTGTATTCAGAAGATTTTTATGATTGCCCTAAATTTTCAAAGCCTCATCGTCAGCTACACAACATTATATGTGTGTATCATATGTGTGCATATCACCATGCCACTCATGCCAAACTAACATACAATACTCGTAAGCCTGGGCTGCCTAAAGCATCTCAGCTAAGGCTTATGAGTATTGTATGTTATGAATTGCAGTGTATTTCCCCCCTCATATATAGGGAGTTTTCTTCTCTAAAAGAAACAATGATTTAGTTGTGGGAAATAAACCCTGTACACTTTCCTACCATTATTTTTCAGCATGTAAATGTCAGATTAACGTATCTTTGAATTGTATTGTACTGGAATATAGGGTTGCAAAATACAGATTAAGTAGCTGGGCTTAGGTCCAGAAAGGTGGCCCAGCTACTTAATCTGTAAAGGCAACTGCTGCCAAGCCTGATGGCTCAAATTCAATCTCCAGAATGAACACAGTGGAAGGAGAGAACCAACTTCCAAAGTTGTTCTCTGATCTCCACATATGAGCTATGCCTTGCACGCACACACACAAAATAAATAAGTGTATCAATAATTTAAAAAATACATTCTAGGTTATTTGTGTCACTTGGAATATCATCTTTTGAGAATTTAGAAAATGCCCCATTCATTGCAGGACAAATCAAATTTACCTGTTTTGTTTTGAATAAGTATAATGAATTCTTTGATAGCATTAAAGATTTAGGGGTAGGAAATTAAACACTAGTCAATAACAGGAAGCATTTTGTGCCCAGCAGTTAAAATTTAGAGGATGAGTGGACTATTCTTATATATTATTATTTATTATTAAGAAGAAGAATTTTATAACTAAATTTAAAATAAATTATAAAACTGTAAGTCAACATCTTTAATTTTCCTCACCTTAGTTTTTCAAATCCAAATTCTCATAACATGCTCTTTTAAGAAAACTTTATCTATATCTATATCTATATCTATATCTATATCTATATCTATATCTATATCTATATCTATATCTATATCTATATAATTCTAATCCCAGTTCCCCTCCCTCACCTTTTCCCACTCCCTCCACCTTCCCCTCATCCCAACCCCCATCTGCGACTCAGAGAGGGTGAGGCCTCCCATGGTGGAATCATCAAAGTCTGTCACTTCATTTGGAGCAGGACCAAGGCCCTCCCCCTGTATCTAGACCGAGATAGTATCCCTCCATGGGAAATGGGCTCCAAAAAGCCAGCTAATGCACTAGGGATAGATCCTGGTCCCACTACCAGTGGCCCCACAAACTGCCTAAGCCACCCACTGTCACCTGCATTCAGGGGGCCTGGCTCAGTCCTATGCAGGTTCCCCAGCTGTTAGTCCAGGGTCAGTGAGCTCCCAGCAGTTCTGGTCAGCTGTTTCTGTGGATTTCCCCATTATGGTCTGATTTATTGTAAAGTGTTGTTTAACCTGATTTCTTGCTTTTACTTTTGGCAAATAATGATGAATATACTTATCTTGATATGTATGCAATATATATATTTCAAATCATCATGTCATAGATATGAACACACACACACACACACACACACACACACACACACACACACACACACACACACACACGCATGTAATACACATTGTGGTCTGAATGACAAATGTATCCACAGGCTCATCTACTTAAACACTAGTCCCCCAGCTGGTGGCACTGTTTGGTAGTAGAGTCTTGCTGGAGGCTTCCCCACCCCAGCATGTCATTGGGGACAGGTTTGGAGGATTTATAGCCTCATCCCACTGCTAGTTTGTTCCTTATTTCTTGTGTGCAGTTGAAATGCGATCATCTATCTTCCTACTCCAGCCACCTGCCTCTCTGCCTTCCTCAGCATTATGGACTTGCCTCTAGACCCGTAAGCAAAAATAAACTCTTTTTTCTTTAAGTCATGGTATTTATCAGAGTAACAGAAAAGTAATGGATATGACATATATACAAGGGAATGGCTAAATTGAGATAGTTAGCATGTGCAATATTTTATATAGTTTTTCTTGAGATGATTTGGAGTCTACTAAGAGTTTTCAAAAATATAGCTATTAACCAGAGCCACGTAATGTACACTGCATCTCTAAAACTCTTTCCCTCTACTGACTGAAATTATGTTTTTGACCAACATTTTATTATTTCTGCTATAACCTCTAGCCACAATTATACTTTCAAATTTGATGAAATAATCTTTTTTTAAATTATGTAATTTAAATTAATTTTATGCATATTAAATTTTGCCTGTAATTATGTCTGTACACAACATGTGTGCCTGTGGCTGGAGGAGGCCAGAAGCGGGTGTCAGATTCCCCTGGAGTTAGAGATGATTGTGAACTGCCATATGGGTCCTGAAAATTAAGCCCAAGTCCTTGGGAAGAGCCACAAGTGTTCTTAGTCTGCTACACCACCTCTCCAGCCCCAAATAATTATTTTATAGTATAACATACATTAAGAAGGCAGCTGGGCTCTAGACCCTACCACTGAGACTTGGATTCCTCTTTCCCTTCTTTCTTTGGCTTTTGTGCTTTTGTTTTTGAGACAGACTCATACTCTGCAGCCCAGGCTGCTCTCAGACTCATGGTCTTCCTGTCTTGGCCTCTAGACTACTGTGATTGCAGATGTGTGGCACCACATCCAGCTCAGCCTCTCTACTCAATGGAAATAGCTCTGGCTTATTTCTGCCAAATGGCACACAAAAAGAAATATTTGCAGTGTCGTCACTAAGAATCGTATTTAGTAGTCGCATCAACCATGCAGCAGGCTAGGTGGGGCACTGTCATCCTTATAAAGAATCCAAAAGTTCCACACACAACCCTGCCAAGCAAGCATCATTTCTTGGGCTACCCCTGCCTCCTGTGCTAGAGGGTTCTCAGAATCATGGAGGGTTAGACTCACCATTTAGACATTTGACCAGTGCTAAACTGAAGACCAGAAAGCTTAAGTGACTTTCCCAGCTCACAGAGCACTTCAGAGCTGAAGCAGGACTCAGCCTCAGCTCTGTCTGACTACAGAGCCATTTGTAGCCCTTACTGGCTAGTTTGATGTCAACCTGACACAAACTAGAGTCATCTTAGAGGAGGGAACTCCAGTAGAGGAAAATACCTCCATAATGTGTGTGTGTGCCCAGCCCATTGTGAGTGGAGATACTCCTGAACTGGTGGTCCTGGGTTCTATAAGAAAGCAGGCTGAGCAAGCCATGAGGAGTAAGCCAGTAAGCAGCACCCCTCCATGGCCTCTGCATCAGCTTCTTCCTCTAGGCTCCCACTTGGTTTGAGTTCCTGCTTTGGCTTCCTTCAGTGGACTGTGATTCAGATATATAAGTCCCCTACCCCCAAATTCCCTTCCTCCCCCCAAGTTGCTTTTGGTCATGTTTCATCACAGCAATATTAACCCTAGTAAAACAATACATAATTTTCTTATTAACAAGACATAGGCTATCAAACTTTCAATTAATTACTTTGACTTAGGGGAGAAAAGATTGGGGCTGGAGAGATGGCTCAGCAGTCAAGAGCATCTGCTGCCTTTGTAGAGAACCTGGGTTTGAGTCTCAGAATCCTCATCAGGTGGCTTACAACCACCTGGAACTCCAGCTCCTGGAAATCTGACACCCTCTTTTGGCATACACAGGTACTGCACACATATGTTGCACATATATACATGCAGGCACACACCTGCATGTTAAAAAAAAAAAAAACATCAATCCCCTGCTCACAAAGAACTAACTCTGATAAGGGGAGCGCCTTCTGGCTCTGCTTCTTTGTGGCACCATCTTATTTAACTTACTTCACCTTGATGCTGGAAGGGGACAATGAAGTGAAAAGTAACAGCTGGCATTTATGGATGGTTATGGGGTTGTCACCACTGTACATATACTAATTTCAGGCTTGTAACAACTCTGTAAGTGCCATTTTGTTGTTTCTGACTTTCAGAAAAGATAGTCAAAGCAGAGAAATCTGAAGTAGCTTGCCAAAGGTCACACAGCTAGTGAGTGGCAGAAACAGACAGCCAGTGCAGGAGCCCTTCCTTGCTCTCAATTGCTGTATTATGTGCTAAATTATAGATAATCCCACGAAGGATAGATTTGCCTGAGCCTCAAATCAAACCCCGACCTATCCACATGGCACCACGTGTCTTTCTCACTGGCAATGCAGAAGAAAGGAGACAGTCTGTTATGTGACATCTCCGTAGAGGCACAGAACAATTTTAACTATGCCAAGGAGTCCCATGGGTATTTTATTTAAATGGTGATGGGTACTGTGCAGTTGTCTGGTATTCCCTCCCTCTCACTCACGTTTCTCAGATGTGGAAATCGCACTGCTCTGTGCACCCTCCACCAACATAGAAACGCTTCACCAAGGGGGCTGAACCTTTTTGAAGGGAGTTGGGTGTTCAGAAAGTTCCCTTTTTTAAAAATGCCACTATTACAAGAAACTTATGACTCAGAGAGGCAGAACTATAATGGGAAATTAATTGTTTTATCAGAGATGGAGCCCAGCATAAGACCCAGCTTTAAATTGACAATAGCCTTCAAGGTCAGTCAAGAACAGGGATCGGCAGCTCCCATTCCCCGCAATAAGACTGAGTGTGTCAGAGACTGTGAGAGTGTGAGGTGGGCCCACCACAGGGTGTGTTTGCATGGCACATTGTGGTTGCTCTGTGATAATATGTGCATATGTACACTCATGCAATCAAGTTTATGAGTTTGTATGCGACAGAGTGCTGATAAGGTCTACACATTGATCATGTTTGTGTGTATTTGCTCATATTGGTGTATATATGTATGAGAATTTATTGGCTTCAAGTTTTATGTGTAGGTTTTGGGTACCTGCGGTATATTTTAGAACCTCAATCAGGAGAAATATCCTTGATGTTTAGTGAGAAACTGACAAATATGAGATGTCTAGGATGACAGAAGCAGTTTCAGGACTACTGCTACTGCTAATAGCATAGGAGAAGAAAGAAATGTGCAGGCTAAAGCAATCTAAACTTTCTCTTAAGTGGGGTGATGGGCAGTGTCTCAGTGGGAAGAGTGCTCGTTGTGCAAGCCTGTAGCCTCAGTGCCGCAGGGCAGAGACAGGAAGATTTCTGGAGGTTACTGGCTAGCCCGACTGGGTGAAACAATGAGTTCTAGTGTGTGTGTGTGTGTGTGTGTGTGTGTGTGTGTGTGTGTGTGTGTGTGTGTGTGTGTGTGTGTATGAAAGAGATAGAAGAGAACATCCAGAATTGACCTCTGGTTTTATGTATGCACCCACAGGCAAGTGTACACGCACATACACACAAGTGCACACATATACCACGTACACACATGTACAAAATTTTAAAGAAAAAATTAATACAACCTCTAAGTATTTTCACATTGAAGTAGATTAGCTGCTGGCAACTATCAGCTTATAAGGCAGCAAAAACATTGTAGAGTTACTCATACTCATAGGTATGCCCTTTTATATATCCTACCTACCACACTCAGCGTTACTGTGTTGCCGTGATACCCATTTCATAGAGGAGCTTAGGGAAGGATGACTTGCCCAAAGACACACAGGCAGGAAGAGTCGTACCCAGAAGAAAATCCAGGTCTATCTCCAGAGCCTGGGCTTCTCCACCCCTCCACCCCTCCAAGTTGCATTATGTTAGGGGCACCTGCCTCCATCTGGTCTCACAGTGGCCTGCAGCAGACATAGGAGACAGTGGGAAGAAAGGAAGAAACTAAGTTCTAGACTCGTTTGCCATTAGTTATGTGGCCTCCTAAGGGGCCTCTATTGCTGTGACAAAATGAGATGTTGGATTTTGACTCAATAGGGTTCTTCTGATCTGGCTGTGTGGGCAATATAGGAAGGAGGTCCTTGTGGGTAGCCTTCCTACCACCCAGGTAGTGATGAGTCGGGAAAAACATCTCAGGGGGGTACAGAAAAGTAAACTGAAGACTGAACACCTGTCCTGGACACATGCTGTGATTGCATTCCAGACATTTGATATTTGCCCTTTTCAAATCTGGCCAAAGCATTCCACAGCACTGTTCAGTGAAGTCTATGCCTGGCACCATCACCATCACCTGCCTGTTGTCCAGCAGTGGCAGAAGTCAAGAACATGCTCTAAGATGTGTGGTCATAAATATGAATGGCGTTTCTAAGTCCAGAACCCAGATAAGTGCTCAGCAAACAGGGTGTCCCTTCTTCTGGCCATGTACTGATCACAGCCCTGTTCAGAGCTTGCTTCCCGATAGCTGGGAAGGAAGGAGGGCGTTGTGGGTAAATGACAGAAAGGGTACAGACCAAGTAGACTTGCCACGGTGTGGTTCTACACAAGCCCAGTGTAACACTTGGGAAGCTCCAACCCAGAGTTTCATTTCCTTTATCTTCAAAAGAAACTTCCCATAAAGAACATTCGTCCTTGTTTTATCAATATGCTTGATGCACAGTGACTCTCTGTGAGTCACAGAATCCATGCATGGGTCACCTGGGTACTGGTTGCCCCCCTAACGCACTTAGTGGCTGAAAGTCAGATAAATCTCAAGTTTCTGAGCTGTGTGACCTCGGGCACAGCTGTGTGACCTCAGGCAAACCACTGCTTTCCAAGTTCAGTCCCTTGCTCGGACAGATGAAGGTAAAAACAGCATCCACTCTGCTGTGAGAGTTAAGTGATACAGTACATAGAGATTACTTAGCAGAGTGACAGGCTCCAAGTAGAAGAAAAAAAAAAAACTATAAAGCTGGGGCCAGAATGCTATGTTGCTAGCTGAGACAAAAAAAAAAAAAATCTGAGTTTTATTCATCAGTAATGAGATTCTCGAAATTCCTGCTCCTCCTCTCTGATCCTGGCACCTATTGAATTCTTGGGCAGAAGATGCACACAGCTCTGTGTTTTTATTGCTACTTAAGAGTCCCCTGCCATCTTCTAGGAAATGACATGTTTATAAATTCGGGCCAGGAGCACATGTGTGCCATGTCTAGCTTGATGTCTGGGTGATTGGGTCCTCAAAGCTTAGCGTGAGTCACTGCCAGGATTGGGAGCTTCCTGCCAGCTCTTGGCCTGGTGAGAGGATGTTTCTCTGTGAGGATATCTGCCAGCTGTTCCTGCTTCCTCATCGATGGCCCTGAGCATCCTGAGGCTATAGTGAGCTTTGAAAGATAGAGACTATGCCTTACCATCTGGTTATTTACAGCCAGGCTCTTCATTGCCATGCTGAAGTTCTATAGAGAGAGCTAAGCTTTGGTGTAGATACTGCTGTCTGCACTGGCCACCCAACCTTACTTCATAAGTCAAAATACCTATTAAGGTTGGTTTTAATGTCAACTTGCCACAAATTGGAATCGCCTGAGTAGAGCACCTCACCTGAAAAACTGATTGCCTTGACTCACATGGGAAGACCTGCCCAGATTGTGGGAAGCACCTTCTGGTAACAGCCCTCACAAAAAGAGCATGGCAGAAGGGAGGCCATCTTGCCATTTGCACACTTGGCCTTCTCTCTTCCCACTGCGTTGATTTTCCCTGTGGCTTACAATGATTACTTCTTTGCAGATGTTAGAACTGGTGTTTCCTGATTTCATCAGGGGCTAGAGGCCAGGGGCTTTCCAGGAACCTTTGGGGCTTGCTTGACAAAAGCTCCCTCTGTATCCAGGAAAGATATATTCTATGATTTTGTCAAGTCCATCCTTGTTTCAGATCCCAAGTCTCTACATGAATGGCTGTAAACCTGGGAGCATAGTGGGTTGGGAAGACCCTGGGGCTGAGGCAAGAGTCTTCAACAAAGGATAAAGAGACCCTGGCTCCTTCAAACAAACCACTATCAGAGCAAGATTTGTTTCTTTTTCCCAACTCTGTAATAATATAGCCATCCTGCTGTGTGTTTTTTTTTTGTGTGTGTGTGTCCGTGTGTGTCCGTGTGTCCGTGTGTGTCCGTGTGTCCGTGTGTGTGTGTGTGTGTGTGTGTGTGTGTGTGTGTGTTTGTACATACAAAGTTTACTATTGTAATGAGTTACATGTTTAATTCGTCAGTGTTGAGTGTTTAGTTCATCATGATATTCTACAACCGCCATCCATTTTGGTAACTTTTTCTTCACTCCAGAGACTTGATCAATGACCTGTACGTCCTCCTTCCCCATATGAGTGATTTAGTCCTGCCCTACTGCTGTCTTACAGATGTGCCTGTCTGGACTCACAGGGCTGCCACTGTGTGGCATTGCCTTCTGGGTTTGCCTCATTGTGTTGCTAAGAGTCATCTTCCATAGCATACAGCAGGACCCCACTCCTTTTCAGAGCCAAACAATACCACATTCTCTGTGTTGACTATTTTGTCTTACTCATTCACCAGTAGGATTTTTTTTTTTAAGTCAGACTGTGTTTATCCTTTTAAATTCCTAGTTCCAATCTTTTGGGGGTTATTCCTAGGTCATATGGGATGACCTAGGAATTGCTGGGTCATATGATAATTTCATGTTTATATTTTGAGGAACTGCTAACATCTTTTTACCGTAGAATTACGCCATCTTACATGAGTTTTCCATTTCTCTATTTCTTCAAGCTTGATTCTTTGAGGTGTTCTAGGAAACCCATCTTTGTTTCTTTGGTAAGCTCCTATTCTTTACAATCCACGTATCAGCTGGGTGGAGAGTCCTTCCTGAGCATGCTTGAAGAGAGCTATCTCTGCTGCTTCTGCCTATCTCGTTGCTCTTCGTTTGCAGCTGCTTCATATTCTTAAGCGTGAACATTTCTTTTAGGACTAGGAGCCTGATAAGCATGGGAATCATGTTGAATTTGAATTTGAATAACTAGTATCAAAAGACTGAGAAATGCTTCGTGTTCAGGGGCTGAGTAAGTTGTTTCTGGATCTCTGGGTTTTTTTGTCAGCAGGAAGAACCATTTTCAGTCCTTGGCAGCTTCCCAAGTCTGTTCTGAAAACCGTCTGTTTCTAACCTGGGCTCAGGGACCTGCATGGCCTCTTCTCTCCCCCATGCCCTCTCCATGCTTCATCTTCCTCTCTGCTCAAGCCACTTAGCTTGCTTGGAATTCTCTTGGTCACTAACTCAGCAAATGTTTATTGAGCACCTACTAGGTGTTTGTCAAGACGATACATTTGCCCTCACAGGGGTTATATTGGATAGGGGAAGCTGGCATGTGTCACAGACACTAGCAGTCATCATACAGGTGAGGGGACACGCTGTGAAGACAGACCTAGTTGGATGAGGGACAGTGATCTGCATGAGGTAGGAGGGTTGCTCCACTAGACGGCAACACTCTACATAAGTAATGGAAGGAATCTGAAGGGAAAGTGGACCTGTTAAATCCAGGAGACTTGAAGCTGTCCAGGGATGGACTTTTCATTCTACCTAAGTCCTAAGTGATCTCTCTGCCTCCAATTGAAACCCCTTTCTATTGTGGCTGGTGGTGTTTCAATTGTGGCTGAACTCTCTTTTGTTTCTTATTTTCGCTATGTATATCCATCAGACATGATACTGTATTACACAAGGACATTTTCATATAAGTCTACATTGTGCATTGAGGATACTCTTCCATACACCTTACCCTCGCTTTTCACACCCACTCCTAGCAATAGTCTTCTTTGTTGCTCTAGACAATTTAGCTTCTATTTTCATGTCATATGTGAATTTATGCCTATGTATAAAAATCCAGGAACCGCAAGTGAGAGAAAACACATGGCATTTGTCTTTCTGAGACTGGATTAATGCCCATAATATAATTATCCTTCATTGTATCCCTTTCCTGAAAACATAATTTCATTATTCTACATGACTGAAAAATTCTATTATGCATATATACCATTTTCTTTATCCACTCCTTTGTTGTTGGACACATAGGTTGATTCCACAATTTAGCCTTTGTGAACAGTGTTGTGGTAAACGTTGATGGGCAAGTGTCTTTGTTGTGTTAACCTTGGAGGCCTTTGGGTAAATAGGAGTGGTGCGGATGGGTTATGTGGAAAATTATTTAGTTTTCTGAGGAAACTCCATACAGACTGTTAAGTTCAAAAATCCCCGGTTACTGGAAACCTGCCACTGCTGATACAATAAGCCAATCAGACTGAATCAATAAATCCAGGTTTAATCTGAGCAAAGCTTTCCTGGGTGGCCCCAGGGGAGCAGAAAAACCGGGAACCACGAGGTGAATCCAGAGGTAGAGGCTCTTAATGTCCTCTGGGGATGGAGCCACCAATGTTGGCTTTTTAGGGGCGGGGTCTGGACCAAGATGACTCCAGAGGAGGGGCCTGCTGCTTGGCACTCTGAGGTGTGGGGTTGGAAGGGGCTCCCAAACATCCCAACCTCTTTGTATAGATGTAGGGCTTCCACCTAAACACAGGCTACTATAGTGGCTGGGCTAGTTTACATTCTGATGAACAATGTATAGGGGGTCCCTTCCCATCCCACATTCTCACCAGCATTTGTTGTTACTTATTTTCTTAATGACTAGGTTGTGATAGAATCTTAATATACCCTTGGGATACTTTTCTCTTGTGGCTAGTGGAGTTTAGGCTAACATTTTAGGCTAAACTAATGTTTAGTGAATATTTATATGTTATCCTTTGCAGAGTCTGTTAATTTCATTAGTAAATTGAGTTGTTTTCTTGTTTAGTTCCACGACTCCCTTATAGAGTCTAGATATTAGTCTTCTGTCAGATGTATAGCTGTAATTTTTTTCCATTCTGTAGGCTGTCTCTTTACTCAACCTTTCCTTTGCTGCACAAAAGCTTTTTAATTTCATGAGGTCTCATTGTCAATTATCAGTATTATTTCCTGATTGATTAGCTGGAGTCATATTCAGGAATCCTTGCCGATGTATATATCATAAAGTATTTTTGTTCTGGTTATCTTTTGTCAACTTGACACAAGTATTTTGATCTAGGAAGAGGGAACATCTATTGAGAAAATGTCTCCATCAGATTGGCCTGCACTCAAGTCTGTGAGGGAATTTTCTTGATTGATGTAGGAGGGTCCAGCACACTGTGAATGATGCTATCTCTGGGCAGGTGGTCCCAAGAGGTATCAGAAAAGTAGCTGGGGAGGTGCTAGAGAGATGGCCCATTGGTTAAAGGCAATTGCTGTTCTTGCAGAGAACCTGAGTTCGGTTCCTAGAACCCACAAAGTGGCTTACAACCATCTTTAACTCCAGTTCCAAGGGAACCAACTCCTTCTGCCACCCACGGGCACAGAGTATGAATGCACTACACACATACTGATGCAGGTGAAATAGTTATACATATAAAATAAAAGTAAACATCTATTTTTAAAAGGTTATACCATTTAAAGAGAAAGGAAGGGAGGGAGGGAAGAAAGGAAAGAAGAGAGAGAGAGAGAGAGAGAGAGAGAGAGAGAGAGAGAGAGAAGGAAAAAGCAAGAAAGCTAAAGAGAAAGCCAGTAAGCAGCATTCATTCCTCCATGGTTGTTTTCAGTTTTCAGGTTCCTGCTGGAGTCCCTGCCCTGGCTTCCCTCATGATGGACTCTAATTTGTAATACATAATAAATCCTTTCCTTCCCAAGTTGGTTTTGGTCAGTGTTTTATTACAACAATAGAAAGCAAACTAAAATAGAAATTGGTACCAAAGAATGGTATGCTCTAAAGAACCTGGTCATATTGTCTTTTTGGAGGAATGTGGAAGACTTTGGAACTTCGGTGGAGAAAGCTGGTTGAACATTGTAAGAAGAGTAGTAGCCTGGAAAACCGTAGTTCTGAGAATAATATAGACTGTAGAGGCCAAGCTCAAGAAGTTTCATGAGGAAACAATGATTCTAACAGCAATTGGGCCAGAGGCTATTTATGTGATACTTTGGCTGCTACGGACTGCAGAATTATGCAGTGAGAGTTCAGCATGTACTTCAGGGATCAGTCCATCAGAGATTGCTTATCTCTTGAAGGACATACCTCATTTAACAAGGCATAGAGAATATTGTCCCCTGAGATGCATACCTCAATGTTATCTGCAAGAGGATAAGGAACACTGTCTTCCGAATGTGTTAAGTGTCTCCATTGTAGACTTCCTGTGTGAAGAACTCTTTCCCCCACATTGCAGCTTGGAGATTTTTCTCACAGCACAACAGTGTATTAATTGTTTACTGGGCACAGTTTCCCCTTTGCATTGGTATATTGGATGACTCCCTCCGCTATGTGTGATTCTGTCAAGAAAGTAATCGCAGTCAATACCCTTACTCTCTCAACTAGGTCTTTATAAACTTAGAAGTCTGCCCCCACTGCAGTTATCTTCCTTGGCAGACAGTTGGTCAGTGTTAGTGTCCAGGCAAAGAGTCCTCAATTGAGACATTGACAGACACCCAAGACAAGAATTATGGCATATCTGAAGTTGTTGAGCCATAGTTCTCAGAGATATGGGAACAAGAATGTCCTGGATTCACTCTGCCAGCAGATAGATAGGTAAGTGCTGCCCCAAGCTAACCTCGCATTAACATTTAGCTTATTTACCTAGCCACATTTAAGTAAATATCGAAGCATACATATTTTCCTCTTAGATTTCCTTAATGAGTTAGCCTCTCTCTCTTAACTAATGCCCCTTTATCCTTTAGAAGTTCTTGGAGGCTTAATCACTCCCACTTTGAGCCATAGAGAAAGACTGAGAGTCACTGCTTTGTGTAAACTTTTCATCTGTTTCTATGACCTTGAAGAACTCTGGCCTTGCACCTGGCTAGGACTAGAGAATTGCTGATTGTAAGTATATTAGCTGCAAACTTTTACAGCACATTAGAAAGATAGGAGAAGAGGAGAGATTTGGAGAGAAGAGAGGACTAGAGAGGTAGCTGCTGGAGGAAAAAGCTGGCAGAAATTAGCAGAAATGTAGCAGGAAAAGAATGTAGGAAAAAATAAGTAGGAACATGAAAATGCAGGACAGGATTATTAGAGTAGAAACAGAACAATAAAGAGCATGTGAAATAAAGAGCATGACCCTCAGATTGTGTGTGAAGTTACTAAGGAAATCTCTTGCCCCCTCCTTTGCTACTGAGAAGCATTTCACCTTTGGAATCCTGGGTAGGGGCTGGAGTAGGTCTCATAGCCCATACATTTGGGGGGAAAAAGTTAGCTGCCTTTTGCCCATGTCCTAAGAACCTGCCTGAAGCTAACTGAAAAAGTAATACACTAATTTCTTTGGTAGAGTTCTTTGGGCCTCAAACTCAGAGATCTACCTGCCTCTGCCTCCTGAGTGCTGGGATTAAATGTCCCAGCTAGAGGAGAACATTTCAAGACTGTATGATGTTAAATCTGTGGCATAGTAATTATTGATAATCCTTATGCAAGTCTGCAATGAAAAAAAATGGGTTACAAACAAATGCAAAATGCAGCTTGGAGACACAGAGGACACTAAGAAGCTTCACGTCACAGTCAAGGCTTGTGCTGAAGAGACTTGTAATTGTTAAGATTAACATTAAATTAAGTTTGAGGCCAGCCTGGTCTACAGAGTAAGTTCCAGGACATCCAGGGATACACAGAAAAATTCTGTCCAGAAAAACCAAAAGAAAAAAAAAAGCGGTTTGCTCTGCACTGGAGTAAAGGATAGGCGCCCTCAGGTTAAGACCAAAATTTCCAACTTGGGAAGGAGAGATACTGGGGCCCATCTGTCTGAGGGAAGGATTCCCTGCCTGATGATCCTGAGAAGAAAAGAGAACATGGATGACCTTTGTGTGAAGATGGGAAAGTGAAACTAGAGTTGCAGTGGAGACTCCAAGACATTGGAGATGCTGGATCTGTGAAGGAAAAATCCATGGCCCCTTCACTCTTGCATCCTTCATGTCTCCGAAGACACTCTTTCAACCACACTAGTAGCTCACTTTCCCAAGTTGGAAAGTTAGCAACAACAAACAAAAGCTGCCACTACTACAGTTCAAAGCAGTCCACCCCAAGCTGGTAGTTTAACTTGGTAGTCTCACCCATGTGGTGCTGGTTTTAGGGGCATAAAGAATGGAAGAGTGAAGGGGTCTTGGGTTCTTCCTCCATGGCTTGAGAGAGCTGTTGAGGCGAGGCAATGGCAAGGGAGTCCCTGCATGAAGTCCCTGAGAGGGAAAAGGCCGTGAAAAGCCGTTGTGGGAAGCTGAGAAAGTAAAACCTGAGTTTCAGTGGAGACCCCATGATACTGGAGATGCCAGAGCCATAGACATCTGCCAAGGAGATGCCCAAACAGAGAGTGGAATCACCCCAAAAGAGAGAGAGAGAGAGAGAGAGAGATGTATGCTGCAGGCAGTGAACCCACCGGGCCAGAGCTATCTAAGCTCTTTAAAACTAATGTTCTAGAATTCAGATGTGGAGATACTGGATTCGGTGTTTGCTTTGCTGGGTTTTGGTCTTCCTTTGGTCCAGCATTTTCTCACTATGCTCCCATTCCTCTATTTTGAACTAGAAATGTATATCGCATGTCCTTATATGCTGGAAATATGTAATTTATGTTTTTTTAACTTTACAAGGGGTTATAATTTAAGAGATTGTTTTGTGTCTCAGAAAAGACTCTGAACTTGGTTATTTGTAAATAGTGTTGAAACTGTAAAAGACTATGGGGACTTTTGAAGATAGACTAAATGTATTTTACTGGCCATGAACCTATGGGGCAAATAGTAGAATATTATGGTCTGAATAAGAAAAGTCCTTCATAGGTGCGGGTATTTGCACACTTGATCCTCAGTTGTTGATGTTTGGGAGGTTTAGGAGGCATGGTCTTACTGGAGGAAGTAAATCATTGGGTATGGGCTTGGAGATTGTGTACTTTCACCCTATTCCCAGTTTGCTCCCCACCACCTTGCTTTGTGTCTGTATTCACAGGTATGACCTCTCAGCTGCTGGCCCCTGCTGTGTTCCTGCTGACTTGCTCCCATGCCTCCCTGCCATGATGGACTCTCATCCCTCTGAAATAACCATAAGCCCAAACCATAAGCCCAAATAAACTCTTTTCTTCAAGTTGCCTTAGCCATGGTGTTTTATCACAGCAAAAGAAAAGGAACTAAGACATTTCCTTACAGTTTCTTCTGTAAGTTTCAGAGTTTCAGGTCTTATACTCAGGTCTTTGATTCATCTGAAGTTGATTTTTATACAGGGTAAGAGGAACGACTCATTCTATGTATGGTTATCCAGTTTTCCCATCACCATTTGTTGAAAGTGTTACCTTTTCTCCAGTGTGTGTGTGTGTGTGTGTGTGTGTGTGTGTGTGTGTGTGTGTGTGTGTGTGTGTGTGCATTCATCTTTGTCAAGGATCAGGTGGCTGTAACTATGTGGATTTGTATCTGGTCTCCACTGTGTTCCACAGATTTATGTGTTGGTTTTTGTGCCAGTCACATGCACATAACGGAAATCAGGTATGGTATACACTAAGCAATACTCTTTTCACTTAGGATTGTTTTTACTATCTCGGTCTTTTGTGCTCTTATAGGGATTTTAATGTATTTTATGATGTTGAGATTCTGATTCCAATATTGCTTTTGGTAAGATAGCTATTTTCACAGTGCTGATTCATCCAATCAGTGATCCTGGGAAGTCTTTTCATCTTCTAGTGTCTTTTCCTATTTGTTCCTTCAGTGTTTTAAAGTCTCCATTATTTTTCATATCTTTGAATAGGTTTATTCCAAGGTGGTTTGTTTGTTTGTCGTCTCCCAGCCTGTTTCTCAGTCTGCAAGCAGAAGGTGAGGACCACAGCTGATCACAGGACAGTTGGTAGATGAGAGGGGCACAGCAATGGAGAAGGAAGAGCTGCCCTTCATTGCTTTACTTTTCTGTCTTCTAACATGAGCTCCCTGCACCCTTTCTAATGGCACAACTTGAGGGATGATTGTGTCAAGTATTTTTCCTTCCCTTTATTCTTTGTTTCTTGTCCACTTCAGGATCAGAATTAGAGATCATCACTCACTGAGGACAGGCGGGCCAGGAGCATGAGAGAACTCAGGAATTGGTCCTGACCACTAGATAAAGCTGGAACTGTCGCCCTGCTCTCAGAGGATGATGACTTGGATGTTTGTGCATCTAAATGAGGTACCTGTCAGTTGTGATGGATAAAGTCAGCCCACAGGACAGTCCAGTGAGCCTGGTTTCCTGTTCCCCTGTGATGGTGCACAGAGGCCTGCATCAGGGCCCCAAGTGGGAGGGATGTATGTCCCAGGCCTAAGGGAGAGGCAAACTTTGTGTTAGGTTTCCCCAGGGATAAGGAGGGTCTGTTTCTAGCCTTCTCTTACACATGTGTGCAGTAACTGTGTTTGTGTTCATAGACAGGCAAGCACGCACACGAGTGTGTGTGTGTGTGTGTGTGTGTGTGTGTGTGTGTGTAGGGTCATGTCTGTGTGTGTGTTTAGAGGACATGCAGATAGAGGAAAAACAAATGCCTGACATATTTACTTTTGGGGCTACAGTAGCCTCAGGTGAAGGCTATTCAACACTGAGCATCTGCTCCTTCCTGCACTTACTCTCTTCATGATGTAGCACCCCCATCTCTCTCTTCTAGTGTCTGCTGACTTCCAGCTATGGGAGGGAGTGAAGCTGCCCCATCTCTTATAGCATTCTCGGTCTATTCCAAGGTTATTGCCAAGAGCTTACGTAGGTAGAGATTAGGGGGAGGGAAGGGGAATTAAAGAGAATAAGAGCAAATGGCATGAGAGTTAGACCTTGAGGATGAAGAGAGTTAGACCTTGAGGATGAAGAAACAGTGTATCCTCAGGTTGTGAGACCCATGGGTAACAGTGCCTAGAGACACTAGGAGCTCAGCTTGGCAACAGGAAGACAGCCTGAGACTCGGCTACCAGATGCCGTGCAAGTGCCTGGAGGTTGTATGTTCCTGCCTGCCAGAGCCAGCACTTCATTCACTTTGAGAGAGGAATCCTGCAGAAGCAAAGCGTAGGGTGGAGATGAGAAAGAGCAGGGGGCCTGGAGTCAAGGCCAGAGGGGCAGGGGCACCTCCCCACTCCCTCTGCATGACTGTCACGACACTACACCCCAGCTGCTTAATCACACAAGGCTGCGTTGTGACAACCATGTCATAGTCATAGCATGGCTTTTCTGAGGATATAGTGAAACAAGTGGCAATGTCTGTGATGTACTGGGTACTCACCAAATGGCCCCTTCTGTCATCCTAGCTGTATGAGAGCACATAACAACCCAGCAGCAGGGAGAGGATGCTGCCCCAGAGAAGTCTGAAGTGTGATTGGTGCCCCCCAGGCATGATCAGTTAATCACTGCTGCCACAAGGACAGCCGTAAGGAAGTACTGGCCATGTGCCGGCTATGGCAAATGTTCTTGGCATGTCCTCATTTCCCCATGGCAAGATCCCAACGGGGCTCTTTCCTCCATTCTACAGATGAGCAAACTGAGGCTGAATCCACTAACGACTTTTGACTCTGCATTGATGCATGGCAGAGACAGAAATTAAACCCACACTTGCAATGTTACTAGCTGTTGCTCTTGACTACCTTGCCAGGCAAACCCACTGAGTCTCAGAGATGGACATTCTAGAGCCAAGTCCTCAGGGTGGGCAGTTGTCCAGTAGATGGTTAGGGCCAGATCCATCTGGGTCTGGATGACAGGTCCTGGTGACTGACATGCTGTGTTCAGTGACCAGTTCCTCAGCTCTCTAGCCTATGCTGCCACACCTGGCCAGGGCATGAGAATTAAACTTGACATCTTTGTTCATTGCCTGGTGCAACCCAGGTGTTCATGACATGTGCTGCCTGGCCAGCTCCTGGCAGTCTCCTAGCTAAGGCGGATATCTCTGCTGCTGACTAAAGGGGCAAGCTTGTTTTCTTCCAAACTCAGATGCTCATGCCCTGGGAGTTATCTACAGCTGTGCAGAACCTTGTGCAGGCTGCACATGGCTTGGTGGAGCGGTCACACGGGGCAGATGTGCTCCCACCCAGAGCCCCACAAAGGCGCATCATAGCCAGGACTCTTTGAGGGGGATTCCATAATACTCACTCCATGGGACTGCCAGAGAAAACTGAAAATTGAACGGCAGTCCTTGGTTGTGAGGAAGGGTAGTGCCTGGCATCAACTCAGGCAGGTGCCCAAGTCAACTGGCACCCTAAGACACATGTACCCTCACACACATCCTCGCGTGCCTGTGACCCAGCCAACATGGAGTGAAACGTCCCTTTTCCATAACCAAGAACTGCTTCGGACACTCTAGGACATCCTTTGGCCCCTATACTTCGAGAGAGCCTTCATTCCTTGTCCCAGTATTCCTCTTTCTCTGACTCTCTGTCCTTCTTTATCTCCTGGTCTCTGAGAGCGTCTGTGGCTATGGGTCTTTATCTTTTCCTCTTGCTTTGTCTGCATTCTTCCTCGTGTCTCAGACATTGCCTTTCGTGTTCCCATTCTCTGACCGCTGACTTTCTCTTTGCTTTTCTATTTTATTCTCTGTGTCTCTCCATCTTTCTGTGTCTGTTCCTGACTCTGCCTTTCCCCACCTTTGTTTCTGTCTTCCTGTGACACTCTCCTGGAAATGCTGAAAGTGGCCGAATTTGAAGTGACAAACAGCACTACACGGAGCATCCACCCCCAGACTGCGCGATTGCATCCTCCTCCACATCCCATCACCAAGAGCAGCTATTGTGTTTCACCCAGGCCCAGGGAGTTGAGTGGAAGGGCCTGGGGGTCTGAGCTCTGACTGCTCTGCCACTTCCCCATTGGCTCCTGGCAGCCTGTGCTCTGCCAGCGAGCGCTGAGAGGGCTGAGCGACAGGGGGAGACTCTCACCCATAAAAGGGGGGGAAAGGCTCCAGAACTGCCATTCTGAGGGGACTTGGTAGCCCTCACAGCTTCCTCTGTGGCACTTCTCTGAGCTAGAGTCAGGGTGCCTCCTGAATCTTGGATCGGCCACCCTACCACCTGACCAGCCAGAAGCTAACCGGGGACAAAGCAGTGTACAGGTAAGATCTGCCTGGAGCTCAGGCGTTCTGGCTTCATGCTTCTGCTCCTGCTGCTAAGCAGAGGGACTGGTTGCAGCTTGGGCTGGGGGAAGTTAGGTTTGGTTCTGATTATTCAGCACACGAAGTCAGAGTTTCAAGGCTAGTTTACAAAAGCCAGGTCAGCGAGTCCAAAGAGCTGCCTGCTCTCTAGAACCCATGTCCTGTACAGTCCTGGCTTACACGGGTGCTAGCTGTGCCTCGGCTCTGCCACACAGCAGTCCCCATGTTAGTTCATAGACTCTGGGAAGAAGGGGCAGCCTGGGTGGAAGACCAAGAGGTTTCACTAATTAGCCTGATTTAAAGGTCAGCATCCTCACGGACATAGAGAACAAGGGCTGGGAACATTAATGAGGTTTAGGACTCGGCATTTGTCAAGTATCCATCGGCACCATGGACGCATAAACAAGCGCCGTCTTTTTTGTTCTTTGTAATTCATGTTTAATCGCTGATGAGGTGCTAATTTGCTATGATTTTACTGAGAATCGAGTCTGGGGATGTTTGGCTGAAAGGGAACGAGGAAAGAAAGTGGGAGCCTGGTGGGATGGATACCCAGGCTGAGCAGGACTTCTGTCAATTTTACTTTGAAAAGACTTGTTGCTTTCATGTAAATTACAGCCAGTTACTGCCAGAGGCGGCTGAGTTAGGCTGCAGGAAGCTCACTTGGGGAAAGCCATGGGCTCTCTTATAGCAATGCCCACATCCAAAGAAATGATTATGAAACCCCAAAGTTTGACATCAGTGAAAAGCTGGAGAGCTTCCGAGAGGACGGCTGTAGACCACTCCATAGTTGAGCAGTAAATTCTGTGACTTGTTACTTTTCCCTGGGTATTGTTTTTTTCTGAGAACCTCTCAAGATTTACAAGTATTCCTTAATAAAGCCTCCAAGCTCTTTAGGTTATTGGATCTGGTTTCAAGTGCCCTCCCACAGACAGCAAACTCTCATTATCACCCTTCCACCAAGGGCTGGTGAAATACACACCGTTCATCTTTCTAATCTGACAGGCATTGCTGTCAAGATCTGTTGCAAAACCTTTCAGAATGTCAGTCCTTCTCTGTTCCTTCTCATGGGGGCTTTCTTCCCACGCACTGCTCACCTTCCTCCCCTGCTCTCCTCACAGTGCTCCATTCCACCCCACTTTGTCTTTTGTTCTGTCTTTGCAGGTCATTCATCTCCAGGCTTTGATATCTGCGTGGGGGAAGCTCTTGAGGCAGCTACAGCAGGGTGAGTTATGGTGCTGGGGTGTGTGTGTGTGTGTGTGTGTGTGTGTGTGTGTGTGTGTGTGTGTGTGTATGTGTGTGTGAATTTACTGACACAATCCTGAGCCCTTTGCTTTGTCCTCACTGTACTAAGTGTGCTGGGTGGCAGGTGGAGTAGCTGGCATCTGGGAGTGTGGTGTCACAGCGGTTTCACAGAAACTGTGTGGTAGGCTCCCCTGTTTCCCTGCAGTGGCCTGATCAATTGGTTGGCTCTGGGTTGCTTGAGAAAGCCCATGGAAAGCGGTGACAACTCACAGGGGTCCCTGTGCATTACTTCAGGAATTTTCCATGTATCACCTAAGAGTGTGTGGCCACACCTGAGCCTATGCTGAGTTCAAACCCCATATCCATCCTTCATTTGCTGTGTAATTTTGCAACAATTGCTTTTCCTTTCTGGGTCTTAATTTCCTCGCTGATATAATGAAGATAATAACAACATCCTTTCCCTCACACTGTTGTGAGGCTCCTATGGGAGGCTATATGCACCTGGCATTTGGTTGGTACTCTGTAAATGCTACTATGGTCACCTCTCCACTGATTCAAAATGGCTGGCTTCAAAATGCAACCCTCTGCCCCTCCTATATGACGTCTATAGTAATCCCATTCCATGCTGCTATGTGTTCTTCCAGGGAAGTATGACTAAAAGTCAAATATCTCTGGGGCCAGTGTTCCTCTCCTCACTCCTACAGATGACTTCATTTCTTTATCTGCCTTCCCCCCCGACAATGAAATCCCTCCCTGATGTCTCATCCCCGCTCCGGGTATCCAGGCATAACTTTTCTATCTATTAGATGTCACCCTCATTCTTAGAGGGGTCAGTGTTTGCGGATTTGGTTTTAATGCATACCTGAGGCAGTGTGGCCAGCAAGTGATTTCTCTCACCAGTTTGCTCATCTCACTCGTAAGTGATTGGCAGATCTTAGTGGGTCTGATGAGGTGCTAAAACAACTTAACAGAGACAGAGCTGACCACAGTAGGAAGAGATACAGACTGAGCTATCTATGGCCCCAAGTCCTTGCCAGCTCAGCCTGGATCCTACTTCATACCTCCACCGGAGCTCAGTAGCCATACCTGAGGCAGGTGACATGCTCAGTTTTCTCCTTATCCTACCCCATTTGCCCCCCTGGCCAGGATGCTTGGCCACTAGTTGCAGACATATTCACCAGAGGTAGTGAGTATGTCCACAGCAGCTTCTTCCCCGGTCTTATTCCTGCAAAATTCAACTTAACTTGATAAGGGTTTCCTGAGCTGTTACTGTGTAGCTCAACAGGCAGATTCAGGGAGAAGCAGAAGAGGACGTTGGCATTTATCTCCCTTCCTTTGCTTCTTCTCTGCCCCGCCCCCTTTCCCCTTCACCCGCCCCTGCAACTACCCTGTCACCCCACCCCCGCCTGTGTCCCTCTTCGCTGACTCTTCATCTCTCTCTCTCATTTTCCTTTTATCTTTCTCCTTATCCTGAAAGTGTACCAAATGACAATAAGGGAGGAGATTCCACCACAAATCTGACTTTGGAGAAATATCCCTTTAAAACTGCAGCTAATAATATCACTGAGATTGTGACCATTGTGGCCTGGATGCAGGACCCATATTTCTATCTGTCTCTGTGCAGCAAATGTGATGACCTTTGGGTTAGGCCTGGTCCTGTGTCCATGCTTTGATACTTGCTGAACAAAAGGTTGGCTCATTTTTCTCTCAGGACCAAAGCCATTCTGCAGACTGATCACCCATCCTCTATTAGTGGGCATTTCTCAACAAGGAGCACCCTCAAGATTCAGAGGCTTCCTTTGACAGCCCCCTGGGAACCCACAAAAATGAACTTGCTATTTTCCAGTAAGGTAAAAAGTCCTAAAATGATTTCATCTTCAGTAGTATGTGAAAGTCTGGGGATAACCCACAGAACAAGCCATGTGCCGGTACACCTCTGGATAGTTTGTGCAGTCATCGGATTAACTCTGTACCTAGTTCCCATTTCTCTGAGTCACTGTATTCCCATCTAGGAAGTGGGGCTGATTTGGGCACAACAATTGATTCAGGTAGTTCATATAAAAGATATAAAAGCACTTGGCCTCCATGTGAGGGATGCCATGAATTCCAGCCCTGCCACCAGGGCTTGCTGCTTCTGTCAGTCCACAATTTTCCCCTAGAGCCTGAGCCTGTACTGGTAGCCTGCCTCGAGGGGCCATCTGGAGGCATCTGGCACAGAGCAGTGGCTCACACAGTCTTTGACAGATTCCAGGGTGGTTTTCACTGGAGGGTCACAGTAACATTGACGTGTGTCAAGGTGGGTGTGAGAGCCGGAGCTCTCCTGACTCACTGTGTGACCTTAAGCGAGTGACTTCATTCTTACCTTTTCCCATTTCCTCTTCCTCCAAATAGGAATAATCATATGCATACATTGCTCCCAGAGATAATTGTGATGTTAAATCATGCCATTATTATTCCTCCCTGGCTTTTCAAATAAAAATGCTTGCTGTCTCTGGAGCCCCGGCTGGCTACAGTAGAAATATTTCTGAACTGGGTAGAGGGCAAAAATCAATCAAAACAAAACCAACTCTCTCAAGGAACTCTGGATCAAGAGGGGAAAGAGTTCCTACTGTGTGCTGGTCCTTTAACAGACACTGTCCATGGAAGCCCATGGAGAGAGAGTGCTGGAGGATTTCTGATGAGCCTATGGTTTTACCTCTCAAGCAATATTAAAGTCCCAGGTGAGTTGTAACTTTTAATGGATTCTGCCACCAGAACCCAGAACTTGTGGGGTGCAGGATGCAATCTACTTCTACTGCAGTAAACCTACCTGTTCTCCTGCCAGAAGATGGCTACATCACTATTAGATAATATGCTCGCATATCTGGAGACCCAGGAAACCTATCAGATTCATATAAGTCAAAGAGGCAGGACCAGCATACTTCCTCGGTGAAGGGTCAGATAGAAAACACCTTTGGCTTTGTGGGCCACTGAGTCTCTGTTTCAGCAGTTAATTGATGTTTTTGTGGCATGTAAACAGCTGTAGACAGCTGTCAGGGGGCTGGGGTTCTCCAGAAAAATGGAACCCATAGAAACCCATAGACATGTCTGTGAATGGGAAGAAAAGATTTGGATCATGTGATTATGGTGTAGGGTATTTCCAGATCACCTTTTCTGTTTGTTAAGAAAGGCACACCCCTTCCTTCCACCCGTCCTCCCCCTCCACCTTTGGGCTGTTACATGTGCCCTAAGTGTGGCCAAGGACACGTCATGAAGTGCACGTGAGAGGGCTCCAGCCTACATTCCTCTGGGTCACTGGGTGAGCTCATCTCATGCTTGCCTTTCTAGTTCTCAATCCATTGAAGGCCAAAGCTGTTTTTCTTCTTCATTTACCCAGATGGAGATGGTACACAGTAGGTACAACTTCCAAGTTCTGTCCATCATAGACATCATAGACAGATCCAAAGGGAAGAGTTGGAAATCTCCCTGACCCACCCTAACTGGGAAGCCACCTGACATTGCCCAGAAATTTATCTTTTAAAGGGGTCAAAACAAAACAAGAAAACCACAGCTCTCATCGTAAAGGGAATAAGAGATAGTTATTCTGGAGCCATTTAAGTGACCAAGGCCTAGAAACATAGACGGAAATTCCATGCTCCAATGTGGAAGCAGTTCCATGATGTTTTATAGTTTTACGGAACAAAGAAAGTCATAAGTCAAGGCAAGTTTAAAATACACTGGTGGGTCATCAGAGAGGTAGGTACAGGAGGTGAGGGAAGCTTTTCTTTTCTTTTCTGTTTTCTTTTTTGTTTTGTTTTGTTTTGTTTTTCGAGACAGGGTTTCTCTATATTGTTTTGGAGGATGTCCTGGAACTAGTTCTTGTAGACCAGGCTGGCCTCGAACTAAGAGATCCACTTGCCTCTGCCTCCCACCACCGCCTGGTGGGGGAAGCTTTTCTACAGATGCCACCTGATGACATTCTTAGCTTTTGGGTTGGAAGCCAGTGCATCTGCTAAGACAATAAAGGTTTTTATCCATTAGTTACAGGATGTTATGACACAGAGGTGGGCAAGGGTTGGTTGTTCTGGGGGCTAAAGCCAGCCCAAGATAAGGTGACTAGCCTCTGTGCCTGTAACGGACCAATCTCTCCACAGTGCTGAACGTCTAATCAGTTCATTAGTCTCTGTAAATGCAGCTTCTCTCTGGGAGTTTGTGTTCACAAAAAGGAGGAAAGAAGATGGAGGTGGGATCTCAAGGCCAGTGTGGAAACCCACATTCAACCTCAGGGATTGAGTTGCCAAGTCAAGAGAGCTCAGGCAAGCAACGCCCCTTTTATAAAGACATTTCGGAATATGACCTGTAGGGATTCTGAGTTAATGTGTATATGCTTGGTACATTGTAGGCTCTTGGGAGGTAGAGGCTGTCACAGGAGCCTTATGATCATGAGGGGCACCAGCTCCCCCTCCCACATACCAGGCCCACATTCGGGGCAGAGAACATATTCAGCCACATATTGGTTCTAAATCCTTTTTGCCCTCTTTTCCCTTCCCTTGTATCCTACAGAAGACCAGACCATCCCTTCATACTTTCTTATTGAAAGTGCCTGATGTGTGCCAGGCATAGGCTTAGTGTGCCTACATTGTCTCTCATTTGGATGCTAAACAACCCTGAAACTCTTTGTCATTAGCCTCACTGTATATCAAAGAAAATCAACTTTCTCCAAGTGGTGGTAAGTGACCAGCTGGAATCTACACTCTCCCTACTAAACAGACTCAATGGGCCTGCAGCCAGGACAGACAGGATTGGAGGGGTTGCCTTTCTCAAAACCATCCAAACTCTCTCATGTCAAGCTGCTTTTCCAAGTTGTTTGACTTGGCCATTCAAGTGTGGCAGATACAAATGTCTATTAGGTGCTCAGCAGGGACAGTGGGAACTGGTCTGTGTGTATCTCTCCCTCATGACTAGGGTCAAAGTAAGATGCAAGTCCAATGTCTTAAAGGCTTTTGGCTTTTTCCAAACAAGTTGGAAATCAAGCTTTTTCCCCCCTTTGAAAACTCCCAGTTTAAAAAAATGTCTGTTTACTCACTCAACAAACTTGTATGGAGCTCCTGGTCTCATTTGAGCCCAGAATGAAGCTCTGGGGATAATTCATCCTCTATCATTCATCCATTCATCTGTTCAGCTACTTTTCCATCCATGCATCCATTCATGCATGCATCCTTCCATTCATGCATCCATTCATGCATGCATCCATCTAACCATGCATGCATCCATACATCCATGCAAGCATCCATCCAACCATCCATGCATCCATCTATCCATGCATCGATCAAACAAACTTCTTTGGTCCTGTCATGACATTTCAAACAAATGCAAACTATAGCTAGGTCTATATGGCTGACATGAACTTGCTTCTGCCCTCTCTTGGCATTTAGTACCCCAGTTTCTCTTTTATGTATTTTTCTCAACTGTGGTCAGCACACCACACATATTCATACTGCAGGAACTTTCCAAAATCCCCTCTTTGCCAGACTCAGACAGTTAGATGTAATTATGCACTGGGGCTAGCATTGGTAGCACCAGGAGCTCCAAGGAGGGATAGTGTCAAGGCAGTCTTCCTGGAGGTGATTCCTGAGGATGAATTATAAAGAATGAGTGAAAATTAGTGGGTCAAAGGTAACAGGAATGGGTGCCAGGAGTTCGGGGCAGAGGGAATTGTGTATGCAAGGGCTGGGGATACCGAGCATGGGACCTTGGTTGTGGAGTTGAGAAAAATATTGGTTTCAGCCTTATGAGGTTATCTTGAGGACTCCCTCGCATTAAGCCATGTACAGGATGGAGCCCAGACAGGCATACAAATGCAAGCCCTCTGTGTTGGGAAGGCAGACCTCTGGGAGGCATTACCCAGTGTGAGAGGCTGGAACAGAGCTGGGTCAGATGGGAGTGTCCAGAGAGTCCTCTGGCTACCAAGGAGATTGTGTCTGGGGTACCAGCTTTGTATAGAGAGGTCTAAATTGGGTCTATTTTAGAGTTCACTGCTTTGGGAAGTCTCCCAACAGGTGTGAGAGACTGACACAGGCTCACCATTGGTTTAAGTTGCACAAGTATTATAACAGGCCAGGGCAGCTATCATTAGTATCAGAAAAACAAAAGTAACACACACACACACACACACACACACACACACACACACACACACACCAAAACCCAAATCCCAAAACCGTGAACCATTTATTTTGTCTGCATGTAAGTGGAACATTCACTTGCCCAGACCTCTGATTTTTCTCCTCTGATAGAGCAGGGGAGAAACCCGAGGGACGCAGAGACACACAGGCTCCATGAATATAGTTCTCTGAGTTTTCTACTCCGGGCTTCCCTGCACCAGCAGCACTTGAGCCCGGTCTAAGGAGAAGCACCTGGACCTGCATTCTAGCCTGCAGTTGCATGTAATCTCGGACAAATTACCCAGTCCCAGAGCACCAGTTTTCACATCTCCAAAGTGGGCCAATCATGCCCACCTCTCAGCTGGTGGGTAGGTTAAGCTTGGAGTAGAGTCAATGCTCTGTGAATTGTTGCTGGGACTCATAGAAGACTTAGCTGTTGGTGACTCAAACCTATTCTAGAAACTACAATTATTAGTTGGAGAGAATCCACGGAGTGGGCCCTGCACCCCAGCTTTCTTCACTGCTCGGGGCTGGATGTGGGCAGCTCTCTGCAATAGAAGTGCCCTCATGGTGGCTTAGGGCAGTAGAAGCTCAATGATGACAACTAAAATAATGGTTAGGAAGGTTAGGGGAGCCTACTGTGTGTTTTGAGAGAGGAGAGCTGTTCTGGAGTGTATTCCAGGGTTTGGGGTCATGGGTGGGTGAATCTTCGAAGTCCCGGAACATCAGAAGAGAAAGAGCAGTTTGCAGGAGGGAAGGCACACAGTGTCTCTTGTAGGTCAGGTTGTCTAGGCCGGGAAGAGAGTAAAACCCCCAGCTGGCCAGCAAGAGGTCTCTGAGGCCTCACAGTTCCACTTTCAAGAACCACATGGTGATCTGACGTATAAAGAGTTGACTGACGGGGCCAGAGTGATGGGTCAGTGGTTAAGAGTGAACACTGCTTTCGCAAAGGACCCAAGTTTGGTTCCCAGCACCCAGGCCAGGCAACTCACAACCGACTGAAACTTCAGCTCTGGGGGATCCAGGGCACCTTCTGTTGACTTCCACAGGCAACTGAAATATCTACCTCCCCATCTGACATAGACGTAGAATTAAAAAATAGAAATCTTTTAAAAATTGACTATGAAAGGACAACTTTAATTTTTTACCTCAATTGAAATATAATTACATAATTGTCCTCTTTCTTTTCCTCTCTCCAGTCTTCCTCATGCCCCTTCCTGTCAACTCCTCTCATCCTCCCCCTCTTGATAGGGACAGCCTTTAGTAGACTTTCTTATAAACCATCAGTTCATCTGTCAAATATTTACCAAGGGCCTATTATGTGCTGGCTGGAGTTTTAAATGCTAGGATAAGAAGTTAAGACAGCCAAGGTCAGTGCCTTCGAGAGCAAATGTTCTAGGTGGGGAAACGGTAAGGGCAGGTAACTCAGCTAGTGTGAGCCTGTCTGGCTCTGTGACATTTAGCTTATTTCATGAAGAAAGGCAGTCTTGTGAAAACCTGAGGCCAGAATACTTCAGACAGAGGAAGAGAAAGTACAAGTGTACCGAGGCAGAAACAAGCTTAGCCCATCTGAGGCCCACAAGCAAGTACTACAGGGAGGTCAAAAGATTGTCTCTTGACAAATCACACCGCACACATGCCTGGAGGGGCAGAGCGCTTGCACAGGTAGTTAGGGGGTGGACTGTTGTGATGGAAGAGGTACAAGGAAAGAAGTGACAAGAGGAGAGGAAAAGTTCTCCGGGAAGAGGAAACCTCATGTACAAGGCCAAGAGGTGAGAAAGTAGATCCCAGACTTGACTGTTGGGGTGAGGGATGGAGCCAGACAGAGAGTGCCTGACCATGAGGCCTCATGACACCTAGTGGGTGCCATCTTAGAGTTACTACGCTGAGAAGGTTATTTATTTCATGCTCCAATCAGAGCAGCTAAGGAAGGGGCCAGCATGGAGAAGGGGTGAAGGAGGAGCTCTGGTTAGAGTGAGGAACAGTGCAGAAGTGAAAAAGACGAGCTCTAGAGAACTTGCAAAAACTAGAACGATCAGGAGTGTAAGTCAGTAGTACGATGCTTGTCTACCACGTGTGAGGCCCTTGGTTCTATCCCCAGTACCAGAGAGGGAGGGAGAGAGAGATAAAGAGAGACAGAGACAGACAGACAGACAGAGAATAAGACCAAGAGAAGAGTGAGAGAGATAAAGAGAGGCAAAGACAGGCAGAGAAAGAGAGAGGCAGAGAGAGAGAGACAAAGAGACAAAGATAGGAGACAAAGACAGAGTCAGAGAGAGGATAGACATAGAGACAGAAAGGAGAGAGAGACAGAGAGGGAAAGAGGAGAGAGAGACAGAAAGAGAGAGAGACAGACAGAGAGAACACTCCAGCTTGGGGACTCAGGACACAGAGGCATACCTTAGTCAAATGACTTGCAGTTGGACAGATCCGATCAAGTCCTGACTTCCTAGCTTCCCAGTCATAGGGAACCATTTTCCTGTGCCTCAGCTTCTTCACTTGTCAAGTGAAAACCACAGCACAGCCTGCCTGGCAGAGCTGCTCCATGGACAGTGAACAGAGAAAAGATCCCAGTATGCAGTGATTACTCAGTGCTCAGCCCCTTCTCACTCCCTGGCCTTGACTCCTACTTTACCTCCCCAGCTTCTGTGTCCTTGACTACAGGACTGGAAGGAGAATGCCTGCCTGTGCTGCTCTTACACCAGATGTGAGTAAGAGATATGGCCTTGTCGGTTCAGGAAGACTTCACCATCTTGTCCTTTTCCTTCTCCAGCAGAAGAGTGAGACAGAATGGCATGGTCTGCACTGATGCTGGCAGCTTGCCTCCTTGTGGTGGTACCCCCTAACGATGCAGCCGACTGCCTGTCCCTGTGCTCCCTGTGTGCGGTGAGGACTCAGGATGCACCCCATTCCATCAACCCCCTGGTAGGTCTCAGCAAGGCTTCTCCATACCATTCTATTTGTGGGTAGAGCCCAGAGAAGGGAGGTGGTATATCTGGGCAGCTGAGTCTGCTGTATCTACAGCATCGGTGCATGTCTTCTCCTGTCCTCCAGACAGCAGGGAACCAGGGTCTCCTGTTGTCTAGTTCCCACTGCAGTTTAGACTTTATCATCATGCCTCTCCCAGGCCTGCATACAGACCACATTTCCAGGCAGCCAAGTGCCTGGCAACAGAGTGTAGACCATGAGGTGCTCACTGTGCTGTCGGCAGCACTGGGTACACATGTCTGTAGCTTCTTTTCCCAGCTAACAGGCACCTCCAAATTCAGTCTTTTGGCCAAGTCCCTCCCCATCAGCCCTGTCAGGATCCTTTTGGTGGGCTTGGAGCCTCTGCCCCTTTCTTGGGCCCGAGACTCTATGCCTGGCCTGTTGATGCTGCTTTGGGTCATGGTGGACCACACGTCTCTCCTAGAACTGTAGAAGGATGGCAGTAGTGTCGGCTGAGCTGTGGCTTTGATTCTGGCTCTTTCTAGTTTTTTTCCTCTGAAACTGTCCTCTGAGTCTCACTTTCCTCATCTACAAAATGAGAGTGATTCTCTGAGCTCATGATGATAAGTGTTTAATATCTGAGACTAGTCTGTATCCACTGAGCGGTGGCCACAGTGTGGCCTGCTCACCCACAGGAAGGCAATGTGGCGAAGCACAGGGACTCCAGCCGCAGACCTTCAGAATTCAAGTTCCAGCATTGCTCACTTCCGTTAATATCATTATAGTCAAGGTGATTGGATGCTCCCTACGGCACCATGAAGCAGATCCTATGGTCCCTCCAACAGGTACCCTCAGGTGTTCTGCCCTCTGTGCATTCTTCCCGCTGTTCTGAACCTCTCTGTCTCTAAAGTGTTAGCAGTCCCCTCCACTCCTGGTAGAGCAACTATAGCCTTTGGAGGAGGGAAAGAATATGTGTAGGTCAATAGGAACATCTTGCTTCTACGTTTTGGCATTTTCACCCATGTCTCTTGTACCTTTGGGTAAGTCTGATTTCACATCTCTCACATGAGGAAAGTCATCTGGTGACATTACCAATGTGCTCCTTGGGATCCTTTCAGATTTGCTCCCTGGAGTGCCAGGACCTGGTGCCACCATCAGAGGAGTGGGAGAGATGCCAGCGCTTTTTGTCCGTCCTCGCCCTCTCTGCCTCTGGGCTCCGTGGCAAGGATGATCTGGGGAACGAGGTTGCTTTGGAAAAAGGCTACAGTGCACTGACCGAGTTCTTGGAGCCCCTCCTGAAGGAGCTGGAGAAAAGCCGATTCCTCACCAGCGTCTCAGAGGAAAACCTCAGGGGTCTCTTAGACAGGTTTGGGGATGGAAAAGAGTCTGAACTGGTGGGTGCTGACCGGATGAACGATGGAGCCACGGAGGCTGACACACAGCATTTCAACGAGGAGGGCTTGAGGAAACAGGCCAAACGCTATGGCGGCTTTTTGCGCAAATACCCCAAGAGGAGCTCAGAGATGGCTGGGGATGAGGATGGGGGCCAGGATGGGGATCCGGTAGGACATGAGGACCTGTACAAACGCTATGGGGGCTTCCTGCGGCGCATTCGCCCCAAGCTGAAGTGGGACAACCAGAAGCGCTATGGCGGCTTCCTTCGGCGTCAGTTCAAGGTGGTGACTCGGTCCCAGGAGAACCCCAATACCTACTCTGAAGATTTAGATGTTTGATGCATAACACTTCCCCACCATGGAGTTGGGTTAGCAGTTTGCCCCGACCTCTTCCTGTACCAGAATCCGCTTCTTCAACCTCTTGTGCGTGTCCCACCCCTCGCTCCAGTCAGCACCCAGAGGAAACTGTCTAAGCCCAGCCCAGCCCTGTTCTGCCTAGGAGTGCAGTATTTGTTTGCAGTCAGTGACAGAGAAGAGTGACGGTCCCTCCTAATAGGCCCAGTGTCTGTCTCAAACCCTTAGACCTCTAAACTACCACTATTAGCGATAGTTTTTGACATCAGCCCGACCACTCTGTCCCTGTGCCACCCCCACCACAGAATCCAGAGAGACTTGTTCTTTGTATCTGTAGATCTGTGTTCCCCAAACTTCACTGATCATGCGCTCCTCTCTGAAGAAAAATGAGCATTCCCTGATAGTACGAATACATGAGATGGAGTAAAAACTTAAGATACATACAAATAGAAATTCAAACTGCATTCTTGGTCAGGAGCTCTTTTTATGTACTCTGCTCTGGAGGCCGCGGGCTAAATGAAAAGCCTTTTCGGGGCAGTGATTATGACCCCAGAGAGACCAGGCTTTTAGCATGCTCAGTGTTCTGTCCGAGCATCCAGAGTTCTCATGCTTTCAAATGTGTCCCTGGAAAAGCCCCGCTCCTAGGCCCTGTGTTAGTTAGGGTGGTGCTTGTCCTGAAGGAGTGAAAGCCCCTTGCTCATGATGACAAGCCATGAGCTTCTAAAAAGCTGAAATGATAAGAGGGAGCAAAGCAAACCAATTTGTTCTGTGCAACGAATTCAGAATTTGGGCCAGTTCCCACAGCCCTCATTAAAAACGTTCAGTATCACACTTCCACCCCATGAGGAACTGAATTCGAGTGGAGCCGAGGAGGCTAAGCACAGCTGTGTTCTTCAGTAGTTGAGTTGGCTGCGGGAGGCAGAGCCATTTGGCTGAGCCATTTGGCCCGGCGTATGCCCTGGCACTGGGAAAGGGGATCCAGAAGCTGCAGCTGAAGGAGGGTCTGTCCCACCACAACACTGGAGCGAGCCTTATTCTCTGTGTCTCCAAATAAAAGCAGCAGAGAGCAGAAAGTAATTGAAGGTTCAAGATCCACTGGATTCCCTTGATTCAAATTAGCCAGATGAGAGGCAAGGTCCTCTTTGGTTTCAAATCTCCACATCTCCAGGCAGACGTTGATATTGATAGGTTAGGAACATGAGGCTGGTGGGAGAGGTAACAGACTGGATTTGCATATTTGCATAAGATGTCTTGAGTGGTCTCGTTCCCTGCATAGGCCATAACCTGTAGAGCTTTCCATGTGTTCTGAAATCTGTAGATTGTTTTAGGATGGCTTTGTTGCTGCTTAAAAACCACATTTGTCCAACTTACTTGGAATATGTGAGTCCTTAATAAGCCTGTGTAATTCCCTGCTTCTCTGGAATAATAAATAAAGTTATGCTGATGACTTGGTGTGTTTGTATGAGTAATAGTCTCCAGAGAAAGTATACTGCATTATATATGCATATTTGATATGTGCATACCCACATAAGCGTGCGCGCACACACACACACACACAGACACACACACACACACACACACACACACACACACACACAGTTGTATTGGAGGATTGAACCTGGTGCCTCATGCATGATATGCAAACACTCTACCACCAAGCTATAACTCCAGCCCCTATAGTCATATAATAAAACAAAGTGTGAAATAACAGAAAATAAGAAAGCGAGTGTGCCACAGACTCGTCTGTAAATCGAGTCTGTGTGACTTTATGTAAGTCATTAGCCTCTCTGGGCCTTCCTTTGCTGTTTTTCTGGCTACTTAGCAGTCACACCTGAATCTACTGCTATTTTAACCACTGTCTGTGCCCTGAGGCCTGCAGTCAGCACCCAGCTGCCCAGGCGGCAGCCTGGCACGATTTCTGGTCCCACCAGCAGTGGCTTGGCTGCAGCTGCCAAATGTAATTTTTTAAAAATTTATTTAACTTTATTTTATGTGCATTGGCATCAGATCCCCTGAAACTGAAGTTACAGACAGTTGTGAGCTTCCACGAGGGTGCTGGGAATTGAACCCGGGTTCTCTGGAAGAGCAGTCAGTTTATCTTAAGTTGTTCTATTTACCAATAAAGATAAAGATTTGGGAGTCAGATATTGGGGTGAAAATCTGCTAGATCAGAGAAACCGAGAAGCAATCAGCTGACCTTCTTTTTCAACTGAAGACCTAGAGAGAGAGAGAAGGAGAGAGAGAGAGAGAGAGAGAGAGAGAGAGAGAGAGAGAGAGAGAGACTCTTCACACCATCCCAAACCAAAAAGACTAAAAATCTCTAAGTCCCTCCCTACTCCTTCCTGTGTCTCTCTATCCTTATTACTGGGTCCTCCATACTCTCTATAGCTAATTCTTGTCAACTAATAGTCAGCTCTGCCCCAGATCCAAGGTTAATTTTATTAACACAGAAAATTGGAGTTTCACGGTGCCATCAAATATCCTGCAACACTTCTTGTTTATATAAAATAAAGACTAATAGGACCTTGTTTATAATGTGGCTGAGCAGATCAGATGAGATCATACATAGAAAGTTCCCATCGCTTAATAAGTTCAGTAAGTGAGAGTTTCTTTCCCTGTGTGGTCTTAGGAACGATGGCAAAGATGGGCATTCAGCAACAGAACAGGGAGGTCAGAGAGAGGTACTGCACTCTCAGGGGCCACTTCCTGTGCTGGGAAACTGGGGCAAGTCACAGAGATGTTCCTAGCAAGAGTGAATATGCTAGCGGGAAACATACACCTCCCTCTGCTAAACTGGAATCCTTCATTGAATGGTGCAGATGAAATGTCTTTAAATAGGGTGTGTCAGTGACTCAATGGCCGTAGATGTGGGCTCCATTGGAACACTTGCTTTTAGAGTGACTTCACAGAATGCATGGGACCAGGGATGTGACACTCATTCTCTAGCCATTTAATAAGGTACTAACTGGAGGCCTACTGTGTTTGGAAGATCTGCTGCAGAATGGAAATGTTCTCTGCTATAGAAATCCAGCTTTTGAAATGGCACTCAGAGAGCTCAGTTTTGGTCATGATTTTGCTAGCAGGCAATGTACCAAAGCCAGTGCTTTGTGTAAGTCTGGTCCCATCCTGCAGTTTCTTCTTTTATAGTGTGAGCTGAGAATGAACTCTTCAACCATCTGAGAGTGCTCTCTGGGTCTCATGACCACAGGTAGGAAGTGTCTACTGTAGTCTGAGCATGTCTTGGACTACACGGTCATTGGCATGTGACATGGACATTGCTGGGAGGTGTTAAGACATTCTTGCTCTAGGAAACAGGGTTTTGATGTCTAACTGGACAGCTGAATCAACCGTTTCTTAAGGGAGATTTAAAGGCATTTGCTTTTCCCAAGATAAGAGGAAGGGGATTCAACCTAAACAGGCAGGAGCACAAAGAGCAGATGAACTCAGGGAAATTTGACTCATTCTGTCTCTGCTGAGCCCTATAGCTCTCAGGAAGAAACTATTAAGGTCTAATGGTACACAGTAGCAGCTGGATACTGAATGCTTAGGATATATATATATATATATATATATATATATTTTCTAGAAATACTGTGAAAACTGGATGGTAGTGGTATATGCCTTTAATTCCAGCACTCAGGAGGTAAAGGGGGGCAGATCTCTCTGAGTTTGAGGCCAGCCTGGTCTACGGAGTGAGTTCCAGGGCTGACTCTGAAAGCTACACAGAGAAACCCCCCTTCTCCCCCTCCACCCCTGTGTATGTACAAATTAAGTTATGCTCACATAGGCACCTGTGACCAGATGGGCATGGTCAAAGCCACAGGTGCCTCTGGTAGATCTCTCAGTACACCCNATATATATATATATATATATTCCTTTCTTCCTCCTTCAATGGGTTACAGGATCAACAAGTAAGGAAAATATGAATCTAAAGTTAAAAATTGTCATGACTGCTGTAAAAAAAAATGTGGGATACAGACATGAAGGGCAGTAGGTATGTTCAGAAAATCCTTTTCTTAGGGATATCTCTTTCTTGGTAGTCATGGGAAAGAAAAGTCAGAAGGAGTCTACGCTTTGAATTCATTCTCTCCAGCTACCCCCAGGTCCAAAGCAGACACTTGGATCTGCCTGAACACATTTGTAGACTAACACTACGCAGCATGGTCCTCTACTTTGATGGGTCTGAGTGTCATCTCAACCATTTTAACCCACTGGGTCCTGATCCTGCTGTCTGTCAGCCTGGAATATTCTCTGGGGAAGACTTGCAAACAAATGGCTTATGACTGCCTCAGACAGGTAAAGGCAGACAATTTGTTGGCTTATATAATACAAACACCAGAAGGATTTGCTTCAGGTAGAACTGGAACAGGGGCCTCTCTAAGGATTTCGGCACCTGTCTATCAGTAGGCTCCATGTATTTTTCTGATGGCTTCCAGAATTTTCAGGTCTCAACATGCAGGTATCTGTTCTATATATTATTTTCATAATAATCCTAGCCAATACTCTATTATACCTCTTTATCAACATTTGGTTGATAAATAATGACCAATAATGAGCTAATTCCAGTCGTCACAGATAGGTTCCTGTGGTTCTCTGGTTGATCACAACATGAACATCAGGGAGACAGGACAATCCAACCTCATGCAAAGTAATGGAAAAGGAAGGAACTGGTCCAAGGGAGGAAAAAAAAAACTGGAGCAATATTCCCTACAGGTAGGGAATGTGCCAGGCCACAACAGCAGCAAATCCCTCTCCAGTGAGTGGAGGGATTGGTGGGGACAGGGAGGCTGGCAAGCAGATGCTGTGAGAAACGTACAAGAGACTGCAGACATCTGGCTCTACAAGATGGCTCTCAGTTGGATCTAAGTAATTATAAAGTAGGATTACAATATGCACAACCGTGTGTTTGACAATAGCCATCATTCTCTCACCACTTTATGATTTCTTTTTTTCCGATTTTTAAAAAATGAGAAATAGCTCTTGAAATTTTCCTGTGCATTGTGGAATCCATAATCCCAGTGACCTGGCTTCCCTTTTTCAGTTTATTTTCATGGTCACCAAGAGGCATGCAATGAGGGGTAGACAACGTGGCTCCAGGGGCACAGAGTATTGGGCTCAGATTTCCAATCTCGTGAGAGGAGAGGAGAATACTGACTACTGGTCAGAGGCAAAAATTCAGGAGTATCAATCGAGTCACAGTACACCCAGCTTGCCTTAAGCAGTGTGTGCCACATCCTGCTATGCTCCGGACGCCAGGCCGCATGCCTCAGCATTGTTCTAGTGCTGCGTGGCAGCCTCAGCAGGGGACTGGACCTCGTCAGAGCCCAGTTTTCTAATGGCAACTCTGATCATGGAGAGCCTAGCGTGAGTGAAGCAAGCACACACGTGTCGAAGGAACAACACTCTGTTGTTTGTGTTTAAAGAGTGGCGATAAGTAATTCTTCTGGGGTTGTGACGTATGTGCTCTGAAGTCTCCTGCAGTGTGGACACATACATTATGCATACACTGCAGTTACTGCCACCCCGTCCCCAGTAGAGAACATTTCCACACCACAGAGGACTCAACAAGATCCCTTTTTAATGAGTTATTTGTGGAGACAGAGAATATCACAGCCCTTCCGGATTCCAGAGCCTCAGTCCCTGCCCAAGGCCACTGCGCAGACAGGCACTGGCTACCAGCATGCCAACACCATAGTAACCTTTAGAGAGCCTGTTACTAATAAGCAAGCAGTTTCCAGACAACACTGAACACAGTCACCAGACAGGAAGTTTGGTCATAATGATCATGACAGTCATTACCATCCTCGGCTTTGGATCACTGTTCCCCCATCCTCCCCCTCTAAACCCCTCACAGGAAACCAGCCTAGCGATGGGGATTATCTATTAATTAAAGGCTCCAAAGTGAAGACAACAAAAATCCCCATACCAGCCAAGGGAACAATTCTTCCCTAATAGATGTCAGTTTGGTATCCATAACACCACACAGGAGTGTGGAGATTTATAACACAGATTCCTAATTACTCATCCACATGTGAGTGTGTACCCATGTTGCACTCACACACAATTTGTCTTGCTTCTAACTTCTGTTGAGTCCATCATTCCTTGTTCTCGGGAGTCCTTCATCACCTCTGACAGCGAGTTTGTCTTCTGAAAGCATGCACCTGTCTTGTTCTCCACTGCCTCTGGTCCCCTGCCAGGCTCCTGCAGGAGCTGCCCTGAGGTCTGAGAAGCCAGGGGAGCTCTCTGATTACTGACTGATAGGATGTGTGAAATATTGGGACTGGGGGAAGGAACACTGGACAGAGAGTCCAGGCCCATGGACGGGAGTATTGCTCTAACTGTACAGCAGCCATGGCCGGGGCCTGGGCCTCTTTGGTTTTCTCTTCTGTTAGATGCTTCTGGTAACATTTCAGGCTTCCAGGAGCCAGCACATGGTGATCTGCATCAGTCAAAAAGTTCTGAGCAAAGCCACTGAGTGTCAGTCTCCTAGTGTAAGAATGAGGTGGATGTTTTTTACCCTGTGGGCTGAGGGAGTTCACAGACACACAAGGACTCCACATGGCCGATGCTGTAGCATAATCAGGGGCAGTGTCTTTCCCATCTTAATTCGTCTCATTTTTGATGAACATTATTGAGCATCTACTGTATACACAGTGCCAGGCAAGGAACAAGGGATTCATTGGTGCTTAAGCAAAGTTCTATTCCCATGGATCTCACTTTCCAAGGGGGAGATAAACTAACTATAAAAGAGTAAGTGGATCTGACAGGAGTGGGTTAGGTGGCCGTGAGTCCTAGGAGGAAAAGAAGGGGTGAGTAATGGAGGAAAGGTAGTCACTTAGAGAAGTCACAACAACCTCTCTGAAGGGGTGACATAAGACCAGATGTGTAAGTTGGCAGTAGGTTGTAGTTGTCTAGTAAAGTGTGTGTGTCTGTGTGTGTTCTAGGCACAGAGAACAGCAAGTTCAAAAGCTAAGAGGAGAGTGTGTAGTTATTTGTGGTAGAAGAGTAAGGAGGAGGGGATGAGGGAGGGCAGAGGGTGGAAATGGAGCAGAATCGGATGGGACCAGATGGCACCGGGCTTCCACACTGTTCTGACTTACACTGTTGCCCACTGCAGCCTCCAAGTGTACTGCTCTGGATAGTTAGTTTAGAATACTGTTGCTCAATTGATGGGCTCTGGAAAGACCCTTGACTTATGACCCATCCAAGATGGGAGCCTCTGGAAGGATGTAATCTAGGTGGGGTCAATTGGCATCTCCAAAAAAGGATGATGGAATGTTCCATCCAGAAGTAATCCGGGGAGTTTTCTTCATTGGGATCAAAGCCCCAGCCACAATGCTTTCTCCAAAATGGGCAGCAGTGAGGGGAAATGGGACTCAGCTCCTGGGTGGTTCAAATTCCCCACAGGCAAGGGTAGCTCTGGGAATGCTTCAGGTGGAGGCTGGCAACCAGTTTGCAAAAATCAATTGCACTTGAGAAATTAGCTTGCAGAAGGTACAGGAAGCTCCCACCTCCCACCCTTCTTAGCCTGAAAAATATAACCTCATGGTTTGAGCTTTTAGGAAGAAAATTGTCTGAATTGGTCTCTGAATTGCTTTATATAAAAGATTCATCACTGTCAGGTATATACATCAAGTTTTTGCAAATCAAATTGGATTTCAATGCATTAGGGACTATTGCTATTCAGTTTCTTTTCTGATTTTGCAGGTTACAATGCTTCTTACCCATTTAAAAAGCTGAAAACCCCCCCAAAGCATCAAGCGTGTTCATGTGAAAGTAACCAATGGTCGAGGTCGAGACAATGAGTTTTCACTGACCCCTCTGGACAAAGCCACAGTGGGGATCAATGCAGGCACGATCCCTGCACTCAGGACTGTGTGGTCCAGCAGGGAAGACTCCTTAGAGCAAATGCCAGTAGCAAACACATGAAGAATTTTTCTGGTGGGGTGGAGGTGAGAGAGGAGCTTTGGGTAGAGACAGCAGAGGTCTGGCCTGTGGGAGCCCCATGAGGGAGCCACTTCCAAACCAAGGCCTGAGGAGGAGCAGATAACTGGTGTGGTAAGGAGACATTTTAGTAACAGGGAAAGCTTGACCATGTAAGCCCTGTAGGTTGTCTTGTGACAAGTGGGCCTCACTGTTGTGGAATATTCCACAGCCCACTAGGCAAAGATGTGTTACATTTGTTTATGCTGCATTTGCTTAATGATGTAAAGGTGGGTTGCTTTGCCTGCCTAAGCCACCAGATTTGTCTGATAAAAAACTAAACGGTCAATAGTTAGGCAGTAGAGAGATAGGTGGGGCTGGTGAATAAGGAGAAGGGATCCAGTCTCAAGAGGAGAGAATGAGGGAGAAAGGGGGGAGACCCCTGGGGCCAACCAGATACAGAGTAGGACATGCCGAATGAAAAAAAAATGTACCAAGTCCTGAGACAAGATGTAGATGAAGAGAAACAGGCTAAATTAAGTTATATGAGCTAGTGGAACAAGTATAAGGTTCAGCATTTATAATTGATAGTAAGTCTCCATGTCATAATTTGAGAGCTAGTTGGTGGCCCCAAAGAAAGCCTGTTACACCTTATTGCAGAAATGAAGAAAAAAGTCATTAAAGAAGTGACATGGCCAGAGTGCCAAACCAGAGCAATACCATACACCAAGGGTTTAAAACCTGACATTGCTAGGGCCACTCCTCTCCTGGCCATGTGGATGCGATTGGACACTATGCCCTGGGGCTCTCATTTAAGAAGGTAAGACAGGGCAAGAGAGATGCCTCAGTGGTTAAGAGTGCTTGCTGCACAAGCATGAGGACTCGAGTTCTAATCCCAGCACCTGCGTAAGGAACAGGGCATGGCTGTGCACCCACTTGTAATCCTAGTGCTGGGAGGCAGAAACGGGAGTGTCAGTGGGGCTTATGGCAGCTCCAAGCTCCGTGAGAAACTTTGTTTCAAAGGAATAATAAAGAAAATGATAGAGCAGGGTGTTGTGGAATGTAGTTTAAGATTGTTACATTTGTTTATTCTGTGAAATATTTGTTGAATGATGCAAAGATGGGTTGCATTCTACTATGTTGTATTTAAACACCTGATTGGTCCAATAGAGAGCAGAATAGCCAAAAGCTAGGCAGGAGAGAGATAGGCAGGGGTGCCAGGCAGAGAGAATAAATAAGAAGAGAAGGAGAAAAGGGTGGAGGGAAAAAAGGAGAGAGGACACCAGGGGCCAGCCACCAAGCAATAAGTCAGCCATGGAGTAAGTAAGAAAGAAAGGAAGATAGAATAGAGAAAAGTAAAAAGCCCAGAGGCAAAACAGGATAATTTAAGTTAGAAAAGCTGAAACAAGCCAAGCTAAGGCCGGACATTCATAAGTGAGAATAAATCTCCATATATTTATTCGGGAGCTGGGTGGCAGGGCCCCAAAGGAGTAAAAACAACAACAACAAAAAATCCAACTACAGCAGGATGTCCCCTTCTGTCTTCCATGTACACACTGGTACACACACACACACACACACACACACACACACACACACACACACACACACACACACGGCAAAAGAGGGTGAACCTGGGCTTGTTGGCACACACCTGTAATCTCATCACTTAGGAGGCAGAGCCTCAGGCCAGTGTGGTCTGCACAGTAGTTCTAGCTAGCCGGTTAGGTCCTGTCTCAACTCCAAACAAAAAACAAAAACAGAAAGAAAGAAAAGGAGGGCAAGACAAAGGCAGAATGCTATACACCTGTCTTACAGTAGCATACAGAATAGGCTCTACCTGTTCATTCTTCTCCCACAGTCCCAACACCAGCTGGCCCTTTTACAGTCTCCATAGCTGTGTCTTTTCTGGAGTATGATATGGCTGATATGGTGCAGCCCACAGCCTCTGCTGGGGCTTCTTTGACCTAGTGAGGGGCACTCAGGGTTTCTCTGTCCTTCTTCACATGCCTAGCTCATGTGTTAGTTGGGCTTCTCTAGAGGAACAGAGCTGAGAAAAAATTACATATTAAAAGGTGTGTGTGTGTGTGTGTGTGTGTGTGTGTGTTAGATTGGCTTACACAATATAGTCTAGGTAGTCTAACAGTGGCTGCCTTCACAATGGAGAGGCTGAGAACTTGGTAGCTGTTCAACCCACAAAGCTGGTCACCTCAGCACCTCCAGTCTAGCACTGATGGCTTGGGTATCCCTGAAGAGCCATTGGACTTCTGTCCACATTGGAAGACGGGAGGAATGGGTCTGATATAAGCAAAAGATAGCAGCAGCAGCGGCCACAGGGTGGATGAACCTATGGTAAGGCACAAATCCACAAAGCTGGCACATGAACTTGCCAGCATGATAGAAAAGCAGCAGGAAGACAAGTAGGCAAAGAGCAAAGCTCCACATTTAGAGTGGGGCTCTCCACTTTACATAACTGGATCAAGAAAAGCCCTTACAGGTGAGCCCAAAGCTAATCTGGGTTCATTCTACATCCAATGAGGCTGAGAAGCAAGCTCCACCCTCACAGTGGGGGTTCTCTAGTCCCTCCATGTGTATGCTGAAGGGCATCTTGGTTTTTGAAGGGACATAATTTAAAACTAGAGCTTTAATTATTATTAAAGTTGTTACTGTATTATGTTATTTTTTAAAAATTTAGTTACATATATGTGTGAGCCTGCATCAGTTTGTGTACACCATGTTATGTAACCCTGGAGGCCAGAAGAGGTATGGAGTTACAGGCAGTTATGAATTGCCATGTAGGTATAACCCCACCCAGGTCCTCTTTAGGAGCAGTAAGGAATAGTAAGGGCTTTTAACCCCTGAGCCATCTCTCCAATCCCTGTTATTACTTTTGATGTGATCCAGAGAGCTAGTTCTACACATGGTCAGGGGATCTCTCTCAAGAGAGACAACATTTAGCAACATTTGCTGAAGGACAGCAAAGGAGCCAGCCATAGTAAAGGTAAGGGAGGCTAGTAAGGGCAGGCCCTAGTGGGGAGTACTGGGGGCCAGCATGGGTGTGGCATGGTGATATGAGTGGAGAGTGTCCAGGCCAGCATGGGTACATGGTGATGTCAGTGGGGGGTGCCTAGGTCAGCATGGGTGCATGGGCATGAAGAGTGGAGGATCTCATTGACTCCCTGGCTATTAAGCTACTGGGATATTATGGCCCAGGCTCCTAGAAGCTGTCAGGTCTTTAATCAGGGAAGCTAAGCATATCACAGTGTTTATGTAGAAAATCTGAGTCATGTCCCAATAACCCCACCATGCCAGAGTCTAGGTTCTATCTGCAAGAAAAAGAAGCAGAGGTTCAGAGCAGGAGGATGCTCGAATTCCCTGTTTGATTTGAATTGAGAATAACGGAACACAGAAAGGAGAGATGTGGAATTCAAGATGTCTGTCACATCAGAGTCAGAGCCTGGGCAGACAGCAAGGGCAAAATCAGTTTCAGAATTCAATTAGGCAATAAGGAAATTAGTGAAGGAAGCCAGCGGTGACCTCCTGCGTGGGTGGAAGGCAAGGCAGGGACTAGGGAGGGGTACTGTACTCTCGGATTAGATGGAAGAGTTAATGAGATGGCCAGAACCCAATTGTCCACAAGATCCACCTCTTCTGAGAAAATGGAGTCCTTTGTTGACATGGCAACCAGTTGGCAAACGCTCTGCTTGTCTGTGTGCGAAAGAGAACACCCAGCACACGATGCAGCTCAGCTTGGCGCACAGGTCCATCAGGATCCTATAGGTCCAAGACCCCAAACAAAAAATGGCTTAACTCTCCTGGACAAGTGAGACATGGCTGTGTTCTGTTTAGCTTTTGCTGAGTAAACAAACAAACCACCATAAAACTCAGTGGCTGAAAACAATTATGTACATTGGTGAGCACCTCTCTGAGGGTTTTACCTGGGCAGAGATGAGAGGCTGCAGAGCTGGGAGAGTCTACAGGGGTTCGCCCCAGCTCCTAACAGCAGATCCTCTGGCGGGAGTCCCTCCTCTTTCAGCAGGTTAGAACAGCTACAAATGGAGCATTGCATCTCAGGTCAGCACTGTAAGTAGCCACATGTGAAGGCTGCCTTAGACAGCACCCAGTGCTGATTTTACCACAGGTAATTGATCAAAGCAAGTCACAAGGGCAAGTCTACAGAGGAGAGGAGGTGAGGAGAGGGCAAGACTACATTACCAGGAAGTTTAGGTGGTCAGTCTTACTAATTAATCTCAGAGTCCTCTATGAAACCATCAGAATTCCAGGATTCTGCTTCCTTGCTTTCCACTTGGTCTTCTAGGACTAACATAGTGACAAAAGTCAGCCATCACACCTATGGACCAGGGCAAGATGGAGGAAAGACTAAAATAGAGTGGGCAGGGCACATATAGCAGCTACTATTTCAGAAGGCCTTCTAGAAGTGGTCATATAATGTTTCTGTTTATATCTTCCTGGCCAGATCTTGGTTGGTCACATAGTCACTTTGTTACCAGGGATGCTGGGAAATAATTAGCCTTGTAACTCTAACTTGAAACTTGTAATTGATTTTAGACTTGTGGTTTCTCTGTTGAGGACCATATAAATATTAAATCTGTGAACACTGGTGTGATGTACAAGAGGTCTCAAGATTCACTACAGTTCGAGTCTTAAATTAGATTTTTTTCCAAAGAGCTTAAAGTTTGGAAAGTTTTGCTTGTCAGGTCAAGCAAGGAAAGTGGTTAAAAAATTAAATCGAATACATTAAATTAGTAAGTCCTGTGTTAAATGTTGAAGATAATTTAATTAACCACATTTGCAAAGGGGACAGATTTTTTTTTTTTAAACGGAGTTAACTATTAATCAAAAGTCCCTTGAAAGTAACTGCATAGAAACAGAATGAGTTTTGTAAATTAAACTTAAAGACTTAAGGACAAGTAGTATTTTTTCCTTAAAAAGCAATTGCTATGCAGTGAATATTAATTAAATAACAACTACTTACGAATTATCTTTGTTTCATATCTCTGATCGAACTCAGGGCAAAGTTGGGGTTGGAGGTAACAAAGTTTCTGTTTGTACCTTAGGCTCAAGCACGCCAGTCTGGGTGGGGACTTTAAAGACTTGGAAATGGCTGGTTTCAGCGGAATGGAAAGAAAGCAAAGGGGGCAGGCGCAGGGGGCAGGCGCAGGCGCAGGTAGCCCGGCTCCACCTTCTCATGTCCACCTTCAAAAATTACACACTGTTCTTTTCTGGAGACTGCTTTGGAGCCAGGCGGCGGAGGAGGCGTCTGTATAAGAACAAAAAAGTTGGGATAGTCAACGAAGCCCTGAGGGGATCCTTGAACAGAAGATAGTTCCCAGAGTATCCTCAGGCCCTCCACCTGGGAGGGGATAATTTCTGTGCCAATAAAAATCGGAAGCAATCATTATCATAGTGCCAGTCCCTAGCAGGGACACTGCTATTTCCTACTTGAGACACCGGTGCTTACCAGGCTGCTGTCCTGTCCAGAAACCTCAGCCTCAGCCCCAGGCTACAGACCAATCTCTGTCGGAGCCCTGCCTGGAACCTGGCTGGAGCTGGACCACAGCTGAGACCACTTTCTTGTTTTCACTTCTTGAAAGCTGGACTGGCTGCCAAGAAAACTGGACTGGTGGGTTACTCAACCCATAGGCTCCTTCCCTTCCTAGACAGCTAGCTCCCTTCCCCACAAATCCTGTGTCTGCAGAGAGGAGTTGAGTTATCAAAGTCCAGGCACACAGTAGGTCCTGGATTTACTTTCTGTATCCTCTCCAGAAACCCAGTGTGTTTTATAGAAATCTTGATAAGTCTCAGAATGCTCCTTTCCTCCAGCCTCCACAGCTGCTTCCAGACTTCAGGGGCATCACCTTGGGGCAGGAGACCTAAGCTCAAGGGACAGATTCGCAGCAAGAATGCATCCACCACAGGGGGCAGCAACAAGCCAGGTGGCGTCAGACAACAGTATCTGATCTGGGCGCGCCCCCTTGTGGCCACCTGGGTCAATACACACGGGGGAGTTTTGCCACCAGCCAGGTAGGCTTAAGAATCTAAATTCCAAAACTAAAATACTCTGGGTTTAAGACAGGAACTTAATAGTGCACTGACTATAAATGGGTGGTTATTAGCATTAAGATGAAAAATCTTGGGCTTTTGTTGTTATTGTTGAAATAGCCTGTTCTTGAATGCTATCTTGTTTTTGGCTACAAATGAATGGGCAATTTCCCTACTTTCAAAGAAAACAAGGAAACAAAGGAAACAAGGCTTGCAGCTCTCAAGAGCACCCTAGGACCGTGAGCCTTTGGATTTCAGTTTCACTCCAGTACAAAACGATGCTCCCCTTCACCCATTCCATTTTTTTTTCTTCCACTTTAAAAAATCGAGGATGAAGAGAAAGACGTCATAATAGAATTATAGAGATGCTTAAGAGCAATTGTTACTTTTGCAGAGGACCTGGCTCAGTTCCCAGCACCCACATGGTCATTCACAACCATCTGTAGCTCCAGTTCTAGGGAATCCAATGCCCTCTTCTGACATCCATGGGTCAGGCACGAATGTGGTGCACACAAATACATTCAAGGCAGAATACTCATACACATACAATCAAACTGGAGAGGCCTATAATATTTGGCTATTTAGTCTTCCCAAAGCTCTAGGGAAAGTTTAGTAATAACCATAACGAAAGTGAATGTGATAAACTATCAGTGCTGAAGGCTCTCAACTAAAATTGTCCCAGGTGGAGTTAAAAGATGGCAAGGAGGATTTTATTCAGGGACACCCATGGTGGAAGATAGAGGGACCAACTCAATAGAGGGGGTGTGTCAGTCATCCTAACAGAAGATGGACTGGACTCAAGTCCAGCTCCTCGTGAGGATGTATTTGTTATATACATACATTCTATACATTATGTCATGTGCCTGACTGTACCTGTTTCACTGTGTTATGGATATAATTGTGTGAACAGGAGTTTCATAATCAAGAAGCAGGGTGGAGCTTAGCCGGCACAAACTCACCAAGAAGCATTAAGGACAAGGGGTTTCTTGGTGGGCTGAGTTCATAGGATTACCACCACAGGCAGGCCAGACATACCACACACCAGACACCAGGGCAGGGAGTGCCTAAAAAGTGACAGGATACTTGTTACAACTGGAGTCTGGGAGGACAGAGAACTCTAGCAAGCAGAGAACCTAGCTTGCTTCATTCATTCATTCATTCATTCATTCATTCATTCATTCAGAGTTCATCCTCTTAATCACTAACTTTCTCATTTATTTAGTCACTTGATCGATCATTCACTTGTATCTTTATTAACTTTACTCCATCTATCACTAACACCTTCACTGGTCCATACCCTTACCTGTCTGTGCATATGTGTCTATCTGACCTTCTCTCCCTCCACCAGTCCTCCATAGACATATCCATTCACAGTTCTCCTTCCTTGCCCCTCCCCCTTTCTTCCCTGCCTGCCTCCCTTCCCCCTTTCCTCCCCCTCTCCTTCCATCTCCTCCTACCTGCCATCCTTCTTTCCCTTCCCTTAACATCCCATCACCCATTCTCCCACCGGCTCCTTTATTTCCATCCAGTTATTTCATATCCATTCTCTGAGTCTTCATATTTACTCTGCAAGTTGAGAAATGGTTTAAAAGCTCCGCTTGGCCTCTAGAATTACTCATATCTGTAGTGGAGAATAAAAGGGGTGAGGCACTGTGGTTAGACCGCAAGGTCTGGCCAAGCTTAGAGGGACCCTCTGTCTTTCGGAGTGGACGTGGGCAAAGGGCATACATATTGCAATGCTCGAGTGTGATTTGGGAACCTACCAATATGGCTGGAGCTTAGAAACAAGATGGCAGGAGCCAGTGGTGGGCAGGTCCAGGCATTTCCTCCTAAGACTTTTTGGTTCTGCACGCTGTGTGTGGCCAAGATTTGTGCTCTCTCTCTCCCCCACCCCCACTCTGGCCTGCCTGAGAGAACAGCCAGCCATATAGTATTGCAAGTCAGCCAGGCTGTCTCTGGTGTCCTTGGTGACAGCCCACTCTTCCCCGGTCATTGCTACAATCACTGTCTGGGCTTCCCCTTGGTTTGTGCTTATGCCCCAGGCTGTGATGCCGTTAGAGAAATAGCTTCTAAATTGGCTTCAAGCAGCCCTCTCTTCTACTTCCTCCCCAAGTTGATAGGGTCTAGGTCTTCCAATCTCACTGTTCACTCCATTAACTCTCCGTGTGAGCCAGCCTGTTGTGCATTGAATCCAATTTCAGTAGTTTTAGAATGCACCTCTCTACCAGTCCCCAAGTCATAGCCTTGTCTCTTGGGCATCACCCAGACCTCACATGGCAATTCCTCCACATCACGAGTTGCCTCTCTGAAGCTCAGTGTGCTTGTAATCTGCTTGGGAAAAAAAATCTTTCAATGATACTCCTTTCCAAGTCAGGGATCAAGGTCAAACTCCTTGGCAGACATGCACAGCTCTTTATCATCTAGAACATCCGATTTCTCCAGGCTCTATCACAGACATTCCCTTCTATGCCTCCCAAAGCTCCCCCTCTGCCCGGCATATCTGCTCCTACTCCCCTCTCCAGGAGACTTGTTCATCTTCCAAAACATGACTGGTGTTCTGTCCACACTCATGTGCTTTAATGAGTCCATCTATCTCCATGCAATAGGCTGAGAGCTTGTGGTGGTTAATCTTCATTGTCCACTTGGCTGGCACATAGGAGTTGCACTTCTGAGTATGGCTGGGAGAGTGTTTCCAGAGAGTTTTATTTTTGGTTGTGAGCCTAGCCTTTAACGGCTGAGCCATCTCTCCAGCCTGGTCTCCAGAGCGAGTGCCAGGATAGGCTCCAAAGCTACACAGAGAAACCCTGTCTCGAAAAACAAAACAAAACAAAACAACCCCCCCCCAAAAAAATCCAGAGAGTTTTAACCTAGGACAGGAGACAGACCCTGAATATGGACAATACCATCCCATGAGGGCAGGTCCCGAGCCACATCAGGAGGAGGAGGCAGTCCCTGGGTACCAGCATCCTTCTCTGCTTGCTGACTCAGGTGCAGATGGAGTGTGAGGCAAGCTATCTCCTTCTCCTGCTTCCTCAGCCTGAGCTGCTCCAGTCACCATATACCTTCCCTTCCCAAAGCCACTTGAGGAATTTTGTCCCAGTAACTGGAAAAGCAGCTATTACAAAGGATGTGGAAGATGGGTCCTTCCATCCCAGTCTCCAGAACAGCATCTGGCAGACAGTAGGTGCTCTGTGAATAAGGCAAGCAGATTAACAAAACATCACTATGGATGCTTGATGACATGTCTAGAAAACAGCATTTCACAGCACTCCTCCCCTATATTCTTTTTGATCCTTCTTCCCCAATGTTCCCCCAGAGGAAGTGATGTAGGTGGCCAGTTTCTCACACAGTTGTCATTTACTCACAACATTCTTACCAGTTCTGAATATTTGCATTAACTTTTTTGCATAAAGACCAATGCTTACAGCAGCAGTAGTCTATGGATATAAACATACATATTCATAAGGCAGTTTAAAAACATATCCATTTATCCAAATGAGAGTAGCAGGTAACCCTCTAGGGCCTGTGGCCTCCCCTGCCATGGATTTCTAACAAGGCTTATAGTACATACCCAGCCCACACTCCTTTCTGTGGAGTGGGATACAAATGTAATTATAAAGCTCTCTTACCTATCAAGCCACGATTGCACATTTTTCCTGGCAAGGTTTATATCTGTATATGACTGTCAACAGCCTGCATAGACCTTTAAGCACTATAAAAGCTAGTTAAGGGAAGGAAAATTTCAAGTCAATTTCGGTTTGATTTCTCTACATCCTACAACCTGAGTGTGTGGTGTCTTCAGCAATGGGGTCCTACCATGTACTTCTGGTGGGCAACCAAGAGTAATGACAACAGCCTATAGTATTTTGAAGCCCCTGAGGGCCTTTCTGACCAAAAATTCATCCAGAGGTATTCTACATATGGCACTGGGATTTTTGCATTTAATAACATGACTTCTGGGAGAAGTAATATCTACCCATGCAGGGTACTAGGATTCAACCTTTTACATTTTTAAGTGTGTGCATACTTATTTTTACACGTGTAATGGTGTCTGCACATTGCCCATGAATGCATGCATGGAGACCAGAGGAGGACTTTGGGTATTCTCTTAAGACAAAGCCTCTAACTTGGAGCTAAACTTCGAAGCAAGAAGCCTCAGGAATGCTTTCAGCCACCCCCTGCGGCCCTGGGGTTACAGGTGCTTACAGCCACACCCGGTGTTGTTGTTTGAATGAGAAATATCTCCCATTAGATTATGCATTTGAACATTTTGTGGCCAGTTGGTGGCACTGTTTGGGGAGTTTATGGAACCTTTAGGAGGGACAGCCTTTCTGGGGGAAGTACATTACTGGGGACAGGCATTCTGCTTCCTGCTTATCGTCTCCACCTCCCATGTAAGGCTAAGTCATGATCAACTAGTTCCTCACTCCACCCGTCCACCTTTTCTATCGTTCCAGCCCCTATTAACAGTCCACATGAAATTCATAAACCTGCAAATTTGAAGCTACGGTCTATGTATGAGAGAGAACATGTAGCATTGGCCTGTCTGGGACTGAGTTTCCTTATTCAGCATAACATATGGACAATTATTAATTTAAGTCATCCTATTTCCTCTTGTTAAAGACTTTCAAAACCCCTGGATGGACCTTTTATATGCCAGTTTGGACCTTGGGTTGGTATTTTGAGATATATACCTCATCTGCTTCCAGATTTTTTTTTTACTTATTATTTAACTATTTTAAACTTACAAATAGCCTAAGAGTAATACACATTGTTGCCCTGTTCGACCCCCGGAAAACTCAGGTATCCATGGTCCCAGGCCACGACCTCGGTCACCCCAATCACCAGGGGGATTCGAGAGCTTGCTGCAAACTGCATGAGACTTTATTGTTTTTTAACGAGCTAACCCCATGTTAGCTCGGGTCTTTCACCCACCCGCCATGGCGGATGGCTTGCAAAGACAGCTGGAACCGCTGCAGAGACAGACCTTGTAGTGCAGCGTAAGGGGAGTGTCTAGGGGTACGCAGAGGCTCACGATTGGTGTGCCTCCAGGCTTGGAGGGCTTGCCCTGTGTTGATTGGCCAACTGGTTGTTATGGCCCATAGGCCCTCCCAGGGTGGTTGTTATGCTCTGTGCGTCATTGCTGTGCACTTGTCCGTAAAGCACACCCAGAGCCATAAAGCATAGCGCCACCAGCTAACTTCTGATTGGTTCCTTGCCACGAGGCAGGCACCTAACCTCTAAGTGACTAAGGCAAGTGTTTGGCTGTTATGGCTGCCGAAAGAGGAGCTGGTCCCTTCAGCCCAAAGTTAACAGTTGCAAGAGATAGTATTAGAACCTAGGGATTTTGTAACTTCAAAGTCGATGCCATTTCTTTCATGAAATTTCAAGCCACCACTGCCACCTGCGCCAGCCCATTTCCAGTTGTCTGAGGTATGAGTGTGTGTGCCACACACTTTTGACTTTGAGAGTCACCTGTCATGGCATACTCTGTGTTTACAGAGGCCCTGGCTGTGAGAGATGAGATGCTGAGAGAGAATTTTCACGGAGCAATTTTTGTTGACTTCTCTGTTTACCAGGTTTCCTGCTTCCTTCAATCCACACCTGGCTATTAAGTGGGAGGAATGCAACCAGCGGCAAACGTGAGGTTTAATAGGCAGCTGGTACTATGGGTTGCACCTCTGCTCCCACAGGATGAAGAGTGTGGAGTAAAGCCAAGGCTGGTTAGCTTCCTAAGCATAATATTTGTAGAGGAATTTTTAAATTTTATTTTAAAGACCTCGTGAATATTGGAAGGGGCATCCACTTTAGTAGTCACTGTGAATTCAAAATTTTGTTAGTTTTGCATAATTTCAAAAAAATCCTGTTTTTTAATATACTTTTTTCTTTTTCAACCTCATTTCAACTTTCCTTGAAATAGTAAGTTCAATTCATGAAAGTATTTCAAACATGCCTTCACAATGTGTGAAAGCTGTAGTTACAGACAGTTGTGAGCGGCCATGTGGGGGCTGGGAACTGAACCTGGGTCCTCTCCACTTAAGAGCATCCACTTAAGTGCTGAACTTCTGGAATAATGGTTTTATTTAAAGAACCAATAGCTTGGAACATCAATGAGAATGCAGAAGAAGAGAGTCTTGTCTGAGACTGGTGGCATTATTCATCAGTTGCACGTTTCTGGAAGACCATTTAAAAATTTATCAAAAGCTCTAAATATAGTTGTATGATTTTCCTCAACGATTTGCCTTTCATACATTTCTTCCTTAGGAAACCCACAGACGGGTGCATGGAGCAATCACCAACAGTGCTTGGAGGTAGAAAGCTGGGGGCCAGATCAGTCCATTAATGTGAAGGGCAACTATGTAGCCTTTCCAAACAAATACATGGAACAATAACAGGGTTTATATTTATATATGATCATTATTTTTAATAATCATATTTATAAATGATCATTAATAGCCAGGCGGTAGTGGTGCACACCTTTAGTCCCAGCACTAAGGAGGCAGAGGCAGGTGGATCTCTGTGAGTTTGAGGCCAGCCTGGTCTTCAAAGAGAGTTCCAGGACAGGCTCCAAACCTACAGAGAAACCCTGTCTTGAAAAACAGACAAACAAAAAAGATCATTAATAAACCCCAATTATGAAGTTACAGGACTAAGCCATATAACTAATGCTTCCTCTGTGTTTTACTAGTTCAGTGAGGCCATGTAGTCCTTGTGATAATCTTATTTTTAATTGAAAAAGTTTTTCATATGCTATATTCTGATCGAAGTCTCCCCTCCCCCAAATCCTTCCCATCTTCCCTTTCACCCAGCTCCATGGCCTTGCTTTTTCTCTCTTTTTCTTTAGAAAGCAAACACGTAAACAAATAAAAACCCCAAATAAACCAGACTTAAAAAAAAGAAAACAAAACACAAGAAATACACACATAACCCATGAAAACACAAAACGATAATATACAAAAAGTCAGTAAGACAAAAAAAAAATGCCCAAACAAAGGACTATGAGACAAAAAGTTTGCAAAAATACAAATACCATCGAGTCTGTTTTGTGTTGGTGGGCATGGGGCCCACCTTTAGGTGTGGTTCATATAACCAATGAGACTCCATTGGAGAAAACTAATTTTTCCCTTGTGGGTGGTTATCAATTAAAGCTAGTAACTTCTTGGTTAGGGGTGGGACCCAAGCTCCACTTCCCCTTGCAGTGATGGGACCTTTCTGGCTTGAACCTGTGCAGGCGTTATGCTTGCTGCCACAGTTTCTGTGAGTTCATATGAGTGTCAGTCCTGTTGTATCTGCAAGACGCTGTTTCACTGTTTTCTTGGTGTCGCTATCATCTCTGGCTCTTAACATATGTCTGCCTCCTCTTCTGCATATTTCTCTGTAGAATCCCATTTAGGACTAAGTATTTCACTGTCTCTCACTCTCCGCATGTTTGTCCAGTTGTGGGTCTCTGTTAGTTCCCATCTACTGTAAGAAGAAGCTTCCGTGATGATGGCTGAGTGAGGCACTGGTTTCTGGGTAGAGCAGAATGTCATTAGGAGTCATTGAGTTGCTGTGTTCCTTTAGCAGAACAGTGGGATTTGGCTTTCCCCTAGGCCCGTAGCCTATGTGCTAATCTTAGGAGGTGGGTACTCTACTGGAGAAGCAGAAGATGAACCTCAGAGTCTCTCAGACTGACCTTCCTGTAGGTAGACAGCAGGTGGCAGAGCTGGATTCTAAACCCCAATGTCACATCCCTGAGGCCAGCTAGCAGACCCCTGGAGCAGCAGATTCACAGTACCTAGAAATTGTTAGACATGATAGTCCCTTGCTGGCTCTCCTTACCAGAAGAGCTGGGGTAAGCCCTGGCAACCAGTATCTGAACAAGCCTTCTGGGGTGGGAACCACTGTGTAGCTCAAGTCCAACTTTCCTTGAAATGACACTGAAAAAAATCATATAAATTGTCAGTACTGGGGAGGTGGCTCACTGGGTAAACGGTGCTTGCTGTGTAAACCTCATGGCCTGCATTTGATCCTGGGAACTCACAAAAAGTTGGAAAGAAAGCATCTATTTCACAAAGTTGTCCTCTGACTTCTACCACATGCCATAGCACCCCCCCTTACTGGTTGTCATAAATATATATGTAACAATTTAAAAATATCTGTAAATGTGTCAGTAAGATATTAACAATGTCATTTCTGGATAATGGGGTTTGGAGTGACTTTGCTTTTCCTCTCTCTGTCTCTGTGGCATGTTTGTAATTTCCCAAAGGTAGCAAGGTAAAATGAAATACATGTTCTTGCAGGAAAAGGAGAAGGTATGGGGAAAGACAGAACTTGGCGGGTGATGTGCACCTTTAGGCAGGGACCTGCAGACAGAAATCTTCCAGAAGCTTGGGCAGTGCTTGTGACATCATGGGGATCCTCAGCAGTCTTGCTATAGTGATGCCCTGTGACTCAGCAGGTCCAGATGGCTGACATTTTGCATTTCTACCCAGCTCCCAGCCCCTGCTGCTGCTGCTGGTCTAGGGAACCACATTTTGAGAAACTAGGGACCAGAGAAAAAACTTAAGCTTCTAACTTAATGCAAGCTCCATGATGGGAAGGATTGCTTCTGTGATGTTCCCAGCATTGAGAACCAATGAGTGAAAGGAGATGCTACAACTGAGGATCCAGGAAGCTAGGTTCTGGTCATGGCCTTATGCTCTCAAAGCCTGCCTCCATGACATCTTCCTCCAGCAATCCTCCACGTGACTGCAGGCATCACCTTCAGCCAGCTGTGGCCTCTTCAATGATAATGCCTGTTACTGGGCAGGGAGACAGTTCAAGGTATTGATTCAATATGTAACACCCACTAGGCTGAGGCCAGGATTGCCAAAATTTGAATATTGCTTGAGACAAAAAGTATCAAGAACTTGGCAACACCAGCCAGACTGGTTCTGGGAAGCTCAAGGAGAGATGTCAGAAATATCTAGGTTGAGGTTACTGTAGAAATATTAATCATCCACATAGGCTGCTTGCTGCCTTTGGATTACAGGTTAGGCTTGTAAGTCTGAAGTAAATTATACACTCTTGATAGTCTTCAGCTCCGTACTGTATAATGATAAATTATACAGTTATAGGCCTCAGCCCAAGTTATAACAAATTATACCATGGTGTATAATTATCCAGCACTGCACCGTGTAATAATAAATTAGACAGCTACCAACCTAAGTTGAGATTCCTGGAAGAAACAGCAGAACAAGCAGGAGCCATTGACCTAGTCCTCTGATGGAGTCCTTGTCAGACAAGTCAAGTGTCAAAGGAACGAGGAGGTGACTGACTCCTTTCATTCCCTGCTTATATGGATGCTCCCTTGGCTTCGGGCACACACCTGGCCATGGGGTTCTGGATTAACTTAGAATCCAGCACCCAGGGGTCCTTGGATAAAGGGAACTTCGTGTAAATTGAGGATGATCCACAACGTTACGATGCCCGTCCTGACCTGTTTTGCCCATCACATAGTATGTCAGCTGCTGAAACTGATGATTTTTGTAAAAGATAAAGGTTTATAAATGAGGCACCCACATGTTTGGTGGGGCCACACCCAAGTGTGAGTCTCAGGAGCAGGATTTGGTATGTTCATAGGTTATAGCGTTTTGAATGAGAAATATCCCTCATAGACTTGGTTCCTAGTTGGTGGCTCTGTTAGGAGCGTTTGGGTGGTGTAGACTTGCTGGAGGAAGCACATCACTGGGAACAGGATTTGAGAGCTGAGGGCCTCATCCTTCTTTCAGTTCAGTTCTTTGCTTCCTGTTTATGGTAAAGCGTATGAGTACTCAGCATCCTGTTCCAGCCGCCATGCCGCTGGCTGGCTGCTGGGCTTCAGCACCATGATATACTCTTAACCCGTTGGAACTATAAGCCCAATAAACTCTTCCTTCTAATTCTGATGTTTCTCTGTTTACTCTTTGTCCAGATGATCTGTGCACTAGAAAAAGTGTGGTATTGATATCACCTACTATTATTAATGAATTGGTGTTTATCTGTGTCTTTAAATTCAGTAGCAGATTTTTTGTGAAACTGTATGCTCTAGAATTTGGTGCATATATGTTGAGGCTAGTGATGCCTACTTGGTTAAATGTTCCCTTGATTAGAATGGAGTGTCACTCTTTGTCTTTTGTGATTAGTTTTATCTGAAATCTATTCTGTCAGGTGTTAGGATAGCAATGCTAGCTTAACTCCTGCTCCCATTTGATAGTACTTTTCTTCATCCTTTTACTCTAAGGCAGTGCCTAACTTTAAAATGAAGATATTTCTTTTAAATAGCAGATAGATTTTTTTTTTGTCCATTCAGTCAGCCATTGTCTTTTGATTGGAGAATTGAGGTCATTGATATTTAGAGTTATTATTGAAATGTGTGTGTTAATTATGGTCATTGTGTCACTGACTTTTGGTGTTGTTTGTGTTCTCAGTGGTATTTTATGCTTTAATAATTACATCTTCATATTTCTTCCATGGCTCTCTGCTGTGCTCATTCATCTTTTTAGCCTGAATGAATCCTTCCTGTATTTTCTTTAGGTTTGGTTTGTTGGCTATAATTTATTTAGCCTGTTTATGTTGTAAAACGTTTTCCTTTTTCCTTCAATTATGGCAGACAGTTTTTCTGAATATATTACTCCATGTTGGCCATCATAGTTTTTTAGAACTTGAAATCCATTGCTCTGGGCTCTTTTGGCTTTCAAAGTTTCCACTGAGAAGTTGTTCTTTTTTCTTTTCTTTCTTTTTTTTTTTTTGAGAAGTTATTCTTAGGGGTTTTTCTTTACATGTGACTTGTGTTTTTCCTCTTGTAGCTTCAATACGGTTTCTTTGTTATGTATATTTAGTGTTTTAACTGTGATCTGCTGTGAAGATTTTCTTTTCTGGTCTTATCTACTTGGTGTGCTCTGTGCTTCTTGTATCTGCATGGGTGTGCCTTCCCTGTGTTTGGGGAAGTCTTCTTCAATGCTCTTGTTGAAGATCTGGCCTATGCCGTTGGCATGGGATACTTCTCTCCCATCTATGCCTATAGTTCAAAGGTTTGATATTTTTCATGGCATCTCTCACTTCCTATGCTCCTTTCCTGTGATTTATTATTTTCAATATCCCTTGCTTATTCTGCCTAGCCCCCTGCTTTACCCCTGAGTCCTGACAGTCTTTCTTCTGTCTTATTCATTCAGCTTTCCTTTGAGCTCAAGTTTCAGGTTCTCAATTCCATCTCTACTTCAGATTGAGTCCTCTTCAATGTTTGCTAGCTCCTGGCTGGTTTCCACCCTCAAGTCTTGGATTGTTCTCATCATTTCTGTCAGCCTTACATTTGTGTTCTGTGGGTATCATTCACATATTTATTAGCCTTCAACTCTTCCTCCTTAATTTCACTGAACTGTTTCTTTGTGTCTTCTTGAAACTCCTAGAATTCTTTGATGAAGTCTATTATTGTTCTTTAAAATTCCATGTCCTGGAGTTCATCTAGGTAATTCTCTGCAGGTTTTTGGAAAAAAAGATACTGGTTTGATCTTTCATATCGTTGGTTTTCTTGAGATGAAATCTGGGCATGTGAACTTCCTTTGTTAGTTCAGGCTATACCCTGGGGGAGACACGGAACATCTGGGTATCTCTCTTTTCTTCTAATAGCATTTTAAATATACATGCAGTATGATTCCACTGTAATAAAGAAAGGGTCCAAACAGTGCAAAGGGATGAGAAAATGAGAGTAAGTGCTTGTCTGCTTACAGAGGGCAGGTTTCTGGGAGGAGGTGGCACCAATTGCATGAAGGGTGAAGAGTAGTTTATACAGTATACGGGACACCATGTCATGGGTGAAAAAAGATGGTCCTTGGGGACTATGAATCCCTTCCAGGTGACAATGAAAGTTAGGAAGAAGGTGAACTGTGTCCATGAGAGTCTCACATAGGAATCTGCTCTCTCCTGAAGGCATAGGTCCCTTGAGAACTTCTCAGCTCTACAGTGTAGTCTAAACAGCGAACCTGAGCTCTTGTGTGATCACTAAGTGCATATGCCGATGGTCTTCCTGTGGCTACTGGAACCTGCTTAGCTTTGTAAGCCTCTCCTGAGGCATCCAGATTTAGGGATCGAGCAGCTACTACATTCTAGCCTCTCCATCTTGCAAAAGGCCATTGTTGGACTACCCAACCCCTGTCATGTAAGGCAATGTTATAAATCCTGTTGCAGTATGTATATATTGGTTCTATTGATCTGTCCTGCCTAATCCTCCAGATCAGTTTTAGAAAGATAACATAAAGCATCATCCAAACAGCCCCACTGCCAGCACTAAAAACAAACTGGCACATGCACACGGCTTGAGAAATGTTGAAATCTTAGCTACCCACTCCTTCCCCAAAATGAACTAGAGAATAGGCTCAAAGTGAGGGGGTGGGGGGAGTAATAAAAAGATGCTTCAATCCCAGCTGCAGTGGCTACTGATTAAAAGAAAGTTCTTTCAAAAGCTCTGTGTAAAAGGAAACCTTGGCAGAAGAACTGACTTGGAATAGAAGCCAGAAGATCACTGACCAGCAGATGGTGTCTACAGCCAGGGGCTGCAGGGAGGTGGCAGATAAGAAAGGCAGGTGGGTCTCAGAGGGACAAAAATCAGACGGCTCAGGGGTCAGTGGCTCCCTGGGTTTCTGGTATTCAAAGAGGTTCAAGGAAGGGTTGCAAAGGATCTGAAACTGCAGAGCCTGGCTTCACTGCCGTCTCAGGGTAGGGCCTTACTTTCAGGGCTTAACAGACAGAAAAGCCAATTCTGTGTGGTTGGGAGAATAGGGGTAAGGCGACTCCCTTCCAGGGATTGATAGCTCCTCACTGGCTCCTCCTGGAAAAAGAAGTCCCTAGGACAGCAGTTTTCAACCTGTGGGTCTCAACTCCTTTGGGGGTTGCATATCAGATATTCACATTACGATTCATAACAGTAGCAAAATGACAGTTATGAAGTAGCAACAAAATGATTTTATGGCCGGGGGTCACCACAACATGAGGAGCTATGTTAAAGGGTTGCAGAACCACTGTCCTCGGCAGTCTTAGCCACTTAGCCTATTCTGCAGAGTTTCTTCTGATCTATTGGTAAATCCATACTGCATCCAGAAATCCAAATGCATTTGCAGCTGTTGGGTTTGTGCCAGGGGCAGAGGGTGGGTGGGCAGCATGGTCTTAGAAGCATCTGAGAGTTGGCCGGGTTGAATGCAGGAAGTGTGACATCCTAGGAAAAATGTTCATGATCAGAACAAAAATGTTCTGATCCTACCATCTCACGTCTTAGAATGTTTGTGCAATGTTAGTTGTGACAAAATGTATTATAAGTAGGGAAAATTAGAAACAGCACAAATCTGCATCAATGGATTTTTAAATTAACTTATTATGGAGATAGCTTGTTTCTCTTTTCCTACAATTCCATCCTCATCACCTGGACCTGCAGGTCTTACCATGAAAGTATGTATACTCCCATCTGGAAGTAGCCTGCAGGGTCCCACCCCCATCATTTGTCTCAGGTGCCTGGGTGACTAAAGGGGTCTAATAGTTCCCACCTTTCTCCAGTGGTGTCCCTCAAGGCCATTTCTATACACAGTCAATGGTTCCCAACCCAGGGGGATGGCATGGCCCCAGGTCCTACCTCCCTACGTCCTTCAGATGCTCATTCTCTCCCCGATGGAGCCTCAGCCTTTGCTGCTCCTGCCTTGACTGTGCTATTCCCTAGTCTTCTCCTTCTCTTTCTCCAGGGAGAAGTAAAAGTGTCACTGTCTGTTCCAGCCCAGTATCTTTCCACAGCTTTGCCTAGCTTGTGTTCTTTGCATAGCATTCAGCATAAAGTGATGCATTCTCTATTGATTGTGTTCTTATCTCTCCCACTAGGACTGGGAGTAAGGATTTAATAGGCCATGCGTCCTTCTCTGGTATCCTTGCTTAGAAGTTGTTCACTATACATTTTGGCAAATGAGCAAATGAGAGAATGGATGTAAGTTGTTTTTTTTTTTTTTTTTTTTTTTTTTTTTTTTTTTGAGGTCTTTTTATGAGCTGTCCCAAATACACATGGTAAATAAGAGCCTACTTATGGAAAACACGAAGATTACCGGCTTAGCACAGCTGCCTGTTTTCAAGAGCTCACAATCACTTGGGTCTAGTCTAACTGCTTTCATATTCATTGACTTACATAATTTGATCTACACGATAACTATCTCAGGTTGGCATGGTGTTTGAGACCATTAACAAAGGAGAAAATGGGCAGAACGATCAAGAGACTTGAATAACTTTAATCCCCACACCCAGGAGGCAAATGCAGGCTGATCTCTGTGAGGTCAAGGCCAGGTTAGTATCTGTATTAAGTTCCAGTTCAGCTAGGGCCACAGAGTAAGACCCTGTCTCCAAAACAAACAAATGAACATCTAAATAAATACTGAACATTTTAGGAAGAAAAACTTGGACAAGAACAAGACATAAGGCCAGGAATAGATCTAGGAAGTCTGAGGGTCTAGCCTCCTGAAAGACATTCACTAAGTGATTCCAGTAGTCACGTCAGTGAATGAGGAGGTGAGAGCCAGGAGGCTGTAAAAGTCAGGAAAAGGTGCCTATGCCTGTTATATCCCCATAGCACCAAGGGACTTGAAGGGATCACCTCCCTTTTCTGTTCTCACCTGAGAACCAGAGCTGCTAAGAAGAATACCCGGGATCATGTGCTCAAAGCATCCATCTGGGCCCTCAGCTCTGTGGACGATAACAGGACAGCAGCAGACCTGTGGGAAACAGGCCTAGAAGCTGCATCCCAATACATTGACCGGGTCTCTGCAAGCCTGGTGGCTTGGCTTAAGGCATGAGTCTCTTGTGGAGCCCCAGCTGTCACCAATGCTGTTGTTCCTGTGTGGTAGAACATGACACTCTTGGAGTCTCCCCAGAGGAATGTGCCTGGGCCATTTGTGAAATAGCTGGGATCCAGGCAGTCTCCAGGTGCTAAGTGCAGGTGTGACCCCAGAGAGCCTCTCCAGCAGCCTGGGAAAGATGAGCCCTCACAACCTGGCTGCAGCAGAGCGAATCTCAGACATCAAGTGTCTGAGAAATGTGATACATGCTGGGCAGCAGCTTGTTTCTCGAAGAAATCTCCCATGAAGAGTAGGCTGCGTAACTCTCCATTTACATTCCTTCTTCCTTCCTGCTGGGGACTTGACACTGACTATGGTTCACAGTTCTTTTCCTTTTCCTTTCTTCCTTCCCTCCCTCCCTTCTTCTCTTCCTCCTTCCTTTCCTCCGTTCTTCTCCCCTTCCCTTCCTTCTTCCTTTCTTCCTGAGATAGGCAATTGTTACGTTGCCTCCGCTGGCCTCAAACTCCTAGACTGAAGCCACATCCTATCTCAGCCTTTCCAGGGCTAGGACTATGGACATACACCACATTATCAGGCTCTGATGTAATTTTGATTACTTGGAAATTCCCTTTATCTTCACCAAGGCCTTGGGTTTCTCAGCTGCTGTCCATATTCTGACCTGAAGTAGGCATAAATCAAACAATGTTCTAATTTTTTTTTCCTGCTCATTCTGTCCTGTTGGGAAGGCCCTGGAAAGAATGCTGCCTTCAACAATTTCAGGAAGCTACACGTGCACTTTGTTTCATCTTTGATCCATGATCCTCCTGCCTCAGCCTCCCAAGGGCTAGCATTACAGGTCTGGGCCACCAGGCCTGGCTCTGAAACTTGGCTTTTAAGTGGCACTGGGCACAGGGATCAGCCTGCCTGTATTTTAATCCATGCTCCATCTTTTACCAGATGTCACCTTGAGAGAGTTTTAAAATCTTTGTTGTGCTTCAGTCTCCTCAACTTGGAAATGGACCCACATGATACTTGTCTTAGATGCGTTTCTATTGCTGTGATTAAAACACCATGACCAAGGTAACTTCTAAAAGAAAACATTTACTTGGGGCTTACAGTTTCAGAGCATGGCAGGGAGCATGGCAGCAGACAGGCAAGCACCATGATAGAACAGTAGCTGGGAACTCACAGCTATAGCTAACTGGGAATGACATGGGCTTTTGAAACCTCAACACCCACCCCTCCTCCAAGGCCACACCCCTCAATCCTTCCCAAACAGTTTCACCAACCAGGTAGCAAGCTTTTAAACATATGGTGCCTTTCTCATTCAATCCACCACAGCACCTCTTCAGAGACTGGTGTAGGGAATATAAATGGATTTGGCATAAACAAAGAGCTTACGAGAAAAACTGGCACACAGTAGAATCGAATTAATACTTACTGTTATATTATTTCTCTTAAGATGATTTTATTAAAGCATATAAATAGTGTCCCAATTTTGAGTTTAGTTTGGCCAGCTCTGCTATCCAGACACTCCCACTGAAGCTGCATACAACATTCAAGGCACAGAACTCTTCCACCTTCTCCAAGACCCCTCAGCCACTTCTGGTCCCTCTCTTCCCCCAGTTCCTGACAGGGGAGCTGCACGGTCTCTTGGTTCTAACACTTTACATAAAAAAGGATACATGCCTGAGTGCTGGCTCCTTTGGATCAGCATCCTTTTTTGTGATTCCCTCTCTCAGTAGTTTACACCTTTTCTTAAATTGCTCTAAGTCCGATTATAGCCAATTATTTTCTTGACCTGAGTTTCTTTATTTGTAAAACAAGGTTAATGCCTTCCACTCTCTTGAAGACGGTAAGGTCACTGAGATTTACACTCTTCTCTAAGAACATGCTGTCTCCCATACTTGCCCTACTTCTCTGAAAGAGGTGTCTACTTGTTGGGGAACTTTGAGCCCAGAGGGTCAAAGGCATTCTGGAATCGAGCAGGGAGAGAGCTTCAGAGTAGATTCACAGCTGCAAAAGAATGGCTTTGTTTATCAAACAGACTGTTATTTTTTAATTTTTTTTTATTTTTGTCTGGGTAGCCTTTCTACCACCTCCCTTTTCTGAGCATAATTAAAATGCAAGCTGGCACTCCCCAGGAGGAGATAGCTGAACATTTAATTGCCCTGAGCAAATACTGCTAGCAAAAGGTCATGCTACAATGGTAACCCAGGCTCCTTTGCATTTCTCACACAACATCAGTGATAATGCATTAGTTTGCATGCATGTGGGACCCAATCCCGAGACAGCATCAGTCAGGCTACAGGGTTACCATTAAACACTCACCCAGCCTCATTTTGAAGAGTGTTTCTGTGGCTTGGATTTATGCCATTGACTGTGACTCCAGCTGACCCTGCCTGAGTGGACAGGCAGGGTCAGAAGGCCTTGGCCAGTGGGGACAGCTCTTTTTACCATAATGTCTTGGCTTGTTGTCCTTGAAGTGGGGCCAGGAAGACACGTCTGCTGAGTGACAGACAGTAGAACTCTTAGAATTAGGTCGTTACCAGCTGGGGCCGTACAGTCTTAGGATGTCAAAGGTTTCTTGCGTTCCTGTTTTCTTTTGTTTTTACTTTAACATATTTAAGAAAGTGGAAAAGTAAGATAAATATAAACAAAAGCCCGTTCTTAAATTGATGGCATCTTGTGGCTTCTGCAAAATCACACCTGGTACAATATCCTAAGTCCCTGTTGAAAGTCAAGGAAAACTGGGTGAAGATTATTTATTGTTTTGCTTTTTAGACAGGGTGACCCAAAATCACTACATGGGTGAGGATGATCTAGAACTTCTGATCTTTCTGCCCCCACCTTCCCTAGAGCTACTGTACCTGGTTTTCGAAGTTCTGGGACTCAAACTCAGGGCTTTGTACATTCAAGGCAAGCACTCTACTAGCTGAGCCACACCTAGAGCCTGTGAAGTTTACTTATAAAGAGTAAACAGAACTTAAATAACAGGACCTAAGGATAGAAGCCAGTCTCAGGATTGATTTAGGTACTCACCGATACCACCAGAGACAAGGGTTTTTCCATGTTTTTGCCTCGTTCTCCTCAGCAAGACGACTTCCAGCCTCATCTCACGCTGATACTGTGAATACTAAGCCCCCGTTTCTCCCTTCCCCAAGCTGTGGTAGCCACTGTTCTATTTTCTGTCTACACATTTGAGTATTCTCAATGTCTCATTCAAGGGAATCAGATAATACTCTCATGTCTGGCTTCTGACACTGTAACGTGCCAGTCTATCTGAATAGACTTTTCTCAAAGGAAGACATAGAGAAGGCTAACAAGTCTATAAAAATGTTCAAAACCACCAGCCATCAGACAATTGCAAATTAAAACGGTAAGGTGTCACTTCACACCTGTCAGGGTGGCTACTAGCAAACAAGCAAAGGCTATGGGAGAGAGTGTGGGAAAAAAGACAACCTTTGAACATTGCTATCGGAAATGTAAAGTACCTATGAAAATAGCGTGGGCTTTCCTCAGAAAACGAAAAGCAAGGCTGGGGAGGCTGCTCAGTCAGTGATAGGATACTTGCCTAGCACACACGAGGCCTTGGGTTTGATCCCCAGCACTGTTAAAATAACAAACAGAACCATCATCTGATTCAGCAAACCCACTACTAGGTATATAGCCAACAGGAGAGGGAATCCATTTTGAAGAGAGAGCTGCAATCCTAATTTCATGGCCACATTATCCATGACAGCTAAGATACAGCCTCAAGTGTTCATTAAACAGTATGCCTAATAAAACCTTTAAAGGTCCACTTTAAAAATAAGAAAGGAATGTGGTTATATAGGCAACAACAGGGATGACTGAGGAGGACATCATGTTACATGAAATAAACCAGACACAGAAAGAAAATTACTGCATAGCCTCACTTGTGCTTATAATCTGAAAAGGCCAAACTCACAGAAGTGGAGAGTAGAACAGTGGTTACCAAGTGGGGTGGGTGAGGAGCTTGGGGAGATGTGGGCCAAGAGTATAGTTTTAGTAACTCAAGCTGGATAAATTCTGGAGACCTATTTATAGTGTGGTGACTATAGATAACAATATAAAGTATTCTTGACAGTCGCTTAGGGGATAGATTTTTAAGAGTTCTCACCACTAAAAAAGAAGAGTAAAACACCCACTAATTAGCTTGATTTAGTCATTCCAAGATCTATGCATATCAAACATCTTGTTTGTGACATGTACCATTCTTGTTAATTAAATAAGCATTTTTTAAATCCAAAAAAAAAACTCCTTCTTAATGCTGAGCAACATTTCATCTATATATTAACCACATTCATTTGCTGATGGACCCTCAGGTTGCTGCCACCTTTCATCTGTTGATATTGATACTGCTGTGAACGAGTAACCACCGTTCTACTCTCCACTTCTGTGAGTTTGGCCTTTTCAGATTATAAGCACAAGTGAGGCTATGCAGTAATTTTCTTTCTGCAGTAATTTTCTCTCTGCAGCCTTGCTTTCAGTTATTCCAGCTATGCACACAGAATTAGAGCTGCAGGACACAAGGAGTTTTGTATTTGTTTTTGGAAACCATGTACAGCACCTGCACCATTACATGTCAGCAATGAATGAGTTTTCCAATTTCTTTACATATTTGCCAGTGCCTGTTATTTTTTATTTACTTGACAACAACAATGCAACAAGTGTGGGATGGCATCTCATTATACCACTTTCCCAGTGTTGTGGTTTGAGTGAAAATGGCCCCCATAGGTCCACAGGGAGTGGCACTATTAGGAGGTATGGCCTTATTGGAGTAGGTGTGGCTTTGCTGGAGGAAGTGTGTCACTGGAGGTGGGCTTTGAGATTTCAGATGCTCAAACCAGCCCCAATGTCTCACTCTCTTCCTGCTACCTTGTCTACCTGTGTGCTGCCATGCTTCCCTCCATGGAAATAATGGACTAAACCACTGAACTGTAAGTCAGCTCCAATTAAATGTTTCCTTATGAGAGTTGCCATGGTCATGGTGTCTCTTCACAGCAATAGAAACCCTAACTAAGACACCCAGTAAATCTGAGCATCATGTCATATCATTACTGGTCATTTGTGAATCTTCTTTGGAGAATTATCTAAAGACCGTGCCCATTTTAAAATATTATTATTATTGTGTTATTATTATACATAGTATTTATTCAATGATGTTCTATACTTAGTTACCACATGCTCTCTACCTGTTTCACAGTTCCCCACCTTGGATTGTGAGGATCACAGGGCTGGGTAGCTAGCTGGGATTTATAGCAATGAACACAGGGTCACAAGGAAAGAGTTTTGAGATGTTTGTGAATTGAAAGAATGAGAATGACATTGTGGGTCCTGAGTAAGGAACCAGACAGGCTGCCCAACCCACAGAACCTGAGGCCTGAGCAAGGCCTTAGAAAGTCCATCTAAGGGAGAATCTAAGGCACTGTGTGAAGGACATGATTGGTCCACCAAGTGTGGTCTCCTGGCCTCATGGCTGCCCCTTGCCTGGAACCGTGGCATAAGCCTTCCATTTAGAAGATCTTCCTGAACATCTGCAAGCAGCATTCCCTAATGAAAATGAAGAAAGGCCATTCTTGGAAGAGTGTGCCCCCAGAAGACACTCTATGTCACAAGACCAACCAGGTCCCTTTCTAAGGTCCCTGAGAATAGCAGCCTGGGAGCAACTAAGACTTTCAAAGGCTGACAAGGCATGGGTAATAATACATGGAAAATAAACTTTGGCGTATAAAACTCTAACCTGAGGCAGGGACAACAGTGACAACCAACATGCAGAAGCAGAAATGAGTGCAGCAGAGATGATCTCAGAAGTTGTCAGCATCCCCACACTGCCCGAATCCCAAGCCCAGCTCTCCCTCCTCCCCTGTACCCCAATCACACACACACACACACACACACACACACAACCACACACAGACACTCACACAGACACACACACAGACACACACACAGACACAGACTCATGCATAGACATACACACACAGACACAGACACAGATACACACACACACACAGACACACAACCACACACAGACACTCACACAGACACACAGACACACAGACACAGACTCATGCATAGACATACACACACAGACACAGACACAGACACACACACAGACAGACACAGACACACACACATACACACACACACACAACCACACACAGACACTCACACAGACACATAGACACACACACAGACACAGACTCATGCATAGACATACACACACAGACACACAGACACACAGACACACAGACACACACACACAACCACACACAGACACACACACAGACACAGACTCATGCATAGACATACACACACAGACACACAGACACACACACACACACACACAACCACACACAGACACTCACACAGACACACAGACACACACACAGACACAGACTCATGCATAGACATACACACACAGACACAGACACAGACACAGATACACACACACACACACACAGACACACAACCACACACAGACACTCACACAGACACACAGACACACAGACACACAGACACACACACAGACACAGACTCATGCATAGACATACACACACAGACACAGACACACACACACACACACACACAGACACACACACACACACACACACACACACACAACCACACACAGACACTCACACAGACACATAGACACACACACAGACTCATGCATAGACATACACACACAGACACACAGACACACACACACACACACACACACACACACAACCACACACAGACACTCACACAGACACACAGACATACACACAGACACAGACTCATGCATAGACATACACGACACACAGACACACAGACACACAGACACACAGACACACAGACACACACACACACACACACACACACACACACACACACACACACACTCTACAGACCAAGATCAGCAATTAAGGCCTGACATCAGGAGAGACCTCTTGGCACCCTGCACTGCTTCACAATGAGTCCTAACCAGACAGTGAAAGGAACTCTTGCCCAAGCTTGACTGAAGAGTCTTGGTTGAGATGTTAGGTGGTGCTCAAGACAGCCAGGTCTAGAAAGTCTATCACTCCTTCTTCGCTGAGTGGCTGCCACCCTGGTTGAAAGTCAGCTTATACTGCAACAGGATAGGTTCTGGTGTGGATTGTCAGGCAGCAGCACCTGAGCTATCGCAGCTGGAGGCATCATAGGACTGAATGCAGGGAGCTTGGAACTGGATGCTGGCCGCAGCTTCACTCGCATTGACTTTGGGAGAGCCACCGGAAACGTGATATCCCAGACAGGCTGGGTGGCGGTGCTCATCATGGTCAACAGCAAGACCTGCACATCTGGGTGGCCAGGGCCCCAGTCTGGGGAAAGTGCGGCAGAATTCTGAAGCCATGCTGGTCATACACGAGGATGGGCGGCAGGCTGCTGGATGTCACACACAGTGGAACAAACATTTGAGCCAGAGGTGTGTTCTGTGAGGCTGGGGAAGAAGCCGATGGTCTAGCTTCCCAAGACCAACTTGGAGAGGACTTGGTACCTAGTGGCACCTCCTTGGAGATGCTTTGCTTTTTTTTTTTTTTTTTTTTTTTTTTTTTTTTTTTGTGTGTGTGTGTGTGTGTGTGTGTGTGTGTAATATAATTCAGTGGTCCTGGAGGCAGCTGTGGTGAGAAGAGATCCAGCAAGTTCCTGTCTGAAGAAAGGCTCTCAACTCTACCCATCCAGAAGTGCGATGGCAGCCGGCTGCTTCTTGTCTTTACAGAAACTTGGAATTACAACCTTGTTCCTAGCAGGAACATTGTTGATATCCAGAGCTGCCAGGTCCTGATAAGCAAAATTGGAGCTGCCAGGTCAATGAGGGGACAGTTCTTCCCACAGGCTGTTTGATTCAGAAAGACTCTGAAGACAGGGCTGTCTCCCACTGCAGAGGGTCACTGGGCTGACTCATCCCTCCACCACACTGACTCATCCCTCCACCACCTGTTTGCACAGCAGAACCCCCTGGGTGAAAAGGTCATTTGCTTGAAGAATCTCTGCCAGTGCATCCTCATGGGTGGTGTCACTTGCTAGCTGGAACAGGACTGGCCACAGCTTCTCACATCTTTCATACACAACCTGCATGCAGGGCCTCCTGGTCAGGCAGGCCGGGCCTGGCGTGTGGTACACGCTCAGCATCTCCTGCAGCACCCTTCACATGGCTCCGTACTTCCTCCACTGAACTGACTTTCCTGGAAACCTTCTCAGACTTTCTTGTTTCTCCTTGAACTAATTCTTGATCGGCTGGTTGCTCTTGAGAAGTCTTGTCAGAGGCTTTGACATTTCCTCATCAACATCAAAGATGGAGCTCTTTGGCCAGGGAGAAGGTGGGGATAAGATTTTATCCATCATTAGTCTAGGATCTTGCTTTGCTAGTCTTTGCTTCTTCAGCATCTGATAAGCATCTCAGATCTTGATGTCTGCTGGAAACCAGACTGTCCCGCTAAAGAGGAATTCAGTTACTCTTCCTTTAACCTTCTCCATTGCCCATGCCCCTAGGTACTTTGGGGATAATACTTTGGTCAGCTTGTTCAGGAAGAAGAATTTGGCTATCTTGTTGTGGATCTTCCCTGCTATGGTTCATTCACATCTCCAGCACAGTCAGGGAATAAGAGGCTTCCTTCTCTTGTGGAAACTGGATCTTGTGGGCCAGTAGCCAGGAGGCATGCATCGGGTCATTGGGGGTCACAGAAATTCTGGATAGTCCACCAATCCTGCTCCATCATGCTTGAGTCTTTGTTGAGACATAGCTCCAGCACTGTGGTGGGGTTAGGGCATCCTCAGCCAAATTGGTCCCCTCCAGGGCTCTGGTCTCCACTGCTACTTCTGTCTCTGCCATCTGCACAGCCCAGTGATGATGCCCCAGTCACCCCTGTCCAAAAGCTGCAGCCACCGCCACTGCCTAGCTCTCTCTCCATCTGCGGACATGGCAGCAAAATTTTTTTATTATTATTAAGGTTTTCCCTTTTATTTTTGAGATTTTAACAAAATTATACCACTTCTCTCTTCCCTCTAAACCTTCCCTAAAACCCCTCCCCACTCTCCTTCAAAATCATGACCTCCTTTTTCATTAATTGTTGTTATATGCATATTTGTGTATGTATACACAGATACACTTCTAAATGCAATCCGTGTAGCCTGTGTAATGTTACTTGTATGCATGTTTTCACGGCTGACCATTTCCTGAGGAAGATTATCCCTTTCACTCTTAGCATTCCTTAGTTGCCTATAGTTCTTTGTGTAGGCTTGAGGCCTCGTGGGCTTTCCCTCATCCACTTTGGCTTGTCTATTGGTGCCATTTTTGTTCAGCTCATGTTTAGGCAGTCACGTGGGTTAGATTTTATGGGTGTAACTTCTGACATTACTAGGAGACACAACCTCACAGAAAACTCCCTGATCTTCTGGCTCTTGCCATCTTTCTGCCTCTTCTTCTGTAATATTCCCCGAGCCTTAGATACAGGGTTGTTTTGCAGATGTATCCATTGGGACTGGGCTCCAGAACTTCATATTACGAATGGTTGCGGATTTCTAGGATATTCTGTTGCAAAGACAGGTTTTCTTGAAGAGAGCTGAGGACTATACTTATTTGTGGTTATAAGGACAAAGGTTTAGATTGTTGTTTTGGATTATTCTGGTTTAGAAAAGTGGGTTCTCCTCTAAGACCCATGACTTTATTAACCCTAAGTAGTTAGCTAGGTTTCCAGTACCAGGAATGCTTCCACTCTTATTGAGCACATCTTAAGTCCATTGAGAGAATTGTTGGTTACCACGGAGTATGTATACCACTATTGCAACTCTAGGGTTATTCTGCCAGGCTGGTCATTGTGGATCACAGCCATCATTGTTGCTCCCCTCCTTTGGAAACTTGCATGGTATCTTATTGTACTATGAAAGCTAGTCCTAAGGGAGGAAGCATTCAGGTCAGTTCCTGCTCAGGGGCCTCTAGATCCAGTTTCTGAAGTGCAGGGTGTCTTCAGTAAGCCCCTATTACTAGAGGACGACAGCAATAGGCTGCATGTTTTGGGGGTCCTTTGGAAAGCCAGATAAGGGTTTTTCATGTCTACTACTGGGGACTAACTTAGAAGGAGCCTTTGGTTCTTGGAGGGTGCATTGTCAGGCCAGATGAGGAAAGTTTATTTGAACTATACATGTATATTTGTACAAGGAATTACACATATTATAGTGGCTTGTTTAGATAAGTAGCTGATTATATGATTTCTTATGATCTTTTCAGACATCCTATTGTTATTTTACCCTCTGCCCTCACTAAAGAGCCCACCCTTTCCCCACCTCCACTCTCAGATCTCTGCATCCTGCCATTCCCCTTTACCCTCCTCCTGCTTCCTGCTGTGTTTACCTCCTTCCCTCTCACTTAAGAGCCCCCCTTACCCCATCAACCTGAGCAGATCCCTTGTACACTGCTAGTGCCCTCTATATTGCTTCCCAACCCCACTACTCCAGGAATGGCCCCCTTTTACTAAAGGGGTGTCCCCTTTTACCTTCCTGCTTTCTGTTATTTACTCTGAGATATGTATCTGAGGATTTGGAGCTAGGGAGCCTGCTATGAGAGATAACTGTGATGTCTGTCTGGGTCTGGGTTACCTCACTCAATAGAACCCTTTCTAGTTCCATCCATTCCCTGCCAAGTTCATGGCTTTAGTTTCCTTTACAGCTGAATAATATTCCATACCACATTTAATAATCATATACCACATTTCATTATCAATTTGTAGGTTGTAGGGCATTTCATTTGTTCCCATTTCTTACTGTGACTAGAGCAACAATAGACATAGCTGAGCAAGTATGGGTACAATAAGATGTGAAGTACTTTGGACATATGCCAAGGAGTGGCATAGCTGTATCATATGGTAGATTTATTTTTAGCTCTTTGAGAATTCTTCCCACTGATTTCCATAGTGACTCTACCAGTTTGCAATCCCACGGGCAGTGAATCCATGTCCCCCTTCCAGCATTGCTTGCTAGTTGTTTTGTTGATCTTCGCCATTCTGACTGGGGCAAGATGAAATCTCCAACTTGTTTTGATTTGCATTGCCCTAATGGCTAGCAATGATGAACATTTTGGGGAGATATTCCTTAGCCATTTTTTCTTATTTTGAGAACTCTTATTAAGATCCCATGTCAATTTTTTTTGAATGGGTCATTTTTTTTCTAATTCTTTGGTTTTCTTTCTTTTTAGTTCTTTATATATTCTGGATATTAGTCCTCTGTCAGATGTAGAGCCGGCAACAATTCTCTCCCATTCTGTGGGTTTCATCTCCACCCAGTTGATTGTTTCTTTAGCTGTGAGGAAACTTTTTAGCTTTATGAAGCCCCCTTGTCAACGCTGGCTTTAATTCTTGGGCAAATGGAGTTTTATTCAGAAAGTCTTTCCCCACACCTGTGTCATATGTTTCTTTTAGCAGTTTCAATGTTTCAGGCTTCAAGTTTAGATATTTGATCCTTTGCAGTTGGTTTTCATACAAGGTGATGGCTAAAGTGTATCACTCTCCTGTTCCTGGACGTTCAGTTTTCCCATTTGTTGATGGTATTTCTTCTCACCAGCTTGTGTTTTGTGGCATCTGGATCAAATATTAACTGACTGAAGTTACATGTACTTCTGTTTGGTTCTTTGGCTTTGTCCTATTGGTCTATATGTCTGCCTTTTCACCAGTACCATGTTACTTTTCTTACTATGGTTCTTTAATGTTCCTTGAGATCTGGGATGATAATACCTTCAGCATCCTTCTTTTTTTCTAGGGATCATTTTAATTATCTGTGGTGTCTTGTGGTACCAAGTAAATTTTAGAATAGTTTTTCTATTTCTATGAGGAATGAGATAGGGGTTTTGAATGAGATCTCTTTGAATCCTTAGCTAGCTTTTGCAAAGTTTCCTGTTTTTATGTTACTCCAATCAATCCATGAGCATGAACGTCTTTCCCTTTCCCTTTCTCTCTCTTTCTGCAGAGGTTTAACATTTCCATTGTAGAGGTCAGTCTCTCCCTCTGTTAGGCTTATGCCTAGATATTTCATTTTCTTTGAGGCAATTGTGAATGAGTATGTGCCCATGATCTCCTTCTCGGTGTGTTTGCTGTTGATGTACAGAAAAGTTACAGATTTGTGCAAGTTAATTCTTTGTCCAACCACATTTATGAATTGATTTCTCATTTCTAGAAGTTTTATAGTAGAATTTTTGAGCTCTCTAATGTATAGTATCATGTCATCTGCAAATAGGAATACTTTGACTTTTTCTTTCCATTTTTTATCCCTTTAATTTTCTCCTCTTATCTTATTGCTCCAGCTAATACTTCCAGGAAAGGAATGGAGACAGTAGACATCCCCATCTCATTTCTGACTTCAGTGAGATGATTTCAAGTGTTTTTCCATTTAGGATGATGTTGGCTGTGGGTTTCTAAGAATGTTTAATTGTGTTGAGGCCTGTTTCTTCTAGCTCTACATTCTGTAGGACATTCATCATGAAGGCATGTTGAATCTTGTCACAGGCTTTTTCTGTATCTATTGAGATGATAATGTGATTCTTGTCTTTAAGTTCATTTATGTGATTTATAGCATTTAATGACTTTTGTATTTTGAACCATCCCTGAATTTCAGGGATAAAGCCAATTTGGTCATGGTAGATAATCTTTTTGATATATGTCTGTATTCTTTTTGTGAGTGTTTTATTGAAGATTTTTGAGTCTGTGTTCATCTGGCATGTTGGCCTAAAACTCTTTCTTTCTTATGTTGTTTCTTTACCTGGTTTGAGCATTAGAGCCATACAAGGAGTTTGGAAATGTTCCTTTTGTTTCAACTTTAAAAAAAATTGAATAGTGTAATAAGGATTTTCTGTAGATCTGCTTTGGATGTCTGGTAGAATTTTTTTGTGAATTAATCTGGTCCTAGGCTTCTAAAAGAATTTTTTATTACTATTTCAATCTCCTCACTTGTTATGGGTTTGTTTAGTTATTGACTTCTTCTTGGTTTAATTTTGGTGGTTTGGCTGAAACTAGAAATTCATCCATTTCTTTTATATATTCCAGTTTAGTAGAGTACCAATTTTTAAAATATTTGCTTATAACATTTCAAATTTGTTTGGAGTCTGTAATGATTCATTGATCATTTCTGATTCTGTTTATTTTGGGTCCTCTCTTCCTTTCATTTGGCTAGTTGGACCAAAGGTCTTTTAATTGTGTTCACCTTCTCAAGAAGAGAAGCTCTTAGATTTGTTGACTCTTAATACCAAGGATAACAATACAGTTTCCTTGTTTCTATTTCACCAATTTCTGCTCTAATTTCTATTATTTCTTACTATCAATTAGGCATGGATTTGTTTTTTCCAACTTTTGAGTTACATCATTAAGCTATTTACTTGTGCTTTTTCTGGCTTTTATGGGGGCTTTTTTTTTTTTTTTTTTTTTTTTGGTTTTTCGAGACAGGGTTTCTCTGTGGCTTTGGAAGCTGTTATGGAACTAGCTCTTGTAGACCAGGCTGGTCTCGAACTCACAGAGATCCGCCTGCCCCTGCCTCCCTAGTGCTGGGATTAAAGGCTGTGCCACCAATGCCTGGCTATGGGGGCTTTTGTTGCTGTTGTTTTGTTTGTTTTTGAGTCAGGGTTTCTCTGCTTAGCCCTTGCTGTCCTGGAACTCATTCTGTAGATCAGGCCTTGAACTCAGAGTGGTATGCATGCCTCTGCCTCTCAAGTGCTGGAATTAAAGGCATTAAAGGCATGTGCCACCACCACTTGGTTCTTTCTGTTTGTTTTTGTTTTTGTTTTGTTTTTGTTTTGTTTTTGGTAGGCATTTGGAGGTATAAATTTCCCTCATCGAACTGCATTTAATGTGTTCCAGGAGTTTTTTATTGTGTTGTGTTTTTACTTCCATTTAGTTCCAGGAAATTTCTTATTTCTCTCTTAATTTCTTCTTTGATGCATTCATCATTCAGTCACAAGTTATTTAGTCTCCACGAGTTGGTGTATTACTAGAAGTTGTTCTCTCTCTCCCTCTCTCTTTTCTCTCTCTCTCTCTCTCTCTTTCTGTCTCTCTCTGTCTCATTTGCTGTCAGTTTCATTGCATTGTGGTCAGATAGTATACAAGGAGTGATTTCAATCTTTCTGAATTTGTAAAGATTTGCTTTGTGTTCCAGGATGTGGTCTATTTTAGAAAAAACTTCCTTGAGATAATGAGTAGAATGTATGTTCTTGATGTTTGGGTAAACCATTCTATAAATATCTGCTAAGTCCATTTGATGCTTGATGTCAAATGATTCTGATGTTTCTCTGATTATGTTTTTGTTCAGATGACTAATATATTAGAGAAAATGGGGGTATTAATATCACTTACTATGAATGGATTCATATGGATCCGTGTCTTTAAATCCAGTACCAGATTTTCTTATGAAACTGTATGCTCTAGAATTTGGTACATGTATGTTGAGGACGTAATGCCTACTTGTTAAATGTTCCCTTGATTAGAATGGAATGTCCCTCTTTATCTCTTGTGATTAATTTTATTTGAAATCTATTCTGTCAGGTGTTAGGATAGCAATGCTAGCTTAACATCCTGGTCCCATTTGATTGAAGTACTGTTCTCCATCCTTTTACTCTAAGGCAGTGCCTAACTTTAAAATGAAGATGTTTCTTTTTAATAACAGATAGATGGCTTTTGTTTCTTGGCCCATTCAGTCAGCCTTTGTCTTCTGATTGGAGAATTGAGGCCATTGATATTTAAAGTTATTACTGAAATGTGTGTGTTAATTATGGTCATTGTGTTGTTGACTTTTAGTGTTGTTTATGTTCTCAGTGGTATTTTGTGTTTTAATAATTACATCTTCATATTTCCTTCCATGGTCTCTCTGCTGTGCTCTTTCATCTATCTTTACAGCCTGAATGAATCTTTCCTGTATTTTCTTTAGTTTTAGTTTGTTGTCTATAATTTATTTAGGGTGTTAATGTTGTAAAAAATTTTCTTTCTCCTTCAATTATGGCAGATAGTTTTTCTGAATACATTAGTCCATGTTTGCCATCATAGTTTTTTAGAACTTGGAATTCATTGCAAAGAGTCATTGGTCTGGTTGGAGGCCTCTGGTTTCTGGGCCCTCACTGGGGCTCCTCTTAGATACCCTGTTGTTGCCCCGTGGTGTGGAGATCCTGCAGCTTTGGGTCTGCAGGATGTACCCCTTCTCATGCTCCAGCAGATCATAGATGGGATGGATGTTGGGGTGGGTCAACTCATAACTCTGGTTCTGGGCCTGGGTAACTGCAGGGTTGGTCAGCCTGCCAGTTCTCACTGGTCCTCACTGTCAAGGTGAGCTCTCATGCATTGTCCCTACTAGTTCACCTTTTGCAGTGATGAGCAAGGGTCGAGACTGCTCCTCCTGCTTTCATGTCCTCAGGGTGGGCTCTCCTATGGTGACATCTTGCTTGTACAAATAAAGCCTGTCTGAAGGTTAAAAACTGGAGCTTGCCACTAGTTAACCATAAAGGTCTGGAGGTCTGTACAGACAGACAGGAAGTGAGGTAGCTAAGAGGTAAGGTGTGGCAGTGGCTTGCTCCTTCTCTCTGATCTCTCAGCATTTCCCTCTATATCTGACTCCAAGTTTTTATTATCTAGACCAATTAAGAACTCCATTTACCCTCACCCACACTTACACCATCAGGTTCTCTCTCTCTCTCTCTCTCTCTCTCTCTCTCTCTCTCTCTCTCTCTCTCTCTCTCTCGATGTCAGGGCCAACTTTTCCACCTGCACAGGCAGAGAGGGATGGGAGTGGGGTGGAGTGGGGAAATCTCTTCCCAGCCCAAGCCACCATATGGCCGATAAGAGACAGGGCCAGCTCTCCCAAGTTTGCATTCTTGGATCTGGTTCACCAGCACCCCAACCAATAGGGTCAGCTCCACAGTGCTGCCCAGGCAAGGTGCAGGGCCCTCTTTCCCTAGTGCTGTATCTGGCAAGGGGGAGGGTCAGCTCCTTTATCTGTCACAGGTAGTGAGGGGCAAGAAGCAAGGGGAGGCGTCTTTCTCCCACCCATGCTGTCATATGGCAGCAGAGGTGGGGTCAGATCTCTCACTCACACCTTTATCAACAAAGGTCAGCTCCTCTATGCTGCCCAGATGAGGCACAGGGCCTGCTTTCCAGAGTGTTGCAGCTGGCAAGATCACCACCACCATTATTTGAGACAGGGTTTATCCATGTACCCTTGGCTGTCCTGGAACTTTCTCTGTAGACCACACTGGACTCGAACTCAGATTCACTTGCCTCTGCCTCCTGAGTGCTGGGATTAAAGACATGCACCACCACCACCCAGCTCTGCTTGATTCTTTCTACTTGTACATCTTTCCAGTTAAATCATCAGGTTTTCAAATTCACCTTCATTTCAAATCAAGTCCTTTCCAATGTTACTATCAAATCCTTCCTGTCGTTATCATTTCCATCTGCCTCATGCTGTGGGTTTTTAATTTTTTTTCCCCATCACTCGGGTATTTATATTCACTAAGTTCTTCCTCCTTAATTTCTTTTTTTATTCATTGAAAAATTTCTTTTTCATATGGTAGTATTCTAATCATGGTTTTCCTCTGCAGAGGCATGAATGGGGGACCAAGGAGACTCACCTGGCTAGACCCTGGAGAAGGAAGTGGGATGTCTGACTTGGTAGGATGATTGTAAGAGCTACACTAGAGATCTGTGGAGTGTTACAGGTAGGGAGAGTCCTGGTGGAAGTCTAGGCTGACTGCAATGCAGGCAGGCATGGTTAGACCAGGTTGGGGCATTAGACGTGAGACCCAAACTAGATCTGGCAGGTTTGGGAGAAGACATGGATAGGGAAGTCAGTGTGGGCTAGGCCAGAGAGGTAAATGTGGAAAGTTTTATTATTGGCTTTTAGGAATTCTTTATATATTCTGTATGTTAATTTCTTAGCCGACGCATGACTTATAACTATTTTCTTGTATTGAATAGGTTGACTTTTTATTTTGGTAATAGTGCCCTTTGAAGAACATAAGTGTTTAAGTTTTTGTTTTTGTTTTTGACATGGGATCTTTCAATTTATTCCTGGATGTCCTGTGACTTACTGTGAACACCATGATGGCCTCAAACACAAAGAGATCTGCTTGCCTCTGCCCCACAATGTTGGGATTAAAGGCTTGTGCCATGATGCCTAGCACGTTATTAATTTTGATGAAGTCCAACTTGGGTTTTTGTTGTTGTTGTTCTCTAGAGGTTTGGTATTATATCAAAAATGTCACTCTTATATCCAGAGTCATTAAGCCTCCTCCTATGTTTCCTTAGATGAGCTTTATAGTGTCAGCTTTTATATCTAAACTTTTGTCCATTTGGATTTTTGTATATGGTAATGACAAAGTGAAAATCTTAGTTTAATAATTTATTTCTCTAAAATCTATTATTTATTTATTTTGTGCATATGAATATTTTATCTGTGAGTATTGCAATACATTCATGCTTAGTGCCCATGGAGGTCAGAACAGGGCATCAAATCCCCTGGAACTAGAGCTACTGGTGGCTGGGAATTGAACCTGAGTCCTTTGCAAGAACAAGTGCCCTAAATTGTTAGGCTGTCTCTCAGCCTCAACAATATGTCTTTTATTTAGTATCATGTTTAAAACAGCAATTCAAATATTTATCTTGTATGCCCTTTAAAATGTTTCCTGAGTTTATTTGAGTGTGGTTGTATTCTTTCATCCTGTTTTCTATGTATAGCCCCAGCTTCCCAACAAGAGGCACCAAGGGCTTAAACAAGTGTCACTGGCTCCTTGCCAGTTGGGAAAATGTACCCAGGACCATGACAAATGACAGAGAAGTTTAGTGGGAAAAGCTGGGAAATTAGAGCTTGAATCTAATGATTATCCTGGAAGTTAGGGGGTTTTAGTGTTCCTAAGATGCCAAATAGGCTTCAAACTATGTCCTTTCTCTTCCCTCTTCCTTTCTTTCCTGTCTTCCTACCTGCCCATCCATCCATCCGTCCATCCATCCATCCACCCACTTACCCATCCATCTTTTCATCTAGCAACCCATCGACTCATCCTGCATCCTCCTACCCTTTTATCCATTCTCTCACTCCCCCCAAACAATTATTTGTTGGATGCTATCTAGGGCTGGTCATGGGAATTGCGTTAAGGAACATAGTCCAATACCCTATTTATAATCAGGCAGCCTCCAGGGTACCATAGGAGAGGGATGCTAGTCAACCAAAACAAGACCCATGTGTAATTACAAATTGTGATCTGGGTTCCAAAGAATTGCTGGACAGCTATGGCGTGTCTAACAAATGAACTAGGCTTACTCTTCTGATTGGAGGGCAAGTAGAAAGTAAGCTTTCTGGGCAGAGCAACCATGTACAAAGACCCCGTAGCCCATTTTCCAAGCTGTCAGGAGGATGATTGCCTGTGCAGAGGTGACACAAAGAGTAACACGAAGTGGGGCAGCTCTGGTGGGGCCAGTACCTGCAGGGAAGGCTGGGCTCTCAGCTCTGGTGGGGCCAGTACCTGCAGGGAAGGCTGGGCTCTGCCTGTACAACATGACTCATTTGGGTCTCAGCTTGGGGATTCCCTCTCCAAAAGCTGCTTTGCCTCATGCAGGCTTAGGAAATCCGTGCGTTTCCATCTAATAAGAAAAAGTACCCCCAACTTAGAAGTAAGGCAAAAGGAGGGGGTGTTTCTCCTCCTCATCAGAGTAGAGCAGTCTTTAAACACACTACTGAAGGATTAGTCACTCCTGACAAGGAAGACACCTGAGCTTGTTTCTGTTGTTTGATTAGAGCCCAGATTATATAAAGTTATGACATATGCCCATTTGTAGATTTTGTCTTGGTGAGGGATAACTAATTTGTTTAGCAAGAAAGATAACTCTTGAAATCTGGCTTATCGCCTTGGGGATTGTAAACATGTTGTATCTCTAACTTGACGTTTTTTTTCTCACATCCCCTTTGTGAGAGCCTGTGGGCATCCATCTCCTCTGGGCAGCAGGGCTGCCCTCCTGCAGGGTACCCTTGCTCCCTGGCTGACGTTCTCATTCTGTGTTTGGGCCATGGGCAGTCACAGCAGCTGTTAGGACTGCTGGCTCTCACTTCCTCTTGCCCCATGAGCTCATATGGGTGTGGCCCACTGTCGTTCTCAGAATTTTTCGAAAGGCCAGGTTCCCAGCAGGATCTTGAGAAACAGTTATTAATCCAGCGAGTGATCTGGAGTGTGTCACTTTACCTCCCCAGCCACATTTTCCTTCCTGTGAAATGGACATCACAGTACCCATCTGCCAAGGCTCCATGAACTGAAGAATGCAAAAGACCACAAGATTTTCAGGCACACTGTTTTGCTTAGAGAGGAGAGAACTCTCCCCAAAGGCTTATGTGGTGAAGGCTTCATCTCTAGCTGGTGGGTGGAATCAATGGGAGGGGATGGACCATGAGAACTAGGTCTGATAGTCATAATCTGTTGGCATTATTAGGAGGTGGTGCCAGAATGGAGGAAGCATGTCCCTGGAGGCATGTCTTTGAAGGGTATGTCTTGGTCTCAGACCCTTCTTCCTGACTGCCATGAGGTAAGGAATTTCTGCTGACATGTTCCTCCTCCACCGCCATTATGTTCTGTTTTGCCACAGGCCCCCAGCAATGGGGCCAGCTAACCGCAGACAGAAATGTCTGAAACCTAGAGCATTAAGTTATTTTTCCAGATGTTTTGACACAGTGACAAAAAGCTGACTAACACACAAGGTGGACCAATGCCTCCCTTATTCTAGGGCCTGGGCACTAAAGATGGGGTGTGAATTTCTGGGGTGGGGAGCTCATGGTCTGGTTGAGGGGATGCCAAGCCACAGGGGGATCTCCTCTATGGCCTCAGCATTAGTTCCTGCCCTGACTTCCTTCGATGATTGACTATGATGTGTGTAAGTGTAAGCTACATAAACCCTTTCCTCCCCAAGTCCCTTTTGGTCATAGTGTGTTACTGCAGAGATAGAAAGCCTAGGGCAGGGGTCATCAACTCCATTGTGCAGGCAGAGAGGGCCAGCCCAACACCCAGTGCGGACCTGCTGTAGCAGGTGTTCCTTTAATCCCCAAGGAACCCTGGGAGGGGGCACAATTAAACCCCAATGTACATCCAAGGTGCCTGAGGTAGCAAGTGGGTGGGCAAAGTGTCCAAATCCCCACAAAACTGTAGTGGAGAAAAGATAAAATCTGCATTTGGGACTCCCTCCCATCTGTAAGGCCTGGAAGGGACCAAGTTACACAGAATGTTTTGAAGCCTTGGCACAGTCCATCCTCATTCCCAGCTCCAGGGGACAGGCAACTGGCAGACTCCAAGGACAGGGTCCCAAAGACAAGGATTGCAACACCCAAAGGCATCATTGTTACCCAGAAATCTTTATTACAAAAATATTTTGCAAGCCAAAAATTTTAAGTTGCAACTATGTACAAAATGGGGCCTGTTTCCTTCTCATCTGGTCTACAGATAAACTGGAATCCCACTCCTCTCACAGGGCGTTTTTCGCCTCTTCCTTCTACCAGGATTCCATACATACATTTGGGGGCCCTTCAGGCTGCCCCACTAAAGCTATAGCTATACACCTTCCCTGCCTCATTCCCTTTCTCCCTCCAAAAAAACTTAAGACAAAATCTGATGTCAGTGAGAGGCTGTCCTTTCAACTGGTCTATACACCTGTGTGTACTCTCATGTGTGCTGTCTCTAGGCAGAGGGGAAAGGGATGGAGGTTTACAAACCAACCCTTTGGAATTAGAAGACAGCCCAAGAAGATGGCAGGGCCACCAAGGGTCCCAAATGTCAGAGACACTTCTGGTTTTCCGGCCCAGTGCTGCCAACACAGTCTATTGGCTCAGCTAACTCCTGGATGCCATCATGGGAAGTATCAGGTCACCAACCCTAGAGAGCTGTGTTCCTGACATCCCCCTGTTGCACCTATAGAAACAGGCAGGTTGGCTCAGTTTCTTACTTGAATAACCGAGCCAGGAATCCCCAGGGATCAGAGACATTAGGGTCTCAACTTACTGAGCTACATGTTAAGACCAGATGGCCAGGTTGTAACATCCATTTGCCATGGGTCCAGCCAGGCCCCGGCATCCAGTTTGAAGGGTGTGGGTCAGACAGAGCCTCTGCCTAGATTTGCTAGCCAGTGACAGAGGGGTTTGCCCTGGCTCACAGCTGTGTGGTCAGTTATGACCAGGTTCTGTCCCAGGGTGACCCTGCTGAGGTTTTCTGGCAATAATGGATCACCTCAGAGTGCTAAACGCCGGCTGCTGGCCGAGCGTCCTTTCTCTCTGCATGCCTCTGAGGTGTTTATGAGTGAAGGAGGTTGTCACTGACCTTCTCCCTTCAACATGGAACGGCTAACATTAGGTCAGCATTGGGTCAGACAAGGCTGCACTTACCACAGCAGCCATGGAGGCAAAGAAAAGGCCAGCCAGTCACGTGGCTGTGTAAGAACCGGGCCCGGTTCGTCCCAGTGAGGCTGAGTGCCTGAAAGTAGCAGCTGAGGGATCCCTTTTGGTCCTCAGAGTTCTGGGAATTGGAAAAATCGGTTTCTGCTGTAAGAAAATCCTTCCAGGACAAGAAACTGTTAGACCTCAGACTTCACAAGACCCAACCATTCAACACATGACAAAGAGCCAAGATGCTGCTGCTGTTGTCTTAAGAAAAAAATAAAATAAAATAAAGAAAAAGAAAAAAAATGAACCAACAACAACGAAACAGCACAAATCAAATTTTCTAACACCTTAGCTTCAAGACTGCACAGTTCACATTTCTCAATAATTTACAGGTGTCCACAGAGCGATGCTGCTGAGTTAGTGCTAGCTGGAGGAAGCAAGCTGGGACTGGAAAGGAGGCGGGGCCACACTGAACATGCCCAGGGAGTCTGCTGGTCTAGGAGAGAGGGTTCCGTCTCCCCCGGGGCTAGTCAGCCTGGCAGGTGGGAGGCCAGCGCTGTTGGCTGAAAACTTGCTGTCTCCTGATGTAGTTCTTCCATGGACGGGGCAGTCTGATCTAAAGGAATTCTTGCCCCACAGCTCAAGTTGGGTGGAGGTGAGGGGGGGGGGCTCTTCTCCACACAGAGAACCAGCATCAAGGAAGCAACCTGGAGTCGCCAAGACCAGGATCCAGACCCATGTGTGATGGGCTGAGGCACACTTCCTGGATTCCAGGAAGCTTCCTCCAGTTCCCCCTCTGGTTCTGCAGCCTCCAGAAGAAGGGGACATGGCTGTCCTACAAATGTTGGAGAGCCAAGGAGGGAAGACAAAGGCCACCCTTACTCCTGGTCCTAGGACCTGTGCCATCTGGCCTTCTGGGGTTGTCCTCATCATGGCCACTCCATGTGAGATAAGAAAACATGTGGATATGGGCCCTAGAGCCGACCACAGTCCCATTCACTTCCTCTGGACCTGGACACTGGCATACTCTGAGAAGGAGGGCTCAGGCTTGGGGCCTGGCTGTGCCCGGCTAAGGTGGACCATGTCCAGGTCGGCATAGGTGAGGGTATCCTCTGGCCTAGGCAGTTTGCCTGTCTCAATGCTCGCATATTCTGTGTGGTTGTTGGGCTCAGGGACCCTGGGGGCAGGCTTCTTCTCTTTAGGCAGATTCAGGTCTGCATATGTGATGTCATTGATGTCATTTGTGTCCTGGATCTAAAAGACACAGAGAGAAAGTCATTCTGGAGCCCTATCCTGCTCACCCATCAATTGACTACAAAGTCTGCCTGCTACTTTGCCAGTGGACTCAGAGTTAATTCAGGTCCTGCCAATGTGATTTTATTTTCAGCCTTTCTCCCTTCAATTCACCTTCCTTCACACAGAGCTTGAAGGGTCTTCTGAGACACTAGGTGGTCATCTCATATCCCTGCTTCATGTCATCTCCTTCTTTTTAAGTGGAACCACCACAGCTCTCTTCTCCCCTTTTCCATGTCCTTTCCTTGGCCTGGAGTACCGAACCCCACTTCTCCTTGTAAGAGATCCAGTGTACTACATACAATTCTGCTCTAGCCTGCTCCAGCCTAAGGTACTTACTTCTTGGCCCTCAAAGCCTCTGGCTGGGCCCAGAGCCCCTCTGAGCTCTTCAGCTCACATCTCCTTATCATGGCCTCTGCCACCAAAGACTTTGTCTGTTTTGTAACCTTAGTAAATGTGATCTCCCAGGAGACAGGGAATACTTCATTTTTCATGTTTATCCCACAACTTTTTTTTTTGGGGGGGAGCAGTTTTCAAGACAAAGTTTCTCTGTGTAGCCCTGACTGTCCTGGAACTCACTCTGTAGACCAGGCTGGCCTCAAATTCACAAAGATCCACCTGCCTCTGCCTCCTGAGTGCTGGGATTAAAGGAGTACACTACCACTGCCTGGTTTATCCCACAGCTTATTACTGGGCATTTTTTATACCATAGACAACAAGGCTAGCACAGAGGCCTAATCCATGGTGACAGGATGGATGGAAAGATGAATAGATAGGAAGACAGGTGGCTTGCTGGCTAGATGAAATCACACAGTCGCTTAGGCTCAACTACAACTCTGCTCAGGAAGAATTACTGACCCTATTTTACAAGGGGAAAAAGGTGACCTATGGAGTAGATGAAAATTCAATAATTTGGGCTAAGTCACTCAGTTGAAAAAAGAGATAAAGCCTATTGGACCCTAAAGTGGTGGAGTTCCCATACTGTGGCACCTCTACCCTGAGCCCTGTAGGTAGCTGTCCGGGAAATCATGTGGACTGAACTGGTGTCCCTCCCTGAGCAGATAGCATTGGGAACCTAAAGCAAAAGTGGCCACCTTGATCCGGGTCTGGGCACTTAGTTGCATATTCAGTAAGTCTTGGGCTGTGAATTTCTACAGGCTTCAGTAACCAATTCTCATCATCATCTCTTACCTAGAAGATTCCAGAAGGAAGCTCGAAAACAAAGTATCGGGGGAAAGGATTCTGGCTGCCATGATTAGAAACTGTTTTATATTTGCTGATGGATTGCCACTCATCGTATGCCTAGGGCAGGTAGGGACTGGGCAGCAAAACAAGGCGTCCAGCCTCCAAACACCGAATCTCTCTCAGCCTGGCTGTGTCAGCAGATGACACCTAAAGTGGTGTCAACTGCCCTGGGACTGGCAGGAAAGCTGGTGCTTTCATTCCAAGTCCAGGACAGGACTTGTCATGTTACCAGGCTCAGAGGGACCCTGTGTGCCCAGAGCCGACATGGTGGACAGAGATTATGGGACTCTGGGGTTTGGGGTATACACTAACAATGCTGCCTATAAAATCTCCTTATCAATGCAGGGAGAAGCTACCAGGTCAAGAAAGGTGCCCTTGTAACCCAGGTAATTAGTGACACGGGGCCTTTCCGCCTCCGCAATGACTGGCAGCGAAGAGCCAGGCCACAAGTAGGTGGGAGTGAGCTGCTGCTGGTAGAGCAGGGATGCGCAACACAAAGGAGGCTGTAATCTGATTCCAGGGCACCCTTTGCTTGGGGCACTTTGCTCTTGGTACCCCCGGGAGTTGTGCAATGGCCAGCAATGAACCAAGCAGTCCCCAGACTGTGGGCTGGAGCAGAGAAAAGGGTGCAGAGGACTCATGGGTGATTCAGTAATGCACAGATCCTCCCTACCCCCAGAGTCTTAATTTAGAACTAGATCTGCAACTCCGGCTGGAGCAAGGAAATCACACCCCAAGTTTCCCAGGAAGGGCAGCTCACCAAAGACTGTACCTGGGTTATTTCCCTGGCATTCTTCTCGGGCTCGTGCAACCTAAAACGGAAAGAGACACAGATAAAAATATCCATCGCAAGAGCTTATGCAAATCACAGTCAGGCCCTACTTCCTATACCAGTGGGGGAGGGACCATAACTGCTTATCAAATGTCTGGACACAGGAGCCGGTGTCACGGAGGGAATTCTAAACAACACACACTCACTTTTGTAAAAGCCTCTGTGGGAAGGATCTTTAAAAATGGTGAGGGAGAGCGGAGGAAGAGGCACCTCCACAGCCTGCTGTGGGGGAGGCAAGCCAGGGCTAGCCTTTGGGAAGTAGGGGACAAATCATGAACAAGGAAAATGTCCCATCTTTTAATGCGCGACTGTCCTTTCCTGTGCCCTGGATAAGATGGAGAAGTAAATTCACATCTTGGTACTTTGCCAACCGGCAGTGGTTTGGGGAAAATTAGCATAAACCAAACCATTTTGCGTTCCAAAAGTAGATGAGAAGTTTCCATTTTATTTTTGTGGTGCTGGGGAGAGGACCCACTGCCTTGTTCATGCTAATAAAGCGGCATATTTGAGTCACATCTCCAGGCCTCGGAGTTTGATGTTGTTGTTGTTGTTGTTAAGTTACAAATGCATTCGTTAAAATAAGGAAAAGTCAAATCTCTATGAAGTACCCTCTCTGAAAACATGTGGGAAACTGGAAAGAAAATGCTAATAGCAGCGGTCTTCCGAGCATCTTTCTTTGTTTTAGCTTCCCATATCGCCCAAGATGTTCTATATTATAAATATATCTATACAGTGCTGTTAAAAGTAAAGGAAGAAGAAAGATCAAAATGCCTTGCTTAATAAACAGCAACAATAACTGCTCGTGCCCCCAATTCTGAAGTCAGAGCCCAGGCTTGGCTCACTGGAGGGTCATGGTGAAGGTGATGAGCAAGCTGGGGCCACTGGTTCTGCAGAGGTTACATAAATGTTCAAGCCAGAGACTTGGTGCACATGAGCATGAATGATGTTGGAATGAGCAATGGGGCTTGGCAGCAGGGTTTCTGATAGAGCTGTCACGAGTGCTTGGATCATAAAGTGTCCCAGGTGGCCAAACAGTCCTCTAGGATCCAGGACACAACTAATGGAGGTCATACTACTCTCTCCCGAGTCACCAGCTCCCATCTTCTGCAGTCTCCTTTGCTTGTTTGGTTCATAACCAGTCACCACCGTGCTCACACACTCCCACCCCCCACCATGGTCTGCTTTGTCTGCTCACTTCACTACCCGTACTCGGCCCCATGTCTACACACTGACTATGCATGAGGGCTACTGCTGCTTTGCATTTTCTGCTTCAGCGATAGCCTTGGGTGACTCAGTTCTACTGCTGTGATGAAACACCATGACCAAAGCAACCTGGAGAGGAAATGGTCTATTAGGTGTAAGCTTCCTTATCACTGTTATCATTGAAGGAGGTCAGAACAGGAACTCACGCAGGGCAGGAACCTGGAGGCAGGAGCTGATGAAGAAGCCACAGAGGGGAGCTGCTTATTGGCTTGCTCCTCGAGGCTGGCTCATCCTTCTTTCTCACAGAACCCAGGACACCAGGGATAGCACCACCCTCAATGGGCTGGGCCCTCTTCCTTCTATCACTAACTAAAGAAATGCCTTACAAGCTTTCCTGCAGTCTTAAGGAAGCTTTTGCTTGATTGTGTTTCCCTCCTCTCAGATGACTTTAGTTTGTGTCAAGTTGACAAAAAACTAGCCAGCAAGGCTCCTTATTACTTTCTCTTGGTTAACTTACACCAAGCATCCTTTAAGACTCAGCTATGTGTTTCCTCCCTGGAAGGCTTCACCAACAGGGCTGGGTTGGCAGGGCTGCTTCTCTCTGACAACCTCAGATCTTCATTTCTGTTCCTCCTTGCCATGATGCCTTGCCACATAGGCACAGGCACCCAACCTTGAAGCTAGCGCCCCTCAAACAGCCCCAAGGCCTTTGCACAGACAACTCTTCCTTCAGATCTTTGAAATCCTATTTTAACACTTTTCTTTGGAGACAGGGTCTCACTGTGTAGCCTGTGCTGGCCTTGAACTCATAGATGTCCACTTGCCTCTGCTTCCTGAGTGCTGGGATTAAAAGCGTGCACCACTGCGCCTGGATGAAATCCTATTTTAAACAGCCTTATCTGAACCTTTACAGAACTTCCAAACTCTGTTCTCAGGAGACTGTTCCTGTCTTTCAGAGCAGTATTCAACACTGTAAGCATTTGTCTGCTCTGTTTTAAAAATAAGGCACCATCATTACTCATCCTGAGCTCAGACAAGAGTGGAGTGTATCCTGGATTCTTCTCTCTCTTCACCACAAGGCGAACTAGCCATCTCCAAAAGCAACATCACATTCAGCTACTTGGTCATCTTATGTTGCTGGTCTCAGGTCCCCAGGCTGTGGAAATTCCTAGTTTCTCTGCCTATATTTCATGCTTTTATAATGCATAAGTGAAAGCCAGGCATGTTGGTTCATCCTTATAATTCCAGTACTCAGGAAGCTGAGGCAGGGATTCAAGTTCAAGGCCCCACCTGGGTTACATATTGAGACTTCCATCACAAAACAAAACAAAAAAGGGAAGAGGAAGAGGAGGAGGAGGAGAAGAGGAGAAAGAAGAAGACGAAGAAGAAGAAGAAGAAGAAGAAGAAGAAGAAGAAGAAGAAGAAGAAGAAGAAGAAGAAGAAGAAGAAGAAGAAGAAGAAATCATCTTTCTGTCCAGATCCCTTCCCATACAGTGTAGTCCACTCCACACCCTGATTGGCAAGGTTGTGCATAGCTTGTTCCTGGTCCCTGCTGTAGGCTTCTTTCCTTGTGCTCTAGCTAATCTAGCTCATCCATACTCCTGCCTCAGGGCCTTGGCATTAGCTACTCCTTGTCTGGTGCACTTCTGCCCCTGATAGCCCCACACTAGAGCTTTCCCTCCACTAGCTGTCTTCTAAATGTTGTCTCCTTAGGGAAGCCTTCCCTGATCACCCCTTTGCTCTGCCTCGTTTTACCTTTGCTAGCTCTTGTTACACATCAATTATGAAGCTTCTAGTTTGCATGGTAAGCTGCCTCCCCAAAGACTATGAAACCCTAGCACCTAGCCCCGGGCTAGCTCAAGGCTTATACTCCCTCCATAAACACCGGCTGAATGAATGGCTGAGTGTTTTCTCACTGAATTCCTTGAGTCTGACTCCAAGCTGAGCTCAATCTGCACAAATAAATGAACAATCGGGGTAGTCCTGGTATTCTGAGAATAAATGTAGTGAATGCGTCATATTTAAACAATGGCCGTCCAAATGAACCCCAGTGTCCAATAAGAGAGCAGACGACACTCTTGTATGGGTGGTGATAACAGTGTTCTGCCTGTATGTCAGAGGCTGGGCCCGTGGCCAGCCAGCAGCCTTCAGGGCCCTTTGAGTTCAAAGGCGCAGGATCCCCGTCAGTCAGTCACCCTCTCTGAGGTGCTAGGCTGTCTCCTACACCAGCACCAGTGTCTTTCAGAAAGTATTTGATCCCATGCTGGGCCGGAGCCACTGCTGCCCAGGAAACCACCATTAAGGCTTGCTACCCACCATCACTTTGGTCTAGAGACATGAAAGAAGCTAGTCATTTAGCTCCCTGGGTAGGCTCACACTGGAATGACATGAAAGGACTGAAAACGTCCTGCTTCTCTGGAGGAAGAAACAGACGGCGGGATGCTGCCGAGGATCAATGGGTACAAGCAGGTGTCGGTACCAGAAGCTCTGTACAGGCCTGGGGCAGCCCGGCATTGCGTTGCATTCTCAGATCTTGGCTGCCTCCACCACAGCAGGCAGACTATAATAACCTCCTGAGACAGAGGCTCCCAAAGGGTGGCCTTGGAGTCAGAATCAGAGGCTCAGCTTTGGTTTGTATTTAACAGCGCTCGAGGCTTCAGCTACACTCAAGTCTGGGAACCACTGTCCTTCAACAAGGATAGGAATAACAACTCATGACCACCAGTGGGATAATATGAGTAAAGGGACAGAAGGGCCTTGGGACATCGCAAGGGCTCACTAAACAGAAGCTGTGGTTGCCGTTGTCAATCTCTTTGTGATGCCACTTTGTCTTCTAGAACTACACTGTCTAACAAAGTAAGACAAGTGAAAAACAGCGTCCAACTAGACAGCGACCCCTCCATGGGGAAGGCATTGCAGGGGCTCAGAGCTCACAGGCAATGCACTGGTGGGGGTGACAATTATTCACTCACTCTTTCTTTCGACAAGCCTTTATGCAAAACTTATCCCATCCCAGGGATGGTACCAAGTGCAGGAGCTGCTGGCTGTGAGCAGGAGGGACACAGTCCCTGTGTTCAAAGAGCTATGGTCAGGAAAACGGAGACGAGCTAGAGATACTTCATCATACCAGGATGCTTATGCAGGGCACCAGAGGCTCACAAGAAGCCTCCTGACAAGAGGAAGTACTGGCCTCATTGAAGGAGGGGACCAGGTGAAAGAAAGATGGCAACTCTAGCTACTATGGTGCACAACTCCAGAGGTATTGTTTGCAGGACCCACGGTGTCCCCATATCCTTTGGAGCCCCTGGAGGGTACATGTGTGGAAGAGGCCAGTGAGAATGGGCTAGGAGGAAATCTAGGGCCCTATATGTGGCAGGAGAGAAAAGAGGCCCAGAGTGAAGCCTCAAGGTTGGCCAGAACTAACTGTGTGTAAGCGCAAGGGCCAGGCCATAAGGCCTTTGGACTTAAGCTTGAAGGCCCACAGAGAGCAAGTGAAGGTCTTGGAGCAGAGGAGACAGACATGCCTTGTCCTTGAAGACTGTAGCAGGTGAAGGAATATAACAAGCAGAGTTAAGTGTGAGAGGACAGGATTCCTGAGGGTGGTGGGGGTGGTTGGGAGGCTTGGACAGGGAGACCAAAACAGGAGGCAAGGCTCATCCCAAGGGCACTGTGTACTCTCTCAGTGGGCAGACAGAGGCAGATTGAAGCTCCCCAGGGCCCCTGGAAGTAGGCGAGGTGCTCCTGCTATGTGTGACCACAATTCCCATTACTGATGGTCCTCTAGCCAGGACAGAAGCCTTACTGTCCCCAAACGCCAGTTGTCCTTGACTCTACGTTCCGTTTACCAGCAAGTCCTCTTGGCTCTGTCTTTAGAATACAACCAGAATCTGACCACATCTTAGCCCACACTCCACCTGGCCCAAGCCGTCACCATCTGCTTAGAGAGCTGCAGTCATTTCCTCATTAGCCTTTTTGCTTCCACCTCACCGGCTGCCTAGCCAGAGAAGGTGACACTTGTCAAACAAAAGCTAGATCACATCTCTTCATAGAATCACCCAAGTCCTTCTACAGTCACAAGCTCTATAGTACTGGCTTCCACTCCAGACCCTAAGTTCAATTCTGAACTCCAGAAGGAAGGGGAGAGAGAGAGAGAGAGAGAGAGAGAGAGAGAGAGAGAGAGAGAGAGAGAGAGAGAGAGAGAGCAAATGACGGAGTAAGGAAGGAAAGACCTGTGCATGTGATAGCACAACCTAACCCGAACCAACATGAAACCATTTACGGTTTTATATAGCACATTGGCACATTCACACAACAGTCTATGGGATGCTGCCCATAGAGCACCAGGACCCATATATGAGCCAGAAAAGGCTTTCTCCAAAAGGGGTGACACTTGGCTGCGTGGATGTCCTCATCTCTTGCCTTCCTGTGCCTCAGTCAGTTGGGTCTCCCTGCTCCAGGTTCAGCTCTACCTGTTTTCTTGTCCAAGCATACTAAGCTTGCCATAGAGTCCCTGGCTTCAGGTCCCTGCTCATATGTCTTTTCAGAGACTGTGGCTTCCTCTGCCTAAGCCATACATGGCCACCCATCCCTGCTGTGTTAGAGCCACCATACTCTGGATGGCTGTTTCCACACTCACTACTTCCCCAAGTCTGAACCTGGGGAAGTCTGAAGCTGTACCCCAGCTCCTAGAACAGAGCTGAGCAACTAATCCCCTTGAACATAAAAAACTGCATTAAGGTGTCCTGTGATGTCACCACCTGAGCTCCTGAGCAGGCTGTCACCTCAGAAGGACTTCCCCTACTACCGTAGCAGGTCCTCAGGCTACCTTCTAGTAAGGTTCTTGGCAGAAGTAAGTGCGGGGTCATGGCTAAGGCCTGGAGAGATGAGTCCAGGCCTTAGTGGAGTGTGCAGGATTTCATGAACACAGGGGGAGTAAGGAAGGAGGCTACCCCTGTCACTGTCACTGGGGATTAGACAAAGGCTCCATGCTATCAACGCCAATGTGCCCTGAAACCTACTCCTTTCAGGCAATAATTAAAAACAATCCTAATGAGAGGGAACAAGAGAGAAAGGAATGTGGACAGGTCTGATCCAGGGTCAGTGATTTATAGTGTTTTGGGGTCTGTCAGATAACTAAAAAAAGGGGGGGGGGTGGTCTGCGTAGATGGCTCAGTGGGTAAGTGCCTGCTGTGTCTGAAGATCAAGTTCAGAACTCCAGAACCCACATAAGCCAGATGAGGCAGTTTAAGTCTCTCTGTAATCCCAGCGATCCTAAGAGGAGATGGGTGATGAAGACAGGAGAGCCCCCAGTTCATTGGCCAGCTATCCTGGCATACATAGTAGAACCAGAGACCTCATCTCAAACCAGGTGGAGCAAGGACCAAGGTGTTTGCTGACCTTCGGATGCATACTGCAGCACACATGTGTTCACACATACATACACACACACACACACACACACACACACACACATACGCACGCACGCACGCACGCATGCACGCACACGCACACGCACACGCACACACAGATTTAAAAATAAAATGTGACTACGATAGTGTTCTGGTCCACAGATGTGCTTACCTTGTGGAAGAAGTTGACCCCTTGGCTGAAAGAGAAAAAGAAAAAGTGGTTATTTAACCAGAAACAATTCAATGTGTAACTTTCCTTAAGCCAAGATTTGCTTTAGGGACATGGGGAGATTAGCTCAGGGAAGGCCTTAATGCCAAGCCAGTAAATGGTCTACCATCATCCACCATATTCCAGGGAAAAGCCAGAGGGCTAAGCTAGGCTACTGCATTCCCCCTTTGTAAGATGCCAATAGTCGTAGCCTTCAGCCTCCGAGGCCCCAGGTGGCTTCCTATGCTCCACTGGGTCCCCTCTCCATTCAAGCAAGTTACTTTGGCAGACCCCAATGAGGTCCCACATTACTGGACAGTAGATTTAAACAAGAATTTGAGATGGGGAGCAGGTGTAAAGCCCAGTCCTGCTCCCAACTAACCTACTGTGTGACCCTGGGTGGGTCATTTGCTGTCTGTGAACTTCTTTAACTCACGGGGCATCCATTATTTACCTAGCCTCACTTTCTAAGAAAGCCGCTGTCTGCTTCAGTGTTTTTAGGTCTGTGAGGTAGGAAGGGCATCTCACAGATTAACTTTGAGGGATTATATTATTTATATCTACAGCAGTTTGATTCCCACTTTATTATTAAATTACAACTAAGAAACAATATATGTGCTGAGACAGGCTCAGCCCTGCATTTTGCATGGGCCACCCAAGGACAATGAGCCCAGGCAGCTGAGTGGGGCAGGCTGGGACTTCCCAGGAACTGGATCTACAGGAGAGCAGGTGTAGAGGGGGCTGCAGCCAGCATGCCATATCTGAATGAGGGCCCTGGACCCAAGTCTTAGGCACAGTTGTCTTTGGGAGTCCAAGGACAGAGACTGTCCTCATTTTAAACCAAGCTATGATACCTTCTTAGACCCACAAAGCTGGCAGGTAAAAAGGGGTCCTTCACCGGGAATGCATCCAGGATCGGGAGACAGGGAGGGAGTGTGGCATGGAGAGGAGATCCTAATGTGCTTTCTGGTTCTGAATTCTGGCCTACCAGCCATGAGGTTCTGAACAAGTTTTATAATGCTGCATGCCTCCGTCTCATCTGTAAAATGGGTCGGTGAGACCCCCAAGGTCTGTGGTGAGAATCGATCCCATTATTACATGCAAAGCATCAGGGACACTGTGGGCCCAGGTGAAGCACATGTTGGCCATCTCTGTTGCTTGAGCCTGTGTTTGGGAGCTGGGCCCCAAACCACTCAGGGGCTGGCTGGTCTCCTGTGTTCATAGCCCTCCAGGCTGCTTGCTAGTCCTCCTCTGATCTCTTAGGCCTTGATGCTGAACCACGCATCAATGAGCTCCCATGAGGAGCTTGCATATACCCAGTGCTGGACCTCTGGCAGGACGGCTGGGATTTCACCAGTGTCTACCACCTCGAGTGGAGCAGGGGCTCCTCCTGTGTGCCCCCTCAAGGCATTCTGGGAACAGTCAGGCAAAAATAACCGAGGACTCAAGTCCTCAGACAGGACTCGAGGCTTGGCTGCTGACTCAGAGATGAGTCCTCTGAGTTGGTCCAGGCAGGACAGAAACTGTGGGACATGGATGGAGGGGTGCCGAAGGGACAGGAGACTGGTGGGCCACACTTTCCCTCCTAGGTAGACACACAGCTACAGAATGGCAGCTCTGGCGGTGCTTGTTTTCAGGCTGTGGTTTATGAGGGTCACACCTGGCATTTTTTTTTTTTTAACAGCAAAGAGAACAGAATATAAAAAAGAAGATCTCAGAGTTCTACATTGATATAAATGGGTGTACTGAGTTGAGATATAAAATATTATATCTTTAAACATTATGGAAACCCATAACAAAACAGTCTTCTCCAGCAGAGTGAAGAAGATCTGTACTGGTTAAGTCCCAGAACGTGGCAGACCTGCTATTACACAGCAGTTCATTTGGGCCTCATAGCTACCCTCCAAATCAATGCCCCTAATTAGCAGCGTGACCTCGAACAAGTCAGATGAACTGTGTGCTCCCCACCAGTTTCCTCTACTGTTGCTGTGGCCAAATACAACACTAAAGCAATCTCAGATGGGGGAGGGGAAGCAGGTGGAGGCTGAGATGATGATTATGAAAAAGGGTCTGGAGTCTGTTTGCTGGCTTCAGGGTCAGAGGCCTTGCACAGCCATAACCACACACAACAGAAAGATGGCCTGGCCTGGAACTCGCAGCTTCCCCTGTGGAGTTGAAGGCCATGTACCTTGCTGCTGCGTGGGTGCTTTCCTGGGAGAGGCTTATATATGACACTGGCTGTAGGAGCTGCCTTTATTAAGTGTTGTATATCCGGGCACTTGCCTAATACCTTCTATGGAAACTGCCAGCTCTCCCACTTTGGTTCCCTTGGCGGTAGATGGGAGAGCCAACTGGGACTCTGCTAACACGGAACTTGCACACATATAAGGGGAGTCTGCTAACATGGGACCTGCACACATGAAGGCTGCAGACAGCTCAGGCATTTCCTCTCTGAGGTTGGCAGGAAGAGTCCCTGAGGTCCCCCCTTGTCACCCTGGCAGCTCTGTGTTTCCTGCTACCTTAGTAGCGATCCCATGAGGACATGAGACCTGGGTCCGTGAGGGAGGAAGGCTGAGGTGTGACTCTCCCAGACTCTAGCATGGAGAAACTGTTCCATCAGGCCCAGGACTACCCTCTAGTCTTCTTGTCACTGGAAGTCACATATGCTTAAGAAGCCAGTGGCCACCCTGTGAGAAGGACCACCCTGAGAGAAAGCAGAGATGCCACCCACCTTTCCTCTGTTTGATCCGGAGGAGGTAGAGGGCTGCCATCAGCAGGACTACTAGCAGAGCGCACACCACACCCACAGCGATGAAGATGTTCTGGCTGGAAGAGTCATTATCTGAGGACAAGGAAGAAGGGCTTCAGATATGCACCTCAGAAACAGAAAAAAAAAAAAAAAGAAATCCCACCTCTTTCTCACCAGTCCCCCTTAGCTGTGGGCATCTTGATGGTTCTCCTTAGACTAGCTTGCCTACCCACCCATGCAGGCCACTCGGGAGCAGTGCAGACGTACACTGCTAGCAGCCACAGAGAAAGCAGCTACAGGATACCAGCAGAAACCATACTCCCAGTCCCGAGGAATGGAAAACCATCGCTTCTCATCTGCCACGGCCGCAGGACAGATCCACTGGAAACCAAGTCAGTGACTGTCACGTGGAGGGTCAGGGAAGATGGTGGGAGTGAAGGACACGCTGCTGGCATGGGCTCTGCAGAGCACACAGGGCTCCACACCTTCTGTGCCTAGGACCTAATCCACAGAGTGTGTGTGTGTGTGTGTGTGTGTGTGTGTGTGTGTGTGTGTAGCTCATGGCAGGGTCCAGGCAGGTTCTAGACCATAGACCAGTACTGTCAAAAGCAGGGCTCCGTGACACAGAAATGAGAACTCAAAGAAGTGCCCCAACCTGTCCTCACCCACATCCGTGGAACCATGTTCCCATGATGGTTTCCTCTATTATCAAGGCCAGTATTAATCTCTACCTCATTCTACAGCACCAAGGACGACTTAACAAACCACCTGCCCAACCTTCCATCCTCTCTCAAGGTGCTTATTTATTGATTCCCTACTATGTTTTGTATGCTCTGAAGCTACAGTGTTGAATAAGACAGTCACGTCCCTTACCAACTGAGGAGTGACAAAAATCTATCCCTTTCAACATGTCCACAACAAGCAGGGGCTCAGAGAGAGATACCGACTTGATCAAGATCACACAGCAAGTCAGTGAGTGATAGAGCCACTGTGGACATCAACACTTCCTACCTGCAAGTTCTATGCGTCCTATGAGAATCAAGCATGGGTAAATCAAAGGAGTACAAGACAGGTCTGAGGGTTTCCTGGACTGTCTCTGAAGGATGAGTGAGAAAACGGCCTCTGTTCTCTTCCCTTCAGAACCTCGGCTATGCACAAAACATCAGCTGTGGTGGTGGCGGCAAACGATGGGACACAGCCACAAAGCTAGTGTGTGCGGCCATTTTCAAAAGGAAGAACTCTTGACTGACTCAAGGGACTGAGGTGACACTGCTGACACTCTGTCACAGAACCGTGGAGCACGGCACTGTCCAACACAAACACACACTTTGTTCTAGAAAGTCATGGAAAAGCTGTCTCATGGAAATAGCCGTTTGGAGACAGTATGAATGATGATGCTCTTTGCAGGACTGGCCGTCCTTGAGCCAAACCCCAGCATCTATGGGAGGCGGAGGAGGCACAATAAGCACAGGGCAAGGAGCAAAGGCCAAAAAGAGTGAGGGGTAGGGAGGGGCAACGTGGACAAAGCAGTTGTTAGGTGAAGAAGACAGGGGGTAGGATGCAAGCAAAGACCGGGCCTCTTGCCTTTCCCTCTTCTTTGTGTCAAAAGACCCAACAGGACAGGAACCAAACTCTAGGGGTATGACAGTTGGCGAAGAGGATCCCACTTTGAAACTGTGCTTAGTTTATAGACTTTTAGGCAGTTCTATAATAAGCATTATATATGACTTTAGCATTAAAAAACAGATAACATTAAAAAAAAACAGATAACATCAAGGTAAAGTTAAAAACAAAGACAAAAAAAGCCAGCCAGTGGGAGTTGGAAACCTCACCAGGAGTGGTGTCCATGCCTGGCTCCTTCTGCTGGGCCAAGATCAGCACGGTATGATTTTTGGTGCCTACTAGCTTCCCATCATGCTCCACCTGGCATGTGAACACCACGTTCTCTCTATAGGCAGATTTGTTCACCAGGAGCCAGCTTGTCCAGTTATAGGTCCCATCCTTGTTCACTGTCTGGCTATAGGTGTTGTTCACTGGGATAGAGGAATTTTCTATCCGCGATATGTTTCCATTCTCCAGCCAGATCAGCTTGAGTTTGTTAGGGTAGAACTTCTGCACGTGGCAGGTGACGTTCAACTGGTTCTCTGCCATTGTGGGCTGTTGGGTGACATCCAGGCTGGGTGAAACTGAAATAGTACAGGCAGAAGCTCTAATCTTAAGCTGCAGAGGAAGGGCTGTAGAGTTGAGCCTCTCCCACCACAGCAAACACAGGACTACTAGGCATGCATCGGCTACTGGGGCCTGAATATGAAAGGGGTCACCCAGAACACAGTGGGTGCCTGGTCTGGGGACTGGTAGCTACTGTTAGGGTGGCAATGAATGAAGTCAATGCATGCATCTTCCAGTACGAGTGGGAATGCAAAATAAACGAAACTACCAGGTAAGGGGGGCGGGTGAGGGGGGGGCGGGTGCCCAGCAATTGCTGTTGCTGTTGATAAAATAAATGCAACTACCAGCATGGCGCTAGTCATAGGGTGATGGTTGCTGTATGCTTGGGCTACTAGTCAAGGACATCTACCTCGGATGATGTCAGACAAGTTTGCAGTCCCACGAAGAGGGCCTTCTTTCAAGGTGACATGGGCTACCTCGCAGATGACCTGAGAACGAACATCCCCGGTGTTCAGTTCCACCTGGGCTGTGCTGGAGACGTTGTAGGAGACGCTCTCTCCCTGAGGGTCCACGGTGGTCTGGAAGTGGGAGATTTCGTTCCCATCTTTGAACCACTTCAGGGTAATATTCCGGGGAGAGAAGCCAAAAGACTTGCAGGTGAAGTTCGCTTTCTGTTCAGATTTGACCCTGCCTCCTGGGCCAAGTACCACGGGTGGAGAAGGTTTGGCTAGAGGAGCATTTATAGACAAGAGATATGATTGTGAAGGCCAGGCAAAGGCAGTGATGGTGTAAGCAACCCGCCTAGATATCGTCATCATTACTGGAGCACTAGGGGTTGGCCCCGGGGCTTTATGCACACTAAGTACATGTTCTAATGCTAAACTGTACCTCCAGCCTAATGACACTATTCATTAATCTTCATCCTGACAAAGCTGGGATGGCCATGTCCTTAGCCTCCTGTCTGAGGAGGATGCAAAGGTTCCACAAAATGAGTGAATCAGACAGTAAGGCAAGGCCAGGAACTCCAGACCTGAGGTCTAAGTCTTCTCTGCACTGAGGGTTTCCATGATCTGGGCATACACGAGATTGCTGACCTATCTCATTCTTTGCTTTAACTACTCCTAACTGCATTCCTGGAAGCTCTGCCAACCCAGAGAAAGTATTTGCAGACGTAAACATAGGAAACAAATCACACTGTAGGACAGCCACAAAGGTGGAACCCGATGGGCTCAGATATGTGCGCACCTCCCAGAGTTATACCTGAGAATGGGTGGCAATGTTTCTCCTTTTGGATGCAGTGAGGTTTGGATGACAGACACACAGAGATGCTTCTCAAACATGAAGACACATGGATCTGTCATTGACCCAGATTTATATTTAAAAAAATAAGTTTTTAAGTATGTCCATATGTGAGTGGGTTCCTTAAAGAAACCAGAGAAGGCACTGGATCCCCGGGAGCTGAGCCGCCCGATGTGGGTGCTAGGAACTGAACTAGGGCCCTTGGCAAGAGCGGTACAAGCTTTTTAACCATTCTCTCTCCAGCCCTAGACTTTATTCTTAAGATTTCCTAAAGAACTTAGGGATTCACTGAATGGTGTTTCTTCTCACTCTATACATCTTAGTAGCTCTCACTCATTCCAAGTTCCACATTTGAAAGAGAGAGGCTGGGAACTTTTCTTTTTTTTTCAGTCTGGAGGGCTTTATTTCAGGTTGGAAATAAAGATCACTGTGCGCTGAGAAAGTCAAAGGTGGTTCTTGATTTCTAATGGATTATTAAAGAGCCAGATAGTGACCAGACAGACAGCGAGCAGCCCCACCAAGGAAGCAGAAGCATTTCTGGTCCTGAAAGAACACATGGGTGACTAGGAGGGAGGTGGTGTCCCTTGGATATTAATTCAAATTGCTCTTCATCAACCAGCATTTCAGACAGCAAATGCCACTTTTCCATTTGTGAACACATAACTTCCTCCCTAATATCCACCTAATATGTTGAGGGCACAGAAAGGAGGATGCCATTGGAAGAAGTCACATCATCAAGACACCAGCAGCTTAGGATCCTAAAGAAGTGAAGGGATGCAGAGTCATCCTTCTGACCCCAGGGGCTCCCTGTGCTTAAATCTAACCAACTGCAAATGTGAAAGACTGCTGAAAAAGCTGCATCTATACTGAATAGTAACAGACTTTTTCTTGTCACTATTCCCTAAACAACACATAGAACAACTATTTACATAGCATTTGCATCATATCGGGTATTATAAGAAATCCAGAGATGACTTAAAATAGATGGCAGGATGTGTGTAGGTTACACGCAAATCTCCCCCATCTTGGACGAGGGCCTTGAACAATTTTGGATCTGGGTATCCCATGGGTACTGAGAAACAACTGAAGTTGCTATCTATTGAGTTCTTGGGGGCTGACACTGGTTGCTCCCTCTGCGCTCTCCAGCCATAGAAGGGTAACTAGGATGAACTCCTTCTGCAGGACAAGGCTCAGAATAGTGTGACTGGCCAAAGGCACATAAGGGTGAGACTCATCTCTTCCAATCAGATGATTAGTTTAGTATTTAAAAAAATTCCTCTGTGCATCAGGGCATCCTCTGCACAAAGTGGACAAAATCCTCACCCTGGGAAGATGATGTAAACATGACTTCTGGCATACAGTAGGTGCTTAATAAATAACAGCCATGGCTACTCACTTTAGCTCTGAGACTACACATTTCTTTTTTGGAAGCCAGAAGGCGTAATAAAGCCACCACCATCGTGGCACTTTTCTCTTCTGTAGTAATCCCTCAGGACCTAAGGTAGGCCAGCAGCTTCAAAACCTCAGTGGGGTCACAGGTGTTTCATCCAGAGAAGCCATTTAGGGAGGTTGGAGCACTGAGAAAGACTGTGACATTTGGGGGCCAATCGAGGCAGGGAGGTCTGTGCTGAAGACAGGATTTATTTGGCTCTGTTCAGACACAGATGTGTGATGTGTGTGAGAGAGGAGTGTCCCTCTCCTAGGGGTCTGAGCAGCTGGCAGGACTGTGTGGGATGCATCTCCAATCCCCTGGGGCCGGCCCCTGGACATGTCTCTGCTCATCATGGGCCCCAGAGAGCAATGCTGAGGAATAAAGCTTTCTGAGCATTGGCTTCATGGGGGAACAGCTTAGCCAGGGGAAAAAGAAAAGTCATAGCATCTCTCCTGTGGTTTCAAGACATGTATCGCAGCCTGGCTGTGGTGAGAAACTTCAGATGCAAGCAGTTGAGATGGATGTGAAGGTAAGACACTTGCTGAGCAAGTATGAGGACCTGAGTTCAAATCCTTAGAATCATGTTTTAAAAAGGCTGGACATCTGCCTCAACTTGACATGGCAGACTTTCTTGACTCCCCAGGATGGTCTTATCCCTCTGAGGAGTGGATGGTCGGGGAGGTTGGAAGTGGGGCAGGAGAAGGAGAGGGAGGGGAAACTTGGGTTGGTATGTAAAGTGAAAAAATATTTTTTTAATAAAAGAAGGCTGAACATGATGGTTGTGCCTATACCCCAGTGCTGTGGGAGCGGTGAGGATATAAAAGGATCACTGGGGTCTGCTGGCCTCCAACCTAGCTCCAGGATCAATGAGAGACCCAGTCACAAGGGAGTAAGGCAGGGAGTAATATAATAGGACACTACACATTCTCCTCAGTCCTCTGCTCATACACAGGTAGGTGTGACCACACACACACACACACACACACACACACACACACACACACACACACACACACACACCACACACACACACACACACACACACACACACACACACACACACACACACCACACACACACTTCAGATCCATGTCAAGCCAATTACAGCAGAATTTCTAGGGTAGATATGAGATATGTGGGTTTTTTTTTTAAGTTTCATAGATGAGTCATGCAAGCAGACAGATGGAAAGCCACCAACTCATCACAACCCCACCAACACTTGAGGCCTGGGAAAGGCAAGTGGCCCACCCAAGGTCACATGGATACAGCTCAACACATTTCCCACTGATGGGATATTTTCTACAAGCCAGACACTGTTCTATGTGTTTGATATGATGTCACTGCTTCAGTCCTGACCACACACTCGGTGAGAGTGTCATGGACAGATGAGGCCACCAATGTGATGTGTGGAGAGGCTTGTCCAGGACAAAGGCAAGGGAGTGGCTTATCTGGAATATGGCTCCAGACAGTTAGACTCTGTCCCCTGTCCTCATGGCCACTGTACTTCTGATACTCAGTAATGACCCTGGCACCCCATCTAGGGCTCTCTGTCATACTTACAAAGTCAGGACAAGCTACCTGCCCTGCTTCTGTGCAGGGGTGGATGGCGAGGAGAGTTGGCTGCTACCTGGAGGGAAAACTGGTACCATCCACATAAATTAAAAGGAACACATTATGTGATATAGTAGGCTTCTTGCAATGGGTATCTCTGCCCTAGACATGTGGGCTGAGCCATCCAGGGCAGCACTGTTTTCAAACTCCACAGCTGGGAAGAACGGAACTGTCTACCAACAGAAGACTACAATAAGTTGTGGAATATCTAGGTGCTGGAGTAAAATGCAGCCATTTACACAATGGCCCTTAGTGTCCTGATATGGAGTAAGGACCTGGACGACATTTGGCAGAGGTTTTCCTGTCACTAACAGACCTCAGGTTTTAAAGGGAAGGGGCATCCGAATCTCTGTGAAAGTGATGCATTTCCTCAAGGCTCAGCATCTCCTCAAGGCTCAGCATTTCCTCAGCACCTCCGTGTTCTTGGCTCATCTATGGAGATGCTTAGTGCCTGGGCAGCAAGGAGCCTGGCTGGGATCTGCATTCTGGTCTACACTCTGGCACTCACTGGTAGCGTGACCCATGTGCAAGGAAAAGAGAGGGCCGTGGGGCAGGTGGATGAGGGTGCAGATGTCCTCTTACTTGCTGGCACTGGAGCCTGGAGCAAACAACTGGCTTTGGCTACCCTAATCTGCCGGAGGTTGAGGTCAGATGATGACCACGCTCTCCACTGCACCTGCTATGAGCCACACTCACGGGATAGGGGATGCTCTCCTCTGACATGATGCTACACACCAGGGGATGAAGAAGGCACAGGCTTACTCACCAAGCACATTGAGCACTGTTCCCCCTCCAGACCGAAGTTCCTTGTCAGCTTCTGCTTTAAGGAACTTCACACAGTAGTAGGTGCCGGCATCTGCTGGGGTGACGTTGCTGATTTGGATGGAAAAGTCCAAGTTGTTTCTCTTGGTAGTATCTGTTACATTTGTAATTCGAGGAAACTTTTCTCCTGTGAAACTGTAGATTAGATGTCGGCTTTGCCCTGTTCCTCTGAACCACTTAATGGGTCCCACAGGCAACAGCAAGGTCACAGTGCAGTTCAGCGTGGCCTGATCCCCAGCAGCAACAGACACTGACTTCTCAGGCTGAATCACCTTCAGGTCCTTGGTTGTGGCTCCTGAAAAGACAGATGGCAGCTATGACTCACCTTAAGGGATCCTGCAAGTCCATCAGTGATTTTCACTGATTGAGCACACACAACGGTGTTGAGTTCAGCACACTGCATGCGTTATCATGTTTAATCCCCATGAGGGCCTGTAACTCAAGACAAGAAAACTAAGACAGAGTGCTAAGTCACACAGCTTAGTGTAGCAGAGTGTCCAAGCCCTTTGGGGAAGTGTCACGTCTGAGCTGGGCTCTGGAATTCAAATCTAAAATTTTCGGTTAGAATGGGAGCCTGGATTCCCCACTGAGGGAACAAACTTGGTAGAGATGAAGAAGTAGGAGACCCTGGTGTGTGTGGTGCTTTTCAAAGAGGTAGATTCTGTGCTTGAAAGCAAGTCCTGGCAGAGCAGTTGCTCTCAGCAGTCTGGTGGTAGGAGAGCTGAGAACTCGGGCCCTAGGTGGGGCTCAGTAGCATGTGGCTGCATCACTGGGGGCCCTCAGTAGGTCGACAGAGAAGGCCTAGGTGCTCACCCACTGTCAAGAGCTGCAGGGGTGTGAGTGTGGCTTCAGCTTGGGCTATTTATGGTCCCTAGCCTTCATTTCTTCGTCTGTAAAATGTTTACCATGAGCCCATCTTAATGAACTTCTGACAGAAACAAACAAGTTCAGGCCAATGAGCATGTTAAAAGGCAGCATTTGGGGCTGAGGGGTATCTCAGTGGATAAAACCCTTGCCATCCAAGCACAGTGGCCCCACTACTTTCCTGAGTGATGGCTTGCTGGATGTGTGGATGTGGAACATGAGCATTTGAACACACAGACATTAGAGACAGGGTGACCCAAGACAGGATGAGGAGGATGACAACAGCAGGAACAGTGAGTCAGGTGATCTTGGTCTCAGCTGGACTGTCCACTGGCTTCTAATGTGACCTGTCTATTTGACAGGGCTGTAGCAGAATCTTTTACCAGGCCCTCTTATGCTGAACCAGTAAAAGAGACATTGTATGTTAGCCCATGGCCTGATATTGTTGCACTGGCAAGGCAAGAGCGCCTAAGGCAAGAGAGCTCCATGGATTGATCGGCTCTGCTCTCACTGCAGGTACCCAGGGCCTTGGCATAGGCCTGTCATCTGTTGCTCACTGTCTTGTCTCGTCCTCTTCCCCAGCCAGGGATCCCCTTGAGGGCCACTTTTCATGCCAGGTGTGAGCAGAGTCTGCAGAACCAGCCTGGGCACAGCCTGATTCTCACACTCCAGGGGAAGAAATGAGAACTAGAGAAGTCAGGGGCTCAGGCAGCATTGGCCAGCCTAGAAGGTAGGCCAATGACAGGCAAGTGACTCACACAAGGAGGGAACAGGCTTGAAGAGACAGGAAGCCTCCCAAGGGCATCGATGACATCACCAGCTACGGCCAATAGCAGGGAGCCATGAACATTCCAGTGTGTCTACAGTGAACCACGGGAGACCGGTTGAACTGGAACCACCACTTGCATGAAGCACAGGCCTGGGCGAGAACAGGCCCTCTTTGGCAGCTGGGTACTCATGAGTGGACTCCCATTCAATCAGACATAAGCAGGGAAATGGTATCTGCCCTCTGCTTTGTCATGAAGATTGTTCCAGAGCTATGCATAAGCTCTTGCTGTATACTTGCTGGCTTAATTCAAGTTCTTAACCCTCTCATCTCATTGCTGTATTCTTTATGTATCTGATTTGCTGTGGACTGTTATTTTCTCCACCATTAGGATGGTAGATCTACTAGGAAGTACTGTCTAGCCTCCTGCCTGGTATATACTGTGTCCTCAATAGAAACAGGCTGGAGAGGCACGTGGATCTCTGTGATTTTCAGCCCAGCCAGGGAGACTGGGTACCCAAAACACGTCTATGCTGAAACAACACACTGATGAGCTGAGAAAGTACGGGTTTTATTTGCTCTGTGACCCTGGCACAACCCCGGGCCTCTTCCATCATCAGTTGAGCAGAGCTAACCCTGGTGACCCGGAGCTGGTGCTCTGTTATCATTATCCCCATCCTCAACTGAACACAGAGCTGTGAGTCAGCGGCTGACGAAGGAGCTACGCTCAGGAGGAACTTGGGAATTGGGAGCTGACAAGTTGGAGCAGGGCTATTCTTGTGGTGCAGCCAGAGGCTTGTAATCACACCCCGGGCAGGTGACAATAAAATCTGGGCTGGGGAGGGCTGGCTCCTCCCCTTTGCCCCCCTCCTTTTTTAGCTCCTCTGGAGATCTCACCCAACTGCAAGCAGATTTAGGCAGCTTAATTAATTAGCCAGTGTTTCTAAAGCGTTTGAAGAATTTTAAAAGTGTGATGTAAGTGCCAAACATTATTTTAATCTCTGTGTGTATTTTCCAACAGGGTTTTCTTTTCTTTCTTTATTTATTTTTTGCTTGCTTATTTGCTTTTCTTTTGCTCTGCAGGTTCTGTTCTGGGAACTGTGCTTGTTAAAATTCACTCCCGTGGGCCAGGCCTGGGGTCATCATGCTGACATTGCCAAAGAAACCATTTCCTGCTCTCTTTGGCCTCCTGGCAGAGAGCACAACCATTCCAGAGCCTGAACCTGACAGTGTCCCTGTAGGTGTCACACAGCGATGGTGGTGGTGGGGAGCAGTCCAGCCGAGTGGACCAGCAACAGCATGACAACTGCTCACTGTGTGCTAGGCACTTCCTTGAGGACCCAATCACAGATACAGGTGGGTCTCCCCATAAAGACCTTGAAAATGTGGGGAAACAGCCCAAAGGGCAAATGGCAGGGATGAGGAAGTGGATAACAACTTGTCCCACAGGTGAGTTATAGGCAGTCACAGCAAACTGTGATAACATTTTCTATGGCACTGTTGAAAATAACACGGTGGCTATGCAAAAACAAACAACAGTGGGAAAAAACACAAACTTTTGCAAAGCATTTAAAAGAAACAAAAAGCCTAAAAACTAAATAATAATATTGGGGCTACAGAGACTTCTCCGAGGTTAATTAAGTAGGTACTGATCTCCCAGAGGACCTGGATTTGGTTCCCAGCGCCCACAGGAGGCTCACAACCACCTGTAACTCCGGGGGGGGGGGGGGGTATCCGATGCCTCCTTCTGGGACCTGCATTTACATCCACATACCCTCCCCTCATGTATATAGAGTTTAAAATGAAATAAATCTTTTGAAAAGCCTCATATAATGCTATCAAAGATCACTGCTGTCGACACTTTGATGAACTGTAGTTAAAATAAGTGAATAGAAGCACCGTAAAATCCCACCTTCCAAAAGCTAAGGGCAAGTGCAAACACTCTGCATTCGCTTAGGCATCCTCAGAGCAATGGGAACTTGAGGAAAGCATATCCAAGGAAAGGAGACCGCTGATCCCACTGTGGATTCATCTGATGGCTAAATCCACAGCCCCAAAAGGTTGCACAGAATCACAACAAATTATGCTGACCATCGGGGCTATCGAGTGACATTTGATGTGATCCCAAACCTTGAGTTTCAAGGGAAAAAAGGCAGTGGGGGGAGGCGCTTTCCTATCACTTTACAGTAAGTACAATGTTGAATATATTAGTCTTCCTTTTTGTAGCTAATGTTTAACACTTCAGGGAAAGGTACAAATAACGAGGAGAACATGAGTGTGTTTCTAGGGAGGAGTAACTACCCTGTGTGCTTGTTGCTGTGGAAGGCAGTGATGAATCATGGGATCCCCATGGACTGAGGGCTATTGTACATGGCTGTCTCTGGCACACTAGTCATGAAGTCAGATTCTGATCATGTAAGTGATTACATTCAGAAGAACAGCTAGGACAAACAGCTCTCGATGGCTACTCTGATCACACCTTCTACCCCACCCCCAGAGATCACTGCCCCATCACCTGAAATCCCGTTTTTTCCTTCTACTGGCCAAGATGTCAAATGCTTAACCAGTATGCTAAATGCTGCCAACCTATGCAGTAAGGTGGGACTGAGAACTGACTAATGGGTTTAGAAACACATACTTCACTTAAAAAAGGACAATAATATTGTATTATTCATGTGTAGCTTTGAAGATGGAGAAAAATGAAAATGGTTTTATAAGAAGTGAATAAAGAGAAACTGTGCTCTTTCTAAAGAGAAAACCAAATCAATGTAGAAGTGAAGCTAAGGCGGAGGGCGGGGCCTGGGGACACTAGGGTGCGAGACCCCCAAAGCCTCATCCCTGGAAGAGTCCATAGCAACGGCCCAGAGCTCCAGGTCCCAAGAAGCCCAACACTTTTAACCTCAGCACAGCAGCAGGACACCCCTTCCTCACCGTCAGCATGGTCAAGTGTGGTTTATCTCTTGCACTTGGGCAGTGATCTGTCTTCTCTGTTAACTTGACTAGGAAAGCAGACCTCCAGATGAGATGTGTTTGTGAGGACATTCCCCGGCAGGATTCACCAAGGACCAAGACTAACCCTGGATATGGGTGGACTACCCCATGGGCTAGGAACTCCAAAGGAATGAAGGGGGTGTGGGAGGTGGGAGGTGGAAGTGGGGAGATAGAACCAGCCAGGAGCCAGCATCCCTTTGTTTCTGTCTACCAACAGCAGTCCCTCAGTCACACATATCCACTGCCATGATGTTCTGCCAAGTGCACAGGGCCAAGAGACCACGGACCTAATTCTTTGACATCATTGGCAAAAATAACTCTTCCTCTTTTTATGTTGGTCTCAGATATTCTGCAATGCAAACGTAATCAACATACATTTCATTGGTGCTATTGCCCATACCTTCCGGTTGTGACTTGGTAGCTGGGTAGAAAAGCCTGTTGTGCCAGCACTTGTGCATACAATGAGATATGAATGGGTGGGTGTGGGGTGGAGTGCTTCACAGCATGCAAAGTCCTGAATTTAATGCCTAGCACCATACATGCACACATAGACGATATGTGAACACAAGCATGCTAAGTGTACCCGGGCGGTGGTGGCGCATGCCCTTAATCCCAGCACTCGGGAGGCAGAGGCAGGAGGATCTCTGTGAGTTCGAGACCAGCCTGGTCTATAAGAGCTAGTTCCAGGACAGCCTCCAAAGCCACAGAGAAACCCTGTCTCGAAAAACCAAAATATGGTTCTGAGTAGAAGCACAGCAGGGTGCCATATGCAGAAATTTGGTGTATGTGTGCAGAGACATATTGGAGCACACCACTGGAGTGTGTTCAGACGGGTGTGGGGTGAGTGAGTGAATAACGGGTGGTGGTATGAACCATGGGAAGAGATCGTCTGATCGTCTGTGGGGGAATGTCTAAGGTTGAACGAGTGTGTACATGGGGAACTGCAAAAGCATGTATGTATGGCATGTACATAGAGATGTGTGTGTGTGTGTGTGTGTGTGTGTGTGTGTGTGTGTGTGTGTGTGTGTGTGTGTTTATGCATGTGTGCAGGTGGGCATGTATTCTATATGAGCAGGGAGGCACATAGAGATCACTATTTATGAACATGCTGTGCACCCGTGTACTCATGTTTACCAGTGTGGCCAGATGGGAACGGGCCTGGCTCAGATGAATCTGTGGAATGAGATTCTTCATAGAGTGTTGTCAGAGGAGGGAATAGCAGGATGGGCACTGTCATCCGTACCATCAACTCCTAGTGGGCAAAGTCTGCATAGCACTAAACCTAGGTTCCTGCCCTAGGGAGGTGGTACTAACCTCCCAAGAGTCCCTGATGCTGGATTCTGCGCCCCAGTGTACGGTTACATGGACTCCGTCGAGAGCTTAGTTCTCTGACAGCTGTGGCTGGTCAGTGGTTTTCCTCCAAATGATTCATCTATTCCCACCCACAAAGCTCCCTCCACTGGCAGGGCCTGTCCTAGATGCCACAGGAAAATGAGGAAGTTGGGCCTTATCCTTCAGTAGCTCACTTTGGGGGCACCCAGAAGATAAGTAATGACTACACATCAGCTGATAAGTGTCATAAAAAGAAGTGTGGAGGGTATTGGAAAGGGGCCAAATCCAGGAAGACCTCCCTGAAGTTAGTAGCTCCTGAGCCAGGTCTTGAAGCCAACAGAGATGAGGTAAAAGCAAGAGTTCCCAGAGAAACCCCTTGGGTGAAGACACGGGGGTGAGGCAAGGGACTGTAGGCAGGGACCAGAGCAGAGTCTTTGGGACTCCAGCAATGTACTGGAATGGGGCTGGCCTGCAGCTGGGCCAACCTAGAATTTTGGAGGACGGCTTCCAATACACATTTGAGGGGCAGACCATCACTGAACTTCCTGCTGGCACCACTGGACAGATCACTGAGTAGACATGTCCAGACGGTGCAGTAGGTACTGCCACCCACCCTGAAGCATCAGAGTCAGAGATGGGAGAGCTGGTCAACAGGAAGAGCTTCCACTTTATCTCCACTGCAGGCAACTCCACTGACTGGGCATGGTGCCATGTCCCTGGTGGCCTCTCTGTGACGCTGTAAACTCCTAAAGTACCCAGACAGTGCCAAGCTCTGGCTTCGGGTTGGAGGTCTGCATGTCTTGTCCCCAGAGGGGTGACTTGGCAATGCAGCTTCCTCGTCTGTAAGCGGGGCTCCAGTCCTGCTCCTACTTGAAAACACATGCTCAGCGGTGGAGAGCTGAGCGGAGAACCACGTGGCTTCTCATCCCTCTCTCCCAGGCTGCACACTCCACCCACTAGCAAATCCCACTGGCTCAAACCCTAAGCTATGGATGGAATCCATCTTCCTATCCCTCCTCTCCTCTCTGGCACTCCACCCCAGTGGCCTCCCTGTCTGCACTTCATCTCTCCACAAGCCATGCTCCCTCATAGTCAAGACAGCCTCTAGGCTTGAATCAGGGGGCATCTCCCCTTTGTTCTCTGCTGAGGTCCCCACTACACTGAGACCCGGGATCCTTACAGTGCCCCCCCTCCAGGACCCTGTGTCCTTACTCTTTTGCAATCATACCAGATTCTCGGATCACCCCAGAGCCTTGGCATGCGCCACCCATCTGTCCACTGCTCATTCCTTAGATGTCTACATACATGGCTTGTCCCCTCGCGCAGGCCTATCTGGAACTTTCCCTGCCACCTGCATGCAATGGTACTCCCCACATTTGCTCTGATTGAGTTTTCTATGTACCACATACTATTTAACACACCGCAAGTTCATGTTCATAGTGTATGTCATATTCTTCATGTTCCTCATATTCTCTGCCTTGGACTGACTTGTATGTTCGCCGAGAGTGGGGACTCAGTTTTGTTCCTCAGGCTTAGAGTAGCACCTGGCATTTGCTAAAAGTTATGTTTTGGTTTGGATTCTCATCCTCCTCCCGATGAGAGTCCAGTCGGCATGCTGAGCACTGTGGACCTCTAGCGTCGCTGTAAAATAAGGACAGTGTTGATATTAGGTTTATACCACAGATGGAAGGAGCCAGCATGCTTAAGGAGCTCAGCACCGCACCCAGGAGAGCAAGTGCTCAGTGCAGGCAGCGACTCCCATGTATCTCGGTGTTTAAAGGAGGAGAGAACAGATGACTATGTCCTTCAGCTGGAGGGGTTACAGAGTCTCTCTCTCTGCCCTAACATACACAAAGCCACTGTGCAGACTATACAAACAGGCCAGTGGCTTGATGAGCAGCAGCTAGGTCAGACAGAACCTGAAGGTGACAAAGCAATGCTTGTGGCCTGGCCCTGTTTGCACAATAGCTGGAAAAAAAAAAAAAAAAAAAAAAAAAAAAAAAAAAAAAAAAAAAAAAAAAAAAAAAAACAACCACAAAAACTGCAAGCATATGTGTACTATGAATGCCCTTTGAACTGTAATGGACCTCTGGGGACCAGAAGTAGTTGAGAGGTTGAAGTCATTACTGTCACAATCACTGGAGTGATGCCTCAGCAACCTAAGAGCCTTCTTCCCACCCGGAAGTGAGGGTGGAGGTTAGGAACCCATTGGCTGCTTCCCAACTTCCAGTCCTGACTTGCTCTGAAACAAGCACCACACTGCCCAGCATGCCCTCCTAGGGCAATGGACAGACTAGATAGCCAATGACAGCTGCTGCTACATGGAGCCCTCAAGCCTGAGAGCTGGCACCACCCTATGCTGGTGCTTCTCTCAAGATGGGGCCTCCTGCCCAGGCTTCTACATCCCTGGGCTGCCATGGGTATGTCAATGCATTCTCCTGGCCAGGCTAAAGACTTCACTAAAAGCAACAGCTTGCCCGGTGGTTACCATGCACCAAGCCAGCAGAAGACAGCCTCTGGGTGGGATTTCTCCCCCAGCTAAGCTGATGTGATTCACTGATTCCTTGCATAGAGATTTTCCAGCTTAGCCATTAGTTCTGTAACCCTTCACAGCCTCTGCAGGAGAGGACAGGGGATGAGTGCCAAGAGGGGGCCTGCCGCATGATCTCCTGAGCCAAAGAAGCCGGCCAGGGTGCCACAGCTGGAGAGACCTGTCAAAGCTGCCCCTTCAGAGGGAAAACTCAATGAAGTCGGGGAGTCTACCTGCCCTCTGGAGCCCAAAAGCACACGATGGGCTAGGATAGGCAGGGCCATAAATACACCTAGAGACCATCAATGCTGGGCAGAGCAGGGCAGGCCTTAAGTATGGAGCCTCTACAGGGACCCAGCAGGACAGTTTGAACCATCACCACATGACTCCAGAGTACCATGAGGACAGGGAGAACAAAAACATAGTCAAGTTCACAGAATGGTTGTGGGGTCTCATTCTTCCTGTCTGTCCATCTTCACCATCCCTCACCAGACTGCCTAACTGGATGCCTTGGCGAAGTCACAGGAATAGAGTCCTCCTAACAATGCCTGGCCTGGAATGCACAGCTCTTGCCATACCACAATCATGGCAGCACCTCTGAGGTCACCATTACTGTGAAGTCTGAAGGGGAGGGTGTGTACAATGGAATTTACGCAATAGTTCCAGGGCTGCTCAGCTGCCTCCATACCACGCACTGATGTGGGCTTCCTGGGATTTCAGCTTGTTGGGAGAGATCTGTAGCACAGTCATGGCCTAGGCCCTGGAGGAGGGACACTGTGGTAGATGGGGAAGCAGTCTTTGCCCGTGCAACCTCATGGCTCCCAGTCCTTCTCTTTAAAAGAGGATTTCATACCCATGTTATCCCCTTAGTCCACTAATGTAGATTAACCCACCCACTGTGGGACAGGTCCTGGGCTAAGGTGCCAGTAGGCTCAGTCATTGTCTCTACCCTCACATAGCCTGTATCCTAGTTGGGGAGACAGGAATGAAAGAACACATCATTTGCTTATTTGGGTTTGTTTTTGCTTTCTCATTAGAATGCCAGTTCCATGAGAGCAGGAGATGTGCCTACCTTATTCACATTTACAGATCCAGGTACCTGAAGCACACAGCAGCTGTTCAATCCAAGGGCTCCTATCACATGCTCAAAATACTGCATAAATATAATTGAAGCTACCCTAATAAGGGGGGCACAGTGATCAAGACTAAACAGACCATGGCTTAGGTTCTAGCTGGCTGAGTGGCTTGGAAAGAGCCCTGCTTGGCTTCTGGGAGCCTCAGTCTCCTCATCTATAGAATGGGTAAAATCTATACTTTTCATGCCCCCTGAAGATCAGACAACAATGGAAAGGAAGACATGCAACCTAAGCATCCATGAGGAATAGCTGTGTCCAACATTCACTGTGTGAGATTCCTTGTGCTTGGTTACATCATCCAGTAAGGCCAGGAGAAACAAGAATGACAGAAAGCCATTTGGTATCAAGGCTGGGACCATTATATCATCCCTTCTCATTTTGCACATGTCTGAAGTTTCCAAAAATGGAAGACTATGGGAAGACAACATGTGTTCTGTGCCAAGGACAGGTACACTGAGCATTCTCTTCCACCGTATGCTTCCATTTCTGGAAGATTTAGATGGTTTGCTTGGAGAGTGGGGCAATGGTTGTATAGTCCTGATATGGCCATCACCTATTCTAGCCATTTCCCCCAGCAGCTGCTCACTCCAGCGTCCAATCTCCTCCGACCGAAGCACCGCATGTCCTCAGCTACTAAACTAATCTGCAGCTCTGGAGCCCCAAATGGATATGCCAGGAAATCCTGCTGGCACCGAGGACCGTGCTGTATGTTTTCCACTTCTGCCTCTGCTGTTCCATTTCTTCCTGGACCAAAAGCTTGGCAAGCCACTCGACAGGGAAGACTCATCCTGCCAGGGTTCCAGGAACCCCGAGCGCACAGGAGAACAGCAGCAGCCGTCATAGCAGACCCCTCTCCAGCATGTGGACGGAGGCACACTCTGGAAACATCTGCTGTCCTCATCTCCTGGAGGGTACGCTGATCAATAAAACTATATGAGATCTCCCAGGAGAGCAGGGTGCCAGAAGCCCTGGTCACCAGCCTCCCTACTTGTCAAGTGGAGCAAGGAGATGTCTAAAGCATGGTGAAGCATGGGCTTTGAAGCCTGGGCTGATTGATCCTGGTGGCCATCCGATGCCGACACCTTGCTGAGCCATCATCCCCTCACTGGCCAAGTGAGTTAGATGATCAATCATCAATGGTGCATCCTCCAGGGTAGCTCTAAGACCACTAGGATCATACACAGTAGCACGGAGCCCAGGGTTATGATGGCTATTTTTAGCATTTTCTCACAGAATTCAGGATCCTGTCAGAACTCTGGCTTTCACAGTGGAAATGCCCTGCCCCATTTTAAAAGTGTCGGCCTGTATCATAGGAAGCCTGGCATCCCCCTTCTGGGTCTGGCCTGACCTGACTTTGCATCCGGAGACCTGTGCTAAGCTCAGTCGGCCCTCTATCCTGCTGCACAGGGAGCAGCTCCCAGCCCCCTCCAGCCTTTCAGGGCTGGGAAGCCACAATTCCAGACACTGAGTCCAGAGGGAGACACCTAGAGTCAGGTTGGGTCCAGAGCTCATTGGCACTAACAAGGCAATTAGATCACAGTGCTGGTTTCCTCTCAACCTGTCCATCCCCCAGGAGAAAGCTTCAGGGGAAAAGAGATCACTGAGTCACAATGACATTTACTTACTCATGGCCCTTGTCTTCTGACTGCCCACTATGTGCAGGAGCCATGCTAGACTGATTGCTTTACAAAAATCCATCCCAGCTTTACATATGAGCAAGTCAAACAGGATGAAACACTGGCTGCATGATCGCTAACAGGTACCAGGACTTGCAAGTCAAAAAGCATAAAGCAGTGATTGCATGATAGCTTACAGACACCAGGCATGCTTCAAGCAGCATTTGAATTTGCATTAATTGACTTATTCCCTGAGAATGAGCTGTTAATGACATCCTTCCATTCTAGAGGAGAAAAAGGCCCAGAGAAGTTCAGCAAATTGTTCATGTAGGTAGCAGGACCAGGCCTGACTCCCAGGGGGGTCTTGGCACTGTTGTGTGTACGTGGTGAGGCTAATAGACGGTGAGGCTGCAGAAGCAGATCTCAGAGCTAAACACGCAATGCACACAGTCACCAAACAAAGAGGTAATAAGTAGCCTCAGAGAGGAACAGATAAAATCATGGGAGTGGACGGAGGAGTTAGCTCCTTGGAGCGGAGTCGGGTAGAGTGGACCTGGAAGGATGAGGATTCAGGCAAAGGGAGGCAAGGAAGTACAGGAAAGGTCATTTCTGATGGAACAGCAGGAGCAAAAGTAGAGAGAGATAAGAGGCTAGCTGGGGGCATGGATTTGTCCAAGAGCCAAACTGGGTTAGGTTGCATGTTAACAGATACTATACAAATCAATGTCTCCCATTCATGTGGTGAGGCAGCTGGGTGGTCTTCTACATGGGATGCCCCTGATCTTTCGGGTGTGTGTTTGTGTGTGGAGAGCCAGGCTTCAATCTGCAGTGAAGAAGCCCCGTTACCTCACAGCATATGAACGAGTGTGCCTGTTGGAAAACATGTAGGAACTGAGGTCTGGGGGTGGGGTGGGGGGATACCCAGGCCCTGATGCTTTTTTTTTTCCTCAAGAAATTTGGTTCAAGGGATCACCACTTTTGAGTTGGGGAGTGACATGACGTAAGGGTCAGAGCTATCCCCACAGCCAGGAATCTGAGCAGTTAAGGAGGGTCCTCTTCCATCAGCCCATGATGACAAATAAGAAATAACCTGTCACACGCAAGCCCTGCAAGCAGCGAGGTGGTGCATGTGGGATCCACTCAGCACTTTTAGACTCCCTTCCTTTCGCCCACTGTTCTCCATCTGTTGCAAAGGGCAAGGCGCAGGGAGGAACATTCCAGTGCTGGGGAATCCAGCGCTCACCAGCCCAGATGGGGCCTCTTGTTCGAGCCACATCACTCCCCGTGTATTGACATCTGTGAAGCCAAGAAGCTGCCAGTTCCACACTCAGTGGGCTTCAGAGAGACTCAAAAGCTTTTGCTCACAGGAGCCTTCTCACAGTCCTCCAGCTAGGCCTCAGGTGGCTATTCTTACCCCATCAGTGTGGACTGCGCACTCCTAAGTCATTTACTCCTCCCACCAGAAGCTGTATTCAGAATTCTGGCTCCTTTACCACTTACTCCTGGGACAAGCTTTGGACTCAGTTTTCCTCATCTGTACATCACTGGTAAGAAGAGCCAAATGGTACACCGCTGGTAAATGGGATTGTGCAGATGAAGCACCAGGCCTGGAATGCAGTTAGCTACTTAATAAACATGGGTTCTCCTCCCTCCCCTTCTCAACACACAGTTTGAATCAGGACTTCTTATGGACTGAGTGACTGCAAGCAAAAAAAAAAAAAAAAAAATCAGCCCATGTGTGCCTGTGGGATGGGGGATAATTAATAGCCACAAAGCACCCAGTGATGAACACGGAGCCTTCAACGAACCTTCCAAAATCCTCTGCATGTCAAACATCGCAGCTAGCCCCCACCCCACCCCTTTGTTTCCTATGAAAGAGGAAGTGAGAACAGCTATGGGGCTTAGGAAAGCACATAGGCGCTATCAGCATGTTATCTCTCTACCCAAGGGTCACAGGTTCACTGGAGGGGGACCTCAGCTTCCCTCAGCCACCTCCTGCTAGAGCAAAGGAGTCCATCCAAGTGCTCAGGCCCTGCCTGGGCCAGATAAGCATCCTGTAGTTGACTGTGAGACTTGTCGGCATCCCGATGGGACTAGAAGGGCTGGCCCCTACACAGGCTGCAAGAACCCACAGTGGTGACTTCACCGGAGTCTTTTTAGAATTTTCCTTTGGCATAATCTGTGTCAAGTGCAATCTTTAGAAACTTCCTCTCCTGCCTCCCGGAGGCAATAATTCACATGACCAGCTCCCTTCACCCAAGCAGTGATCTTGTGAAGCCCGGCAATCACATGACACCTCCCAGGATGACAGTTCTGCCAGAGACAGCAGTCATTCCACCCAAAGCTGTCTTTTCTGAGCTGACATTTGGGTTTCTTGCTCAAACAAATCCATTTTCCTCGAAAACTGGACAACCGCCCTCCACCTGCCTATCCTATCTTACCTCTTCTTCTTCGATGTAAATCCCACGCCTCGAATAAGAGAGGCTGAGTCCAGCGGGGGCTGAAGTCCCCTCCCTTAGAAAAGACGGGAATGCGATGCTGAGACCCCTGGACTAAGTGTGCAGGTTGCCGGGAGGCTGCAGCTCAATGGCTATACACCGTCCCTTCCTCACTGAGAATCTCATTCTCACCTCGGAAGACTTACACTATGAAGTTAACCTATGTCCCTCCTCTGTTCCCACCCTTTCAGGTTATTGACGCTGAATGGATTGGGACAGAAGGTCCATCTTGGCTATTTTATAGACTATTTTTATAGGTGAGTGTGGGGAAGGGGAGGATAGATAGGCTCTTAAGAAAGGTGCTGTCATTCTCCCAGCCAGCGCCCAGGAAAGACAGGCTGCTGGGTTGAACACTTGTTAATCACTACCTATTTGCCAGGGACTGAGCCATAGGGGCCTGGTCAGAAAGAGGTCTAGAACAAGCCATGTAGATATTAATCCCGGCCCAGCTTTCTGTACTTCGGAGAGGTGCCTGTGGGTTCCCAAGCCCCGGAGGATGGCAGGGCACGGCTGGAACTTTGGCAAGGCAGGAGGAAGCAGATCAGACGCCAGAGCCACTCATAGGAGAGAGGTGAAATTCATCAGCTGGTCCTGAAAGGGCCCAATGGTGACTGAAAACTATGAATGGGGAGAGGCACTTGGTGGGTTCCTGGGGGGTCTGGGGAAACTACAGGGCAGTAAAGAGAGCTCCTGGCTGCCCCACCTCTTCCAGCTTGCCTCTTCTCTCTTCCCCGGGGCTGGCTCCCCCGCCCCCCCTTCTACACTGCTATCAGATGCCAGGCTCTAGGCAAATGTTGGTGAGGAGGGCGCGCTGAGAATATCTTTACCTCCCTGCAAAGGCAAGGTGGCACAGAGATCTCTATGCCGGTTAACACCGATCCAAAAAGACACTAAATAAGGCCCCCTTCTCTCCCTCCCCAGCTGTGTCTCCAACCTTCCTATCCTTCCAGGAGAGACCCAGGATTTTTGCAAACCCCCTTTAAGACGCAGGACTCCTGAATGGTGACCTCACTCCTTGGCCAACCGGCCTTCAGAGCCCTCCTGCGGGAGACAGCCAGGTGTTTGATGTAGACCAACAAAGAAGACAAGCTCAGAGCCACAGGTACATGCGGGAACTGCAGGAGCTTCTGGGAAGCTGCCTCAGGAAGGCAGGAGAGGAGGGTAGCGGGAGAAGATCATCCAGGGAGAGGCTGTGCCACCACAGGTACATCCACCGTGTCTCCCAAGGGGCTGTTGATTACCCAGGCCTCTCTTCCTCTCTCCCACACCTCCACACACTAACAGTGCTTGCTCTGGTACTAGGGGGAGAGCTCACTCTTCCCTCATCCCAACAGCCCAGCAGCAGCGCGGGAGGACCTCTGCCCCCCACCCTCTCTCCAATCAAGTCTAGCAAGGGAGCTATTGGGGAAGCCAGGCGCCCTACTGCCGAAAGCAAATTGCCAGCCTGCCTCCTCATTCGGGTTGGGCAAGGGGTACGGTAAACCAACTCATTCCTATACCTTGCCGCTTAGCGCAGGGCTACACAGTCACAGTCCACAGGGCAGATCCGCATAAGAAGAGTTCTAGCCTGGCTTCTAGCCTGGGCTATGTGACCTTGGGCAAGTGGCTGACCCTCTCTGGGCCTCAATTCTGCATCTGGAACCCTGGTTACAGGCATCTGTCGACACGAGCTGAGCGGCAGTGTGCGGGGCCTGAGCCCGCAGCTTGGGGAGGGTGGCAGTGGGAGCTGAGGGTGCTTACCTGACAAGGAACAGGACGCGGAGAACAGCAGGCAGAGCAGCAGCGGCCCTAGGCGGCCAGCGGCCGGGCCGGCGGGCTCCATGGGCCGCGGCTGCAGAGCAAGGAGGGAGAGCGGCGGTGAGCGCGCTCGGCAGGCGGGCGGGCGGGCGGCGGGCGGCGCGGGCGAACGACTAAGGCCCCTCCCCCTCTGCTGCCCCCCAGCGCCACCGCCCGGCGGGGTGATCTGACCCCCTCCTACAACGAGACGCCGAGCGGGGAGACTCCGGGAGCGTGACGCCGGGCCAGGCCGGCGGGAAAGGGGAGCGGACCCGAGGGAGCCAGGCGCAGAGCCAGAGGCACGGGGGCGGGGGAGCGGATAGCGAGGGAGAGGGAGAGAGGGGGAGAGGAGGAGGAGGGAGAGGGAGCGGGGACCGAGCACTGAGAGCGAGCGCGAGCAGGGACAGCTCGCAGAGCGAGTGCGGGCTGCGCCGAGCCGCCGCGAGGCCAGCGCGAGGGCGGCCCGGCCGAGCGCCCCCGCCCCGCGCCCGCACCTTCCCGCCCGCGCCCCAGTGCGCCCCGCGAGCTGCGCCGCCCGCCTCGCCTCTGCGCGAGCCCGCTCTGCCCGTGCGGGTCCCCGCCAGCCGCTCGGACCTGCGCCGCCGCGCGCAGGGCTGCCAGGCGGTGGAAGCACCGCTCCCGCTGCCCAGAGGCTGGCCGCGCAGCACTTTGCGCAAACTTGTTTGTCTGAGGTCGGCACCGCGGGCTGGCTACTCCGTCCTCTTAAGGTGGACTGGAGAAGTGGCAGCCGATCGCTACTGGCCTCGGCCTCTCACCCTGGCCAGTCCTCGCCTCCAGTGGGCAAGAGGCTGCCCGCGGCGCGCTGGCCCAGGATAGAGAATGGAGGAGGCGGGGAGGCTTGCTTTCTGCCCCTCCCCAAGAGGCCCTGTTCATGTATCCCAAAGCAGAAGGTCTGCCTCCGGGTGGGTGTGGGTCTTAGGGGCCCAAATCTTTCCAAGCTGGCCCGAGGTAAAGCAAAAGCAGGAAGTGAATGCAGGGGGAAGGGGGGAGAGGAAGGAGAGAGTGATGGTACAAAAATAGCGTGTGTGTAGGAAGGACTTCAGTGCCTCTTGGTAAAGACGCACTGGGGGAGAAGAGTAGCACGAAAGCTGTGGCAGGGAAAGGGGAAGGGTAGGGTTGGGCCTTGGGGAGGAGACTGACCAGAGGCCTTCTCAGCAGGGAGAGTAGATTGAGGTTAGAGAGGGCACAGACAGAACTGTGCTGAGAGAGGCCTGCTGCAAAATGATGACCCTAATGAGCCAGACAGAGAAAGGAGAGCTAACCCCAAAGGACAGAGCCTCTGGATTCAAAATGCACCCTAGCTCCGGGGTTTCCTGAGGGAACGCTAGAAGCACTCAGATCAAGTGCTTGGTCATCTGCAGAAGGCTGCCTGCGCACCAAAGCAGAGAAGAGGAATCAAGACCCTCCACTAATTGGAGAGTTTGAGTTGAAGTAAGTTCAGAGATAGCCAATTTTGCTTCCCATGATGGCAGTTGAGGGACATAATGAAGTAATGAAGCAAAGCAGGCCCTGCTGTCTCGGTCTCTTAATAAAGAGGATGTTGAGGCTCAGAGACCAGGAGGGTGATTGCCTAAGGCCAGGCCTCAGGTAGAAAGTCCCTTATGCAATGTCACCCCTCTGTCCTCTGCACCTCTGGCCAAAAGCCTGGTTCTGGTTTTTTGTTTTGTTTTTGTTTTTTTGTTTTTTTTTTTCTTCCAGAGAGGCAAGCAGCGTGCAGCTGTTAGACATAGGGACCAGCATCCAACGCTTAGATCTTAGAAGCTGCAGACTAGGAGAAAGACCTTGTTTCTGTGCCCTGGCTTCCTTTTAAGCAGCCAGGCCAACATGAGCAGCGACCCAGAACTGCCATTGGGAGGGTTACATGAGTTGATATTTGCACTGCGTTTTAAGAAGAGCTCACCATGTACCAAGGGCAAGAACTGTGTTTGAGAAGTGTTTGGCAGCAGGTCCTTGAGGGACCACAGGGCAGCCCTAGCAGAAATATTAGTTGTATTTCTTTGGGCCTAGGGGATTATAACAAGAACCCACCTATAGTCTACTAGAAGGTGCAGGTATGTGCAAGCCGAAAGTCTGGTAAGGAGGTATGTGCACACACGCACATGGGTGTCAGCTCATTTAGCTAAGGACGACAGTGTGTAGAAGCCATACTTCTGGAGAGTAGTCCAGAAGACAAAGAAAATTAATTCTGTGGATGGGAACCACTGCAGGCAGGATCAGATAGGGACTACCATGTTTGATTTACATGGAATACACAGGACTGGAGGGAGAAGAGTGTGGAGTCAGGGGATTAGGCGAGAAAGATAGCCTGGTTCTAGCATCCGAGATAGGCTACAGTGAGTCTCCAGCTCTTTAGATTATGTCTGGCAGGACCATGAAGGTATCCAGTGAAGCCTGGTGAAAATTCTCCTCCAAAATCCTGGGGTAGGAGGGGGTAGGGCCTACTACTGTAGTCAGAGATGACGGAGCCTCCTGCCATGTGCTGCTCCTAGTTCTGGGGCAGGCACACACTCCTAGACACAGAGCTGCCTGGGATTAGCCACTGTGGGATTAGGGAGAATAAGCATTGTACCACCTGCTATTTATATATAGCATCTTTGGCAAAGGCGCTCAGCACAGCTTCCAAACTACCCTCTTCACTCTCACATCCAAGCGTGGGGGAGTTGACATTTGTCCATATAAAAGTCACTTTGCTCACCCATCAGTTACTGTGAGTCCCCTGGGATTTGTGGGCAAATGTGTAAACTAAATGGGCAAGGTACAGCTTGCCTGGGGTCACACAGATTATGACAGATAATTGATATGAGCCAGCCATCATAGCAGCCGGTCTGGGTGCTTTAATTCGGATATTATTCGTTCATGCACTTACCATGTGCATTAAGGGTCTACTATGTGTTTGACAGAGCACTGGGTGATAGAGATGTGGCAGCTGAGAGGAACAAACCAGGCACAAATCTGTGCTCAAGGAGGGGACAGATTAACCTATAATGCTTCACATATCAAATGGGCATCGGTACTCCAGGGAAGAATACGGGGGGTGTGATTAAATCTTTATCATGCAGCCTCGTGTGTGTGTGTGTGTGTGTGTGTGTGTGTGTGTGTGTGTGTAGGGTTGGGGGAGTGCTAGAGAGGAGACTTGAATGAGCAGGAGCAGGAGGAGGGAAGAATCTGGGGGATTTCAAAGCTAAGACACAAGTGATTTGACTTAAGCAACCAGGGCTTTTTTTTTTTTTTTTTTTTTTTCCTCAGTCTATGAAAAAGGACTAACAAAGACAATATGAGTGGCTTCTAGTGGCTAGGATGTGAATGTGATCTCAGGAGTTTTTGGCCTCTGTAAGAGTGACAAAAGCATCCCAGTGTGTGCCAGGTCCTAAAATCCATGTTCTCTCCTTGAGGCCCACCCCTTTGTGTTTCTAGATGAAAGGAGCAAAGCCAGACAGACACTGACTTGACCAGGGCCATTCTGCCAAGCATGCTGAGGCCTGCAGAGACTCAGCACTGCTGATCCAGCCTTGCCCATGGTTCCCATAGCCCTGGGCTGGCATCAGCAGGCCAGGCCTGGCTGCCTTTGTATGGAACCTGTCAGGAGGATCGAGCTGCCAACGACCTATTTTTGCAGGGCAAGAGGAGCCATTTAGAGTTAGAGGCCTCAACTCTGAAGCCAGAACAATTAAAAATAAGTATCACACACCCCTGGGCAGCTTGGAGCATGGGCCAGCTGTACTGGAGAGAAGCTGCTGAGTGGGCTAGAAGCAGGGAGTGATGTGAGAGACTAGTTCCCATGTGCTTTTTGACCCTCAGGTGGGCCACTTGGTACCTCACGGCAGTCCCTTTCTGGGGATGGCTGCTGTCATTCCTATTTTATAGATGTGGAAACGGAAGTTCAGAGAGGTGTCATAACTTACCTAGGACACACAGCTGTTAGGTGCTCTCAATAATAATAATTAATAATAATAATAATAATAATATTTGTTTAGCATCTACTATGCTTTTCAGTCTTTGTTCTTGTGATATAGTCATGCCACACATGGTAGGGGTGCTGGTAACTGCTTCATTTTACAGCAGAGAAAGGCAAAAGTTGAAACTACCCCTTCTACTAGGCCTCTCCCAGCGTGGTCTTGCCAGAGACCCCTGTTGGTCATGCCACCCCTCCCCCAATTTTATTTTACCTTTGCAGCATGCGCTGTTGTATGTCACTGTTGTGAGCCTTATTGCGTTTCATCCACCTCCCTACAGGCTGGCTCAGCCCAGAGGCTCAGTGGTTGTCTCTGGGGAAAGACCTAAAGTTTAGCATGCTGAGATTAGCCACGGAGCAAGTTACCATCATGATCTCCTCGTTTGTGTTGATTGGGGCAATGATAGGGCCCTGCCCAAAATGTTTCTTGTAAGGGTTAAATGAGTTCATATTACTATTGTTTTCCCTGGAACTGCAGCCTCGGGACTTTCAACACTAAACAGTAGGATGTAAATTAGTATTATTAAATTTATAAAGTGACCTGTCCCAGCTCACCAAGTGAGGGGTCACTAGAGCCCACATTCAAAGGCAGGTATCTCTTTGCCAGCCTGTGCTGCAGCCACCACACTTAACCACCTCTTCAGCCGCAGCCCTCCACATCTGTGATTTTCCAGTGTGGGTGAACTTCAGATCCCCTAGAAAGATTGTTAAACATAGGTTCCAAAACCCCACCCCAAATTCAGTAGGTGTCAGGGTAAAGTCTGAGAATCTGCAGTTTTAGCAAGGGCCCCAGGAAGCTGATGCGGCTGGTCTGGAGACCACACTGTGACCTAAGATAGGAATGGTTTGGTTTGTGAGCCCAGCCCCAGGTTCCCTGTTGATGGTCACTTTGTTGCGGCCCTCTGGATTCTGTCTTCTTGGGGGAAGGCCAAGGTCAGGACAGTACCTTCTCAGAGATGGCAACAGTGCTCCCAGGTGTGTGTGTGTTGGGGTGGGGGTTGACAGATCATTCGCCAGCCCCCCAGGGAGCCATGTGGTAATTAGTGCTTTCCCAGGAAAATAAGAGACTGAACCACTCAGCAGGCAAGCAAGCAGGCAGCAAGCAGGCAGTTATAGCTAGCCAGCCAGCTTGCCTACTCTTCCACCGAAGCTCATCAGGGGTGGGATGCACTGTCAGGCCTTAAACACTGTTCTCCGTCTCTGGGGATCTGGTTTTACCCTGAGCCAGCCCAGCTGTGCTGAGCCGAGCCTTCCCCACAGCACGCTGAGGCAGAATGCTGATTATAAATATCAAAAGACCTGGGTTCCAGGGCTGAGTGCCTGGTTAAGACTGCTAATCAGAGCCAGCGTGTAGGAGCCCACGTCAACCCAGCCCTGAAAGAGCCCAGCTTGTCTGACTCCTCACTGTGACTATCCTATCTGGACATAACTCCCCGCCCTTACAATCTTATCCCCATTCCACAGGTGAGAAAATGGAGGCGGAATTTAAGGTGCCCATCCATGGCACCAAAGTTGAAGGCTCCAGAGGAAGGCTTTCAAGTGAAGAGGGAACAGTGCGACAGCCCTTCCTCTTCACACGCTGGCTTTTGCTTTGCCCAGAGCCTGGGACACTGCACAGGACCCTCTCTGGGTCTCCTCACCACTGAGGCTATAGCTTAACGGTATACATGTCTTTCTGTGGTCCCAGCACTGAGCCTGCTGATAGGTCAGGACACACAGGTTCTGGTGAATGAAACAGCAAATGTCACACAGCTTTAGCTCTATTGATGGCTTGTATAGCTCAGGGGCTGAGAGACCTGGTTTGTTCCAGGCTCTGCCCACCATAGCTGCGTGACCCAGGGTGGCTGTAAGCCAATTTGGAATCAGGATTATTGGGTGTGGGGATGGGAGAGCAAGATGTAGACCACTAAAGTCCATATAGTGTGACATGAGAACTTACTTCAGCCCCTTCTCCATTTTGATTCTGCTCACGGGATATCTCAGGCATAGTAAAGGACCTTGGGGTCCCTTTACACAACTCTTTCTTCTCATAGCCCCATTAGCCAATCTTCTTGGTTCTCTCTTTATAAGAAACCAAAAACCACACTACCCACATCAGACCCTGCTCTGGCACCTGCCTTTCTCATATCCTCTCTGGCTCCTTTCTCCTTGTTCCTCATTGATTCAAACCTCTCAGAAGCCTTCCCCATCAGTTTTGAAATGAAATCAGAAATTCTTATGTAGCTCAAAAGGCCTCACACAGGCTACGCCATGCTTCTGCATAGTTCACTCCATTCCAGTCATACTCATCTTCTTAGTGTCCCTTGAATATTCTCCGTGAGTCCCTGCCTCAGGGCCTTTGCACTTGGCTGTTGGCTGTGACGGCAACCCTCTCTCCCCAGTTAGCTCCTTGTTTGTTCCAACTCTTCCTGCTCTCCTCAAATGCAGTCTCCTCAGGAAAGCTGCCTCAGCCATGTTGTCTAAAACTGCTCTTGCTTTCCACCACCTTGTTCCTCATTTTTTTTTCTTGAATACACTAAAATTTCCTGGTGGCTTATAAATGTTCCATATTATGGGCTGGGATGACTCTGCCCTCACACTGGAACTCCATGTAGACTCTTCCTTTATTTCCAAGTACCTGAGCTGAGCCTGAACAGAGGAAGGCCTCAAGAAGTAGCTGATGGCAATGGAAGGAGTTGAGGGGGAAGCAGGAAGCTCTCCCTGTAAGGCAGCTTCTTGGAGAGACTGAGGTTGCTCTATCCTGAGAGCCTGCTTCGGCCTGGCTTGTCTCTAGGAACAGGTGTTTTTGTCTGACAGACAGGGAGTCCAAGCCTCATTCATGTTCTATGGTTGGAGTATCGGTCCCTTCTACAGGACCTGCTTGAGCCTGAGGGAAAGCCTGACAACATATACCACTTCCTCTGTGTCAGTTTCTCATGAGCCTCGACAATGGCTTTTGAGGAACAATAGCCACACCAGACCTGTACAATGCCATTGCCCTTGGGGCAGAAAGTCTCCTCAAAATATCAATAGGAGCCTTCACCACACGGGGTCAAGGCTGAGCTCTTCTGTGTACACTTGCCACTGCTTACTGAGCTAGCAGGCTGCTTGAGGAGACAGGCTGCCCAAACACCCTACTGAGTTGGCATTAAAACCAGACATTTTGGTACCATTTCCATCTCCACCTCTAGTTTCTACCAGGCTCTCCTCTCCTAACCTCCAGCCCCAACTGTCCTTCACACCTGAGATTCACATCCCCCTCGTATCATTGCTGTGCTCATCACAAAGAAGGCAGGGGCTGTCCTTAGCAGGACATGGGAGAAGGCTGAGTTGCTTTGATGAAGAGTCACTCACTACCTGTTTGGGGAAATCCATTTTTTTTTCTTTCTCAAGACAGGGTTTCTATGTGCAGCCCTGGCTGTCCTAGAACTAGCTCTGTAGACCAGGCTGGCCTCAAACTCACAGAGGTCCTCTTGCCTCTGCCTCTGAGCACTGGGATTAAAGGTGTGTGCCATTTTCTAGCTCTGAGAAATTCCAGGCCTGCCTATGTTCCAGTTGCTTCTGAGTTTCCAGGGTCTGACTGAAACTGTCCCCCCTCCCCACCACTGTGTCACCACCCTGGAGTCTCCAAAGGGCCCAGTGTCAGGCAGTGTACATGGTGATTGTAAAATAATGTCTGGTGAATAAATGGGTAATGGCACTTGCAGATGAAAGAGTGGCAATTTTGCCATCTGCCATCTAGAGGACTTGTAGATAGTACAGTGCAACTGCCGTGTGTGTGTATGTGTGTGTGTGTGTGTGTGTGTGTGTGTGTGTGTGTGTGGTACTGAGTATGTAACTGTGTCTCTGGACTTATTTATATGTCTTTGTCCATGGGTGTGGACACATGTCTATTTGCAAATATCCAAATGTATTGGGCTCATCTTTGTGTCTTTGCATGTCATTGCGGGTTATGTGTCTGTATGTGGCTGCTTGCAGATGTGTGAGGACTATACACATACACATATGTATATGTGCTGTTTGTGGCATCTGTGTGCAGCATACATGCCTTTCTGTGTCATGTATCTGCATGTCTGGGACTTTCTGTGATGGATCTTGCTATGTGTACTTCTGCCTTCTTCCCCTCCTGGGCTCTCCTGGGGGAGCTGGAGTACTGCTGTAACTTAGAGTTACCTGGCTGGCAGGAAGAAGGGTTCCACACTCCTCACCTCCAGCTAGAGGTGCTAATCACTGGGTTATATACAGATGGTAAATGTGTGGCTGCCAGGCCTAGACCAGGGATGGTGGAGGGGGTGTGCAGATGCCCAAACACAGATATACAGAGCTAGAGAGGTCAGGAGGGAGAACAAGGGAGTAGGGAAAGAGGGAAAGAGAGAGGGAGGAAAGGAAAGAGGGAGGGAGGGAGAGAGGGAGGGAGAGAGGGAGGGAGGGAGGGAGGATGGGTTTAGAAGTAGAATAGGCCTACTTGCCTTTGGGTGCTGTGGGGTCAGGGTCTTTTCCCTAAGTATGGCTTTTCCAAGAGGAGGGGATAGCTATGATGTTTCCCTTTCCCTATCACCATGGAGTTTTAGTGCCACAGGGTTATAGAATGAATGCTAAGGCATTTTAGGGCTGTGAGATTGTGGCATCCTCAGCCTGTGCAATTCTAGATTCCCAGAACCACATTGAAGGACCCAACTCTTCCAGGGCTGGTGGTATTTTCAGCTGCATTCTTCTCTTCCTTCTTGAGTCAGCCTTTCTTTGAATCCAAGCATGGTCAGGGAGTGACTTTGGAAGCTCATCAGGCTCAGCCCCTGGCTTACACAGGGCTACAGAGCAGTCCAGCTGGCTGGCACATTCCTGGGGCTGGCAAACTGGAGTCCATTCTCACTGAATGTGGCTTCTCACCTGAACGGTCTGCAGAGTCATATTCATAGACTGTGCTTCCAGCCAACACAAGGTGCCTGTGTTCCCAGAATATGTTTGCAGTGTCTTAGCTGCTGCAGGTGTAAAGACAATAAAGGAATAGGTATCCATCCCTAATGGAGGTTAAGTAACCCAACCTGAGGGCGGATGGCCAGCTAAGCAGGCGGACACATTCACCAGAATATCCAATGGGGGAGAGTCCTTCCCTCCCTCCTCCCTCCCTCCCTCCCCCTCCTCCCTCCCTCCCTCCCTCTGTACCTCTCACCCTTCCTCTGTTCCTCCCTCCCTCTCTCTCTTCTTTTATTAAAAGACAGTTTCACATAGCTTAGGCTAACTTCAAACTCATCATATAGCCAAGAATGATCTTGAACTTCTAATTCTCCTGCCTCCATCTCCCAGGAGCTGGGATTACAGGTGTACATACTACACCAGCTTTTATGTGTTGCTGGAGATAGACCCCAGGGCCTTTTGCATGCTAGGCAAATAGTCTGCCAACTGAGCCTCATCCCAAGATGGACCTACCTTCCTTCCTTCCTTCCTTCCTTCCTTCCTTCCTTCCTTCCTTCCTTCCTGTTTCTCCTAATGGCAGCTTAAAGGACCAGAGTGGGAAAATGTCCTTTCCCAGGGATCTTAGGGATCATCCCTGAGGCCAGTCACTGCTCTGGACTTTGAAATCCCCAGGACTCTAGCACGGTGGCCCATTGGGCCCTGGCTGCTAGCCTCCACCACCATGTCCAGTCCTTTCTCTGCATGGATCCTTTCTTGCCTTTCCATGCTGCAAACCCTTATTCATTAGTGGAATGAAAGCTCCCAGTTAATTCTAAGTGCCATCAGAGAAAGAGTTTAACATATTTAATTTGTAGTTTCCCAGAGTTTTCAACATTTGCTACACAGGAGGCATTGAATAAATGTTTGTTGAATGACTGATTGATTGTGTCCATTAAATCCTCTTCATTTCTCCTTTGTAGTCCCGGTCCCATAAACCCTTGCAGGTGTTTTCCCAGGTCACACTGTCCCCAGGAGCGTGCGTGGGTGGGAATCTTGGCAGGCATGGAAACCATGTAGCTGACACTGGACAGATCAATCTTCCTACCTGTGGCATCCAGTTGGGGCTGCCTCACATGCCTTTGACTGGTAAGGTCACCCAGAGTCTGACACTCAGGAAATGCAGGCAGTTGCCAGCAGCTTAGCATGGTGACTTGTAGTCTCCTGTTGATCTCAACTGTGAGTGCCAGGCCAACCCGTTGGCAGCATCTGCTTCAGAGTCTAACTTTCAATTGCACATTCCCAGGTTCTCACTGCTTAATATTTAATAAGCAGACAGCTGGCCTTCGCTGGAAGCCATTTAAGAATCTGATTACCTATTATTTGAACTTGGCTTTAAGTGAGGCCTGGACTGTTTTGAGATTACGCATAAAGCCAGTATCCTAAGTCTGGCGCCAGCCTAGACCTAGACCATTAGGTTCTGATACAGGACTGCCTACAGGCTTTTTGCTCTTGGGTGACCTTACAGGCAAGAGGGAGTTGGGGCAGCTCCAGATGGCCCCGCCTCTCCTCTTGTGCCACAGGTCCATTTGGGCAGGGAAGAGGAAAGAGGAAAAGTGCTAACAGGACCTTCCCTGACTCATATCCTAGCTGGATAAGGGGGAAAGGGGGATTCCGCCTGGGCCATTTCCCAACAGGAAAGGTGGTTCTATCCTGTACGGCTTGGCCACTAGTAGCCAGAACTAGTTTATGTAGATCTATCAATGCCATGGAGTTGGGTTCAGGTTGCCATGCCAGTGTACTCTGGCATAGGGCTTTGGATTCTTCCACAGAAGGATGCGAGGAAACAGTAACACTCCTTGATAGCCAAGCCACCCCCTTCCACAACCACAAGGCCTGGGGATGCTGAGGTCAGCTCTGAAGCCTAAACTCTGCAGAATTGTTAGGTCAAGATGGAGAGGGTCCAGATGACCTGTGCAGTGTTGAGAAGGATCAGGAAGCAAGAACATCAGTCTCTGTTATTGTCCCCCCAGGGGTCCACAGGGTCAGGAAACAGACTTCAGAGTCTGTTCTCAGCGGATGTGGGGAGAGGTGCTGTTGGAATTCACCCCTGGGAACACAGCTTCCCTGAGCCTAGGGAGAACTTCAGAGGGTCAGGAGGCTCGGTTTCTGGTTCTTGCTCTCCCCTAACAAGCCCATTAGTCTTGGGAGAGTCTCTGCCCCATACACTGCACACGTCAGGCAGCCTCACAGCCCAGCCCTCTCCAGCAAATGCCTGTTTGCTTCTGTTCTCCACTCCTAGGTCATCTGGTCCAACAGATCTCTGAGTCTGTGTTTTGGTGGAGTCTACAAACACCACTCGTGGTGAGCTGCAGGCTTGGTGTCTTTACTGGATGGTGCCTGTAAATATCACCGTGTTCAGGAATGGGTGATTGTACATAGGTACTCTGCATGCTAGGTAAGCAATTGACCATACACATCTCCTTCAATCCTGACCATCCAAGCCCCACCTTTTCCCTTGTTCTGACATCATTCCCAGATGCAGGTGGTGCCTTTGGGATGCTGCCCTGCTCCATCACCATCCCCACCGCCCCCTGAACCACCACCTCCATCAACCACCACCAGAGCTTCTTCTTAGCTCTTCTGCCTCTATCCTGACCCCTCCAACCCACCCTTTACCAGCAGCCAGGAGGGCTTATAACCACTTAAAATTAAGCTCAGATCTCACATCCAATGCTGCTTCAAAGGGCACTCCATTCTCAACTGTATGGTATAATCTTCTATTCCTGATGTGATTCAGCCACATGGACCTTGTCCTCCTCAGATGAGCCTGTGGAGACCAACCTAGGGCCTTCCCATTGCTACTGTGGGTCCCTTGAACCTCTGGTCCAATGTCACAATCCAACATTATTCTGTAAACCACCCCTTCCTGGTACCAGCTTCTTGCCTGGCTCCAAATTTTATAGTTCCCGTCACCTTCTGGTACTTCTCTTTTATTTATTTATTTATTTATTTATTTATTTATTTGCCAATTCCCATGTAAACTTCCCTTAGAGTGGAACTTTAGGTCACAATGTTTGCTGTTGGATCCTCAGGACCTAGAAAGTGCCTAGCACATTGCAGGGAACGTATGGAGTTTGTTAAAGGACTGTGAATGTGGCCTAGGAATAGATGATATGGTAGCATTATCCCAATTTACAGAAAGTCTGGCAAAGTGAAGTGCAATTTACCACCTCAAAAAGAATGAAGTCAGCTCCAGCCCTTGTCTCCATGGCTCGGCGCCCAAACTGTGATTCATCTCCTTGTATCACCCCCACCAAAGCTGAGGTAACATCATGGAAGAGGGAGCAGAAGGATTATAAAAAACAGAGGATGGCAAGGGGTTCAGCGAAATGTTATCTTCTGGATATAACACAGCTATTGCAATCCTGAACACACAGCAAGCAGCTCTGGTTCCCACCACAAGACCTGCACACAACCGGAAAGACAGGGGAGTAGGAGGGGAACCACTTAGGAAGAGAAAGGGGGTCAGAAGGAGCAGGCGGGGTAAAGAGGGTGAATATGATCATGACACATTACATATAGGTATATAGCTGTCCAAATTTTATATATATATATATATATATAATATTATATATATGTATACACACACACATATATATATATATATATATATCCATAAATTAAAATTCCACCAGTTATTTAGCTCCATCAGGGGACATGCTGGCACTGGCACATGTGATCCCTGGGATGTACATCTTGGGTCCCTGTCCTGGGGCTGGGCCTGAGAGTCTAGGATGGGGCCCCACATCAGTGTCCCCTCTCTGTCCCGTGGCAGCTCCTCTTTGCCATCATCAGCTCCTATGGAGGATGTGGGCTTCTGAAAGCCCTGGGCCGCTCTCAGAGACAGTCTTTGTTAATGAAATAACAAGGCACTTTACCCATTATCTGATAGTAATATCTTTTGTCACTAGGCTAGCTTTACAGCTCTGATATTGCAAACTAGTCTCAGGCTCCATCAAGGGTGGGGCCCCCTCCATCCTGGCACCTTCCAGTTCCTCATCTTCCTCATGTACCCCGCCAGTTCTGCAGGATTGCTGCTGCTGGGCAGCGCAGGGGGAGGGCGGTCAGAGGTACTCTGTAGCACAAAGATGGGTAAGGAGTGATCCTAGATCTTACACAGAGATGTACAGGAAACACGCAGTGTCCAAAGGACTGAGGTTCACTCAGTGCAACCATTGGCATATTCAATTGCCACATGGTTACATGCAATTTGGGCATCCCCCTATCAGAGGCAGAGGTGGAAGGCACCTGCCTCTAGGCAACCTTCAAGTGGGGATCCAGTTTAGGCTCCTGAACAGGTACCTGGTGGGTTATGGTATCAATCACCCAGAAAGTGAGCACATCTCCCCTAACTGTGACTCTTAGAGGCTGGTAGGGCTGACAGCCCTCCCCCACTTAGCTCTCAAAGATGCAGATAGCAGAGAAGATGGGCATGATGGTGACAGGCAATATGGCTGCCTGGTAGGGGCCAAAGCTGGTCCTGGGATCTGCCAGAAGGCCATTGTGTTGTGTCCCTAGCCTTACAGGTCCTGCTTGACTGCCACCCAGAGACCTCTACTTCTAACAGGACTATCTCCTGGATACACACCCCAGGCTCAGCATACCTACTTACTAGCTCCCCCTGCCAGATAGATTTTCCCAAACCTATCTGGTCACTTCCTTCTGGGAAACCCCTGACCATTCTACCGCAGCTGTGCCTCTCACTGTCACCGCTCAGTCGGGTCCCGCCAGCCTCTGGGACCTGGATCTGTCTGCCTTCAGTCTCTGCTGCAGTGCAGTCAGGCTGTGCCCCATGTGGTTTTCCTAGGGACAAGACTGTGTCCTCCACACTTCAAGGGCTCCTCTGATGTCTTTGGGGTGCAGCCTCCATGCCACCAAGATCTGCCCCGAATCTATGTGACTGTCACATGGCGTTTCTGGGAACATAACTACATCTTTGTATAGCTACTCCCTATGCAGAGAATATCATTCTCACCACACCTGCTCAGCTCTTACCTGTCTGTGAGACCAATGCTCAGGAGCCTCATTTAAAGATTTTCATCGGACTCCCCCCCCCCCACTCTCTTGTTCATTCCTTTCTTTTAGGTTTATTTATTTAATTTTATATATATGAACCAGTGTTTTGCCTGCATGTATATATACATACCACGTATGTGTTTGGTACCCACAGAGGTCAGAGGAGGGCCTTGAAGCCCCCAGAGCTAGAGTTAAAAATAGTTGTGAGCTCCATTGTGGATGCTGTGAATTAAACCCAGGTCCTCTGCAAGAGTAACAAGTGCTCTAAACTGTGGAGTCATCCCCCAAGCCCCATCAGGTTCCTTTCTATTGGCTAGGAACCCCTTGTAACTCCCCAGCCACAGAGCACCTTCCTTGGGGCATGTCCCCTTGAACGTCAACCATGTTTCATCTTTTTCCACTGGACTGTGGGCTTCAGGATGAAGTATGGTAAGTGGACAGGCTCTGGGACCTGCCTCCACCTAGGTCCATAGCCTGGCTCTGCCATCTTCTAGCGGAGCAACTTCATGCAGCTGTTCTCATCTGCTAAATGGAGAAAGAAAAGTGTCATCTCCTGCAAGGGGGTTGTAGTGAGAATGCAGTGAGTGTGAAAACTTCAGAGAAATCGTAGCACATAGAACATGCTGACTAAGCACATTTTCATTGCTGCCTCCAGATCCCACATGGAAGGCCCCAACAAAGCACCTGTTTACTTGACAAATGAAAAGCTAATTCAGTTGTGTCACAACTGTCTCTAGGTGATTCTCAAACTCAGGCATGTTGTAGAACCAGTGAGGAACCATGTAAAACAGAGCTGTGATGGTTAATGCAGATTGCCAACCGTGTGCGCGCGTGCGTGTGTGCGTGTGTGTGTGTGTGTGTGTGTGTGTGTGTGTTTCCCAGAGAGGATTATTGAGATGAGAAGAACCATTCCATCGGTGGGCAGCACCATCCTACCGGCTAGAGTTCCAGAGTGAGTAAAAAGAATACAGCTGCCTGCCAACTTCATCTCTCTGTGTGTCTTAACTGTGGCTACAATGTGACATGTCACCTCATGCTCCCACCATCACCATTTCCCTGCCTTGCAAGATGGAAGATTGTAGCCAAAAGAACCACCCGCTTCCTTAAGTTGCTTTTGTCAGAGCAACAAAAAAGTAACTAATATACAAGCCAAGTCCATTAGGATAGAGCCTGGCTGAGCCTTTTAGAAAGCTTTTGGTGCCATATTGGATACAGATGCTCTCCCCCTGGGTGTAGAGCACTGCTATGGGTGATAAGTGAATCTTTGCCATAGCAACCTGAGCCCTGAGGAGCCTATCCAGGGAACCCCTACAGATGATGGTTGGGGTGTGGCCCGAGAATGGAGAATTCTCTACCAGTCAGAGGGTGCAGGCAGTTCCCTTTGCCTGGATTTGTCTTCTCTCGGTTGCTTTCAGTGAGGGCTTTATTTTGCGCTGATGGAGCCTAGCTCTTGTTTGGGGCCAGCACCTGCATACAAATGCCAAGAGCAGCGGCCTGCTCTGGCTCTCTGTCCTTGCCAAGCCCTGGGCTGTGAGTTCTCAGTGGGGTGTGGAAACCCTGGGACTCCTATGAGGCTGGGACCACCATGCCTGTCCAGCAGGAAGCAGCCTTCCTGCGGTCCCTTTGAGAGTGAGTGTCTCCATGAGAGAGTGGCTTCTGGAAGGACTTCAGGGAACTTGGGAGCTTCTGGGACAATTGGAGGCTGTTTGGGGGGAATGAAGCTGGCAGGGACCTGGCACTCGGCTTTGAGCCCCTGCAAGGCTTTGCCAAGGCTAGGCCTGGTTTCTCATTGCCTGTCAGCTCCAGGGTGCTAGAGAAAAAGGCCCATGGAATCCAGTGCCCTTGTCCAGAGTCTTCTATATAGGAAAAGGGCTGCATGCAGCCCATTTGTATAGTTGTGAAGCCTAGGCCTTGCTGTTTGGATGACTGGGGAGCAGGTATGCTTAGAACCAACCCGGCCACCAGATGGCTAGAGAGACAGGGCTTCCCTTCTGAGCTGCCAAGGGTATGCATAGGCCATGGAAGCACAGAGGTCTGGCATAAGCTTCTATGGGCTTGCTAACTCCCGGTGGCCTTAGTCAAGTGCCTTGGCTGGGAAACAACAGTGAATGAAACAAAGCCTCCCCCTTCTGCTGCAAGAGGCTGGGAGTGGGAGCTGGTGGCAGTGAAGGGAGAAAAACACAGGCTGAGTGGCATCCAGGGTGGTGGCAAAGGACCAGTTTCTGCCAGGATGCCAAGGAGGTCTCTAAGCAGAGCTATGGGGAGGACAGGCTTCCAGGCCAAGGGAGCAACATGTACAAAACTTCTGATCAGAGTCAGGTCCTGCCTGTTAGAAGAGTCCCAGAGGCCAATGCGGTTGAGCAGAGGGATGGAGATGGAGAGCAGGCTCAGCAGGAAAACCCTTCACAAGCACCATCATGCCAGAGTCACAGATGGGAAACAACACAGACTAGTTAGACAAATGGTTGAAGGCCAAACATCTGTTAACTGGAGTTACCTCGGTGGACACCCATTCAACGTGATGGTCTGGCTCACCAATTCTGTGTTGCTTAAATGCTGTCATAAAGTGAAGGATCCTGGGTAAGACCAGCCCACTGGGTGCTGGTTGTTTCCCCTGTTTCCGGTAAGCATATTTAGCAAGTGGGCACTCGACTTTTCTAGGCCTCAGTTGGCTGATCTGTGAACCAGGGCGAATCCTACCTGTCACATGGCTGGGTGTGAGAATGAGCCTGCTTGAGATATGGTGGATGATTAGAAAACATCACCCCCTACAACTCAGGTCTCTATAGTGCTTCTCTGAGCCTCCAGGGTCCCCTCTCCCAGGCACTGAGTCTGCAGGCCTGGGGCTTTTACCAAGGAAGTTCTGTGCAGGGCCTAGAGGACCAACCTTAGAGCCCCAGAACCTCACACAAACGGGAAGCGCCGGTGTCCTGCTGTATCACTCCTGGAGGTCTTGCTCTGCAGTTCCTTTGTGGCAGCCATCATGCTTGTAATTACTTGTTTAACATCTGTCTGCTTCTCTTGGCTGCATGTTCTTATCTCAGCTGGCCTTGCTCGCTCCTGGGTCCCCAGCACTGAGCCATGTGCCTGGAGCATGTTTGTTAAGAAAACAAACAGCCTGGCTGGTAGAAGGAGCACATACGTGGATGCTCATTGGAGCTGCTGGACCCCGAGTCTCCTGGAGGCTCTGTTCTGAAGCAGACTTGCTGGCCACATACCCCGTGTGAACTTGGGCTCAAGTTCTCTATAAATTGAAGGGGATTAGTGGTGCTAGGAGATTTTAGCAGTGCTGTAGGAACCTGTGCAGCAGGATTTGGGGGGCAAGAGAACCATATGAACAAAGTCAAGAAGGTGAAAATGTTCTGAGACTCCTGACATCGGGTGGATGGGAGCTCGCAGTGCATGGTGGGATCTCTATGTGCAATGACTGTTTGTGTTGAGTTCGAGTATGTGACATATTATTGTAGACAGGGAGATGTGTGCTAGAAGCAGAGGCACAGAAAGGGTAAAATTTTCACTGATGTTCCTTGGGTGGGTTGTGCAGTTCCCACCACTTTGAGTATCTATGCCCTTGATTTACTCCTTTCCTAGCCTCACAGAGAACTACGTGGGCCAGATGCTGGGTGATTTGTGGCAAAAAAAAAAAGATACAACTCTTGCCTCTTGGGAAAAGGTCTCATAAATCCAGAGATGATGTATGGAGGAAGAGTACAGAGCCGAGATGCTAGGGGCCTCCAAGATCAGGCTATTGGCTTGAACTTAGGTCTCCTGAAGTAGGCAGTCCAGGAAAGCCCTCAGATGGCCCTGATCATGGCACTGCAAATGGAGAGATACTGAGAGCTAGAGCTTCCTGCAGATTCTGCGCTTTCTTGTGGGCAGCCTAGCTCAGCACCTGTGTGCATTCTGCATCCGAGTGTGTATGGCAGTGTGTGTGTTAAGGGTGGACCCAGTGCCTCTGGGAGAGGGAATTCAATCATGGCAATCGTTGCTGGTCCTCGGTGGCACAGGGTCGCGCAGCAAGCTGGCACTGGAATATTTTGAGCTTGCGGTAATGAAAGAAAGCTCACAGCAATTTGGCCCATCTTCAGTCTTGAAAGCCGCAGCGCGACATTCAGTCATCCGCGGCTGGGATTATCCACTGCTAATGGGGGCTGCTGCTCCCAGGCCAGTGAGGGAAAGGAGGGCTCAGAGAGGTTAAGTGACTTGCCCAGCATCACAGGACGGGTAATAGGAGGGCAAAGTCCGAGGCGCAGTTTGGCCTCTTCCCCTCCCCCAAGGCAACCCGGCTCCCCAGAATGGATCTTTGCTGAGTTTCCTGAGCGCTGGTTTCCATAGCAGCAGGCCATTCCTGCACAATAGATTCCTCCTCTTCCCTGGGCTTCCTGGCTGTGGAGGCTGCAGGGGCGGGGATGCTCCATCGTAGGGGACTGCTGGGTGCAGGCTTCCACAAGTGAGAAGGGCCACTTAGTGGTTTGGGGGCCTCCAGCCCTCACAGAAACCCCACCCCACCCGACACCTTGTTCACTCGAGTTGGGTCTGCTTTAGGTAATGAGTGGGGAACTAAGTAAAAGAATACAAACCCAACAGAAACAGAATGGGAAGGGCAGACAAAAGCAATCATACAAAACTCAAGCCAGGACAAAAGATATATTTGTTTGTAGACAAATCGTTTCACTTTTGCAACCTTGGGAAGGAGGTTCTGTCCACTCATCTTAACTGAGGAAACTGAGAGAGATGGGGCTTCCCAGAGTAAGGGGCTTCCCAGAGTACAATCCAAGAGCCCGCCTCTCTCCTGGTTAAAAATGCAGATTCCATGGCCACACCCTCGCCTACAGAATCCTACACTCTTGAGTGGAACCACAATTGCAGTTAGGGATTTCTCCAGGAGAGTTTTTTAGAAGGCTAAGTTTGGAAATAGCCCTAGTTAGAATGGCCTGCCTAGGTTCAACTTAGGTTTACGCAGCAGGAAAATGTAGAGCTAGGGGTTTAGGGCCCAGACAGGAGCAAGAAAGGGAAGGGATTGACAATGAGAGGATTTTCAAAGCAAGACATATGCCCCAGAAAAGATGGCAATAAGCAAACAATGAAAGGGAGCAGAAGAAGCAGAGACAGGGGCAGAAGTGCCCTGGGCCAAGGGAGGGCATGTGGGATGATTAGAACAAGCTTTCAGCGAAGGGGGACACCTGTCACTCCAAACATGGCTCCTCCTTAATCCCCACCCAGTTTCTCAAGGGAGGTCTGAAGCTTCGAATTTCTGGATGAAGAAATTGAAGGGAGGACACGTTACCTTCGAACCCTCAACCCTCTTGACTGCTCTGAAGGGGCGACCACTTTAATCACTAGTCTGCCTTTCAGGGAAAAAGCTCAAGGGCTCAGACCCACCTTCAAATCTTGGCTCTAGCACTTACTACCTAAATGGGGGGAGGGGCTCTATCACCCTTTGCCCTCAACTGATGGACTAGGTCAAGGGGGAGGAGAGGCAGCCAGTGGTTTCTGCTAAACAGAATCATCCGTGGATCAGAACCAGTGAACAACTCACATTCACATCTGCTGATGTGAGCCACTAGACTTCTAAGGGAATTCTCCATCCTGAGACCCCAGGACTTCATTCCCAAGTCTCTTTGGCACAGATGTTGCTACAACTCACCATGAGCATTGTCGTGTCTATTATACACCTTCCCGTGTGGCATGGGTGCTGGGGCCATAGCTAGGTGTACCGAATACTCTAGGGACACTCCCAAGGCTGTATCTAGTATGGGCTCATTTTTTTCCGTGTCACAACTATGTGGCACAGATGGACAGCAAAATTTGGGTGGCACTGAGCAGCTATCCGCCTCTCAGCTTCTGTTCTTAACTGTGAGTGGACTTGGGATGGGGGTGGGGCAGCTAGTTGACAAACAAACCTTGTGATCATAGATTTTTTCTCTTGGTGGTAACTAGTTTCTTGGTTTTGCAACAACACAGACCAACTGAAAGTGCTATCTATTAACTCCTAGACTGTACTGTGCTGCATTTTACAGAACCAGATATTGGGGACTTGACCTACCCTGGGTAAAATGTTACCATTTGTTCACATTTTACAGAGATGATGATTGGGCCACATAGACTCTGAGAAGAGAAAAAGAGAGAGAATTTCAACCCCGTGCTTGGGTTCCCAGGCCTATTTCCTAACTACCTCTTGGTTCTCAGAAATGGGGGTGGGGGAGGCAAGAGCAGAGCTAGGGCTCTAAGACTGTTTCCGGGAGGAACAAGATCTAGACCGAAGCTTGAAGGACCAGGAGAAGGGCTGACAGACTGGCAGCATAACTGCCACTGTAAGGTGCTGGCCCAGGTAGCTGGGTGGCACTGCTCATGGCTGGAGGGCTGGAACAGACATCTGGCCAGTTTGCAAAGACAAAGGGCTCTATAAGCTGGGAATATGTGGCGATCTCGATCTCATTTTGTCATCTGGTTACACCCTGTCAGGGGTTACACTCCATCCCGCTCTTGGGATACTCCTGTACTCTCCACAGAGGAGAAGTTTGGTCCTTTCTGTCCAGGCTGAATGGAGCTGTTTCTCTTACTTCTCCTGAGGCTAGTCGCCTCCTTGTTCATTCAGCTCCAGCAGCACTTTTGTGGGTGTGTGAAGGGGGCACATTCATGGCTCTCCTACCTGTAAGGCACATCTCTGGGATATCCATGAGATGCCAAGATGCCCTCACCTGCTGTATCCATAGGAAGGCCTTCCTTGACTTTCAGTGCTCCCCACTGCCACACTCCCCACTCCCCTCCCTTGGTTTAATTGTTGTTCTTTCACAGTACTTAATCACTGTTGACTTGCTAGGCATTGTACTTGTGGGTTTGTTTAGTGTTTGGCTGTCTCCAGTCCCCAGGATAACATCAGCTCCAGCAGGGACAGGATTTCACAGTATCCCTAGCACCATACCTCACTCATACTATGTACTTAGTGTAAGCAGTTGCTGCACACATAAAGATGACAGCAGAGACGCAAGTCCACAGCTTTCATTACAAGTCACTCTCTCCAGTTTTGCCAGTTTTGGAACTTGAGGCTCGGAAAAGGCAAAGGTGTAGGGAAGGGTGTGTGTGTGGTAGGTGCCCAGTACATCAGCAGAGAACAGCTTTGTCTGAGGTCATACCCTGCTCCCAGGCACCCAAGGACTTATCCCTACAGGGTCTAATGGTCCAAACTAATGGCCACAGCTCTAGGTTGATGGAGAAGAAAGAAGTACAGTTGGGGCCCCAGGGAAGAATGTTTTAGATACTTTAATAAACTGAACTGTGCCCTCCCCCACTTCCTCCTCCCCATTCTGACATCCTAGTATTTGGGATGTGATTGTATTTGGAGACAGGGTCTTTAAAGAGGTAATTAAGTTAAAATGGGGTAATATGGGAGACCCTTAATCCACACCATGATGCTTTTCTTTGAAAAGCAGATCAGGACACAGACATACTCTGATGGAAGACCTATGAGGCCACAGGGAGCAGATGGCCTTCTGAAAGCCAAGGGACAAGCACCCCACAGAAACCAATTCTGCTAACAGTTTGATCTTGGACTCCACCCTCCAGAACTGTTGAGAAGATAGATTTCTGTTGTTGCAGCCACCTGTAGTACTCTGTGGTGTATTAATTGTGTGCATTAATAATGCAGATGCATTAGCCCATCTGATGCTTGCAAGAACTACAAGGTAAATATTATAATGTCTTTTTTTACAGATGAGGAAGCAGGCTCAAAGTGGGGAAGTGACTTGTCTAGGGTTGTTCAGTTCAGGTTTGTGTGGGAAGATGGGGGATTTCCTGGAAGTGACCTAGACACTTCGACATCTGTCCCCATTGTTGGGCAAGTGTCATAAGAATCTTAAGGACTAAGGGATCTATCTACATGGTTGGAGTGATCACCCTTATCAAAGAGAGAGAGTGGTTTCCAACATTTGGGTCTTAGGGACCTTTAATGCTCTTTTAAAAATTAATGAGAACAAAACAAATGAGAAAAAAGAAGGCAGAGTTTTGTTTATATCAGTTTATCTTCTGAAGCTACCATATTAAAAATAAAAACACAGGCTTTCAAAAATCATTCTGTTAGTTAGCAAAATAATGGAGTTATCTTTGTAACAGCCCTCCAGTGTGGGTATCATTAAATATCATCATCCCATTTTATAGGTGAGACATCAAGTGATGCTAGGTAGTCCCAGGTCTTCTGAAGCAAGGACTGGACTGTAGCAGCTTGGCTCTAGAGCTCAAGCAGTGAACTACTTTTTATGCTGCTTAGATGCTGTCTTAGTTACTTTTCTCATTGCTGTGATAAAGTACCCTGACCAAAGGAAGAAAAGGTTTATTTTGGCTCATAGTTTGAGGGCATAGTTCATCATGATGCAGAAATCAAGGTGTCAGGACTTGAAGCAGCTGGTCACATTGCCTCAGCCAGAAGTCAGGATAATGGAGAACAATGGATGCTTGGGCTCAGCTAGCTCCCTCCTTTTTCTGCAGTCTAGAACCCATGCCTAGGGAATGGTGCTTCTCTCTTTTAAGGTGGGTCTTCTCATCTAAGTGTACCTGATCAAGATAATCCCTCACATGCATGCCCAGAGGCTAACCTAGTCTAACCAATCCCCCCACAGGTTTGTATTCTGTCAGATTCTAAATCTTGTAAATTGACAATAAGCACTACCTTTCACTGGCATGGTGCAGCCATCCCTTTCCCAGGGATGGGCCATTGAGCATTCTTCTGGCAGGCTTGGGCCAAGTCTCTGCAGCCTGTCTGGAATGAGGATAGGGCACAAAGAGTTAACCTTTCTCAAGATAAAACTTGAAATTGAGAGAAGATTTCTTTCCCTTGAGGCACACCAGGCGTCCCACACCCAGGCAAGGGTGAGAAGTCTGCTCTTACAGCACAAGCCTTCCACGAGTTATTTATTGAAGTGTTGTGGCACCCTTGCCACATCCCAGAGCCTCTGGATGGAGAGGCTCCTCTACAGTCTGTGATTACCCGGAAAGACCAGAAAGAAACGAGTCCTTTAAGAGTCTGAGGTAGGATAAAGCGTGGCTGAAATATGCCCTCCCACGAAAGCCTTGCCCAATACACATTTGCTCTTTCCTAGATCTTTTCCCTTTGTGAATATTTGCCAAGGACCTCCTGTGTGCCAGGTACCTTCTCCATCAGAACAATGTTGAAACTTCACAGCAACTTTGTGCAACTGGTCATTTGCAAATTCAATCTATCAACACTTACTAAGCACTGACAGTGTGCCTAGCAATTAACTGAATACCTGGGGTACCGTGCAGAGGAGAAGACAGATAAGGACCTGTCTTTTGGGAAATTCATGACCACATAGAGAAGACAGATGAGGAGAGAGGCAATCGTGGGCAATGCAGGATAAAGAGTAGCATAGGGGATGAGGTCCAGGCAAGCACAGACGAGGAGCTCAATACATATTTGCAGTCATTAGGCTGAGACGACCTCATGATGAGAGCTCTAGGCCAGATTCCAAGGGGTTGCCATATTATATTTTCAAAAGAAGGATAACGGCTGTGGTCAGCTCCTCGTGGTCGTCAGGGATCTGAGCAAGTCTGTCTAGTAGCTCTGACATCTTTTAGGATCTTGAGTTCTTTTTTAGATCTTCTGGGTTCCACCCCACCAAAAGAGAGAAGGAAAAGCTGGGCATGGAAGGACATGGGAGATACTTTAGGGCTGCTTGGGCAAGCCTCAGTGCTGACTTATCTGGTCTGTGTGGAGACACAGGTTGTGATGTGGGGTATCAGTACCCACAATTCCTCTTGATGTGTTTAGCAGAGAAAAGTGATGCTAAGTCTTGAACAAGGAGTGTAGGAATGTGTTTTTGAAGCTGACATGGATTCCAGATGGCCACAAACCTCCACCTAGTAGGTGCTCATTACAGTGTGGCAATCACCATCCTTGCAGCTTCTGTTGAGAAACACAAGTCATTGTTGAGAAAAAGCCGACTTTGAAGGGTTACTTGTATTCTTGAAAGGTGGTTTTAGGAATGACTGGATAAAGGAACCCAACAGGGCCATCATCTCGGTTTGCCTTTATCCTGTTTGCAAGCTTCCAACATTAGGAAGAAGAGGCTGGCTACTAACAGGTGGCCCCAAACTTACATGCTCCAAGATTATCAAGTCGATGGAAGAGAGACTTTCTTTCTCTGACACAGCATGTGCCCAAGTGTTTGCCTGGTTTTTAGTTCCAGAAAAGCATATTGTTTCTACACTGAACTCATGACCACCTCATTTGTGTATCTTGACAAAAAGCCCCTATAGTGTTGAAAGTACTTTCTCCCAAAGAGACTCAAACAGACTATTGTTGTATAGAGGTTTTCTCTGAGATTAAAACTTTCTATTTTGGAGAGAAGGCAATGCAGAGAGGCACAAAGAGTTAATTAGGGCTTTGTGCCCTAATACAAGAGAGAAGGCTTGCCTTCTCTCTTAAGGCAAGTTCTAAGGGGAAAGTGACATGCTATAGGGAAGCTCATCTATGTTTAATATCAGAAGAAAACAACTCAAAATAGCTTCAGGAAGCCCCCAAAAAGATAAGATTCACTAAGGCCCTCCCCAAGAGTATATAAATAGTAAAGACTGTTGAGAGTCAGCAAAAAAGATTGTCAGACAAGCCCCAGAGATGCCTGGAGGAAGCAGAGGGAGGCAAGGCCAGAAGCCTGCAGGAAGCAGAGACCAGAAGAAACTGCCCAGAAGAAACGAAGACCTGCAGAGCTGCCTGGAAAAGGACAGAGCAACCTGAGCCACCTGGAAAGGACACTTTCCAACCTGTTGAGTTGATACAGGCTATGTCATACACTCTAGGCTTCTAGTTTTTGTGAACTGTCACCCACATTGGGTGGCCTTTGGTGATGCAGCTGTCTTTGAATCATTTCTGCTCCTATAGATAGACCCTCACTTATATTCCTGTAAGTAACCCCAATAAAATTCATTAGCACACTAAGTTGGACTTCAGTGGTATCTGTTTTTTGGGTGAGTAGATGTGCGTGTGTTGCATCTCCCCAGGAAAAGTCTATAATGCAATAACCATGGAGCCCACGTGGATACCTTATGGGAACTACCCAAGAGCAGCTGGAAAGACATGACAGACATAGGTGGCTAACATATTTATTAAAGGCCTGATGAGGGAAGTACTTCTGTGTATGTTTATCTTATTGATTGTTAAATAAAATACTGCTTGGCCAATGAGACAGCAAGTTAGACAGGACTAAGAGTCAAAGAGGATTCTGGGAAATGTAGTAGAGAAGTGGTGATCCAGGAAGGAAGTGACATAGCAAGGAGACTCATATTTAAGCAAGGGAAAACAGGAAGGGTGCCCCTTTCCTCTTTGCCTCCTCCAGCGGTGGGATGTGAGCCACCGGCAAGGAGAGACGCCAATAAGGCATCCGATAAGATAAGTCTTATAAAATATATAGGTTTATGATAATTGAGACTGAGCTAACAGATGAGAATCCTAGTCATTGGCCAAGCAGCATTGTACCTAATACAAGTCTCTCTGTGCATTAATTGGGGCCCTAACTCCGGTGGGCGGCTGGCATAAAGCGTACACGTGGCGGTGGGGCTCGGCAGCTTTTGGCAGAAAGATTTATCGTAACAAAGGCCAGTTAAGAACTCCTAAAAGAAAAAAATTAAAAAAAAAGAACTCCTAAAATACAGAAGTGGACCATGTGATTTTTCAGTGTTAACAGTGTCTTCTTCTTTCTTCTTCTTCTTCTTCTTCTTCTTCTTCTTCTTCTTCTTCTTCTTCTTCTTCTTCTTCTTCTTCTTTTCTCCTTTTCCTTCCTTGGCTTGTATTCAGAATAGTCGGTCACAGGAGCCCAGAGAAGAACAAAATGCCAGTTTGTCGCAGACAGAGCTGTTGGAGAACATGGCTTGGGCAGGCAGGCACCCAGAGCTGCAGACATCAATAAGCCCAGGTCTCCCTGAAGCTTGGCAGGGCTGTCCTGAGGTGCTTGCCCCCACTGAGGAGAGGGTGAAACTCTTCTTCCACTCTTGTCAGTCAGCCCATGGCATGACTCTGATGGAGACCTCCCCTTCCTCAGCAGTGCACTGACATGGACCGTCAGAGGCACAAGCTGCTGTCCCCTCAGGGTGGCGGTGCTCTTTCCTGGGGAAGCTAGTGGAATCTGTGATGGGTGGCAAGCCAGAGAAAGGAATATCCTCATTTTCCTTCTTTTTTCAAAAATGATGGTGAAAAGCATCACAATCCAGTGTGAATATAAAAGATACACAGAAAATCACCGTGAAAATGCAAACCACTTTCAATACACGACCTCATCCTAACTAGCATTATGATGCTGGTGTGCATCCCTTCAGCTTAAACAGATGAGGGCATAATAAGTTTTTATCTGGATTCCTCCAAATTTCTGTATAAAGCATTTGAGCATGCCCATGAGGCTGCATGCAACACAAAGAAAGGAATCATGCCTGTTTAATCATTGCTGATCCCCATGGCTGAACACCTAAAAAATGTAAGTCATAGGTAATACTGATTAGGCAATTTGTTGGTATCACAGCATATCATTTAATTGCCTCCTTACCATAAGTAAGCACAACGAAGTAAGTACAATAGTCACTTCTGTGAGCCACGTCTTATAGAAGAGGAAAATGGGGTCCAGAGAAATGACTTAGCTCCTCCCCCAGACACCACACCACTGCATCTTCACAGGAGCATGCCACTTTAAGACCATTGCCCCACTCAACATGTTTACTTGCAGCATTTCAGTTTGCATCAGAGACTGAGGGGACAGCTCTGTTTCTACCGTGGGCGGTCCTTAGGAGACCATCCTGGATTGGTCACAGCCACAGGAGTCCTTTACCAGCATGGGTCCAGAGTGGCCTGGGGTCTGCTTTCACTTGGGCCATGTTAGCCATGTCAAGCCTTTATCAACTAGCTTCCAGGGCATCTGTTTGCATCACAGATGGCAGGCTGTCATCAAGATCACTTCCTGTGCTGCAGAATTATACAAGACCATCCTCCAAGCAACACTGCCACTATCTTCAGGAGGGCTGGACCTGCTCACAAAAGATTATCATTGCTGGGCTTGTTGATTCTTGACATTTCTTCATAGAAGGAAGGCGAGGTGATGAAGGCTATGGGATGGTCACCCAAGTATCCAGCCCCTCCTCCCAACCAGCTATACGCAATTCTGCCTGAATTACATGTAGCCTTGGGGTCTCTGGAAGGGCTGTAGCTATTCTCAACCTGTGGGTCTCGTCCCCCACAGGGGTTGCATAACCGATATCCTGCATATAAGATATTTACATTATGATTCATATAGCAGAAAAATTACAGTTCTGAAGTAGCAATGAAAATAACTTTATGGTTTGGGGTCACCACAACATGAGGAACTGTATTAAAGGGACACAGCATTAGGAAGGTTGAGAACCACTGGGCTAGAATGTAGAGGTGGGGTAGGACTGGAGGGAGGACCTCAGTTACATAGCCATGCTGGGTTCAGACCTTCCACTGTGGCTGCTTCAAGGTTCCCTGTGCTCCTGCCTGCAGCTTCTCACCCACTGCACTGTAAGTAAGGCTAACAGAGTGAACTTTGGTGGAACCATAGCTTGGTTTGCTTGGGGGGCCTAAGGAGGGAGGGTAGACATCATTTACATCTCCCCCAGGGAAAGAACTCAATCTGCAAGAAGCCAATTGGCTCAGTGCTTTAGATGACTCCCCACCCCTATCTAGCCTTTCTTTCCTGCCTTGGGGTCTGTGTCCAGATGCCTGTATGTGACTCTGTCTTTGTATTTTGTGTTTTTGTTTTTCCATATAAATGAAGCCTAGTTTTACCCTCCCCCAAAATTACATTACCAGTGCTTTTACATTGGTTACTTAAGTTCCAATTCTCACAGCATGACAGAGAAAGAGCTATGTAATCCCTACACCGTCTAATATGTCACATTATAATAAAGAAGTAGCTAGCTTAAGGGACCCAAGCCCTTTACATCCTGTAATAAGCTGGCCTGGTTTTTGATTCAGAGGGGTAACGTGAGTCTCTGTGAGGACTCCCTGGTACTGGAAGCTGCTCTGCTCCCAAGACCTCCTGAGAACTAATGTTCCCTAAGAGCAGCTTCTGACTGATGGTGAGGACTTGTCACTTCAGCTCTGGGGCATGCCAGGGCCTGGCTTCAGTACTCCCAGTGTGGTAAGACTCCATTGCCCAGGGTGATAACTGGTTTGCTGAGTTCCCCTTCCTGGCTGGAGCCCTCTGCTCTGGGGTCACCTCCATTTGAACCTGGATCCTTGGCTTTAGTGCTATTCTTTCACTTCAATACACAGCACTGAGTGTAGAACAAATTGGCTCCCCCATAACTACAGGCAAACTCTCCTGTGTACGCAAAGCCTAGGATGCAATGAAGTCAGAACAGGATGTCATCCCTCATGAGGCTGAATCTGTTGCTCAGCACCATGGTACCCATGGCTTTGAGTGGCGACACTTGGGGATGACTGGATGGATGGATGGATGGATGGATGGATGGATGGATGGATGGATGGCCAAAGCTGAGAATGCTCATCAACACTGGGCACAGACTGCATGAAGTTGGTAGGGAGGAGAGAATGCAAGAACATGCAGATGCCAAGCCTGAGCCAAGAAAGTTGTTTTGCTATGGAATATATTATTTTTGCAGGTTGCTATAGTTACCGCTGTGAAATTAAAAATTAAAACCTTGTGAAAGAGAGAGGGTTGACTGAGATGAGGCAGTTCCTTGACAGGCTGAGTTATTTATCTTTTCCCCATGTAACATCTGGTTACGTGCTTGCAAATTTATTTTTAATTCAGAGCTCTAAAAAAGATTTTGCATTGATATGCCATGCTGAAATGAATCACTTGGGAGAGAAAGATTAGCGGTTAGTATCCAGTGGCAACTGGTGACCTCTGATGTGTCCCCTGGCCTTTGCCTCTGCTTCTCAGGCAACCTCTAGGCATCAGTGTAGGACTAGCAAGCATCTGGAACCCCTGCCAATCAAGCAGCGGCCGTAACCATGGCTCCCAGATACAGAGCCTCGCTGGAGGCTGCTCTCGGTTCTAGTGACTCTGACCAGGAGAAGGAGCGTGGGTCTTGGAAAGAGGCTTTGCGATCGTGCCTCTCTAGTCTGTTCCCTAACCCGTGAAACCCTCAGTATAACCCAGGATCTTTGGGAGCCTTTGAATCAGACTCCCAGAGAGACAATGCTTGTGGTTTATTGGAGGTGACACTGGCTGGAGCTGGGAGCTGGGGGATCTGAGTCGAGCCCAGACACCGTAGGCTGTATGTGCTTGTAGAAGTGACCCTCCTTCTGATCCCCATTCGCCCACTTCTTCAGGGAGCAGTTGGAGTTTGGAGTATTCTCTAAGCTGACCCCAGAAGTCTCAGGAGTCACCAGGCATCCTTGTTTCCTCCATGTCCCCCAAAATGTAAGACTGAGATTCCAGGGTAGGCATCACTGAGAACCCCCTCACCTTTCTCCTACCTCAGGCCTCTGTGTGTTTCCCATACACTGGAATCTCTTCACTCACGTTCCCAGGTCTTCATCCTCTGCCTCGCCCAGGGCTTTCCTGTAGCCCACTGACCTCTGCTTTCCTCTTCTAGCGCCCATCCTGGCTGGACTATCCAGCTCCCAATGCACAGTTTTGGTGGGTTCCGTGCTCTCCTACCATCATCAGGCAAGCTACCAGGTGGTCCTTCCTCTTCTTGGTGGATTAAAGCGCCCCCATGCATAGCTGCAGTATCTCTGTTTGTAATTGTTGCTGCTAATCTAAACTTTACATGTATGTACAGGAAAAGGTGTACATATGTAGGGTTTGGAACTTTCAGTCATCCCCTGGGACAAGGGGTAACTGCAGTAGTGTATTTTCTGCCTGTCTTCCTCTTGTCTGAATCAACATCAGAGATTATCTGTATTGGTCACAACTTTGTCTTCTATGTCCAGATCAGGGTCTACAGTCTACACAGCACAGAACTTAACTGATGCTTTTTGAGTAAATGAATAAGTGGAGTGAGAGAATGAAAAAAGAAAAAAAAACACTTCTCATTCTTCACTATATGCTAGACCAGGTGGGGATAAGCTAGGATGGGTGGGATGAGGGGAAATGAATGTGACCCCTCAAAAAAAGCCTCATAGGCTAGGGAAATGAATGCCAAAGACAACTTTAAAGGAATAGCTCAGGCATGTGCATGCATGGGAAAGTCTATACAGTCAAGGCATGTGCATGCATGGGAAAGTCTATACAGTCAAGGCATGTGCATGCATGGGAAAGTCTATACAGTCAAGGCATGTGCATGCATGGGAAAGTCTGGGGGGGGTCTGCTTCAGTGACAGCACCGATCCAGTTGGTTGTAAAGGGTAAACAACTAGAGTACTAACAGCCACTCTGTACTGAGCATTCGTTATTATCAGGCAGTGTTTTAGATGAGTGAACTGACTCTTTTAGCCATGTAAGATCACTATCATTATTTTCCTGTCCAGGAGGGGCACAGTACACATTTATGGACGAATGAGTCTCTGTGTCATTTTCAAGGCATCAGATCTGACAGAACGGTGTTTTGTCTAAGAACAAACAAGGAGCGGAGTCTGGCTCTGTCCATGGTGGAAAGGAAACCTCGTCTCTGTGTGTTGACTTATTTGAGTCACCTTGGGCATTGAAGAAATGACTTCCCATCCCCACCATCCCATCCACCATCACAACTGGCCTGACAGCATTGGGCTGAATCTGAACAATGCTGGGCTAGGTGGACTGACAACCAGGAGAGGGCTTTACTGTCAACAGCCGACAGCCTGGCCCTCGTGTCTTTGAAACATCTTAGCTGTTGTCATCCCCCACTGCGACTGGGATGAAGTGGGAGGATCAGGGAACATTTTGTGGGCAGACATCTCCAAACTTCTTGACAGGTCTGGACTCATCACTCAGGTTCCCCACATGAGTGTGCTCCAAACATCGTGGCTCAAACCCTGGGCTTGTGCATTCATTGGAGGATGAATAATTAACTAGCTACTAGTGCCAACAGCTTGGTGCAGAGGGTGTTGTATAGCTGACGACATGGTGTCCCAGCTTGACTCTGGTTTTGGGGAGAGGCTGTTGTTTCTGGCAGCTAATTTGGTAGCGCCGAGAGCAATGGGTCTTCTGATCGAGGGACCTGTAAGATTGTTGCATTGAACAGAGACAGGATTGGGGAGGTAGTACTTAGAGATGAACCAGGCACAAACCTTCTGGGCAAGGGATGGCCTTAAGAGTTTGTTCTCAGCTCCTTCCCATTCCTTATCTTTTCTGTGCAATGGCAACTCGGGATCCACTTGGAGGAGGAGATTTGGACCAGTAATGCAAACTCTAACATCCCTTGGAAAGGCCAGGGCGCTGTCGAGAGGATCTCTTGGCCCCTTCCTCATTGTCTGTTTTGCTCTAGTCTAGGAGCTCTGGCAAAAGGAACTCCACTGTGCTGAGATCTGCATGGCTTTGGTAATTGACCTGACTAAAGTGAGGAGGGGCATGCAGAAAGGACAGACATGTAACATGCCTACAGAAAAGCTGGGTCAGGTGGGTCCTGTGCTCTTACGGAGATACACAAGCAGCAGCCCAGAAGCTTAGGGCATTTATTTATACAGCTGAACAAGGAAGTGGATTTATTGAATAGAGTGGAATGAAAGGCATATTTAGTTAATCTTGGTAGGAGGTCTCTATAGGGGACCAGTCTCAGGCTGTAAACATCCAGGAGGAGGAAGCTGCTGTTGACATTTCACATACACTGATGACATCTGCACACAGACCAGGGGAGGCTTTGTCATATCCCTGAGCCTGACCTCAGGAAGGCTTTGCCATTCCCATCGGTCTGAGGCATTGGGGTTTTGACATGGCTGTGCTCCTGTCAACAATACACATTTACTTAGCACTTCACCTGCTCCCCACACTGATGGCTTTACTCACCTGTCAGCACTGGGAATGTCACATCACAGCCCTCAGTGCTTGTTTAGGCAGCACAGGAAGGGTGGTATGATGGGAACTGTTGGCTAAACCAGATGTTTGGTCAAAGTCTGTATGTAGCACGGATTCTCAGGACCTTGGACATTTCACAGCAGGTGGGTTTAGGGCAAGACCCATACTTCATTCTTCCAGATCCTTGAGTTCGTTCACGTAGAGCATTCTGGTGGCTGGTCACTATGTGGACTGAAGAACAATGGTATAGGCACCTTTTCTGAGCCTGGCCTGAAGCTGGTAGGTTTGGAGAGGAGAGGAGAGGAGAGATCACACATATATGTGGCGGTGTGATTGTGTGTCTGGCCTCACTCTTGGGAAACTTAGGAATGAATGCAATGCAGCTTTAAGTAATATCAACTATTACTATTACTATATTACTATCAGGCTATAATCTATTGCCCTGTAAGGCAAGAAAGTCTAAGTCTCTGGGGACTGAGGCTCTGTTTGCCATTTTTTTTCCACTTCTAGACGGTACCTTGTCATCCTCATTCTTGGTGCTTCGTGGTTATAAAATGGCTTTTGGGTCTCAGGAAATGCACCCCTTTTCCTGAGAAAGAGGGAAAAAGCAATAACCATCTCTGAAAGAGCTCTGCAATGCACAGTAACACCCGAATATATATAAATTTTACTGGTTTGATAGGTATCAGGGACTACTCCTAGTCAAAGGGGAAAATGAATGCTTGCCTTCTCTGGAGCCACTATGAGAAGCTGTTAGCTCTCTGAACTTGGAAATTTCCTTTGTCTATGTACACTGATAATTTGTACTTCTGTAAAGAAAGCCCACTTATTGCTAATAACATGTGTACATGACATGGGTAGTGTAGCTAGGCTACAGGATCTAGTCCCACTCTGCCAAGTGCCAGCTGTGTGTCTCAGACAGCCCCCGTGCTCGCTCTCTGCCTGCACTTGATCCACTGTAAAATGGAGCTTGTTGTTCCCCAATGGAGGGATTTACCAGGATGAAAACAAAAACGGTCCTGGAAAGAATGATGAATCATGTCTGACCTTTCTTGAACATCAAAGGAGAGTCAACACACTCACTATTGTTATCACTGTTGTGACTATGACTCCCATGGTGAGATTAAAGAGGAAGATCACTATTGTTATTATTTTGACTGCAGTCACCGTTGTGAGGTTTTTCTGTGGGTGGAAACAAGGCCTGGGGTCCTAAGGCATGATCCAAGCGACCTGTTGAAGACTGTAGACAAGCCCCATTAGCAGCCACGAACTCCCTTTGTAGAGTAAGAGTCTGGTCCCACCAGGGTCCTAAAACGTCCCGATGTGCTTACTCCCCAGATTCTGCAAGAGCTCTGTTGTGGAGGGCAGCCAACCTGAGCAGGGAGGAAGGGAGGGTGTGGCAAACTTGGAGGCTCTCTTCCAATGACCAGTCTAGGCCTCTCCCTCCTGGGCTTAGATACATCCTTCCAGTATCTGGTTCCTGGCTCCTTCTCCCTATATCTATTCTCTCCAGACACTTTGCAGCCTGCTTCCTATAGCAGGAGGCCATGCCTTGGGGAGGGTCCCTCTGGGCAAAGGTCCACAGAGTCTGTACTGAGAGGGGCATGGGGGATGTTTTCTGGAAGGGTGGCTAGGAGACCCTTCTGCCCTCTAGAAAGGGCTTGTCTTCTAACTTCTGGTGGTCTCAGCAAGCCCTCGCTCCATTCTATGCCTCACTTTCCCTATCTGCTCAACTGAAGAGCTGACCTAGTCATTTTGGTGACTAGGCACATTTCCAGGTCTCAAGACAGCATCCGAAATGCAGGTGTCCTCATGTCAACCCTCGCTGAGGTGTCACAGGCAGGGAACACAGTTGACAGGGCTCCGCTAATTCCAGCCCTATGGCACCAGGCAGGGCAGCTGGCCTTTGACTATTTCTTCCATAGCGTCAACGGAAGTTTTCAACACAGTACTTTAACTCCGAAGTTAAAATGCGAAGTCTGACAGCAGTAACTAGTGGGTATAGATTTACCATGTGTCAGGCATTTTGCTAAAATGTTTCACACGTATTAATTTATGATGTAATCTTCCAGCAATGCGGTGAGGAAAGCACTATTAATAGTTTAAAATTGAGTAACGAGCAATTGAGTAACTTACCCACAGCAGCTCAGCAGATTGGGGAACCTGAGAACTGTTGGCTTGGCTCAGAACTACCGCTATTTGTTTGTTTGGAGGGGGGAGGGGAGTTAGTTCATCTTTTCCAGTTGGAATCTCTCTCCCAGCATCCTCTTCGAATTCTTCTTCACTTGGCTTCAGCTTGTACACCTGCAGGGACGGAGAGCTCACTACCTCCCCGGGGATCTAGCTCTGGCTGCATCAGTATGAAAACACTCCCTCAAGTTTGTGGAGTGCTTAATAAGTCTTCAAGACTCAGAGTGGTTTCCTGGGAAACAGAGCAGCTTGCTCAACCCCCAGGGACATGGTGTGGTCTGGATTACAAGTGAAGAAATTTAGAAGGAGCCAAAAACCTCACGTTTTGTTGCCACGAGAGAGAGGACATGTTGTGGACCCACAAGCAGAGGCTTTATTGTGTGAGTTGTTCCCGCCTTGAGCTTAGTCGGTTTTGTGCTGCCATCCAGAGTACTGCAGACCAGGGCATTCATGAACAGGGAAGTTGGGAGCCATTGTGGTGGCAGCTGTAATCTCAGCAATCAGAGTGGAGGCAGGAGGATGGTGAGTTTGAGGCTCCATAGTGCAGGCTAGTCTGAAGAAACGAAGGGCTGTAGATGGGTGTTGTCTCCAGCCCTGGCTTGGTTATGGGTCTAGAGCAGCAGTTCTCAACCTGTGAGTCGAGACCCTTTTGGGGATTGCATATCTGATATTTTTACGATTCTAAACAGTAGTAAAATTACAGTTATGAAGTAGCAACAAAAATAATTTTATGGTTTGGGGTCACCACAACATGAGGAACCTTATTAAAGGGTCGCAGCATAGGAAGACTGAGAACCACTGCTCTAGAGGGCTATGAAGACCGAGATCAGGGACCAGGCCTCTGACGAATGTCTTCTTGCTGTCATGGCAGAAGGAAGAAGGGCAAAGGAGAACATGTCCATGTGCATGCACACAGATGATAGACAGACAGACAGACAGACAGACAGACAGACAGACAGACAGACAGACAGGTGAGAGACCCAGTGGAATTCATGTTTCAAGGTCTGCTATCTCATTAGTCCACGCAGGAGGGTGGCACTCTCCTGATGCAAACATTGGCCCCGACTCCTGATACTGTGACAGGGGAATTACAGATTATACTTCTCGGGAGACAGTTTCAAGTCACAAGACTGGGCATCAGCTTCACTTGTGACATGGCCTTCACAAGACCAGCTTCTTCCCAGAGTTGTCATGAGGGTGGGGGAGAATGATGCACCAGAGATGCTGGGCAGAGCTAGATACTAATGTTTCCTGGAATTTTGGCACTATCACCTGTTAAAATCCATCAACTCAGGCTGGTATTTCTGACTTAGTCAACGGCTTGATCATACAGCAAATGAGGTCAAGATGTTGATTCTTGACTCTAAACTGTCCTGTTTGGATATAGAAAAACAGAGTCCCAGGGAAGAGGAGGAATTTGGGCATTCCAGTTAGTTGGTGGCCTAAAAACACAGCTCTGTGGAGCAAAGTGAAAGGCAATTAACCAGTCCCATGGGCCAGCTTAGGAAATGTGAGGCCCAAGATTGAAAACAGGCCCCTGGGAGGATGTTGGCTACTTGGCACCAAGCTTCCTAGAGATGACCATTGTGGGACCACCGAGTATTCATCCTAATGTCCGGTTAGATGTCCCCCATGGAGTGTCCATGGGTAGTTCTGGGACAAATGCCTTTGTGTTTGAGGACATAAGTGCAGGAATGTGACTATGGCCGAGTGGCTCCATGGAAAAAGCAAGGAATCAGGAAGCACAGGTGGCCCAATCCCAGCTGCCCCGTGTATGTGACCACTGTGTATGTGACCATTGTGAGCCTCTGTCTCTTTATATGGAAGATAAGATAGAGATAGGACTGCCAAGAGACTTAAAGGTGATATGCAAAGTCGCCAACCAAGAACCATATTTAAAAATTAGGCAGTTTGACATCAAACCCAGACTCCTGCTTTCTCTCAAAAAGAAAAAAAAATGAGAACACTTTAGTCACTTTACTTTCTTCAGAAGCGAAGCTGGGCATCTCTGGCCCCTGGAGTTGCACCCTGCTCTGCCAATCTCTAGGCAGCCACCACTGGGAGGACTCAACATAGAGAGTTGGTCCAGCCCCTTTGCTCCAGACTCCCCGCTCCTCCATGTCCTCCCTAGACCTGGAGGCAGCTATGCCAGCTGAGGGAGAAAGGTTCTAGAGACTGCACCTCCCATTCCCTGGAGGTGTTTGCTCAGGGCCACCCCAGGATGAATATTTCCTTTTATAATGTTGCTAATCACTTTCCCCTGCAGGCAGCAGCCAGCCTCTCCACTGCTCCTGCAGCTGTGGTGCCCTGTGGGCTCTTCATCAATGTTACATGGTAATTAATAATAGATTCTCCTGCTCCAACTCCTGCTCTCTCTGACAGGCTGGATCTTCCCTACCAGATGAGACCGAAATCAAAGACCAGAAATTGCAACTGAAAACATTTCGTCCAACAACTCGAGGGAAGAAATCGGGACAGCTTAAACTCCTGGTGGTTCCAGCACTGGCTGACCGTCTTGTTTTACCCTATGACACTGTCAGGGACCGGAGACTTTCACCCATGTGTTCAAGGGTTTTATATTCTAGTGTGGCTTGGTGTGATGAAGTAGATGGTGATGAAACTCAAGACTCACTCCTTTGACAAATGCCCAAGTGGTGCTGATGCTGGGAGTCCAGGCAGCATTCTCTGAGAATCACTGCTTTATTTACTATAAATACACAGAGTTAGTAGGCACTTGGCCCTGGGGATGTGAAGTGAGTAAGGCAAAGTGGTACCCACTCATTGGATAGAATCAAGCCAGGGCATCATGTGATGGGTTAGAAAGCAGGTTCTAGAATTAGACACAATGGATTCAAGGCCGGAGTCTGTGACTATACATGGAAGAGCCGCCTAATTTTTTGAAATTGTCTCATGGGAATAATTATGTATCATGTCTCAGTTGACCAGAGGAACAGTTGAGAAAACGGATATAGACATGTGTGCTCAGAAGTGTTTGTAAGATAAGTAATGTGACTTAGCATGTGGTTACTATTGTTACTGGGTGATTGTCCACAGTGGTGTGACTAACTAGGTCTTGTGGTGGTAGTGTTGGGGGTGACATTCATTTATCAGTTCATTCCGCACAATTGTATTGACCTCCAAGAACATCCAGGGTGTGGGAAACACAGGCAAACACTTTGGCCACAGATCTCTCCTCTCATGGGGTACAGGATGGGTGGGTCGGTTGAAGGGGGGAATTGGTTAGCAAAAGGCACATGAATTTACAAGACTCCAGAGAAGTGTGATGTATGACAAAGAGGAACTAAACAGACCAGGGAATAGATGCTTTTTTAGGGATCAGAGTCATCTGAGGTCCCTATGACAAGGTGTCCACTGAGGAAAGAGCCCACTAAGCCTTAGGAAAAGCTAGTTGTATCTGTGGGGTATCCTAGGAACGGTAGGCCCAGGTCTGTGCACTGTGCCCCAGCTGGGCATCTCATGCTATCCATCCTCTAAAGGCCTTCAGGGAGTCCAGACCTTGGACTTTAGAAGCACTAACCCTCCAGAAGCATGTATTCTTATACTTGGGGGCTGCTCAACTTGGCTACTACATATGAGCCGCTTTAGAGGTGGCCAACTGCATTGGCCATTTTCTTGTCTGAGCCTGGCTTGATGGACATGTCCAAAGGATGATAATCTCACCTTTACCTCCAGTAGAGTGAGAGTCATAAACACATCTGGTTGTAAATGCTTTGCAAGCTGGACACTTAATAGGTGCTCCGTGAATAGCCTCCCGAGGCTTGGCTCGGGGTGAGCCTCAGATCAGAATTCTTCTTATTGTGCAAGGGTATGTGTTCTATTTGCACAAATTTACGTAAAACCTCAAATGTTGCATCCCTTTTCTGCCCTTAGTTCCTGTAAGCACACATCATTTGAAAATTGGTCTCCCTTTTCTCCACCACTCCCTTTGCTCTTGTAAGGAATTTCAAGAATTAATCAAATATTCTGGAGTGGAAGCTGTTTTGGTTTGGTTTAGGCCTCTTTGCGGGGGGGGGGGGGGGGGGGCGCTGTCCTCCATTCCCTGCTTTCCTGGAAGGAGACAGCAGCTATGATCTCAGACATTGGAGAGGCCTGGAATCTTCAAAGGAAAAGTCAGTTTTATTCTCTTCTCACAACAGTAGAGCATAGAGACAAGGAGACAGTATAGAGCAGAGGGAAAAATTCGAAACAAAGTCCTTAGAACAACCTAACCAAAAAGTGCTCATAACACAACAGTTCATTTCTTTACTGATTTATTTCTCTGTAATATTTTCATAGAGTTGGCACTCTAATACACCTGTATCAGCCACCCCTTCATACATATAAATATATATATATATATATACATATACATATATATACATATATATATACATATATACATATATATATATTCTCTATGCTGTTACAAACTTGCCAACATCATTTTTCAGAACTCTGTTGCATTCCTTAGTATAGGAAGTTCTTAAGGTGCCCCTGTCTTAGGGTATTTAGATGGTATTGGGTTTTGCTGATGTATTTGTGGCTGTGATGTCTGCATTCCTGGCTTTTTCTCATTGACTTTTGCTTACAGGATGGGAGAAGGCAGTACGATGAAGGCTCTGAAAAGTCTCTGTGGCAGTTGTTTCTGGATTTCAGAATGTGCTTTTAGGTTGCCATCACCATAGGCTTCTCAAATCAATAAGCCACAGAGCACCTTTGATAGCAAAAGATGAGACAGACTCCTGCAGCATGCTCCTTGGGACTGGGGCCCTCCACTGTCCACAGACAGGATTCTTGCTCCTTTGCTGGATGCTTGAATGATATGCTTTTGTGTAAACATCCTTGGTGCACAATATTCAACTGGGATTCAAGAAAGCTTGAGCTGTCTCTAGTCTTTGTCAAAACAACAAAAGGACTTTGTCAGCCAGAAATACCTTTAACTTAAACAGGTATGCATTGCTTGTTTCTCTTCCTTCCTTCCTTCCTTCCTTCCTTCCTTCCTTCCTTCCTTCCTCCCTCCTCTTCTTCATCTTCTAGTAAGAGTATTCCAAGAGCTAGTTATCCAGGGAATGTGCCGCTGTCCAAGGATGCTGTCTAGCCCTTGGGTTACCTCTTCCTTTCCTGCCTTCCCTGAGAAGGGGGGTATTTTGTTTTCATACTTGCTGCCTCATGGCCCCTGTCATGATTGCCACACCTCTGTGTATTAGGTTCTTTACTAGGGTATGAAGAAAAAGGAAAATTAAGGAAGCAAATGGTCTGGTCATCAAGCCTGTTTTCTGTGTCAGGAAGACAAAACCTTTCCTTAAAGTCTATGCAGATTTTTGCTTGCATTTCCATAAGCCAGAAACAAGTTGTATGACCATTACTAAACAAGTTGTTAGTGAATAGAAACAGTGTTATCAAGATTCACACCAAAGGCTCAGTGATGGCCGCCTTTGTGGCAGGAGAACAAAACAAATAGAAGAATAAAACAGAGAGGACTTAGCAGGGAAGAACAGGATGGAGTTGATGAGAAGGAACTCATTAGGAAGAAGACATCACCACAGACTTTGTAGAAGATGGGATCATGTTGCCCCAGAAAGAGGCTTTTGTTTGCTGATACCCATTCCTCTGGCCCAAAGAGTAACTCACCAGGGCTAGAGCATTCATAATGTTCCACAATGAGAAGAAAAATGTGCAGTGTGACTCTGTGATGCCTGGAGCTGATGCAGCCGTGTTGCCCCCGTGAGGAATCCAGGTTGGAGATGTAGACAGAGGACCTATGCATAGATGAAGGGACAGAATTGGAGCTGAGACCTTGATTTAAATATAAGCATGGCACACATGACTTCTAGACTTTTTTCAGTCACAAAAGTTAGCTAACACAGTCTAAGAGTTGTGCAAATGAGCTTATCAAGTAGCCAGAAGAATAGTAACCATCAGAGATGAAGTAGGAAGTCAGCCCAAAGGGTGCAGAAGGACCGTGTAGTTTTGAAGAACTGTGTTGGGCCAGATTTGATCAACACTCTTTGGCTTGACTTGATCTGACATGCTGATGTGCAATATGATTCTCTGATGCTTCCAGCAGAGAGATCCACAGCGTTCCAGAACCCTCTCATCATGGGGCAGACTGTTGGCCAGCCTGACGCTTGCCCTGTGAGCTTCAGGCCTGCACCAAGGTCAGTCTTAGCATTCCCATGGACAGAGGCTGTAGGCGTCACAGGAAGGAGGCAATGTTTTGGTTCCTCAAATGCTTCCCCAGTGGCTTCTGAGCTTCCTCCTGGGGGAGGCCCTGTGTCAGCAGACAAGGGTGGCAGCTGATTAGAAGAAGACAAGAAAGAAACCCCAGTAAGCTCCAGAGAGCCTGGGCAGTCTTGGCATGAAGAGGGGAGAGGAAGTGGGAAGAGCAGGTAGCATATGCCTATTCCTGTCCCTGCACAGGCTGCTGGCTATTTCTTGCAGCTCTAAGCAGAGGTCTTCCCTGGAGCTCAGTTGTCTCACGTGGGAAATGCACGCCAGGGCCAAATCGACAGTTATCTCCAGGCCACAGTCAGGGCTGGATTTATGAATACTTCCTCCTCAGTACCAGACTGTGGTGGCCTGATAGAGAGAGATGATTGACACTTAGCCCGGCCCTCCTGGAGCACCAGTGTGTGAAGGAAGACTCACACATAGTGCAAGTCTGCCTGGGCCTGACAGACAATAGGGATTAGGGGGAAAACAACTAACAAACTATCAAATTTTAACCTATCTATTTGACTCTTTCAGATTATTTTAGTTCCACCTGTGTGTGCATGGCCTGGGAAGGATGCACTGGCCCTGGAGTTGGCAGATGAGTGGGATCTGGCCACCAAGTAATGTGAGGACTCTCTATGGGAGGAGCAGGTGTGTGAACCTCTGAGTGTGTGTGCTTTGGGCATAGCTTCTTCGATCTAGTGGGGGCTGAGTGTGGAGACTGAGAGGGGTGGGGGAGGCCATGAAGAGTAGGGACAGACCAGACAGGACCTAGAGGCCATTATCAGGGTTCAAGAGGCAAGATCCAGTGCTGAGGCATGGGAGCTACAGTGGAGTTTAAACCATGAATGATGTCTTTGTGTTGTTCAGGAAGTCTTCCCTTCTGCTTCTGGGAGAGTGCGTGGGAGGGCAGAGAGGAGTCCAGGCTTCCTGGGGCTGTGAAGAAAGACAAGGAAGCAGGTGCAGGTAGGTGTCTGGAGACCCTGGCCCCTGTACTCTCTCCATAGGGGCACTGGGCTGCATGTTGCTTCAAGGACGAGTTTCTCTGATGAATTTTCAGTCACCTTGGCTGATTTTGAGTGAAGAAACAGCTCAGATCCTGCCACTATGGAGCTGGGATGGCTCAACTATGTGGAGGCTCAAAGCCTTTAGGGTCAGGCTCTGGGAGATGGCCCTTGACAGTAGTCCTCCAACAAGATGTCTTTGGAAAGTTGGGAGTGGGTACTCAAGGGAAAGCCTTGGGGTCTTTATTAGCCTTTATAACCACACTGTTGGTTATAGTTTGTTAACTGATACAGACTAGGATCATCTGGAAGGAGGGGAACTCAATAGAGAAAATGCCTCCAGCATATTGGCCTGTAGGTTGGCCCATAGGGGGGATTTTATTGATTAATGATTTATATAGGAGGGTCCAGCCCACTGTGGGCAGTACCACCCCCCGGGCATGTGGTCCTGGTTTGCATAAAAAGCTGGCTGAGCAAGCCATGGGAGTGAGGCAGTGAGCAGCACCCCTCCATTATCTCTCTTCTGTTCCTTTAGTGATGGCTGTGATGTAGAAATGTAAGCCAAATAAACCCTTTCCTCCCCAAGCTGCTTTAGTCATGGTGTTTCATTACAGGAGTATAAACCAAATTAGGACATTAATAACAACAAGGGCCTCCCACCCTGCCATAAGTTAATCCTTCAGAGTGCACCTCACATCTAAACCCTGATGTTTCATACACCACCTCCACCTCTAGCCCAGGTACCCTAAGTTCTAAAGGCTCCCTGCTCTCCTACAAGCTGTTCTTGAAGAATCCTATTAGTGCAGATCTCAGCTCACAGCAGGAAACTGATGTGTTCCTGTGGCATTCATGGGTGAAGCCGAACCCCACGTATTATCTGCTCCAACTGGGGTCCCAGTCCCTGCTTCCCTGACCCTGTCACCAGACTTCCCATCCTACCCTGCCACCCTGCTCTTCTGTATTTTCCATTGACTGACCATGGAAACTCTACCCTAGACAGTCACACGGTTCCCTTCACGGTTGGTGGTACCAGGGAGGCAAACACAGCTCCTGTGCTGCCTCAGCCTGTGGAGTTCCCTTACCCCTTACAGAGCGCCACTAGAATCAAGCCAAAACCCATGACACCCACAGAAAGGAATTCCACAAGTCAGTATGAAACAGCGCTGTGGTTTATTCAAAGAGATTTAAAAATATGTCTTCAAGTTTATAATACAATTACATCATTTTCCCCTTCCCTTTCCTCCTTCCAAACCCTTCCTTAAATCCCATCTTGTTCTTTCAAATCATGGCCTCTTTCTTAAAAGAGATTTTTGAACATGGATTTAATGCAGGGGGATCAGAAAAAGAGGGACTCAGGGGAGGAATAACACAACCCCAAGCATGGATATAGGCTTTTCAAGGTACAGTCACACTTCATTGCCCTTAAAGAAATCTATGTACTATTTATTTTTATTTATTTATTTTCCGATGGTGCATACACATATACAGTGTACCATGATTATATTTTTCCCTTATTACTCCCTGTCACCCCCATCTTTTCTCTCTGAGTTCCTTCTTCCTCCCATCTAAACCCTCAATGGATACACCACTGAAGAAAGTGACATCTCCTGTAGCAATTATAAACACTCAATGGTTCTTTAGGAAGGAGTGGGGGCCTGCCCCAAGCTAAGAAGGGCACACATATATGCTTATAAACAAATACTTAGAAGGAAGTATGGCAACGTGTCCATTTAGGGAAGCAACAATAGCATGTTCCACTTTGGGTTGGTGACTCACCCAGTCTGAGGCTTTTAGCCAGGTTTATAGTACTGAATGGGTGTTCCCTCCCTCCTATGGAATGGGCCTCCTATACAGGCTGGTTACCCCCAGCAGACTCATGCCACTATTCTGCCAGTTAGAAGTAGATATTGCAGCAAGCATGTTCTAGAGTGCATACGACCATTGATGACCCCCAACTCCCCCAGCAGCCTGCTTAGCAGTTTTTAGCACAATGTATGCAGCCAGCAGAGAGGAAGTTTCCAGCTCAGTTCCAATTTGGTTTTGTTACATCCTGTAACCAAAGTATGTGGTGTCTTCAGTAGTAGGATCTTAACATCTAGTCTTGGTGGGATACCAAAAGTGATGACAATAGTCATTATTCTTTTGGGAAGTTGCCTATCTTTATAATAGTCATATGTATATACATATGTACACATATATGTATATGTGTGTTTATAGATTATATATATAATTTCGGTGAGTTATAAAGTTATTATCTTCAAAGAGTTGTGAGACTTAGCTTTTAATGACAGGACCATTTCCCTTGCTAAGAAATTTAAATGAAATCACAATGGTTCATGAGATTAAACCAGATGGGATTCCAGGCAAAACTCTAGATCACAGGGATGTAGAGAGTTGGGGTATCTTTACTGCAAACAAATATTCAGGTATTGATTTTGAGCTTCCCAGAATGTATACAAAGGAGCAGGACTCTACCTGAGATCATAAATGCTGAGACCTTACCTCTGGTTTGATGATGTTTTACCATTCTTACTTGAAGATATCTGTATAGAAGAAATGTTCTCCCATGTCAGTAACTTCACAGCTAATGTCAACAGCACTGGAATTTTCTATTCTTAGCTGTGAGAGGCCTCGCAGAGTTGCTGGACTGACAGGCTCCTCTTTCTGTCCATGCCCCCTTGACTTCCCCTTTCTTGCCATACACAACCCAGTTTAGACTGCTGTTCACATGCTACCTTCTTATTCAGACCTTGCCCAAGCACCTTATTTAAAAATGCACCCCCAGCTCTCTTCCTCCTGTCCCCTTTTGTGACTTTCTTCACTGGCTATGCCACCACCTTTATCTATCAGTCCAACTCCCCCTCTTAGCCTGTGAGCTCCTGAGGGCTGGACTGAGAGCAGCTCAGAGCAAATCGGCAGCTGCCCAGTTTCCTAGAGACCACTGTGGGAGCCCTGATGCTGAAAGAAGCCACAGGTGGGGATGTCATCATGGTTGCTCAGTGACGTAAGCACCATACCACCAAGCACTGTGCACCTGGGGCTGTGCTTCAACCCTTGTAACATTCAGGGAGCTGCTGCTGCAGCTGGGGATTTCCGTCTCAGAGGTTTACTGTGAAACCATCACCAAGTTGTAGTTTTCTATGTGTAATCTAATTCTAATTGAATCTATAGAATTCTTCCTCTCTGGCATCATGTCTTATTTGCATGGGGTTAATGCGCCAGCTGGTTTTTCCTCTTCTGAAACTTCCCATCTGTTTGTGCATACTACCCATCCTTTCTATTAGGTCCTTTAATGGCTTTGTAATGATCTTCATTGTATATGGATGTATACAATGTGCATACATACACAATATAATGTAAGCCAGTAGTTTAAACTTCTGGCTTCATAATAGATGGCTATTTATTGAGTATCATGAGTCAAGCACTGAAACAATAATCTTACTCTTTTCAACCAGGGATTTGGGTGAGAAAATTGAGGCTCAGTAACTATAGGTTACTTGTCTGGACAAAAGTGTCCCCGCCCTCTGGCAGACTGACTGCAGAGCCTTTGTTATAATTGGCTCTTTTGGGCTGTGGGGCTGTTGCCAGCTATTTGTTGTCCTGAAGACCTTCACTCAGCTGACCAATTTATCTACACCAAAGGATCCAGGTGGCTCATCCCCATGGCACCTCACTGTGGCTTAAATTCAAGCACCTCCATTGCCTTCCAGCCCCTGCCATCTGGCCCCATCTGCCACTCCCTTCCTCTCCCCAGAGCCTCTCCAGCAGGGTGCCAAGCTGGTCCCAGCCTTTGCCAGGAGGATACCACACCAGTCCCCATGGTTTTCTATGTCCTTATTCTCCTCATCCCACCTCCAATCTCATTTTATTCTCTTTCACTGCACCTACTCATTTGACACATGTGCGACGTGGTTGAGCTCTGGTCTTTTCCCCTTACCAGCTGTATGACTTACATGAGCAATTCACTTCTCTGTGTCTTTGTTCATTTGTAAAGCAGAGATAACGAGAGAGCCCATCTCAGGGAATTCACATGAAGACTCAGCAAGCTAGACCAAGGGTCAATACAGAACAGCTGTCTCAAGAAAGGCAGCTGTGACACAGTGGTGGCACAGACCCAACACTTCTCTGGGATACCCACTCCAGCTGAGATGCAAGAGGAATGTGACAGAAATTCCTACGGTCAAAGCTAGAGATGGCCCAGACCCCAAGCTGGACCTCTGCTTGCTTGCCTGCCTATTTAGCCGCGTGGCTGCTCGGGTCAGAGTCCAGCTGGCCAAGCAGTGGCTTGAGTTCTCTGCAATCCCTCCCCTTGTCCCTATGCCAGCCACATTTGATTTTTGTCACCAGAAACAGGGTTTGCCTGAAGAAAGATACTTACTTCCAAGGGAATTGAACACTCAGGAGGGCAGAGACCCAGGCAAGTGTGCACACAGACAGAACTCCATGTAACAACAGCTCCCATGCTGTGCCCAGGGTTTATTTCACATAGTAATTGATATGATTCTAGAATTGGAATTTCTGCAATACTCCGACCAAGTGTTTATGTAGCAACTTGATGAGGTGTTTATTTTTTTCAATTATTTTTTTCCAGTTTTACTACTAGGGATGATGAAACAAAGAAGGGGTTAAATTTGCCCAAGGTTATATCAGGGCAGTGGCAGACCTATAACACAGGGGATCACACTAGCTGGATAGAACTCTGGAAACTGTGTGGCCATGGTGTACCTGTGCAATGACATATGCTCAGCTGTAGACATTTGAATGAAGACGATGTCTCCTGATGGACAAGAAGACCTTCTCGTAGATGCACAAGGGGAAACAAGGATATCCACACTTACAGGTGGGGTGGCTAAGAAATCACTGTTTGCCTCACGGGAGCCAGAACATAATAATTATATGTACTCGGCACATCTGCACTCATAGGTAGGCACACTTGTGAGCTCGTGTTCTGAGACTGCTCCCGAGTGTCCACAATCACATGGAATGAGTGGCAGGTCCAGAAGGACAGGTGCTCTCCTGAGATTCCTACCATGGCTGACGCTAACATGTGCTCAGCTCACACTTTGTGGCTTCCTCTCTAGGAAAAGTCCATCCATTTGTAGTTAAGAGGACTGGCTTGGGCAGATAGGCCCATGATCCCGCTATGAGGCAGATGAATTCCTGTTCTAAAGCTCAGGTCTTCCCAAAGAGGGTGCCTTCCTGATCCAGTGGGTGCCTGGCTGTTGTGCCAACACATTAGAATATTCCCACCCAAGGCCTTTGTCCCTGCTTTTGCCTGGATGAATCTATATGACTTCTTTCCAAACCTCTTTCAAAACCGTAGCTCTCCAGCAAGACTTTCTTGGTCTCCTGGTGAAATGGCAACTCTCCAGTTTTGCTTTTGCCCTGCCTTCCCCCAGAACTCCATTCCTATCTCCCTAGCACCCTTCCCTGAGACTCAAGTTTTCTCTTTGCTGTTACTCTCCTCTGCTACAGTGTAAGCTGCATGAAGGTGGGTTGCTTGTTCACTCAGCTGTCTTCTGAGTCCAGAGCAGGTCTGATGTGTGGCAGGAGTGATCTTTACTGTGACTAGGTGTCCTTGCAGGCCTGTTGGGAATCATCGTGGGCACTTGAAGGGATGGAGGGAACATTGCTATCTCAGAACTCTTTTGGAATATCACCAGATATCATGCAACTAAGTCTCTACTGGAAGAGTCTGCTGAAACATGGAGTGAATAAGAGTCCACAGGCAGCCGATGATTTAGCCCCGTCCCTGGCTCAGTACTGTTTGCATGGGGTGTCTTTCCACATTGACATCTTTGAAGATACAACACCACAGGAATGTCATGAGTATATTCTGGGCATCGCTGAGGTCACCCTCCATTCATCCAACCAGTGCTTAGAGAACACATACTGTGTGCCACTGTGCACAGCTGCAGTGTTTTTAAAAAAGATACAATATTCCATCATGTAATACCTACCATTTTAGCTGCTTTTAACATGGCCCATTCGCCGTAAGTGCATTTCTACTGTTGTGCAATCATTGTTACAGTCCATCTTCAGAACCTCCTTACCTTTTAAAACTGAAATTCTGTATCCATTAAACACGGTCTCTCAACCCTGTCAACCACTGTTCCTTCTGTTGCTATGGATTTGACTATTCTAGAAACCTCATGTAAATGGAAGCACACAGTATTTGTTCTTCTATGACTTGCTTACAAGGTCTATGTATATTGTAACAGGGCAGAAATCCATTCTTTTTTTGAGGCTGAATACTATCCCACAAACATATTGCATAGCATATTTTATCTGTTCCTTCATCAGTAGACACAGGTTGCTTCCACATTTTGGCTGCTGTGGCTCCTTTGAGATAAGGGCTCATATATTCTAGGCTGGCCTCAAACTCATTACCTAGCTGAAGATGACCTTGAATTTCTGATCTTTCCATCCCTATCTTCCAAGTGCTAGGACTCTAGGCATTTGTGGTGGCACAGGGGATCAAATATGGATCTCATGAGTGACAGGCAAGCACTCTACCAAGTACACGTCATCTGAGCCCCAACAAATTTAATTTGGAGATCCAGCTTTCAGTAGTTCTGGGTATGTACCCCCAAGTTAGAGTTACAGGGTCATGTGCAATTTTCTGACTTAGTGTTTTATGCAGTGGAATCAGGGAAACTAACCTTGCACAACATTACTGACCAGCCTTGTGGAGTCTTTCAAGGTGATAGATAGAGAGGCCCATCTGCCTCTTTAATTATTCAGGACACTTCTGCTTTTATCCTTAATTCAGACTCTCCCCAATTCTGGGAGTCAGGTGGGAGGAAACCTGTAATCTCCTTAGGCCAGGCAAAGGCATTCGATTCACCAGTGGAGGGTGGGGTGTTGGGGTGGGGAGTTGGGGTGGGGAGTCTCTCAGTCAAGGTCACTGGCTGAGCTGTGGTAGATCCTCCAGGACTGCCTTGAACCCTGGGCCTGCCTTGGCCATGACCTTGGGGACAGTGATGGCACTGTGACCAGTCCTCATGTCTTTTCTCCTAGTAGGCAGGGTTGAGCATCCACAGAAAGCAGGATTCTGAGCAACTCTGTGCACCTGTGCCAAGTTATCAACGAATGTGCAGCCTACCCAGGCTAGAAACCCAGAGCATCTCAAGGTAGCTGGAGAGTAAGGGGAGGTGGCACCCTCACAAACTGCCTGCCATCTGGAAAATCATTCAGTTCCCTGGCAACAATACACAGGCTTCGGTCATGGCTGCTCAGCACAAAGACTGAGGGGTCACCAGATATGGATAAGAGCCCTAGAGTACTTCTTTTGGCTGTGTGCTGTTTCAGGGCCTCAAGTCCAAGATTGCAGGGGGGATTCTGACAGCTCTGAAAAGCCATTCCATCTCAGCAGGGCAGGCTCTGGTGAGGCAGTCCTTAGTCTCATTTTGCTTTCGCTTTTTGGTTGGTGTAATTTTGTGGGATGAGAGCAGGAGATTCTGCATCCCTGGACTGGAGTATCCCCAAGGGAGCAGACATGTCCAGAGCTGAGTGAATCCTTGCTAGCTCACTTCTCTCCTGGCACAGAAAAAGTGCTTAATGAAATGTTGGTTGAGTGGCTAAATCGAGGTCTGAGGGGCATAGTCATTCTGTTGATTTCCTCTGTCCTCATGAATTACAACCACGATACCCCCATGACTGAGGATAAGATTAATGTTTGGAGAGTCAGGACAAGGTGCCTGGGTCACACAGATGTTAAGCAGGTGTGTCTGTATGCTTTGAGTGTGTGTGCGTGCGTGCCTGTGTGTGTGTGTGTGTGTGTGTGTGTGTGTGTGTGTGTGTGTGTGTGTGTGTGTGTGTGCTGGCATGTAACTGTGAGTATCCAAATGTCCTCTGTGTGTATTGAAGTTTGTGCTCCTGGGTACCTGGGCACCACTCTGGATTTGTATTGCCCATGGGCATCTCCCCCTGCAACTGCTCTATTTCTGAGTGTGTACCTGTGTATCTCTGTAAACCACTGTGACACCTTTTGTGTTGGCTGTCCTCTTGCCTCTGCCTGTCCTGGACCTTGTGGATCGACAGCCCAGCTCTCTTGGATCTCCAAGCCTTGTTTAGTGACTCATTGTATTTTCCTGTGTGTTGCAGACCACCTCCCACAACTCTCTCGCAGTACCTTGACCTCCGAGATGTGCAGCCCCTGGGCTCTTTTGGCACAGCATGAACTGGGGCAGAGGAGACACAGGCAGACTCTGTGTAGCCTTGGAACCCAGATTCCAAACCTAGGCTCCAACACTGGGCTCCTGGTTTGGCTCCTGACGTAAAAGTTGACAATCCCGTAAGATAATGAGATGACTCTTTGGATAAAACACTTGCCAGGCATGTTTGAGGACCAGAATTTAGATTCCAAGACCCCACTCAAATGCCAGGCAGAATTGATGGCCCACCTGTAATCTTAATCCTGGGGAGGCAGAGATAACAGATCCTTGGAGCAAGGTGGATAGCTAGGCTAGCCATATCTGTGTGCTCTTGGTTCAGTGAGAGATCCTCCCTCAGTAAATAAAGTGAGGAGGGATTGAGAAGGATACCAGATATCAAACTCATGTCTGAACTCCATGTTCATGCACCTGTGCTCTCCCCACCTTATGCAGGAGCACGCGCGCGCGCGCGCGCACGCACACACACACACACACACACGTATACACAGGCAACAAAATCAACAACAAAAATCAGCCCCAGAATGAGCAACCAGAATATCTGTGCTGGGTTTGTTTCCATGACAACACAGAAGCTGGCAGGCCGCTGGCTCATAAAACAGGTCATAAAGCAGGGAAATGGGTGGGGGTGCTGCTGGGCTTAGTAAAGGGTGCTTCCAGGTGGTGCTGGGGTCCCAGAGACTGGATTGTCTCTCTGGGGGAAACCACTCCTGTGCTGCCTCTCCCCATGTGTTCCTCTGTCTCCCAGAGCCTCAGTTTCCTTCTCCAAGAATGGGAACAGAAATAGGTCCATAGTTCTGCCTCTCGGGTACGATGCTAACTGAATTCAGGAATACCCTTGGTGAGAGGACCCAGCAGGACTCAAGTCTGGAATGAGTTCTCAGGGCCTCAGTGTCCCGGTTGGTTGAAATCTGAGGAGAAGCAGCAATGTGAATGAAGACCCAGGGTGAGTTGAGAGCTAGATATGCAAACCCCTCTTTGCCTGCAAGCCGTGGGAACTTGAGAAAAGGTTGAAATCTCGGGGGCAAACTCAGCTCTGAAATGGAGACCAAAAATGTCGTAGTTTTTTAGTGAGTAATTAGTCCACGTCTGTAGCACGCTCAATATGGTGCCTGGTGTGATGTCTGGGCGAGGTGTGTAGTCATAATAGCTATTAGCAATAACAGTGCTAACTCTGTGCCAAGCCCTCACCTAAATGCTGCACACATGGCATTTATTTCCCCCTTACAAGCAATTATTCCATTTTTCAGATGAAGGCACGGTTAGGTCCAAAGCAGGCTCCAAAGCCAGCAGCTGTGCTGCCGACAGACGTCCTGAATGACAGTCTGGGCTCAGCTAGGCTGGACTCTCTCTGACGGGGTAAACAGAAGGATTGCTAGTGGATAAACAAAACCCAAACTCAGCATTCCTCAGAAACCTTGTGAATCAGGTTTCTTTTTGTCCGATAAAGGCATTACTTCCCTTATCCACCCCTGGCAGCCAGCTACCTTGGATGAAGGGATCTCGTTTCCAGGGAACTCAAACAAGCCTGGAACAAACCAAAGTCCCCACGCTAGCTCCCAGGCTGTCTGACTCTCCCCTTACCTGTCCCCTTAAAACTGAAAGTTCTTCCCCACATTTTTGCTTTTCTGTCTGCTGCCCCCCCACACTCCCTCAAGACAGCCCCAGCAGGGTGGGAGGTTGCAGAAGTCTGCACCAAGCCAGAGAACACCTATTTTTTCTTTGATAGATGTTAGCCAAGTTCATCCCCTAAGGCTGTCAGTAGAGCTGTCAGCCATCAGTGTTTGTCTCCTGGTCATCACATAGAAAGCAAGATGATGGGGGCAAATAGGGACCAGACCTAAATTTCTCCCATCGAGGGCTCCTTTATTTCTTCATTCATTCCCTGGCTTAAAGTTTATTTCCCTCAGCCTGTCCACTCTCCCTGACCCCATCCTGAACTAAGTGGCCCTGCTGATGACACACTTACCTGATGGTCACATCATGCTCCATCCAATCTATTCTCAGACAGCAGTCAGGAGACTTTCTTGAAAATGCAAATTAGATTAAGTCACCCTTTGAACACTCTTATGGCTTCTTGTAATCATCCATGATGAATGTAAGATTACATGACCAAAAGCCACCCAGCCCCACAGCTACACACACACACACACACACACACACAGAGAGAGAGAGAGAGAGAGAGAGAGAGAGAGAGAGAAAGAGAGACAGAGACAGAGAGACACAGAGAGAGACAGAGACAGAGAGACACAGAGAGAGACAGAGACAGAGAGACACAGAGAGAGACAGAGAGAGTTCATGTGATTACTACATACACGAATGTGCGGACAAATGTAAATGCCCACACACTCACATTCCTGTTGGTCTGAAGAGAGGAGCGCCATGGAACTTATAGCCCACTTGATCCTGAGTCTAGACCTCCCCTGGCCCACTGAGGTGCACTTGATTCAAAAGCATCTTAACTTTGGCTGACAGCCACACGATTTTCTCCCAGGTCACCTTTGTACCTTTCTCTCCCCAGAATCTGTCCTACAGGAATCATGACACTGATCTGAGCTGTGGATAACTCTGGAAGAATGTGGAAGGAGAGAGGACCGTGAACTTGGAGTATTTACTCCTAGTCTACGAATGCCAGGTCATCTTGGGATTGCCAGGTCCTCCACTGAACCCCAGCTCTGTTGGGAGTCGTTATCTATCTGCCTACGATGGGCTTTTCTTTCCTCTCACTGTGAACTGAGGGTCCTGAGGAGTGCTTTGTGCTCTCCTGTAGCCTTGTCTTTCTTTGTGAGTAATCCCTCTACTAAACCCTAATCAAATTGCCCGACACAGGGCCGGCTGCTCCTGCAGTGCTTTGACGACCAACTGCTGTTTTGAGCCACCAGGTCCAGGTTTGAATTCTGATCAGGTCTCTTCCCCGGTGACATCACAGAACCTCACCAGGTCCCTGGATTTCTCTTGTACAGAGATTGGAGCAGAAACAACATCCAGAAGAGGACATCTTTTAACGGCAGTGCAAACCAGTGGGTTCAGGAACTAAGTCATTTTCTGTTAATTATTATGGTCCCCTCCCTGGAGCCTCATGGAGTCCCCAGCATGTACATGTCTTGAAAAAAGAATTTGCTGCAATTACAATGGAATAAACGAGCAGCAAAAAAGCTGTAAACAATGACCAGGGGGCTTATCCACTTCACAAAAGGGCTGCACTTCAGCTGCAGGAAGCAGCTTTTGTTTGGAAGTCCTCAGTCCTGACAAAGCAGGAGGGTGTGAATGTCTATATTTATTAAAACATATTTAGCTTCTATTTCTCTTTTCCACACATGCACTGCACCCTTGAGAGGCAACAAAGAAGGATGGAAGAACTATTTAACCCAGGTTCACTCCTAGCTCTATTGTCCACTGCTTTTTGGTCCTCCGTTTTCTACTCAATAAAACAGGGGTTGTGATTTCTACCTTGTCAAGAACCCAACAGAGAAGTCTGAATCAGTACACTGAGGGTCATCCATAGGGATTGGACACAGCCCCAGAGCTGAGACTGGACCACTTGGAAAGGCTTTGTGGCTGGGCCATCAGTCCCCTAAGGGGCTCAGGAAGCCCTGGGCTGGTAGCCTGTACTTTCCCTCCAGCTGAACAGTGACATCAGACCAGCCATTCCCAGCCTGTGGGTGGGCAGGCAAGTCTCAAGTCTGGTTGTCCCAGTTTCTGCAGACAACAGGCAACTGTGCCTGGGCCACAGCCTCATTCCCAGGTTCCTGCAGCTGCCATTGGGCATTCAGGCCTGCTGGGATTAGTAACTGGATCACAGCCCGAGAGCCAAGGCCCCAAATATAGGGCTGCCTGTGCCTACTGCAGAAGACCTTGGTACCAGCTGCTCCACCTCCTCAGACCTTATGTCATAGGCAGGGAAACTGAGGCCTAGAGAGGAGATGGATTTTTCCACTGTTTCTTGGTGAGCAAATAGTGACCAGACCTGAATTTCTCACATCCAGGCCTCATTCATTCCCTGACTTGAAGCTTATTTCCCCCAATCTTTCAATCTGCTCACTCTCACATGCCCCAGCTGATGGAACACTCTAACCCTGATGGCCACATCATCTTCCGTCCAATCTATTCTCATGCATCAGTCAGAAGGAGACTTTCTTAAAATGCAAATTGGATCATGTCACCCCTTGAAAACGCTCACAGCTTCTTGTGTCACCCAGAATGAATGTTAAATTACATAGCCAAGAGACACCCAGTCCCACAGAGCGACATACATATACACTACCACGTGTTCACACACGCACATACACACATGTGCATGTGATCACACACAGGCATGTACATACATGGAAACATGCGTCTAGGCACACACATCATATACACGTATACACAGCATACACATAATTATCCACATCCCTACAAGCACGTGAAAAGTGGCACACAGGTGCACACACACTCATGAATACACATACATGCAGGCAGTCATGTGCATATATGTACACAGACACACACATACAAACATGAATAATACACATCTGAACACATACACAGGCAGAGACATGTGCCTTTGCACATATATATAGTTTCGGGCACACATGACTAAACATACACTCACATGCACACAAATAAGCACGTGCAGATGCACACGCATACATACACACAGATGCGTACACACAGTAAAAAAGTAATTATGTTGGCCTCATTGCTGTATCTGGGAGGTCCTGCACAACTGGGGCCTATGTGTGTAGATACACATATGAATATGCCCCCCTGTGTGTGTGTGTGTGTGTGTGTGTGTGTGTGTGTGTGCATGAATGTGTGAATGTGTCCCTGTTTTGTATGCTTTTGTGTAAATGAGCATATGTGTGTCCTATGTGACATATTTGTGAGTACATGTGCATATGTTATATGCAAGTGTGTGCATATAAACATGTGCCTTGGTCTTTGTGCTGCTTCTCTTTCCTTGAATGCTTGCCCTGAACGTCACCATGCCTAGTTCCCTCCTGTCCCCTACTGACTTCCCCTTTTAACCTATAATGGCTCCACTTATGCCCATTTTGCCCTGCTACTAACTCACTTCTTTGTTTTCATGAAAACTAATTCATACTCGGGTGTGATGACAAGTTGCTTCTATTCAAAGACAATTTTTATTTTTAAGCTTTAAAGGTTAAAAACAAACAAAAATAGCCGATAGTGGCTTCTGTGCTCCTAGTAAGGTTGAGGACTGTCCTGAGTCCCTGAAACTGCTCTCCATACACAGCTGTCACTCTGTCTTGGTAGGAGCTAAGATCCCACTCCTGAATGAGACAGTCTACGTGGCTTTTTGGATTGTGCCCATCCTTGTCACCTCATTCCCCTCCCCCATCCACCATTTTTCCCAAGATAAATCAGCCAGGTCAGCCACCACATTTTGATGAAAAAGAAACAAGTTAGTCTTTTGACTTGACAAAGTCTGCCTTTCTAGGGGTAGAGGGGCTGGGGCAGTCAGGAGCATGTGGGATTGGTGCTGCAGGGGCCAAGACAAGGCTCGTTTTGTGTTCTGGGACAAAGATAAAGTGTCCTGGCAAGATGGGGCCAGGGCCTTTCCAGCGCCAGCTCTGGCAGACGGGATTGGCTGGCAGTGTGTCAACTCACCCCGTGTGACTGGATGGTCCAGCTTCCCACCACCTCCTCCCCTCTTGTAAGTAAACAATTGAGAGCGGTGAGACAGTCGTGAAAGTAAGCAGTTGGTCCTTCCTGGACACCTGGCATGCCCAGGCATGGACATCCTCAGATCCTGCAGACTGGGACTTGCCAGGTCAGGAGCCTTAATTTGTTGCATCCATGGCCTTGGGAGAGGTAAAGCTGGCCTCAGTTCTGGGTCAGGTGTCTGGCTACCATTGGAAAGATAGCATAGCTGCAGGACAATTCCAGCCGTATGGATTCAGTGACGTGTTGTCTAATAACAACAAGGCACAAGCTGGATGCAGAGAGGCCTCTCAGGCTTCAGGATTCTGCTCTACATCTGGTGAATCATCTGATTCTCAATGTCACCCCTGTACAGAAAGCAGGGTGCTCATTCCTACTGAGTTAGCAACTGAAACTCTGGGGAGGAATGACTGGCAAGGTGGTGGATGGTGTAGGGTAACATCTGAGTAAGGTGGTAAGAAAATCTCCATTGAGGAAACGTTTGAGAGTTAGCGTGCTGGGTGACACCTCTGGCCCTGTACACCCTCCTGCAGAGAACGCCCCTCCCCCACCTCCAGATAATGGACTTTGTCTTTTATGGCAACCTAACCTAGAGCAGGAAGAAATTCACTTTTCACTGGGGAAACTTGTATGCTGTTTATAATCTTTTTCTATGTGGGAGTTTTTTTGTTTGTTTGTCTGTCTGTTTTGGTTTTGTTGGTTTGTTTGTTTGCTTGCTTTTGTTTTTGTTTTGTTTTGCTTTGTTTTGAGTTTTGAGACAGGGTTTCTCTGTGTAGCCCTACAGGGTATCATTCTGTAGATCAGGCTGGCTTCAAAATCAGAGATTCACCTGCCTTTGCCTCCTGAGTTCTGGGATTAAAGGCGTGTGGAAGATTTTTAAGTAGCTGTATTTGGCTCTATGGCGTAGTCACTGGCCAGGTCTTTGTTGTACTCTCCTGGTTGTCAGACACTGAGGAGAAAGGTAGAAGAGGTCCTGGCCTCCAGGAGCTGAAATTCAGCCCAAAGCTCTGGATCTTGGTTGCACAGCAGAATCATTTGGGGGAATGGTGACCATTTTTAATGGCTGTGTCATGTGCGAGGGCCATGGGACTTTAAACAGAGTGATTCTAGGGGCCAGCTTTGCTGAGAACTGGAGTGTGAGGAAGAAAAGAAGTAAATGACCACCTAGAAAAAGAAATTGGTCTAGGGAAGGGAATCCATAAAAAATGGGGCTGTTGCAACATAGTTCAGCTCCTGGGATCACAGGTGAGGAGCCTATAGCAGGAGGAACCCATAGAAGCTCCTGAATATATTATGGAAAATTAGGGGGCATGAGCCCAGGCCAGGAGGACAGAAAGAGCCAAAGCAGGAGGAGAGTGGGCTGATGTGTGCTGACTTCTAGTAAGGCAGCATATTGCTGGAAATTCACAGGTAGACCAGAAGGCCCAGAGGTGGCCTACAGTTACCCAAGTTGGAAAGGAGCTCACACTGCCTCAAGGTCCATCCTATCTTTACCCTGTAAGCCAGATATCGAGGAAGGCCTAGGTTAGTATATTCAAAGGCTGACCCCCAGGACTCCTCCTACCCACCCTGTCCCCAAGCCAGCCCCAGCTCACATGGCTGTGTCATGTACAGAGAAATGAACAGAGAGAGATAAGCAAGGAAGTCAAGGGTTTTAGAAAGTCTGCCGTTGCTATACAGATCTGGTCTTTGAGAGGCCCAGAACTAGGAAGTGCTCTGACCTCACAAACATGGTATACAGGGCCACATGCCTCGTTGACTAGCCTATAAGGAAGTCATGAGCTCTGAGCATGGCCTGGATTCTGAAGCACCTTGCTTAACACAAATCCATAGTCTCCAACAGTAAGTGGTACCTTTGAAAATTGTTTTGGCAATTTGAGGTAGAATTGTGTTCCGATGACACAGACCTCGTTCTTTTTTATGAGGAATCTAGAAGCTGTGTTCTGTGTACCAAGCACTAAGATGCTGGGCCACACTATCTGTTAGAAGGGTGGGTTGCCTTGGAGTTTTAGATTGTAATGTTGGTAAGGGTTGTGTTTTAAAATGTTGAATTAAAATATGAATCTGTGTTCGCACATTCTGTTTGTAATAGGATTTTAGGGCATTATGCTAAAATATGTTACTGCATTGGAATGTAGTGTCATTGTATTTTGTTAGTATGGTGTGTGTAAACTTAAAATCAACAGGAAGCTCATGGAACTGTGGGAGTTTTGACAGGAGCAGAGCAATGCTGGCTTGAATGTCAGGGACAAGATTTGGGCTCAGTTTTGACAATGGCTCCTCTGAACTTCATCTTTGTGGAGCCCACTATTCCAGCAAGGGTTGCTGGGCAGTGTTGCCTGTAGGTCCTCTTTCCTTCTGCTATGGATAGGGCTCTGGTCTAGGATTCTCATCTCACTCTTTGCCTCCTGAGGAGAGGAGGCTCTTTACCCAGGAGATTGATCTCATCTGGGAACAACTGACTTCCTGCAAGTAAATAGCTTCTTCACTGACAGAAAAAGGATGAGGATCAAGTGGCTGGGCTGAGAGAACTGTAGACCTCACAGGTGAGAGTCTGGGACTGGCAACCCACTGCTCACTTCCTGTTTGGGCAGGAACCAAGCTCTCCCCTAACAGTCTTTGTGGCCGCCACTGCTGACCATGCTGCTGTCCAGTAATAGCAGGAACTTCTGAATTCTGATTGCCTAGTACCACACCCCAGGGCCCAGTGTGATCCTATTACTCTTGAGTTCTCCATTCTTGTGTGGGTCAGGCTCCTTTAGAACAGGCTGTACACAAGTGGTTTGAGCCAAAAATATTCTGAGCTTCCCCATACCAACTCTCATAGCTTCTTACTCACTGGAAACCAGAGCAAGTCATGCCAAGGCAGCCTGGGAGTATCCACAGGGGCCCTGCTGGCTGGACACCTTGCATACTGCAACTGTCTGACAGCACAAGCCATCTGTAGCCCAAGACTACAGATTGAAAAGCTAATGTCCATGAGATCTTGCCTTGGTCTGTTTTGTAGTCATAATAGTTTATTTACACTAGGGTTCTAAAGTGGGGGAAGGTCAAGAATATGAGAAGAATCTCTGCTAGACTTCTTGGGAGGGCTTGATGGTCCACCCATGGAGACAAAAGGGAGGAAATGGGGTATGCCAGTTACTTTTATGTCAACTTGACACAAACTAGGGTCATCTGAGACAGGGAATCTCAACTGAGAAAATGCCTCTGTAAGATCAGACTATAGGCAAGCCTGAAGGACATTTTTTTAATTAGTAATTGATGGGGGAGGGCCCAGCCCATTGTGGGTGGTCCATCCCTGGGCTGGTGGTCCTGGATTCTAAAAGAAAGCAGGCTGAGCAAGCTGTGAGGACCAAGCCATTAAGCAGTACTCCTCCATGGCCTTTGCATCAACTCCTGCCTCCAGGTTCCTGCCCTGTCTGAGTTCCTGTCCTAACTTCACCTAAACAGACTATGACTCTTAAAAATCTCCTGAATGGATTTGTAAGCTGGATAAACCCTCCCCTCCCCAAGTTGCTTTGGTCATGGTGTTTCAGCATAGCAATGACCCTGACTAACACAGGGGTTTATGCAGAAGAGACAGGGCAAGGGAGGCCACCCTCTTTTTAGCAATCTGCTCTAATAGCAACTAACGCTCTCTTGTGGCAACTGCTCTAATCCCTTCAGGAAGCAGGGCCCAAACACCTCTTCGAGGCTCCATCAAATCTCAGTATGTCACAACGGGGGCTAACCCATTAACCTGAACTTTGATAGAAACAGACCATAACAGTGTTCTTGCGCAAGCCACTTCCTGGCAGGCTCAGAGTCTTTCATTGAAAAATGATGTGATGGCCGTGACCTCATTGAACTAGAGACATACTTGCACTATGTGTAGCTCAACGCCTATCAACCGACAAGGACCCTGAGCCCGGAAAGGTTAAAGCTGCCCAGACCCAGGTAGCCCCCAACATTCTTCTAATGTTGGAGAATGAGACTCATGTGATATGTTCATTCTTAAATGAAAGGAAAAGTCTAAGGAAAAAGGAACAGGAATTGGAGCAGTTTTTTGTGGAAACTGGAAGCAGACAGAATGGGTTTTAGTAAATCAAATCTCTTGATACTTTTTCTTAAATTTTGTATTTGAGATTACATAATTACGTTTTTCCCTTCCTTTTCCTCTCTCCAAACCCTTCCTTGCTCTACTTTAAATTTATGGCCTCTCATTTTGTATAAACATATATGTTCCTAAATATAACCTGTTGAGTTCATATGAAGTTGTTTGGATGTATGTCTGCAGGGCTAACCACTTGGTATTTGGCAACCTCTGCCAGCTTTCCTCAGTTGCCTATAGTTCTTTGTGTCTGTCTGAGCCTGCCTGGGCTTTTTCCCATCTGGTTTGGCATGCCTACAGAGGACCAGGCCCTTTTACATCAATCACTGGTCAAGAAACTGCCCCATACGCCAGTCTGATGGGGGCATTTTCTCAGTTGAGGCTTCCTCTTCTCAGATAACTCTAACTAAGAAGGGAGTGAGCCATTCCTAGTTCTTGCCCTCAGGACTCACATTCAAAAGGTGAGCTCTGCCATTTGCTGCATGTGTATGTAAAAGTGTCACATCTTCTCAGCTAATTGACATTTTAAAAATAAATATATAATGTTCCTCTTTGTCTCTTAAAGTCACAATTGATTTAAAGGTCATTTTATATGACAGTGTAGTCACCCCAGATTTCTCTTGGTTACCCTTTCCATGAAATACCTTCTCCATCACTTCACTTTCGTCCTATGAATATTGCTGGATCTAAGGGAAAATTTTTATAGACACCAGATAGTTGGATTTTATCTTAATTTAATTCATTCACCAGTTTATGCCGTTGAGCATGTATGATGTGTGTGTGTTTGCATTCGTGCATGTGTGATTGCCATTGTGTGTGTATGGAAACCAGAGGATGGCCTCAGGTGTCAGTCCTCAACCCCACCTTGCCAAAGAGAGTGTTTTTCTTTTCTTTGTTTTTTTGGGGGGAGGAGGGATTCGAGACAGGGTTTCTCTGTGGCTTTGGAGGCTATCCTGGAACTAGGTCTTGTAGACCAGGTTGGTCTCGAACTCACGGAGATCTGCCTGCCTCTGCCTCCCAAATGCTGGGATTAAAGGTGTGCACCACCACGCCTGGCTGAGAGTGTTTTTCTTGTGTTGTTTGGTTCTGTATACACTGGCCGATTGGCCCCTTGAGAGTCCTGAGAGTCAGCTGCACCTCTGTCTTGCTACAGGACTGGGATTACAGAGCATGTCACTGCCTGGCTTTATGTGGGTCCTGAGGACTTGAACCCAATCCTTGTGTTTGTATGGCAAGTGCTTTACCCACTGAGCCTTCTGTTAGGAATAAAGAATAATGGGTTGGGACCACAGGTGGCAGGGCGCCTGGTCCGGGACAGGGGATAGATGGCGTGTGGATGGGGAATCAGAGACGTGAGACCAGACTTATATTGAAAGTTTTATTGAGGGGGAGGTAAGAAAGTAAGGCAGAGAGACAGAGGACAGAAGAGAAGAGGGGGACAGGAAAAGTCCTGTCTGCCCCTGGGGAACAGCAGGAAAAAGAGCGAAAGTGGGTGGGGGTCTTTTTTAAAAGGATCCTTTGCATCTTTGTGCAGACTACCTATCCATGGACCCCTGGGCTGACCAGGGTACTGCCTGAGTGCATTCTGCCAGGTGACAGGGCAGGCCAGCATAATGCCTGAATCCTTACACTTTTGACTGAGAAGTTCAATCCATATACATTTAAATGAGTTACTGATACTTACTTTTGCTATTTTGTTACTTGTTTCTACATCTTCCAGTATTTTGCCCTTCACTCCCTCTTCTACCACTTCTGCATTTTTCTGTTTTTTTTTTTTTTTGTAGTTCTGTTTTCATTTCCTTCTTATTTTCTTTTGTGTATTTTGATACCCCCACTTTAATGTTCGTTCTCTGAGACAAGGTCTCACTTGGGGCTTGGAACATCTATAGGAAGACCAGGCTAGGCTGGAACTTGCAGTGATCCTCCTGCCTCTTTCTGGGAACTGAGGTTACTGGTGCTTGCCACCATGCCCAGACAATGATGCACCCAGTCCTTTAAAATAAGTGTGTATTGGGATCTTTCCTTAATTTGGAGCCAAGATCATTCTTTCTCTTTTCTTAGTAAACAAAGCCAGGTCTAGCTGTCTGTCCTGGTCTATTTCTCCCATGTGGCTGTGTTACTGAATGATGCCTAGGGGTTCCCCATGGTCTTTTAGTTTCTTTTGCTATACTACATACCGATCCTGATCAAAGCTACTATTTTACTTTCCTTGATTTCTAAGAACTTTTCAGGATATACTTTAAATGCTTCCACTTAGAGTCTCATGCAGCTTTACATAGCTTTATCTCATTGTTTGGGACACAACAGTCACCAGTCAGTATTTCCTACTTTTAAATCTTTGTCTTTTCAAGACATTCAATGTAGGGTAGTGGCTATTATCCTCACATAGCTTAGATTTTGGTCAGTAGTCACAAAGTTATTAAAGTAAAACAGTGATGCAGACAATTATCAAACAACTGCTAATAGGACTCAAAACATTTGTGTTTTACTTCCACAAGCCAACACTCAACAATATAGCAAAACAACAATAACCGGCATCCTCCAAGAAACCCCCTATTGACCAAGTTAAACTAATAAGAAGTGCTTTCCCAACTGCTACTTTCAAGGAGTTGAAAACAGTTATTGTAGAATAAAGCTATAAAGATTCAAGCTAATATTTCAATGGAAATTCCTAGGAGACTTTTGCAGTCTGGTGAAATGAGAGGAATTTATTTGGTCATGTCATTGAATTATTTTATAGAAAACTTCAGGTCCTGCTGTGCTCTCTCTGAGAAACATAATGTTTCAGTGGCCACACACAGCCATACAAGCATGGCCCAGACCTCTCCATAAACTAATATTCACTTTTGTAATATATTAACATAGTTAATACTCACATATTCATTCTTTAAAATGAAAATAACATTAGAGAAAAATAGGAAACATTCTTATTATTTTTTAAGGTTATAACAATAATTACATAATTTCCCCTTCCCTTTCTTCCCTCTAACCCCTCCTCTAACCCTCTTGATCTCTTTCAAATTCTTGCCCTCGGCTTTGCAGACGCCGCTGTCCCCTGTCGCCTCTTCCTGCAGCCATGGTCAACCCCACCGTGTTCTTCGACATCTCTGCCAATGGCGAGCCCTTGGGCTGCGTCTCCTTCGAGCTATTTGCAGACAAAGTTCCAAAGACAGCAGAAAACTTTTGAGCTCTGAGCACTGGAGAGAAAGGATTTGGATATAAGGGTTCCTCCTTTCACAGAATTATCCCAGGATTCATGTGTCAGGGTGATGACTTCACACGCCATAATGGCACTGGCGGCAGGTCCATTTACGGAGAGAAATTTGAGGATGAGAACTTCATCCTGAAGCATACAGGTCCTGGCATCTTGTCCATGGCAAATGCTGGACCAAACACAAATGGTTCCCAGTTTTTTATCTGCACCGCCAAGACTGAGTGGCTGGATGGCAAACATGTGGTCTTTGGGAAGGTGAAAGAAGGCATGAACATTGTGGAAGCCATAGAGCGTTTCGGGTCCAGGAATGGCAAGACCAGCAAGAAGATCACCATTTCCAACTGTGGGCAACTCTAATTCTTTTGACTTTCGGGCTTCTTACCTACCAGACCATTCCTTGTGTAGCTCAGGAGAGCATTCCCACTCCATCTGCTCAATGCCCTGTAATCTCTGCTCTCACTGAAATTCTTTGGGTTCCATATTTTCCTCATTCCCCTCCAAGTCTAGCTGGATGGCAGAGTTAAGTTTATGATTGTGAAATAAAAACTAAGTAAGAAAAAAAAATTCTTGCCCTCTTTTCTTTAATTGTTGATATATATATGCATATCTTAGTATATACAAATACAATCTGATCAGTCTGGTCTGTATAATGTTACTTGCATGGATATATTTTCAGGGATGACCATTTGGCATTGGATAAATACTTGGTGCATTCTTCCCTGGGGAAAACTATTTCTCCCACTTTCAGTATTCTTGAGTTGCCTGCAGTTCTTTGTCTAAGGTTGAGGCATCATGATACTCTGTCTTCCATGTTAGTGTGTCTATTGGTGACATCCTTGTCCAGGTCTTAATTAAGTAGCATGTTGGTGAGCCACCCCACACTGACGGTATCTGATCTCACCTGTTGATGGACATTTCAAATATGCTCTGCCCGTATTTATAAACAGCCATAGAGTTCTATGACCTGTCAGACTACAGATATTTCTTCATGGTTTTCACAGGGATTATACATATCTCAACTTCTTATAATGTAACTCTCACCCTCTGTGAGATCTTATAACTGAATGTGGGAGTTGGGAAAAAAATCTCGTAGCAGCAAAAGGTTGCTGAATGTTTAACACTGAAGCATCATTCAATATCAAATGTGGAATGAATCTGAAGTTTCAGGCCACCTTCACCCATGTTGCGTCTTAAACTTCATGGAAGTCTTGGTTCTGAACATACATGTGCACTTTGTACTGCACATGCCATGGTGCAAAAGTAGCACTGAAGTCCTCGGCTTCTGCCCAGGGTCACAGATGGCTTATTATGGATGCCTTCCACAGTCTTTGGCCACAAGCATCTGTGGCCTATTGTGTGTCCTGCTCTTGTTTCTTTAGCAGAGCCCGTGGGTAGTCTTTGAGAGAGATCAGAGTAAAGATAAACAGAGAGTGACTTGCAAGTGGCATCTCGGCACATTGGCGTGTTGTGAGTAAGGTGTGCAGGCAGAAAACCGGCTGCAGGACAGCTATCTTGTCTAGTCCAATACAGCAGCTGCAGTAGGAAAACACTGAAGCTGAGCTCAACAGAGGCCAGAGAACTTTTCCTACTGTTTTGAAAGTGGCTGTGTGTGTGTGTGTGTGTGTGTGTGTGTGTGTGTGTGTGTGTGTGTGTGTGTACATATGCATATATAAACCTTAGGCTGTCATCCAGAGCTTCTGTATCAATTCATCCTGTTCCTGAGCATGTTAGTTTGATGCTTCCATAAAGGAATGCGATGAGACCTTGAGGTTTTCTAGTTTGCAAAAGCAAACTGGCAGAGGCAACACACTAGAAATGCATTGGTGTGGACAACCTACTGGCATGATGTTCGTTGAGGGAGGTGCTAGAGATGAGATCCAGAAAGACCACAGAAAAGGTGTGGCTTCTGAGCACACAGAAAAAGAAGGAAGAAGCCAGGAGAGAAATGGGGAAGGAATAAGAGCTTGGAGTAGAAAATCTGTTTTGTCTTGGGTCCTGTTGAAAGGGAGGCAGAGAACATGGAGCAGAGTCAGAACAAGCAGTTTACCCCCTATTCTGATGAGGGTAGGAACTTAAGAAGGGTATGAGGAGGAGACTTGTCACTTTCTTTGAAAGGTTGCTGTTGTAATGAAGCCTAGAGCTGGAGCAAATATACCAAGGAAGGAACTATGTAGATACCCGGGCAAGCGAGATAGCCAGAGTGTTGGAATCAGGAGCAGCATTTGGCAAGAATTAGGAGGCTGAGATTTAATAGAAGAGATTGGCAGGTGCCTGAGGGCTTTCAGAAGAGAGCCCAGGGAAGGCCTGACTGAATAAACCAAGTCTTGCCCCAAGAAAGGGAAATGCTCTGGCTTCACCAGCTTCCTCCTTCCCAGGAAAGGAGATATGTTGTTTTTCTCTAGGCTTAGCTGAGACAATATCTTTGAGGCCGATACTTTTCAAATGGGAACCATAGAGAAAAACCAGGAAACTGGGGCACAAGGGAGGAATGTGACCAAGAACTTGCTCCCTGTAGTGCAGTGAGTCAGTTCCCTCTGACACTGAAGTGTCAGCATTTTTAGTGTGTCTCAGAATAGAGAATTCCAGAGTCAAGCTCATCTGCCCAGTGTCCTGACCCCGCTGGTTCACAGTGTGAGGATGTGTAGGCCGCTGCTCTTCTCTGAACCTGTGTTCTCATCTGTCCCACAGAGGTGACAATAGTCCTGAAACACTGGTTAGGACGAGCTGCACAAAGTCCTCTGCAGGACTCCTGTTCATTTTAAGTGTTCCCTACCGACATTTCTAATGATATTAGGATAATTGTGATAGCTCTACTCTTCTTTTTCCTTTTCCATTTTTATTGATTCTTTGGGAATTTCACACAATGCACCCCAATCCCACTCATCTCCTAGTCCCTCCATATCCACCATTCACTATGGTAGCTACACCCCCCACCCCCGCATGCACCAAGGAAAGCTAAAAAGGAACAAATATAAGATAAAAAACAAAAATTAAAGTAAGAAAAACACCTCTTCTCTTCGTCTTTCCCACCTCCCAATCCCCTCTTCATTCATATTAGTGGCATTGGGAGCTACTGTGTATCATTTAGTATACACTTTTGTCCAAACAGCTTTACTTGCAAATCTTCATTGTATGATGAGTTGTTGGTCAGGTTCAAGGCCTCTGGCTTTGGCACACCATCAATACTGGACCCCTGGAGATCCTGCAGCTATGGTTCCACAGGACCAGTTCCTTCACACCCTCTAACAGATCATAAATGGAGTAGATGTTGGGGTGTGCCAACTCCAAGTCCTGGATGTGTACCTGGGTGGTAGCTGAGTTGGTTAGTCCAGGCTGCTAAGACCACTCCTCTCAGGTGAGGGTGGAGCCAGTTCCCCCAGGCCCATGGTGAGGGATAGGTTGAGCTTTCCCAAGTATGGACGGGCTAGCTCTCCTGTTAGGGGTGGGGTCAGCTTTCCTGTGCAGGGGTCTTTACGGTCCATTATCCCAGGGCTGGGGGAGGATCAGGGTCAGCTCTCCTGTGTGTGTGTCGGGGGAGCCTGTCACTCTGGGCCAGTGAGGGGTGGTGGCCGGCTCAGCAAGGCCCTTGTACTTCAAGAGTTTTGCATGGGCCCCTGTGGTAACACGGGCACCAGATATCTACACAGATCCAAGATGCTGCAAGACTACAGACCCAGAGGTGGTCATTGGCAGAAGCTTGGAACTGAATGTCACCATGGCCCCAGGTGGCAGCACAGGCCTCTCAAATCTGGATGGGCTCAGCAGCAGTGTGGTCCCTGAGTTCCAACATGGCACTGAGTGACAGTTCAAATCCCAGGCAGTAGATCTTCCAGATGGCAACAGGAGCCATGGACCTGACCACAGACTCTGGATGTGCCAGGGCCACAGACCTGGAAATGGCACCAAGCCACAGCTTAGGTCCTGGCATCAGTATGGCCCTGGGTGGCAGTGCTGGCCACCCGGATTGAGGACACCAACATGGCCTCAGGTGTTAGCTGGGGCATCTGCATTGTCTTTGGTGGTAAATGGTATAGTGTCCCACAACCAGGAGACTTCAACAGCTGGGTCCCGTCCAGCTTATACATCTGGTCCTTGTTTGGAAGCATGTGGATTAAGAAATGGCAGGTAGAAAAATTATAGATGCTAAAGAAAAGGCAGAGACACAAGATAGAATCAGGAGGGCTTCCCAGTGAAAAGCCCCAAGTTTATCATACACCGCCTTTATATATCCCAAGTCAAAAGTGGGGGAAGGCAAAGAGACTTTCTTACCAAGATACAAGGAATAAGCAAGTGTAATTACCTTCTCCATACTCAATACATCAAGTAACCACACCTTAAACCAAGTATCCTGTTGTCAAGGTAAGATAGCCATTAGTTTTGCCACACCTCAGGCCAAACATTCTGTTGTTTAACCTTGAGAGAGCAAGAGTGGGTTTGAACTCTCTGACCTTAAGTCAAGATGAAGCAGAGCCATCTCTGTGGGCCCCGACAAACTGGAACCTCAGACATTGATGCAGGCCCTGGCTACAGTGGGGCCACAGACACAGACATGGCGCTAGGCAGCAATTCAGGCCCTGACAACATGATGGCCATGGGTGGCAGCGCAAACCAATGAGGTTGTCATGGTCCTGGAAGTGACATGTCCTTCAGAATCCAAAATGGCCTCAGATGGTGGCCCCGAGGCAGGGGTCTTTGGTGGCAATGTGGACCATGAATATCACCATAGAGCCAGGTTGCAGAAGAACCATAGGTTCAAACATGGTTTTGACATCCCTAGCCTGGATGTCACCTGGCCCCATGTGGCTACACAGGCCATTCAGATTTGCAGTGCACCAGCTGCAAGGTGGGTGGCCCTCGGACAGCAGCATGATCTTGGGCATCTGCCTGGCCTTCAATAGTACTAAGAGCCATGGATGTTACCATGGATGTAGTAACATGGATGTTACTACAGCAGGGTCACAGACCCAGACATGGCCCCAGGCTACAGCTCAACCCAGGAGGCATCATTGTCCAGGGTTGCTGTGCTGGACACTCAGATCTGCATGGCCATGGCAGCTGCATGACCTTCAGACATGGACATGACCTCAGGTTTCAATTCAGACCCTGAGTTTCTACACTGCCTTCCATGATAGCAGGAACCATGAGTATGGACACAGTTTCCTGCCACGGTAGGGCCATGAACCCCAGACATGGCCCTTGGCTGCAGCCCAGGTCCAGATGTCTCCATGGCTCCAGGTGGTAGGTATCTCTACTGTTGAACAAGGGATCCTGTACTTAGTTTGCGACACCTTCAGAGCCCCAGACTCTAGTCCTGTGTTCAAGAATGTCAGGTAGGTCCCTTTTTCCTGTTTTCTCCATCTTAGTCCTAAAGTTCACCTGTACCCAGGCTCTGAGGGGTGTCCTCATCAAAATGCAATGCCAGGGATGAAAGGGAAGGACAGTAACAGGGAGAATGGAGAGAACTGGCACTCATGCTTCATAGACAGATGACAATGTCCTTAAGGTTGGCTTGGAGTTACATGTGCCACAGTGACAGGAACTTTGATTGTAAGCTGCTGACCTCAGGGCATGGGAGGAGAGTGTCTCTAGGGTCCCCATCCCCCTGCCAGGAGTGGGGCAGGAAAGAGGCTGCTGCTCTGAAGGCTCTGTCACAAAGCACCCGGTGGTAGGTTACTGGTTACCACCTAAGCCAAGCCCTTGATCTGCATGTTTGAGGAAACCCTTTGTTCCTTTCAAATCTCTATTCTCTCAGCTGGCTGGTACAGTGACTGGAACAGTCAGGGTGCTTTTTTTTCTTTCTTTCTTTCTTCCTTTTCTCTTTGGATTTTTAAAAATAACTGGCTTGTAAGTTCAGACAGAATTGGGTTCCAGGCTTGGTCCAGGGCCAGGAACTTCTGCATCTTTTTAACCCCCTCAAAGGCCTCGTAAAGAGGGAGAACCTGAAGACTAATGGGGCAGGGGAGGACATACAGAGGTGGCCTGTAGCTCAGAGTCTCATATAGTGAGTTGGACAGCATGGTGAACAGGGTGTACACACCCTATGATAATAGGGAAGGGTTTGACAGACACAGGTGGTGAATGAATTTGCCATCTACAATAAATTAGGAAAAGTAGTTTGTTTCGTATACTGGCAAGAGGGCAGCAGTCTGAGGCACAGTTAGAGTCCTGCCTATAACATACTGTTGGAAGGCAATGTCTCCATTTAGAGAAGCACTTTGGGTTAGGATGAATGTCTTGTGTGCAATTTCCTAGAATGTACTTCATGACATGAAAAAGGAATGTAGCTCAGATTGGCTGACGTACAGTCTAGGAGGTTAACATGAGTCGCCACACACATAATTTCCAGTTTTGTGATCTCTGGCGTGCAAATAAGGTCTATGCAAATTGTGGTCATGCAAACATGGGCAGTCCTGGCTGGTTAAGGTTCCATCCTGGCCAAAAGTTTTGATCATAGGGCATTTGGCTCTGCGGTATGCAACATTTCAAGACTAGCGGTTAGGCATTCCTGGAACATGCTTGTGACGATTCCTTAATTGGGACTAGGCTCCATTTTCTGGTCTCCAATCAATGGCCTTCCATCCACAAAAGACACGGAAAGAACGGCGGGGATTCCTATGCTGTCTGATCTCCAAGTACTCCATCTCTTTTTGGAGCTCAATTTTCTTTGATATAAAGCCAGAGGCCCCGGGAGAGATGGCTGTTTTGTGGGTTCACGCCTGACATTGTTCATCACTTTCCAAGTGCACTTTGGATTCTCAGGTCTCTGAGAATGCTTTTCAACACAGTGCTTCAGTTATCTACTACCAACTGTATTTGGCCTTCAATGAGACCCTTTTTCCCATCCCAAGACAAGTTATCTATCTCCAAGGGACAAACGGGATATGCAGTAAACATCTTTTGAGTGAATGGGCTATTGTTTTTAGCTCTTATTACATGCCAGGGCTGTTTTAAAAATTGTCTTAACAGTGAAAAACAAAAGTTCTTGACCTTAATTAATATAATGTATATGGGAGATGGGCTGCAAACAAATAAGGAACAAAAATACATTGAATGCTAGGTCATGAGCAGTTCTAACAAGTGAAAAAACAAAGCAAAAGAAAGTATCATTGGCCAAGGCACGTTGCAGGTAAGAAGTCAGGAAAGCCCTCTAAGGCAGGAAATATGGGAAGCAGAAGTCAACAAATTGACAGTCTCCTGGGAGCCCTCTAGATTTTTGGTCTAACTTGGTCTGACTGTAAGATTTCAATCTTTTTTTTTTCTATTGGCATAATTGATTTTTTATTAATTTATTTTTTACATCCAATCCCAGTTCCCCCTCCCTCCTTTCCTCCCACTTCCTCCACTGCCCCCTCCTCCCATCTGCTCCACAGAGAGGGTCAGGCCTCCCATAGGAAGTCTACAAAGTCTGTCTCATCATGTCGTTGAGGCAGGACCAAGGCACCTCTCCACCCCCACACCCCATGTCTAGGCTGGGCAAGGTATCTCTCCATGTAAAAATGGGCTCCACTAAGTCAGTTTGTACATTGGTGTTAGATCTTGGATCCACTGCCAGTGGCCTCATTGTCCCAGTCACACCATTGTCATCTATATTAAGTTTGGTCTTATGCAGGTTCCCCATTTGTCAGACGTGAGTCAGTGATCTCTCACTAGCTCGGGTCAGCTGATGCTGTGGGTTTCCCATCATGGTCTCGACTCCTTTGTTCATGTATCGCTCTTCCCTCACTTCAGTTTATATTCCAGGAGCTTGACCCATTGGTTAGTTGTGGATTTCTACAGCTGCTTCATCTGTTTCTGGAAGAGGGTTCAAGCTTCTCTAGGGTTATGGATTGTAGACTGGGTAAGATTTCAGTCTTTTAAGAAAAGACCTAGAGTTCTAGGAAAGACTAGTTACTCTTCTATTGCTGTTACAAAGTGCCATGACAAATCAACTTAGAAAATAAAATTTAATTGGGAGATCAGAGTTCCAGAAGACTGGAGTCCATGACCACCATGGTGGGAGCATGGCACATGGGACAGAAGCTAAAAGCTCACATCTGATCTGTAAGAACAAGGCAGTGGTGTGGCGGGAGAGAAAGAGAGAGAAACTGGGAATGGTTTGGGCTTTTGAACCTCAACTTCCACCCCTAGTAACAAACCTTTTCCAACAAGACTACATCTTCTAATCCTTCCCAGACAGTTTCAACAACTGGGGACCAAGCATTCAAATATATGAGTTTATGAAGACCACTCTCATTCAAGCCACGAGACCTAGGAATCTAAGAATCTGTAACAAAATTATGGATTTCCACTGCTCCCATATTGAATGACTGTGGTTACACTGTTCTTTGTAACCCTGAGATCCTAAGATTGACTGGAGCGCTGGTGCTTAAATACACCAGGAAACACTGTCTACCCTCTTCCCCTTACTCCTAGGAAATAGGTTCTGAAAATCCAGTTTATTTTGTTTTCTATTTAAAAATAGATTAAAGAAAAAAAAAACAGTCAAAAACATCCATTCTGTTCTAAGAGTCACAGTAAACTTTAGGCAGCACAGGCGTTCTTGTGTTCACAGATAAGCTCCTGGGGAGCCCAGAATGTCGGCACACAGGGTTGTTCCTTCAAGGGAAGGAATGCTATACCTGTTACTCACCCAAAAAGCTGGGAGCGAATGTGAATTCTCTCCCACTGTCCTTTGTGTTATATTTGTGACCACACCCTTTCCCAGACCCTTATCATAAATTTGTTTTGTTGTTGGTTTTTGTTTTTTTGTGGTTTTTTTCAATCTATAGAACCTCTCTTAATGGAAGGTGTCACATGTACTTCACAAAGAGTTTCAATGTAGTCACATCTGATCTTTATTTAGCTTACTTTATTCCTAAAGAAGATCTATGTATGCTTTATTGTGAACGCTGGATTGAGTTAATTATCACCAAGAACATTTCACCAAACTGTGATGTGTTTAAATATGCTTAAAATAAACCACTTGGGGTCAGACTCCCAAGGTTTGAAACAGCCTTGGCTACTTAGCTGTGTTAAACAGAACCGCCTTTTTGCCTCCCACGGATCATCACTCTGATGGACTTGGAGGTTGCAGAGACCCCACAACTTGGAGACGGTAAGAAAATTCTTCTTTAAATAGAAGCTTCGGATAGGAACTCAGTACTCTCAACCAGGAGCCCCAACTGTAAGAGTGAAATAACATGGCTTCTTCTCAGTCCTCCAAACAAAGCATTTTATACAATTATTGAGGTGTCTTTTAGCAAACTCTTCAGAGACTTCATTCAAGTGACTGTAAAACCCTTGGTTTCCTGAACAAGGAACCATAGATGGTGCCAACTGGAGAGGCATAGGAGCTAATGTGACAAGAGCCACGAAAAGGGGAACAAAATCCCTGTCAAATTATGTTTGCAGTCTCGACTGTGGTGATGTACTCTCTGGATCTTCTCCAAGAGGACTGTAAAGAGGAAGATCCTATGGACCCATCTCGGCAGGCGGCTACTATGCCTACATTTAATGAGAGTGATTTAGATACGTATGTTGCCTTCCCTTTTCAAACACCTCAATTTTATAACCATGTACAACAAATATTTGTTCTCATCAATCTGATTCAGAAATTCCATCTCTGCTGCCTCATTTCCAGAGTCTGCTTATAGAAGATGAGGGACATAATGAACAGGAAAATGATTGGATCGAACCTCTCACCATGCCAGCTCTTACAATGCCTGTGATTTTAAATCCTCAAGACCCAAATGTGTATCAACATTACCAATTTACTTTTGAAAATCTGTTGCTGCCAATGGCATGCACGTTCTATTTACTGATACTATATGGGAAAACTTAAGCAGGGATATTGTTCCTCCTTGGGATAATAAGCAAGTATGTGAAACTGCCCAGGACAATACTTGATGTGGAAAGCAAAATAGTATGATGAATGTGATGAACAGGCAGAAAGAAACCGTAGCAACAATGTCCCTATGAATTTCACACCCTTTGGGGAGAGGGACACTACAGTGATGCTCTACTACAGATGAATGGTTTGGCCCAATGGTTTGTTTTTGTTTGTTTGATTTTTTGAGACAGGGTTTCTCTGTGTAACAGTCCTGGCTGTCCTGGAACTCGCTCTATAGACCAGGTTGGCCTCAAACTCACTGAGATCTACCTGTTTCTGCCTCCCAAGTGCTGGTACTAAAGATGTGAGCCACCAACACCCAGCCTGGCCCAGTGTTTTGACCAAGTACACCTGTGCACTGCAAGCCCAGAGCACTGCGCCTGATATGAGAAACTAGACTCTCTGGCCACTAAAATGGAAGGCCAGTGAGCATTGGTCTGAGTTTCCTATTCAAGTTAAGAGGCTGTACATCAGAAAGTAACTCATGGGCAAGGTAACTCATCAGGCAGTTCAAGTTTGCTAGGGCCACCACAGAGTGGAGAGCTGCCACAGCACTAGTAAAACAAGGTGATTTTTCTAACTAGGTAACAGTCACTCAAGATGTTGGCAGCCATCTCATGTGGCACTGGTCTCTGCTGCAACTACCTAAAATACTTTTCAAAAGGGACCTTCCTTTGAATGCAGAAATAAAGGATACTGAAAGAATTAGTGCAAAAAATATCTAGTAATCCACCCCTTGCCTTTGTCCATGACGTCAAAGAGAAAAACACTGGGCTAAGGAATGTCAATCCAAATTTGACAAGGATGGTAAGCCTTTAAACTCCCAAGGGGGCAACCCCCAGCCCCAGAGTCAATGGCAAAATTGACCCAGACTATCAAAAATGAACCAGACTCAAAAGCAATATCCAGTCATTCAGTGCAATGGGACTAAATCCTGTAGCTTTAAGGACAAGATCTTCATCTGAGGATGAACCTCATATGTTGGCCTTATTCTGTTAAAAGCATTCTAGATACTGGGGAAGATTGTTAAGTGACTATCAAGAACAGGGCCAATATCTAGAGGCCCACCTTTACAAGGTGTTGGGGTAAGAGGTTTCTTAAAAAAGTACTAATATCTTAAATTGGACCCATGAAGATTCCTCCTCTGGTACTGTTCAGGCTTTTATTGTCTCCAGACTCTCATATAATCTATGGGGAAGAGATATAGTGTAACAAATGCAAGCAGTGCTTACCATTGCTACAATGAATCATCTGATAATTATAATACAAGAAAGTATAATCCCCCTAATTGGGGCCATTGATCAAAGGCCTTCCATACAGCCTTTAGAAATACAATGGGTCTCTGATGACCCAGTATGGATTTATCAATGGCCCCTTCGTGGGGAAAACTTAAAACAGGCCCAACCTCTAGTGCAGGAACAATTACAGCTAGGACACAGAACCTTTAATCAGTCTCCGGAATTCCCCTGTTTTTGTAATTCATAAAAAGGCAAATTAATAAATTTCCACCATTACATGATCTCAGGGACATAGATGCTACTATGAGAACCATGGTGTCCTTCTGGCAAGGGCTCCCAGCTCCTACTATGATTCCTCAAGGACATTCAGGGTTATTCTTGATTCAGAAGATAGCCTTATCTCTATTCCTTTACATCCTCATTGTAAGGAAGATTTTGCATTCTCTCTTCCCACTTTAAAGTCAGCAGCCAATCAGTGGAAAGTTTTATCAAAAGGGACTTCAAAAAATATAGTCACATTATGTGACTTAAGCTGGCGCTGATTGAATTTCCCAAGTTCTTGGTCATTCATTGGTTTAGTATGTCCTTATCTGCCTGTCACTACTAAAGATATGGCTGTGTTGTTTATGTTACTTTCTAGAGACTTTCAGGTAAACTTTATAAGAAATATAGCAAGTTATTAGTTTATTAAATAATGTTGCTGCTAAAGTGGTAGCTCGTAGAATTATTCCCTTTCTTCCTTATCAATGACTTGTCCTTCCCTCCTCCTCATCACCTAAGGGAATTATATGCCAACAAGGTAACGGTATTATAGAAATTTATGCATGTCATTATTATCTGTAACTTCTTGTTTACAAAAAATTATAGACTTGATAATGGTGGGAAGGACACTACTTAAACAACTTACTGGTAAAGAACCTGCAGAAATCACTATGCCACTAAAAAAAATGTAGGTTGATTATTTGTTTCACACTGATACTGATTGGCAGATAATATTATCATGTTCCCTGGGATCTACAGCTAGTGATTATCCCAAAGATCCCTTTCAAGGTATTTTTCAAGATACCCCATGAGTATTGCCTAAAATTACAGCTAAAAAGTCTTACAGAGATCTCATTTAATGCTTTTACAGATGGCTCTTATGTTTTATAAACAAATTCTATATCCTCCACAAAAAAGACTGTACCCTCCCTAGTTGTCTGAACTCACTGAAATCAATCAGCTTTTATTAGATGTTTCTCAGCCATTGGATATTGTAACTGACTCTGTGTATTGTACTCAACCTGTTTCTCTTTTAGAAACCGCAAGACTTAAACCCAAGCCCACTACTAATGTTATTTCATAATTATTTCTCTCCCTTCAGATGTCTATATGACAACAAGCTCAACCTTTTCCATAATTCATATTCCTGCTCATTCTAATTCTCCAGGACAGTTAGCATCCACTAATGCTCAAGATGATGCATTGGCTGCCTCCTTGCCTCTAGTACCTGCTGTACAGGCCACTCAAAAATCTCAAGAACTTCTTCATCAAAATGAAAAATCATTACAAGTACAATTCTCTTTGCCTCATGAACAAGCACAACGTATCATTTGTGCCTGTCCTTTTTCTTCTTTCACCCCACTGCCCTCTGCTGGTGTAATTAATCCTCAAGGATTAAAATCCAATGCCATTTGGCAAACAGATATCTCAGAATTTAAAATATGTTCATGTAACAGCTGATAACTTTTCTAATATGATTGTTGCTTATGCTCACAAGGATGAAAACATCTTGGATGCCTTCAATCATTTATTATACACTGTTTCCTTTCTAGGACTCTCATTACAACTAAAAACTGATAAGGGTCCCGCTTATACTTGCAAGTGCTTTAAGGAATTTTGCAATATATGGATTATTAATCATGTTACTGAAATCCCTCACAACCCACAGGGTCAAGCTATCATGGAATTGCACCAGCTAATACTTAAATGGCAAATTTTAAAAAGGGAGGGTTATGCACCCACCTAAATCCCTACATACTATGCTACATTTAGCCATGTTTAAAGTTTTTTCACTTTGAAGGATAATGCTTCTTTTGTTGCCCCAAAACATTTTACCCTAAAGGAGACACAGTCTAAAGTATGTGTTAAATATCTAGAAACTAACCAATGGAAATGACCAATTCTTCTAACATCAGGGTGAATATGGTGAATGAGGTCACAGATGGCTCCAAGTCCAGTACCCCTGACCAGGAAGGATAGCACTGACTTGGGGAGACATTAAGACTTTAACTCATTGTCAGGACCTTGGGAAGACAATAAGAACATAACACTATGAGCCCAAAATGATGCTGTTATACTTACTAACTATATTACATGTGAATTTTCAGCTTGTCAATATAGAATCCAAATGTCAGTGGGGAGAAAACACATGCCCGAATAGAAGACAATATGATGTTGTATTGCCACACTGAGGATTGTTTTTATGCCTTTTTTATTACCAGTAGCAGGCATGATTACCAGAATGCAAAGAGAGATTTCAAAAATGCTCTGTATGATTAGATTTTTTTTCTTTGAGATGGGGTTTCTCTGTGTAGCTTTGTAGACCAGGCTGGCCTTGAACTCACAGAGATCCACCTGCCTCTGCCTCCTGAGTGCTGGGATTAAAGATGTGTGCCACCACTGCCTGGCCTCTGTGAGACTAGGAAAGCTACACACATTACAGCAAACATGTTAGCAGAAATTAACCAAGAAATGGGTGAGTTGAGGAACCACAGTTTTACAAACTAGAGTTTGTTGTGGGATATTTGTACATTGTGAAGAAGTATTGCTGTGATTGGTGTAATAAAAAAGCTGAATGGCCAATAGCTAGGCAGGAGTTTCCAGGGAGAGAAAGGAAGAGGAGGAGGAATCTACGTGTATAGGAGATGCCAGGAGACACAGAAAGGAAACAGGAGGTACAAGATGGAAGAGAAGTAACACCACATGATAGGCTATAGATTAATATAAATGCATTAATTTAAGATATCAGAGCTAGTTAGGAACAAGCCTAAGCTATAGGCTGAGCTTTCATAATTAATAAGAACTCTCCATGTCGTCGTTTGGGAGCTGACTGGAGGGACAGAAAAAGACTCAGATCAAGAACTACTGCTATATATTACTTATTGCTCAAGCATAATCTTGACTGTTAGCAATTTCCTGGCATGTGTTGCTTTAATGTTGCAGATTTTTCTCATACTATCGATAATCAAATTAATGATCTGCGTAAAGAGATTAAAATCTCTCAAGTGACCTTTGAATGGCCATCATGGTTAAGATGACTCTCCTCTTTCCCTGGTCCTCTGCTAGCTAGTCTTGCAAGTCTGTTATGCTCTCCTAGTTAGACTAGTCATGCAAGTAACTTATATAACCTTAGCCTCTTCTATACCCGCCATTTTCTCTTTAAAAGTGAAAAGGGGGAGATGTAGGTGGCATGGACATCCTTATGTTCACATATGAGCATTAGAGAAACCTGTAATGCTGGCATACAGTGTTGTTCCTTAAAAGGAAGTAATGCTGTACCTGTTATCCACCCACAAGGCTGGGAGGGGTGTACACTCTATCCTGGTGTGGCAGAAGACCATTTTCATAGACTTTTTTTGTCTTAGTCACGCTATAGAACCTATCTTTATGAAGGATGGCATGTTCAATCTTTATTTTGCTTGCTGTGTTTCCCAAAGAGTCTTACACGTGCTTTATTGTGCACACAGGATTGAGTTTATTATTAGCAGGAAATTTTTCACCAAATTATGCTGTGTTTAAATGTGCCTAAAATAAACCACTTGGGGTCAGACTCCTGAAGTTGTGTTGAATCGAACTGCCTTCTTGCCTCCCACAGATCTTCACTCTTCTGACTGTGGAGGTCTTAGAGACCTCCTGCAGAGACCCCCTACAGTAAATACATGGTCTAATGTTGCTCTGAAAGCTTAGTTGCAGCAGTTTCATACATTCACGAAGTACCTGAAAATAATAGAGAGGAATGGGGCCCTCTGGTGGCAGTGCTGTGCCTGGCTCTGGCACCTGAGGCTGATACTTTTGGGGGTGGGCAAAGTCTCATCAGTCAAAACTCTAGTAAGCTTGATCAAACACTTAGAAAATGACTGTGACAATGTAGTGGTTTGAAAGAAAATGCCCCCTAAAGGGAGTGGCACTGTTAGGAGGTGTGGCTTTGTTGGAATAAGTATGGCCTTGTTGGAGGAAGTGTGTCACCGTGGGGGTGGGCTTTGAGGTATCCTTTGCTCAAGCTACTCCCCGAGTCACAGTATACTTCATGTTGCCTTCTATTAAGATGTAGCCAGCACCATGTCTGCCTGCACCACCCAGGGACTGGGGTATTTCTGTGAAATGCCTGCCTGAGGCTAAAGTGAAAAGTTTTGGATTAATTCCATTGGCAGAGGAAATCTCAAAACAACCTAGTATAGATCCTGTTGTGTGGTTATTAGTGGTAACTCTAATGACTATTTATAACAAAAAGGAGCAAGCTGAGCAAATAAAAATACAAATTGTACAGATTGAGAATATGGGTGCCAGGAAGTTGAATACAGTTTATCCCTCTGTGTTCAGAGGGATAAACAGATTAAGAAATAGAATGAAGGGAGTGCTGTACTTAGGGCAAGATCCTATCCAGATAAATTTCCAACTTCTGAAAAGGAACTAAAGAAAAGCCTAGAGCTGGGTGTGGTGGGACATTCCAGGTATGGTGGATCTTTGAGTTTGAGGCTGGCCTATACTATAAAGATCCAGTTTCGGGACAGCCAAGCTTGGGCAGTGAAGAACACAAAGCTAGTGAAGATATAATTGAACAAGGGGGCCGTGTTCTCACCCCAGGAAGCAACAGAACTTGGAAGCTTTGACCATTCGGTTCTGGCTTCAGACATAAGGATAGAGAGTGGGGCTATGGAATTTGCCTTGATGCCTAAGGAAAGCTGCTGAGGCTAGGCATGTGTCAGGCGTGTCCCTGAATGGAAGCCCAGTGAAGCCATTTCATGAAGTTGTGAGGTTAAATACTGGGTTGCCTTGGAGCCCCCCAAACTTTTAAAGATGCCAGAGTCATGGGATACCTGCCAAGGAAAGCTGCTAACAGGGAGCAGAACCAGCCCAAGAGAAAGAAGTCAACAAAGCTGAACAGAGTTGGAGATCTGAAGAGTGTTTTATTAACATCAGATATGAAGACACAGAGTTTGGAGTTTGCCTTGCTGGTTTTCCATCCTGCTTTGGTTCAGTATTTCCTCACTGTGTTCCCTTCCCTGCATTTTGGAATGGTAATGTACATCCTATGCCATTATATGTTATAAGTAGGTGATCTGCTTTATTTTCATTTTACAGGGGATTGTAATTAAAGGATTGCCATGAGTCTCAGAAGAGACTTTGAAACAAGTTTGAGACTGTTATAGTCTATGGGGACTTTTGAAGTTAGGTTGAATGCATGTTTGCATTATGATATAGCCATTTTGGGGCCAAGGAGTAGAATGTGATTGTTTGAAAGAAAATAGCCCCCAAAGGAAGTGGCGCTATTAGGAGGTATGGCTTTGTTGGAGAACGCATGACCTTGTTGGAGGAAGTGTGTCTTAATTATCATAAATCTATACATTTTATAAGACTTATCTTATCGGATGCCTTATTGGCGTCCCTCCTAGCTGGTGGATCACATTGTGCCGCTGGAGCAGGATCGGAGGGGAAAAAGAGGGCCCTTCCTGTTTCTCCGCTTAAATATGAGTCTCCTTGCTATGTCACTTCCTGCCTGGATCAGCCCTTCTCTACTACATTTCCCAGAATCCTCTTTGACTCCTAGTCCCATCTAACTTGCTCTCTCATTGGCCAAACAGTATTTTATTTAACAATCAATAAGATAAACATACCAGTAGTACATTGCCCATCAGTGTGTCACATTGGGGGTGGGCATTGAGGTCTCCTATGCTCAAGCTATTCTCTGTGTTACAGTCTACTTCCTGTTGCCTTTTGATCAAGATGTAGCCAGCACCATGTCTGCCTAAACACCACTATGCTCCCCACCATGATGATAATGGACTGAGCTTCTAAACTGAAAACCACCATCACAATTAAATGTTTTTCTTTTTAAGAGTTGCCATGGTCGTGGTGTCTCTTCACAGCAATAGGAACCCTAACCAAGGCAGACAGCATGCATATGATCTCTAGAAGCCCAAGGCAGACCATAAGCTAGCATGAAGGAGGGCAGGTGGGCACAAAGTCACACCTCTAGCTGAGGAGCTACTTGCATTTGATTGCTTCTGGGAGAGGGAAAGTCAGTTTTCTTGAAAGTCTGACATCTGGTGTATCAACCATACTGTGCCCAGGAGCAGTTGGTCAACACAAACTGGACTGAATGGGGGTTGAGGGTGAATATAAAGTCAGGTGGGTACGGAGGTTAGTAAGGATCTGGGAGGAATTGGGAGAGAGGGATAAATATGATCAAAATACAAAATAAATCATTACTTTTTAAAGGATAAATTAACCAATGATTTCCAGTTACAAGGATCTCATGAAACAGTAGGCTTTACAAAACTGGAATGAAATGGATGTTCCAGTCAAGGAATGTGTAAAGTGCATTGTAAAGCTAGATCTTATGGGAGGTAATTCTTGTGTTTCCTAGAGGTTGGAAAAGGCCACATGGAGGAGCTGTTGCTATTTGATCTGGGTTTTGGAAGGACATGGGGAGGGGTGAATAAAGAAAATGAGGCAGTTTGAGAAGTATGGCTTGTTAGGGGCCAGGTCGGCTGAGTCATTGGGTCTGTGGAAGGATCCTAGGGAAGAGGAGGGTGGTGATTCAAGTTGGAGGAGTATGACTTGGCCTGTGCCTTTCCATTCAGCTCTGCCTGACTATACCAGAACCAAGTAATTTAATCAGATACCAGCTCTTTAAAAGGACACATCTGCTTAGCAGATGTTATCTTCCACCCAAGATGAAGGTACAGCTTTTCCAAGGCATCTAATTTGTGAGGCTGTAGAAGGGAATGAAACGCAAGACGCTATGATCATTCTTCAACAACACTCACTCATTACATACTCTTTCCATGACTGTACCACCACACACATTAGACATGCCTGTTGGCTTTGTCTGGGATTGGAGGCAGAGAGTCCTATTAGCTAGAGACCTGGGGATTAACCTTGCTTGTTGTCACTCAGAAAAGAAGAAGAAAAGAAAACTGGCCAATTCACAGAGCCTACAAGAACACAGAAAACAATGAAAAATGCCACAAATAAAAGCCATTTTCTGCTGAGCACTTGCACAGAGCCATGCAAGTATCAACTGTTTTAGGTGTCTGGTTTTGAGTTTCTGATCATTTCTGAAGCCAGGCCCAGTTCCACAAAGTGGCAGGATTATGCCACGCACCTTTAATCTCAGCACTCCAGAAGCAGAAGCAGGGCGATCTCTGTGAGTTTGAGACTAGCCTGGTCTACAAAGTGAGTTCCAGAACAGCCAGGCTGTTACACAGAGAAACCCTGTCTCAAGACAACAACAACAGGAGCAAAAATAGAACAAAATGAAGCCTTATATTTTTCCTTTACTTTTTTGTTTTGTTTTTATTTAAATAACATTTTTCATTTATTTTATATACTGACATCAGTTTCTCCCCCACTCCTCCCATTCCTCCCACCTCCCCCAACAGCTACCCACCCCAACCCCCCCACCACGCACACCAACTCCCACTCCCCCACCCCAGTCCTCCTCCATCTCCATTCAGAAAGGGGCAGGCCTCCCAGAGGCCTTATATTTTTCTTGTCATTTGTCCCTAAACAGTTTAGCAACTACTTATTGCTATTAGGTATTATCATTAATCAGTATAATTAATCTAAAGATGACTTAAAGTACATCGGAGAGTAGTTTATACACACACAGGCCATTTTATATAAGGGACTTACTCACTGAAGGATTTCTATATTAAGAATCCTAGAACCAGTCCTCGGTGGTTACCAAGGGAAGATTGTACTGTTGAGTGTCTATTTCTCTTCTCAAGAATTTAAACTTCCAAGGGCAAGGACTTTTGTCTGTTCTGTTCATTGTGGGCTTTGTAGCATTCAGAGCAGTGCATTCAGACACGGCTACAGTTTCATAAATATTTGTTCAGTGAGTGGAAGAATGACCAGTGTAGGTCTCTTTGAACATATGAAAATAATGTCATCAAAAGCCTCTTCTAAGAGTTACAGCCAGGAAACCGTGAGATGGGATTGGAATGCAGGTCTGCATGATGTTAAGGCTTTGCTCTCTTCATTTCTCTTCCACAACTTGCACCTCTTACAGATTCTTGATTGCTCCTGGTTTAGCTCCAGTTCCTCCCACTGATACGGCAGCTCCCATTCATTTGGTTTGTTCACAGCTGAATCCTGGGTACCTACTCGGTATGTGTTGGGAGAAGGGAGGAAAGACTAGGACATGGGAGGCTGGGAGTGTGGTGGTGGGGTCTCCATATCTTGGATGTGCTGTGATTGGGTGGATGCCTAGTCCCTCTCGAATACAGACTGCCAGCAAGGAATCACTAAGCCTTTTACACATGAGCAAGTTGAGTTCAATCAGCTCAGCCTGCAGCTAATGAGTGGCAGAGCTGGCATTTGAACCTACATTTCCAGAGCTCACTTGTCATGCAGAAAGGACTCCAGTTAATGCTTCTTGGCTCATTCTACCCAAAGGTAACAGCTGTCTGGCCAGAAGGTCCACTGGCAACCAATTAGGACTTATGTGTCTCACTCAAGGTCAGAGCTTTTGGGGACAATGTGAAATTCACTTTTAATTCATAACTCCCTAGTTGTATCCATTTATGTAAAAACTTTCATGTTATTTAAGCCCAAACCCCCCTCGGACTTCAATGGAAGCTTTGAATCTATGTGGAAGGTCAAAGCATTTCTTTGAAAGTGTGTAGGGACCTGGTAGAAATCACATTAGCATAGTCATTATCATCAGGGTTCTTTGAATGTAGCTTTTTGCTGTTCTCTGAAAGTGATTGGAAGACTATGGCTCTTTTTTTGTTCAAAAATTCCTGGTCTGAAGCAGGGCTGTGGCTGCCTCCTGGGTGCTGCAGCATACCTTCCAACAAGCAGTAATGGATCTGTGTTGCATAAGGCTGTGGTAAGTGTCATCCATGAGGAGTCTCCACAGTGACCAAGCGTTGTTGAATTCTAGAAGACATACCTCTCCCACTCACTAAGGATTATTTGTGGCAGAACCCCAAGGCAGTGCTTAGCTGGTTTTATATGAAAGTTAGACTCCGTTGACAAGAAGGCCTTAGGGAAGCAAAGAATCAGGGTTGCACCAGTGCTGACAAAGTAGAGGGTCAATTCTAGTAAGCGCCAATACCACTTGAGGGAACATTTAGTAACCCTAATACCTAGCACTCTTAGACTATTTGGATCCAATTCTTAATGATGAGTGAAAGAGATAATTTAGTATGAATCGTTTTCAGTGTCCTAAGATACCTTCAATGTACAAATATGCCCATTAGCAGCAGAGTACACCAAACAGGAGGTACTACTGGGTCATCCTAGCTGATGTCTGGGCAGCTCTGAGCATAGTAAGAAGTAATTACGGTCTACATTGAGAAGGTAGAACCAATAGAACCTGATGGCCAAGAAAATGTTAGAGAAGAAATATTGGTGTGGGAGATGGGCGAGCAGACAGGAATGGATGCTATGTTCCTTTCATTTGCCACTTCTAGTTCTAGAGTTCTAGTTACCCTATTAGAGGGGAGAGCTGAATCAACCCCATTTGGGGATAAAGGCTAGACACCTCCCAGATGATTTTGATCATAGTGTTTATTGTAAAGCTATGTGTAGACATTCACAGGTAGGAATTTTGGTCATGCATCACAGAACATAGTTGAGTCCTTGGAAAATTATTTGGGACCTAGTGACCAGCTGTGCTGATGACCCTCTCTGGATTAGGACTGGTTTTCACCCCCTCCTTTACCTTGTACTCCTCCCCGAGTACAAGGTTGGGCTGACTCGCAAGGTCTCCATTCTGTTTTGAATGGTGCAGTCTGTAGAGTCTTTCAGCTTTCATGCTCTCCTGTGACTTCTCCTGGGACAATGGTGCTGCAGGAAATGACTAAGGGAAGGGACACAAGGCTAAAAGCTAGGAAACAGCCTTATTGCATGAATGTAACAGGGCCTAGGCAACATCAATCCCAAAACTGAGCTTCAGTTTAGTTAAGTAGAGCATTTTATACCACTTCTGTCCCCTTGCCTGCTTCCTCACCCCCACATAGCAACCCAGAGAGACATATTTTGATTGGCTATATTAAGCTTGTTTAGCGGAGTTTGCTAAATTCCTCCATAAGCAGACATTTTCCTCAGGCAGAAAATTAGCCACAAATCATTTATAGCAGAGGGGAGAGGTGAGTAACGTGGCTATGGGCCAGACAGAGCGATACACCACAAGGGCGCCACCCAGCTTGCATGTGTTTCCATCAGCTTCTTAGAGACTTCTGCCATTTTGATGCTCCAATCTCTTTTAGAGTCTATCTTAACTAGGGTTTCTGTTACTACAAATGCACACCATGACCAAATGGGTTTATTTCAACTCACAGCTCTCAGGTCCCACTATGTCACTGAGGGAAGTCAGGGCAGGAACCTGGAGGCAGGAACTGATGCAGAGGTCATGGAGGAGTGCTGCTTACTGGCCTGCTCCCTGTAGCTTGCTCAGCCTGCTTTCTTATAAAACCCAGGACCACCAGCCCAGGGGTGGCTCCATCCACAATGGGCTGGGCCCTCCTACATCAATTAATTAAGAAATGTCCTTCAGGCTTGCCTACAGCCCGATCTTAAGAATGCATTTTCACAGTTGAGATTCCCTCCTTGCAGATGACTCTAACTTATATCAAGTTGACATAGGATTAGCCATCACAAAGTCAAAACAGCATCATCTAATCCAGATACCTTGAGAATATAATAGTGTCAACATACCTGGACAGGGTTTCTCGAAGAGGGGCTGCCATTTACTCAGCAAGAATCTCCAAGTATAAAGAGGATAGAATTCCTTAGGTTTTTTTTTTTTTTTTTTTTTTTTTTTTTTTGTGTGTGTGTGTGTGTGTGTTTGGATAGATCCTTGTTCTAAGGCAAGGTTAGCACATGGTTTGTCGGATTCTGTTTTACATATTTCAAAAGATATGGTGACTGGCTTAGGGAGCTCAATCATTAACAATGAAAAAGACAAGAATGTTAACAGAAGCTTTTAAACATATATATATATATATATATATATATATATATATATATATATGTTCCAGAGAAGACTATATATCAAAAGCTATTAGAAGGAAAACAAAGACAAAATAAATTTTTTTCTCAACTATCACTCATTTAGGAGCCAACAGAAGCTTTTAGTCATGTTTCCTGTTTGCTGGGGTTTTGGCAGTCAGACCTACAGCAGGGGTTAAAACAAATGCAGATAATGTCAAGGAATGCAATATATAAATACATAAAAAATAATTTACTTGTTTCTGTAGGTAGTCAAATCCTCTCGCTTTCACTGTAGCTTCCAGAGTAGCTATACCAATGATGCAGACATCACACGGGTCCTCTGGTCTCACTGGTTCTTCTGGCATCAGAGCATGGCCTCTCTGGATGGTCAGTTTACATGGTGCTGACAGGGCAAGAACACATTCCCAGTTGTAAGAAGCGGGCTTCATTCTATTGTGTTGAGACCAGGGAATCATCTCTGCCACATTTAGAAACAAGCACTCATGTCCAACAGGGGTCTCACTGGGTTTTTATGTGCAATGCAAGGGATTCTACCATATTCTGAGAGTTAAAGCTTGACTTATGTTCTTATGTGGCTAGGTTGGTTTTGTAATTGTGCTGTCAGAAAATGTGTTCAAAATGCTGCAGCTGTAAAGCCTGGTACAACTTTGGAAAACAATGTAGATATCAAAGAACTTGGGTTTTTGTCCTCTTAACCCTGGGATTAGCTCTGCTAAGTGGAGGAGAATGGAAGACCAGGGTAAATGGTACAGGCCAATGAGCAGTGTTCAGGTTCCAGCCATCTGGTGGTAGGCTTGGGTAAAAAGTTCCCTTGTCCATAGCGCCATCATATTTCAGCTTGTGGGATGAGTGCAGAGAGCTTATCATCTGCCCCTCCCTTGTTTGAGATGTGTATAGTGTGGTACAGGCTCCAAAATCCCCCATTAGGCAAAAGAATCCATCCCCTGTTGTGTGAGACTTGAGGAGTAGCTCACCTCTGTTGGTAAGGAGAGGGTTTGGTGGTCCTGCCTGCACAGTTGGGAACAGGCTCTGGCGAGACTTGTTTTCCCATGTGTTTTTATTCTGAAACATGTAACACTTAGCCGGCAATTATTCCAGTAGGGGCTGTGTCCCATCCAAAGAAGGAGTACTATTTCAGCCTGGGGATGTCGTGACATGCAAGTGTCATGCATTTTACAGTTGATCCATTTTATTGAAGCAGTTAATCTTCATATCTAATTTTTATCAGCATACTTTGCAAAAGTAAAACCAAAGGGAACTCTATCAGCATTATGTTCTTTATATAATAAGGTATTATAGGGTTTGCCTTAAGTCCTGGTCTATTGTCTGACCCTGTAATAATAGGAATAACAGACCCAGGGGTCCTTTCTTCTAGAAGCTGGGCTACTTCATAGAAAAGATTTTATCCAACCCAAGAAAGTACAAAGAAAGCAAGTATTTGTAACTCCTGATTTGGGGAAGTTCTGTAAAGTCAACAACAACAATTTTTTTAAATTGGGCTTTTCTAAAATCCTGTATTTGGGGAAGTCACTGTCAGGAGTTATTCTGAGAACAGGGTCGTATTGTTCACAAATTCATCGGGTATTCTGGCAAGCCAGGAGACGTAAAAATGTAAGTCTAAAATGGTTTCTAGAGCTGCCTGGATGACATGAGTTCCCTCACGGAGCTATTTAACAAAAGCAGGGGCAATGGCCTCAGGATGACTGTCTTTTCATCTTTAAATATTCAATAGCCCCCATTTTCAGTCTTAAACAGCCTTTTCTGTTGTAATTGGGGTCCCATTTACTTAATAGGCTGTAAATTAATGTGGCTTGTCACAAATGCCAGTTCTCCCCCCCCCCCCATTTTGGGGAAGTTGCTAGTTCTGTTTCTCCATCTGCTCTGTGGTTGCCCCAGGCAGTAGCAATGCTTCCCTTTTGCACATAGCAGGGGACAGATAATTTTACCCACATTATCAGCAGTAGCAGCTAGGAGGGGGAAAGTCATTGTCTCTCTGAAGACCTAGTCCATTTATATCCGTATATATTTTAGTTTTTATAACCTCCTTTTCAATGGTAAGCTGCACATCCCTCACATACATGTGAGGTAGATTGGTGTAAACCCCATATAATTATAACATCTATATTGTACCATATATAATCCCAGGACTCTAGTGGCTTCCTTTATTGTAGAATGCACTTGGCTAGACCCAATGGTTTCTCTGATCAAAAGGACACGCAATTTATCAGAGGGGTCTCGTTGTCCCCTGAGTTCTGGCTCACCATGGATCTCAAGGGTCAAAATATTGAGTGTCCCCTTTGAGCCTCTTATCCCTTTTTGTGTAGGGTTTCAAGATTTGCTGAACACCTAGAAGGACAGCTTTATCAGCCTTATACTTTAAACTCTGTATAGCATTTAGATAAAGTCTAAGCCAAACAACCCAAGGAGTTTTAAGTAAATAAGTCTTGACCTTGATATGGGTCAGGTTTCCCAAGTGGCTAAAGTTTAATAGAGTTATCAAACAATTTAAGAGATTATCTGGATCAGACACACTTTTTGTCTGTTTGTTTTTCAAGACAGGGTTTCTCTGTGTTACCCTGGCTGTCCTGGATCTCACTCTGCAGACCAGGTTGACCTCAAATAGTGCTGGGATTAAAGGTGAGTGTAGGAACACCTGGCTTTTAAAAAGCTAACAATTTTGAGTTAGTTTTTGTTACCATGAATAGGTCATTATCACCTTAGGAATTTTAATAAACTTTAATTATTAAACATACCATCCTAAAGTGCTGTCTAAGTTAGGGTTGCTATTTCCATGATGAAACACCATGACCAGAGCAGCTTGGGGAGGAAAGAGTTTATTATCCTTCCATATCACTGTTCACCCTTGAAGAAAGTCAGGACAGGAACTCAAGAAGAGCAGGAAGCTAAGGGTAGGGGCTATGGTGGGATGGTGTTTATTGGCTTTCTCTTCATCACTTGCACAGCTTGCTTTCTAATGGAACCAGGATCACAAGCCCAGGGGTGGCCCCACCCACAATGAGCTGGGCCCTCCACATCAATCACTAATTAAGAAAATTCCATATAGGCTTGCCTACAATCCAATTTTTTTAAAAAATATTTTATTTAAGTTCTTTTCATTTATTTTACATACCAACCACAGCTTTCTGTCCTTCCACCCCTCCTCCCCATCCACCCCTCTTGTCTCATCTCCAAAAATCAAATTGAGGTAGGACTGAGCTCCTTCCCCTGCATCAAGGCTGGACAAGGTAATCCAGCATGGGGAACGGGTTCTGATCTCACTACTTTAAGCCCTACAAACAGACCACGCTACACAACTGTTACACACATGCAGCAGGCCTGGGTAGGTCCCATACATGTTCCCTCTAACTGTTGGTACATAGTCCATGTGCTCCCATGAGCTCAGGTCAGCTGTCTCTGTGGGTTCCCTAGTCATGACCTTGACCCCCCTGGCTCATACAGTCCTCCCTTTCTTCAGGAGGACTCCCAGAGCTTGGCCCAGTGCTTGGCTGTGGATCTCTGCATCTGTTTCCATCAGTTATTGGATGAAGGCTCTCTGATGACAATTAGGGTAGTCACCAATCTGATTACAGTAGATGCCAGTTCAGCCATCCTCTCTACTATTGCTAGGAGTCTTAGCTGGGATCATCCTTGTGGGTTCCTGGGAGTTTCCCTGGCACCAAGTTTCTCCCTAACCCCAAAATGCTGCCCCCATCAAGACATCTCTTTCATTACTCTCCACTCTCCCCCTTGTCTTGCCCCCAACCCACCTCCCGCTCCAAGCCTACCCAACCTGCTCACTCAAGGTACCAGCCCCTCATACCCTCCACCCCTGCCTCCAGTCTACCCAGGAGATCTTTTTTATTGTCCCTTCCCAGGGAAATCCATGCATTCTTCTTTGGGCCCTCTTTGTTGTCTAGCCTCTCTGGGGCTGTGGATCATAGCCTGATTATCCTTTACTTTACAGCTAATATACACTTATGAATACACTTATGAGTGAGTACATACCATGTTTGTCTTTCTGGGTTTGGGTTACCTCACTCAGAATGATTTTTTTTCTAGTTCCATCCATTTGCCTGCATGTTTCATGAGTTCATTGTTTTTTGTTTGTTTGGGTTTTTTGTTAGCTTGTTTGTTTTGTTTTGGGTTTTTTTAGGTCATTGTTTTTTGTTTGTTTGTTTGTTTACAGCTGAATAATACTCCATTGTGCAAATTACCTTATTTTCTTTAACCATTCTTTGGTTGGGGGGCATCTAGGTTGTTTCCAGATTCTGGCTATTATGTATAACACTTCTGTGACATAGTTGAGTGACAAGTGTCCTTGTAGTATGATTGAGCATTCTTTGGGTAGATTGGGTAGATTGATTCCCATTTTTTCTGAGAAATCATCATATTGATTAACAAAGTGCCTACAGCCCAATCTTATGGAGGTGTTTTCTTAACCAAGGTTCCTTCCTCTTCAATAACCTTAGCTTGCATGGAGTTGTCATAAAAATAAGCAGCCCAATGGATCCTTTGTCAACCCAACACACAAATGAATCACTGGTAAGCCACAGCCTCTCCTTTCTTGCTTATTTCCAAGATCACACCTGAGCATCCACTTTACAATATAAACATCCCAAATTTTAAAAGCCCCATAGTCTTTAAAAATTCAAACACTTAAAAAATTTAGTCTCTTTAAAATATTCAATCTCTTTTAAAGTCCAAAGTCTTTGTAAAATTCTAAATCTATTTAAAAGTTCAAAGTCTCTCAACTGTGGGCTCCTTTAAAAATCACATTTCATGATAAAACCAAATTTAAGCAGTAACTATCAACAAATACAGCCCTACCGGAGGTACTAGAAGGACAACTTCAACTTGAAGAGGCTAACCATACCCAAGAAACCCAAGGAATAAATAATATTATGCTAGAAAATCAAAGGAAGGGGGGAAAATCTACACCACCACAACAAAATAACAGAATCAACAAATACTGCTTATTGATATCATTAAACATCAATGGACTTAATTCCCTAATAAAAAGACATAGATTAACTGAATGGTTTTGAAAACCTTTGTCTGCCCCCTCGAAACACAGACACACATCAGGGTAAATGGATAGAAAAACATCTTCAAAGCTAACAGGTCTAAGAAGTAAGCTTGTATAGCCATTTTAATATCTGGCAAAAGAAACTTAACCCCCCTCCCAAAAAAGAGCCTCATCAGATAAAATAGTGATGAACACTACATAATAATCAAAGAGAAAAATCTAACAATATGACATTACAATTCTTAACATCTATGCAGCAAACACAAGAACACTCAAGTTCATATAAGAAATATTACTAGACAAAAAAAAAAAAAAAGCCAGGCATTGGTGGTGCATGCCTTTAATCCCAGCACTTGGGAGGCAGAGGCAGAGGCAGAGGCAGGCGGATCTCTGTGAGTTCGAGGCCAGCCTGGTCTCCAGAGCGAGCGCCAGAATAGGCTCCAAAGCTACACAGAGAAACCCTGTCTCGAAAAACCAAATATATATATGACTTAAATTACATATTGACCACACACACTGATAATGGGGGACTTTAATACCCCACTCTTGGCAATAGATAGGTTATCTAGCAGAGAAATGCTGGAGCTAACTGATGTCATAAACCAAATGACAAATTTTTACAGCGCATTTCACCCAAATACAAAAAAATATATGTTCTCAGCAGCTCACAGAATATTCTCCAGAACTGACCACATACTTGACCATAAAGCAATTCTCAACAGATACAAGAAAATTGAAATAACACTCTGCATCCTATCAGACCACCACAGATTAAAGCTGGATTTCAACAATAACAGAAACAACAGAAAGCCTACAACCCGCTACTGAATGAAAAATGGGTCAAGACAGAAATTAGAAATGAAATTAAAAAACTTTCTAGAATTGAATGAAAATGAAAAATCAATGTACCCAAACTTATGATACATAATGAAAGCAGTTCTAAGATTTAAGTTCATATAGCACTAAATGCCTACATTAAAAAAAAATAATAGCACACCTGAAATCTCTAGAACAAAATGAAGTAATAACACCTCAAAAACAAAATAGATGGCAAGAAGTAATCAAACTCAGGGTTGAAATCAATAAAATAGAAACAAACAAACAAACAAAAAGTACAAAAATAAATGAAACAAAGAGTTGGTTCTTTGAGAGAATCAATAATATTGACAAACCCTAGCCAATTTAACTTTAAAAGGTGGAGAGAGAAGATCCAAATGAACAAAACTAGAGACAAAAAGGAAACATAAAACAGACATGGAAAAAATTCAGAGAATCATAAGGAAATACTTAAAAAAGCTGTACTCCGCCAGTTGGAAAATCTAAAGGCAGTGGATAATTTTCTTGATATAGGCCAGCTACCAAAGTTAAATCAAGATCACATAAGTAATTTAAACAGGCCTATAGTCCTTAGTAAAATAGAAGCAGCAATTAAGTCTTCCAGTCAAAAAAAAAAAAAAAAAAAAAAAAAAAAAGACCAAGGCCAGAATTCTACCAGGCTTTCAAAAAAGACTTATCCCCAATATTCTTCAAATTACTCCACAAAATAGCAACAGAAAGAATATTTCCCAATTCATTTTACAAGGTATTTATCCTGATTCCTAAACCACATAAATACACAGCAAAGTAAGAGAATTACAAACTAATTTCCTTTCTGAACATAGATGCAAAAATTCTCAATAAATACTTGTAGACTGAATCCAAGAACACATCAAAAAGATCATCCACCATGATCACGCAGACTTTATTCTAGAAATGCATGTTCAATATATGTAAATCAATAAATATAACACACTATACAATCAGAATGAATGGCAAATTCACATGATTAATGAGGGTCCAGGCAGGAAGCTTACAACAGGTGGTTTGGGCTGACTAAAAAGGTCTGAGGGCTAACCAGTCAGTTCATACAGGTATCATTCTTCTCAAGGCTCTTTATTCTTCAGAAAGAGTTCTTACCTAAAGTTCTTGTTAAAAAGTTTTTCCCTAAAAGTCTTTTCCTCAAAAGTTCTTTCTCTAAAAGGTCCCTTAAAGTTCTCTTTAGATGTTCTTCTTACAAATTCTCCTAAATCCTACAATGTTTCCAGTTTATATACCCACAGACACAATTAGTAATTCTCTGACAATAACAAGGATAGCAGGCGTGTATATCTCTCAGAGCCAGGAAAGCAGATGAGGTCTTAATAAAAGCAAGTCCAGGCAAACTTGAGTCTCATACGGGATGTGACTTGTAAAACATTCTGTTAACTGATTAAAGGGTACTTCTCAATTCTATATCAAAGGGAAAAACTAAGGTGATGTAGTGTGAGATCCAGAGGCTGCTGCTTCCAGCTTCAGGGTAAGCAGTGGGGTACCCCTACCACTGACACCCCAGTGAGAAAGAATTCCCTTCTTTGGGGCCTATTTGAGAATACAAAGTACCCAGTATATATTCTATATATCAAGATTATACAGCCAAATTCAGAGCAATAGATATTCTGGAGTCTGTATTTCTTGCAGATTTTGCAAGGCAAGTATTCTCCATCAGAAGTTAATTCTGGTGGTGTGATACCTAGAATATTAATTGCTACTTCTGTAGTAAATGATAAAGTCTCTCAGAACATGATCATCTCGTTTGATGCAGAAAAGGCCTTTGACAAAATCCAACACCCCTTCATGATAAAGTCCTGGAGATATTAGGAATGCAAGGGCCATACCTCAACACAATAAAGGCAGTTTACAGCAAGCCAATAGCCAACACCAACTTAAATCATTTCCACTAACACCAGGAACAAGACAAGGTTGTCCATTCTCTCCATCCCTATTCATTATAGTGCTCTGTCTTAGCTAGACCAATAAGACAACTGATGGAGATAAAGGGGGATATAAACAGGAAAAGGAAGAAGTCAAATTATCTTTATTTACAGATGCGATGATAACATACAGTGACCCTAAAAATTCCTCCAGGTAATTCATACAGCTGATAACCACTTTCAGCAAAGTAGCAGGACACAAAATTAACACACAAACAGAAGCTCTTCTATACAAAAAAAAAAAAAAACGACAAATGGACTGAGAAAGAAATCAGGGCAACAACACATTTCACAACCGCCTCAAAAATACAAACTATTTTGCGGTAACTCTAACCAAGCAAGTGAAAAGCTTAAATGATAAAAACTTTAAGATATTGAAGAAGAGCCGGGCAGTGGTGTCATATGCCTTTAATGACACCACTCAGAAGACAGAGGCAGGAGAATAGCTGTGGGTTTGTGGCCAGCCTGGTCTACAGAGTAAGTTCCAGGACAGCCAGAGCTGCAGGGAAACGTTGTCTCAAAACTATATCAGATATATCATAAGATGAAAAGACTTCCCATGCTAATGATCAGTAGGATTAATGTAGTGAAAATGGCACATCCTACCAAAAGCAATTTCAAGATTCAGTGCAACCCCACCAAAATTCCAACACAATTCTTCACAAAACTTGAAAGGGTAATTTTCAGAACCACCTGGAACCACAAAAAAAAAAAAAACAGGATAGTTAGAACAATCTGGAAAAATAAAAGAACTGTTAGAGATATCACCATTCCAATCCTAAATTGTACTACTGACCTATAGTAATAAAAACTGCACGGTGTTGGCACAAAAACAGACATGTTGGTCAGTGGACTCAAACTGAAGACCCAGAAATAAGTTTACACACCTATGGATACCTGGTGTTTGCTAAAGAAGCCAAAAGTACACAATGGAAAAAGACACATCTTCAGCAAGTGGTGGTCAAACTGGACAGATGCATGTAAACGAATACAAATGGGTTATATTTACCACTCATACAAAATTCAACTCCAAATGGATCAAAGACCTCAACATAATGCCAGATACACTGAATCTGACGGAAGAGGAGATGCAGAATAGCTTTGAACTCATAGTACAGGAGAAGACTTTCTGAACACTGATAGCGCAGGTTCATTAATAAATGAACCTTATGAAACTGAAAAGCCTCTGTATGGTAAAAGACACCATCATTTGGACAAAAGGTCAGTTTTACCAGCACAACAAATAGAAGGCTAATATCCAAAATACATTAAAAAAAAACTCGAAAAATTGGGCATCAAAAAAATAAATAAATAAATTAGCCCTCAAATAACCCAATTTTAAAATGGGGCACAGAACTAAACAGGGATCTCAGAAGATGAAGCTCTGGCTGAGAAGCACTTAAGAAAATGCCCTTCAGGCTTGCCTATGCCCAGTCTTAAGGAGGCATTTTCTCAGGTGAGGTTTCCTTCTCTCAGATGACTGTAGGTGTGTCACGTGGACATAAAATTAGCCAGCACAATCCCCATGCTCTATAGACCTTGTATAGCATCTAGCTGTAGGGCATTTTCTTCTCCTCTCCTCTCCCCTCCCCTCCCCTCCCCTCCCCTTCCCTCTCCTCCCCTCCCCTTCCCTTCCCTTTGCACTCCCTTCCCTTCCCTCCCCTCCCCTCCTCTCCTCTCCTCTGTTATTTTTTTCAAGACAGGGTTTCTCTGTCTTTGGAGCCTGTTCTGGAACTTGCTCAGTCCAGGCTGGCCCCAGACTGACAGAGACCTCCGGATGCTGGGATTAAAGGGATGCGCCACCACTGCCCAGCAGATGGACGTTTTCTTCATCAGTGATTGATGTGTTTTTGTGTTGACAATACAGTGCCACAATGTGGGACCTGGGTACTGATGCAGTTTTTCTCCAGAGCAATCACCTGAATGGAAGCCAGATACCTTCTTTGAGTCCAAGCTATCTGGTGTCATTTTGCCAGGCAGGTTGTTGGTAAGTTCTTTCCATGGCTCTGAGCCTTTCTTTATTTCCTTGATGGTTCATTTGATTATTCTGAGCTGGCTAATCAAGGATTCTAATTTGATAGATACGATTTTGTTCTGTTTTCAAAGTATTTAGTTGAAAGTATCTAGCTTGTTTGCTTTGAAGCATTTTGGTCTAGACATTTTTAAGGGCCTTTTTGTTGTTGTTTGTTTTTGTTTTTGTTTTGCTTTTCTTGCTTTTTGATCTCTAAAAGCATTTGAATTTTTGTTTTCTTTTGGAACTTGGAAGGCATTTTGGGTTTGTTTTGTTTGTTATGCTTTTCTTTATCTTTGCAATGTTTCCATTTGTTGTCATTTGACCTTCATCTCCTGACACTCTTCCTCAAATACATAATTTTGAGTTTTTCTGCTGCTTTTCCTGTGAACTTGCTAAGCCTTTAGCTTAGAAGTTTTGTGAACAACTGATGATAAAAACTCTGAAGAAAAGAGGCACTTGTTCTCTGCACTCAAAAGTGTGCAAGTGTCAGGGGGTATAAGGTGTGGAGGTCTTTGGCTCACAAACATGTACTAGGGGAACCCAGAATGCTAAGCACACAGGGTTGTTCCTACAAGGGAAGGAATGCAAAACCCATTTTCCACCCAGAAGATTAGAGTGGACCTGCTTTCTAGCCTGGTGACCTTTGCACAATCTGTGTGGCCGAAAACTTTCTGGCACTGGCCCCTCCTCCAGACCCAGTCTCATAAACTTTCTATTCTCAGTCAATCTATGGAACCTATCTTTATGGAAGGTGTCACATGTACTTTACAAGGAGTTTCGATGTAGTCACATCTGATCTATATCTAGCTTAATTTGTTCCTCAGAGAGATTTAGGTAAGCTTTTGCTGTGCATGTAGGATTGAGTTGGTCATCACAAGAATAGTTTTCACTAGATTGTGTTGTTTAAATAACCTAAAATAGACAACTCTAGGTCAGACTTCCAAAGTTTGAACCAACATTGGCTCTTGAGTGCTGTAGTGCTGAACTGCCTTCTTGCCTCCTATGGCTGCTCACTCTGCTGCCCAGGAAGGTCATAAAGATTCTGTGCTGGATAGATTTATATCAGCTTGACATAAGTTAGAGTCATCTTCGAGAAGGGAATCTCAATTGAAAAAATATCTCCATAAAATCAGTTGTAGGCAAGCCTGTAGGACATTTTCTCAATTAGTGATCAATGGGGGGGGGGGCAAGGCTCTTGTAGGTGGGGCCACCCCTGCTGGTGCTTCTGGGTTCTATAAGAAAGCCACGAGATGCAAGTGGGTAAGCAGCACTCTTTCATGGCCTCTGCTTCAGTTCCTGCCTCCAGGTTCCTATTTGAGTTTCTGTCCTGACTTCCTTCCATGGTGACGAACAGTGTAAGTGTAAGCAAAATAAACCCTTTCCTCCCCAACTTTTTTTTTTTTTTGTCATGGTGTTTTATTGAAATGGTAGAAATCTTAACTAAGGCAGACTTGCCCTAGGCACACCCCAGGATGTACAATGACTTCATATGGAAACTCAACAAACAACCCATGCCTGGATCAGAAGAAACTTCATTGGCTTGCTGGGAAGACTTAGGAGGAATTCGTCACCCAGCATCTTGAGCGCCCTCTTGTGTAAATGTGCAGGATAACCTGAAACCCAAATTGAGGAGATGGTCTGGGGTAAAAGACGAGAAAGTCAATCCCAAAAGCAGCAGGTAAGACTGACCTAAAATATCTATCCCAGTCAAATTTTCAGGAGAATATATATATATATATATATATATATATATATGTTTCCCAAAATGAGAGAATGCTTGGAGATAAACTTATTGGGTACTACAGCCAGCTTTATGTAAAATTACAGACGTTCAACTTTCAAGTATTTGGAAAATAATAGGGAGATGTAATTAGCGATAACCTGGCTTTAAATTTCCCTCAGTGGAGAACATTTGCTATTCCTAAATTGGTGTTTCTGCACAGAAAACTGTAAGTCCTAGATACTAAAACAAAAGACAATGAATGAATAGCCTACTTTAATTGGAATTTAGAAGCTTCTAAGACAGAGGTTCTCAACCGGTGGGTCATGACCCCTTGGTGTCTAAGGACCCTTTCCCAGAGGTCACCAAGATCACAAGATCCATAAGAGTAGCAAAATAACAGTTACAAAGTAACAATGAAAGTAATTTTATGGTGAGGGGTCACCACAAGACAAGGAACTGCATTAAAGGGTTGAAGCATTAGGAAGGTTGGAGAGAAGAAACAGTAAAATTGCTAATTTACAGAAAATGAATAGAGAACATTTGAAAAATGTAAAAGGCCCCAGACCTTAGTAGGGCCCCAGCCCTTAGCACAACCGATTCCATGATGGAAGTACCATTCAGGGAGTAAAACTTAACGTGAAGACAGCACCACTTGTCAAAACAAACAAAACAGAGACCTAATCCATCAAAGCCCATAGTTCTGGGAAATCTCTAAATGTACTAACCTTGTGTTTGGCTTCTGTAGTTCCACTTCTGGCTAACTTCTTGTTAAGTGAAGTATGTCAACACAGATCCTGGTTTTTGTGTTTAAAAGCTCACCCTGAGAAAGACTCAAGGCTACTCTGGGATCCCAAATACCCAGTATAGTAGCTGACTGGCTAATAAAGACTTTCTATTGACTTAAACTTATGTCAGAGCAGATGTCTCTGGTGGATATCCCACAACAAAAACAGCATCAGAATGGAACAGGAGACCGGAAAGAAAATCTCAGAGAGTGTGTCAAAAGTAAAGATAAATGCTGAAGAACGCAACACATCTCAACCCTCTGCTGTCATCTATCCCTTCGTCCCCTCGCCTCCTCCAATAGAACTTCAGCTTCCCCCTCCTTTACCACTCTTCTTTCCTACCCTCTCCCTAGAAACTCCCAGAGACTTATGCCATTCTCAAGAGGAATCAAATTCTATAGTAAAGGAAAAATAGTACAGCTCCTTTAAAACTAAAACTGAGAGGGAGAGGGGTCTCAGATACTGTCTATCCTCCCTGGACAAAAGTGAACTAAAATCTTTGACTATGGGCTTCTCTTGTTACTGAAAGCTTTCTTTGTCCCACCTGGTCCAGCTGCCTTTGGGCCCCAAATAAACACACAGATGCTATTTATTAAGTATAAAGCTGTTGGCTGATGAGTAGGGCTTCTTATTGACTAGCTCTGTCTTAATTATTAACCCATTTCTATCAATCTATGTATTGCCACAAGGCTGTGGCTTACCCAGTAATGCCCTGGCATGTTGTTACTCCTTCAGCAGCATTTCGACTCTGTGTGGCACAGAATTCTCCTTTTCTCCTAGACTGGCCTATCTTCCTGCCTCATTGACCGAACAGTGTTTTCAAACAATAAGAGAAACATTTATACAGAAGGACAACCCCCATCATTCTCTGACCAATAGAAAGAAGCTCTGGGATGTGGAAAAGAATTTCATGTTACTCTATTAGCATATGAACCAAGGTATTTCTAGCCTAAATCAATTAATCCAATTATTGCTTTCAGGGAGTAAGTCAAAAGAATGGCTTTGCTTGGAAGAGTGGAACCCCCCCCCACCTCCGAGGACTTTTGTAAAATAGATGATAACATGCTAGCAGTAGGTTAAGAAATCATCTTTCTGATCTTATCCAAAATTATTCCCACAAGCTCTTGATTGGGCCAAAATAATACAACAATGTAAAAAAAAAAAAAAAAAAAAAAAAAAAAAAAAAAAGGCCAGGGGAAACTGTACCTGACTTCTATGTCAGGTTTCCAAAAACATTAGAGTACTCAGGAATTCTCCCTAAGAACGTTGAGGGTCACATAAATGATGTCTAAAGTTCCTGGACTTTGGCTATGGTGTGCTTTGGGGGACCTTGTTCCTGTGTTATATGGTATGTTCCCTGCAATTGCAGCATTCCCTACAAATGAATATCTCCTCTGGGAGGGAAAGGGAGACTCCCTAGCTATAAACAGGAGATAAATAAAGGTCATGCCTGAGAACAAGAAGATTCTTGAAGGCCTCTCCCCAACAGTGTAAACAGTGGGGAAAGAGATGTCTGGACCATAGAGTAGCTGCAAGCTGCAAAGCAGATCTGGGATGCAAGGTTATGGGAGTCATCACCCATGTTGGGTGGGCTTCCTAGTGAAGCAGCTGCTTTTGAGTTATCCCTGTTCCTTGTAAGTAACCCTCATCCACACTCATGTTAGTAATTCCAATAAAAACCCATTAGTTCACCAAACTGGACATTGGCACGATCATTGCTTTAGCCTGTTGTGAGCTCTCTTTCTTGAGTTGATTTTTCCTTAGTTTTCTTCAAATAGTCAAAAGTTTTATATACAGAGTTACCAGATCTGCCTCTTTCACATTTTGTGAATCATGATAATCAAATGCATTTGTCTCTTTAGGTTTGTAAAATAGTTCATACCATGGGCTTTTAGATAGATTGGATAGATAGATAGATAGATAGATAGATAGATAGATAGACATGAATGGATGGATGGATGGTTAGATATAACACACACACACACACACACACACACACACACACACACACACACACACACACACACACACACACTGCCTACCAACAGAAGGTTCAAGAATGCAGTAATTGTTCAGTCCATGAGGCTGGATGTCTCAGCTGGTCTTTGCTATATGTTGGAATTCTGAATAAGTAGGTGCCAATGCTAGCAAAGGAATGGATTTTCCGGTGACAGCAAGCAGGTGAAGAGAGCAAGCTTCCTTCTTCCATGTCCTTTATATAGGCAGCCAGCAGAAGGTATGGTCAAGATTAAAGGTGAATGTTCCCTTATCAAAAGATCTGGATAAAAGTGGGTCTTCCCACTTCAAATTATTTAATTAAGAAAACGCCTCACAATGTACCCAGCCACTTGGGTTTAGTTAATTCCAGATGTAGTCAAATTGACAACCAAGAATAGCTACCAGAAGTCTACCCCTTGTCAACTTGACACACAATCTATCTTCTATGCCATGCTTAATTTCTAAATGAAAACAATAACCAGATCATAATTATACCTAACATGGTGTAACTATCCTATGTACAATAGCAAAAGCATTATATATTTAACTAGGTCATATTTATGGCTGATACAATTGTCCCTCATACAACCACAAATGCATTATAAATTTAAGAGTAGGGGGGAATGTCTCCTGAGAGACATTTTTGTAGTATCTCAAACGTAAATATGATAACCACTGATATTCTCTTAATTGATGTTACATTACATGATAAAGAAATTGAAAGAAAGCACAAATATCTGTACAAATACATTCTTAACAAAATATGACAGAAACACTCATGTCAATTGTAATCTTCAATTCTGGAACTGATCACATGACTGGTATTTATAATTACTATCCTCTACTTGCCATTCTTCAGTTTCTCTACCCTTAGCAAGCACCTCAGAAGGTCTTGGCTCTTTTCCTGGAGAAGTAACCCACACCTTCATTGGTAAAGGGTCTGTGCCCTTTGTCATCCTGCCTGGGTTAGGTTATCTGACTCATCTCCATTGCTCCAACCTTGCAGTTCATGCTGAATCTTTGCTTCTGGAACCTCTTATGGGGAGCCAGTACCCCAGAATAAGCTCTTCCTTCACACAGGTTTCTCCGCTCCCTCTCCCTCCCTCGCCATTGCTCTGCTGGAGGAAGCTCAGGTTGTTTTCTTTCCATTTTATTTCCCACTAGATTCTCACTTCCTCCTTTCTCCCCCTGCTCAACAGGGCATGAAGATATATAGTCCAGCAGCCCTATACCAGAGGAGAGAGGACCCATTCTTCTTCCTGGGAGCTCCTGGGTCTCTAGGAGTTCTCTTTCTTGGAGCCTTCTGCAGAGTTGAGTGGTTAGAAGAAATGGAGAAACTTCCATCAAAGTTTCCCTCTCAGGCGAATAGTTCCACTCAGCCCCCTCCCACATTAGTTGAGTGGACACACTGGAAAAGGAAGATGGGGTGTGGCATGAGGGGGGGAAAGAAGGCAGGCTGGCTTCATCATCACTCCTAAGGGCACACCTGACACCAAGGGGCTCATTATTATTATGGTATTTCTTCTATGCACACTGGACATGCAACATCTTTCATGTCAAGTTATTTTTCATAGGGGAAAAAGATTACAAAAAACAGTTAAGGCTGGAGTTGTATCTGGAAGTAGCATAATTACTTAATATGCACAAAATTATTAGATCAATTCCTAGTACTACAAACAAACCAAATCAAAGTCCTCAAAACAACAAAGTGAACAACTGAAAAGTCAGATATAATAGAGTAAGGAATAGAGAGAAATCCAAGGGAGGGCCTTTCCCTATCAGGTCAGAGAAACAGGCTGCTATGCCTTGGGTTCATTTTTCTGTAGCTTATTATATGATTCTGAGCAACAGGAAATAAGAGGGCAACATTTATGAACCCACTTAAATGGAGACCATTGGTTAGGCTTTAAAGTCCATGTTCCATCTTTATCGTATCTGGTTGTACTGACAAGGTTCACTGTACTTGCCTTTCTGGGACTCAGCATCCGTCCTGTATTGCCAGACATTGTCCCAGGTCTATAATAGAGCAGACTCTGAGTGACAGTGATGTCTACTGAATGTATTGGTCCCTCCAGGAAAGGGGAGTCTAAGGCTCAGTACATCAGACTCCAGCTCTGCAGCTAGAAGCTGGGGATGAGCTCAGTCCCTCCCTAGTCTGGCTTATGGGGTTCCAGAAAATCAGCACCCAGGCAACATGGTAAACTTTATTTGGCTGTGGGCTTGAGGGATGGAGAGAGACCTTAGCCACAATGACCACTTCCCTCACTGTGGCTCAAATTTCTGCCCAGACTCTGCTAAGTGTGGGCAGCAAGGATATAAAGGACAGCCTAGGTTGGGAAGATACCAGCCCCAGAGGCTCATGGGCTAATGTAGAGCTTCATCCAAGTTTGTCACGGGAACATTCCTACCATGGCTACTACACTTTGGAAGGGTCTGGTCCTGGGGCCTCTTCTGCCAAAACTTCTGCTGGTATTTGCAGGTGAGTCTTGGCCTTGGAGACACGAAGGGCAACACTCCAAGGTGACAAAATGGGGTTCCAGACAGAAGCTGAGTCCCAGGGAACCTTCCTGGGCTGTTTGTACCTTTTCCATATTGTAGACCTTTCAGGGACAGGGAGGTAGTGAGAGCTCAGGCATCAGAGGAAGAAAGTGACACAGAGGTGGGGGCTAGGAGGCCTGGTGGCAAGGAAGGAGCCTGGGTTCTGTGATGTTAGCTCCAGACTTTCTGGCTATCATGTCTAGAAGCCTGAAATTACATATAAGCATTTATATGTAATATATATTTTATAAGTATATAGAGAGAGAGGGGAAGGGAGAAGGAGGAAAAAGGGAGGATGAGGGGGGGATAAACCTGAGTAATGAATTCTGGATCCAACAGCATCAGGTGAACTTTCTAAACCTTCCTTAGTCACTGACAGACTATGTGACTATGAGCAAGTTCCTAAACCTGTCTGAGTCTCTGCTCCCCAGGGAAGAGAAGGCAACAATCCTATCCTCCAACAGTCGGGTTGTGGGTGAAATGAGCCTCTATACCTGGAAGTGATTTATAACCCATCAGGTGCTATGTGGAAGGTGTCAGAGCCCATGGCACAGTTCTCTACCATGTGTTTCTCTGTCATTGCAGGACTACTTGTCCTACTCTTGCAACTTGACTTTGAAAGAAGGGTTCTTGTCACCGGGACCCTAGAATTTAACTCACAGTCTGAGTGCAGTAGGGGTGCAGCATGACAATTAAACCACTGCTCTGAATCTCCAAACACTGTCCTCAGGAGATGGGCAACCTTTATTACTCCAAAAGACAGACCCTCTGTTAGGAGTAGTGAGTGCTTTGTCACGGTCCTGGCTGCATGGGGTTAAATGGAATGTGCTCTCATTGTTTAGGTTGCTTCCATTTCCTATGAAAACAGAGCAAAACTGAACCTGGTTGAGCAAGTATTGGTGGCACAGGGTGTTGAATCCTTGGGTATATGCTGAAGAGCAGTTTAACTGGGTCATGGGGCAGATTTAGTTTTAGCTTTTTGAGAATTCCCCACAGGTATTTTTTTCTCCATCAGTTTTCAGAGGGGCAGCAGCAGCGTGCAATCCCGTCAATAGTGACTAAGGGTTTACCTTTCCTCACTCCCTCACCTGCCTTTGCTGCTAGTTCTTAATCTTAGCCAATCTCATCTAAGTAGGGTGTAATTGTAGCTTCCCTTGTCTTCTTTCTTAGACGCGTGGCGCTGCAAATTCCTCCCTTCTCTTTGAGATTTGCTTCTAGTATTCTGTGGGGCTGTTTTGATGGACATGGATTCTTTTAGCTTGTTAGTGTGATGAAAAGGCCTTCATTCCGTGGCATGTAGTTTTGCTGGGTGGAGATGCCAATCTAGATTGGCATTTGTGGTCTTTTAGAAGTTGAAGAGCATTACTTCAGGCTTTTAAATTTTCCATCGAGGAATCAGCAGTTAATATGATGGGGTTTCCTTCATATGGGAATTGGGAATTTTTCTCGTTTTGCCTTTTGTACCCTCTCTTTGTTCAGTATATTTAAAGTTTAACTATAACGTGCATGGGGAGTTTTGCTTCTGGTCTTGTCTATTTGCTGGACTGTGTGTTTCTTGTATCTATATGGGTGTAACTTACCTTAGTCTGAGGAAGTTTTCTCCTGTGATCTTGTGGAAGATGTGGTCTTTGCCATTGACTTGGGATTCTTTTCTTTCATCTATTTCCATAATTAAATTTGGTCTTTTTTTTATGTTGTTTCATAGTTTATGAATGTTCCTTTCAAGAGCTTTAAATAATTATAATTACTATTAGCTTGAGTGTTCTAGTTCCTCTACTTTACCTCTAAGACATATTTTATCCTCTACTTGATCCATCCTATTTGTAAAGCTTTTCCCTGAGTTTTCTAATTGTGTCGTTAGTTATTCAATTCTCTTTGTTACCGCATAAGTTTTCTTCAGTATTTCTCTCTTTACCAAATTCTGGACTTTGTTCCTCGTTTTATTCAGCAACAGATATTTTCTTGTACATTTATAGTTTCCCTCTTCAAATTCATTAGGCTGTGTTTTGTATCTTCCTTAAATTTCATGATTTATTTGATAAGGTTTCTGGTTGTTCTTTTAAGTTCTGTGTTCTGGGATTCAACTCTGTAATTCACCCTGAGGAACGTGTCTGTGGGACTGGTGGGTATGGGGAGAGGGGATACTTTATTGTCCTTTTATATTCTTGTGTGTTTTGTGATGTTTCCTGGGCACGTGGACTTCTTTCTTTGGTTGTATGCCTGCTGTGAGACTCTAGGCTGCATTATATTGTGGCAGTGCTGGGACCGAATGAATGGAGGCAGACCAGGAACACCTGGTGTTTGGTCGGCTCATTTAAATTTGGTCTGTGGAGATGGTCGGCGTGGGTCAAGGGGACTCAGTTTGTGATGGTTATATGTGAGGTAAGTGTCCAGAGACATGCCTGTAAGTGTAGACATAATACAGAGGCAGGTGGGGGCCAGAGGATGTCCTCGACCAAAAGGGTACGTGAGGTGTGTGTCTGGAGCTAGTGTTCGGTGTGTGGTTGTGTGTGAGGAGTTGAGTATGCAAAGGTGATGCACAGGTTGCATATCCAGAACTAAGCTAGTGAGTATGGGCACGGTGCAGGGCTAGGTGTGGGTCAGAGAAACCCAGCAGGAAAAGACTGCGCAAGCTACAGAATTAGGCCTGCACGTGTGGAAAGCAATGTTGCAGCCTTGTAGTAGATTTGTTTTCTGAAGCCTCCTAAAGTCTTGCTGCCTGATGCAGTCAAAGAGCAGTACAGCTGGTTTCTATGTATGGGTCTAGCTGTCCTGGAACTCACTTTGTAGACCAGGCTGGCCTTGAACTCTGCCTCTGCATTCTAAGAGCTGGGATTAACTTCATGCAACATTATATGCACAGTTTTGCTTTGTTTGTTTGTTTGTTAAGTTCAAAATGTCCTTCTTGACCACCCTTTCAGGACTCCTCACTGTTCCATGTCTGCACATGCTGCATTTCCAGAACATTCACTCCCACACAGCAGCCATATTTCATTTGCTGTTTGCTCCTATTTGCTCATTCCCATTCTCCTCAAAGGCAGATATCACAGGTAGTGTATGCTCCCTTGAGCATGGATGCAGGGAATGCATTTTGACTTGAGTGAGCCATTGCTTTATATCTCTGAAAGTGTGACCACAGGAGAAAGGACAGTTTTCACTACTCATAGGACAGGCCTTGGTAGGGGTCACTTATTGTTGTATATTGGTTCCTCCAACAATGAGAAGGTGGTCACAACTGGTTTTTGTTTTTTGTTTGTTTGTTTTTTATTTTCTCAGCTGGGAACCCTTTCATCTCTCTGAAGGGCCCAGAGCAGAGGACAACCACTTCAAATTCAGTGCCTTTTACCTGCACCGCTGGCCTTTTCAGCTCTCGAAACCTCAATGTCAACTGGTTGAAGGACAATAATAAATACCTAGCCCAAGCCCCACAACTGGAGTCCATCAGTAAAGATGTTTACTACGTCACAAGCAAGGCATGGGTGTCATTGGCCAAACAAGATATTTTTTCTCAGATCACCTGTGAAGTCACCCATGCGGACCTCGATGAGCCCCTAAAAATGACCATGAATCTTTCCCAAGTGCTCCTAGGTAAGTGATCAGTGAAATATGTGGTTGGGCCACACTGGTACCATGGAGGTTTTCCCAAAGGCCCCATTTTACACATGGGGAATAGAAATTGATCACTGCCAGTATTGAGCACATGAATATGGACTAAAAGTATAGATTCCACAGGCTGGCTAGCTGGGCTTTGATCTTAGCTGTATCATTTCCTAGGCTGATGAATATTGGCCATGTGTCTTAAATATTCCAGGCCCCAGTTTCCTTAAAAATTTGGAATGAAACCAAGACCTACTTTGTAAGTTTCCTCTGAAGATTAAGCCAGCTGTTCCTTCTAGAACACAAAGAAGTATGCCTAACACACTAGCTTGTTTATGAATGTTTGACCTTGCTATGGTATGGACCTAGCATCCCTCTCTAAACATATGTGCCCTGTTGATTATCATTAATAATGTTTAAAAGGTTCTAAATATGTATTATTAGCTGGAGCTTGTGGTATAAGGCATGTAATCTCAGCTCCTTGGCAAGCAGGCAGGTATATAACGAATTCCAGGCCTGTAAGGATTAAGACTGAGTTCAAGGCCAGCCTGGACAACTTAGTGAAATCAAATAAAAGAAGTGGAAAATGGGGCTGAAGATGAACTTACCGTGGTAGAGTGCTTGTCTCTTATGCAGAAGACCCTAAGTTCTGGGAAATCTTCGGTATTATGCAAAATATTATTCACTCAATAAATAATGAACAGCTGCTGTGTGCCAGGCACTGTTGTAGGTGTTGTGATTATAGAGTCCCTGATCCTGTGGGGCAATTCACTTTAATAATTCCTACAATAGTATGTCATGATATGGAATATATAGAACTCTGACCAGATTAGATATCCATATAAACAGCTTTGTTTCATGAATATTTATACTTGTCCCTATTTGTCTTACATGAAACATATAAAAATGTTTATTTAAAAAGAGAGTGAACTCATGAACTCTCTTCACTTGTGAACTCCACAGCAGCTGTGTAGGAATTGTATGAGATTGAGACATCTGACATTCCAGCATGAAATGGAGGTCCTCATAGACTCTGCCCCTAGCTGTGGATCTAATGAAAGCTGGTAGTTTCTGAAGGAATGAGAGTGAGTTTTCAATAAGGGTATGGCCCTGGCAGGGCAAGCATGCTCCAGTGTCTCAAACCCATGAGTATATAATCAGCACCTATTAGACTGGCTAGATTGTAAGAAAAGAGGGGCTGAAGAGAGGACCTAGTGGTGGCAGAAGGATCAGGAATTCAAGATCACCCCTGGTTACATAATGACTTTGAGGTCATGTTGGAATTCTTAGGACCCTGCCCATCAGTCACTCAATCAAATTTTAACAAAATAACTGAGAGACCTGAGACAGGGAAATAAGACACTTCTAAAATTTCACCTGTGTTTACCCATTGTTTTTGCCTAGTTATCCCCACACTGAAGATCACCACGGAACCTCCGGAGATCCATGATCATGGGCATCAAAGAGTGAACTTGACTTGCCATATAAACCACTTCTACCCCCAAGCCATGCAACTTACCTGGATTAAGAATGGGCACAAGATCCCGATTCTTGAGGTCCCTCAGGCCACCAGAAACTCTGATGGGACATACTCTCTAAAGCACACCTTGCAGGAAGATGTCATGTCGGACGAGAGCACCCGATTTAGCTGCTTGGCAACTCAGAATGAGTACCCTTCACAGGGGATCAGCATTACCCTGGGAGCTCAGGCCCCCCATAAGGGCAGAGGTGTGTGCCTGATGCCCTTGTATCCTCAGGGCATTGTGGCTGAAGGGCTAGAGACTCAGGGAAACCCTTGGTAAAAGTGGAGACAGGAAGCCCTACCCAGTGAGAATGTTGCATAGCCACCCCCAACTGGACCCCCTTCTTCCAGATCCTTCCACCAAGAAAAGACTCTCCTTTGCTGCACTGATACTATTACAGGGTTTTCTTCTTAACCCTTAGTCAAGACATTGTCAAGGTCAAGGGTAGCTGGTCTCCAAATATTCTCTGGGAAGACAACTAACTAATCAGGACAACGAATTTAGTTGGATGTTTCTGGAAATTAGTTTGAGGCGCTCTAGAATCATTGACTCTCATAGCTAAGAAAAAGGGTCACACAAAGTGGGTATGAACCCTCCTGTCACTCCTTTTACTTTTTTTCCATGCACACAAGCTCCTGATACTAATTTCTTCTATGTCTTCCCTATTTCACTGTGTCCAGACTCATACTATTTCTCCCACAAGGGGGCACTGTGACGTTGTAGTCCAGAGCTTCCTTGTTTCTTTGATCCAGCTATGCTTCATGCTCTTGGGAGAAAGAACTCCTGTACTGAAGCAGTGGTCTTGGTGCAGGTGCACAGCCAGGGAGAGATATAACAATAGGTCAGGCATGGGCAAGCCCAGGGCAAGGCAGCGTGTGAGCTTTCCCTTACAGAGCATGTGGGCTCTATGCAGGGTATTGCAGAGCAGGTAGTTGCTGCCAGAGAAGGAGTGGAAGATGCCAGGCAACCCAACAGCCCATTCTCACAGCAGGCTTCCACCATGATTTCTTTCCAGCCCTGTGGCAGAACCAGTCTTTTTGGTTGCTGTAAGAATTCTCAGTGGTAATGATCCCACAGACCTTCAAGTTTCTTTGGGTCCTATTTTGGTTGCCCAGTAGAAATAAGAAAAATATCCACCCAGTGTCAAACTCCAAAATAATGCTTTTTCATGGAAAGCAAATTGCATCATTTCTTTAAAGTTATTTTCTATTTGAATACTATTGTGAGAATTGTATGCCTGGCTACTGTGTTTACATCATTTCACTCCACACTTTCCCCCAACTCCTCCCATGTCCCCCATTCCCTCTCATCTTCACCATCTCTTCATTATGTCCATATATGTATGTATGTATAATTACATAAATATGCTCTGCTAGTAATTCATACTAAGGTTTTTCTTTCCCGTCTTATGTTTCTCCTACACCTGCATTTAGTGTATCTAACCTCCTATTGAAGGATGAACCTCATCACAGCCTCACACTGATAGTGCCCAACACCCAAGGTCTACTGAGTTAGACATTGAGGCCCCTTTCTATTCGGTACTAACACATCTCTGTAGCTGTCTCTTCCCAAGCTCTCCCAGATTCCTTTCTTCAGCACCCTGACACCTGGTCACATCGACTCTCACACCTGTTCTATTCTGTTAGTGCCCATGTCACCGACACTAACTACATATCACCCACAGAGCACTTACTGCAGAGCAGTGTCCCCGATGATTGCTGGCTCACACTTTGAGAGCTGGCAAGCAGCTGAGAGAGTAAGATACGAGTCACAGCCTGCGGCACTAGGCTTACAGAACCATCAGATCACAGACTGGATGTGGTGTTTCTGTATGCTTCTCTCTTCTTGGTCACCTGAGAATACACACCTTAGAGTTGTCACAAAACGCTTCTCAAATCCTATTGGAAGGTATTTCTTTTTCTTGAGATATCACATATGCCATTCAGCTCCCACAATCAAGTGCTTAAATGTCAGTGATGTCTGAGAGCCCAGGCCTGCGGCTTATCATGACCCTATTCTGCATGCCCCCCTCTCCAGCTCTTGGAGCTTATGTGTGAACTGTGCAGTTGAATGGATCAGTGTCACACTGCAGGATCAGTGTGGCCAATGCCTATCTGTGTGACCCCAGGTAAACAGTTTCCTTTTTAATTTGTTTCATCTATCACGGAGAGACGCCAAGGTTCCCTTCCTTTGTTCCTACATGGTATATGAACCCCGGGACATGGTTGAGCTTCTGCAGTGATTATTCCAAGTTTACACTAACCCTATCCCAGAGCTGGGCTGAAAGCTAGACAATATTAAAAATTGGAGATGTAGATGGAGCGGTAGAGTTTTTGTTAGAGGTATATAGAAAGGCATATATAGATTTTGTGGGTTGATTTTATATTCTGTCACTTTGCTGAAATTGCTGACAATTTCTAGAAGCTTTCTGATGGAACTTTGGGATCTGTTATGCATAAATTAATAAATCACATAGATGGACTTCAATACAAAACTCGTATGCTCATCTCAACAGATGCAGCTCAACCATGTCCCGGGGTTCAGATACCATGTAGGAACAAAGGAAGGGAACCTTGGCGTCTCTCCGTAATAGATGAAACAAATTAAAAATGCAACCTGCATTCATATTAGTCACAGAAGGACTTCATTACTACATGTCTTCTACAAATAGGGACAACTCACCGTCTTTTCTGACCTGAATGAACCCCATTTATTGCTCTAGCTGGTCCTCCAATCACTATATTGCAAGAGAGGGAACAGGGAACAGTCCTTGTCCCTCCTGATTTTAACAGGATTGCTTCAAGCTCTTCTCCATTTAAGATGATGTTGGCTATGAGTTTGTCACACATGGCCTTATTTTTGTTGATGTAGGTCTCCTGATGTCCTTCTACAACATGCATCATAATCACATATTAAATTTTTGCCATAGACCTGTTGGCATCTATGGCGATAAGCATATGCTTTTTGTCTTGACGTCCATATGATTTATTAAATGCATTGAGTTACTTACCAATCCTTGTATCTCCAGGAGAAAGCCAACTTGATAGTGGTGGATTTTTTTTTTTTTTAGCTGCATACCCATATTCAGTTTGCAATTAGTTTGTTGAGGATTTTTGTATCTGTGTTCACCATGCACATTCACCTGTAGTTTTCTTTATTGTTGTATCTTTGCCTGACTTGTATGTAGAGTAACACTGGCTTTGTAGAAAGAGAGGAAGCATTCCTTCTGTTTCTATTTTTTAGAAGTAATTTAAGAAGTGTTGTGGTAGATTGCGGTGATGTTTTGTTTGTGCTTTAGCAAATAAAGCTTGCCTGAAGCTCAGGGGGTGGAGCTAGTCACTAGCTAGTCAGAGGCCAGGCAGTGGTGGCACACACCTTTAATCCCAGCACCCGGGAGGCAGAGGCAGGCGGATCTCTGTGAGTTCAAGACTACCCTGGGCTACAGGAGATTGATCCAGTCTAAAGAGAAACAGAGCCAAGCAGTGCTGGTACATTCTCTTTCCTCACAACTTAATCCCAGCACTAGGGAGACGGAGACAGGAAGAATGCGGACGGGTAGAAAGAGGAATCTTAGGTAGGAGGAGACAAGAGCTCATGACATTCAGCCTGAGGTTTCGTGGAGACAGGATCTTGCTCACTTTGGTGTGAAGATTCATCAGAAGTAAAAGGTCCTTTACTGGCTGCTCCTTTACTTCTCTGATCTATCAGCATTTATCCTGATATCTGCTTCCAGGTTTATTATTATTATTATTATGATGATGATGATGATGATGATGATGATGATGATGATGATTAAGACCAAATAGAATTCCAGCTAGTGTAGATCTTTGACAGTCTGGTACAATTCTCCTGTGAATCTGCCTTGGCCTGGATTGGTTTGTTTTGGTCAGTTTTTTGTTGTTGTTTAATTTTTGTTTTGTTTTTGTTTTTTGTTTTTTTTTTTGGTTTTTCGAGACAGGGTTTCTCTGTGTTGCTTTGGAGCCTATCCTAACACTTGCTCTGGAGACCAGGCTGGCCTCGAACTCAGAGAGATCCTCCTACCTCTGCCTCCTGAGTGCTGGGATTAAAGGCGTGCGCCACCAACACCTGGTGTGTTTTGGTCAGTTTTTTATTTTTATTTTTTTTGCTGTTTCCATTTCCTTATTTGTCATGAGTCTATTTAAGTTGTTGATCTCCTCATGGTTAATCTTTGGTGGTTTGGGAAAATCTAGAAGTGTATTTATTTTCTTACATAATTTTCTTACATAATGGAGATTTTGAAGGTATTCCTTTATAATCTTCTAAATCTCTTTGGTTTCTATTATGTCTTCCTGTTCATATCTAGCTCTGTTGAGTTGTCCCCATTCTTTCAGAGAATTGGGATAGGGTCTGTCAATCTTTATCTTCTCAAAGAACTACCTCTCAATTTGTTGATTCTTTGCACTATTTTATTTATTTCTTCTTTTATATCTAAAAATTAAAAGTAAACTTTATTATAAAAAGACTTACAAAACTATACACCAAAGATAACATCTAGATAGCCTAATGAACTACTATACAGTTAGACTGTATAGTATATGGATCATCTGAAATGGAAATTGTGTAGCTTCAATGGACTTTATGCTTTCACTACTGAATATATTTTATACACTTATCTATCATCAGAATAAAAAAATCTGTGATAGGTGTGAAACTAAAACAATTAACTTTATATCCTATTTCAAAACTCAAAGCTATTACCTGCATTCACTCCTTTCTCTTTTCCTAATATTTAGCCTTTCTTGTTATCTTTTCTAATTTGTTTACATATATGCATATATTATTGGTTAGTTTTGAAATCTGAGAAGGATTATGCAGTCTTTTCTATCTGAGACTAGGTGATCTCACTTAAGATAATACATTCTAAGTCCATCCATTTTCCTTCAAATTTTGTGAAATACATTTTTATTCAAAGCTGAATAGCATGTGTGTGTGTGTAGGGAGTATCCCAAATTTTCATTATCTATTCACTGGTGAAACCCAGCAGGAAAAGACTGTGCAAGCTACAGAATTAGGCCTGCATGTGTGGAAAGCAATGTTGCAGTCTTGTAGTAGACTTGTTTTCTGAAGCCTCCTAAACTCTTGCTACCTGATGCAGCCAAAGAGCAGTACAGCTGGGTCATATGGTCCATTTCTTTGGCACATGCCCAAGCATTGCACCCTCTCTCCTCAGGCCCAAAATGACTTTACTGTGTCCTCTTACTTACATGGTTTTTATTCATTCCTCAGTTGTTGTGGGGTTTTTTATTTTGTTTTGTCTGTTTTTTGAGACAGGGTTTCTCCTTGTATCCCTGGCTGTCCTGGAACTCATAGAGATCCATCTGCGTCTGCCTCCCAAGTGCTGGAATTAATATCATGAAACATTATTATCCACTGCTTTGTTTTTGTTTTTGTCTTTTTGGGGTTCTGTTTTTGTTTTTTGTCTTTTGGTTTTTTTTTTTGTTTTTTTTTTTTGTTTTTTTGTTTTTTTTTTTTTTTTTTGCTCAAAATGTCCTTCTTGACCACCCTTTCAGGACTCCTCACTGTTCCATGTCTGCACATGCTGAGTGTCCTGAGGACATTCACTCCCACACAGCAGTCATATTTTATTTGCTGTTTGCTCCTATTTGTTCATTCCCATTCTCCCCGAAGGCAGATATCACAGGTAATGTATTCTCCCTTGAGCATGGATGCAGGGAATGCATTTTGACTTGAGTGAGCCATTGCTTTATATCTCTGAAAGTGTGACCTCAGGAAAAAGGACAGTTTTCACTACTCATAGGACAGGCCTTGGTAGGGGTCACTTATTGTTGTATATTGGTTCCTCCAACAATGAGAAGGTGGTCACAACTGGTTTTTGTTTTCTGTTTGTTTGTTTTTTGTTTTCTCAGCTGGGAAGCCTTTCATCTCTCTGAAGGGCCCAGAGCAGAGGACAACCACTTCAAATTTAGTGCCTTTTAACTGCACCGCTGGCCCTTTCAGCTCCCAGAACCTCAGTCTTGACTGGTTGAAGGAAAATAATAACTACCTAGCCTCAGCCCCACAACTGTATATCAGCAGTGATGCTCACTATGTCACAAGCAAGGCAAGGGTGTCATTGACCAAAGAAGATATTTTTTCTCAGATCACCTGTGAAGTCACCCATGCGGACCTCGATGAGCCCCTAAAAATGACCATGAATCTTTCCCAAGTGCTCCTAGGTGAGTGATCAGTGAAATATGTGGTTGGGCCACACTGGTACCATGGAGGTTTTCCCGAAGGCCCCATTTTACACATGGGGAATAGAAATTGATCATTGTCAGTATTCAACACATGAATATGGACTAAAAGTATAGATTCCACAGGCTGGCTAGCTGGGCTTTGATCTTAGCTAGTATCATTTCCTAGGCTGATGAATATTGGCCATGTGTCTTAAATATTCCAGGCCCCAGTTTCCTTAAAAATTTGGAATGAAACCAAGACCTACTTTGTAAGTTTCCTCTGAAGATTAAGCCAGCTGTTCCTTCTAGAACACAAAGAAGTATGCCTAACACACTGTAGCTTGTTTATGAATGTTTGACCTTGCTATGGTATGGACCTAGCATCCCTCTCTAAACATATGTGTCCTGTTGATTATCATTAATAATGTTTAAAAGGTTCTAAATATGTATTATTAGCTGGAGCTTGTGGTATAAGGCATGTAATCTCAGCTCCTTGGCAAGCAGGCAGGTATATAACGAATTCCAGGCCTGTAAGGATTAAGACTGAGTTCAAGGCCAGCCTGGACAACTTAGTGAAATCAAATAAAAGAAGTGGAAAATGGGGCTGAAGATGAACTTACCGTGGTAGAGTGCTTGTCTCTTATGCAGAAGACCCTAAGTTCTGGGAAATCTTCGGTATTATGCAAAATATTATTCACTCAATAAATAATGAACAGCTGCTGTGTGCCAGGCACTGTTGTAGGTGTTGTGATTATAGAGTCCCTGATCCTGTGGGGCAATTCACTTTAATAATTCCTATAATAGTATGTCATGATATGGACTATTTAGAACTCTGACCAGATTAGATATCCATATAAACAGCTTTGTTTCATGAATATTTATACTTGTCCCTATTTGTCTTACATGAAACATAAAAATGTTTATTTAAAAAGATAGTGAACTCATGAACTCTCTTCACTTGTGAACTCCACAGCAGCTGTGTAGGAATTGTATGAGATTGAGACATCTGACATTCCAGCATGAAATGGAGGTCCTCATAGACCCTGCCACTAGCTATGGATCTAATGAAAGCTGGTAGTTTCTGAAGGAATGAGAGTGAGTTTTCAATAAGGGTATGGCCCTGGCAGGGCAAGCATGCTCCAGTGTCTCAAACCCATGAGTATATAATCAGCACCTATTAGACTGGCTAGATTGTAAGAAAAGAGGGGCTGAAGAGAGGACCTAGTGGCGGCAGAAGGATCAGGAATTCAAGTTCACCCCTGGCTGCACAGTGACTTCAAGGTCATGTTTTATATTTTTGGTTGTGAGCCTAGCCTTTAATGGCTGAGCTATTCCTCAAGCCCCATTAAATCAAATTTTAACAAAATAACTGAGAGACCTGGGACAGGGAAATAAGACACTTCTAAAATTTCACCTCTGTTTCCCCATTGTTTCTGCCTAGTTATCCCCACACTGGAAATCACCACAGAACCTCCGGAGATCCATGATCATGGGCATCAAAGAGTGAACTTGACTTGCCATGTAAACCATTTCTACCCCCAAAACGTGGAACTCCTCTGGATTAAGAATAACGGCAAGATCCTGACTCTCGAGGTCCCTCAGGCCACCAGAAACTCTGATGGGACATACTCTCTAAATCACACCTTGCAGGAAGATGTCACATTGAACGAGAACACCCAATTTAGCTGCTGTGTGTTCCAGTATGACCAGAATCCACTGTTGATCAACATTACCCTGGGAGCTCAGGTCCTTCATAAGGGCAGAGGTGTGTGCCTGATGCCTTTGCATCCTCAGGGCATTGTGGCTGAAGGGCTAGAGACTCAGGGAAACCCTTGGTAAAAGTAGAGACAGGAAGCTCTCCCTAGGGACAAAGTTGCATAGCCACCACCAACTGCACCCCCTTCTTCCGGATCCTTCCACCAAGAAACGACTCTCCTTTGCTGCACTGATACTATTACAGGGTTTTCTTCTTTACCCTTAGTCAAGACATTGTCAAAGTCAAGGGTAGCTGGTCTCCAAATATTCTCTGGGAAGACAACTTTACTAACTAATCAGGACAGTGAATTTAGCTGGGTGTTTCTGGAAATTAAGTTTGAGGATCTCTAGAATCATTGACTCTCGTAGCTAAGAAAAAGGGTCACACAAAGTGGGTGTGAACCCTCCTGTCACTCCTTTTACTTTTTTTCCATGCACACAAGCTCCTGATACTAATTTCTATGTCTTCCCTATTTCACTGTGTCCAGACTCATACTATTTCTCCCACAAGGGGGCACTGTGACGTTGCAGTCCAGAGCTTCCTTGTTTCTTTGATCCAGCTATGCTTCATGCTCTTGGGAGAAAGAACTCCTGTCCTGAAGCAGTGGTCTTGGTGCAGGTGCACAGCCAGGGAGAGATATAACAATAGGTCAGGCATGGGCAAGCCCAGGGCAAGGCAGCGTGTGAGCTTTCCCTTACAGAGCATGTGGGCTCTATGCAGAATTTTGCAGAGCAGATAGCTGCTGCCAGAGAAGGAGTGGAGATGCCAGGCAACCAAACAGCCCATTCTCACAGCAGGCTTCCACCATGATTTCTTTCCAGCCCTGTGGCAGAACCAGTCTTTTTGGTTGCTGTAAGAATTCTCAGTGGTAATGATCCCACAGACCTTCAAGTTTCTTTGGGTCCTATTTTGGTTGCCCAGTAGAAATAAGAAAAATATCCACCCAGTAGGATGTACAGATCTAGGTGACAAACTCCAAAATAATGCTTTTTCATGGAAAGCAAGTTGCAGAATTTTTACTTTTTTTTCTATTTGATTACTATTGTGAGAATTGTATACCTGAGTACTATGCTTACATCATTTCACTCCACACTTCCCCCCAACTCTTCCGTGTCCCGCATTTTTCTCAACTTCATAATCTCCTCATTATTGTCATGTGTGTGTGTGTGTGTGTGTGTGTGTGTGTACTTAAATAAATATGACCTGAAAATATCTCTATGGGAGGGTGTGAGGGTCTCTGGTTGTACCCAGGAGTGAAATCGCTGTTCACGTGGTAGTTCTATTTGTAATTCTTATTTGAGAAATCTAAAAACAGCTTTCCTCGATGGCTGTATTCATTTGTATTTCTGACAATAGAAAATAGGGCTCCTTTCTCTCCACATACCCTCCAACATTTGTTGTTAGATTTATTGATGATAGTCACTCTCGCTGGGTTGAGGTGGTATCTCAAATTAGTCTTAATCTACATTTTACTAATGGCTAGAAATATTTACACTTTAATAAATAGTTATTGGCCACTTGAGCTGCCTTTGTTGAAAACTTTCTATTTAGTTCATTTGCCCATTTGTTGATTGACAGTTTTGTTTCCTTGGTGTTTAAATTGTGCAGTTCTTTATCAATTCTAGATTTTAGCCCATTATCTGAAGTGTAGCTGGTGAAGATTTTCTTCCATTCTTTGGGATGTTTGCTTTGTGATTGTTTCCTTTGCTGTAGAAAACCATTATTTTCCTGTGGTTCCCCTCAGCTGATACTTGGGTTTGGTTCTCATGCTGTTAGCCAGCTACTCAACAAGTTCTTGTTCTCCAGGTATCTTGAATATGTTTTCTTCTGGAATTTCAGTTTCAGGCTTTAAATTAAGGTCTGTGATCTATTTTGAATATAGATCTGTCTATAAGGTAAAAAATAAGAATCTAATTTAATTCTTCTACAGGTAGAAATAAAATTTTGCTAGCATCATTTATTGAATAGGCTACCTTTCTTCAATGTATAATTTTGCTTCCTTTGTAAAAAAGTAAGCAGGCATAGCCTTGACTTTTTTAAATTCCTGGACCTTCTTTTTTTTCAGTTGGTTTCCCTGCCTATTTTTATGCAAGTACTAGGTGGTCTTTATCATTATAGCTATGTACTATAACTTGAGGTCAGATATTATAATGCAATCAGTGGTGTTGTTACTCCTTAGGGTTGCTTTGACTATTCATGGTTGTTTGTGGTTTCTTGTATTGCTTTTCCTAAATCTGTGAAATATGACATCAGAATTTTGATATATTTGGTGTTAAGTCTGTAATTAATTTTGGTATTTTAGCCATTTTCACAATATTAATTCTACCAATCTGGGAGCATGGAATGTCTTTCTATTGTCTAGTATCAGAAGATCATAGAAATGATTTTCTTTTTCAATACCTTGAAGTTTTCATTGTAGAAAGCTTTTTCTTCTTTGTTTAGATATATTCCTAAGCACTAAATATTTTTGGAGTTATTTTGAATTGGAATACTGTTCTGTTTTCTTTCTTTTCAAAATTATTTCCTTTAGTTTTTGAGATTATAATATAATTTCATCATTTCCCCTTCCCTTTCCTCCTCCAAACCCTTCTATATAATCCTTCTTGGTCTCTCAAATTCATGGCCTCTTTTTTCATTAATAATTGTTATGTGCTATACTAGCCAAGGTTCTCTAGAGGAACAGAACCTGTAGGTTCTGTATATACATACATACATACATACATACATACATACATACATACAAAGGGGATTCATTAGAATGGCCTTCAGGTTGTGGTCCAACTATCCCAATAATGGCTGTCTACTAACAGAAGGACCAAGAATACAGTAGTTGGTCAGTCTACAAGGCTGGATGTCTCAGTTAGTTTTCCATATACACCAGAATCCTAAAGAAGTAGACTCTAATGCCAGCTAAGGGATGGACTTGTTAGCAAATGTGGGAGCAAGCAAGCAAAGAAAGAGAAAGCTTATTTCTTCCATGTCCTTTATATATGCTTCCAACAGAATGTGTGACCTTATTAAAGGTGGATCATCCCACCTCAAAAGATCTGGATTAGAATTAAGAAAAAAATCCTTCACAGGTATGGCAAGTCATTTGGGTTTTAGTTAATTTCACATGTAATCAAGTTGAAAACCAAGAATAGTTAACAACCATCACTTGTGTAAATGTGTGTGTGTGTGTGTGTGTGTGTGTGTGTGTGTGTGTGTGTGTGTGTTTATTTCCTGAATACATGACATATATATTCCTAAGCACATAAACACAATCTGTTTAATCTATATGTTACTTGTAGGTACATTTTCAGAGCTGACTATTTGGTACTGGGTAACCAACAATACTCCCTCCAAGATTCAAGACTAACAAAACGTAAATATCAGTCATGAGAAGCCCCCTTTTGAGTTGTTGTTCAAGACATACAGGCTATTGCTATTGTCTTTGATTGCCCCCCAGAGGTGAAAGGTAAGTAAGTTCCTATTGCTGAACGTCATACACTTCAGACAATACCCAGAGGCCCCTGAACTGGAAGTGACCTGGATGCTCCTTCTTTGAGGACTAGCTTTAATGGTACCAGAAAGTGCCATGCAAACTTCCAAAGAAGGGAAGCAACCAATAGTTGTACCCAGATATGATGCCTATGAACCACAACTACAGAGGCATGGGAAGTTATTTGCGGGCGTGCGTGCGTGCGTGCGTGCGTGCGTGCGTGCGTGAGTGTGTGTGTGTGTGTGTGTGTGTGTGTGTGTGTGTGTGTGTGTGTGTGTGTGTGTGATACAGATGTGGTTCGAGTGGACCCCGAATGACCAACATGGCAAGATAACCCTAAGGGTGCAGTTAGTGGCATTCACATTTCAATGGTAACCAACAGCTCTCTAATTGGACTTAAGACACAGTCAACAAGAGGGACATTTGCCTTGTACTGGAAATCTAGCCAACTACCCAGGGCTAGTAAAGTCATAACTCTTGGAGAATCTACAACCACACTTTCAAATCTATCATAACCCCTGTCTACATTTTAAATATTTGTCTTTACACACAGGTAAGAGTAGTCCTCACCTCCCATTAAGGAACCTTCTCTTTGCAACAGATGGAGAATATTAAGAAAACCACAATCAATTAAAACACAGAGTTGTGGAGTCCGGTCCCAATGGATACGTCTATAAAACAGCTCAACACATGAGGCCTGGGGAACATTGTGAAAGCAGGAGTGGAAGGATCTTAAAGAGCCAGAGGATTAGGGAGTGTGCTATGAGATTCTGTCTCCTAGGAATGACAGAAGCTATACTCATCATGTTTTGCCAACATGACAGACTAAATATGCCCTAACAAAGACAGTAACAATAGACATGCTAAAATGGATGAGGAAAAGACCATGAGGCTTGATGCTACACAAAGAACTGCAGGTAACTAAGGGTGGAAGAAACAGTTTTCCCACAGAAAGAGAATACCAATGTTATGTAATTCTTTCTGTGAGTACTCTGGTATAAATGAAGACTCCTTTTTTTATTAATTTTTATGTTCTAAAATGTTACTGTAAACTTTTGTTAGGTCCAAAAGTTTTCTAGTAGACTTAATAGAGTCTTTAAAGAATCATGGCGTCATTGTTTTCTTGCAAGAGACAGAAAAGGGGTTAGATCCAGATGGGAGGGGAGGTGGAGAGGAAGTTTGAGGAGTAGAGGGAGGGGAAAGCATAATCAGGATATATTGCATGAAAAGAAAATCTATTTTCAATAAAAAAGAATAATTTCATCTGCAAATAGGAATTATTTGACTTCATCCCTTCTGATTTATCAATTTTACCTCTCTCATCTGAAAGCTACAGCTAGGACTTGGGGCATGATGTCAAATAAGAGAGGGGAGAATGGGTATCCTTGTCTCTTTCTTGATTTTAGAGGAAACTGTTTGTCCCCATTTAAAACTATGTTGGCCATAGGTTTGTTGCACATAGCCTTTGTTATTTTGAGCTATGTTCCAGACTTTTACCACAAAAGCACCAATGTCCTTCTGGAATTTGCAGTACATTATTCTAGGTTCTTCGGCTTTTCATATTTCCATTGTGAAGTCAGATTTTATTCTGATGGGTTCTCCCATATATGTGATTTGTACTTTTTCTCTTCAGGCTTATATTTAATGTTTTAATTCTAATATGCCTTGGGGAATTTCACTACTGGTCCCACTTGGTAGTCTGTGTGCTTCCTGTATCTGTATGGGATTAGCTTTCCTTAAATTTGGGGAGATTTTCTTCTATGATTCTGTTGAATATCTGGCCTGTGTCATTGACCTGGGATCCTTCTTCATCTATGACTATAATTCAGAGATTTTGTCTTTACATGGCGTCTCATAATTCCTGCATGCTACTTAAATGTTTTAAAAAATATTTGTTCATATTATTTTCTTGAGTGGTCAAATTTCTCTGCTTTAGCTTCAAATCCTGATAATATAGCTTCTATTTTGTCCATCCTACTTGTAATTCTTTTCCTGAGTTTTGTACTTGGGTTGTTGAGTTTTTCAGTTGCATCTTTATTTCAGCTTGAGTTTTCTTTAACATTTGTATTTCTTTACTGAATTTAGTTTTCCAATTCTGAATTTTCTTTCTTGTTTTGTTTCTTGAGCATCTTTCAGGCATTTACTGATATATCCTTTAAGTTCATTTGGGCTATTTGTGTCTTCTTTAACAACTCTGAATTCTTCAATGATGTTTATAATTTTTCCTTTACATTTTTGTCTCATGGTTCATCTAGGTATCCTTCAGTGGGAAATGTTTCTATAGGACTAGCGATTGTGGGGACAGGACATGCCATCTTGGTCATTCATCGTTGTGTTTTTGCAATGTGACCCAGGGGTGTGGATTTCTTTCCTTGGTTGAGTGTCTGAAGTATGAAGTATGATTCTTGCCTGCTTTGTGCTGGGATAGTGCAAGAACTGTATGACCAGAGCTAGACTTGGGTTCTGAGATGGAATGGTTAGTTTTGGTTCTTGGTAGACTTACTAGGGAGATCCACGGTAATAGCTGTACTTCTGGAGCTAGAAGTGTACAGATGGGCTTGGGAGAACTCATCAGGAAAATTCAATGGGTGACTCTTGCTCCAGAACTAGACCTGAGAGTGTAGGGATGTCACTTCCAGAGTTGTGGGACTCTTCAGGGAAAACCAATGCATGAGCTACCTGTATTATTTTTTAAAGATAATAACAACTCAGATGATCCTCTGAGATTTGAAAGTCGTTGACACTTGTAAAGTGGTTACCATGCATCATACATTCAACATCAGCTTCCTTAAAACCTCAAGAAATAAGATTTACCCCACTTTACTACAGAGGCATGGGAAGTTATTTGCGTGCGTGCATGCATGCATGCATGGGTGCTTTTGTGTGTGTGTGTGTGTGTGTGTGTGTGTGTGTGTGTGTGTGTGTGTGTGATACAGATGCAGTTTGAGTGGACCCCGAAGTCTATGCTGCCAACCTTTCAATATGGCCTGTCTGAGCATTAAGAGAACTCTCTTTAGCGGTGACTGAAGGAAAGACTGAGTATAAGGTCAGAGGCCTAGACCCTGGGACTAGACTACCTGGTTTTGAACTCCTGGCTGTGTCACTAATCATGGACTTCCACCCATTGTTGCCTTCCTGTCCTTGTTGTGAAATGAGAATGGTAACAGCTACATGTAGAGTTGTGGGGTAGAGATTTGATGAATTCTAGGAGAGCCTGAGAGCATGGTATTGTTTTCTTTGAGTGTTTTCTATGTGGTGTGGTCTTCCGAGCTCTTTGGTCTTACTGTTTACCAACTGCTAGCAGCTTCAGAATCCTCCTACAAGCAGGAAATATCCAAGTCTCCATGAAAGAGGAAGTGATGGGACTTTGCAAGAGGGGTTCCAGGAAACTGTTCACGTGGGATTTGGTGTGACGTGGAGCCTCTCTTCTTGCAGGAATGAGAGACTACTCCAATCACCTTGAAGGCCCCCTGCAGCGGTCTTCAGCTGGAACAAGCATCCAATTGAAGTACTCATCCTCTAAGTTACCAACGCAACACGTTACTGTGACCTGGCTCAAAAACAACCATAGCCACCTCCAGACTCAGACCAATGTCTTCACCAGTGGAAATACCTACAGTGTGACTAGCAGTGTGCTTGTCCCACTGGAGAGTGATGACATACTATCTTCAGTTCTCTGCCGGGTTGAGCACAAGTTTTCAGTGATTTTCCAGAAGGTCATCAACTTGGACCAGTACCTCAGTGGTAAGGCTTTTCTCTTTCTGGCTGAGGTAATGTTGAGATAGGCTGTGGGATTCTCTTGGTGTCAGTTTACTCACTGAGTAATGACATTACTTGATGGTGACACTAGAAACAGAATCTGTGAAGTACTCTGCCAGCTCTGCTCAGACTGACTGTGCAGAAGTGGCATTTGTTGTTGTTATAACTATGCATATTAACACTCAGAACTCGCTTTCTTCATCTGAAAAACAGAATATTTACCCTCTGGGATTTACTTTTAGTATTGCTATTCTATTGGGCTTCTAAATTGTAGGGACTATGTTGCTCTGAGATCATTACTTCTTTCTGGATTTGAGCCTCACTTTTCCTTTTCGTTGTTGATTTCCACAGGATGCACCAATGCTTGACAGATCTGTAAAATCAGGGAAATCATGATGTCTCATACCTAGGAATAAATTTAAAGGTTTAAAATTGAACAATAAAAAATGAACTTCAGCACAGTGGGGGTTACTGCCTTACTCAGTTAGTACAGGTATCTTGTACTCTTTGTCTTATTCTAAAAGGCAACTGACATGAAAGCACCCAGTATTGCAAAGCTGATGAGTAAGTGATCTGTGTCCAGCTCTATTATTTATGTATTCAGGTTGCTTATGTTATCAGCCTCAGTATGTTTGGATGTCAAATATAAACAGATAGTTCAGGGAGGCCTCTTTTTTCTTTAATATTTATTCATTCATTCATTCATCCATTTATTTAATATCCAGGCCACAGTTTCCTCTCCCTCCTATCCTCCCCACCCCTTCCCTACCTCCCCTCTCTATCCCCCCAATACACTTCTCTTCTGTTGCTATTCAGAAAACAGCAGGCCTTCTATGGGTATCAACAAAGCATGGCATGTCGAGTTTGTAGTAAGATTAAACACCTTGCCTTGTATAAAGGCTGGGAAGGGCAATCCAGTATAAGGGATAGGGTACCAAAAGCAGGTAACAGAGTCAGAGACAGCCCTGCTCCCACTGTTAGGAGTCCCACAAGAAGACCAAGCTACACAGCTGTAACATATATGCAGAGAGCTTAAGTCAGTCCCATGCAGGCTCCATGGTTTTGGTTCCATCTCTGAGCTCCTATGAGCCCATGTTAATTGATTCTGTGTGTTTCCTTGTGGTGCCCTTGACCCCTCTAGCTCCTACAATCTTTACTCCCTCTCTTCAGCAGGATTCCCTGAGCTTGGCCTAATGTTTGGCTGTGGGTCTGTATCTGTTTCCAGCAGTTGCTAAATGAATCCTTTCTGATGACTGTTGGGCTAGGAACCAATCTATGAATATAGCAGAATATCATTAGGAATCATTACATTGACATTTCTTTCTCCAGTCATGTTTGGTTCTATCCAAGGTCTCTGGGCCATCCAGCCTCTGGGTCCTGGCACTCTAGGCAGTGTCAGGGTGGGCCCACTCACATGGCATGGATCTCAGGCTGGACCAGTCATTGGTTGGCCACTCCCATGATCTCTGTATCACCCATACCCCAGCACATCCTATAAGCCAGACAGACTGTAGGTCAAAGGTTGTATGGATGGCTTTGTGTCCCAGTGCCTCCACTAGTAATCTTGCCTGGTCACAGGAAGTGGACAGTTCAGGCTATATATTCTCTTTTGCTTGGAGTCTTAGATGGGGTCATCTTTGTATATTCCTGGGAGTTTCCCTTGCGCCAGATTTCCACCAAACCCTGAAATAACCCCCCTTTCCAGTTGACTCTTTCAGTATTCTCCCCCCACCCCGCCCCACCTGATCCCTCATGTTCCTAGCCCCACCTGCCCCCAGTCCACTCACAAAATTTCTTCTATTTCTCTGAGAGGCCTCTTTACCCAAGTATTTCTTACATAATTGCCCAGAACTAGGACAATTGTGTAAAGAAGAAAAGTCATAGAACATAGACATGTTCACAAATGAACTGGTTGCTTATCAAATTAGCTGCATTTCCAACCTTTCCTTGCTCACAGCATATGTGTCTCCAGCAAGATTTTCTCTTGTAGAAATGTCTTTGTTTGCTCTAAAAGCAGGATTTCTGTGTGTCAAACCCTGAGTCCCTTCAAGTTGTAATAATAAGAATTTACATTATCTACACTAGATCAAAAGCTGAAATCTGTCTAATTTAGACATCAGAGAGCTGGTTTGGTATTAGAAAATGCCTTAATTTCAAAGTCTCAGAAAGAGAGAAAAAACTGCTTACACAAATGTGGTTGGCTTTGATGTAAAGACCAAAATTAAGACCACCAAGCCTTCAGTCTAGTGTGCCATTACTACCAAGCTGCCAGAATCTAGAACACCCAGCCTTCAGTTTATTGCGCTATTTCTACCATGCTGCCACCTCATGTGAAGACACTGTAAAGGATCATAATGGGATTTTCATCCCTGCACCCATTGTCTGCCACTGTGAACACACTGTATTGTACACTGACAACTCCAACCCTATACCTTCTATAAGTCATCAAGTCCTACTTTCAGAAAATTTATGGTTTGGTTGTCACTGTAATATAGTGGAACATTCTGTCTCTTCTTTAATCCCAAGAATTGCTATATGAGATGTTGGACAAATTATATAACTTCTCCAAACTGAGGAGTTCTTTTTTCTATGTAAAAACTTAATATCTTGGTCTCTAACACTTGGTGTCTGTGAATCTTCAAATCTTGAAATTGTCTAGTCATAGAGTAAGCCAACTGATTTGTAATTTGCTAAATGGATTTGGTACATTTTTTATAGCTCAAAATGAAAAGAAATAACCCACCTTCCTATCCATCTATCCAAACCTGAATTCCCACTCACATCCCACTGTACACTTCTCTATTCATGCACCTACTAACTGATACCCAAATTCTTATTTGTGCCAGTCACTGGGTTGGGCCCTAGCAGATGATGCCATCCTCAAAGGACTTCCAGTAGATTTTCTGCAGTAATTATTTGCTTTATATGGATTTTTGTCTCAGTTCCTCCTTCAGTCAGACTGTTCCAGTCTTCAACTGCCACCAGTCCGGTGACTGTCACTTGCCTTGTGCAGAGATTCTATCCAGAGAAAGTATATCTCACCTGGCTGGCGGATTGCCATGTGCTCAAGAGAATGGAGCAAACTAGACCTAAGAGGAATGAGGATGGGTCCTACACTCTGGAAGTCTCACAGTCGGTAAACACATCACTGCAGAGGCCTGATCAAGTAATCACTTGCAAGGTAGAACATGAAGCTCAGCCTCCTATCCAGGCCAGCATTATACTGACATCCTATGTCACGGCCAAAACCATTGGGAACCTAAGTAAGTTCACCTCTTTTCTCTTGGTCATATCAGGGTTACCTTGATTTCCTCATTGCATTACAGAAGACCCTAGGAAGATAAAGAGTTTCATAGTCATTGATGTCTTGTCCAAATTGGAAGTCTGTGGTTTCTTGAATAGGCAGACTGGTCTCCAGCCAGTGGCTTGCTGTAGAGTGACCACCCAGAATGGTTCTTCCATTTCTATTGGGAGAACATTCTATCAGTTCAAGCTCTTTGAAAATGCCCTAGAGAAAGTTTAGCTTAGTGCTGATCCACTAGTGATCATGAGATGTTTGTCACTAAGAGTCTGGTTTAAAGCAGTTCCAGTAGTATAGGGGTAAGCTTGTCTGCACATTGTTCTATAATACTTACTTAAACAGCCATATCTGAGGACAGCCTTATGCTCACTCTAATGATAATTATTTCTGTGTAGTTACTTCACAAACATATATCCTTTGTTCACCAGTCTACTTACCTGTAATAGAGTATAAATCAGGTTCCTATTTATAGAATCCTTTTGAGGATTAAATGTTAATATACAATGGATGTGTAGTTGATATGTTGTCTACACTAAATGTCAGCTGTTACTATCATTTAAATTTATGTAAAATTGTTTTCCAACTAAATTCTAACAGTTGCAGTTGTGTAAATTTAGGCAACATAGTCAACCATCTCTCAGAGATCCCATTTCTTCATCTATAATATGTTACTGATAATGCCAATGTTCTTAGATTACAACAAAGGTCACAGTAAGTGACCACTAGACCATGGAGACAAGGGATTGATTACATTCATGTTGGCACATTGACTGATGAATGTCAGGTCTTTAAGCAGTGTTTGTTCTAAAAATAACTCAAGGTAAGCTTCACAGGTCTCTTACTTCTGAGAGCTAACCATAGAGCAATGAACCCAAGGATGGAATCAGAATTGGGAGACATTGGGAACTCCCTGGCTACCAACCTCAGATAGACCATCTCAACTCACATAACCCCATTTGTTGGCCCCTTTGCCCTGTGTATTTTAGGTTCAGAGAAATATGTCCACATTTTTGTGGCTTTCCTCCTATGCTTCAAGGGACTTCTGGTGCTGAGTATACTCACTATCTACATATACAGGCGGTGGAACCTGTGACAGGTGAGTTTGAAAATGGCCCTTAGTCCTGAGAGAACAAGGTCGCAGCCATGGCCATGGGTAGTACAGGACTTAAGAATAAATACACAGAATTCACAGGATATGCCCTTCAAAGAGCCCCACAAATGTTACCTAGCCTTAAGGGGAGATTGTAAGTATCCCCTTTTCTCCAAATATCATTTGAGGTTTTTAGAAGGTCCCAACACTGTGCATTGTGTGGTATCCTGGAGTTAGAAAATTTTCTAGTTATGTTCCTTGGGATTCTGGGTTGAAGGTGTGAAAATGGAATGATAATTAAGACCCATCTCCAAAGAGTCTGCCCACACATTAAATTTTTCTATGATGTCAACCAATAAGACACATCCAGAATAATGGACACACCAACTGGTGGAAACGATGAATGTGCATATGGAAGAGAGGCCAGGACCCAGGAAGAAGTGTGAGGTGTAATAAATAGAGGCTTCATTTCTGATGTTCCTTTAATAAGGAATTCAGGAGAGAGAGAGAGGGAAGAGAGAGGGAGAGGGAGAGGGAGAGAGAGAGAGAGAGATGGTCACTTAGTGTGTATTCAACAAATAGTAGTAGAATTAATGCATGAATGAAGAAACAAATGAGCAAATGACTTTCCCACTTCTATGTGGTCTGTAATACATTCCCTCCTACCCTCTCTAAGGAGCTCAAATGCAGAGAAGATGCAAGGATCTGTTGATGACACAAGACTCCTGCTCTTCACTCTTCCACCTTCTCCACAGATGTGCTCCCTCCATACACTGTCAGAGATGGACTTGGGTTACTTAGTTGGACTTGGGTCCAGCCTCAAAATGCTGAACATCAAATGAGCTCTGCTTACACCCAAAGGCAATTTAATGACAAGGAAAACAGATGTTCACTGTCTCTGATTGTGGTCATCCCTTAATTTTCTAGTTTTCACTAGTGTGTAGAATTTCTTACAGAAATTTAATTTTAGCAGACACAAACCTTAAAATTATTGGAATGTTAAAGAAGCACTTACTATCTTTAAATGTATAAAAACAGTATAAAATATCTCTGAACTCACATTTTGCCCATATCTTCTTCAAGTTTCTTTTAAACATTGCCCTGCATTTGCTGTTTTTCTTTCTCAATCATGGTTATAAACTGTTATGACATATGCATAACCTTTAAACATCATATAGTATTTTTGCTTTTATTTTTCACAACATCTATTATATTTAGCATTTTGGAACTTTATTTCATTTTATAATTAATATACCTTGTAATTTTATTAATATTGAAACATGTAGCTATTTTATTCATTTTACACTGCTCTGTGGTCTTCTATTGTAACAGTATGCCATATTTTATTAATACATCTCATAATGGACACTGAACCTTTATTCAATGCTTTTATAATTACAGTTTTGTGACATTCTTTTCATAATCTCTAAATACATGGGGGAATCTTGGTACTCAGGCAGAGCACAGAAAGGTCATACGTGTTTTGTTAACTCAAAAATAAATAAACTTTCAATTTTTGAACATGTGTTCTCATTTTGCTCTCTCTCTCTCTCTCTCTCTCTCTCTCTCTCTCTCTCTCTCTCTCTCTCTCTTTTCCTGATTATGGTGGCCATGTATGTATAATATATGGCAGGGACCTTTTATTCCCTACAAGGTTAGGTGATCCAATATATACTGACACACTTCCTCCTTTACTACATATTAAATTTCTATAATCTGGAGCTGTGTTGATAAACACTTTATTCTATTAATGTACATGTCTATCTCTGTCAAGACTATGCTGCCTTAATTAGAATAGCTTTTTTTTTTTTTTTTGGTTTTTTGAGACAGGGTTTCTCTGTGTAGCTTTGGAGCCTATCCTGGCACTTGCTCTGTAGACCAGGCTGGCCTCGAACTCACAGAGATCCACCTGCCTCCCAAGTGCTGGGATTAAAGGCATGTGCCACCAACGCCTGGCTGGGGCATTTTTTTTTTTGGATAAATGATTTATGTGGGTGGGCCCAGCTTACTATGAGAGGTACCACCCTTGGGCAGGTTGCATTGGACTGTCTAAGAAATGTAGCTGAGAAATCCCTGGGTAGCAAGACAGTAAACAGCCTGACTTCATGTCCTCCAACTTAAGGCCCTGCCCTGGCCTTTCTCAAAGATGGATCTTCACAGGGAATTGTAATCCAAATAAACCCTTTCCTTTTGGTCATGGTGTTTTATCATAGCAATAGAAAGTAAACTAGGAAAAATAACAGAGAGAAATTGGTACCAGAAAGTGGGTGTTGCTGTGAAGAACCTGACTGTGTACTTGGGAGGAATACTAAAGATTCTGGTGTTTTGGACTAGAAAAAAAATGAATGCTATAAGCAGAACTTGAAGATACATTAGAGTAAATGCCTAGAAGACAGTAGTGCTGGAAGCAATGTAGTCAGTAGAGGCCTAGCTCAAGAGGTCTCAGATGAGAATGACTACAGACCATTCCTGGGATAATTGGACCAAGAACATGGCTGCCTTCTGCCCATGTCTTGAGTGAATTGACTGAAGCTAGCTTTAAAAATACTAGCCTGGGGCTGGAGAGAGAACTCAGCGTTAAGACACTGGCTACTCTTCCAGAGAATTCAGGTTTGATTCCCAGAACTCACATGGTTGCTTACAACCACCTGTGACTCCAGTTCCAGGGGATCCCATACCAGTTCTTGTGGTCCCCATGGGCACCAGTCATGTATGTGATATACATACATATATACAGGCAAAATACTCATACACATTATGAAAAGTGGTTAATTTCTTCAGTGGAGGAGATTTCAAGATTGTGATTATTATTGTGGTGTTACTATATGTGTTGTGTTATTATTGATGACACTTATATGCAAGTCTACAGTGAAAAGGTGCAAGTAGGAAAAAATACAAAATGTTCAGTTTTGGAGCGAAGAAGATCACCAGAAAACAGCACTACAGCCAAGGCAAGTGCTGGAAGAGAGGCTGCAATTGTAACTGTTAAGTAGCTCCATCAAGGAGAGGCCTGCTTTATATTATGTACTAGCTAGTTTTATGTCAACATGACACAGGCTAGAATCATCTGAAAAGTTGTAACCCCAGTTGAGAAAGTGCCTTCATAAGATTCAGCTGTAAGGCTTTTTCCAATTGGTGATTGATAGGAGAGGGCCCAGCCCATTGTGGGTGGTGCCATCCCTGGCCTGGTGGTCCTGGGTTCTATAAGAAATAGGCTGAGCCGGTCGTGGGTGGCACATGTCTTTAATCCCAGCACTTGGGAGGCAGAGGCAGGCAGATCTCTATGAGTTCAAGGCCAGCCTGCTCTCCAGAGCTAGTGCCAGGATAGGCTCCAAAGCTACACAGAGGAACCCTGTCTCGAAAAAAAAAAAAAAAATGTTCACAGGGGTTGGCCTAGGCCCTATCCCAAAGGATACAATAGACTCTGATGACCCCCCTATGGAAGGCCTCACCATGGGGGGGCACAGAAAGGATATGTGATAGGTAGGGTTTTAGTTGGGGGGGGTGGTAGGGGAGGACTGGAGGAAGAAGGGAATGGGATTGTCATGTAAAACAATCTTGTTTCTAATTCAAATTAAAAAATCTGGGAAAAAAGAAATATCTACATTATATTCAAATGTATGGTTCACAATAAATTATTTAATCAGAAGAAAAAAAAGAAATAGGCTGAGAAAGCTTTGAGGGACAAGCCAGTAAGCAGCACCCCCCATGGCCTCTCCATTAGCTCTTGCGTCCATGTTCCTGGCCTGCTTGAGTCCCTGTCCTGACTTCCATCAAAGATGGACTGCAATGTGGAAGTGTAACCCAGATAAACCCTTTCCTCCCCAAGTTGCTTTTGGTTATGGTGCTTCATCACAGCAATAGAAACCCTCGCTAAGACCCACTATAATAAAGCAAAGTGTTCCCTTAGGACAAGACCCTACCCAGCTAAGCTTACAAGCTTTCTTTTTTGTTTTCTGTCTTTTTTCTTTAACATGCTTTCTTTTGTTCTTTTTTTGATTCCCTCTCTTTTGGCCTTCCCTTCTTTGTTTCTCCATTTTTGTGCTTTTATTTCTGTTTTCCTTTCTTTATTCTTTGTCTTTCTGTCTCCATTTCTTCCTCTCTGTCTTTTATTCGTATTTTCCTTCTTCCTACCTTTCTTTCTATGTCTTTTTTCTTTTGTTGCCTTGATTCCATCCTTTATATTCTGTCTTCATTTCTTTCTTTTTCTCTTCCTTTTTCTTTCTAACTTCCCTCCTTCCTTTTTTCTGTGTTTCTTTCTCTCTTCATTTTTATTTCCATTCTTCTTTCTTCCTATTTTTCCATCTACCTGTCTTCATCTTTCTTATTTTTTCTGTCTTTATTTCAGTGTTTCTTTTCCTTCCTTCCTTTGTCTTCATTTCTTCTTTTTTTCTGTCTGTTTTTTTCTACTTTTATTCCTTCCTTTCTGTCAGTTTTCTTTGCTGTCGTCCTAGACAATACATGAATGATACTCCACTGCTGTGTCTGTGTATATTACTACACTAACTCTTCCAAGTGCACCACTTTCCTACTTTTGTGTCTGCAGCTGTACTACATTCATGCACACTTCTCTACTAGAGCATCTTTGTGCACCTCTGTACTACTGCATCCTTGTGTACCCCTCTTCTGGTACAATATATACACCTGCAGTGTTGTAAGAGTATACACAGAGATGCTGTGTTACTTGAACATCCATGTGCAGTGCGGTACCAGCTCAAACGTGGGCAGTGCTGTACCACTACAACTGTGTGTTCTGCTGTATTAGGACATGCATATTCCCTTGTGGTGCTTTAGAAATGCTGTGCTTGTCATGACCTATAAGCATCTGTGTTACACAGATGGGGAGCTATAGCTTCTGGCTCAAACTCATGGTCTGTCAGCATCTGTGTTATTTTCTGCCTGTTGTTCCTGATGTATTGGCATCTTTGTACACCCTTGATCTCTAAGCATGTGTGTTATAATCTGCCTACACCTTAGCTTCTGTTCTTTAAGCATCTGTGTTAAACTCTTTCTGTATCTGGTGGTGGTGGTGGTAGGGGTGTGTGTGTGTGTGTGTGTGTGTGTGTGTGTGTGTGTGTGTGTGTGTGTGTATTTCACTTCCACACTGAAATCTCACACAGTCTATGTATATACATGACATATAATAGTTTATAAAGCTTGTTCTTTGTCTGTATTTACTTATTGAGCAAGAATTAAAGATTTAAATGACTTGGAGGATACCCCATTAGCACCTGAACTCCACATTCTTTCAAAAATTACTCTTCTCTTACCTTCCCTCTGATCATTTTCCTAATTTATCTCCTTGACTACATTAGTCTTTCTACAAGCCTTCCTCAAAGCCTCAGCTCAGAAAAGATAGGAAAACTTTTGTAGGTCTGTAGAGATTTGAACAAGAACACCCTCAGTAGTCTCATAAATTTAAATGTTTGGTTCCCCACTTAGTGGGACTATTTGGGAAGGCTAAAGGTATGGCCTTGTTGGTGTGCACTTGCTTGAGGTGTGTCACTAGGGGTGGTCTTTGAGATTTCAAAACCACACACCAGTTGAGTCATGCTCTCTCTGTCTGCTGACTGTAGATTAGGATGTAAGCTATCATCTGCTACTCCAGAACCATGCTTCCATGTCTGCTTCCATGTTCCTGCCATGATGGTCATGGACTAACACTCTGAAACTGTAAGCAAGCCCCCAGTTAAATGTTTTCTTTATAATTTGACATTGTCATAGTGTCTCTTTCGTAGTAATAGAGCAGTAATGAAGACAGAAGTTGGTAATAGGGACTGGTATTATAAGTGATATCAGTAAGATGGTTAATATTCCATAAATTGCAAAATACCTTAAAACATTTGCTAGAATAAGGACTATTAGCATTTCAGTTATAACAGAAGTCCTAGAAAGGAGGAGGTGAATAATAAGTGATTAGTGGCAACCAAGGTTGTTTCACCCCATGAGCAAAAGCAACAATCATGGTTAAAGAATAAAAAGGACCCATCATTATATGAACATATTTTAAACATCCAAACATCTAATACATTGGCCAAATGGTGCTAGATTTTAACCCTCAAGGTTTAATTATGCCAGCAGAGGGCAGTGGTGTGAAGGAAGAACAAGAATATGACATTCATGAGATTTTTGAGCTGTCTGAAAAGAAAGCGCTGCGGGTTAAGAGTGGGCTGCTGCATTAGCTTGAGCTTTTGTGGATGCTAACAGACCTGGCAGATGAAATGAGCACAAACATGAGTTATGAAGGGAGATTGAGCTTGTTGTTGTATAGATGTCTAAAGGGAGAGAAATAATTGTGAAATAACGCTAGTAGAGAGTGGACTCAGGTTTAAGACCTGCAATTTCTAAAAGAAACAGTTTGAACACAATATGCAAAGTCAGTTACAACAATCAATGGCTGAGAAACATCTAATAACAGCTGATTGATTATAGTCAGTCAGACTGCTGAGCTGTCTTTTTGTGCAGAATATAGAATTGGTATCTGAAACACAAGCTCCTTGTCCTTTGGAAGAGCCACCTGAAAAAGCATTAAATGGGATCATGTAACAGTGGGGAATTTATTCTTTGCCTTTTTTATGAATTACAAAAATAGGAACATTCCAATGACTGACTGAAGGTTCCATATATTGTAGTTGAAATTCCTGTATTAGAAGTTGGGCCTGTTTTAAGTTTTCCTGTAAAGGGGCCTTGTCATTCCTGAGACCAGTGCTTTCCCTGGGCAAAAGTCAAAGGCCTCTGGCAGTGGCTTATGCTCAGCAGACAGACACATGTGCAGGGCTGGGATGGCCAGGGGGTCCCCCGTGATGAGATGTGTCCAGAGGGTCTTCCTCTTTATGGTTTTCCTGAAGAGTATCCAAGTAGTAGCACATTACTGCAGTCCAGATTGTGAAATAATGGGCAGATTGTATCCCCTTTTCATAGGCTCTTTTTACATTAGCCCCTCTGCCTCTCTAATTTTTAACATCAATGGTTCTCTGTTCAGGAAACCAAGGATTGAATTTTACAGTCACTTGTACAAAGTTGCAGAGCTGGTGCTCTGAATGTTTGGCTCCCCTGGCCTTAACAGACAGCTCAATAGTTGTATAAAATGCTTCACTTCAGAGGACTGAGAAAGACCCGTGTTTATTTCACTCTTTTATTTATGCTCAAAACTCCTTGGGTGAAAGGACTGAATTCTGACCCTCCACTTCTTCTTATGGCAAAAAAAAATTAAGCTTCTTCAAGGGTCAAGCCCCACATATTGGGTACCATTTTCAGGGGTCTCTTTGACCCCCAGGACCTTCAGAGTGACAATCCATAGGAGACAAGAAGCCAGTTTGGGTCAACATGACTCAGTAGTAGATGTTGGCTCAAACTACTGGTCTCTGAGTATCTTAGGCATATTTAAGCACAGCATGATTTGCTGAAATTTTATTCTGATGATAACTAACCCAATCCTGCATTGTTACAATAAATCTTTCCGCCAAAAGCCACCTGAGCCCCACCGCAACGTGTGAGTTTTACGCCAGCCGCCCACCTGAGTTAGGGCCCAAATGAATACACAGAAACTTGTATTAGGTTTAAAGCTGCTTGGCCAATGACTAGGACTTCTCATCTGTTAGCTCAGTCTTAATTATCATAAATCTATATATTTTATAAGACTTATCTTATCGGACGCCTTATTGGCGTCCCTCCTTGCCAGTGGATCACATTGTGCCGCTGGAGCAGGAGCAGAGGGGAAAAGAGGCATACTTCCTGTTTCCTCGATTAGATATGAGTCTCCTTGCCATGTCACTTCCTGCCTGGATCATCACTTCTCTACTACATTTCCCAGAATCCTCTTTGACTCCTAGTCCTTACTTGCCATTGGCCAAACAGTATTTTATTCAACAATCAATAAGATAAACATACAAAGAAGTACATTCCCCACCACTGCATTTACAACAAAGCATCTATAAATTTCTTTGAGGAACAAAGTAAGCTAAATACAAGTTGGATATGAAACTGTAAAGTCCATAAAGATAGTTGTTATAGGTTGACTGAGAAAAACATATTTATGATAAGGGTCTTGGGGAGAATCTGGTACCAGAAAAGTCTCTAGCCATACTGATAACAGGCATAGCATTCCTTCCCTTGAAGGAACCACACTGTGTGTTTAACATTCCAGGTTTCCCAGTGTTTATCTATGAATACAAAGACCCTTGTGCCTCCTACAAGGACACATATCAAATAAGAGATTGTGCTGGAGAGCCAGGGTTCCTAGGTTAGAGTAAATGTAGGGAATGTGGGATATAGCAGAACAAAAGAAGGATGCAGAAAGCACTAAATAGACATTGTTATTGAGCTTTGTTTTTGTCCTAAGGGTAAGAAGTAAGTATTTCTATTCTGGGTGGTCACATGGTCATGTCTGTGTTTCTTAACAGATAGCTGTGAGCTTGGTTTGGGAAAAGGCCACAATAAATGTATGACATGACACTGTGAATGTGATATGATAGAAACTGATGCCAGTTGTTAGCAATAAAAATGGGTAGATTTAAGATACACCCAGGATGTTTTAGCAATAATATAGACTCTGGGGACTGATGAAAGGACAGTGGCAACCTACACTTTTGGAAATAGGGTAGTGCCATTCAACAAGATGCAGATTACTAATAAAGACCTAAGGTACATTTTCTGAGTGACAGGGGAAAATGGTTCAACAAATGGAAACTATTTAGCAAGTAAGGTAAAGTATAAAAACAGTGCAACAGATCCAGCAGGGCTGGTCACTGGTAACCTCAAAGACTAGTCTCAACTTTACTATTAAGGGAGTAGATTCAGTTTACAATGCTGTGAAACATAGGATGGGAACTAAAGGAAAGTGGCATACAGAAAATGTGAGGCCAAAACAGGAACAATATCCCTCTCAGGTTAAGGTTTCTGTTTGCAGTTAAAGAATAAGTTCCTGTTTTCCCTGTGTTAAATCCTTGCAATATTAAAGAATAAGTTCCTGTTTGCCCTGTATTAAGTCCTTACAAATTGAATCCAATGTCTGCAATGAGACCACCCTCACTAATTTTTTCCCTTTTTTTTCTTTCCCAGTGGGCTACGGTGCCTGCCTGCAGTGTAGAGAAAGAGGAAGGCAATGGAACCTTCTGGTGCAGTGGGAGTCTATAAGTGGGACAGCTGGGCAATCCCATGAGCTTCTGCAGTGAGAAGTCATGTGGCAAGGTGCTGGGGCCAGAGCTCCAGCCACACACCGTACAAACCCCATAGCCCAGGGCTGAGCTGTTGCAACCAGCTGAAGCAAGGCTGGCACAAGGGCTTCTGCGTGGGTCCTGGCTTTCCTTCAAAGCTGTCCATGGAGTCCTGAGCCTGGCGCTGGGCATTGCACTCTGCACCCACTATACGCTGATCTGCCACATACTACCACCAACCCCCACACCCCCAAAACACTGCCATCTCCAGAGTGACCTCTCCAAGATCAGCACAGCTCTTAGTGAAAGGATAGCCAAAATCTTCCTTAACTAGAGGGGAATAAATTTGTCAAAAATTTTAGGACACAAGATAGAGGAATCTAGCTTACCAATCTTGTTACCCATGTCACTCATCAATTTGATTTGCCCTAAGTTGGAACACATAAGACAGGTAAAACACAAGACACAACACAAACATAACAACAAAGTGGGGTCATTCAGAGGTTCACCAGTTTTACCAAAATCTGTGGAATTTTCCTTTACACTGTGTGAAGATGTGTCACTGTGATTGGTTTAGTAAAGAGCTGAATGGTCATTAGCTAGGCAGGAAGAGCAGGACTTCTGGGGACAGAGCTCTGAGAAGAAAGGAGGATCTTCAGACAGACAGAGAGAGAGAGAGAGAGAGAGAGAGAGAGAGAGAGAGAGATCTAAGCATGGGAGAGAAAGGAGACAGAGAAGAAGCAAGACATGCAGGAGGAGAGGTAATAGCCACAAGCCAGGTGGTCAACATGTAGATTAATAGAAATGGGTTAATTTGAGTTATAAGAACTAGTTAGGAACTAGTCTAAGCTATAGGTCAATCTTTCATAATTAATAATGTCTCCGTATCATTACTTGGGAGCTGCCTGGCAGGACAGAGAAAAAACTCAATACATATGGCATCTAACATGAAGGCTCAAATATCCAAACATAGGGCCTGAGGAAGCTAAGAATATTTCTGGACAGGGAGCTGGATGCAGCTTCCTAGTCCTGCAGTCTCTACGGCAGGCCAGTGTTCAGTGGCATACAGAGGTGTGGCTACCAGCTATTCCCTGTGGGCTGGAGCCAACCACCAGTGCCATGTGTTAAATTGAGCCATGCATTGGCTGACACAGCAGTTTAAGATTTGTCTCACATTGTCAGAAAATGTTACAGATGGTTAATAAAGCCGGGTTTAGACACAGAAAATCTCTAAAAGGGTACAGTATGCTTTAAAATGTGCTTAGATGCTGATAAAAGAAAATGGGTATCAACAGTCATAGAAAAATAGTTTTAAAATAATAAAGTCTTTAAAGGGAGAGTAAAGTAATAAAAAGAAAGACATCACATAGGAATGGAAAATGTAACACAAGGAGTTTGGACCCTAAATAGTGTTTGTTAATTTTGAAATTTTTGAATGTTAATGAACAGAGAATGGTAGATGCTGAGTGACACATTGGATTGTGGAAGAGACTGTTGAAATAAACTAGTCTACATACTTTAGGAATGTCTTGGTTTTAGAATAGAAGTCAGAAAATGTATTGCTTTGGAGAAGAGGTTATACTTTGTTTCCACAGAAAACAAAAGGCCGAGGATTTATTCAAGGTTGATAGAGATCATATTTGATCAGGGGAGACCCCCATGAAAATCCTGGCTACAGATGTAAAGAAATAAACCTAGAAAAACTACAGTACAGGTGACCTTTATTTCACTTGCTCAAAACAGCAACAAAACATCTTTAGCTGACTCATGCAAACTGCACATTCCATATTTGTGTTAATGCAGATATATATGTTACCTTTAAAAGTTTATGTGTTTTCAGAAAAAAAAAGACCAGACACCAATAAAGACAAGTATCCCAGGTGATCCAGCCTCTCAGAGGGCCTCTGTTACAGTTTCCTCAAAATTCTACATCCAGAACAACTTCAAAGCTGAGATGGTCCAGGTGCAGGCAGGAATTCAGATAAGCCTTGTAGTTTCTCATTACACAGGGACTAAACAACTAGTGATACAGCTAGCTCTCACAGGACTTGACCATTATCTCAATTTTCTCAGGTCTCCTAATGATGGCATCATCCCCAGACAACAGGAAACAGTTTAGAAAGCACATTGCCACATTCCAAAGAGGTGGGGAGGGTGGTTTTGGTCTTTTAGTGGGTTATGGATGTTTGTCATCATTTAGGGGGATTTGTTACAAGTTGTTATTGGTCATGGTCAGGAAAAAACTGAACAAAGGAGATTAAATTGAATGATCACTTTCGGAAGGGAAAAGGGGGGGGGGTATTATGTAGGAATGATAGGATAAAGTGGTGGATTGATGAGTCTACTTTTACACAATCACTACTCTCAAATATTTTACATTGATATGGATTTGTGTATATTGATACAAATTTAGGGTTATTTTGTTATACTGTTATATGCTTCTACCCTTGATTAAGGTATTAATTGTTTGCAGCTCATTAAAATGTAATATAAAGTTTCAGTCCATGAAAGCTATTTAGGATAATAACGAAATACAGGTTAGTAGTCATCTATAACAATCAAACTTGTACTCATGCTAAGTATGTTTTCAAGGTTAATCATAGATATATTTTTAATAGATGGCCTTTAAACACTTCAAAGACCTACAGAATATGGCACTTAAACTGTTTTTTATAACATAAGGCTTTTCATGACAATGAGATATGTCTGCTCCTGGCAGCAACAATCTACTTCAAAAAAGGATGATGATGATTCAAAAAAGAATCTCCATATGGAGTTTGCCTTCTTCGTAGCAAAAGTTAGTCATTTGGGCAAGAAACTGCCCTTGTCTTGACTGCTGACAGTATGCTGTCCAAACTAGACAAACAGAACATAAAACATAGTGGCTACTAAGTTTTGCCAAGACAAGGTTGGCAAATTCCTGCTTTACAGAAAAGCATGTCCAATATTCTGGGGCATATAGGCAGAAGATGGAGGCCCCAACATTGCAGAGGAACCTTGGAATGACAGCCAGGTGTCTCTGTAGTTAATTAGTTTTGGAAGTTATTTGCTCTGAATTCCTATTTAATCAGATAATATTTTATCCTTCTTGGGTCTCTGATAGAGATCAAAGACTACAGTTTTCCTTGTTACCAAATTTTAAAAATCTACAAAGTTTATAAGGTTGAAAAACATAAAAGCCTAACTTGTTCATCTAAAAAGATGTTTTAAGATCTAAAAAGATATTTTAAGATGGTTATACAAGTTATGGTAATAAATGGTTTTAGTATAAAACTTTAAATTCATCAAGATAAGATACATAACAAAGTATTTTCCCTGAATGTGCCAAATACAAATGAGCTAGACATTGTGAATGTAATTCTTACCTGATAATTGTTCTTATTGTTCATAGTTTTATTATGTTAGAGTTAAAACCTTTCCTTTTTATTTAGACAAAAGGGGGAAATATTGTGGAATATTCCTTTACACTGTGTGAAGTGTGTCACTGTGATTGGTTTTATAAAGAGCTGAATGGCCATTGGGATTTACAAACAATGCTTGTTTAATAAGGTATTAAAGTTGGATGGATGGATGGATGGAGTGGGGAAGATCCTGGAGAAGCTGGGGGAGGGGAAAACATAATCAAGATATATTATATGAAAAAAATTTTTTCAAAAAAAGTACTAAAGGCATATGGTTAAGTAAATTTGTAAGTTCCTTCTGAAACTCAGTAAATACATCATACAAATCAATGTGTCAAAATTAAATCAAAACAAAAAACTTTAACAAACATGGAGGAGGTCTGGTGTCCTCACCAGACACCACTTTCTGAGTGTATTATATAGGGGGTAACCCATGAGGGCTCAGTGGCACCAGGAAGTTTTTGGGTGCTGACATTTTGATTCATGCCATGCAATGACATTAACCAAGATGGTGAAGAAGCCATAGGGCTTTCTCTATCCTTATGATGTCATTAGCAAAGATGGCTGCCAAGTTACACAGTTACCTCCATCTTAACAAGGTAGTCATCAAAGATAGTGGCAAAATACCCAATTACTTTCTGTATATGAGCTCAGCTCCATGGTAAAGGGAGTCAATCCTCCACCAGGGCACAATTCCTTTGGGATCTATATATAACTGCAAATTAAGTTTGCAGTTTCAGCCAGGTATGGTAATACACACCTTTAATCCAAGCCCTCAGGAAAGGCTCATCTCTGTGAGGTTGAGGAAAGTCTGGTCTACATAAGAAAAACCCTATCTCAAATCTATGGGCAATTTCACCCATTTCTTTAAATTAAGACAACTTAGAGATTATACCCCATCTCCTGGACTCCACATTAGGGCCCTCAGTCCCCAGCAGCTGCACTGGAGGCCAGAGAGGTCCTAGAGACTCCAGGGAAGACACTACCCACCACCTGCTAAATCCCTTTAAGCCTGTCCAACAACCCCAGACGGCATACCCCACTGATCATCTGAACCATCTTCCCCAGCCCATATCCTGTTCTACAACTTTAGAAGATGACTTATGCTTTAGCAGAGGCCAGGCTGGATCTAGGGACCTCAGTGCTGAAATCTGTACTGGAGGCCAGGCTTGTCCTATGGATCCCAAAGGTCGGACCAGATCTAGGGCCCCTGGTCTGCACTACTACCGCCTCCCCTGACCCCAGGGTTCCATACCCTGGTCTACAACTTTGGAAGAGGGCTTCAGCCTTACCAGAGGCCAGATCTAGAGACCCATAGACCCCCAAAACCTAAAGGGACACCCTACTGAACCTGAAGATATACTAGTCACCAGAATCCTTAGGCATCTAGGCCAGAAGACCAGAGAAAAAAAGAAACCACGGAACTAAACGCCCATATAACAAAGACAAATGCAGAAATCAACACCTAGGCCTAAAATCATCCCAAATCCAGATGCTAAAGACCAGTGAAAGAACACAATCAATAACAGAAAAGGCAATGTGGCTCCAAAGTTACACAGAGAAACCCTGTTTCAAAAATAAACAAAAAGCCAAAAAAAAAAAAAAAGCCCAGAGAATATATTTAACGAAATCATAGAAGAAAATTTCCCAACCTAAATAAAGACATGCCTATAAAGGTACAAGAAGTTTACAAAACATCAAATAGATTGACTCAGAAAAGAAAATCCTCTCACTAAATAGTAATCAAAACACTAAGCATACTGAACAAAGAAAGAACATTGAAGTGGCAAGGGAAAAGGGCCAAGTAACATATAAATGGGGAGCTATTAGAATCACAGCCAATTTCTCAACAGAGACCTAAAATCTAGAAGGGCCTAGTATCTCACAAACTCTAAGACACTACAGATATCAGCCTAGACTACTGTACCCAGAAAAACTGTCAATCACTGTAGATGGAGAAAACAAGATATTTCATAACACAATGTCTTTCCACAAACCCAACTCTACAGAAGGTACTAGAAGGAAAACTGCAACCACAAAAATATAGGCAATAGATAATCTCACCAGCAAAACCCAAAGAAGGGAAACACACACACACACACACACACACACACACACACACACACACACACACACACACACACACACACACACACACTACCACCAACAACAAAATAACAGGAATTTACATTCACTGATCATTAATATCCCTCAATATCAATGGACTCAATTCACCAATAAGACGACACAGACTAATGGGTTGGATAAAAAAACAAAAAACAAAAACAAAAAACAGGATCCAACATCATGTTGAGTACAAGAAACATCTCAACATCAAAGATAGACATTACCTCAGAGTAAAGAGTTAGGAAAAGATTTTCCAATCAAATGGACTCAAGAAGCAAGCTGGTGAACTATCCTAATATCTAACAAAACAGACTTCCAACCAAAATTAATTTAAAAAATATATGAAGAAGGACATTTCATGCTCCTTAAAGGAAAAATTCACCAAGATGATGTCTCAGTACTGAACATCTATGCCCCAAATATAAGGGCACCCACACTGGTAAAAGAAGCATTACTAAAACTTAACTCACACAGAGAACCACACACAATAATAGCAGGAGATTTTAACACCCCACTTTCACCAATGGACTGGTCATTCAGACAGAAACCAAACAGATAAATACAGGAACTAACAGATGTTATGACTCAAATGGACCTAACAGATATCTACAGAACTTTTTACTCAAACACAAAAGAATATAACTTCTTCTCAGCACCTCATGGAACCTTCTCCAAAATTGACCATATACTTGGCCACAAACCAAGTCTCAACAGGTACAAAAAAATCAAAATAACTCCTGTATCTTATCAGGAGTTAATCACCATGGATTAAAGCTGGAAACCAACAGCAACGGAAACAACAGAAAGCCTACAAACTCTTAGAAACTGAACTATACTGAATTACCACTGGGTCAAGGAAGAAATTAAAAAAGGAATTAAAGACTTCCTAAAATTCAATGAAAATGAATGCACAACATGCCCAAACTCATAGAACACCATGAAAGCAGTGCTAAGAAGAAAGTTCCTAGAACGAAGTGCCTTCATGAAGAATTTGGAGAGATCTTATACTAGTGATTTAGCAGCACACCTGGAAGCTCTAGAACAAAAAGAAGCAGACACGCCTGAAAGGAGAGGATGGCAGAAAATAATCAAACTGAAGGCTGAAATCAATAAAACAGGAACAAAGAGAACAATAAAAAGAATTAGCGAAACAAAGAGTTTGTTCTTTGATAAAATCAACAAAACAGATAAAACTTCTATCCTCTTTTGCTGATCTGGAAAGTGCCAGAAGCCTGATACAAAAGCCACCAATAAAGAGCTGGTGGCAAGCCTGTCCCCTGGGGAGAGGTCTGAGGTACTCCCTCGGGTGAGACCACTATTCCAACTGAAGTGCCTGGACAGGAAAACTTTATTCTTAATCTGAGAAGAGTGAACACACCAAGACAGAAAATGCATTTAGTTTTTACTCTAACCCAGCTGGAGGCTGTGTCTTTCCCCCAGTGTCTGGGGTCTGACCTTACAATCATATTCAATCAGCTAATCTGAAAAGAACTGGTGCATGGGGAAAGGAGTCACTGCTCCAAGGAGAAAAGGGTCACTGCTCCAGGCCATCCAATTCCTGGAGCAGTGGGACTTTGTTTAAACAAAGGTTTCACTGGGGTAGGGAGGATTAAAATACTGCACAAATGTCTTACAGTGTGAGAGAGATAAAAAAGACTTTAATTCCTTGCCAACACGAGTTTTATAGTATTTGTTAGGAAAGGCACACATTGTTATGGGTCTGGGGTTGTTCAGAGATTCACCAGTCCAGTTATGAGTAAGTTTAACAAAGAAGAGGCTTTACTGAGACTAGCACAGGACTGCACCCAAGAGTCCGGATTCTCAAGATGCAGCCTCAAGCCACATTAATCAGGGGTTTATAAAGAAGAAAAACCACAAGGTTACATTCTGGGGGCTGTGTCAGCACATATAGTGACTACATGCAAGCGTCCTGACTATGTGTGATCAGGGGCATAATTAGCAAACAGATGTCTTTGGTTATCTTGAACAAGCAAGCTTGTTTACAGAAGCAGAAACACGTGGTCAGCATTGTAACCACTACCTTACATGAATGGCAGTTTTAGTTAAAAATTGTTCAGGACTAGACAATTGTGAGAAATATCCCAGGCATTCCAGGAAGCCATCTGTTCTTAAGCAAGCTGCCTAGCAGGGTAAAAACAGGCTAGAGGCATTTTTTGCTGTTTAGATTTTTTTTTGAGACAGAAATTGTCTATATAACAGCCATGGCTGTCCTGGAAGTTGCCTTGTAAGCCAGGTTGACCTGGAACTCATGGAGATCTGACTCTGCCTCCTAAGTTTTGGGATTAAAGGCATGTACCACCACCAACCAGATGCATTATCTTTTAAGCACAGTAATTTAAGCTTTAAACATAATTTTAGGGATCACAGTGCTTGATATTTTTTACATATATATGAAAAAAGAACTCATCAGGCCACTACAGGTGGCATCTTGGAGCTGGAGCTCTACCTTCCATTCAGGCTATCTTTCATGAATGAACTCACAAACCAAGAAGATTCACAAACAAGAACATTTCACTTCTAATACCTTCATCTAAGGACATTTTCTTTGAACTTTTCAGTATGTTTTCTGGTGGTTATTTTTCTATGTATATTTTATTAGAATTGTAATTACAATAAGGTTAGGTAGATGGATGGAGAGACAGAATGATTGATAGCATATAGGTATGGATTTAAATGTAACCTTTGTCAACACAATCTTTTTTAACTTCAGAGACTTTTGATGGTTTGTGTCTATACAATCTGACCTCTTTCATTTTCCTGATGAGTATAAAGCTTTGAATAATTTCAGAGCTCATCTACAAAATATACATAGTAAAATGAGCCCTGGAGCACATGGGTTTATCTGACTATGTCTAAACCATCTGGTCTATGAAGTTTCCCGTGAACTCTGGGGACCAGTTCAAAGGAAGCCTGTCCATGCTTAACATAAAATGCTCACTGGGGAAGATATGTTCTCAGTCAGGTGTTGTCTTAGTCTAAAAAAAAAAGGCAAGCACATATAGGCTGGATATCACCTTGCTACTGCCATTTATCTAACAAAGTTTTAGAAACGCAACAGTTTCAACTGTCTACCATTTGTTGCCCAGGGAAACTAAGGGAATTCCCTTGTATGAGTGATTTGTTTTCTTGCTCTGAACACCTGAAACCATCTGAGCAGGAGAGAATGTATGACCTTCACCTTGGCCAATTCCTCTGGTTTGTTTTAATTTGCTAAGTAGGGTCACTGTGTGTTGTCCTTCCTGGGAAGCATCCCCAGCTCATGTTAGACTTCCTTTCTTTGGGCTGCCCTCTGCTTTCCTCTCGCTCTCTGCTCTACCCTATGGAACCTGCAAAAGCACTCAAGTAACTGAACTGTCTTTCTGTCTGTCCACCTGAACAGCCAAGTCTACTAGAAATTGTTTTGCTGTCCTCCTGAACAACCAGGTCCACTGATGTTGTGCAAAGGAGACAAGGCCAGAGGTAGTTCCAAGTATCGTTTGTGACTTCCTATGTGAAGCAATGCGTCTCTCACTTCTCTCCCAGGCATGACCCAGAGCATATCCTTCTTTCAGTAGAAATACAATCAAGCTCCTCCCCATAAAAACATTATGTCTTAAAATAGGCAAGACATTCTGTCTCTTGCAGCAATTTTGACCGGCAATGTCAAAGTTTCTGATTGTTGTTTCAATTTGTATTTAGAAACTTGGAATCCACAGTGTTGTATAGACAACTAAATGGGTAAGGGATTTGGAGGATGTCTTAATACAGACAACATTAAGACACTGTGAAAATCACTAGTAAGGCTGCTGCTGAGGGGGAATTGCATTTGGAAATCCCTATGAGCAGATAGCAGTTTGCCACTGTGTGAAGTTGTGGTTCTTGCAGGCTTAATTTCAAAGGTAAAGCCCAGACCCTCACAACAGCCATTGCTTAACATCTTCAGTGGAAACAAATTATAGTTCAATCTTACATACAGGCATACTAAGTTAGTGTTACTCCTCGGTATCTTCTTATTAATAAAATTAGAGAAATTAGCTACCAAACAGTCATATTTAGAAATCTAATGACATTTTACATTTTTAATAAAGGCTCAGAAATACTGTTGTGAAGCATGCAATCCAGAGAACTATGGGTAAATTAATAATTGAAGTGCAGAACCTGACAGAGGTGAAGACTGGTTTCTTTCCTCTAATATTTGGAGGAGTTTTAAAGGTAAATAAAATAAGATAACAAGACATGTCAAATTTTTCTTATTTTTTGATCACCCCTCCCCATGTGTGAGCACAGATCCCTCATTTGTCTGTATGTCTTGAATAATTCACTGCTCGTAGGCTTCCCAGTCCAAATGCATTATAAAACAAACTCGGGCTGAGTTTCAATCAAATCAGACTGCAAGCTGAATTTTTCATGAAGGATTATTTAAAACAAAATGCATCTTGAGCCCAACAGACTTTGAAACCAAACAATCGTGAGAGTTCAGTGAGAAAGTGTCAACCGTGGAGAATTCTACAGTTCGGAAAACTAATGGGATCCTCTTTGAGGCACATTAGCCATAAGAATATCAACAGCATTCTGCTGGCGCACAGCACTGACTGGAAATCCGCACTAGCTTTGGTCTTGGATTTTAGTTGTGAAAGCACAGACAAAGTTGTTCTTGGGTTGAACTTGACATGCTGCTGCTCATGCTTTCTGCTCCATCCACTTTGAAAGCTTTCTTCAGTTGGATTTCTCTGCCTTCCCCATCTTAACTCTTGCTCTTATGGGAAAATGAAGACATCAGACACTGACATGTACACTGTAGAGGCTTTTCTTGGGGTAGTGTCTTTCAGTATGCTATCCGCCAAATGACACTGCTGACCCTCTGGCAAAAAAAAGTCATTCTTTGTATGGAAAGACACCAACATTGATTGACAAACTACAAGTCATGTTAAACCTTGTTTTAAATTTTGAAATATTATATATCTTTATGTTGGACCTTGACTTGGTAATTAGCAAATAAGGAAACAATGGTTTTCAGTGGGCTGTGGACATGGTAGAAGAATGGATCAATTATCAGTGGCACACACCTTCGATCCCATCTCTCAAGAGGTAGAGGTAGGAGGATCTCTGAAGTCAAGGCCAGACTGGTCTATAAAGTAAGTTCTGAGACAGCCAGAGCTACACAGAGAAGTAAAACCCTGTCATGAAAAATAAGAGAGAGAGAGACAGAGACAGAGACAGAGACAGAGACACAGAGAGATACTGTAAATTTCTACACTATTTCACCATTAGATTGTTTCATCTGGTGGCTGACTCTGACTTTTAGGTTACTTTTAAGACTCTCCATTTTTCCATTAAAATGCAAATAATTTTTCAAGTAAAAGTGGAAAAAAAGAAAATATTCCATTAGGAAGGAATGAAGAGAGAGAAGAAAGGTCAGGGAGGAAGATGGGCTCCTAGACAGATGTTGTGGGATAAATCTCCTTTTCAATCTTTTTTTTTAATTTAGAGAATACTTTATTAGTTTTTGTAATCAAACCCATGTAGATAAGACCTTACATATTTAATACAGTGCGTTACTCCTGTACAAATGGAAAAAAATTAAGTTCAACATTTCTAGACCAATATGGCTGTTAATTTCTGTACAATGCCAACTCAACATGGTAAACTGGGATACTTTTTTCCAAAGTTGACAGCACAGCTAAAGTTTCCAAAAATTCAAATTATATATGTATATATATATATATATATATATATATATATATAAAGACCAATAATAGCAGTATGTTATGCATCAATAGCAGCAACAGCTTTTCAGAGAGTTCAATCAACTTTTCTGTAAAGACATCTCTAGGACTCAAGAGACAGACCAACAATTGCTACATTCTTTGTGCCATGTCCATTGAAAACCATTACACTTGATTATACACTATTTAAGAAGACATCTATTGGACCCCCTAGCAATTTCCTAATCTAATGATGTTGAGTCAATTGCATGAGGTTTCTCTCTTATTGCCATGAATGCTATTGACAACTGGGGTAGTGTGACCAAAGTAGACAACCAAGACAACATGCCTTAGTTTATTTTCTGTTGCTATAATAGAATATTTGAGACTCAGTAATTTATTAAATAGAACAATTTATTTAGGCTCATAACTCTAGAAGCAAAAAAAGTACAGGCATAGATGGCTATGTACGCAAAAAAGAGCCTTATACTGTGCTTAACATGGTGGAGGGCTTCACACAGTGGGTGTGCACAACAGCTTAGCAGCAGCATGCACCTGAGAGAAGGAGACAAGAGTGGTCCAAGTGACTTCTAACTTACCGTCACAGGAACTGATCCAGTCTCTGGAGAAAGACCCCTGTCTCCTGACATGTTTGCTCCTCAGTGCTATCGCCTTGGGAACACAATCTCAGTGTGTGTGGCCAGAGCATCCAGACCACCACACAGAGACACCCCAAGTGTGAATCTGCTTCATTCTTAACCAAGGTGCAGTACATATTAAGAACAGAGCTGAAGTCTCTACATCATACTGCAGAGACACTTGCTCCTGGCAGTCTACAGCCCACAATAAAGGAATGTGTTTCACACATCATTTCAGTCCATGGCTGTCTATATCTGTGGCATTTCTAGACGAAGGGACACCCAGTGAGATATTGAAACCGCATGGCATCATAGCCAAAGGAACCTGAAAGCTTCCCTCCTCACATCTCCATATCCCTGTCACTTTGACCCTGTCCTCTACAGACTGAAAGACCCATGCTCATCTTTTCAGGCATCCTTTATCCCTCCCACAGAGTTTAACTCTCTCCCTCGTGGTAAATCCTGGAATCCACTCCTTGCAGCCTCTCTGGTTCCTCCAGAGTTGATTTTGCTGGGAGGGGAAGACCCAGCATCCCTGCTGGGTGGCCATGATCCACAGTTATGACTTTTTTTGGGAGAGAGACACGAGCTTTCCTGGAAGGAGGAAAGGATTTGGGTTCTGAGTCTGCGGAGCAATCCGAAGCAGCAGACATTTGGGGTAAAAAGAGGAAGACAGTTGGTTAGACACATGGCACGTGTATCCAGAAGCCAGAGATACAATTTTTAAAAAGCCTGTCTGGCACTTGACATCATGCCATGGCCTTGGCAACTCAGACAGCGTGTGGCTAAACTGACATACAGGGGCCTGAGACCCTTGACTCCATCAAACTGGCCAGTGCCTGTACCCTCTGGTGAACCCAGAAAGTCAGGAGCTGTGAAGTTCAATTTAAGTTAAATTGGACATTTAAGCAATGTTTCCCTCCCACGCTGTCATTTATGATGCCAGCATCAACCCTGGGGTGTAAACATCTTCATTATTACTGCTGCATAGATAGAATAGTGACAGGACAAGCCCATGCTACACAGCTAACAGCCTAGTTCCTTGTGGAGCACTGGCCAACTCCCCTGAATATGATCCTCTGTGACCTTAAGGTGCCCAGAATGGCTCAAAGGTTAAGGCTATGGCAGCTAACTTGTCCTTGCAGACCTTTATGCAAGACTGTCATGTGTGAGGACAAATACTGACCACCTGGAAAGTTGGGGAACCTGGAAGAGAAAGACCATTGATGAAAGAATAGAAATCACTGAGAAATGCTGGGGAGATGGCTCAGTGGGTAAAGTATGTGCCCCAGAAGCATGAGAAGCTGAGTCTGGATTTCCAGCACCCGCGTAAAGTGGCAGGTGCGGCTGCAAACCCAGTGCTGGGAAAGGAGAAATAGGATCCCATGCCTAACTGGCCAGCTAGTTGCACACACATACATACAACACACACACACACACACACACACACACACACACACACACACACACACACACACACAGGATAGAAAAATAGTATTATAAGAAAAGGATAGCATGGAGAGTGTGGTGGTTTGAAAGAAAATGGCCCCCAAAGGGAGTGGCACTGCTGGGACGTGTGGCCTTGTTGGAGTAGGTGTGTGTCACTGAGCTACATCCCTAACCTTTTTAATAGGTTTATAAATGCAGTGGGTGGGTTTTTCTGCTTAAGTTAGGGTATTGCTATAGAGCCTCTGTTCACCTCAAACCTGATACTCTTGCCTCAGCCTACTGAGTTCTGGGATTACAGGCTTGCACAGCCATGCTCAGCTGGCTATAAATTAACTTTTTTTCTGAGTAAATATTAATCATGCAAAATAAGGGTCTCATCGTGATGTTTTGATAGTTGTGCATAAAAAACTTAGATCATAGCTGCCCCTCCATTCTCACAGTTGTGGCCTCCTGACTCCTGCTGGTCCCTTCCCTGTTCCCCAGTAGTCCTCTTTCTTCTTTTATGTCTTTTTGACCTTTAGAATCCACTAATCTGTAATTCCCATCTGCACTGTGTTCCGCATCTGCAGGAGCTTAAGACAAATTGGGGATGAAGGAAAAGATCTTCTCATTTGTAGACTGAAAGTTTATATCCTTTACAAGCAGCAGAAAGGTGACGTAATGGCCTGGATGCCTACACTGAAAAGAACAAGTATTAACGTTTAATTTAAAGGGGTATAAACCCAAAGCAGCCTCAGAAAAATAACAAAACAAAGCATAATAAAGACAACAGAGCAAATAAGTAAAACACTCCAAAACATTGTTTTACCAAATAGAAGTTAGAAAAGAACAAGATATGAAAGAGACATATGGGAAGCAAATGGCAAAACAGCCACTTAAGCCCAACCACACCGCTAATCAATTAAATATATTCAGCATATCCAAGAGCTGGGTAAACAAAGGTGGTATGTCCCATGCAATGGAGTATATTGCTATGGCATGGCTCAATTGAAATACATATACATTATTCAGGCAACTTTGGGAGGTACTCTGGGCGATGTCTGGGTCTATCACTCCCTGCCTTATGCCCTTGAGACAGGGTGTCTCATTGAACCTGGAACTAGGCAGAATATTTGAATACAGGTCTTCAAGCTAGGGCAGTAAGCATATTTATCTTTTGAGCCATCTTCCTAACCCCATGTTCACCTTTTGATGCAGGGAGTGCAATGAATGGATTGTTCTGGAAAACTGCTTATCATGTGACTTATCTTTGTTGTAGTCTACCCATGTCCATAAATAAACAGTAATTTCCATTTCACTGAAAAAAATAAAGAAAAAAAGAAAAAAAAGAAATACTCCGGGCTATGCATGGAGGGTGAGTTACCGTGGAATTACCCATTTATCAAAAACAATCAGATTTATGTATCTAATTTGGGTACATAGGTTGCAAGTAAATTGTACCTCAAAGCCATATTTTTTTAGATCACAGCAGACAAAATCAAACTGCTTTAAGATTCCATCTCATATTGGGAACTGAAACAAAGTAGCTGGTTCACCTGTTCCAGATGACATAGGGGGTAAATGACAAGAAGACAAGAACAGTTCTTTTTAACATCTACCTTCTTGACTCCCCAGGGATAAGGCTCCATCATCTCCTATGGCCAGGACAGAATTGGGAGACTTTATGTGAATCCCAGCCCTGCTTCAAGATCTAAGAACAGGCCTGACTTTCCTCCCAGGTGAAGGGACATTGAGGGCCAAAGGATAAGAAGTGTGTAAGGGACCTAATATTTCTTCATCACTCTGAAGAGAGGCTGCTGTTGTTGCTATGGTTATCACTGTGGCTCAGACTTCTGCTAATGCTGCTCTGCTGCTGCTACTATTTGAGAACTACTTGAAATAAATACCAGTTCCTTAAAACCACATACTAGGAGACCGTTGTTACGGAATTTTTGTCTACACTGTGTGAAGATGTGTCACCGTGACTGGTTTAATAAGGAGCCAGATGGCCAATATCTAGGCAGGAGAGAATAGGTACAAGAGACACCCCAAGCCACTGAAGAAGTTGGAATACGGTACAGAGGAGAAGTAACCAAGCAACGTGGCAGACATTGACTAATAGAAACAAATCAATTTAAGCTCTAGGAGCTAGTTAGGGGCAAGCCTAAGCTAAGGCCGAGCTTTCATAGTTAATAACAAGTCTCCATGCCATTATTTGTGAGCTGGTGGCCCAAAGGAAAGTCTGGCTACAGAACACAGTAGCACCCACTGTGTACAAGGCCACACTACAACCTCAGGAGTGAGGAGCTCAACAAGGCTCCTGTGTACTTACAGCCTCTGCTCTAGGAGCAGGGGTAGGTAGCTGCAGGCCAGTTATAAAGTATACTTCAAGATTATATCCTAGAAATGCCTCATTTTTTGAAGGAAATGAGGAGATGTAGAGAAGGGATACAGGTATGTGACCTGGGAGACATTGGAGACACGCAACCCAGGCAGACAGGCTCCCTTGCCCTTGTTGCAGCACTCTAAAGAGGGGCTCACTTCTTAGCACCAACTCGGCAGAGGAAATTTCAGCCACCCTCTTGCCTGCTTTCTGCTTCCTGTACCTAAGTCCTAGATGTATGTGGTTAGAGCCTTCCAAAAGAAGCCCAGGCAGCCATAACTCTCTCTCTCTGTTTCAACTGTCTTTTTTTAGGAAGCAGACTATGAGAAGAGCTGCAAACTCTGGTTCCCACACTTAACCACCTGGGCTCAGAGACGAGGAACTAGCCCTTAACCACCCAACCCAGAGGCCAGGCAGTCCACAACAGTTGCAGTTGTATTGCTTGTTCTGTTGAGGATTAAGGCAACCTCCACAAGCAGCACCCTTGGTAGGGAAAACAGGAGGACTCAGCCACCAGTCCCTGTCCTGCCATCTCACTCTAACTGCAGTGTGCAGCGTGCCATAGGGTTCACCAAACTCCCACTGACTGACTGAGCACAAGCAGAGAGGGACGTGCAGCCTAAGAGACAAACACTAGGCAGACCACCAGCCTAGATAGGGAGGCCCCAAACAGTCAACATGGTTTCAAAAGTTCCAGTCGGCAGGCCACTGACAGCAGGAGAAAGTTACCATGGAAGTCTAAAGGTTTCCGGAGGCTGTCATTTCTCATACCGCCTTGTAGGCCAGCTCTTCCTGCTTATCTACTGACAGGAAAGGTTTCCTCTTCCTCCTAGTGGGGTGGTGAGAGCCACCAGCTGCAACAGCTCTCATCACTTTCCTCTCTGGCCAGCACCCAGCAACACAGGTGCCGGGGACCAGGCAGCTACTCACCTGCTGACTCACCTCCGTTCACACGGGAAACCTAAGGTCATCTGGCTTTTCCCCAAGTGTTAGCTTCCTCAGCTCCTTTACCCCTTTCACACAAGGTGTGTCATCACTCACCTTGGCACAGTAGCTTACCACGAGCCCAGGTCACTATACCTAAACATGATTCTTGTGTTATTTTTCAATCGTTATGTTTGCATTATTACCCTGAACTTCTCTTTAGTAAACGCCCCAGATGAAGGCAAGTTTCGCCTATGAAATGGTAAAAATAAAACATATAACCTTGGGGATGGGGGTATAGCTTAGTGCTTACCTTGCAAGCAAAAGATTCCAGGTTCAAGCCCCAGCACTGGAATGTTAATTAAAGATAGGACCATGGTCTAGACAGTCTTGGTTAAATGCCTAGTTGGAGCTGGGGAAAAGAACCTGTAGGTGCTTGCCGCCAAACCTAATGACCTGATCTCTTCCCATGTTCCCCAGGGACCACATGGTAGAAGGAATGACTAATCCTTCTCTTCCAACCTCCACATGTGTACCAAGCCACGTGTGCACATGCACACATTATATGTACACAACACAGAATAAATAAAATGTAATTTAAAATGTTTTAGATTTATAATTTTTATTTAATATGTCTGAGTGATTTGCCTGCATAGATGTATGTAGAGCACATTTATGCCTGTTCCCTGCAGATGGCAGAAGAAGGTGTCAGATCCCTTGGAAATAGTATTATGGATGGTTGTGAGCTACCATATGGGTGCTGGGAACTGAACCCGGATCCTCTGCAAGAACAGCAAGTGCTATTAAGCACTAAGCCATCTCTCCATCCTCTAATTTTTTCAAACTTCTAGGACAAAGTCATGCTACAGGCCGAAACTATGTTAACAGTGGCTGTTTGGGAAAGCTGTGACTCTATGTGCCTGGCAGCACACGCCTACAGTCTAGCTCTGGGGAGGTGGGGAAGGAAGGTCTGAGCTTGAGCCCAGCTCCGACTAGATAGAAAACCCCAAATCAGCCAAACAAAGTAAGTAGGGATGGTAATAATTTTCTCCCAGTATGTCTTTCCTCTTCTTCAAAAGGGGCCGTGTGTCACTGTGGTAACCAGGACCTCTAGAATCTTTTTATGATATATGACTATGGGAGGGACTTGAGTCCAGGCAGGGGAAGGGTGGACCCAGGAGAGCTATCAGGAAGCTGAGCTCTGAGCCAAGGAAAGTGAGAAGCATCTGTATGCTGAGGTGTGGGTGGGGCTTAGAGAGATGTAGGTGACTTCCTGGGTCCCTCATCCATGTTATCATACCCAGTGATGGCTTTTGTTGTGGCATTTCATATATATGTGCAATTATCCATAGTTCTTATCCATCCTCCAGACTCTTCAAGAGGCAGAATCAAAGCAGTGGGCTCAGACCTTTCCTTCCGATGGACAGGAATAAGCCATTGCTCTTCAATAAGATAGTGGGGGCAATGAAACAAGACACAGGGGATCTTGAGACAAACCCTAGAGGGGGTGCTGTCATGAGAGACAGAGACTGTCACACTGACCACAATGACCATTTTTTAAAAAGATAAAATCGAGCCAGGCAGTGGTGGTGCACACCTTTAATTCCAGCACTCAATAGGCAGAGACAGGCAGATCTCTGAGATTTTGAGGCCAGTCTGGTCTACAGAGTCTGGTCTTCCAGGACAGCTAGGGTTGTTACACAGAGAAACCCTATCTCAAAAGACAAAAAAAATTTAAATTATTAAAAACTCACTCATAAAATAAAAATAATTCTCTTTTTTAAAAAAGATAAAATCAATGCTCATATTGCACTTACCGGGCTTACTTACTCAGAAGTAATTAAAATCACTGATGTGCAAAATGAAAACCAAATTAAGATGAAGAGACAGTGCAAGCCCTGACATCCTATCCTGATGTGCATACTGCAGCTTGCCTGGCCACCCTCCTGGTATATAACATGAGCAGAATCTCTTGGAGGACTCTCTGTTGAACCACAAGAGCAGGACTGCTTGGCTTAATATGCTGCTAGGACTTTGTGAAACCTTATTGTAATCATGGCTCGTGGCTCGGAAGATATGCAAACCAAATTCAAATAAAAACCAACACTTCACAAGCATGCAAATCAGGGCGGAAAAGGAACTTCTAAAAGGGTCCAAAATACCGTCTTGTGAAAGGAGAGGATGGGGAACTGAGGGTGGTGGAATCTTTTCGCTCTGTGCTCCAGTTTCCAAATCTCAATAATCTTAAATCTCTTCTAAAATAAAGGAATAGGGCCAACGAGGTGGCTCAACAGGTAAAGGTACCTGCTGTCAAGCCTGATGACACGATGATCACAGGCCCCACACGGCAGAAGGAGATTCCTGCTAGTTCTCTGACCTCCACATGCTCAGTGTGGCATGCACACGTACACCACACACACACACACACACACACACACACACACTGAAAAGATACAATAAAACAATTTGATTTATATTTAAAGTTAAGAGAGAAGTGAACATATTTATGAGAAATCAGTTTGGTACCTAAAGGGAAGCAGACGCTTGTTATATGTTTTGCTTCCATGAATTTGTGTTAACGAAAGAGGCAGTCATGGTACAAGTAAAACACACAGTTGTTGCAAAATCAAAGAAAGCCCACTTCCCAGCACCCTTAGATGTCCTCAGCCAGTGTCACAACAGTTACGTGGTTATCATGTGTCACAAATTAAAATGACACAGCAAGACAAGACAAAGCAAAACAAAAAACTACCCGATTAACTAATAGCAGCCACCGGAATACCAGACTGGCTCACTGACTCTGGCACAGGAAAAGATGTTCAATAATTGTTTGGGGACACAGACTAGAGCTAGTAAGATGCCCCTATGAAAAATCCAGTAAAGCAAAAGGGGCTTGGAAAGATGTGGGAAGGGACAGCTGGGTGTCTTGGTCACCACTGGTGGGAATTCAGAACAGCAAGGCTTCACTAAAGAGAACAGGTGTACAGTGAGTTGCTGGCCCAGCAATTCCATTCCTAATCAAGGAAAATGAAAATGTTAAGTCTATATCAGGACCAGTCACAGTAGCTAGCTTGACATGAAATTGTCACCTGTAGTTGAATGTATATTCAAATCCTGATATATCCATACTGTTCCACAATAGAAAAAAAATGGCCGGGCGTTAGTGGCGCATGCCTTTAATCCCAGCACTCGGGAGGCAGAGGCAGGTGGATCTCTGTGAGTTCGAGGCCAGCCTGGTCTCCAGAGCAAGTGCCAGGATAGGCTCCAAAGCTGCACAGAGAAACCCTGTCTTGAAAAAAGAAAAAGAAAAAGAAAAAAGAAAAAAATGAAAACGTTAGCCAAAGACAGTACAATGCATAATTCCATTTAATGGAGTTGTAGACAGGTCTAATTAAATTGTGGTGACAGCTTTTGTTTTGTTTTGAGACAGGGTTTCTCTGTGTAGCCCTGGCTGTCATGGAACTCACTCTGTAGACCAGGCTAGCCACTAACTCAGAGATCTGCCTGCCTCTGCCTTCTGAATGCTGGGATTAAAGGTGTGTACATGCTTACAGAGTAAGTTCCAGGACAGTTAGGGCTACACAGAGAAACCCTGTCTTGAAAAAAATAATAATAGTAATAAAATATGGTGATAAAATGTGGGGAAGGATGGGGATGGCTTGAATGGAATACTAGTTTCACAAGTTGAGTGTTTATTGAAACTGATCAAGCTGTACATGAACTCAAATGAAAGTTTAGTTACATGTAAATTATACCTCAACAAATCAGTGGGGTATTTTTTATTGTTGTTTTGGTTTGATTTGGTTTTAGTTCTTTGAATCAGGGTCTCACCTCAAGCCCAGTTTGCTTTGACCTCACTATGTAGCCAAGTTGACCTCGAACTCACACTAGTTCTAGATGAGCATCTCAAATGCTAGACTTACAGGCATGAGTCACCCATGCCTATCAGTGTGACATCTATTAGAGCCCCCCAAACCTATAACATAAATACTTATACATGTAACAAAGGGGGGCTAACTGGGGTATCATGTTACGGTCCTCTTTGGGGTTCAAGAGAACTTTAGATGTGAAGGAAGTGTGAAAGGGGGATTGGTTCTTTCCCTACAGATTCTAAGATTGGGGATTTTAGGAAAAAAGAACTTAGATGAAAGAAGTCGAGGAAGAAGCCGGACCTTCAATGAAGAGAAGAGCGCCAGGGGAGAGAATGTTCAAGACCATGCTTTTTAATTCTAGAAGTGGGGGATCCACATCCCATGGGAGCTGAAAAAGGATTCCCTTTGTTCCCTGCTACCCCTTCTAACAGCACAGAAAGTATGTCCAAATTCAAGATTATAAACCCATCATATAGTTTGTGCTTCCATTTGTAAATACAGAGTTGCGATCCTTTTAGCACCAGCTTCTCAGGAAGTGGGGAGGGCTCTTTCCCACTCCTCACCTGTGATTTCCACATAGCAGGCTCCACAGACCAACCCAGTTTTCAACACACTGAGCCAAAGATGCAACTCAGCTTTCTGGACCCACAATACACTTTTATGCATTATAAAATCCTACATCTTACTCCCTAAAATATGAATCATCCCAAGCTTTATATATCAGCCATCTTTTTATAGTCACAGATAGGGCACATTTAAAAATATGTGTTTGACTTTTAGAATACTGACTAGCACATACAGGCACTATTTGTGGAATCAATGGAGCTGGAACACAAACACACATTTTTCTTGTAACATCTATTTCCCCCTATCTTTATTTAGTTCAGTTTTGCATTGTTAAGTGCCTCAGCTGATTAACTCAGCAGGGCAAACTTGCTTGAAATGTTTGCATGCTGCCACTAGGTGGTGGAGCTGCCCCTCCAGTCTGAGGTCAAGTCACTGGCTCTGCCTGTCCGAGTTGGTAGGAGGAGAGCTCCTGGCCTTGACCTGACTGCCTGTGTCATTGGTAAGGGAACTTTCTGAGCAACAGCCCAGTAAACATGACATCTGTTCGCTAACACCTATAGAACTTGACTATCTACTAACAAGAAACCCGTCATTGGAAACATTTTTAGAGAGATTTCCAGCCCAGGACTCTCTGAATGCAGATGCTTTTCAGCAAAGCAGTGGTTTATTAGTGCCAGGGAGCCTGACTTTGCATGCCATCTTGATCCAATCCAGAAGGTTGTGGTGGCACACGTTGTAGGGTTTGCTTAAACAAATCCAACCAAAGAAACACCGACTGCAAGTCTTAACCCCTGTCTCAATACAAAAGATTGAACTCTTTTGCCTCCAAATTGCTCATCTCTCCATGGGCAGAAGTCCATAACCCAGGCCGGGGGCTATGTACAGGGTAGTACTGGCAGCATGCAGAATTTGAGGATGTAACCAAGCATTCCCACGTACATGCCCTTACTTACCCATTGCCCACTGAGCCAACATGGACTCACTTATTTTCTTCTGGCATTTTCTGACTATTACTCCCTCTCCATCTCCAACCGCCTAAAACTGCTCCAGTAAAAACTGGCTGTGGACCCAAAAGAAACCGAACAACAGTGTCAGAGTGCAAAGGGACAAAGGTTTTAGCAGGTATCCTGATCCTTGTCCCAGCCCTTCTGCTTCCTGATAAAATCAGTTTCAGCAAGAATTCTGCTCAGTCGGGCTATCTGCTCATCAGGTTCCTCACCCTGCATCATCACCCAGGTAAGGTGAAACCGTCCCACCTTGTCATCAGCAAGAATCCTGGTAGGTGAGTGTAGCCAGAGCCTTCCTGACTCCCGATATTTCCTGTCAGTCCTGTTCCATCCTCTGGCACCCACCATGCTCCCCAGCTGTAGATTCTCCTTACCCATGCAGTATCCTGACCCCATCCCAGGTCTATACTGCATCCTCTTTCCCACATTGCAACAGTCTTAAAAGTGAATCTGTTTTTACCACTGTAACAATGCTCCAGTTCTGGTTGTCCTTTGATGTAGAATAACTTTTATCCTATGGGTAATTTTTCTCAGAGAAACTTTCATTTATTGTGGCATTTCCTGACTTTAACCTGTACTTTTCAGAACTATGGCTTTATGTAAAAGAGCTAGACAAGCCTCCCCAATGCCATGAATGGGATGCTCAAACAGGAGGGAAGATACCTGAGGAAGGAATCTGAGAAGAGCCCTGGTACCCACTACTCCTCCTACTGTAGGCTGGGTTCTGGGATAGGAACATAACTAAAACCCAGAGGCATTTAGAGACCTGAGGCTCTGCTTGGATCCAGGGAAGCTACAAGCTATAGAGAGATAGAAATTATGGAAATCCTAGCAAGAAAGTGCTGAATTCTGCACAAACACATACACACACACACACACACACACACACACACACACACACACACACACACACACACACACACACACAGCTTCTTGTGGTCCCAGAGGAGCTCAGAGGACCATCTAAAGGTTTCCCTTATTCCACATCTCAGCACAGAGGGGACCGAAGGTCTGGAAGCTTGGGATTAGGGTAAGGACATATGCTATCTATTAGTGGGACCACAGAGCTCAAGGCTAACGATCTAAGGTCACACAATAGCATTTCCCAGAACCACCGCAGACCAGTGCCCTTCCACACAACAGCTCTGTGCTACATAGAACCCCTAAGTCAAGACTGGATTGAGTTTCTGCCACAGCACCAGAGGAGAACTGCACCTGAGATTAGGTAAATTATATAACAATGGAGAAAATTCTACTTTTTTCTTAAGATTTATTTAATTTTTACCTGGTATAGAGAGGGCAGCAATGTCTATGTGAGTGCAGTATCCTCAGAGGCCAGAAGAGGGTGTCTGATCCCTTAGATCTGGAGCCACAGGAATTGAGAGCCTCCTGAGTGAGGCATGTGGTAGGAACTGAACCTGGGTCATCTAGAGGAGCTCTTAATTGCTGTCCTGTCTCCAGCCCCAAGGACAGTTTTACTAGAAAAGTTCAACATCCGATGTGGCCTATGGGACGGGTTCCTGGCAAGGAAATGAGAACCTGAGCTTTTAACTACATGATTTGGGTGTTCCCTGCTTCTGAGGCTACACAAAGCTCAGGGGCCAGAGTGTCTCAGGGCAGAACCTGAAAAGCCTGGAAGGGAAAAACTCTGTTTGCCTTTTAATGCATGCACATCTGTGAGACACACAGAGAGATCCCCCATCCTCTCCTAAGCCGTTTGGGTGATGGGAAACAAAACACACACTTTTGGGTCCAGTAATTCTGCACCTAGAGCAAGCTCTTTCTTTATTATACCTCATTTTGGACATACTGGGTTACTGCTTTAATATTTAAAATGTCTAGCTTTCTTCAATAGAAAAATGATAATGTAGGCTTAACAACTGTCTCACCTAACTTCTTGCTGATACTGTCAGTCGACATTTGGCTCCAAGTCAGTTCCTTAAGCACTGACCATAGTGCTGCCACCCAGCAATATCCCTCCTGAATCCCTTTCTATTTCTTTATTTGTAGACCTATACTGTTCAGTGTGGCAGGCATTATCACATGTGGCTACTGAGAACTTGAAATGTGACCCACTGAAGTAGAAAGCTCAAAACACACACTAGATTTCATGTATAAAGCAGAATAGAGGATTAGGCTATCTTGATGATAACTTTTACACTTTTGTGTGATTATATATTTAAATGATATTTCAGATATATCAGATAAAATATATTAAAATTTATTTTACCTATTTTTATTTTTCTTTATTTTTAATCTTCTCTCTCTCTCTCTCTCTCTCTCTCTCTCTCTCTCTCTCTCTCTCTCACACACACACACACACACTCTCTCTCTCTCTCTCTTTCTTTCTTTCTTTCTTTCTTTCTTTTTTTGAGACAAGATCATGTTATAAAGACCTGGTGGGCCTAGAATTCACTATGTAGATCAGGCTGGCCAGGAACTTGCAGTGATCATCCAGCTCTGCCTCGTGAGTGCTGGGGCTACCAGCAAGAGCCACCCCACTGGGTCTCTTCTTATTTTTTAATATAGAAGCTAGAAAATATTAAATTACATCTTGGGTTCACATCTGTACTTTATAATTAATTTCTATCAGTCCTGCTCTGCAAAATTAATTTGATTTCTACTTCTTTGTAATCCTGTATTGGTTATTTTTCAAGGCTAGTGACTCCACAGTCCCTAACACCCAGGTTGTATTTTGTGGAGTCTTCGGCTTATAGGTTTTTTCCTCTTGATTCTTTGTTGATGTGTTGTTGCAACTCTTAGTGACAGACGTCAAATTGGGACATGGCACTTGTTTGTACAGGAGAATTAGATGTTTGATTCTGGCTTAATTCCTTCCACTGCTTCCTATTTGTAGTAACTTGAGCAGCCTCTTTGACTTTGAAGCCTAGTTTATAACCCTACAAAGAAGAGAGACTAATAAGATCTGCTGTGTCATGGTACTGTGGTGATAAAAATGAAATAATACACGTGTAGTGGCTGGGTAGCATTCTGGCCACGCTAAAGTGCCCAGTCCACACTGGCTGCCACTATCTGATTTACTTTAGAGGTCATGATTCAGGAAGACCCTTATTGTGTGTGTGGGGGGGGGTGGTAACATGTTCATTAATGTCAGACATAAGTCAGGTGAATGTTAGAGTTGTCTGAATAGAATAAAGTGCATATAATATTTCGAAGAGGATTTGCTACAAGTTACCCACAGCTGCTACAAGTATGGATTGATAGGATCGGGCACATGAGAGAATTGCTGGCGGTAAAGCACTATGAAAAGTGAGGGGCAGTTGTCAGTAGGAAGTTAGACCCCGGTGTCCCCTGTCCCTGACAGCGGTTCCAGGCAAGTCAGCCCATCTCTCAGATGCCTTTCCTCGTCTGTGGGGATCAGCCTTCGGGGGGCCTCTAGCACTTCACTCTTATTTCCACTACTTTAGAAAGTGCTGCATTAATAATATTAATTAAATAATTAAGTCTTTGGGACTGGAGAGATGGCTCAGTGGTTAAGAGCACTGGCTACTGAACATCGGGGAGCTCCTGGTCCCCAGACTGATAGCTGGGATACCAGCATGGGACTGATCCAGACCCCAGGAACATGGGTTTCAGTGAGGAGACCTCGGAAATCTACGGAACCTGCTGTAGTAGTTCAGTACGTATCCCTAGCATAGGTGTGGACCTCGGGAGCCCAATCCACATAGAGGGATACTCTCTGAGCCAAGACACACAGGAGTGGGCCTAGGCCCTATCCCAAAGGATATGATAGAGTCTTATGAACCCCCCCATGGAAGGCCTCGCCCTCCCTGGGGAGCAGAAAGGATATGTGATAGGTAGGGTGTTGGGGGGTGATAGGGGAGGAGGAGAGGGAGTGGGAACTGGGATTGACATGTAAAACAATCTTGTTTCTAATTCAGATAAAAGAGAGAGAGAGAGAGAGAGAGAGAGAGAGAGAGAGAGAGAGCGAGCACTGGCTACTCTTCCAGAGGAGTGGGGTTCAGTTCCCAGCACCCACATGGCCACTTGCAACTGTGTAACTCCAGCTCCAAGGGATCTGGCATCCTCATACAGACAAACATACAGGCAAAGAAGCAATGTACATAAAAATAAAAATAAATAGAAAGCGCTACATTTGGGTAAATTAAAACTATGATTAATTCCTTTTCCTGATATCCAAAGCCAGCTATAAAATTAATTATAGGGATACCTAAATAAAAACTAAATCAATAAAACAGTTATTGTGGGCTGTTGAGATAGCCCAGAGCATAAAGGAGCTTGTCACAAGCCTGATGACTTGAGTTTGTTCATCAGGATCCACATGATTGGAGGAGAGAACAGACTCCCGAAGATTGTCCTCTGACTTCAACACACATAAATGGAACACATACATGTGTACACACATGCATACATGTTAAAGTGTATTGTAAGTGCTTTGATTGTTAGAACTTCTATCTTAGCCAGAGTAAATAAGCAAAAGAGAACCAGACCCTTTATTTTCATATGGGTAAACACCTGGGCACCTGGACTATGATATGAATGGTTTCCAGCTGCTCACAGGGGTTGTTCATGTGGGTCACTCCCAAAAGGTAGGCACCTCCTGAGTTATGATTTCTGGTGTCCAGAATGTTCACTTTCACATTGCTACTTAAATTAGGAAGCAAAACCTAAACATATCTGGATCCCAGTGAAACATTAGCAGCAAAGGCTTCAACGCTAAGGCCCGCACACCAGCAGAGCCAGACAGCCCAGTGCAAAAGTCTCTGCCAGGGGCGAAACAGGGAACAACAGGTGCTGGCTTCAATTTTAGACAGAAAACCTGGTGCTGTTTGTTGACTCTCCTTTCATGAAAGCACAGCCCTTCCTAGAGCCCCGGCACCCATGGTTCCTGTTTGTGCCCCTTCCATCCTTTTTATAGTTCCTGGAAATGCCACTGGTGTGTAGCATTAAGTGGTCTGTGTTTGACAAGTCCTGGTGTGTGGCCAGCGTTGGCAAGAACTCTCTCCTCAACAGACAGTATTCCTCAACCCCCTTTCCCATGTCTCCCCACTGTAACTATCCTGGCAGGAACGAAAAGATCTAAAGAGACACGAGTGTCCCTCCTGTTGGCTACCAGACTATTGAAACAAAGGTCCATAAGAAATGGGTTCCCCAGGAGTCTTAGGCTGGGAAAGGAAAAAGGCTGAGTGAGCTCTGAAACCAGCTAACAGGGAGTTTGTCTCCTGGAAGAGATTTCACACTGTATCAAACCACCTTGCTTGAAAGCCTGGGGCCTAGTCCACAGCGATGAGTGCCATACCTCCTTGACTAGGGGACGGCTTAACTGTGGCACCTCTTGCCGTCTATTTAAACCTATGCCTCCTGCCAGGACCTTTGTGTCTCTCTTCTCAATCTGGCCATACTGAAGAAGGCTCCCCTCTTCTCCTTTCTACTGTTATGCATTTTTCAAATGGACTCATTGAGGATAGGTATCTTAGCTTGTTAGTGCTGCCAGAGCCCAAGTTCTAAACCTTCAACTCCAGTAACACCAACAGCACCCAGCCCACTGGAGCAGTGAGTCCAGATTGACAATGGAGAAGTCTCTCTGCCTGAGATAGGAGGACTCTACTCTTCCCTGTGGGGAGGAGTCCCAGCTCTGACGTCTGCCTGGTGAGCAAGCGCTTCTTGCCTCTTGGGTTCCATTTGTATAACTGGTGAGCCCTGGGGTCCTGCTGGTTAGGGAGGATCTTCCGAGATTACCCAGAAATAACACAGCAATGATAAAACAGTTGACTCATGAACAAGCCTGAGGGCATTTCTTTGGCCAGACAGGTTGTTTGTGCCTCCTTAGCAGAGTTCCTTCCCTGTTCTACCACCCAGTCTCCTCTCTACCACTGCATAGCCAGCTTTGAGAACAACACACAAGCAGGACTGGAAGTCTAATGGCATGCAGACCTCTCCTACCCATAAGAAATGTCATTTGGATGACAAGAGGTGTATCTCCAGTAGTTTTCTCAAATGACCACAAGTCTCTCAAGGTCTGAAGTCTCCCCTCATTAAAGGCAAAGAAAAGGTGGGGAGACACTCCATTAGCTTGAAGCTGGCCCCTGGGACAAGAGACCCACACTTGGACTCGCAGGCACTTAACTGCACATGTCTCAGGCACAGTCGCAAGATGGGTGGGATCCTCAAACCCTTTATGTGTGTATATTAAGAACACATCATTTTCCCATGTAACAGAGCCAAGCCAGCCTCAACACAGTCCTCATGGTAGAATGGGAAGTGAGCAGCCACCTGCCCCTGTCTGTTTATGTGCTTGAGTTTCTGGGAAAGTGTATGGTTCACTTCACACAGACTTCCTTGATCGGCTTACTTTTTACCTGAAAACCCAGACTCAGCTTCAGAGAAGATCCAAACGCTCCGAGGGACACAGTAAACCAGATGGCCTGAGATTCTTCCCACTCAGCACTTAGGGTCTGTGATGATCTGGCTCGAGGGAGGTTCCAGGTGGACAGCTCTCTTACCTAATCTAAACAGAGTCCTGTTTTATCAAATACCTACCTTTATGGTTTCCCTTCTGCCCTGGTTTCCTCCCAGCAGGACTGGGGCTTGTCTATCCCAACTGAGTAACAACAGGTACAGTGTTCTCACACCTGCCCAGGCACCTGAGGCTGTGGGCTCTAAAATGAGCAAAGGGAACTGAATGCTCACCAGGTCACCAGCAGTCCACAAGTTTGGTAATCCTACAATTCTCCACCACCTTTGCATCCCTCCACCAGACCCCCTGCCGCCACAACATTGCCATCACCTCTACCATTACTGCTGAGTCCTCCTCATGAGATTTCCTACAAGCTCCTGGCCTGTGACTCCCACCATGGCTTTCTTCTCTTAAGGATAGGTTAGTGACTCCTGGGCACAGCCCAGAGCCACCCAGAAGTAGGGATGAGTGGGAATTACAGATGAGCGAGCCAATTCTTAGATGCCCTTAGGAATCTACCCCACTATTAGTCCCCAGACTCTGAACCAAGAAAGAATCCTGTTTCCCTTAAGGGTCCTTCCAGAAGCCTAGGACAGTACCAGTCAGAGTTTCTGTGATTTCATGCCAACACTGTTCCATGGCTCACCCAGAGTTCCCTGAGCACACACAGAACAAAAGCAGCAAGCAGCCAGTGAGCACCACAGGAAACCTTCCCCTATACTGTCTTTCTCAGTGAGATGTCAGACCTAACATTTTCAGATGAGGTTGCCTCCAGTGGCTTCTTTTATTCTCTAGCTTATGTCATTTTTAAAGAAATAAAGTGTTCTGAGGGTTTCTGGATTACCTCCTGCAACTTGCAAGAATTTTGTTATAAAACCCCAAACAAGTGACACAAAATTCCTTGTCCAGCTATATTGTTACTTATTTATAAATCAAGTGCCTCTTGATGCCTACAGCCAAGATGAGTCCAAGGGCATTTCCTGAATCACCCAACACACATTTAGCTTTCTTCTATGGAAATGCCAAGGAAATACAGAACACGAGTCCAGTTCTCTCCTGAAATGAAAACACACACACTTTGCTTTCAGGAGACTCATTCAAAGAATGTGGCCTGTCCTGATAGGCCAAGTGAGGTGGGGAAGAAAGTGCTATTGCACACACTCAGAGAGGCAGAGGTAGAGGTGGGGAGGAAAGTGCGATGCACACCTCTGAGAGGTAGATGTGTTTCCAGCACAGAGGGGCCACAGACATACTAATTAGAGAGTCTTGTCCAGTTTTTGCAGGGATTGACTTTTGTGCCCTAGTTTAACTACATGAAAACACAGTCACCAGATGTGTTCATTGCTTGATCAAAACACCCATTACAATGAGTATTATAAATATACTCAATTTTATTTATCAATATAGTGTCATACCCTTCAAAGTGATAAATTCTTAGATTTAGAACCAGCCTTCTTGCTTCCACCGTCATCACTGCCCATGTCATTCCTCAGTATCATGAAGGACTTTTGGGGGAACAGAGATGGTGGGTAAAATAGTCTTCTTAGGCTATAGTTACACTCAATATTCCAAGATTTCTTCTAGATCTTGGGAATCATATTCTGGGGCAATGAAAATGCCATTTATTTCCTAGAATTTTTCCTGTATTGGAGAACTTTGATCATTTCTAAAGTACCATCCCCAGAGAGCCTTATTCCATTCCCATGTCATTGGGGAAATTAGCAAACTTCGGAATTGGAATAAATCAATGGCTCAACCTCCACCTTGTAGGCTATTGGGAAAGAGGAAGATCCAGAGAAACAAACACAAGACAGTTTGGATCAGAAGATTGGATTGCCATAGTCCTGAGAGGCAGCTACCCATGAATACATGCCCCCTCATTTTAGATTTTCAGTGTGACTATAATTCCTAGCCAAGCACTGTGACTTTTAACAAAATCTCTTTAGACTACCTTGCTTCCACTGCCCTAGGACCCAGAGGGTCTGTGATCATGCAGGGATGACCTGGCATGGATAACTTGGAGTGGAATCCCTGGCAAGGTGTGTACAAGGGAAGGAACTGAAATAGTACAACAGTGTACAAAGTGGGTCCAAAGAACTCTCTCAGTAGTGGTAGCATGGCCTCTCCACCCACACTCCTTAACTAACACTGCTTTTGTTGGTATTACTACAAACATCTTAACCCTCAGTTTGAAAAAGTTAGCCTAGGTCTGGACCCTGTCAATTCTCCTTCTATCCCCTCTTTGACCCTGACTTATTCAGGGCCAGACCAATCTCCAAGGGCACTGAGACATCTTTGTCAGCACCATTTAGATCTGTTTTATAGTGTTTTAAGAGGATGGTAGACTTGACAGTTGGCTTGCTTGTTTTAAAACAATTATATCTGGTTATTTTCCTAGAGGACCGTTATCTCACTCGCAATAACAGTTGTCCTCCATTAGCCAGCAAGTAATGTCTTCAGTGGCAATGGCATCTGTCATGTGAGGGAGCCAGCTATGGGTCTTATCTGATCAAAGGATGCCATTTGCTGGTTCACAGAAAAAGTCTCAGCTCCCCAACGAGTGCACAGAGAGTTTTGCCAGGGTGCGTTATTGCATTCTGGGTGAGTACCACCTCAGGAAGGTTACTGTTGTGGAATATTAGTTTAAGATGTGTTACATTAATTTATGCTGTGGAATATTTAATGATGCAAAGATGTGTTACATTCTTTCATGTTACATTTGTTTAACTCTGTGAAACTGTGCTACTGTGCCTGTCAAAAGCACCTGGTTGGTCTAATAAAGAGCTGAACAGCCAATAGCTAGGTAGGAGAGAGAAATAGGTGGGGCTGGTGGGTAGAGAGAATAAATAGGTGGAAAAATCTAGAGAAGAAAGGGAGGAGCAAGAAAAGGAGAGGACACCAGGGCCAGCCACCCAGCTACACAGCCAGCCACAGAGTAAGAAGGAAAGAAAGATATATAGAATAAAGAGGTAAAAAGCTCAGAGGCAAAAACATAAAGAGAATCAGGATAATTTGAGTTAGAAAAGCTGGCTGGAAGCAAGCCAAGCTAAGGCCAGGCATTCATAAGTAAGAAAGTCTCTGTGTATTTATTTGGAAGTTGAGTGTGGGTCCCCAAGAGAAAAAAAAAATAAAACAACTACAGGTTACAGCATCAAGAAGCCTCCCCTGTGGGCCTCAGAAGAACCTTCTACCTCAGCAGAGGCAGCTAGAGGCATGCAGAGCTGTGGCTCTAGGTTGCCTAGGTAGTTTGTCTTGTCCTGATTTGGCTCATAGAGGACCAGAGAAAATGCCTCGGCCTTCTCAAGGAAGGAACACATCTCTCCTTATCCCCTGATGTGTGACCCAAATATAGATCCCCCTTGGAGCGGTATACCCCAAGAGCAGTGCAACCTAAGAGGAAGATGTGATGTGGGACTTCCCCATGGAGGGCTGTGTCTAAGGAGAAAGGCTGTTCTGCCCTAGAAGACACAAGGAGGACCAAGAGGAAGCAGGTGAAGGGTGCTGCCCTGGGCTTTTACAGAACCTGGAAGATGAGCCAGGTCCCAGATGACTGCCTCTGACTGGGCACACACTCTGAGAGAGAACCCACCATCAGGCCAGCATGTTTAATCTCTATTCCTTGGATCTTTAGGACTACTAGAGTTAATGAGTTGCCTCACAGAGTTGCCTCCAGACATCCTTGTGATCGCTTGCAGTGATCTCACTGTAAAGTAGAGGGTCACACAAATTAGTCCACTTCATCCCTACCATAGTCAAAGAGGCATGTTTTGTCATGCCTGCCATATGATTTGGCAACTGGGGAAGAGGAAACAATTTCCTGAGGTCCCAAAGTGTCAATCACTAATCCTAGATTTGACCTCAGAGTTTTGTTCTTGTGGTCTGAGCTCTAAATTAAGCATGCAAAGCCTGGACTTATAGCTCAAGTCAGATGTGCAAATATTACATGTTCCTCCTCTTTGACCACCATAGACTTAATCAAAATGACTTCTTGCATCAACTCCAGTGGATTTCATCAGGTCACCAGTTCACTAGGGCACTGTCTGTCTTCAGGGAGAAGGCGTGGCAGCAGGAAAGTGAGGCAGCTGGTCACGTTGCATCTATAGTCAGGAAGAAGAGCTGACCGCTTGTTTTTATTTTGAGTTCCCAGGGCTCCCCCAGTAGGAATAAATTATATTTACCAAGTACCTACAAGTGAGGCACTGTATGAGTATCTTCAGTATTTTTCCCCATTTATTCCTATCAATGTGTTCCACAAGACCATGGTTTCTATCCTGATCACACAGAGAAGACTCACTGTAACTATGGAGTGCCACATTCCAAGTATATCCATCCAGTCAAATTTGATGTTTCCTTGCTGGTGTGCATTGGTATTGTCTATCAGCTACTGGGAAATGCACTTCCCTTTCTGCCTACTGCTGTCCTATAATCTCACAGGTTTGCCAAATTCACATACTCAAACACCAATTCATTAATTGTTCTTTTTTGTTTGTTTGTTTGTTTGTTTGTTTGTTTGTTTTCAACATGTGCATTTATTTCTTGTTTCAAATTCAGGCTCTTCCATGGTATGGGCTTACAGAGGCACTGCCAGAGACAATGCAACCACAGGGTGACAATGAGAACTGTTGAGCAGTGTGGAGTGTGCTGGAGAAAAACACTGAAGCCAACTTGAAAGTGGAAGAGAGAGCAGCTGAACAGCACAGGCCTGCTTCTCAGAAGCTGGAGTGCCTGCAAGGGACACTCCAGTTCTCAGACCACTAAGCCAAGGGAGCTTTAACAACTCTCTGGTTTAAAAACAAACAAAACAAATGAACATACAAACAAACAAACAAAAAACCGTAACACTGCTGTTAAGAGGGCAACAGGCTTTCCTAAACCCAGGGACAAGAATGACTAATTTACAGGCGTGTGCTTTGGTTGCAGCCAGACAAGGTTCTCCTCAGTAGTTTTTATCATTCACAACTCTTCAGGATTACTCCCCTATGCCAACATTTGTCAATTTTTGCTATGAATAACTGAATACTTAAATCGCAAAGAAAACACAGGTAGTAACAAACCTGAGCAGTAAATAAAATCAACCACCCCTCTTCTAGATTGGAGTTTTCAGACAGGAGAGAGAAGACCTAACTTACTTCTTGGTTCTGTCCCAGGACCACCTGAAGTCCCATCCACGCTAATGCAAACCTGCCCATTGCCCTCCACTATCCAACTGCATGTGTTGAAAATGTAGCACGTCTTAAAGAAAACCAAAAACCTTACTTATTTGTGGCAGATACTATGCAGCACAAATCAGGTGAATTCCCTTTTCCCACCCTTCCAGTTAAAGCTGTATTCAAATGGCAATGCCTCTAGACAGCAGGGTTTACAATCAGTGGGTTTCGTTTTAACGGAAAGGAAAGGGATCACAAAACCATCTGAACATACAGGAAAACCCTGAGGCAAAAATAGCTTTTCCTATAGAGTCCTCCTTAAGTTGACACAGTGTCACAAGGGGCCAGGGCCCTTCTGGGAGGGCAGGCCTTCCTCTATCCACAGAGAGCCAGTTCGGGGTGCCCTGCGATGGATGAGCCGCAGCCGAAGCAGGTAGAGAAGGATGGACAGCAGGACGACCAAGAAGCAGCCAGAGAACAGATAGTGATTGCAGACAAAGGACACACCCCGCCAGTGCCCATGGCCAGCCCAGAACACCTCCTGCCGGATATCTCTCAAGGGCAAAAAGCGGGTCCTGTAAAGGATGGCCGCCAGGGTCCACTGCACTTCCTTATCGTACACCTGCAAGGCTGTCTTCAGGTTTTTGTATGTGACAGGAAAGGAGAAGCCCCTGTGGAATACCTCAAACATCCAGGCTGATTTGAAACACTGATACTTAAGCCGATGGAGGTCAGTGTGAGAGGCATACAGTCCTCGGTCAAAGCGCTCCCGCAAGATAGACCACTTTGTGGCACAGTAATCCTTGGCAGCTTTAGTAAATTTAGCAGCATTATAGTCTCCCCCATTCGCAAGACGTCCTCGGTGCAATAGTAGAATTCGGAGAAGCCATAGAATTCACTGTTCTGGAAGTGGATTGGGGGCTGGTAGACTCCATTGAGGGAAGTCTGTGTCTCATTGGTTTTGTTCATGAAAGGCTGGAGGATCTCTCGACACAGGTCAAAGTTCCTGTCCCCCGAAGGTACAGGGTCTGCCCATTTTGCTGGATATCATCTTTAATGTCTGGAGGCAAGCACAGGTCCAGGAATGGAGCATCGGGAGTCAGGCCAGTCTGTTTATCCAGGAGCCTGTTTTTCTGAACAGTGCTGGCAAATAATCTGTCTTCATAGCTTTGCGGAGCAGCATTACCACCAAACCCAAGAAATGTGGCCACGTAAACTGGGTACACATGCTCAGTCTGGTGGACATCACACCCCAGGTTGAATCCAGCTAACAAGTTTTTAGCTACTTCCTCAGTTTTGGGGACTCCTTATGCTGAGTGGACATGCCTCCCATGTCAAGAATACCAGCTGTCCTTTTCCGAACGATGGCCTCACTGCTCTCACTACCGGGAATGTTGACTTCCACAACTGCCTCGTCATCTTCTTCAATATGCTCAAACCGTCCGAGGACAAAATTAATGCCAATCCAAGCATACACACCTTGTTTCCCTGAGATGCTTCAGCGTGGGAGTCAGAAAACAGGAAGTCAAAGTGACAGGGATGTCTGTCAAGAGGTCCTCCAGGATGGCTTTCTGCTGGCTTTCTGGAAGAACTCTCATTGCAGCTGTGCAGAGAATGTAGAGAGGTGTCTCTTTGTGTTTTGCCCGTGGCACATGTTCTGCAGCAAAGTTCAGAAGTGGAGAAATGTAATCGCTGACTTTTTCTGGAGAGGTAGCAAACTCTGAGATGCCGGGTTTAATTTTCATCACCACCGCCTTTCGGTTTTTGTCCCTCATCTGTCTGATATCCAGCAGATCATGAGGATTGCCATTGTGCCGAGGCCAGCAATAGATCCACTACTTCCACAGTCCATCATGATGCCATAGTTCACGTTGCGATTGTTGGAGTCTGTAGCCTCAATGTCTGTGACTCGGGCCAAGTACCTTTGAAATTTCTTGTCCCTCGACAGCCACCCATACTTGCTGTGTATTATGACAACAGAAAAGTATAAGAGGGAGACAGCTGCAGCCAGGATGCTAATGACGATGATCTGGCGTAAACTGGTGTTCAGAATTCGAGGACAGCCCACTGGAGAGATGCTAAAGTGCCAAGAAGCAGGAAAGAGACAGGAAATGCCAATCCTCCCCATACTGGAAGGCCGAGGACCAGGCAATGTTGTGGGAGTCAGCTCTTGTCATCCACAAGGACAGAATCAGAGCTGGGCTCTTCATGGAGTCAGAGCCCCCCTGCTGGGAGGCCCGCAGCTCCAGGCGTGCAGGCGGCCACGAGGACACCGCATCCCGGCCACCAGCTTCCCTGAGATTCCACTCCTTTCCGGGAGGCATGCAGCGCGCACCCACCAGCGTCACGTCACAGCTCGCGCCGGCCCTCATTAATTGTTCTTATGTTTTACCTTATCCTTCTCCAAAACAAACTAACAAAGCTAACCCCCTGCCTATTTTTCTGGGGTGTTGAATAATGCTACTTCAGTGGGTCAACACAGACATCTTAGAATTATCCTCAACTGCCCTAACCTGCACAGCTTTGGGATTGGCCCCACTGGGAAGACAGAGAATGAAGAAAACAAGAGGCATGGATATTAAAAAGCTGGGATTGGGTGGGCTGTGCTCTTTAATGGAACTGCTGCAGAAGCCACCCAGAAGCCCAGGACATTTACTATATACAGCAGGAATGAGGAGGAAGCAGGTGAGCTAATCTTGGCAGAGGGTCATTGTAAAGGAACATTCTCAGGGTAGGGGAGCAATCTCAGCATGGGGACAGTCTCATGATGGGGCAGTCTCAGAATTGGGGGGGCAGTCTCAGGATGGGGGCAGTCTTAGGATGAGAGACATTGTTGGGGCCCAAAAATATCAATTATGGTATTTTGGATATGTAAGACCCCCGGAAGCTCAGGCCTCCAGGATCTTTTCCCAGGATGGCCAACCCAATCACCATGACCACCCCAATCACCATGCAGAGGCGGAAACTTGATGCAAACAGCAAGAGGCTTTAATGAAAGGTGGACATTTGTACAAACAGGCTCTCTCAGTATGCAGGCTAGAGAGCAGCCCTGTGCCCCAGGCACAGGCGTTTTTAAAGGCAAAAACCACAAGCTTAGGGAGGGGCTGAGACTCTCTGTCCTTTGAGTATGTGACCAGAGTCATGGGTTCCTAGGAGGCCCTTTGTCTTGAGGGGAGGGCTGGGAATCAGATAGCCTCCTGACCCCACCAGTTGTAAAACCTGCAGACCTCAGGATATGCTAACTAATCTTGCCTGAGTAAATGGTAGCTATCTCTTTGTTTCATAGGGACCCTTAATTGTTAATTATTGACACATTGGTCAGTGGGGCAATCTGTTTTCTTCATGAGCCCCTCGGGAGGGTGGCCATCTGGGAATTCTTGGTACCCAGTTATCTTATGGCCTTGTAAGGGAGTAATTGCTGGCGGCTGGTAAATTCCAGGCACTAAGTCATAGTAGTGGCCTTAGTCAGTTTCTGGGTTAGGCCGCCCTACATTCTGTTTGGAGAGTTTCTTTATCTGGGCTATATTTCTTTGCTAATTTTTAAGTCTTTCAGATACAGGCCTCAAACTCTATCCCAGGAGCTTGAATCTCACATTGTCTTTTAGATGGCTGCTGGTTACCACCCAATGACTTGGCCTCAAAGGAGAAAGTCTCCTAGTTTGCATAACAACAGACCTAGGCTCTGAGTGGGTCCACACCTATTCTGAGGATTGTATATGCGCCTAGGGACTGGTGAGAGGCTGGTGCAGTTTTAGGGGTGCCTCTAGGATTAAAGGAAATATTTGATATCAGCTTTATACTTGATAATAGATGTCTTCTAATATAACCCCCACAGTTGGAAAGCTATTTAAGAGGATACTTGAATAAACTGTGAACTCCAGTCTCCAGCATGGACTGAAAGCCCTTCTGAGATGACAAGATGTGTCTGTCTCATCCTTTAACACCACAGGATAGCTATGAGTTTCCCGATCCACACTATCCTACTCAGGGATGAACCTGGGGCTGTTCGGCTGGCTCCGATTGCAGCCCCAAAGACATCAGTCCATAATAGATGAACTCTGTAGCATGGGACTGATACAAGCCGGACCCCGGCAAGAGAGTCTCAGGATGGGAGCATCTCAGGATGGGGGAGCAGTCTCAGGATGGAGCAGTCTCAGGATGAAGAACAGTCTCAGAATAGGGGAGCAGTCTCAGGATGGGGAGGTCAGTCTCCGTGGGGCAGTCTCAGGATGGGGCAGTCTCAGCATGGGGGGCGGTCTCAGGATGGGTTCGTCTCAGACTTCAGTTGTCTGGAAGGAGGAAACTATAGATCTTTCTGCATACACCATTAACATCCATGCTTAGACTACTGGACGGCCATTCTTCTGAGCCTGACCCAGAGAAGATCTTGCCATCTTGGGTCTAGGATACTGGGATCCTTGACATGGCCATGCTCATGTCAATGTACATTCACTCAGAACTTCATCTGCTCCCCACACTCAGCTTTCCTTGCATAACCCCTCCTTACCTACATCCAATTAGTTACTGACTCCATTCTGATTCTCCATGAAAATACCTCAGTCCCATCCCTTCTGTGTTCTTCCCACCTGTACTGCCTTATGTCAAGGCCTCGTGCTTTCCCTCTGGACTATCTCACCGACTTTAACCTTGACAATTTCAGCCCCTTCTCTATGCCTGTGAGAAGAAGAAGGACTTTCTGCAATTGCAAATCTGACTGTGCCATTCAGACTGCCCAATATGCAACGTCCTTCCTAACTTGGCCTCTGCCCAGTCTGCCCTCATCATTTCCTGCAAAGACCTGGCCTGAAGCCCTTTTTTCTGACACTTTCCAAGCCCCCTTGTGTACTGCTCTTCCTTTAAGATTTTGTATTGAAGGGACCAGCTCCCCATTTCGGCAGCCATAACATCCGGACACGTGCTTTTCTGACCTTGCCTTAGTCACTAGAGGTTAGCTGCCTGCCTCGTGAGAAGGAACCAATCAGAGGTTAGCTGGTGGCGCTACGCTTTACGACTCTGGGTATACTTCACGGACAAGCGCACAGCAATGACACACAGAGCATAGCAACCACCCTGGGGAGGGCCTATGGGCCATAACAACCAGTTGGCCAATCAACACAGGACAAGCCCTCCAAGCCTGGAGGCACACCAATTGTGAGCCTGTGAGTACCCCTAGACACTCCCCTTATGCTGCCCTATAACTCTCTTTGTAGACGCTTCACAGTGTCTTTGCTAGCCATCTGCCATGGCGGGTGGGTGAAAGACCCGAACTAACATGGGGTTAGCTCATTAAAAAAACAATAAAGCCTCATGCAGTTTGCAGCAAGCTTTCGAATCTGCCTGATAATTGGGGTGACCGCAGTCATGGGCTGAGACCCCGGAGGCCTGAGTTTTCCAGTGGTCTAACAGAATAAGCAGGTACTTCTCCCTAATGCACCAAAACATAATTACCTGGCCCTCCTCTTAGTCCCTCATGTGAACTGCCACTATACTATGTGTAGAATTCTATGGTAGTTGTTAATTTTGTCTATCATTCCAGAAAACCTGTAGGCCTATTGAGATGAGACCATGTCTTGTCTTTTTTTTTTTTTTTTTTTTTTTTTTTTTTTCAAGACAGGGTTTCTCTTTGAAACCTGTCCTGGAACTAGCTCTTGTACATCAGGCTGATCTCAAACTCACAGACATCCATCTGCCTGCCTTACTCCACTTTACATTCCCAGTGTTCCAGTCTCCCTTTGTGTAGGGGGACCAAAAAAAAATTGCAGACCTCTTTTAGAAGATCACTAGTCTGTAGTTCCCCGTGCTGTAGAAAAGCCGCGTTATCTAGCTCAGCTTCATTCTAGAATCTGGCCTCCCCTCTCCCTTCTGTCTGAGCTGACAGTTAGGAGAGAGGTAAATATCAGTATTGCTCATCTCAAATCTGGTCAATTGATCTCTCGGGCCCATGTATTTCAGGTAGTGTAAATGGGCTGATATTTCTCAGCAGCATTACACAACTCAACTTTCTTGAATAATTCAGACTATGTTTGCAACTAAATTAAATCTAGTTTTGAAATAAATCAAACCACCAATGGCAACAGCTGGCTGCCCTCAGATGATAGTACTTTCAGTCTGTTCAATTAATCTTATCTTGATTGGCAAATTTATATAGTTGGCCCTTATTTCACTCTTTTCTTGTGAGTTGGGGTCAGCTGGAAAAGTCTCCTAATAGATGTGTGATTTCTAACAAAGTGAAACAATGACAGTTTTGTCCATCGTCTTATAAATGGTTAATTAATTACTTAATTTAGTTTGGGAGACAAACTGAGTTTGTATCCTACTATTGAGAACAAAAGGATAATTATTTTCCTACACATAGATTTTACTACAATTCAACACAGAATTTAATTAACAACAAATGATCATGATATCATTAGCTGGAAATAGCAGCTCCAGAATTACTTTCCTAACACAACACCACCACTCACAAAGATATCCCAAACATTTGTTCTGCCAGCAGCTAAACTTCCTACTAAGATAAATATTAGTCAAAGAAATACAAAACAGAATTCTTTAAAAACTGAATAATGAAAGTTACTCAAGTAGTGATCTCATTACCAAGAGTTTCCATCAACAAAGTAACCCACTCCAGTTGCTTAAGTGGGAAGGAAACTGTTTTTGGGTAAACAATCAGAAATCCCCAACAATTACTTCATGACATGCTCTACATGACGCCAGCCACATTTGTAAATGATGCCCAAAGCAGGTCTTTGTTTATCACAATCTCCTGATTTTTGCCAACACTTATGGAGAAGCTTTCATATGACTCTGCTCCCCATTTTGATATGGTTCTTGAGTCCCTGGATACACTAGGGATAATATGATGTCCCACAGGCCAATTCAACCTGGAATATACTCATTTAAATAATGTCCAATCTGAGTCAATAACCATTTGAGAGTACTCACTGTGCTCCGAGGAGCAAACAAACAAAACAAAGCAAAACCAAAAGAAATTATCTAAATCTTCAGGGGCTCTTATGGTCTAGCAAAGAGAAAGGTGAAAGTGATTGCCACCCAAGCCCGATGGTCCAAGTTCAATCCCTGCAACCCATGTAAAGAAGGAAGGAGAGCGCCAACTCCACAAAGTTGTCCTCTGACTTCTCTGCACCCGTAGCACATACACACTTACAAACATACATCATATACTACTACTAATGATGACGATAATAGTACATAAAATAAATAATCTAAGAGGGTGGAGAGAGTATCTAGACATTGTCTTTGAATATACGAAGTCTTGAGATATGATTTAGTAGGAAAACATATACCAAGGAGGGGTCTAAGCTGAGAACGTAGAAGTCCTATGAAGATCAGTCAGTATTACAGTGTATTAGCAAAATATGGTGAGAGATTACTCCAGAAAGTAGAAGAAGGCAGGGGGACTTTGAATTTCTCACTGAGGGCTTTCATCATGTACTATAGCAATTCTAGGTATCTGGTCAACCTTTGTAAGCAGTTCACATAAACTTGAAATTAGTACATATTCTATGGTATCTTTGTATATATTTAACATATGTTCATTAAATAACATTCATTTAGAGCATATTTAAATTTCAAAATATTTTCTGGTTTGAGCTATGTCTAATTGAAATAAATAAGTTGAAATCTCTATACATGGAATTGCATTTGAAAGATTTCTTTGTGTCTTCTCAGTTTTGTCTTATTTACATCTACTTTATTAGGTACCTTAAATGCTTGTGTCTCTCTAGTGAATTAAGATTTCATTGTTACACACTTAATTCACAATACTGCTTCCTATCTGAGATCCCAGTCTAAGACTACTATAGTAACGATAGTAGTTATAGTTGTTGCTAGTATTCATCTTTGGCTTTTAGTAGTGAGTTTAGTACATTAATGATATTTCTAAACTTGTTTCTACCCTTTTCCTTCCCATTTTCTGTCCTTTTTTATGCTGTGAATTTCTTTTCCAAGCACATTCTTTTCCATTTTATTTTATTATTTTTTGTGGTGATGCTGAGATGGAACTCAAGTCCTTTCACTTGCTAATTAAGTGCCCTCCCTCTGGTCTCCACCTCTCAAGTGCTGGCATTGCAGACATGTGACACCATACTTGTCTTGTGTGGATATGGGCATTGAACCCAGGACCTCCTGAATGTCAGGCAGCACTCTGCCAATTGAAATACCAAGCTTTATTTTTTGTTTAAATTGCTTGCAATGTATTTTCATTAGTGTACTTATTCCATATTTTCCCTTGACTATTTCAGAAGTTATGCCCCCTAGGTCTACTCTTTTTATGGTTACACTGTATTTATCATAGAGTAAAATAATAATAATAATAATATCCTTATCCCCCAAAAAAGAATTCTACAAATTTAGCTTCCAAGGAACTTCTGAATATTTTTACACTGTGGTTCACTAATACTTTACTTCTGAACTTTCCTCAGTCCTATCATATATTTATTAATGACATCGTTGTTGTCGTTGTTATTATTAACTCATTCATTCATTCAGATAATAGGTTATTTATTTATTTATTTATTTATTTTTGGTTTTTTGAGACAGGGTGTCTCTGTGGCTTTGGAGGCTGTCCTGGAACTAGCTCTTATAGACCAGGCTGGTCTCAAACTCACAGAGATCTACCTGCCTCTGCCTCCCGAGTGCTGGGATTAAAGGTGTGGGCCACCAATGCCTAGCCAGATAATAGGTTTTTAAATTTATCTATAATCATAACAGTTTCTTTGCCCATAATTACTTTTTATACCCTAGGCCTTCTTTACTAAATCATCGTTCTTAAAACTCTCATCAGCAAGACACATTTCACTTTGGCTCTAGGACACAGAGAAATCAACTAGGACTGACAAGCAGCTTTCCCTCTGCTAGAAGAGGCTATGCAGACTGCTAGGAGAGAAAAGATTCAGAGATCTTACCCAGTGTTGGGCACTGCATGCTACAGTTACAACCTACCAGGAAAGATGTACTCATAGTGCAACAGTGGTGAGACTGTTTACAGAGGTAACCAACCACACTCTTGATTGAATTTGAGGTCTGCTCCATGGGAGGGAATTTCATGGTTGATACTGTAAACATGTAACTAGTAAAGTCATAAGTCCACAAAATGAAAATTTGGTGTTATTTAGTTAGATGTATTGTCAAAAAGCCTTCTAAATCCAGAGGGTGATAATGCACACCTTTAATACCAGCACTTAAGAGGCAGAGGCAGATACATCTTTGTGAGTTTGAGGCCAGCCTGGGCTACAGAGTGAGTTCCAAGACAGCCAGGGCTACACAGAGAAACCCTGTCTCAAAAACTGAAAGAAAAAAAAGCCTTCTAAATGTTTTTATCCATAGATTTGTGTTGATCTCAATGTTGGGTAGAGAAGGTTCTTGTTACAGTGGGTAGTGGCTAATAAAGAGACATACATTTTAAAATACTAAGAGTAAGTAACCATGAATGCTCAGCAATAGATAGGACACCTATATCAACCCCTACACCCAAGACTCAGGAGACATCATAGAAGACAGGCAGAAAGAAGAGAAGAGAAGAGCTGGGGGACTGGGAAGAGTTGCTGTGAAATACTATCCTCTGGGCCTGACATGGCTGCTGCACACACGAACTAATAACTGTGGTGAGTTTCACAAGGTCAAGCCAGTTATAGATCCCAGCATGGAGGTGGGAGGGGCTCCCCAGCCCCCACTCCCAGCTGAGGAGTTATTAATTCTTGAGAACTGTGGAGGGAGAGAGGCCCATTTTGTGCACATGGGTAGCACAAGATTGGACTCGGAGGGTTTTCAAAAGAAACAGAAATCAGGCTTGAAACTGGAAGGGAGATACATTGGGAATGCGAGGACGGAGAATGGGGGATGTGTATAATCAAGATACATTGTACACATCTATGAAATTTTCAAAAAATAGAAATTTTTAAAAGAGGAAAAAAAATCAAGAAATATAAAATTCCCTTCAGCAATGCCTATCAGCAGTATATTTTTCCAGTTTGCTTCTCTGTGCTTTCAAGATTCTATCCCACTGAATGTGGTTTCCATTGTTGCTGTTGGGAAATTGGACACTGTAGGGGACACTGTGGAAGCTGGCTACAGATGTGCCTGACCAGGCCTGTCAGGGCGTGGTCAAGGTGAGGTCAGGATGACATGTGATAGGGTTTTAAGGGGCTGCAAGGCACATGGGAGCCCTTCTCTCTGGCCTGCCCGCCTTGCTGCCCCTGGCATGCTCTGGCTTGTGTTTGGCTGGTGTTTTTCTAATAAAGGATATCTTTATCCCAGGCTCCTTTTATTTCTTAATAGGGCACTGTAATTTCTTTCCAATAGTCCTATTCTTTGCCCTCTGACTTAAGAACTTCTCTTAAGAAAGAGGAGGGGGAAGACTACTTAGTTTTATAATTTCACTACAACTTATCTGTAGGGTAGTTGTATATCCTCCCAAGTATTTCCTATACTTCCTCTATTTCTGGAAAATTCTCAGCCGTATCTGTAAACATTGCTTTCCCCACTCCCTTTATTTTCTTGTCCAAACCTCCAATTAGCTCAATGTTAGTTTCTTTTATCCACCTCCCTGTCACTTACTTCTCATTTACTTTTGCAAAACTCCAGTTTTCTTCCATTTCTGCTGAATTCTTCAACTGTCTTCTACCATTAACTCTTTATCCGGTTATTCAACCCAGTCATTAATTTACACAGTTTAGCAGTCCTATTGTTTCACTTTTAGGATGTCATATCACTCTTTTCACCCTGCCTGGTTTTATTTTTCTCTTCTCCATTTGCATCTCCAAACATTTTCTCCATAGTTCCATGCTGGAGTAACAGATCCCCTAACTACTTTTATGACTTTAGACAAATTATAGCATATTGTTCCTCTGAACTCTCATCTGTTAAATGGAGATAATAATTGTATCTTCCCCATGGATGTGTAGGCATTAAATGGATGGATGGGTATATCACAACAAATGGAGAGAATTGTATCTTCCTCACAGTCATATAGGTATTAAATGGAAGGATGTATTGATCACAATGTCTCTGTCAGGACATAGAAATCAGCCTGGGTTTTTCCAGTCAGAGAGGAAGTTATTATATTCAAGAAACCCAGTGACAAAAATTATTAAAAGAGCTACAGAATAAAAAATAGGATGATAGTGTGACATGAAAGTCAGAAAATATGGAAAGCTGCTGCTGTGTGCAGTGACTCCTCTGAGATCCCTCTGCTCTGCTCCCAATGATCAGTCTCCTGTCCATCAGCTGACTACAGTCCCTTCAGCAAGACATCCCTCGGCCCCATACCTTCAACCCTCACTGCTAGGAGGTCACTGCTAGCTGCGGCATCCACTACTACTACTACTGTCATTACTCTGGTGTGATCACACACACAGCTAAGAGCAGAATAGCTGCTACCATCTACTCAGGTACAAAGTGGAAGGGCACAGTGGGAGAGTGAGGAAGGTAAGTGTGGGGCTCAGTCAGTATCAGACATGATATGCAGAGTGTTTATGTAGTAGAAACAAGATAGATGCCTGCCACTGTGGCAGTTACAATCTATAATAAAAATACGTACAATAATTCACTAACAGGTGGAATCCTAAAATGTCCCAACTCTTGTGTGTTCATTCTGGTGACTCACACAAGTCACCTAGAGTTTGTGGCTCTGGGTGTTTGGTGGCATTCAATGATGAGCTTAGGCACAGCTGATTTCAACCTTTAGGGATTGTCTTCTCTGGATAAATTGGGAGTCTTGCCTCCAGAAAGGATTTGCTTTGCTTCCTTGCTGGGAAGGCAGCTAATGCCAACACCCTGAAACTTATTTTACAGGTTTCAAAGGTCTCATATTGGCTCCTCCTATGGGGCTCACTGCCCCATACCACTGCCCCACAGTTCAAGTGGCTCCATCACTTGCAATGCTGATGTGTTTTCTCTCCAGAAAGAGGTCTGCCTCAAGAGTGTGTCTGCCTACAAATCACCACTACTCCACCCAATGCTTTGAGGGAACATTGAGGCAGTAGTAAGCAAAAATAAGCTCAGAGATTTCCTTTCCCTTCTGGGTGTCCAGAAAAGTATTTCAAAAATCTATTTTATCTAAGATCAACTTGATTTGAGTCTAAATGACCCTGCAGAATCTGTTTCAGTCAAAGGCTGAAATATGTATTTATTCCATAGAGAGTGGGTGAACCATTAATGAATGCTAGAAGTGATGGGAACCATCTAGGTCTCAGGATGAGAACAGGCAGTAAAACAGTCTGGCTTTTAATTTCCCATTTATCTTAATATTAGAATTGGAACATCAGCAAAAGTATATCAATGGTAATTACATATTCAGATTTAACAAGAAATCTAAATTTCAAGTAATTAACCTTCTGAGTATCACATATGGATTTGACAGAACTCAAATTCTAACTTGAATTTGATCAGGTATAATCATTGTAACTGTGGTCTTCATCATAAATCTAACACTTTTGCAGTCTAGTTAATGAGTGTGAATGGCAGTCGGTCAGAAACAAGGAACATCTGGACCAGTGACACTGTGGTCAAGTGTTCAAACCACAGTGGCTTTATCAAAGGAACACTCCCTGCTATGGTCAGAAAAGCTCTGAGAATAGCTTTGAGGCCAGCTGGAGTCTCTCTGAGGCTGACTCCATGAGTTATGTTTCGTGGGCAAGCTCCAAATTTCCGCTTGTTCTAGAAAAGCAAGCCCTATGAAGAAGAACTTCTACATGCGATGATGAAAGTAACTGAAACAGGTGAACAGAACTTAGGCCTGGTGCTTGTGGCGTCTCTTAGCAGCCAAATGAAGAAAAGTGATGCTCTCAACTACAAATAGTAAAGGCTGGAAGGAAGGAAGCACTGAAAGCTGTAACCCCACCCAGCTGTACAGACTACACATTTCCTGGTTGTGTTTGTGCACGTGCTTGACTAGACAGGCAGCGTGGTGAGGATAATGAGTGAGAGGGTGCTGGGAAGGAAGGAGGGCGGAGCACCCGTGAGGGGCAGCTGCAATGAGACTGAGCAGAACGACAAGGTCCATCTCAGGGGCCAGTCCAAAAACACACGGGTAATTAGCGGGGTGGTGATGGGGGCAAAGGGAGGGGTCCAGGTCAAGCACTTGGCTTTTCACTTGAGCAACTGGGTAATTAGAGAACCATTTAGTCAGAACCAGGAAACTGGGAGAGGGACAGGCTGGGCAGGAATGTCAGGAGTTCTATTCGGAACACGTTGGCTTGAGTATATTTGTAGAAGAGCCAGACGATTGTGTGAGGTATGCAGCTGAAGATGTGAGCATAGAGCGTATCTGAGGCACCTCCTGAACTGATGAGGAACTTCCAGGCTACTCACACCTGAGTTTTCCCAAATAGTTTTTGAAACTGCTGTGATAACCAATGACCTTGAATGGCAGGTTCAGCTCCCCCACCACACACACACACACACACACACACACACACACACACACACACACACACAGTACAATGTTAAAAGGTTTAGCACTTCAGGAAGTCAGATAGCCTTGGTCATAGCACTACCCTCCACTCTGTTTTTAAAGATTTACTTTAGTTTTAATTGTGTGTGTGGCAGCCGGGTGCATGTGAGTGCGGTGCCCTTGAGAGCCAGAAGAGGAAGTCAGACCCCTTGGAGCTGGAGTTACAGGTGGTTGTGAGCTGCTCAGCATGGGTGCTATGTACTGAACACAAATCCTCTGCTCGAGCTATATATCCACTTAACCCTGAGCTATCTTTCCAGCCGTCTCCACTCCATTTTTCTCAGGCAGGGTCACACAGCCATCCAAATTCCCTACAAAGCCCTTGTAATCTTCCTCTCTGTAATCTAACACTCTCTCCTGCTATGGGCAAGCATCAGTTCTTGCTTCTGTTCTCAACTCTCTGCCTGATCTTCCTCCTAATCCTAAGAACTGCTCTAGAGAGAGAAAGAGAAAGAGGCACTGCTCTGGAGAGAGGGGGAGAGGGAGGGGGGAAGAAAAGGGAGGGAGGAGAGGCAGGAAAAAGGAAAGAGAGAGTAGGAAGTCTAGAAGACCCCTGCTGAGCAGCTAAAAGGATGGCAGTGTCAATGAAACCCCTGGAGAAACCACGCCTTTTGCATCCTGGCCACTCAGTCATCTTCCAGAATCTTCCTCACATATGTCCTGGACCTGCCACCAGCACTAACTGGTGTATCCTTCTCACCACATACCCTCCCAGCCCTGGCCCCTTTAGTCCTTAAATGGTACCCCCTCTCACCAGCCCGTCTCTCCCAGTCACCGTACGTATGTGTACCAACCATCAAAGTCAACCTCAGATGAGACCTAGAATTGCTTATCTCTCTGACTCTCGTAAGCAGGGTGGATAGATTTTTATCTTGCACATGTTAAGAACACAGGCTCAAGAGGACATGTAATGACAAAGCTGAAATTCAAGCCAAAGTCTGTCAACATCCATGTCCTCAAACAACATCTTCATTCTACCTCAAAATCCAGCGCTATCATCCTGACCTCCAGTGCTGCCTGAACTACACCTCAGATCAGAGACAGAGAATGCCCTGGATGAAACCCTGCATAGCACACCTAAGGAGTCTCCGAGTGATCCGAATATGGAGCCAGGCCTGGGGACCACTATCTACTCAATCTCTTCCTTTCTTGCTGCAAAAGCATCTCTTCATACCCCTGAGCTCTCACACCACTTTGCTTCTACCTCCAACCATTTTGTTTGTTCAATCCTTGGATCAGCCATTCAGCAGTTCCTCATTGATCTCCAACAGGATGGCTCTAGCTGTGTGAGAAACACTGAGAATCAAAATGATGCTCTCTATCTCACGGAGGCTGCTCGCCAAGAGAAGTGATATAGCAGCTACGAGGTATCCACAAATATAAAGAGCAAAACAAGCTTTTAAAGCAAAATATAGAGGAATATCTTTGTGACTTTGGGGCATGAATGTATTTTTTCATATAAGGTACTTAAGGCATAAATCATTAATGAAAAAACTGATGAATTTGACTACATTTAAATAGTATCCTCTTTTTCACTGACAGACACTATTAAAAGGTAAAAAAATAAAATAAAATTTTAAAAAAAGAGCCATAAACTAGGAGCCCAGGCTTGTAACATGCATGTTTACAGGACTGATTTCCAGAACATGTGAACACCTTCTACAAGGAAACAGGAAAGGGAAGACAATCCACCATGGAAGAATGCATGCATTTTATCTGAGAGATGATACAAATGGGTAGTCAACATTTAAGAAGACGATTTACCTCACTAACAATATGAAATATGGAAATTTAGCTTCAATAAGATATCATTTTACACCAAATAGACCTTTAATTGAAAGTCTGGCTACACCAAGTATTGCCAAGAGTCTGGTGTGGTTGGGGCTGCTTTGAGACTGCCAGTGGATATGTGTTGCTGGCATTCACAATAAAATATAGGAAGCACGTGAGAGGTGGACCAGCAGGTGACATAGAACCATATAGAAGGTGGAGCAGGAAAGACTTCCTGAAAGCTGATTCTATGGCAAGGAAGGGTGTTCCAGGCAGAAGGAGGATGGGTGTGAGCTATTCAGTGCCAGAGAGAAGAGAGTCCAAAGACCATATCAAAGAGCTTACAATCTAAGAACCAGGGTTTGAAATGCAACATTCACTCACTCATTCATTTAATCAGAGTGTGGTGTGTGTGTGTGTGTGTGTGTGTGTGTGTGTGTGTGTGTGTGTGTGTGTGTTAGAAGTATGTGTGGGGTACACTTGCCCATTCAGGTGCATGTAGAAACCAGAGGTTAACTTCAGGTGTCTTCATAGACCAGTCTACATTATTTATTGAGACAGAGTCTCTAGCTGAACCTGAACTTGCTTTCTCTGCTACACAGCAAGCCCCCAAGGTCTCCTTGTCTCCACCTCCCCTAATACTAGGATTAGAGCACACTGCCACATCTGGCTTACCTGTGGGTGCTGGAGATCCGAACTCAGGTTCTCACGGCTACCCAGTGAGCACTTTACACACTGGGCAATCTCACTCACTCATTTGGCAAAAAAAAAAAAAAAAAAAAAAAAAAAAAAATCCTCTGCTACCTGCCATGGACCAGATCCAATCTAGGTTTAAGCTCTACATAACTGAATCTGTTGAGGAATATCACTCGGGCTGTGGGGTAAAGAATAGGTTGAAGGGTCTTACAACTAGCAGCAGACAGATCACCTGTGAGGTGAACCAGGGCTATTTCTCAAGGCAGAGGGCATAGATGAAGAGATGGGATGGGGTGAGGCAGAAGGAGTCAGATGTGAAGATTGATTGCATGTGACGTTAGAGAGATGAGAGAGAAGACTGAAGGAGCCACAGCCAAATGTCCAGGTGGGCAATAAGACATTCATGGTCACTTTAGCCCAGTTTTGTTATAACAAGACACATGAGGCAACCTCTCTTATAACGGAAAGACATTTATTTAACTCAGAGTTCTGGCAATTTAATGACAGTGCCAGCATCCACCCAGCTCTGGCAAGAACATCATAACAAATGACCCTGGGATGGTAAGGACACATGGAGATGACATTACCAAACAGGATACCAAAACCAACTCAGGACTCGGGCTCAGGCCACATCAAAACACGCTTCCTTCAAAAACTCAAGGGTTTCCAAAGAATTGCCTGAAACCCATGTGAGAGCTTTCTTTTAATGGCCTAAGGACTTCCCCAGCAGGCCTCACAGCTCAGCATCACCACACTAACAAACAGGCTCCTGAGGCACCCACCACTGAGAGAAAGGAGAAGCACCCACTCAAACCAAATCCAAACCAAAGCAGTGAGCTAGGAATCAAAGAGGCAAGCAAGCAAGGCAGAGACAGTGTGTGCAGTTCAGAACCCTTATAGGGTCAGCAGACAATACTACAGGAGACCAGGAAAGGAATGGCCCCCAGAGGAGGAGGGAGGCATTGCAGAGACGGGGACAGAAAAGGTTGTGCTATAATAAGAAATGAAAATTGTTGAAATGAAACACTGCTAAGGGGTCAAATCTTAAAGCTTGCTGAGCATTGAGTGTGGGAGCAAGACAATCGGAAGGCTTAGATTAAGCGGTGGCGAGAGCAAAGACATTGAGGGCTGAGTCATGAAAGGAAAAACCAGTGAAGGAACCCTTCAAGACAAACACCAGTAAGTAGAAAGGAGGCATTGACTTCCTTGTGTTTGTTTTGGTTTGTTTTGTTTTTTCGATTCGTGTGTGACGTAAATGGGTGTGATGAGAAAGTGCATGCCAGTTGAGTACAAAGTGAAAACAGAATAAGAACCAGAAACAATAAAGACCTTGAGAAACAACGTTGTTTCAGCCCCTGCTGATGTGCTGGAATTCAATTCTGCCATTCAGCATTCCATAGTTAAAATAATGCAAACCCCATAAGTACAGTAGCATGCTCCCCAATAAATCCACTCCTCCATCAGGAGCCAAGCTCACTTCCCAGCCACCCAAGCCACTCTGCATTTTTAATAACTGGCTCTAAGTTCAAGGAGCCCCACAACCCCTTAAAATGTAATAAATTGCTGAGTAAGACTCAGAACTCAGGAACCTTCATACTTGTTACAAAACTCTTACAAAAGACACAAATCAGAAGGGCTAGCCCAGTGGCCAGATACAGGGAGAAAGCTCAAGAATAGGCTTCTGTACTTGTTCATTGTGGAGGTCACGATCCTCACAAAAGTTGTCCCCATCCAGGAAGCACCTGCAGGCTCCAGTGACCAGTTTTTTTGTGGTGGTGGTGGGGGCTTCATTATGTGAACAGGACAGATGGAGTCTCTGGTCAATGAATGAATGAATTTAGTCTTCTCTAAAGATCTAATGATGAATTGATATCTGTGGCTCAGGCCACAATCCCACAATCATGTGTTTAATTTTTATGGTATCTTGGCCCCATTTTGAAGCTACCTAGATACTGAAATGTGAAGGAGCTTCCTAGGTGGTAAGCGCAATGACATATAACTTTTAATACAATATTTTTATTGATCCTTTTAGAATTTCATACATGCACATATATTTTGATCATAATTGATCATATTCACTCTGCAATTGCCCCCACCTCCTCTCAGTTCTACCCTTCTGTCCTTATACCCTCCAAACTTCAGGTCCCTCTCTTTTTTTATATAATTCACTAATTCCAATTCATGATACTCTATACTCATGAGTGTGGGGCCTTCCATTGGAGCATGATTAACCTAAAAGAGGCCACATTCTTAAAGAAAACTGACTCTCCTTCCCCAAGAAGCTGCCATTCAACTAGGAGTGGGCTTGTAAGCCCCTCCCCGATTCCTGCTAGAGTGCTAAATGACTTGATCTTGTGCGGGTCGTGTGCAGGCAACCACAGCTTCAAGTTCATGAGTGCAGCGGTCCTGTCATATCCAGAACATACTGTTTTGGCCCAGTCCTCCTAACTTCTGGCTATTGCAATTTTCCAGCTCTCTTTCCAAGATGGCCCATGATTAGTTATGAGTTCCTTTATTAATTACTGCCCTTTGGAGAGTTTTGCTCTTTATCTGACCTCTCTCTGTATGTCTGCTTATTGGAATAGTCCAGAGCTAATTAATTCTCATGTTATCAAAGATATTCCTGCTACTTAGAAAATCCTAAGGGCTTTAGAAGCTCACATCAGCAACCTAGGACAAAGAGCAAATCAATTCTGTATTAGATAGTCATTGAAGATTCAAGACCTACATAAGAAGCAGATAGGATACGGAGCTTCTGCTGATTCAGCAGTAAGACAACATGCATGATAGGAATTGCCAAGGATTCCCCTTTTCACTGGTCAGTATAAAAGACAGTGATAATGTCATGTTTGCAGGACAATGGTGCATAAAATGACGACTGTGGAAAGGAAGCCCTGCAGGACTGATGAAGGAGATCAGAGGGAGTGGCACCCATTGCTGAGGAGAAGCAGCTTCTTCTAACAGGCCTCAGCAGTCCCAGTGGGGACACAGAGGAAGCAGATCAAACACATATACAACCCAGCCTTGGATTTTGTAGAATGAGCACAAAAGACTACAAATCAAAGGGCTGCTCGTGAGAGTCGTATTATTGATGAGATGGAGCACAGGAATTAAGCTGTGGAGTAAGGAGGGAAAGCAGAAAGGCAGATAGCGGGTGTGGATACAGATGGCTACGAGGTTCTGATAAGAGCAAGTTGACGTATTGAGATTTCAGGGTGAGAACCAGGGAAGGCTGGGGACTGTGGTCACAGATGGGAATGTGTGCACATGATTACAGAAATGGGACTGTCGCAAGAGGCTCTGAGGGCAGCAAAAGGGAAAGCATGTGTGCGGTACCTCATTTTACTTTTTATACTGAAGACAGTAATCTCACCAAAGGAGACCATGTTTGACTCATCTGCATTTGATTTACAGTACAAAATGATGAACTTTGAAGAATAGATGTTGCTCAGCCATGAGAAATGCTGGAAAACCCAGGACACCTCTGAGTAGTGAACCCAAGGAGAGTGCCATTTTTCCTCTTGGACAAAAGCCTCAGGGACATTGAAGCATCTGCAAATATTCCCCATCCCTGCTGCAGCCACAGATGACACTCACTAGTCACACACAGACTCACACATAATCATGGTGCCTGTTAGAGTGTCAGAGATCCAATGGCAACAGTGGAAGCAAGGCCATATCCATAAGTAAGGGAAGGAGTGAGGCAGGGGGGTAAATAAGTACCCCCATGTCCACAATCATTCATCTCTCCTAGGTGTTTTCCCTCGTGGGACTTTGTTTATCATTATAACAGCAAGAGTTAGCCTTTCTGCCCATATTGCAAATAAGGACAGCTGGGAGGGAAGTGCTACATCTAATCTCCCCCATTTTCTTTTCAACTTACCAACCAACCATGTGTTGTTTAGACAACTTCAGCCCCTGCTTTGAGTGTATACTACCAGCAGGGTGTCACTTGGGAGATGGGCACTTTTGTCTCTGCCCTCTATAGACAGCAGAAAGGGTTAAGTGTGTTCTAGACATCTCACATCCAAAGCAACTTCATTTTTTAGTATTAATATAGTTTGTATTGAATTGTAGCATCTCAAATCTAAATTTACTGTGAAAAAAAAATGATCCTAAATGTCTTGGTGTAGATTCGGGTAACCCAAAGCAACTTTTTGATAACTAATGAGAAGTCTTATTGCCTGGGGAAGCCTTGTATGGAGGTAATGGACCATTTTCTTGTTCACAGGATAGTTATAAGTTAAAAGAAATAGGAGTAAATGTTGCTGTCCTGGGGCAAAGTAAGCCTAAAGTGAATCCTATTGAATTATTGATTCTTTAAAATAGCATCACCTGTAAAGCCAACCTCTGGAAGAAGGGATGTAAGAAACTGGACTGGCTGAAACCCAGTGGTCTAAGGGCAACAATGTTAAAACTATTTGATGACACTTTTTAACACACAGTTTATAAAATGTATTCAAAATCATCATACCGGGGATAGGGACAGCTCCAGTGAGATTATGTAAGAGGAGAGAGAGACCAGACACAACTTCAAACGTTGCATGAGAAAATGGAAAACCATGGAGGAGATTGTTGTGATCAAAGCACACGTATACATATATGAAAGTGTCATAATGAGATCCATTTCTGATGGCATGGATATGAAATGTTCATAGCCTCATGCTCTGGGAAACTGATTCCCAGCTGATGATTTACTTTGTTGTGTAGCCTTTCAGGGATGGTTCATGGAGCCATGGGAGCCATGAGGGAGGATTATAGCCCACCCTCAATTCTTGCCTGTTTTCTGATTCTGGTTCAAGTAATTGTAGAAGCCCTTGCCATGCGCTCCGACACCACGGAGCTTCACCGTTCTTTCCCTGTCATGACAGACTGTATCCTAAATAAATCTGTGTACACTTGCACTTCTTTTGTTAGATATTTTGTCACTGATGAGAAAATAATACCATCATTTCATAATATAAATGTCAGATAATCAGAACTAAAGAAAAAGGGGTTCTGTAGGCAAAGAATTGAGTGGGGAAGTTAATGAATAGAAAATTAGTAAGCAGAAATGTCAGAAGTCAGTGGATTCTGTCTAAGCTTAGCAACAGGATCTTTGCTAAAGACAGGCCAGGTGGCGGGAAAGTACCTGAGTAATGGGACAGAAGGAAGAACCAGACTAGATACCAGGACTGATCAGTTGTTGATGGCAGGACATTCTTGCTAAATTAAACATAGTTCTTTTCTAAAACTAGCTTTCACAGGCCCAGGTCCAAGACCCAGGGAACTGCCTAAAACTCTGTCAGTGTAAGACCTAAGTGCTCTGACACACATCGGAGTAAGCATGGCTCCAGAAAGAAGGGCCTACTCCTTTCCACTCCATCTCCATGCATTCCTTTGTCTGGGCTGCCATTTGTAAGATGGGAAAGAGACTGACTCCTAGTAGGCTAAGCAAATTCTGCTGAGGTTTGCAGCCTAGGGTGAACTGAGATTTCAGAGTCCTGGTTGTTGCAAGAGCAGGGTGCAACACCGTGCCCTCCTCTCCCTTTGAATGCCTGGTGCAGACAAAAGAAATGGAGCTGGGGGTCAGACACCTGTCCTAGCAAGTCTCATTCCCTTGACAATCAGTTGCTATTGGGAGTTTAGTCAGAGAGATAAACAGGACCTCAGGTGCCTTGAAGCTGCTGTGGAGTAGGACTCTTTTGGAAAAGGTTGAAGTCTTGACTAGCAAGCAGTTTCAGAAGGAACTCCTATGTGGAAGTAAGGGAAGACAGAAAAATGTGAACAGTCAGCTAAAGCTACACATTTCTACCAGGCCGGACCCAGGGGCTGATCCTCCCACTCAGGGACACAGTGCTCTCCAGGGCTTACATTCTCCAGAGCACAGGAAACAAAACTCAAGACAGGAGTCACCAAGGTCACCAAGTGAGGACTTGTATGGAGAATGTTCCTTTTTCCAGTGTCTGTGCAATATTTTAATCACTCACCTCTCCCTTGGGACATAATCTGAGTGAGCTGGAGGAGGCTTTCTGGGAGAGCCTTCCCACTCTCCTGCCAAGCCATGCCCCCAGGTGTGAATGGAAGAAAGAGCAGATGGCCTCTCCCTGAGAGTTGGTCAGGTATACATGTCTTGTGTAATATGGGTCCTCTTCCTTTATGAATATACATATGCATATGCACACATGTGCCTGCCTGTGCATGTGCACACACACACACACACACACATCAAAAAGGGCTTGGGTGGATGAATGGATGGATGGATGGATGGATGGATGGATGGATGGATGGATGACATCATTCTCTTATATTTCATTTCCTTGGCATGCCATCAGAACCTTGACTTCTAGCTTCCTGATCTTCTCAAAAGTATTTAGTTCCCAAAAGAACTTTGTAAAAGACCCAGCACTCTCAGTTAAGTAGCTGAACACCATTCTGACTCAAGCCAGGGAAGCAAGATGGTCTCCAATACACCTTTCTTCTCTTTTTGTTCATGGGGATAAAACTGTTTATCAGAATCAGAGCCACTACTCCACTCTGGAAGTCCTGGGGTCTGCTTGCCACATCCACATCAAGAAAACTCTTTAGGGGTAATATATATATATTCTGAGTTAGACATAGTGTCCACATGAGTTTCTACTTTTGACTCAAAGGTATTTTTCTCCCTAAGAAAAATTCTTGTTTGTCAAGAAACTAGTCCCCGATGGAAGCCAGGAGTGGTGGTAGCAAGATTGTACCTGTTTTTTCTTTATTTGGCCAGTCAACATTCATGAATCATTGTCTTATTCCAGTCATGGTTACAAGCAAGGAAACCCCACCCGGTGTAGTACATGTACAAATAAAGCTTCATGACAGATTTACTGAGGAACACAGATGGCAAGCATCCACCACCTGGCTTGTAATAGAGAGGCAAAGCCTGAGACAAGTCTGGAAGGATTGGGTAGACCCAAAGGACAAGGAAGGGAAAGTTTTAAACAGGACCATGGGTTGTGCAAAAGCACAGACACCAGAAAGAATGTGCATTTATGGAACTACAAACATCTGGGAAAGGCTGAAGCATAGGAAAGGAGAGGAGAACCTGGGAGCCCACTGTAGGCTTTGCACACCATGTACATGTTTAGACCTGTTCACATAGGAGATGGGGAACCAAGTTGGGTTTTAAGCAAGAGATTAGTGGCCTTGAATCTGCTTTTTTGATATAGCTCTAAGGCTGTAGAAAATAGATGAGGTTTCCATGACAACCAAAGGATTCAAGTAGCATATGATTTAGATAGCTATGGTGCAAAGGGAGACAACCTTGTAATATAATATAGTAATAAGTAGGCATGGAGAGAAGTCTACCTGCACAAAAGAACAGCTTAATCCATGAATGGTAGGTTTGGGATGGATGGGTGAATCCCATGTGTGGCAGTGATTCCGAGAACAAAATTTCTGGTTGAAGCAAGTTCACCAGTGAAAGAGGAAGTGAGGCATGGAGAACAGAGGTCTTCCACTTTTTACCCTTAACATATAAACTATACTTTCATAGCTACCTAATGCCTTTCTATTTTAAATGAAAATGGTTATATATAAAATAAAAGTTTAATAAGGGTCATTTTTAATCACTACTAACATTGATATTTCTTTCCTGGACCCTTATATCAAGCATTACAACATATGCAAAATATATTTTTAAGAACAGGTCCTGGGTGACTATCTCACTGATGTCCATGAGATATTGGTAGATTGTCTAAACCTCTAATGTCAGGTAAAGAAAGGAACGCCAGTTCAGGCCCTGGTGAATTCTAGGCTCTATACCCATAATCTTAGAGTCTTGTCTCCAGGGGAAGGGTTAGCACCTGCCCACCACCAGACTCCTTTATTCCATACTGCTCAGTCATTAGGGGCATCACCCACCCAAAATCTAGTCCTCAACTTCATCAAGACATCTACAAATTCTGAGTGTCCCTGATGAAAACTTTCTCTCCTTCAAGCTAGAAAACTCTGTTCCAGCCAAGGAGGAAGTAACTGGAGAAGTGAAATTAACAACGTCCTGGAGGGAAATGGCCAAATCACTTCCCATGATGTAATAACCAGAGAGGTGAAAACAGACAGGCCAGATGCATTAGAAATATTTTATCACAGATGTGAGGGCTGCAAGTCCATACAAAATGTTATTCCATAGACAAAGAAGGTTTTTTTTTTTTTTAACAGAGAAGGGGAAAAACAAAAAGACAAAGGAAATCCATAAACAAGGTTGCCAGTCACAGGTGAGGAAGTGAAGCAGAATAAGGAAGAAACTCGGAAAAGGGAAGGAATACAACTACAACTAGTTTGGAAAGTCCCAGTGTTGCCCCGAGAGACAAATAAAGAAACGTGATTTCACACACAGAATGCCCCCCCACTGAAAAGCAAGGAGGAAAGGCATGGACTGGAGTCCACCCCAGTGTTAAAAACACTATGTAGAAATATGTATATAGAATTTCTGAGATATATATATATATATATATATATATTATATATATATATATATATATCCAACGATGCTGTTTAGAATATAATTAGGTCTTTGAGAAAAGAGTCCAGAGATGGGTTCTGTGTAGACAGGAGGAGGGAGCAGTAAATGGTCGGAGCAATTATCAGTGCAGTAGAACAGTCCTACATAGTACTTAGAAGTCATTATGGAGACTGGGATGATGCAGGCAGGAAAATGGCTGATACTCCAGGTATTCCATAAGAGACATTTTAAAAAAATGTTATTTTTAGTTTGCATCTAAGAAAAATGGTGCAATATAGTGGTATAAGACCTAGACTGCAAACTAAAATAAACAGACAAATCCACTGAAATCTGAGGGGGACCCTGCAGGTGTCCAGGCAGGGACACAAACCACAAAGAGGTGAAAATGAAAATTTGATTCAGATTAACTTCATCAACCTGAATCAGACTCAGGAAGTCTGATGCCAAGTGGTTCATTGCCAGCATATTTAAAACAGTACAATTTGTAGGGAAAGTTTCCTGTAATATAATCCCCAGTGCACAAGTAGGGGTAATTACATCAAAACTCAATTCAGGGTACATGTCATTTCTTCCAAGAAGATGGCTTCTAGAGATAGTCTACCTGTACTAGCTCAAGGGCCTAAGGAAGGGTCTGGCCTGGTCTTGGTCCTACAGATAGCACAGAGGTCATTTGGGCTATTAGCCACCTCTGGTCCTGGTTGTGGGAGCTTGGGGACCCTCTGGCTACAAGGGTCATTTAGATTACTACCTGCCTTGGGACCTGGTTGTAGGACGTTCATATGGCCTGGCCCAACAGATAACACAGATCACCAGGCTGATAATCACCACCAATCCCCAGCTTTCTGGGTGGAAGAACAGGTTTTACATCCATCCCTTTGAGGGGGCAATCCTGTGTGGTTAACATTCCTGGTTTCCCTGGAGATCTGGGGGTACAAGGACCTTTGTGCTGTGCTTCCCACAGAAGCCCATTAAATTATGTGTAACTTCTGACTGCTTTTCTGAAGCAATAGCAGAACTGAGTCATTATACCTGAAACAAGACCGATCTGCACTTTTAGGAAGCATTAGCAGGAGCCGGAGAGATAACTGTTCTTGCAGAGGACCCAGTTCATTTCCAGAGCTCTCAAGGTGGCTCACAGCTGTCGGTAACTCCGTTCAAACATCTGATGCTCTCTTCTGACCTACACGGGCACCAGACATGTACATGGTGCACAAGCATACATGTAGGCAAAACACACACACACATTGAAAATAAATAAATCTTTTTGTAACAGGTATTTCCAGAACCCTCAGATAAGTAGTAACATAGCCCCTTGTTCATGGCATTTCTCACCCATAGTGAAAAGGAAATTGAGTAGAAAGGCATGCACCTACCTACCTAGAGCTGTTTCTGCTAGATAGAAAGAGAAGCCAAGCTCTCAATAGTCTCTCAGAGATGTAATAGCAGCTCATCCATCAAGAGAAAGATACTGGGGGCCATATATTACAAGGCTTACGTATTAGTTCCTTTGTTAAGTTCCTCTTACTCTAGTTAAGGGAGCAAAAGAGAATCTTCACTGGAACCTATATGTACCTTTTCTGAGCTCTTGGGTCCAAAACAGGGAGTAGGCTAACTGGGGATATCCTGAGAGAAAGGGCAGAGGCCTTGAAGCTGAAGACCATGAATGGACATGAAGATGCACACCCATAATTCCAGCAAAGGATCTGAAATTCAAGGCCAACCTGAAGAGTGAGGCTGCTTCAAAACCACAACACACAAGTGGTGAGATAGCCTCCTGGGTCAAACAAAGCTACAAGCCATGCAGGCCCAGAGACCTCAGTCTAATCCCCAGAACCATGAAAAGGTGAAAGGAGAGAAACAACCACACAGCATTGTCCTCTGACCTTCACCTATGTACCATGCATGCAACCACACACCCCATAGGTACACAATAATAAATCATAATAAAAATTATAATGCAAAACAGAGTGGAGAGTTACCTTAGCGGTTAAGAGCATCAAATTTTCTTGCAGAGGACTGTGGTTCAATTCCCAGGGCCCACAGGGTGGCTTATCACTACCTATTAACTCCAGTCCCAGGGAATTCTACAGGCACTGCACAAACATGCTACACAGACATGCATTCAAGCAACATAAATAAAATATTTATTTTCACATAAATAAAATAATAGCACTTTTTAAATAAAAAAATAATTGTGAAACAAACAAGTAAAATTTCCTGAAGATCATAGTGCCTAATCCTAAATTCCCAAGTCCCTTAAGTTTAAAAAAGAAAGAAAGATCTGGCAGCTCCTCCCCTACCTTCATGCTCCCGATTAGCACAGGAGTTCCTGCCTCTTCCCATTCCTGGAGTCCATTCCTTTATCCCTTAGAGTCCTTCATATTTCCTAGTTTCTTTGGTGAAGAGGATTATAAGCTGGTAATCCTTTGCTCTATGTCTAAAATTCATATATGAGTGAGTACATACCATGTTTGTCTTTTTGTGACTAGGTTACCTCACTCAGGATGGTTTCTTCTAGTTCCATCCATTTGCCTGCGAATTTCAAGATTCCATTGCTTTTTTCTGCTAAGTAGTACTCCATTGTATAAATGTACCACATTTTCTCTATCGATTCTTCAGTTGAGGGGCATCTAGGTTGCTTCCAGGTTCTGGCTATTACAAACAATGCTGCTATGAACATGGTTGAACATATGTCCTTGTTATATGAACGTGCATTATTTGGGTATATACCCAAGAGAGGAATTGCTGCATCTTGAGGTAGACTGATTCCCATTTTTCTGAGCAACTGCCATACTGATTTCCAGAGTGGTCTTACAAGTTCGCACTCCCACCAGCAATGGAGGAGTGTTCCTTTTTCTCCACATCCTCTCCAGCAAAGATTGTCATTGGTATTTTTTATTTTAGCCATTCTGACAGGTGTGAGGTGGTATCTCAGAGTTGTTTTGAGTTGCATTTCTCTGATGGCCATGGATTTTGAGCACTTTCTTAAGTGTCTTTCAGCCATTTCATATTCCTCTGTTGAGAATTCTCGATTTAGTTCTACACCCCACTTTTTAATTTCAATGTTTGGTGTTTTGGTGGCTAGCTTCTTGAGATCCTTGTATATTTTGGAAATCAGCCCTCTGTCAGATGTGAGGTCAGTGAAGATCTTTTCCCATTCTGTGGGCTGTCGTTTTGTCTTACTGACTGTGTCCTTTGCCTTGTAGAAGCTTCTCAGTTTCAGGAGGTCCCATTTATTCATTGCAGACCTCAGTGTCTGTGCTACTGGCATAATGTTCAGGAAGCAGTCTCCTGTGCCAATTTGTTCAAGGGTATCTCCCACTTTCTCTTCTAGAAGATTCAGTGTGGCTGGATTTATGAGAGCAGGAGACGAGGAGTGGAGTAGAGGAAATGGAGGAGCAGAAATATTGAGTTGGGGGAAGAACAGAGGAGAGCAGGATGAGAGATACCATATCAAAGGGAGCCATTATAGGTCAGAGGAGAGATCTGGCACTAGGGAGATTTCCAGAGACCTACAAGGATGACACGAACTGACAATCCAGGCAATGGTGGAGAGGATAACCTAAACGCCCTTCCCCTAAAATGAGATTGATGACTACTTTTTTTAAAAAATTTATTTATTAGTTCTAGTTAGGGAACAAGCTTGTTTCAAGTCCCTTCTCCCTCTCCCTCCCCTCACCCCCATCCCTCCTCCCCCACCCCCAGCCCCCCCCACCCCATCCACCCACCACTCCCCAGGCAGGGTAGGGCCCTCAACGGGGGCTCTGCAAACTCCACCAAATCTTCCTGTGTTGGTCCTGGGCCCTTCTCCATGTGTCCAGGACCAGAGTGTAACCCTTCACGTGGGATGGGCTCTCAAAGTTCCTTCTTGCACCAGGGAAAAATACTAATCCACCACCAGAGGCTCCCTGGAGTGCAGAGGCGGCCTTATTGACATCCATGTTCAGGGGTCTGGATCAGTGATGACTACTTTTTGTGCCATCCTAGAACCCTCATCCAGTGGCTGATGGAAGCAGAGGCAGACACCCACAGATATTCTCTGAACTGAACTCTGGAATTTAGTTGAAGAGAGGGAGGAATGAAGATCAAAGGGGTCGGTACCAGGTTGGAGAAACCCACAGAAACAGCTGGCCTGAACAAGGGGGAGCACATTGACCCCAGATGCTGTCTGGGAGGCCAGTACAGGACTGATCCAGACCCCTGAACATGGATGTCAATGAGGAGGCCCTGCACTCCAGGGGGCCCCTGATAGTGGATTAGTATTTTTCCCTGGTATAAGAAGGGACTTTGAGAGCCCATCCCAGGTGAAGGGTTGCACTCCTGCCCTGGACACAGGGGGAAGGGCCCAGGCCCAGCACAGGAAGATTTGGTGGACTTTAAGAGCCCTGGTTGAGGGCCCTACCCTGCCTGGGGAGTAGAGGGTGGATGGGGTGGGGGAGGAGGGATGGGGTGAGGGGAGGGAGAGGGAGAAGGGATCGACTTGTGAAACAAGCTTGCTCCTAATTTGAACTAATAAGAAAAAAGAAAAGAAGAAGAAGAAGAAGAAGAAGAAGAAGAAGAAGAAGAAGAAGAAGAAGAAGAAGAAGAAGAAGAAGAAGAAGAAAGAAAGAAAGAAAGAAAGAAAGAAAGAAAGAAAGAAAGAAAGAAAGCAAAGTAAATAATGCAATGTCCAATGTCTGGTATCCAGTCACCATCTTCTCAACTTTTCCATGGGGCTTGAGTCATTTCTCTGGCTCTGCCCTCTGCAACACACACAGCTTGTCTTCTAAGCCCCAGCTCCACTCCATGCTGCTGCTGTTCTTGGTGGTCACCCTATAGTGCTAGCATTTCCAAAACACTAGGGTCTTCTGCTGCAACTGGACTGCACTCTCACCAATAGCCTCTCCTGGGCCCTCCTCATAGTTACAAGCCTCAGCTTCTCTGCATGACCCCTTCAATCCCAGGCCTTCAGCTGCCACTGAGGCTGGACCTTCACCAATGACCTCTCACAGTGTCAAGCCTCAGTTGTTCTCTATGACCCATTCATGCCTTCAATACCAGTACCACCCGGGTGGTATACATGACCAAATTTGGCTGCCAGAGTGAGGTATAACCTTGGCCATCTCTGTAACACAGCTTCTGTGTGCTGACTCTCAGGAAACACTTCCCAAAAGATTTCACCTCAGTGATGCTGGTCACTCCTTAATCACTGCTAACATATCAGCTCCAACTGACCAGCATCAAGTATCTCAGCAAAGCAAAGGTTTCACTTTAGCAGTTCTGGTATCTTGTTAATCTTGGCTGATTCTTCAGCCCCAGTAAACTAGAATTACAGAATCTTAATTAAAAATGATTGTGGTCCCAATAGGGTCTTTAAACTTCTCTCTGACAAACTTTGTCCCCTGGAGAAGGGGAAAGGGTCACCATCCCCTGAGCAAATTGAGAACATGGGAAGAGGGGGAAGGGAGCTATGAGAATGAGAAGGGAAGAAAAGGAAGGATGCAGAGGTCATGAGGAAGCAGAAATTTTGAGTCAGGTGTAGATTAGAAGAAAGGACATATGACAGGTAGAATTTTAGTTGGGGGGTGGTAGAGGAGGAAGGGAGGAGAAGGGAACTGGGATTGTCATGTAATTCAGTCTTTTTTGTAGTTCAAATATATATAAATAAATAAATAAATAAATAAATAAATAAATAAATAAATAAAAACTTCCCTCTGAAACTTCACAAGCCAGGCCTCCATTGTCTGCATTTCCCTCAACATTCTTATCATCCAAGTTCTTACAGAACAGCTCACAACCATTGAACACTCAATGGCTTTTCTTGCACAAAATTCCAAAGTCCTTCCACAACCCTCCCCAAAATGTATGGTCAGGATACAGCAATACCTCAAAATCCTGCTACCAAACTTGTTTTAGTTTAGGTTACTATTGCTATAATGAAACACCATGAGCAAAGAAACTTGAGGAGGAAAGAGTTTATTCAGCTTATGCTTTCACATTACAGTTCATCTTCAAAGGAAGTCAGGACAAGAACTCAAGAAGGCAGGAGCTGATGCAGCGGCCATGGAGGAGGGCTGCTTCCCTGCTTGATCCTCATGGTTTTTTCAATCTGCTTTTTTTTTTTTTTTTTTTTTTTTTTTTTTTTTTTTTTTTTTTTTTTTTTTGGTTTTTTTGAGACAGAGTTTCTCTGTGGCTTTGGAGGCTGTCCTGAAACTAGCTCTTGTAGACCAGGCTGGTATCAAACTCAGAGATCCACCTGCCTCTGCCTCCCAAATGCTGGGATTAAAGGCGTGCGCCACCACTGCCCAGCTGAATCTGCTTTCTTATAGAACCCAGGACCACCAGTCCAGGGATGGCACTACCCTTAATGTGTTGGGCCCTCCCCCATAAATCACCAATTAAAAAAATGCCCTACAGACTTGCCTACAGCTAGATCTTGAGGAGGCATTTTATTAACTGAAGCTTCCTCCTTGCTGATGACTCTAGCTTGTGTCAAGTTGACATAAAACCAGCCAGTTCAGAAAGGATGAGAGGAAAACAAAAGACTCCTAAGAACTGTGCTAAGACAGCAACTCCCAGAATAAGGCAAGGTCTGTGGAAAGGAGTGGGAACAGTCATTGCTTAGCTCTCTGTCCTGATCAAGAGGCTAAACAAAGAAAGAAGGGCCGGATGTAGAGCACATACACCTATGGGTGTGGGAGCTTGTGCCTGTAATCTCAGTCATTGGGAGACAGACGCAGGAGGATTGCCATGACTTTGAGGCCAGACTGGACTGCAGAGTGTATTTATTCATATTTATTACAGCAATAGAAAAATAACTAGGGCAGGTGCCAAGGCACTCGCTGCTTTGAAGAAATGTCTGCCTCCTTCTTGGAGCCATGGGATGCCAGGGTAGAGGGAATCTTACAGCTGACAAGGGCTGAGTGAGTCAAAAGCTAAAGAATTCCCCAAAAGCTAGAGCACCCACTGCCATCCTGACATTGCCAACTTCCTCTTTTGCTTTGTTCATTTCCTTAGTCTACACTGTCATCAACACCGTCATCACTATACCACACACCCCTACCCCAACCCCACCCCCACCCCGGTACAACAATTCCTATAATGAGTTATTTTTCTACTCATTGAGGACCAGAAGGAAGTATGGCCTGAGAGACAGGGTTTGATACACATATTGTGTAACTTGCCTGCTCTATGCACTAAGGGGAGGAGGCTTGGAGTCCAAGCAGCAAGGCCAGGATGAAGTATGACAGAACAGTAGAGTACCAAAGACATTGCCCCATGGTTCCAAAATTTGCCTGTAGAAGAAAAAGAATCTTCAACCTTACAATTGCACGGAACAAATCATTGCTCATCTCCTCAGCTCAGTTTCTTTATCTGTTAGTCACATTTAAATGACAACTTGTTTTCATCCATATGGCCCCAGTAGATCCTACCAATCCTCTCCCATGTCAGGCTCAGGTTTTGGAATGTTATAACTAGAAGATGGTGGGAAAGAGGCTACAACTAGATGAGGTTCAAGATTCCTAACAAGCCACCCAGGGAGAAAGGACTGGGAGCTGATGCTCAGGCCACTCGTAAACCTTCTATCCTGTCCCTGGCTTTCACCCTCCCCAGGTCTGCCCAGCTCATATCAGCAGACCAAAAGTGTCTCTAATATTCTCTGTCAGAACAGTCCACAAAGTCATCTGACCCTCCAGCCCTGCACAAAGGCTCTGAGGAAAGTAGCAGTCCCTCCAAGCAGGCTTGGGTTCCCGTGGTTAATTTCAAATATGGATCCTGTGAAGTCAGAACAGACAAATGTACCAGATGGCCCAGACATGACCTCTGGACTGTCTATGGGACCAGATAAGAAATCTTAATTTTTAAAAAAATTTTTTTGAGGAAAAGTTTTCCTGTGTTGCCCTGGCTACTACTGTAGACTAGGATGGCCTCAAACTTCCAGAAATCTGCCTGCCTCTGCCTCAAGAGTGCTGGGGTTAAAAGCATGAGCCACCCTCATCAGGGCATCACAATAGAACCAACCCTGTTAGCAGAGATGTGGGTGAGCCAGGCCCAAAGTTGGGAGCATGGGAGAACTGTCCCCATTTCTCATTTGTCTTGTGGCAGCATGGGTGGGGGAAGAGTTGCCCTCCTCCTCCCTTCCTCTCCCCAGCCCATCAATGCCTGAGGAAGTTGGTACTGTGAACATAAAAAAGGGAGAGCTATCCCTGGGCCCTACCAGCTGCAACTCAGGAAAGCAGATCCTGCACCTTGTCTGGGCAGCACAATGGAGTCAACCCTGTTGGGGGAGGTGTGGGTGAACCAGCTCCAAAGTTGTAGACTTGGAGAGCTGTTCTCATTACTTGTCTGTCATGTGGCAGTGCGGGAGGAGGAGAGATGCTCCCTTACCCCTTGCCCCTTACCATCTGCAACAGACAAGAAATCTGACCCTCCCCCCTTACTAGCCACAGCACTGAGGAAAGCAAGCCCTGCCCCCGGCCTAGGCAGCATAGCATAGCTACCTGGTGGTTAGAGATGAGGGTGGTCCAGTCCCCAATATTGTGAGCAAGGGAGAGAGCTGTCCCTATTACTCATCTGACATGTGGCAGTGTGGATGGAGGAGAGATGACCTTCTCCCCATCCCCCACCCATCAACACCTGAGACAGATGGAGGGGCTGGCCCTGGGGTCTTAAGAGCAGGAGGGCTGTCCCTGCCCCTGACCAGCAGCAGCACTCAGGAGAGTGTCCCTGAATCTCACTTGGGCAACACAATGGAGCTGGCCCTGATGGTGTAAGGTTGGGAGAGAGGACCCTGAAGGCATGAAAACAGGAGAGCTGGCCCCATCCCTCCCTTGTTGCTATAAGAGATGAATTAGCTGAGGCAATGCTGGAGAGCTCACCCTGGTGGTGACAACAGGGGAAAAGTGGCTTGTGGAACAACCCTGCAGCTGTCCAGGCCCAGAACCAGGGTTATGACTTGGCCCACCCCAACATCCACCCATCTGTGATCTGCTGGAACATGTGAAGGAATCGGTCCTGCAGACCCAAAGTGACAGGTTCTCCACAATGCAGGGCAACAATAGGATACCAAAGAAGAGTCCCAGTGAGGGCCCAGCATAGATACTACAGTAGAAACCAGAGGCCTCCAACCAGACCAATGACACTTTGTAATGAACACTTACAAGTAAAGATATATGAACAAAGGGTTTGACTGTGTGATTCACTGTGTCACACTGCAGCTTCCATGATGAGATTTTTTTTGTTTTTCCCCCCTTTTTTCTCTTAAATTGTGTTTTATTGGGGCTGGGTGCAGGGGTGGAGAGTGGATATGAAGGGACAGGAAAATGAATGGGGATCAAGATACATGGTGTAAAAGACACATGGGATAAAAAGAAAATTTAAAAAGCATGTGCCACCACTCCCCGGCAGTAGCAGGCTCCTCTTTTGGGGGGGGCAGGGGCGGCTTAGACAGGGTTCCTCTGTGTAACAGTCCTAGCTGACCTGGAACTCTCTCTGTAGACCAGGCTGGCTTTGAACTCACAGAGATCCTCCTGCCTCTGCCTCCCAAGTGCTGGGATTAAAAGTGTACCACCAAGCCTAGCCAGATCATCAGATAATAACTAAAATAAATAAATGAAAATAAATCTTATAAGATCTCAGTGCTGGGAAGTGATTTTTGCTCACCAAACTCAGATGAAACTGAGGCCCTAAACTGTCTTCAGATTTCAAATCAAACACAGTTGATCCAAGATGTGATTCTTCTATTTGTTTTCCTGAAATCAAGATACTGGGAGCCAAATTGGTCAAAAGAAGACTGCTTGGTGAGCAAACCTTGTTCCATAGTAGAGCCTGGTGTCTCCCTGCTTCCAATTCTCTCTTCACATTTTCCTTGAGTGCTGAAGAATAAGCTCAGTACCCAGAACACACTAGGGACAAACTCATTTGAATGAACACATTATCAAATTTCTGCACCCCCAGGGCTGCCCCTCCTGCCTGCATTCCTATGCCAGGCACTGTGCTAGACTTGGTGCTACTGGAGTTCACAGACTCTCTGGGGAATCAAAGAATAAGTTAGGCTTCCACTGAGGACCCCAATGATGACTGTACCACAGCTGTGCCCAAGGGACTGTGTGCACCATTCATATGACCTGGTTGTTCATTCAGCCCAAGCAGGAAGAACAGCACTGGGCAGACACTTTGCTGCTTTCTGAGTTAACAATGGAGTGATGCTTGGTATTATCAAAAGATCTGAACTCCCTGGGATCTTAGAGAAACAAGAATTTGCCAGGTTTTTGTTTGGTTGGTTGGGGTTTTTTTTGTTTTGTTTTTTTTTTTTTTTTTTTTTTTACTCTTTGGGGGCCCACTACCCAGCACCCAAATAAATACATGCAGGCTTATTCTTACTTATGAATGTCCGACCTTAGCTTGGCTTGTTTCTAAACAGCTTTTCTAACTTAAATTATCCTGTCTCTCTTTAAGTATGTTTTGCCTCTTGGCTTTTCACCTTTGTTTATTCTATATTTCTTTCCTCCTTACTTCAAGCCGGCTGTGTGGCTGGCCCCTGGTGTCCTCCTCTCCTTCTCTTCTCCCTCCTCCCTCTGTGCTCTTCCCTGAAGCCTAGGTTTCTTCTCCTATTTATTCTCTCTGTCCTGCAGCCATGCCCATCCCTCTCTCCTGACTAGCCATTGGCCATTTGGCTCTATTAGACCAACCAGGTGTTTTAGACAGGCCAAGAAACACAGCTTTACTGAATTAAACAAATACAACATAGAAGAATGCAGTAGCATAAATAAATGTAATAAACTAATATTCCACAATGTTTTTTTTTTTCAAAACCTTTTTAGGCAAAGAATTTCTCTACATTTTCCAAGCTGAACTGTGATCATGAGCATCATAACCTTCACTCACCTCCTTTGCATGATGCAACTTAATTCAGGCTCATTTTTACTGACCACCAAGCACCGATACGGTTTCAACTTGAGACTGGTTAGGGCACCTAGCTCCCTGGCATTATTGAACTGCATAAACATGCCTCCAGAGTTCTCTTACCCTGTGACCAGCCTACACAGATGCCTGCATACTGTGTTTCCTAGCGTAAATGTCTCTCCAGACATCCCTGTCAACACAGTAATGGAGAACTCCTGCAGTAGAACCCAGGGCTCTCAAGCCAGACCAGGTGGACTATTGGCAGAGCATCACACACGGTTTCCCACTCCAACAGGGAAGCTTCTTAAACATTAGTGGGTGTGCATCTGCATGTCCTTCTTTGCTAAGGACATCCTAACCAAAAAAACGGTCAGCTAACTTAGGAAAATCCAGTATTTTAATACTGACACTATCTGCACAGTAGTTCAGAGAAAAATATGCCTGTTTCCACGGTGACACGCTTGCAGATGTGTCATGGTTTGCCACTCCTTGAACTTCCAGGGATTAGAAATTATTTCTTCGGGGTAACAACAGCCTCTTCCCCTAATAGTTCCCATCAATCTGCTCCCCCTCCCTGCACCGATGACTTGGTTGTGAAATCAGTTACCCAAAGGGAAAATTTCTCAGCTCTGTGCTTCTGCTTTTGAGGACTATAAAACAGTGAGGGAGAACTAGTGGACAACAAACCTTGTGGTGGCTCGAGGCTGAACAGGCTGATCGGGGAATACTTTCCAGCCAAGCTTCCTGTGCAAGTAAGATTTACCTCTCACAACTAAATCCTGGGAGAAAGACTCTTTCTCTCTCTCCTTCTCTCTCTCTCTCTCTCTCTCTCTCTCTCTCTCTCTCTCTCTCTCTCCATCTCTCTTTCCTTCTCTCTCTTTCTCTATCACTCCCTTTCTCTGTACTTTTTTTAATTAAAAAAAATAGTTGTAAGGCTACGACTTGTGAATCATTATGGAAATGAATGCTGTTTATATGGCAGCTGACATCTAAGAGCTAACTGTCTCCTTGAAGTTTTTCTGTTTGGGGCTTAGCTCAACTCTTGTTTTCTTCTAGACCAGTGGTTCTCAACCTTCCTAATGCTGTGACCCTTCAGTACAGTTCCTCATGTTGTGGTGATCTCCAACCACAAAATTATTTTCATTGCTACGTCATAACTGTAATTTTGCTACTGTTATGAATCGTAATGTAAATATCTATGCTTTCCCATGGTCTTAGGTGACCCCTGGGAAAGGTTGAGAACCACTGTTCTAGACCCATACAACAGCTCCTCAACTCATTCACTCATTCCCCAGAGATCAGTTTTTACATGCCCATCCTGAACTAGAGCTGAGAGACATACAAATGACGGTGGCCCCGAGGGAACTAACCCTGTGCATGGCCACTCACTTTCTCTTTTTACACAGGTGTCTGAAGCAGCCATGGCAACTGTTCCTGAACTCAACAGTGAAATGATAGCTTTCCACAGGTCAGTGGGGAGCTGGAGAGGGGTCATATGTTCAGGGCTCTGCTTTCAGGAATGGAAGGCTATCTATTCTCAGAAGCCAGATTGTCCCCAGCTCACCTCCTTCAGTGGCTATCAGAATTCAAGTCAACCTCCTTTAAAGGCTAATTTGTCTACCTAGTCCAGCCTTGAGACCTAGGTGCTGTCACTACAGGGACTCCTACAGGTGCACCTTCCACATGGACAGTACAGGAGCCCAGTTTGCAAAGTCTGGCTTGGAAGCAAGGGGTTAGCACTCAGCTTTTAGCTATCTCTGCTAGCCTAGAATTTAGGTGTCAGAATCCAACAGACAGCACCAAGAGAACCCACCTACCTGGCCCAGAATCTGCTTCTAGATGCTTGCTTGCACACTATGGGACTTTCCAGGAGACTTCAGGAAGCTTTGAGTGTCGTTCTATGCATAGCTTTATTAACAGCAAAGAGTTTTATGCACAGTATTGCTCCGTATTGATAAGGAGGCATAGCTTAACCAACATTTGTTTTCATTACAGTGATGAGAATGACCTGTTCTTTGAGGTTGATGAGCCCCAAAAGATGAAGGTGAGACTCGGGTCTTAGCTCCCAGCCTGTGGCCGGGCTCCGGAGTGGGAAAAGCTCCAGTCGGGGTGAGGGATACTGGATTGCCTTGCTCCAGGTATATTTTGTGATGGCATTATTTTGCCTCTTCCAGTGAAACACACAGACAGCCCAGACACTGACCTAGCTTCCACACTGCTCCCACTACACCATAGTCACTCACCGAGACTTGCTGGTGGTGAGCATGGTGTTTTATGCTAGGAAGACAGTCAGGTCTTCAGTACACATTTAGTCCTCCCTTCAAGATGGATGAGGCCTACTCTGATCACTTATGTCAAATTCCATGTAAGCCGGAGAGGGTGACCTTTAGGATTAGCATATCTTCCTTCTCTACTGTAGAATAGTTTCTTGTGCTTCTAGGGAAGAGATTAAGACAGTAAGAAGTAGTAAACAAAGAGATTAATTGGGATTTTTTAAAAATAAATTTTGACCTTAGACAAGACCTTTAGTTGCTGTGTGACCTTAGACAAGTCACTGTGCCCTTTTGGCTCTCATCTCAGAAACACAGGGTCTGAGCCAGAAGCTCCCTGAGATGTTAACATTCTGCAACAACCTTCAGTTCTGAATGCTTTCAGTGCTGGCCAAGTCCATCCTAGCACGTGGGTATTCTCCAGACTCACTCTCGTGAAAAGCCATGTTGACCTCCCAGCTGTCCCTTCCCCTTTCCACGAAGATAACTCTCTAATGTGGCATGGCATCCACCCACCAGATCACTGACGAGTCAGGAGGTAGCTGCTTTTCTCAGACCCTGTTTTCAAGTTCATGACCCCTCCCCCACCTGAAAAATCCAGTCCTCAGTCTTAAATGAGTGTCTTTTAAAGACCATTGTAGCTGGTTAACTCAGCCCTGGGTGGAGCCCTTGACTTTCTCAGCCAGGCTGTGGCCCCCACTGCCTGCTCCAGAGCCTGGCTCTCACTGAGAGCCTCTGCCCTAGACAGGGACTTCTCTCCCAATCAGCTTTCCCTTCATGTCATTCAAAGTATCTGCCACTGTCTGTCAGGCTTTGAAACTATTACCATGCTTCCAGACAACTTTGGTTAGGCCTAATGTAGTGTTTCTCTGAAGAGCAGGAAAGTGGTAGCATGTTTCACAAGCAGCAACCCTGCTTATGGTAGTGTCTGCCAAATGTCTTTGAGGAAAGGGGTGTGTGGGAACAATTGAGAGTTTGCTGAGTGATCTCAGGTAAATAGAAGACAGCATAAACATGCTGTCATGAGAAATTAAATGTGCGGTGTTGGAGCTGTGAGGACTCCAAAAGATGAAAGGTTTAAGTGGCTATAGTTACATGATGAGGAGAGGTCTGTACAAGAAAGATAAAGAAGAAAGGGGGTTAGGGTAGAGAATGCCAGGAAGCCTGTGTCTGGTTGCCATGTGCCCCCGGGTAAACCACTGAAGTCCTCTGGGCTCTGGAGACACAAGGATTGTGGTTAAGAGCTTGGTTATCTCCCAGGCCCCTAGAGTTCTCTGAGGTTAATGTAGGAGTTCCCTGGGCTGATGACCTAATGCGCTCTCTGCCTGGATTCTCCACAGTGCTGCTTCCAAAGTCTTGACCTGAGCTATCCAGATGAGAGCATCCAGCTTCAAATCACCAAGCAGCATCACAACAAGAGCTTCAGGCAGGTGGTCTCAGTCATCGTGGCTGTGGAGAAGCTGTGGAACATACCTGTCGCTGGCCCATGGACCCTCCAGGATGAGGATCTGAGAACCTTCTTTTCCTTCATCTTTGAAGAAGGTACTTGATGAGCACTAAGGGCAAACAGTAGACCTTCTCTCTGCTCCTTCTCTGCCTATCTCTTGGCAGTCAACTTCCCTCCTTAAGTGGAAAACCCTTAATGGCAGACATTTCAACCCTTTGAAGAAAGCAGGGAAACCTCCAAAATGAATTAGTTAGATCTTGAGCTGATTAGCTTAAAAGAAGGTTTTAATGATGCTCACATTCGAAACCGGACCATTTATTCTCCAAGTACTTTGGCTTACACTAGAGCTTGAAGTCTCACAATGCCCCTGATGAACTAATTTTATTACTAGCAACATTTTCTGTAAGTACCACAACTGCTAGTCCATAGCAAATGGTCATAGCGCTGAAGGTTGTCTCAGGGTGCCAGATCACCTCACTTCCAATTTCTTTATACCCCACAAAAAATAAAGTAGAACCTTGACTCTGAATGCTTAGATGCCACTTGATAAACCAAATTCTGCTGCTTTGCTTCACTGGGCTGGCTCTTCTAATTGTCTACCTAAACAACATCCTTTCTTTGACTTTCAGAGCCCATCTTTAGTGACTCCTGGGATGATGAGCTGATCGTGGCTGATGTTCCCATTAGACAGCTGCACTGCAGGCTCCGAGATGAACAGCAGAAATGCCTCGTGCTGTCTGACCCATGTGAGCTGAAAGCTCTCCACCTCAATGGACAGAATATAAACCAACAAGGTAACTAGGCACACCTTGGTTTCCCTTCCTGGACTCCTGGAGGCTTACTAGATCTCTGTGTTTTAAGATGGAACACTATAGCAAATGTGTGTGTGTGTGTGTGTGTGTGTGTGTGTGTGTGTGTGTGTGTGTGTGTGTGGTAAATTATAACCCTTTTCCGGTCCAGTCACAAAGTGATATAGGGGTAGCACATTGCCAATGCTCCATGAGTGTGGAGTCATTTGATGGACACGCCACAACTGCCTGTGGCTCTTTTTCCCTCATTTGAGGCTGAAATGTGGCTGGTAGAAAATTGATATATCCATTTTTGTTCCCAATCCTGTCCCTTGCCCTGATATCCTTCCCACCCAATACCACAGGGTTCCTACAGGGAGATTTACTGACCATCAGGAACTTAAATGTCTCGTCGATAATAAGTGTTTCAAGTGTGGCAAGGGTATCTTTAGATGTAGGGATAGGTCTGGCACCACACCGCTGCGGCCAAGAGGGCAACAGCTGACAGCAGCGGCATGTGCTTCTCCTTGGCTTCTCATCTTAGAAGCTATGGAAGGAGCTGTCTGCTCTTGTCCAGGTGAAGATAATCTCATTTCTTTATAACTGAGCCATGACAGTGGCCAGGGGCCTCTGAATGAGATTGCTGTGACTAAGATCAAAATGGGTGTCTCTTTCTTGAAGCCACTCTCCCCAGCTAAGCCAGTTGTTCCCACTTGCTGTTCTATATTCCTCAAAGAGAGAGGGCCCCCGAGTCTTCTAGGAGCATAGCTTTACCTGGTTTCATAGTGACCAAACTGTACTTCTCATGTTAATGGGCACACAGCCCACAAGTGACATAAGAGCTTTATTCCTTAGAGCTTAGGTGAAACCCCTTTCATTCTTCATTGCTGCTACTAAGAGGTTCTGAGTGGATCCTGGCTCAACCGCCTGACCTTGATACTGTCTATGAGAAGCCGTGTTAGCCCAGTCTGTGCCAGAGGAAGCTCCTTCTGGGCTTTGCCTGTCAAGTCTGGAGTTTGAGTCCTCCCAGCACTGCTGTATCCTCAACCCCTTTGTTTTCCTTCCTCCAGTGGTATTCTCCATGAGCTTTGTACAGGGAGAAACAAGCAGCAACAAGACACCTGTGGCCTTGGGCATCAAGGGAAAGAACCTGTACTTGTCCTGTGTGATGAAAGGTGACATGCCCACCCTGCAGCTGGAGGTGAGTGATGACAGAGAAAGCCATCCCCTTGTTCTCTTGAGACTCTCAGCCATTCCGTACTTCCCAGACATCTTCCTGCTCCCACCCTCCAGAAAATGCCAGAGGTCTTAAAATAGAATAAAATTAGCATAACTTTTAAATGCATGTAAACCTCACTCCCTCGATGGGGGAAATTAAGCCATTTTGCTGTTCTTATCATGTCCTGCCATGGCTATGGCCGACAATATATCGTACAGTGTTAAGGATGAAAGGGTTGCATATGGCTACAGTTTTTTCCTCATTTGTCAGAGGACAGTTTGGAGACAATTAAAGTGATTAAAGTGAATCACCATCAGTCCCGAGGTAGCCGAGGCCCACCACTTGTAACATTCCTACCAAAAGCTTCATTCCTAAGCTGATGCCATTCAGGTTTTAGGGGGGAAAAGGTGACAAAAATACCCAGAAACTAGGTATTCTTAGAATATTTTATTATAATTTTCATTTTTAAAAATATTTCTACCCATATGATCCTCCCCTTGGGCTTAGGATTCAGAGAAAATAAACGGCTCCTTCAAGGATTAGATAGAAAGATGGGGTCCATCAGTAAAGAATGTGGCCCCTAGCCCCACAATCTGCTCACCAATGTCTTCTCCAGCAGCCTGAGAACATGGCTACTGTGGTAGCTTTAGCCTTTCTGTCTCACACACATAAAACTCTTCTTTCTATTTTTCTGCAGAGTGTGGATCCCAAACAATACCCAAAGAAGAAGATGGAAAAGCGATTTGTCTTCAACAAGATAGAAGTCAAAAGCAGGGTGGAGTTTGAGTCTGCACAGTTCCCCAACTGGTACATCAGCACCTCTCAAGCAGAGCATAAGCCCGTCTTCCTGGGGAACAACAGCGGCCAGGATTTAGTTGACTTCACCATGGAATCCGTTTCTTCCTAGGAGGCTCATGTATGAAGCCTCAATCCTTATTGCTGACACCTGAAGTATAGGCTGGACTACTTCTAATGCCCTCCCCAGAATGTGTCCATTGTCACCAATGAGGGGACAGCTCTGATTCCAGGGGCATCATTAGTCCTCTGCCGAGCCAGGACTCCCTCACCTCTCCTGCATTTTCAGAGCCACCTTGACAGAAACCATAGCACAAGAAATCTTATGTTTTCTTCCTGGCCTCTGATGGACAACCACTTACCTGTTTATTTATGTATTTATTGATTGATTGATCTATTTAACTTAATTCAAGGGAAACATGAGGCATGCCTACAGAAGATTCTTGTTTTCAATGTTTATGTAATAAATTGAATTTGGATCCTGAACTGAGTTCTTTCATTGAAGCTGAGAATAAATAGGCTTGTATTATGCAGATGAGAATATTTATGAATGAAACATTAGCACATTGTTTTGATGAGTATGAAATAAATTTCACACACACAAAAAAAACTTTCAGCCTAATTATTGAGTTCTCTTGGAGTTTGCACAGAAAGAGAAAAATAAATTGGTCCATGAGAATTCTCACTGGAGGTTAAGAAGCCCATTCCTCACAGCTGAGAGCAACAAAGTATCCTAGACATATCCTTGACCACAAATATAAACCTCACCCTCTCAGCTTCTTCCTTTCTTCCTTCCCTCTTTCCTTCCTTCCTTCCTTCCTTCCTTCCTTCTTTCTTTCTTTCTTTCTTTCTTTCTTCTCTTTCTTTCTTTCTAAAGTCTATTCAAGGGCTGGGAGATGGCTCAGTGAGTAAAGTGTTTTACCATGCAAGCATGAGGGTGTGAACAAGATCTCCAACATCCATATAAAAAAACCTGGCATGGTGGCACATGCCTATAATCCCAACACTGGAGATGTTGGAACAGGAGGATCCCTGGGACTTCCTAGCCAGTTAGTCTAGTGGGTATCCACATTCAGTGAGGGGCTCTGTCTTAGAACTTAAGGTTGGAAGCAATTGCGGAAGATAACTGATTTTGATCTTTAGTCTACACCCCCACACATGAGCACACACACACACACACACACACACACACACACACACACACGGATTTTCATTGCACATAACTGATCAGAAAAATAAGTTCAGCTGAAACTTTAAAGGGAGTAAGATTTAGTTGTAACAGTTGACTTGACTAGTCATTTAGTCCACAGCCATCTGTGAAACCAATGCTTGAGCTCCTAGTACAGAGACGGATAAGCTAAGTACTCTACTTACATAGCAGATAGGTGGGTAGAAGAATGGAAGGATGGATAAGAAGGGATTGACCTGTGAAACAAGCTTGTTCCTAATTTGAACTAATAAAAAAATCAAAAAAAAATTAAGGCAAGATAGAGAGAAGATGAAGTATAAACGGAGTAGCTGGGAAGGAGCGACATGGTCTGGCAGGAGAGATGACAAGTCAAGGAGAGTGACTTTCGCGTCATGTCTAAAGGAACAAGGGCAAGTAGAAAAATGAGGAAAAGACACATCAGGTAGAGGGTCCCAAGTGAACAAAGGCATTGGGATATGAGAATGAATGGCGCACAAAGAAAATCAAGAATATCCCAAAACAAAGTCAAAACACAAAACAAACTACAGAAAGAGAAAAGTGTACTTCATCCCAAATAAAGGGATAATATCCTGAACATGCAGAGAGTTCCTTCAAAACATTAGAGGAAGAATAGAATGAATGTCCAACAAAACAATAAACTCAGAGGGTTATTACCAGGCTGGGCTGATCACAAAAAGGGAAATGTCATCAGACCCTGGCAGAGCAAGGGTTACTCGATGTTACTCATTAGAAGAAAGTCAACTTAAAGGTACCTCGAGATACTCATGTCTTCCTATCTGGGTGACGACAAAAATCAAAGGTTTCACACACCCTGTTGGCGAAACTGTAGGGAAACCCCACTGTTAAATATTATACATGAAGAATGACATCTATGGGAGAGAATGTGGTGATGACTGACAGTCACAAATGTACTTCGCTTTGTCCCAGCAATCTTACTACTGAGGATGCAGCCCATGAATGTATATGGCCTATATGAAATGATACAGAATCAGAGCTGTCCGTTTCACGGAGATCACTCGCAATAATTGCAACTAACTCAGTATCAACCAAAGCCTGCTTAAAGAATCTGAGACAGAACTGAAGAGTGAGGAAAGACCTGGCTCTCTGCGCCAATACAGAACTCCTTCTAAAACATGCAGAAAAAGCCAGGCCTGAAGTGGCAACATAACAGAGAGCAGAGGGGGCGAAAGCAAAGCCACCTATTGCGCTCATATTTGATCTGAAATTTCTAGAGGATATTTAAGAAACAAATCAAATCCCTGAGAAGATCCAGGAAATAAAACATACCCGAGCATGCATTGGAATAAACCCCTCTCTGTATTCTTTCTATATGGTTTAATCTTTTTAATCATGTGAATATATCAACATTTCAGATATATAATAGCAGTAACTAAAGCACTGAAATGCTAGTGCTTAGAAGCTCGCTTCCAACACCCATTATCTCCAGCTCCTGAAGTGACTGTTTGTTTGTGACTTTGGCAGGAAACACATCACCCCACAACAGCTCCTACCAGCTTCCAAGGAGAGCCCACATGCTGGAAAGTGGAAACCAGGTGCTTCTAACTTTAACCTGATGTCTGAGAGTCAGTAACAAGCAATCCATAGGGGCAGGCAATGGCTGATTTTATAGAACTGAGCAGCAGTGAGCAAGCACCTGGTTGGAGAAGGAAAAGAACCCAGTGATATCTGGGAGCGTATGGGGTCTGAGAGACTGGGAAGTGGGTAGCTGCTAACACCTAAGCCAGAGGTGGAAGTGTAAGACAGTGTGACTTCTACACAGGCCTCTCGTTATTTGTTATACCATGAACAGTAGGGCTTTGGGATTGGCATAATTTGAACAACAGGAAATGAAGAAATGATAGACATGTACAGAAAAGCTGGGATCGAGTGGGCCCTGTACTCTGACTGAGACACACTGGCTGCCTTGAAACTCAGTGAGTTTATTGTATATCGTTTAAGGAGAGGGCAGGCTAGCTAACCTCAGTAGTGGGGCGGGGGTCTCTGTAGGGGAGAAGTCTCAGGAGTCATCTGGAAGGAAGAAGCTGTGACTGATAAATTTCTGTACACTGACAACATCCCTACTCTGACCAGGGAAAACCTCGCCATTCCTGTAGGTCTGAGGCACTGAGATCCTTGGCATGGCCATGTTTGTGTCCCCAATACATTCACTTGGGAATCCATCTGCTCCTTCCACTGTTGCTTACTCTTCACCCCAACATACACACACACACTCACTCACACACACACACACACACACACACACACACATACACACACACACCAGTACAACCTTGCTAAGCACCAACAGACATGTGGTTCTCCTGTAGGCCAAGGTGAGGGTGAGCTGGAGGTCTGAGGTAATGATTCCCAAGGATGTATAAGTCAGAGCTTCCTCCCAGTTCTTCAAACTTATCTCACCCACATTGAGGGTCCCAAATTGGCAGTGAAGGATCAAGCCAAGTAATAAGATTTTTCTTCCAGGGAAGTCCGGAAGCACTTTTGCTCTCACCTAGGTAAGCATGACTACTCACTTACATAATCACGACAATCCAATTCCCTACAAGAAAGTCACAAAACCGTGAAACACAGATGCATTGGATGGATCCCTGGGAGTAGAGACAAGGAATGTCATGGCGGGGGGAGTGAGAAGGGTTCCGAGGTCCCTGGCTATTCTCCCAAATCAAAGGTCTTAATGTCTCTAAGAACACTACATCTTCTAGCAAATAGAGTGTCTGGAGACAGAGATGTCAAGGTAAGATCTATGCCTGAACAAGAGGTGTCCTTAGGAGACTGAGGAAAGATCTGTGAGTTATGCAGCCACTTTCTCTCAAGTGCTAAGCTTCCTCACAAACTGCTCCCGCCACCATGTCCACCTGCTGTCATGCCTCTCTCCGTGATGGTGATAGACTCTCGTGCCTCTTCAACTGTAAGCCCAAATAAACCCTTCCTTCTAAAGTTGCCTTAGTGTTTTATCATAGCAATAAAAAGGTAACTAATACACATGTGGAAAGTAGCTTTTTGACTGAATCTGTAATAATAATATACAGAATATATACAGATTAATGATAAACCAGCCTGCCTCCATCTTAGACTTGCAAACCATCTTCTAGTAAAGACAAACTAGTAAAGACAAACAGGTTCATTCCTGTTCATGATTAAATCTGTTTCTCAAGGTTTGGGCTATGCCCCACCTGTAACCTTAACTACAAATAGTTCTGTATTCCCGGGTCTGAGAAACAGCAACCGTGCCTTTGTTCAAAAAGATTATTATGACCACCCGTTGCTGTGACCACCTGTTATGATCACCTTGCTACCATGTCTTTGTTTCAGGAGGTTGTTATGAGAAATGTATTATGCTTTCGTTCTACTTCTGTGACCCTGCCTATTTGCCTGCCAAATCTCCCATTTGGAAACCCCCTACTCCTGAACTATAAAAACCCTTATCTTATCCATATCCAATGTCGATCTTTTGAACCTTGACTTATGGGAGAGACAACCCTTGTACACCAATAAAAAAAAATTAAACTTACTTTAATTCATTTGTGCATGATGATTTGGTTGGAGGTCTTTCTCCTCACATCTGTGGGACTGACAATTAATTTTTCTTATCTTTATCCCTAAATATTGCAATAAAACTATGTAAAATTTACATTGTGTTAAGTATAAAAACTAAAAGCTATTAAAGATCATCGCTTCCTATTGCCATACATCTAAAAATTACACAAAGAAATCTTCCAATAGTGAGAAAACTTACTACATTCTGTGTCTTTGAACTAATATTTCTATTCATTTCCTTCCTTCATGAAGTTTATTATTAACATACATATATAATATTATTAAGAGCATTTTATTGATTATCCTACATTCTTTGTGACAACAAAATAATTTATATGAAGTTATATGTTTATATAATCATAAAATATATTTATTATGCTTTATCTATTTCTATGTTATGCCTATATAAATTATGTATTATATAAATTATATTATTTTCATATATTGCTTATATACTTTGTTACATGTTTACATAAGCATAAAATTCTATTTTTAAAATATTCTAAAGATTGGAGTATTCTTTTTTCTTTAAAAAAATCAACCTTTGCCCTTAATAAAAACAATTTGAAGTTTTCAAAAATCCTTGTCTTCTAATTTTCTAATCTTTAGAACAGTTTTATAAGATAGCCAACGCAGATAGGGCCATTCCCACTTACTCGGTTAAATAAACTATCTCAAGTAGGTTTATTGGCTTGTAAGAAACAGCATTAGTTATTGAATTTGTATTTTATTTTCTTTAGTTCCAGCCAGCTTTCTTTTTTAAAATTTCCTCCTCTTTCATATAATACATCCCAAGCACAGTTTCCCTCCCTCCACTAATCCCCGTCCCTCTCCACCTCCTTTCTCCCCCAGAGTCACTGCTCCTCCGTTTCCCTTCAGAAAAAAAGCAGGCCTTCCAGGGAAATCAACCCACATGGCATAACAAGATGCAGTAAGACTAGGCACAAGGCAACCCAGGAAGAGGAAAAGGGTCCCAAGCACAGACAAAAGCATCAGAGATACCCCAACTCCCACTCTAAGGAGTCCCACAAAAACACCAAGCTACAATACAACCATAACATATATGCCGAGGGCCTGGGGAAGACCTATACAGGCTCTGTGATTGCTGCTTCAGCCTCTGTGAGCCCCCATGGGCCCTGCTTAGTTGACTCTGTGGGCCGTGTTCTCCTGTTGTTGACTCCACTGGCTCCTACAATCCTTCCTCGTCCTCTTCTGTGGAGTTCTCCAAGCTCCGTCTAATCTTTGGCTGTGGGTCTCTGCATCTGCTCCCATCAGCTGTGGATGAAGCCTTTCAGATGACAGCTGGGCTAGGCACCCATCTATGAGTATAGCAGAACATCATTAGGAATCGTTTCATTAACTTTTTCTTTATTTATTTCCTTCTTTTTTTCTTGGCCAGTCACATTTGTTTCTAATACCATTTTTACCATTCTATTAAAAAAATTAAAACAAATAATAATTTACAAATGTTTATTTTATCACAAGGTATCTTCATAAGACTTATAAAGTTTAATAAAGGTTGGAGAGGTAACTCAGTGAACAAAAGTGCCTTTCACACAACCCTGACAGGCTGAGTTCAATCCCAGAGCAAGCCTTAAATAAATAAAAAAAATAAAAAAAAACAGATGTAGTGGTGCACATCTGCAATCCCAGCACTTCCAAGACAAAGTGAGAAGTAGGAATGTGCAACAGAGCAACAGAAACAAGAAGAGAGCCCCTGCTTCAAAGACAAACTCTATGGGGAGACCTAACTCCTAAAAAGCAGTCCTCTGACACACAAACAGTGCACACTCACCACTTCACTCACACAGAAATAAATAAATCATTTTTAAAAGTTGGTATATGTATGCATGTATGTGTGTTGTGTGTGTCTTAATTAGGATGGGAATTCAATATTCATCCTATTATTATTTGGGTTTTATTTAATGCAAATACTAAGAAAACCTGTGCATATAAACAATAAATAAGCAGGAATGAAAGTAACTTTATTTTAACATGTTACTTGAATTTTTGAAAACCTATCTGAATTTGCAATTCTGAGGAAAAAGAGCCATGCCGGAGGGATCACCATACCTGATTTCGAGATATACTCCAGAGCCACAGTAACAAAAAGCAGACACACTGTCAGTGAAACAGAAGAGAGGACCAAGACTTACATTCACAAAGTAATAGCATTTGACTTTTTTTTACAAAGATGATAAAAATGGACTTTGGATTTAAAAAGAAACCTATTTATCACATGATTAAAAACCAGAATATCCCCTTTCTCTTCTGCCCTGCTGGGGGGAAGGGGCCTTGCTCATGGCAGATCCCAGTTTGGCAGGATCCAACACATCCAGAGACTTCCAGGTCCCCGGTGCCAGTCCTGCCTCCATCCATGGGGAAGAGGAGAGACATCAGATGCAAAAATACTCAACAAAATACTGGCAAATTGAATCCAAAAACACATCAGAGAAATCATCCACCATGATCAAGTAGGCTTCATCCCAGGGATAAAAGGATGGTTCAACATATGAAAATCCATCAATGTAATCCACCACATAAGCAGACTGAGAAAGAAAAAACACATGATCATCTCACTAGATGCTGAAAAAGCCTTTGACAAAATCCAACACCCTTCATGATAAAGGTCTTGGAGAGATCAGGGATAACAGGAACATATCTAAACATAATAAAAGCAATATACAGCAAACCAACAGCCAACATCAAACTAAATGGAGAGAAACTCAACGTGTTTCCCCTAAAATCAGGAACAAGCAAGGCTGTCCACTTTCTCCATATCTCTTCAATATTGTCCTTGAAATTCTAGCTAGAGCAATAAGACAACAAAAGGAGATCAAGGGAATACAAATTGGAAAGGAAGAAATCAAGCTTTCACTATTCGCAGATGATATGATAGTCTACATAAATGACCTGAAAAACTACCAGGGAACCCCTATAGCTGATAAACACCTTCAGCAAAGTGGCAGGATACAAGATTAACTCAAAAAAAATCTGTAGCTCTACTATATACCAATGACACATTGGTGGAGAAAGAAATCAGAGAAACATCACACTTTACAGTTGCCACAAACAACATAAAATACCTTGGGGTAATGTTAACCAAAAAAAAAATGAAAGACCTGTATCATAAGAATTTTGAGTCTTTAAAGAAAGAAATTAAAGAAGATACCAGAAAATGGGAGGATCTCCCATGTTCTTGGATAGGTAGGATCAACATAGTAAAAATGGCAATCTGCCAAAAGCAATCTACAGATTCAATGCAATCCCCATCAAAATCCCAACACAATTTTTCACAGACCTTGAAAGAACAATTCTCAACTTTATATGGAAAAACAAAAAACCCAGGATAGCCAAAACAACTCTGTACAATAAAGGAATTTCCAGAGGAATTACCATCCCTGACTTCAACTCTATTATGGAGCCATAGTCCTGAAAACAGCTTGGTATTAGCACAAAAATAGACAGGTAGACCATTGGAATCGAGTTGAAAACACTGATGTTAATCCACACACCTAAGAACACCTGATTTTTGACAAAGAAGCTAAAGCTATACAATGGAATAAAGAAAGCATCTTCAACAAATGGTGCTGGCATAACTGGATGCTGGCACACAGAAGGCTGCGGGTAGATCCATGTCTATCACCATGCACAAAACTTAAGTCCAAATGGATCAAAGACCTCCACATAAATCCAGTCACACTGAACTTATTAGAAAGGAAATTAGGAAATACCCTTGAACAAATTGGTACAGGAGACCTCTTCCTGAACATTACACCAGAAACACAGACACTGAGGTCAACAATTAATAAATGGGACCTCCTGAAACTGAGAAACTTCTGTAAGGCAAAGGACACAGTCAACAAGACAAAACGGCAGCCCACAGATTGGGAAAAGATATTCACCAACTCCACATCCAACAGAGGGCTGATCTCCAAAATTTACAAAGAACTCAAGAAGCTAGTCTCCAAAACACCAAATAGTCCAATTAAAAAGTGGGGTACAGAACTAAATAGACAATTCTCAATAGAGGAATCTAAAATGGCTGAAAGACACATAAGAAAGTGTTCAACATCCTTAGCCATCAGGGAAATGCAAATCCAAACAACTCTGAGATACCACCTTGCTCCTTTCAGAATGGCTAAAATCAAAACCACCAATGACAGTTTGTGCTGGAGAGGATGTGGAGAAAGGGGAACACTCCTTCACTGCTGGTGGGAGTGCCAACTTGTACAGTCACTTTGGAAATCAGTATGGCGACTCCTCAGGAGAATGGGAATCAGTCTACCACAAGATCCAGCAATTCCACTCTTAGGCATATACCAAAAAGAAGCACATTCATACAACAAGGACATCTGTTCAACGATGTTCATCGCAGCATTATTTGTAATAGCCAGAACCTGGAAACAACCTAGATGCCCCTCAACTGAAGAATGAATAGAGAAAATGTGGTACATTTACACAATGGAGTACTACTCAGCAGAAAAAAAAAAAAAACAATGGAATCTTGAAATTTGCAGGAAAATGGATGGAACTCGAAGAAACCATTCTGAGCAAGGTAACTCAATCACAAAAAGACAAACATGATATGTACTCACTCATATGTGGATTTTAGACATAGAGTAAGGGATTACCATTCTACAATGCACACTGCCAGAGAAACTAGTAAACAAGGAAGACCCTAAAAGAGACAAACTTTGTCCCCTGGAGAAGGGGAAAGGGTCACCATCCCCTGAGCAAATTGAAAACATGAGAAGAGGGGGGAGGAAGCTACGAGAGTGAGAAGGGAAGAAAAGGAAGGATGCAGAGGTCATGAGGAAGCAGAAAGGTTGAGTCAGGTGTAGATTAGAAGAAAGGACATATGATAGGTAGGATTTTAGTTGGGGGGGTGATAGAGGAAGAAGGGAGGAAGAAGGGAACTGGTATTGTCATGTAATCCAATCTTGTTTGTAATTCAAATATATAAAAAATAAAAAAAATAAAAAACAAGAGATACCTTAATAGCGGGAGACATTATAGGTTTAAAGAGAATTCAGGCACTAGGGAAATTTCTACAAAGATGACACCAACTAACAATTTAAGCAACAGAGGAGAGGCTATCTTAAATGCCCTCCCCTGATAATGAGATTGATGACTAACTTATATGCCATCCTATATAGCCTTCATCCAGCAGCTGGTGGAAGTAGAAGCAGACTTCACAGCTAAATACTGAACTGAATTGGAATCCAGTTGCAGAGAAGGAGGAGTAATGAGAAAAGGGGTCCAGACCAGGCTGGTGAAACCCACAGCTGACCTGAACAAGGGAGAGCTCTTGGTCCCCAGACTAATAGCTGGGAAACCAGCATGGGACTAATCCAGACCCCATGAACGTGGGTGTCAATGAGGAGACCTCAGAAATCTAGGGGGCCCCTTGTAGTAGATCAGTACTTATCCCTAGCATAGGAATGGATTTTGGGAGCCCATCCCACATAGAGGGATACTCCCTGAGCCTAGACGCATGGGATGGGTCTAGGCCCTATCCCAAATGTTATGACAGACTCATAAGACCCCTATGGAAGGCCTCACCCTCCCTGGGGAGCAGAAAGGGTATGGGATAGGTAGGGTGTTAGTTGGCGCAGGGGGGGGGGGGGAGGATGGCAGGGGAGGAGATAAGGGAGAGGGAACATGCAAAACAATCTTGTTTCTAATTCAAATTAAAAATTAAAAAATAAAAATAAAAACAGAATATCCCATTATAGAAGAATGAAGCTGGACCATTATCAAAAACAAAATCAAATGGCCCAAAGACCTTTATGTACGGTCTAAAACTCTGGAAGTGTTATGAGAAAACACTTGATAATGTAGGCGAAGACATGGACTTTCTGAAAAAAAGACGCTAACAGCTTGGAAAATAATCTAAATAACTGACATATGGGGTTGTATGGAATTAAAAGGCTTCTAAAATTCAAAATTAGGTAATTAAGTGAGGAGGCAATGGAATGAGAGAAAATCTTCTGGGTATACATCTGACTGGATATTCAGAATATATATATATAGAACTCAAAAAACTAAATGTTAAAACCCAAACAACCCACACAAAACAGGTTTCAAAAGCTGAAGTACAAACAGTCAATAAGCAAATGAAAAATAAAATGTTCCAAGATCCTTAGCTATCAGGAAAATGTTAATTAAAACTAAACTGAGTAGGCTGGAGAGATGGCTTAGCAGTTAACAGCACTGCTGCTCTCACAGAACCTGCCATCCAGTTCCCAGCATCCAATCGGACAGCCCACAACTGTCTATAAATCCAGGGAATCTGATACCCTCTTCTGGCCTCCAACAGCACTTACACACCCAAAAATTAAAAAAAAAAAAAATACTGAGCCCATCTACACTGAGATGGGCTGAAGAAATGTGTTATGGGTAACAGCACATGATCTGTAAACAGGAGGACCTGAGTTTTAATCCCTAGCACCCACATAAAAAATGGGAGTATGACTGCATGTGTCTATTATAATCCCAGCATCAGGGAGAAGAGACAGGCAGATCCTAAGAGCTCAGTGTCCAGTCAGCCTAGCTGAAACTACAAGTCTCAAAGCAATGAGGCAGGGAGTTACTGAGGGAGACACCACCCGAAATCCTGCTCTGGCCTTCAGAAGTGTATGTGTGGGCATGTGCACTGTACCCACACACTCACATACATGCAACACACATGCAATACTACATTGAGATACCATTTCATGCCCCATGGATGTGAGGGCGATCTGGCTATGACATCTGTCACCCCATTGATTGCCAACAGATCTGGTTGGCTAGGTGGGTGTCTCCTTCCTCCCTCACTATCCCATGTGAGTCTCTCAGGAAGCTGTGAGCTCCTCAAACAGAGGAGGACCAGTCTTGGAGCAAGAATACATAAGTAGCTGCGTTCCCCTGATAGAACCTCCAAACAAGCTCCATCTCACTCCTGTCAGAACAGCTGTCCCAAAGAAGATGAATAATAAGGGAGAGAAATGCTGGTAAGGATGGAAGGAGGAATCATTATACAATGCTGATTATGGAAATATGAATTAGTATTGCCACCATGTAAGTCAGTATGAAGGTTCCTCAAAAAGACAAAAATGAAAATACCATATGACCTTTTATTTATTTATTTTTGGTTATATACTCAAAGGATTCTAACAGCATACCATAGAAATGCCAGAATATCCATGTTGATTGTATATGTTTATCCATGTACTGTTCAAAGTAAATAAGTTATGGAATCATCCTGGGTGTCTGTCAAACCAACAAGTGAACAAAGAAAATGTCACATACAGTTTTATTGAGCCATAAAAAAGAATGAGATTTATTAGAAAATAGATCCACCTGGAGATCGTCATCTTAAGTGAAATAAACCAGACTCAGAAAGACAAATATTGTAGATTTTATTTCATTTTTGGATCTTAAATATATTTTAAGATATACATATATGTGTGTGTATACATACGTATATGCATATATATGTATATGTGTTATATATGTGTGTGTGTGTGTGTGTGAATGAAAATTCCTGAAAAGAAGAAAGAAGCTGTGTCTGACTATGAACAAAGAACTCCTGGAAGGAATCTGTATCTGCAGAGACAGATAGACCAATCAGAATCTCAGTACTGTGGAGAGACTGGAATTTTATAGGTTCAGAGGTTAATTATCTTGGGCCTTCTGGAATAGCCATTCCCTGTCCTACTCTGTATCTGAACTAACACCACATAATAATAAATAAAAACCTCTTACAAGTTATTAGCTTAGCAGAACACTAACTTCCCCAGTCTAAGAGCTAATGTCACCAGACAGCATTTTGGGCCTACAGAATAGAGCTTCCATTTTGTTGTACTCACCTCTCTGATATACCCACCGATGTATTTTATACTTGCCTCATTTATGATTTTCTTTGTTCTGTAAAACTATAAAAACTTCATGAGACAACTTCCTGACTAGAACACCAGTAGCAAGACACTAAGATTGACAATTAATAAATGGGACTTTATGAAGCTGAAAAGCTTCTGTAAGGCCAAGTACATAGTCAACAAGACAAAATGGCAGCCTACAGATTAAGAAAAGATTTTCACCAACCCCACATCTTGACACATCTGATCTCCAAAATATATAAAGAACTCAAGAAACTAGACACCAAAATACCAAATAATCCCATTTAAAAATGGGGTACAGACCTAAACAGAGAATTCTCAACAGAAGAGTCTCAAATGGCCCAGATACACTTAAAGAATTGTTCAACATCCTTAGTCATCAGAGAAATGCAAATCAAAACAACTCTGAGATGCCATCTAACACCTGTCAGAATGGCTAAGATCAAAAACTCTGATGACAACTCATGCTGGAGAGAATGTGGAGTAAGGAGAACACTCCTCCATTGCTGGTGGGAGTGCAAACTTGTACAGTTGCTTTGGAAATCAATCTACCTCAAGACCCTACAATACCACTCTTGGGCAAATCCCCAAAGGATGTTCAGTCATACTATTAGGACACTTGCTCAACTATGTTCATAGAACTTTATTTGTAATAGCCAGAACCTGGAAGCAACCTAGATGTCCATCAACCGAAGAATGGATAAAGAAAATGTGGTACATTTATACAATGGAGTATTACTCAGCTGTTAAAAACAAAGATAAATTTGAAGGCAAATGGAAGGAATTAGAAAAATATCACCCTGAGTGAGATAATCCAGACCCAGAAAGACAAACATGCTATGTACCCATGGATATTAGCTGTAAAATAAAAGATAACCAGGCTACAATCCACAGACACAGAGAGGCTAAGTAACAAGGTTCCAAGAGGGGATGAATGGATCTCCCTGGGAAGGGGAAATAAAAGAGATCTCTTGGGTGAACTGGGGGTGAGTGGGGATGGGAACTTGAGGGATCGGGTTGGGGTGGATGAAGGGGAGAATGCTGAGAGAGATGACTGGAAAGGGGCCTTTTCCGGGTCAAGTAGAAGTCTGATGCAAGGAAAACTCAAGTCTTCAAGGATGGCCCTAGTAAGATTCCTGGAAGAGTGGATGTGTAGCCTAAACTGGCAATCTCCTGTAATCAGATTGGTGACTACCCTATTTGTCTTCAGAGAGCCTTTGTCCAATGACTGATGGAGGCAGATTCTGAGACCCACGGCCAAACATTGGGCCAAACTCGTGGAGTCTTGCTGAGGAGAGGGAGGAGGGATTGTAGGAGCCAAGGGGATCAGAGACATAACAGGAAAACCCACAAAAACAGCTATCCTGGTTCATGAGAACTCATGGAGTCTGAACCAACAACCAGAGAACCTGTATGGGACCAGCCTAGGCCCTCTGCATATATGTGATAGTCGTGTAGTTTGGTCTATTTGTGGGACTCCTAACAATGGAAGCAGGGGCTGTCCATGGTGCTTTGGCTGGCTCTTGAGAACCTATTCCTCATAATGGATTGCCTTGTCCAGCTTGAATACAGGGAGAGGTTCTTGGTCTTATGGCAGCTTGATATGCCATGCTTTGTTGATACCCATGGGAAGATGTGTTTGTGAAACCTAACGTATACAATGGATATACACCAATAAAAACAAAAGAAATCCTTCTGAATTATTTGACAAAAGTCACATAGCCTCAGGCTCCACACAGTGTTAAGAAGAGAACGAAGCCAACTTCTGAAAGTTATCCTCTGACTTCCACATAAGCATGTGTACACACACACACACACACACACACACACACACACACACACACACCATTTAATGGCTTATTAAACAAACTGTTCAGGGCTTCCATCAGTTGTGTTAGAAGAAAAGGAGGCCAGCAGGGCTCTAGGAAGTTTGTGATTGCTTTGCTGGCCTCTGGATGCTGAGATAGTCCCTCTGTTAAGTCCCAGGAGTTAGCTCTGGGTGCTTTAGGTGATGGAACTTCCTGTGGACCCAAGACATGCAGGAAACTCCTTCTGTAAGTGAAAAGCCAGCAGACCACAGGGGATGAAGACCATCTGAGCTTCACCTTCACAGATGGCTGCCTGTCCATCCTCAGGATGTGTTTGCTGACTTGAATTACAGCCAAGAGTGATCACAGTGGATGTCAGGGCTGTGACTTCAGTTGTGCCAACTAATGGAAAAGACTCTGGGGTGGAAGCTTAGTCCACCTTCCCTCTGATCTCATTTCCCCTCTGTCATAATGTGGGGGTGGATCAATGTCTGCTCATCAGCTCTAGCACTCTGTGGTTTAGTTCCATGCCAATGGTAGAAAAATAGCCAAGCAGAACTACCGGGCAACTGCAAATGGGTGACACGATTTGCATATAATTACCCATTACACAAAGAGCTGGGGAAAGAGCCTGCCAAGAAGAGAAACCTGGATTGCAAAGGACCAAGGCTGGATGTGGGTTGGGCACACCAGTGGAGCACACACAGCAAGACCAATGGGTCCTGATAGAACTCAGGCCTCAGCCACAAGGATAGACCCTGAAACCTGAGTGAGGCAATGCCTCCTTCAGTTCTAGGGACAGAGAATTAAGGAGTCTTTGCTGTAATTTGATAGCTTTCGATTTATGGTGTCTGTTTCCTCCACACTCCGTTGAACTAAATCATGTGATGTAAAACTTCCCACCATCTCCAAAAGGTTATAAAAAGTCAGACCTCCCCTTTGTTCAGGGGATTTGGCCAGAGGGACTCTTCAGGGTGATTCTGGGAGACAGTTCTAATAGTGGCTCTTTATAGAGGCTCTCTGGCCTCCTCCTGCTATCCCTCTGATCTCTCTCTCTCTCTCTCTCTCTCTCTCTGTGTGTGTGTGTGTGTGTGTGTGTGTGTGTGTGTGTGTGAGAGAGAGAGAGAGAGAGAGAGAGAGAGAGAGAGAGAGAGAGAGAGAGAAGCTCCTTTCCAGGCTATAATGGGAAGCCTCTCCTTCCCTTTAAGTCCCATCATCCCCTTATGGTCAGATCTATAAATACCCTATTGTCTCTCTAATGCTATCCTTCTACCACAAGGCACCATTGTGGCCTTGAAGACCCTTTTTCCTAATAGACCCCTGTAGCTGGAAGTTTATATGCATTCCGTGCGGTCCCACAGCCACAAATGAAATAGTCACTCTGAGGCTTAATATTAATTCAGACATATTACTAACTAGCTCTCACAATTAAATTAACCCATTTTTAATATTTTATATTTTAGCACAAAGCTCATGGCTTGTTACCTCTCATCTTGCTTCCCTGGTGACTATATGGCACCTCTCTGACTCCGCCTTCTTTCTCTCCAAATCATGTACTTCTACATGTCAGTTATCACTTGCATATAAAAATCCAAATCTCTTTGATAATCAGAGCCAACTAGAACTGACATGTAGAAGTATATGACACCATGGATCACATTAGACCACACGAGGGAAAGAGCTAGGAAAGCCTACATGGTCAGAAACAGCAATGTGCACACCAGCATGGGGCGTTTGGAAGGATAAATGGAACCATCAAAAGAGACTGAACAAGGGTAGGTAGTGAGGTGAGAGAAACTCGGGAACAGAAGAGATGCCTAGAAATGAATGGCAGAAGGACATGTGTCCACCAGGTAGAGCAAAGCCCTGCCCACAGGATTCCAGCAAAAGGAGTTAATGACGGCCCTAAAACCAAAGCAAGGAAGAATTTGATGACCAAAGAACCTAATTGGCGGGCGGTGGTGGCACAGGCCTTTAATCCCAGCACTCAGGAGGCAGAGGCAGGCAGATCTCTGTGAGTTTGAGACCAGTCTGGTCTACAGGAGCTAGAACCTGATTGGAATGGGCTACAAAAGAGACTGAATGATCTCTGAGTTCAAGGCCAGCCTCGTCTACGTAGCAAGTTCCAGGACAGCCAGGGGTACACAGAGAGACCTTGGTCCTGCCAACCCCCACCAAAAATAAATTATTAGGGAAAATGGATTACGGGTAGAATTCATATTATATGTATAAAACTTACCCCCTTTAAAAAAAGAAAGGAGTGAAAAGCACAGGTGTGGAGCCAGTGAACGAAGCCTCTGAAGTCAGGCTGTGGCGGTGAAACTTAATCAGGAAAATTGGAGTTTGGGGTTACCCTGGGCTACACAGCAGGACCCTCTTTCAAAAAGGAGTCCTTTGTGTATTTTTTTTTTGTAATATGAAAACACATTCAGAAAGAGATGGAAAGTCAGGAAAGAGCAGTCGGTATCTGAATGTTGCTGAATCCATTAAAATTTTTTGTATTTAAAATGGAGCTGCTGGGGCCCATTAGTAAGTGAGAATGAATCATATTATCAGGAAGGAGAAATCTGGAGTGAGGGAAAGAAAGGAAGCCAACTTCAGAAGAACCCTGTAGGGAAGCACAGACCCTGGGCACAGAGGCAAATGGGATGGTGGTCACTGGAGTAGAAGTGCCTGGTAGCTCCTGCTTGTCCTCTCTGAATAAGATAGCTCACAGTATGCCAACAGGAGAGAGACACGTGGTCATTATGCCCTTTTCTTCAGTGCCACCTCCCCAGTACCCATGCCGAAACCTATGTTAAAACTTTTCTCAATGCACTCCAACCTTGTTTCACATTGACTTACCCTGGCATCTTTACAGTAGAGTCAAGAACCCCAACTCCAAGCCAGGTGTGGTTATATGCCTTTGTCATGTCAGCACCCAGAGAGCTAAGGCAGGAGGATTACTTCGAGTTCAAGCTACATAGAGAGACCCAAAGAGACAAAAATGGTGGAGGGAGGAGCGGGGAAGACTTGAGTATGCTAGAAAAGAGTGTTGAATATTCAGGAGGGTTAAGACAGCAAGCAACAATATAGCTGAGCATCGATTTTGAGAACAAAGGGTTTTTTCTCTTTGCTATTCAAAATAAAATGGCTTTATAAATTCAAGATTTCCTAGCACTCAGGGAGGCAGAGGCAGGCAGATCTCTGTGAGTTTGAAGCCAGCCTGGTCTACAGAGTGAATTCTAGGACAGCCAGGACTACACAAAGAAATCCTATCTTGAAAAACCAAATTCCAAAAACAAAAAAAAAAATAAATAAATTCAAGATTTATAAGTCAAACCTAAACCACTAAGGAAATGTAGGTGTTATAAACTGCAATTATAATAAATTCAATGATTCACTGTATTGACTTTCAAGTAACTTCAGATGACTTGAACTTCAAAAGGAAATTTGGAAAATCAGCCAGACACTAAAGGAAGCCAGTGCTCCTTTGCAGCTCTTGAAGTCAGAAGGCCAGAGTGGTCAGTGTCATCCCAAAGTTCTGCCACCCTTTCCTCCCAGCACACAGGCTGTCTTGGGTGCCTTATGATCCTAATTGTGATGCTTGGTTTCAGAGCTGTGACCCACTCTAGAAAATTCTACCCACTCACCAGGGATCTCTCTCTCTCTCTCTCTCTCTCTCTCTCTCTCTCTCTCTCTCTCTCTCTCTCTTTCTCTCTCTCTCTTTCTCTCTCTCCACACACACACACAGAGTGTAATGTGATCCAAATTTAAGAAAAAGAGTAAAACGATTTAAGCAGCCTGCTTCTGGAGCACCCAATGTTCCAGGTCAGAGGCCCATAGATTCCCTTTTTCTGTAAAGGACAAAACAGTAGTCCTTCGGGCTGGAGAACTGTGAGGACTTTGTCACAATCTGTTAACAGTACCCTTGTGGCACTAAGGCAGCCTCGGACAGCACACAACAAATGTGCATGCTTACAGAAGGCCAGATGGACCCATGATCCTATGCTGATGCCTCTAGAGGCCAGTGTCTATCTCCACAGTCTGATGTCACCTTGCAAAAAAAAAAAAAAAAACACACATTGATGAGTGGCATGGCACTTTTGCCCAATATAACCCTTTTCCAGTCCAGTAAAAGAGTAAAGCCAACTGTCATGTGATTATTCCATTTCTGTGCTTGGTTGATTGGTTGATGTGGGGTTTAGGTTTTTTGTTTTGTTTTGTTTTGTTTTTGTTTTTGTTTTTAAGACAGGGTCTCAGGTATCCTGGGCTGGCTTTGAATTCCTGATCCTCTGGTCTCTAGCTCCCAAGTGCTGGGATTGCAGGCATGTGCCACCACACCCTACTGTCCTGATTTGTATCTACCCTTACAATTTTCTTCCAGTACTTTTTACTCTACTGGTGCCATGAATACCTGTGCCAGTATCTGTCTGTGAAAACATAGATTCTGGTCTCGATCCTTTAATCAGTTGTGCCATATGCTGGTTCTGCCAATAATTAGTTGAATATATCTTTGACACAGTCTACTATATATTAGTAAGAAAGTTATAGTTCTTCAGTGATAAATGTTACACTTTGACAATTTCTGTATCATTTTTTTCTTCTTTCCTTTTGGAACTAAAATCACTTGGATTGCCCTGGACCACACTATACCACCCATTCCCCGGTCTGTAGCCCTTCTTCCAGCCCCACCTCCTCCCAAATGCCAGGGCTGCTAGAGCTAAAACTGGATGCAGATGGCAGGGCTCCAGGGAAGAAAAGGAAGTAAAGGAAGCAAGACCTGTTGGGTCAGTGCCCAATCTTACCTGTCCTGACTATGACTTTGCCCAAGGAGGTCTGGAAAGGCAGGCAGGGAACCACACCCCACCACCACCTCCACCACCACCTGCTCCTCTGCAAACTGAGTCATGCTGAACTCAGTAAATCCAGAACGGAAGGATTTAATCTCTCAGTAGACACCTGAAATATTCAAATGCTTCTGCTTTGGCCCAAATTCCACTTATAAGAAACCCTTTTTAATTCTATTAGCTGATAACCAGAGATGTGCAACAAACAATTTTTATGTATTTTATCAGTGTTTCTTGGATTATTATTCAAAATAGTAAAAGAAAAAAGTGAAATAAACCAGGAACCAATTAATTAATATTATGCTGATTATGCAACTGTTAAGAATTTCTTAGAAAGAGAATAGAATACCTTATGTCAAATGGAAGTATTCTTTTTGGAATGTTTGACAAAAGAGCACAGTTTAAACACATAATTTTATTTCAATACTGATGACCATCTATATCATATATATGTATATATAATTTCATATACTTATATGCAAAATATCCATATGTTTGTATGCAAAAGCTACATATACATGTAAATAATTGCATATATGATGTGAATAGGTATATATTCAGGTATATTCTGCTAGCCTTCCCTACATGTATTCAATCAATGTAAATCAAATTTGTATGGAAAAAAATATATCTACAGTAAAAAATTGCAAGCTTTTCTTTCTTATTATTAGCGCCTAATTACAGCATGACAACTCTTCACATAACATTACATTGCAGTAGGCGCTAAGTCACCCAGAACTGACTGAAAGTCTGTGGGAGAATGTGCCCAGACTACATGCAAATAATGTACCATTTCTGGGAGGGCGAGGGAATGGGGAGATGGATATGTAAATATGAGTGCCTCTAAAATAAAAAATAATAATTAATAAAAAAATGTACCGCCAGATGTTGGGGGTGCACTCATTTAATCCCAGAACTCGGGAGGCAGAGGCAGGTGGATCTCTGTGAATCTGAGATGAGCCTGGTCTACAAGAGCCTGGTCTACCAGGACAGCATCCAAAGCCACAGAGAAACCTTGTGTGAGAAAAAAAAAAAAAAAAGTACCATTTCATATAGGGAACTTAGGCATCCTCATTCTAGAGAGAGCAGAAAGAGACTAAACAAATCCGAGGAAAGGTTAGGACCTAAAGATAAGGTAGCTCTTTAGGAGTCCCCAGTAGTACATCTGTGGAAGGCTCCTCCCCACTCCTGCTACACAATGAGGAGCAGCCTTAAGGCTCACGGAGCCCAAAAAAGCCATGTGCAGAAGAAAGAGAGTGAAAACATGTATGATCTTGGCCCCGAGCTCATGATTCAAGAAATTCCTGAGTCAGAGCAGAGACTCTGGAGTAAGGCAGGGGCCCTAGCAGGTCTGGGGAGTAAACCCACATACCAGAGGTATTTATTTGCTCAGGCAGGTGAGGTCCAAATGAAGCATCATGAGAAATGTGAAGACACAGCCCCTTGGCTACAAAAAGAAAGAAACTGATTTGAGGGGAGGTGGGAGTAAAGGGGGGGTTTCAGGAGTTTTCAGAGAAAAAGTAGGAGCGTGAGTTAGGACCTCAAAAGGAGGTTCTCCCACCAGAGATATGGAGACCAATAAGCAAACAGCAGGGGAGAAGGAGCTAAGGCAGAGGCCGAGCCAGCTGTGCCCAAAGTGGGAAAGAAGATATGATAGGTGTTTGGGAAACTTGCGATGTCACAGTTCAGAGACAAAACTGTGTGTGGGTCACCTCGGTCCTCCTATGACAAGACTGTAAACAACAGATGTGTGTTGAATGTCTGCCTTCATCCTACCACTCCCTTCCTTTTGAGAAGAAAATAAAAAACAGGGGCTGGGAAAAGCCCAGGGTTTATTATAATCAAAACAAAGACAAAACAAACTCAGTCCTCCTCAAAAACACTGACATGGGAACTGGGGAGATGGCTTGTCAGTCAGTTAAGCGCGTACTGGGCCAGCAGGAGGACATGATTTTGGATGCCAGGCAACCAAATAAAAGCCCAGTGTTGTCATGCCAGTCTCTTACCCTAAAGAAGGAGTCGGGGAGACAGACAGGTGTATCCCAGAGCTCATTGGTCAGCCAGTCTAGCCAAACAAGATCTGGGTTCAGTGAGAGACTGGGTCTCGAAAGATAAGGAGTAAAGTAATAGTGAAAACACCCACATCAAACTCTGGTCTCCACGTGTACACACATGTGCATGCATACACATTGGATGTATAAACATACACACGCACGCACGCACGCACTGAATTAGCCTCTGTCCCTGACTACTACTTCTATGTCTGGCTTTAGCCACTGCAGACTAGCTCACAGTATCAATGCTTCCGTTCTGACTTTCCAGAAAACATCTAATCTTAGTCATGAGGTTCAGGGGGAAGTTCACTACGTTAGGAATCCCAGCCTTTACACTGACTTGCCCACTGACCCATGGCTGTTCTGGACATCTTTTACTTTTCCCACCTATAAAACTGACAGTATCACAGAGCTTCCAAGCACATTTTTTGAAAAAGCTGCGGGTACCCTGGTTGGCACCTAACTTGCCACTGCGCAGAAGCATGGGCTCTGCGCATCCCGCTTATCTGGTCCCCCGGCCATTCCCAGGAGGAAACAATGCTGACCCCAATTCCTCTCCTCACAGAGAGCTTTTGTCTCATTGGTTATTGAAATGATAAGAAGTGTCCCAGATCACAGCCCTACTATGGCCTAGAAGCAACAAAAGTACTGTACTGTACCTTTTACATAAGTCACATGTTAGCCTCAGAAAAAATTTACAGGGATGAGTTTGATCTTTAGTCCAGAACCCGGGTTTAGTGCCTAGGGAAAAAGCTTAATAAATGCCCCACGAATGTGTGGTGTTATTTCTGGATGAGGAAATCGAGACCCAGAGAGAACTGACAATATAACCTCTCCCTCCTGGCTAGCTATCTCCCTTTTACCTCAGGAATGTGGTAATCCTCTGTGACTGAACTTTGCCCTCCTTTTCTTGGGAGACTGCTTCCTTTGACCCCACACTGACTCACCAGTGTACATCTCTTGGGTAAGATAACTATGTTTTAAAACAGTGTGAGCAAATAATATACTAGTTACCCCATCCCCCGAAACGTCTCCTAACAGGAACAGTGCAGTGTGGGTATGTGACAGTCTTTGGAATGTCTGAACACTCAGCAGTCATCTCTACTTGTCGTGACAATGGCATGAAGTAGACCCACTCACTCCCTTTTCCCACACACAGAGAGCTCCAAGGACATCTCAAGAGAGACAGGCTTCTGGGTATACAATGGTGGGTGGAGGCCTGTATCTGAACTCTTTTGCCACCGTTATGTTTCCCCATCCACTGAAATAATAGATACTGAGTTGGTAAATATGCATGGAAATTCTGGTCTCCACTATTGCTACTACAAAACTGCTACTGAGTAATCACTCTGAATTCATGTTGGGCCCACAAAATTTGGCCTCTACTTCCTTGGGAATTCCCCAGCATACAGAGCTTTCAATGCCTCGATACTTTGCTATTTTTAAGTCTGGAAATGGAATGTTTGTAGAACTTCCTCTGCAAGAGGAAATGGTGACCTCTAAACATTCATCGAAAGAGACAGAAATAGACACTATTGTAAAGTTCCTTCCATTGATGCCATCCAACAGAGCGAAGAGCCTCCTGCCTTTGTTGTGACATCAGCAGAGCCTCCAAGAGGAAGCTGGGCAGTGGTTCTGGAGACACGCTGGGACACAGTACCATCCAAGTTTACCCTTCTACCTACTCTCCATTTTTCAGGGATCTTTGTCTTCCATTTTCCAAAGATCAGGGATGAAAAAACTCAGAGATAAGAAGTTGGAAGTCTCTACCTGAGTCTGGTTCTCAAACGCCCTGGGAATGTCTCTCCATGCCCTGGGAATAGCTCTCCATGCCCTAGGAATATCTCTCCATGCCCTAGGAATATCTCTCCATGCCCTGGTTTATTGGCCACTGGACCTCCACTCAGCCTTTTTCCATAAGGAAAAAGAACTTTGTGCCCAGCCACTAAAAAAGTTCTCTCTGAACTTGAGGCTTCTCTTTAGCTGAGCTCCTCCAGACTCTGGAATCTCCATACTTGGCAGTTCATCTCTGCCTCCCTTGCATTTCCCCTCCTCTCCTCCCTGCCAGGAAGACCTATCCCTAACTGACAACAGAGTTATCACGGCTGGCCTTCAGACAATTCTAAATCGAGCTGCCCAGTTTTCTGTTCTCTCTACAAATCATCACCTTCATCCTTGAGCTGGCCCAGTCCCCTCTTTCCAAGGCAGGAAGGGAGGGAGGGGAGAAGATAGAGAAAGGGAGCGCCACAGTCATAACCAAGTGATGTATAAAACACGAATTGCTCTTTTTCCTCCCACAATTGTACTTTCAGATGCCAGGGCATCTTAATCTCTTGCAGGACTTTCTGATAAGCACTCTTCCTATCAGAATAAAGGCATAAATGTGCACTCCTGCAGCTAATGCTGTTCCCTTTCCCCACCCCCAATCAAAAGAACATTAAAGGCTTGTGATGTGTTTCACTTAGCTTTCTTTTTAAAAACAAACCCACAAGGATGCTGAGAACAGGAAAGAAGATCACAGGAAGAGGGAGCAGAGAGTGGGAACAAGAATTAGACCCACCAGGCAGTTCTTCACTTCACTGAGTTCACACTTACAATAGCAACTCAGGAACTCCCAGCCTCACACCAGAGTTTTGTAAAAACAAAACAAAAACAAACAAACCAAAAAGGCCTTGTTTTTGAAGGGTGGTGACATGATGTTTATTGTCAAGCATGATGCCCTGAGTTTGATTCCCCAGGACTCACACAGTAAAAGACTATAACTGATTTACATGGTATTTTGTGTTTGGTTGGTTGGTTGGTTGGCTGGTTGGGGGTTTTTGTTTGTTTGTTTGTTTTTGGTTTTTCGAGACAGAGTTTCTCTGTGTAGCTTTGGAGCCTGCCCTGGAACTTGCTCTTGTACATCAGGCTGGTCTCGAACTCACAGAGATCCGCCTGCCTCTGCCTCCCGGGTGCTGGGATTAAAGGCGTGCGCCACCAACGACCGGCTACATGGTAGTTGTTTTTAAGCCCAAAACTAGTTTAGGGACCAGTAAAACGGTACTTACTGCCAACCATGATGCCCTGAGTTTGATCCCCAGAACCCAAATGGTAGAAGAAATCAACTCTAAATTTTCTTCTAACTTTCACATGTATGACTGACACACACACAACAATGAAGAAATAAAGTAATAAAAAAATAGAATAACAAATATACATGAATTGGTTTTGAAAATGGAAAGCAGATGTGCAAGTGGAGGCTGAACCTAAGTGGGCAGGAGAAAGATAGAGAGCCAGTCAGAATCTTGCACCTTTAGGAATGAAATGATGCATAAGGAGGACTGTTTGCTCGGTGATTAAGAACAATAGGCTCTGGCCCCCACAAAAGAGTGAATCACGTAGGATTCCATTCATATAAAACTATAGAAAACATGAAGTAATCTTTAAGGATCAAAAAAACAAAGATCTGGGTTTTCTTTAAGGGAAGGAGGGAAGGGAAAGAATTACAGAGGACTCTGGAGAGACCTGAGAGGAGACATGTATGTCCTCAATGGTGGTGATGGTTTGATAGGTATATGTCAAACACACACAAATTAAGTAATTTAGATAGGAACGATTTAGTATCTGTCAGTTTTACCTTGACAAAGCCGTCTTTTAAGAGTGTTAGTGCAGAGTCTCAGGGCTAGTCAAGGTGCGAAGAACAAAGGACCATCGAGTGCTTAGCCTTAAATGGGTCAATCATATCACTCACTCGGAGGATCATAACACATCAAGGAAGAGGGGATGGAAAGAATGTTAGAGCCAGAGGATAGGGAGGGGAGCAGAGCCCTGAAATACTGTCTTTGGGCAGGAAAAGACGTAGTTCTCACAAATCCATAGCAGTTATGGTCGCCTGTATAGGATCTGTACAAAACTGAGCCTACAAGCATGCAGGCACAGATTTGGGAGGGGCTCATGAGGCCCAGCTCAGTCCAGGGGAGCTATTGACTATCCAGAACTGTGAGGAAGAGGAAGTTATTGTCTTCAGTGATGTAGGCACTGGTGAGTTACTCATGCCTTCTGCAATAGCTCCACACCCATGCCTACACAGCAGCCCTGGCTAAACCCAGTGGGTCCCAAAGCAAACCAAAAGACATGAAAGTGTAATGGGAATGGGGAGGAGGGGTTTATTGGAGTGGGAGAGAACTGAGAGAGGATGATGGCAGAATGAGTGTGACCAGGATGTATTAGATACATATATGAAATTGCCAAAGAATAAGTTAATACAAGAAAGCTCTAGGTTAAAAAGCTGAGGGGCTGCAGAAACAGCTTGAGTGGGTAAGAGTGCTTGCTGTGAAAGCAAGAGGACCCAGAGTTCAAATCCCCAGAACCCATGTAAAAAGCTAGGCATGGAAAAGTGTGCCCCATCATTGGGAATCAGAAACAAATGGATCCTAGGAACTCTCTGGCCAGCCAACCTAGCTGAAACAGGAAGCTCCAGTTCAGTGAGAGGCCTGTCCAAAAAACAAATAAGGTAGAGCATAATGGAGGAAGATACCTACCTGATGCCTCCCCTGCCTTTATAAACATATGTATGGGCATGCACCACACACACACACACACACACACACACACACACACTAGTACACTAGTTGGTTCTGTGATAATAATTTAACTATGGTGGAAAAATAAAAATGAAATGATCAGGGAAAATGAACAATTAGATTCCCAGAACAGCTCTTCTCAAACTACCAGGAATCATATTCTGCAAAAACTGGAAAATGAAGTGTGTGGGGACTAGAGGCTGCCTGGAGTATTTTAAGATAAGAAGCGAGTCCTGAAGACAGGATGTTTAATGAAGGCAGAAAGCTTTCTGTGGAGAATCCCAGCCTTCTCCCCACACCTAATGCAGGCTGGTCGCTAGCCCCCATAAGCACATATATTTGAACTTGCTGTCCCCAGTTAGTGGAACTGCTTGGAAAAGATTAGGAGGTGTGGTCTTGTTAGAGGAGGTGTGTTGATAGTGCCAGGCTTTGATGTTTCAAAAGACTCATGCCATTTCCAATGTCCCTTCTCTCTGTCTCACGCTTACAGGTTAAGACATGAGCTCTCAGCTACTGCTCCAGCTGCATAACTGCCTGCCCGCTGCCATGATGGACATGGACTCACCCTCTGGAACTGTAAGCCCCGAAAACAGTCTTTCTTCTACAAGTTACCTTGGTCATAGTGTCTTATCACAGCAAAAGTAAAATAACTAAGACAGAAAGTCTTTTCCCTCCAGGCAAGAGATTAAAAGAGACCTTCCTGGGAACCAAGCCAAAACTACTATTAAGGGCTGTTTCACCCAACAGCCCCAATAAGACATAAATCAATGATCTCTGTAGCTAACTAACCTCACCATGTACTCAGATGTTCCAATCCACTCTAGTGACACCCATTCTAAAAATGTAAGATTATCAAACACCCGCAGATTTCTCATAAGGACATCAAATAAACCAACTCAGAAGGGCAGATAAAAAAAAAAGACCATGCAAAGAGAATAAGGACTTGAAAAACAAATAAAAACCAGTATGAATCAGGCACAGCCACCGTGACATGTTCCTGTAGTCCTAGATGCTCAAGAGGCTGGAGCTGGAAGGGTGCTTGAATTTCAGGAATCAAGACTAGCCTGCACAACCTATCTCCATTTTTTAAGTTTAAAAATATTATGGATATATACTAAATAGGTAAGTATCTCAGTATATTACAAAATACATTACGCTAGTAAGAATTAGTAGAACTGTGAAACAATAATAAAATCTATGATGTTCAACAGGTGGAATATTCAAGAAATAAAACATATTAAAATGTCAGAGAAATGAAAACTCAATAAATGTGCTGAGAGATAATGGTTAAATAAACCTCCCAGGAAGTAGAGAAAAAGATAAAGGCTTAAAATATAGAATAGAATAGAGTGTTAAAGGTAGGGCTGGAGTGGGTGTCTCAGTTGGTAAAGTAGTTGCCTTGCAAGCACAAGGCCCTGAGTTCAACCGCAGAGCTCCCATAGAAAAGCCAGGCATGGTGGCCGTGTTTGTAATCCCATCATCTGGAGGAGACAGAGGATTCCTGGGACTTACTAGCCAGCTACTCCAGCCTAATCCATGATGAAGTCAATAAATGACCTTGTCTCAAAGGAGGTGGATAGCATTCCTGAGAATGACACCCAAAATTGTCCTTTACACTACACTCATGCATAAGCACACACACACACACACATATGCATACATGTAAGCATGCATACACACACACAGGCATGCATAATTTTTAAAGTAATTTTAAGGGAAAAAACCAATAAGAAGAAATAATAGGTAGTTTTAAAACTTAAAGTATACAGGTTTTCAGATTCAATGATCTATTAAATGCTTCACAGAATGAATGAAAATGTACCTACATCATAAAATTTCAGAATACTGAGACTAAGATGATATACTTACGACATTCCAGAAAGAAAACAACAGTCACATGAAAAGAACTAGACATTTGCATTAAGTCAGACCTCTTCACAGCAATATTGGAAGCTAGAATGAAATGGAGCCATGCTTTCAAAGCCAGGAAGCAAAAGCAACTCCAGCCTAGAATTATATACCCAGATGTACTATCAAGTAAGTGTCAAGAGTAGAATAGAGATACTGCCACACAGGCAAATTCCTAAAGAAATTGCTACACTTAGACACCTTTCCCCAAGTGAGAAACAAGGTCCAAGTCAGGAGAGAAGCCAAGGGAGAGAAGAGGATAAATCATGAGGCAACAAATAACCACAGTCCAAACAGAAGCAGATGACAACCAAGCTTAAGGGAAGACAAATAATTACAATACAATTAATGGTAGATTTAGATGAATCTTCAGTGAAGATAATCAGACTTAAATGTGAGGATCTTTTATTTCCAAGTGTTTGGTTAGAGGATCCTTTATAATTACCTCTCTCTCTCTCTCTCTCTCTCTCTCTCTCTCTCTCTCTCTGTGTGTGTGTGTGTGTGTGTGTGTGTGTGTGTTCTCTGTCTGTCTGTCTGTCTGTGTGTTCTCTGTTTATCTGTCTCTGTCTCTGTCTGTGTGTGTTCTCTGTTCATCTGTCTCTGTGTGTGTGTGTTCTGTTTATCTGTCTCTGTCTCTCTCCGTCTGTGTGTGTTCTCTGTTCATCTGTGTGTGTGTGTTCTCTGTTTATCTGTCTCTGCTTCTCTCTGTCTGTGTGTGTTCTCTGTTCATCTGTCTGTGTGTGTGTTCTCTGTTTATCTGTCTCTGTATCTGTCTGTATTACTGAAGTTGAACTAGAGCCCCACTTATGCTAGGCAAGCACTCTGTCACTGAGCTACAGCTCTCTTTCATTTTTTTGAGATGGGATGTCACTTGGTTGTCTAGGCAGACCTTGAACATGCAATCCTTCTGCTTCAGCCTCCTTAGTAGCTGAATTACAACTCTATAACATGTATTTCTTTTTTTAGCCAGGTCTGCCAACAGAAATTATAGACCACCCTACTGATAAGTACATAGAAAACTAAGAAAATAAGAACAAGAAGACAGTTATTAAGGGATGGCAAAATGCTAACTGAACAAAAAAATGCTTAATTTACTAAGTATATCAGGTCTGAGTATATTTATGTCATCATCATCATCATCATCATCATAATAATAATAATAATAATAATTACACCAGTTATTGATCTAAGAAAATTAAGGTGTAACCATATTAGGAGGATCAGCAGGTGGGAAAGGCAGATAATGCCAATTGGAAACTTGAGCAGAACAAAGAATTTGTTTCATTTTCCAAAGAGGAAGTATTGTGCAAGCCTAAAACTCAGCGTTTAAGGCTTAACAATAAGGTGTGTAGCTCAGAAACAAGACCTAAGGCTGTGACACTCAGTCAATAGCATGCCTGCTGAACAGCCAGGAAGATTAAACTTTGGATCCCTTGCACCTACGTTAAAAACTGGCATTTTCACACATCTGAAGCCCTAGTGTCAGGGAGCAGCAAAGGGGAAAGAAGTTCTGGGAGCTTGGTATCCAGAGTCTAGCCAATCAACAAGCTCCAGATTCCCTGGAAGACCTTGTCTCAAAAATAAGGTGGTGAGAGATTGAGGAAAATAACTAACTTGGACTTTCTGGCCTCTATACATATGCACACACTGGAAAGAAAGAGAGGGGGAGGGAGGAATGGAAAGAGAAACAAGAGCTCCGTGCAAAGTTGGAAGACAGAGATGGAGGAAATGGGGCAAATAAAGCATCTGGTTTTTTTGAAAAGAAACTTTAGAAAGCCCCTGGACTCTATACAAAACTGACTTTAAAACAAACCTGAAAGAATAAAAGAAAACAAAACAAAAAAATAGCACTGCGCTACTTTTTAAAACTAGTTTTATTAAGAATAAACCACTATTGTTTTAGTAATTAAACTCACTTCAATATTGTATAAAGTGATGATGTAACTACTCCATAGTTACGGGAAGGTTTTTATTGTAGATATGAGAGAGAACAGACAGAGGCATCAGGAAGAGTCAAGAACAGAGAGAGAAAGCAGACCGGGCATGGCTAGGATTATCTGCAAGGGAGGGGAGAATAGCAGGGGACAGAGAATAGAGAAAACATAATGAGAGAAGCAGGAGCTGATGTAGATATTAATTCAAGGAGCCAAGACAGTGTGAATAGCAGGTTGTAAGGAGGGCCAGCAGCTGGAGGGAGGGAAGGACCTGTGGAGGCATTGAAATGTATGACAGGTACTTGTGAGAAGGGACTGAGCGAGCCTGAAGGCTAGCATGGACCTGATTATGCTGACAGGCACACAGATAAATGTCAACTGGAGAACCAAATGTCCCTTCTGCCAGAGATAAGGGAAATGATTCCCTTTTGGTAGACAGGAACCTGCTTCACAAGTTCCTGCAGAACGCTGGCTTCATCTAACCACCAGAAATCCTTCTGTAGTAGGGTCAAGCTCATTTTTGGATATTTGGTCTGTCTTTGGAATTTCCTTTGAAGCTGAAAAGTATTAGCTGAGTCAACACGCAGGTGTGTGTGAGTGAGTGTGTGTGTGTGTGTGCACACACGCGTGTCTGTGTGTGAGTGTGTGAGAGAGAGGGAGTGTATATGTGTGTGTGATATGTGCAGAATTGTTTGAAACATGTCATGATGAGAACACACACACACACACACACACACACACACACACACACACACACACACACACGCTACCCACCCAGTCAACCTCTCCCTCCACTCCCAGCTCTGGGAAGAGACTACTCTTTCCCCACCTCCTTCCCCTTCCTCCTCTGGCTCTCCCTTCCTCCTCCAATCCTAGAAATGGAAAGTCTTCAGACTGTGGAGTTTGCCAGAGCAGGTGACTGCTCCACCCCAACTTCCGCAGCACATGAGGTGGGAATTCCCGCCGACGCCTAAGTCATTAGCCAAGGATCCAATACGCCCAGGCACATCCTGTGACCTGGAGGGGCACCGAGGCACACGCAACTGGAATTCCTGCCCTGGCATGAGCTGACTTGCATGCTGGGTGTGCAAAGTCTGTGGAGGAGGGGCCCCTGAACAAACAGCTGTTTTCCCAAAAAACCTGTGAGACCCAGGAGTGAGCACTTAGGTGTTTATCCTTAGATATATTCTCTTAACAACTTTTTTGTGGTTTCATTAACAAAACATATGCAAATTTAGGGACAAAGGAGATAGATGGGCTCAATTGGGCAAAAAGCATTTGCTGCCAAGCCTGAAGACCTGAGTTTCATCTCCTGACCTCACATGGTGGAAGGAGAGAACAGAATCCCACAGGTTAGCCTTTGACCTCCACATGCATGCTTGAATGCATGCATGCACACACACACACACACACACACACACACACACACACACACACACACACAATAACTTTTTAAAAGTCTTTTGCTGCAAAAAGAATAATTTTAAATACAATTTGGTCTTTTAAAACCTGCAAATTTAAAATGTACAATTCAAAAAATTTACAAACGTATATACAATGAAACCAAGTGACATAACCAAGTGCTGAACACATCTATCATTTGTATCCCAAATAATATAAACCCAAAGATAGACAGTGGGATTCAAGCTGAAGATCAGAAAAGCAAAGCAGCCAAACCACCAGACTGCTCTTACCTCTGCCAAGGCTGGGGAGATCCTGTCCTCAACGTGGCTGGAGACTAATTCCCTAGTCAGTTATTTCCCTGAAGCTTCCTCCTGCCACTTACTCAGTGAACCCCTTGTCTCCACTCGGTCTTCACTCCCATCACCACACAAATGTTAGTGCATACTCTCACCATGGACTTGTTCACACTTTCTAGAATTTGGTATAAATGGAGCGTGTAGTGTATGTACTCTTTCTGCATGGCATGTTGCACCATAATTAGTCTGAGACTCATACATGTTGTTCCATGTGCCACTAGTTCATTGCTTTTTATTGCTGAGTGGTAGTATTCCATTATATGGCTGAGCCACTGTTTATTTACCCAGTCACTTGTTGAAGACTTAGAGTTGTTTCCATTTTTAGCGATGACAAAGAACATTGTTATGAACATTCCCATAAAATATATTTACATACGGATATACTTTCCTTTCTCTCGGGTAAATGAAGACCTATGACTGGAAGGGTGGAGCCTCATGTTTGTATAGTTTTTTTAAAAAACCATGAATTGCTTTTCAAAATGACTACATCACTTTACATTCCAACCAACAGCATATGAAAATTCTAATCCTTTCTCGGCCTCTTTAATTTGTAACATACTGATAACTCTGTGATTATTTCTAGAGCCTTGAATTACATTTACTTCTCTTTAGCATTCAAAACTTTGCCAAGCTTGGAGGAAATGCTCAGAGGCTTGGTCTCTGTCACAGTAAGTGGAATTCGTTACTGTTATGCCAGACTAATTTGTGCCAGTGCCAACACAGAGTGGGGTGTGGTTCAAGACAAAGCAAAAGACTGGTTAGAGTAGACCAGGCCTCCAGTTTTAGCCCTCAACTTGTAAAGTATTACCCAAGTGTCCATGGCCAACTCACCTACCTTCCCAGAGACTGTCTAGGTGATGGAAACCATGGAATCGTTAATTTGTCAAAATTACAGAGGTTGGTGATATTTCTACAATAACAGTAACTTTCCAAGTATTCTAAGGTTACACGAAAAAGGAAACAAATATTACCAACTCTTTCTTATTTTTACCAAGAAACGCACATTTTGAGTTTTTTTTTTTTTTTTCAACTATCTTACAAGGAAGATGGAGTTACCCCCATTCAGGATGATAGAAACTCTCGTCTGCCCTCCACCAAAGCCCAGGTTCTTCTTTCTCGAATGAGAAATGAAACAACTAGTTTCCATCAGGGCCACACATGTAAGTTCTGCTTGTACTCATTTCATCGCTCCACTCTTATACAATTCAGAATGCCCTGTCTAGGGAATGATGCCTCCCCCAGTGGGATGACTCTTTCCATATCAATTAACTTAATTAAGACAGTCACCCACAGGCCAGCCTGATGTAGGTAATCCCCCATCTTTCTTCTCAGGTAATCCTAGGTTGTGCCTGGTTGGCAATTAATGCTAACCATCAAAGGTATATTCTAGTAATTTTCTCAAGTCTTTGTTCAATGAAATTGAATTTAGGGTGAGTGAGACCAAATTGTATAGGCCAATTATAGTAGCAAGATCCTGTCTCAAAGCACCAGATAACCAAGGAACTAAAGACAATAATAATCTCATTTTAATTTGGGTGACAACTCCTGTGTGAGATTCTGGTAGTTACTGCCTCTGTAGGGTAGGTAGCATTTGAGCTTTCACTGTGAACAATGAAGAATTTCTGGGAATGGAGAGGTTAAGCAGAGCCATATATTATTGTAACACAAAAGATTCTGACTGTGGCAAACATGACTGATGAGCACAAGAAGTGAGTGAAAGCGGTAACTCATCCTCCGACACCACAGTGAGGAAAGAGTGGGTGAGGGAAATCAGTGATGAGATTACCCACTGGTGGGAGGGGGAAACAGAAGGAAGAGACGGTCAGAGGGAAAGAGGAACCGCTGAGGGATCACCTGGGTATACAGGAGAGCAGAAAAGGACTCTATGATGGCATCAAGATCTTGAGTCTGGACTAGGAAAATGGAGAAGTCTGGAGAAAGAATGATGCTGTCTCTGGATAATCTGAGTCACTGCATAGGGTAAGTTTCACGAACACAGAGCATTACCCAGATTTCCCCACTGGTTAGTTCTGCTTTGCCAGCAGCCTGTGGGAATTTCTAGAGAACTGAAGTAGTGGACTTTGCAGTATGGAAAGAAAGAATTCGTAGAAGCAAAGTGGAGAGAGGGGAAGTGATAGTCACATCCCTTTAAGGAAGGAAGTAGAGGCTTCTCACTCCCTGGTCTCCGATTTCCTCAAAAGTCGCCTAAGAAACAGCAAGTTACACTTCAATGCCAAACTTCCAGGATTTCAAGCCATACCTAGTTAAACTCCAAATAAATTAAAGGCTTAAACACAAAACACTACATTATAAACCACCAAGAGATATCAAAAGCAAAGTTTTAGGTAATCCTGGGGGTGAATTTTTTAAAGATGAATCTCTAAAAGTAGAATCCAGAGTTCAAAGGTCTTTGCTAAAAGGATTTTGGTATTCTATGGCAAGCTGCCCTCCCTGCCCCTCCCTCCACCCCTACTTTCGTGCCTCATTGATCCTCACTCTCAGAGCTTCTTCACTGGTTTGCTCTTGGTTTTTCTAACACTCACGGTCTTCCAGCTTCAGGGTTCTGCATGGGCCATTCCTGTTAGCTGGAACATGACTCTTTCCCTATGTCTCTTCCTTCCCTACCTAGACATGATGCTCATTTTTCAAGGGGACTTTTAGAGGGTCAAGGTCTCCCCACACACGTCTTCATAGTATCCCATATTTCCCCTTCCTTAATGATTACCTGCTATAGACTGAAATGGCTGTATGCCAGCTCCTCCAAAATTCATGTGTGGAATCCAAATCCCAAATGCAAAGACATTGGGAGGTGAGACACTGCGAGAGGTGAGACAGACACTGTGAGAGGTGAGACAGACACTGCGAGAGCTGATCTCGTTTCTGAGGGCACTACCTTGGCAACCTTATAAAAAGAGATCTTCTGGAGCTCTCTGTTGCCCCTTTCTACCATGTGAGGCTTGAAGAAAAGTGTAATCTATGAACCAGAAAGTGAACCTCACCAGAATTAGCCAGCACCTCTGGCTAATTCAAATGAAATTTGATTAGACAGCACCTCTGTCATCTCTGAGACTCCAGAATTTCTGTTGCTCATAAGCCATCAATTTGATGATGTTCTGCTATGGCTGTGCTCGTAGGCCAAGACAACACCACTCCTACAGAAGAAGTGTGGCCTCTCTGCCGACAGGGGCACTCCATGAAGTTAAAACACTGTGTCTGTCTTACCACTCAGTCCTTAGCTCTCCATATGTTCCCAAGTCAAAGACCCCATCTTCTATGAGTGAAAGGGTATGTGAGTGAATGAATGAAGAGATAACCTTTAATAATTATCCCAGCCTGGTATGCCTTCTGTAGACAAATTTGTGTTATACTTAGAATCCTTCTGACTGTAGCTTGACTTTTTTATTATTAATTTGTTTGCTTTGCCTAGCCACATTTGACAGTCCCTACTTTCAGAAAGCTGTGTTTCCATCCTGTGTCAAGAACGGACCTGGACAAAGAGTGAAGAAGTCACCTCAGTTCCATGGGTGGAAGGAAAATAAATTCCAAAGAAAGAATAAGCTTCACCAAGGTGTAAAGCTGGAGAAAATGTGGCACCTAGAGAGAAGGGAAAGGCAACCAACACTCACAAGCACAGTCTAATGTGATGACTCCAAAACCCTGTGAGGAATTACCAGAGCAGTTTGCAAGTGAGGCAACCCAAGCTCTGAAGGGTGAGCAGCTTACCCATTACCACACAGTAGGAGATACAACACAAGCCTTAATTAAGCCTTACTCACCCAGTTTCCTCAGCCTGGAATAGCCATTCTCCGCTATGCAAATCCAAGTTCCCAAGCTAAATGGCAGCTTAAGGTAGCTTCCCTGAAGGCTTGCCTGAGCTTCCTCCCACTTCCGGAGCTTCTGGGCGCTCCCTGTCTGCCTGCTTCTATCTGTGCTACTGCTATTCTTCTTGCATTTGCTCACCTTCCCCAGTCCCCAGAAGTTAAAAAAAAATAATAATAACTTAAAAACAGTGGGCTCTTTGCTGTTCCTTTTCCCACAGTTTTCCTCCAGTACTTCACCGTTGACTGAACCATGAAGTAAGCCAGCTACCAGGCCGACTCCTGCTTCTGAGGAATACCTGCCCAGGGCTCACATGGCTCCACTCTTGAGCCCAAGCGCTGTAGCTCTGCTCCTCTTTCAAGAAAATCACAGTACCTTTGAGTAACCTTGTATCAGATGAAATAAACCTCCATAGGTGCTAAACCCACAAAAGAAAGCAAAAAAGAGAGTTAAAAGCATATTCCCCCTCCCTTGGATATTTGTTTTATTAAAACTTGTCCAGATGTTCTGTCTTGGAAACATAAACTTCTTTTCCTTAAGGGTTGAAAAGGGCCCTGAATGTCTTTCACATATTCCAGGCTTTCTTGAAAGCAAGACTGAGTAAGCAATGACCCTTTCACAGTCATGGTAGAAAGACCAGTTCCTTCTAACGTGTCACATATGCCTATGCTAAGAAAGGATTTATTTCTATTTAAGGTCAAAATATCAAGTTTTCCATTGAAATTGGGAAGGAAAAAAGTGGAGAGAATTTAGCATCCATCTGTGAATTGACTGTGTATGAAACAGCTAAAGATTTACAAGAGGTGGGTAAGTAGTGGGTCTGGAAAGGGACACTATGCCATCAGACACATTATTTCAGGAACACAAGGGAGCCATTGTAGAACATGGTCGTATTCAGGGTCATCACGAAATCTGGAATGGACAACCAGTGCTAGAATGCCCCAAGTGATTATCTGGTCCAATCTTCCTCCTCATAAATAAGGGAAGCCCCGAGAAGTGTGAGAACTAAGGCCCTACAGTGGCCAAGATCAAAGTCAGAATGAAGATCTGCCTGGCTGGCTGGCCACACAGTGTGTCACACCTGTTGCTCCCACCCTGTACCCTAGCTGCTTCAGTTGGAAGTTCATCATCTTCAGCCGAAAGTCCACATTAACAACGGAAGGAGAAAACCACTCACTGGTCATGGGACTGTTGGCATGCATAAAAAGTCAACCTCACATCATGTGAGGTTCTTATATGTCTCTTTATTAAAAATACCATGAGGTCTGGGGAAATGGCTCAGTGGATAAATTCACACGTCACTCAAGCATAAGGACCTGAGTTTGAACCCCCAGGACCCATAAAAAGTTGGGTATGGTAGCGCATGTATATAATCTCAGCACTACTACAGCAAGATGAGAGGACACGATGAATCTCTGGAAGCTCCCAGGCCAGCTATCCTAGAGGACACAGGGTCAAAACAAGAAAAGAGACCCTATCTCAAAGTAGGAGAGAGTAGAGGACTGAGTTCCGAGATGCCACTCTGGTCTCTTCCAGGCGTGCAGTGGCACTCACATGCATGCATGTGTGCATATGTGAACACACATACACGAATGCCTGATACACACATAAAAATGTTTAAACACTTCGGAAGACTGTAGGGCACTATGTAAGCATTAGGTTATTTTATTATTTGTCTGACCTAGTATTTCAATATTATCATCCACTTTGTTCTCACAATCAATTTATCTTTACCTCTGAAATCCAAATTTGGCCCCACTGTAATCATCTACTTAAGATGCTGACTTGTCTTACTGGAAAATCCCTCTCCCAGAGGGCAGAGAGAGCTTTGAAAAGAATACTATTGTAGAGACCATGCTGTCCAAGATGAAATTGATTGTGTGAGAGAGGAGTTTTGAGGGAATATATGTCATCCTGGTCTGTGGTAAAGAAGGGAGTGAGACACACACACAGCATTAGTCAGAACAGGTCTGGTTTTACCACAGAAACAAACTGAAATCTCAGTGATTTGCCAAAACCAAAGCTGTGTTTCTCATGCACGCAAAGTTGAGCACAGGTGTTTCAGTCTTTGCCACAGCAGCATCTCGAACACATGACTTCCATGGTTGCTGCATCAAGGGAAGTGACGAAGGCCCAAGCTGGCCCTCATTGCATCAGCAGAGCATCAATCACTTCCGGCTCACCATTTGTGGGCCAGAGTTTGCCATGTGTCCTCAGTCTAACCACAAAGGAGACCAGGAAGACAGACATTCATCAGGCAATCCCACATATGAGCAGAAGGATATTTAGTGAACAATTAGCTACCACACATTGATTCCAGGAAAGCAAACATCAAAGGACTTTATAGTATTTCAATTACCTAAAAAAGAATTTACACTGGCCTTAAAGACATGAAAGCTTGAAGAAATAACATAAAAATAAATAGTAGTAATTACTCCTAGCTATTACATTTCTCGTGGGCTTTATTTTAGTCTTTATATATACATATATATATATATATATATATATATATATATCCAACACAGCAATATTTAATAGTAAATATTTAATCACAGTATTTTTTAATTGAGAAACAAATTCAAAGTGGAGATAATCCTAACTCCAGTGAGGAAAAGGCTCAAAAGGAAAGAAATGCCCTTTTGATCAGAAGATCCCAATTAGCCCAGAAGAAGAAAAGTAAGAGACACAAGGGTTGCCACACAGGCAGCCTGCTGGTGAGATCATTTCTGAAGGGCAACCAGTACAAAGGCAAGGAAGAGACGAGGCCTCATTACTCAACATCTCAAGAGGTGAGAGAAAGGGAATTCGGAAACAGAAAGCACCCATAAGGGAAGGAATGGACCAAAGCAGAGAGAAGGGGTCTCGGCTACCTGGTGATTCCATGACGGAACTTCATCTGTGGATGTCCCTCCTGCTGCAGACTTCTGAACCTCTCATCACCTCCAAGCTAGGGCTGTCCCTCAGCTCCTGGGCTCCCAGAACATCTTAGTGTACACACTGTTGAGTTCAGGTAGAAAGACTGCTTTTGATACCCTTATGAATACATTGGCATCTCTCTATGAACAGTTTTACAGCCTAGAAACAGTTTTCAAACTCAAATTGCTGTCCTATGAAAGGACAGAGCAAGCTGGGAATGCAGCTCAATGGTAGAGTGGAACTTGACATTATATGCACAAGACCCTGCCTCAGTCCCTGGCAGCACCAAAACAAAACTGATCAAGTTACTAAGATGTCTTCCTCTAACCCTCCAGGAAAGACTTTCCAAGAGTTACATGAGACTTTGTTGGTCTGGCTTCTGGTTTCCTCCCAGTCCTTGCTCCTAGGCTCGCCAGCCCATCCCCCACCAGCAGTAGCTCTGAGCTCCAGCCTTCACAACCTGCTTCCATTTACTTGACCCTCATAGCATCTGCTTGGTCCAGAATGTTCCCTTTCTCTCCCCACTGAATAACCCTTCCCAGGATTAACTAGTGCCTCTCTTTCATACCTTTAGTACACTTAAGCTCAGTGTGTAACTAAGTATGTGTTGTCAGGGGTCATCGCTGGCTTCATTGTCAACTTTGAGGGGATCAGAGACCATAGTTGGTTATACTCACTTGATGGAAAGTAAATGTCAAAAAAAAGTTCAGAATTATCAAAGATTTCCTTCATTCCTTGTAACTCCTTTAAAGTGTGTGTGTGTGTGTGTGTGTGTGTGTGTGTGTGTGTGTGTGTGTGTGTGTGTGTTATGCATGTGGGTGCCCATGGAGGCCAGAAGAGGGTAGATTCCTTGGAGCTGGAGTTCCATGTGGTTGGAGTTACAGGTAGTAACTGGGATGCTGGGAACTGAACTTGGAAGACTAGCAGGTGCTCTTACCCACTGGGCCATCTCCCCAGTTCCCTGTAACTCCTCTTTTTAAGAACATTTTCAAACATGTATTTTGTCACCAAATCCACAGTAAACATTTTATTTTATTTACTTATTTCACTTGCTTGTTTGCCTGGGTCTTGTGTATCCATGGCTGGCTTAAATTCATCATATAGCAAAAGATCTGATCCTCCTGCCTCCACCTTCCCAGGGCTAGAATCACAGGCATACACTATCACACCCAATTTTTCGGCACTAGGAATCAAACGAGGGGCTTTGTGTATGCTAAGCTAGTATTTTACTGTGCCACACCCCCAGCCCTGGAACTTTTTTTTAAAAGAAGTGTGTGTGTGTGTGTATGAGGGTGTCAGATCTCCTGGAACTGGAGTTACAGACAGTTGTGAGCTGCCATGTGGGTGCTGGGAATTGAACCCAGGTCCTCTAGAGGAACAGCCAGTGCTCTAACCACTGAGTCATCTCTCCAGGCCCGTATAACTCCTTTTTAAGAGTGAGAAGTCACAGGAGATTTACTTCTTGTCTTTCTCCACTTCACTGAAGAGCCTTGGTCCTTCAGAAGTAGGATACTGTAGGGCAGAAGCAAGAGCTGAATTTTAATTTTATTTCCTGCTCTCATATGAAGTCTCCAACTAAGCCTAATCTCTTTTAGGAGAGTTTATAGTAGGTGGACTCCAAACGCATCCTCTGCAACATGTAAGTCTAGGACTCCCTGTAGACCAAGACAAAGTAGAAAGAGTAAAACCCCATTTAAAAGAGAACCAGAAGACAGAGAGGGGGATGGGGAGATAGACAGACTACATTAAGACATAGAGACAGTCTTGTGGTTGAGTGTAGACTCGTGTCTGAGTCCTATTTCCGCAACCTGCTGACCCTTGCAACCTTGGGCTGGTTACTCAATTTTGCTAGAACTTTACTTCCTCCTCTGTAAAATGTGATGGGGATTACCTACCTCTCTGGTCTAATGAGAAGATTAAATGAGATAATATACTGTAAAACCTCGAAGCTGATAAGATGTTATGAACATCATTTCCTCAGACCTAACTGTCATGGAATTAAAAAGCAGATTAAAACTACGCGGGGCATGAATGGAGACTACAAAGCTCGCTTGCCTCTTCACGTGTTACTCCTCTGAACTGGCTGCATATCACCCGAAGAGAAACACACCCTTCAGTGAGGTCCAAAAATAGCTAATTCCAGGATCCCTATGTCCTCACAAATGACAAACTCTGTAAATGCTCATATCCCAGATAGAACAAAGCTTTGCCTTCACATAACCTATACATTGCCCCCATATGCCTTGAATCATTTCTATATCTCTTATAACACCTAATGTAGTGTGTATGCTCTGTAAAAAAGCCATTATACTGTATTGCTTACAGAATGATATTAATGCAGATACAATACAGTAACAGTGTCTGCATTGTTCAAGACAGATACTTCTCCTTCCCACAATCCCCCAAGTATTTCTACCCACAGTTGGCTGAATCTATGAATACAGATCCCAAGGACACAGAGGGCCAAATTCTTCACCCAGAAAAATTCAGAAATGTGCTTCTCTCGGTATTCAAGGTCTCTAGACATCATGTGCTAATTTTAAAGTGAATGCTGAAGGTGTTTGCCTATGCTTCCCATCTTTATGCTATATTGGCAAGACCATGCCTGAGTTCACAGCCATACTCTACCGGCAATCATTACTCAATCATTGCAAGCCTTCCTTCTGTTTTTAGAATAAAAGGAGGTCTCACTAGAAGAGAAAGGAGAAAATCTTCCTGATCTTTGGGGTTTGTTTTGTGTTGGGAAGTGTGTTGTGTGAGCACATGTGCATACACTCTGTGTGTGTGTGTGTGTGTGTGTGTGTGTGTGTGTGTGTGTGTGTGTGTGTGTGTGTGTACTGAGGCCGGGGGTTGATATCAGAAATCTTCCTCGGTCACTCTTTCATCTTATTGTTTGAGACCTGGAATTTGCAGATATGGTTGGTCCAGCTAACCCAATTGCTCCAGATTACCTTGCTCTACTTTCTGATGCTAGAGTTACAAACATGGCTACCAAGCATTTACATGGGTTATAAGTATCTGAACTCTGGTCCTCTTGTTCTTCCAGTAATCACTTCTAACTTCTGAGCCATCCCCTCAGACCATCTTTTATTTTTATAAAAATCTTGGAATCGCTAAAGACAATGCATTTCAGCCCTGTCACTTGAAAGTGATGGTGATAAAGCTTTCTGGGGTTCAGACTGCAAATGAGATCTGACCTGGAATCAGAATCCTGGGTTTCAAATACAGGCTGTGTCTGTGTCTCAGTTTCTATGACCGTCATTTGGTCATTTCCTTCTTCCAAGGTCTTCAGCCACATAAGGAGATAAAAATGGCCACTGAATATGTGCAGTTGGAGGCTGAAGTGTGAGCACTTTGCAAACCATACGGCAATTGTCACACGAAAAGTGTCACCAAGGTTCTTTGGATCGTTAGGATAAGTAAGTATACATGGCTGTGCTTATAATGCCAGCACTCAAGAAGCTGAGGCGGGATGAACAAGTGTTTGAGAACAGACTCAGATACATAGTGAGACCCTGTCAAGAACAAAAGACAGAGGGAGAGAAGGGATGAGATAGAAGGATGAAGGGAAAGAGAAAGAGGAAGACAGACAGGCAGATCCTTTAGAGTTACAGCATCTGGGTTTCCAAAGCACATTCACCTACCGACGTCCATCATTTCATCTTGCATGCTTAGTTTGGTGACTACTGAGAGGAAAATGCTAATGGTCAGTAACACCTATGGTATAGAACAAGTAAGTGCAAAGGATTATTCCTGGATTATTGAGGAAGCTCTGAGCCAAATACATCAGGCCCAGTAAAGCCCTACCCAAAGCATTTCTCTCCCCCTTCCCGGAAGAGTTGGTTTAGACACACTTGGTGTACACTCACAGGAAGGTAAGCTCCCCACCAAACAAGTGAGGCGCACTCACTCTCTGAACCTCCTGCACTGTCTTTTTCCCTTAAAACCGCTTTCCAAGAAGGTCATGTGAAAGAGTAAGTTGAGAGAGACACTGACCCTAATGGGCTCTTTCTCAACCCAGCTCTCATCTGGGGAATTCTCTACAGCGCAGGAATGAAGATGGAGCCCGGCTGGGTGTTGCCACAGATGGTAGAACAAAGGTGCTTTCCCAGATTGCCAAAGAGGCGCCCTCATTCTTCTCAGAAATCAAATAGCTTCGATGCTTCAGTAGTGGCCCTCACTTGAAAACGTCTTCCCTGTTGAAGTTTTCAAAGCCCTATTTTCATAAGAAGTCTATTCCCTCTGTGAACTAAGGCATCACGGGGATGACTCTACAGACTCTCAAGTGACTGACTGGGGCCGTCATTAGTGTCATTATTTGTGTTTAGTTGCATCTCCATAGCAGCCCACATTCACAATGCACCTTGCATTTGTTTCTTAGTGCTTGTCCTCACACGATGGCCAATAGGCAGAAGATGACAAGATTAACATTTCTGTATTGCCTAAAGGGGAACTAAGATATGGAGTTAGCTGGCTGCTATTGATGCTCATATAAGACATGCTGAGAGACACCCACACTTCGGCTCCAATCTGCTTTGGCACTTATTCTGCCTTCATTTAGGATATCACTCATCTTTGACTCCTGTTTATAAATACAACACGAGCAGGGGCAGCAGAACTGGAATTGGAGGATCTCCATATGCAATAGAACCAATGAACATTTAAACAGCTCCATTATCTATGGTTAAGCAAGACCACAGGGGATACTTCATCTAACCCATAAACTACTGTACTCCTAGTCCCATGCTTCTTTTTGTCGAATGTTTCAGTGGCTTACCTTTCTCCCTCTGCCATTGTTTTTCTTTCCTCTTCTACCACCCACTACCTTTAGTTAAAATGTGAGTGGCTTTAATGCCAACTAGGAAAGTTGAAACCTGATTTACTTAAAGTCAGGTGCTCTACCACCTGAACTGGACCAGCCTTAGGTACTGAAAATGTCTCTAATAAAAATGAGCAGGCAGCGCTGATTCCATGTCCATATATAAGAATCCATACCTTCCTTTCCCACAGCCTCCATTGCTGAGCTGAGCCACTGTCCTGACTGGGCCTTTGTACCTGTCTGCAGAAGCGGGTAGCTATCCTTGCCCACCTTTGATCCATCCTTGTCTTTATGTAATGGAGCAGGGTCACTTTACCATGACGTGACTGAGGCTGGGAGTTCTCCCTTGAAGCTGTCATCTCTGTGGGAAATGTGTTGACATTATTCAAAGGAGTGAGAGGGCCCAGATCTTTATGGTCAATGTCACTTTTATCACCTCTGCCCTCTAACCATAAGGCTGCCATTCCATACTCAGACTGCTGACTTACTCAAGCAAACCTTTCTCTTCAGAGGGGAGGGGTAAACCTCATTTTCCCTCAAATGCCATGACTTAGCTGCCAATTATCCTGCCCAGATTCAGTCCTGGAGCACAATAAACAAATTAGGCCAAACACAAAGTATACCCCCGGAGCGCCCATCCTACTCAGTCCAGCCCTCTGATTTGAGCATTTCTGCCTTCCTCTTCCACCAAATGCTCTGGGTGTCTTGGTAAACTTCCTGCTGCTCTTCCCCTTTTTTGTAAGACTACATGTTTATAATCATATGAAACAAGCAATAAATAGATGAATCAAGTCAACAGCCCAAGGAATCTTTGCAAACAACATCATTACCAAGTGTATGAGCTGCATTTCGGCCAGTATCAAGCTGCGTGAACATAGAAAGATACAAAGCAGAATTATTTCCTGTAAATTCCCAGTGACACACTGGCGGGGGCCCCACCTACTTGAGATGATTATAAAAGACAGAGAAGCCTGACTCAGGCATAAGTCTCCAGGGCAGAGAGGGAGTCACCTCATTGGAGCTTGAGTCGGCAAAGGTATTGTCCTTATCACATCTGAGGCTATGGAGATTGTCTTTTGTTTGCTCCTTGACTGTCTTCTCTCAAGGCACCTTCTGTAAGGCTATAGTCTGTTCTCTTTCTTTCTCTTGTTGTTCCTGATTTGGTGTGTAAGCTGGAATCACAGATTTCAGAGAAGAGCTCTCTTTCTAGTGATAAGGACCTGAGGGGGCAGCTGAACAGGATTCCTGGGAGGGAATCCATCAGTTCAGCCTAATCTTTTCCTGTAGATAGGAAATTTCTACTGACAAAAATGAGATATGCTGGTTCCCGTTCTCTATCTCCCTCGCCTCTATAGAAGGCAGATACCTCATGCAGGTGGTTTTCCTTTTTTTTTTTTTCCTTATCCTATTCACCTTTATTGAATGCCTACTATGTGTGATGGAATGGGCTGGACACAAAGAATACCAAGATAGAGAAAACATTCTAAAACAAATGTACAAGTTAAGAGAGGAGAACAAAGCTTATACAAATAATGTAAGGGCGTATGAAGAAGAATAGAGGAAATTCTGGGCATGTGATAAGTCAGCCACTCATTGTAGTTTCTCAAGAAGAGCGAAGCAGGGTCACTGCCCTTGCAAGCACGGGGTTCAGAGGTGGAGAGCTGACCACCACTGTTCTTTTGTAGAGGTCAAGATGGCCAAAGTTCCGGACTTGTTTGAAGACCTGAAGAACTGTTACAGGTAAGAAACACATTCTACTTTTTGTGATTCAATGACTCCAACTAGGTGTTCAAGTGGCCAGTCAAGTGCCATGTTGTCAGAGGCTCTGTAGATATACACTGGCTCTGAAGTCCAGTCAAGACCAGAGAAGAGCTAGAAGGATAAGACCTCCAACATGCTAAAGTGGTATTTCCCTGAGTGAAATGGGAATTTAGAAAAATATTTTTGAGGTGTACTGACTCCTACATAATCTTAAATTAACATCAACTTAGGCACTTGATAGAGTTTGTATGCTCTATACAGCAGCAGCTATTAATGAACTGTTTGAGAGAAAATTCATTCTTGGGAGAACCTGCTCCCAGTCAAGAGGAGGAAACAGCTCTTGGGCACATGAACTCATACCCACAGTGAAACTTCACCCTGATACAGAAGATAAATGAGCAGAGCTGAAATTCTAGAACATTCTTAACTAACAAGATGTTTTTGTTTGCAATTAATGTTAATGCTAATGAAGCTACAAACTAGTGCTTGAATACTGTTAAATATAGAATCTGTTTTAGTATGTGAAAACAATGTATGACAAAGTGTATCTGAAGTACTTCAAAAGTTTCTCTTTTCTTTTAGCAGCTTCAGCCTTTCCTGAAGTCCAATAAGGCTCTTTGATTTATTAATCATGCCTAATTTTTACAGATAAAGTGCAAAGCTGTTCTAATAATTACTAACTCCAAATTAGTAGACAAATGAGTTACTATGTGTGTAGACATGAATATGCAGAAGTCTTTAGCTTTTCAAAGAGTAGTGTGTGTGTGTGTGTGTGTGTGTGTGTGTGTGTGTGTGTGTGTGTGTGTGTTCGTGTGCCCAAGTTACTGTAAGGCTGACTCTCATCCTGACTGGGATCGAGTTCTCCAAAGAAAGAAGTAACTCTTAAACAGCCACTAAAACCCAGTGCTGTGTTAGAGCATTCAGACTCAATAGTACCTATGTCTAAATCAGTATTCAGGAATGTTGTCTGTATTACCAAAAGCTAATGTGGTCATTAAGATATGATGCCTACGGACCTCAGTGGAATGATGAACAAAAATACAGTCTCCTTATATGTTTTTGACAGTGAAAATGAAGAATACAGTTCTGCCCTTGATCATCTCTCTCTGAGTCAGGTAAGCATATGGTTATCATTCTTATAGATTTGGATTTTCTTTTTACATACTACCAGAAATGCAAAATGAAGGTTGAGTATTATACACTTTTGTTAAAGGTCTAAAATACATTTATTTATTATTAGTGAGATCACTTGCCTCTCTATACTAATAGTTAACTGGCATTCTTCATGCTCATTGACTCTTCCATAACAGAGAAGAAGGGTTATCTGAAGCCCTAAGAACTTCTGGGCCAGGCTCCTTCAAATTGTTAGTTTTGGCATCTTTAGCCAGTTGCTTCAATCCACCTCACCTGGACACCTCTCCTAACATGCTATGTTGACATCATTCTCTGATAGCCCACAGAACTGAGGGAGAGGAAGCTGGCTAAGAGAAAGGGAAAACGTCACACACACTCAGCATGTTATTTTGTGTATCTGTGATACCTGTTTTAAAAGCTGCTTCCAGAAAAATAGACACACCAACGGTATCCATGGGTCCTTGACTGCAAGGCCCCCTAGGGAGATCACCTCCTGCAGATGTTCAAGTCCTTTATATTAAGTGACCTTCTATTTATATAAAATATACATGTATTCTGAAATAACTTTAAATCATATCTAGATGTCTTAAAACTACACCTGCCACACTGTGAATGCTATAGAAACAATTGTTATACTTATGAATCAGTGATTATATTATTTAGGAAGTAATTACAAAAAGATTCACATTTTAGTACAAATGTGATTTAGGTTTAAAAAATATTTTGAACCTTAAGGTTAGTTTAATTTGAGCAGGCAACACAGAGGGCCAAAAGTATTTTTTAAAATATTTTGAGTACTCTGGAATAGATGTCAAACCTTTTGACAGAAGGATCTCACTCACCAGGATCACATGTTAATCTGTTTAATTAAAATTTTTTCTTTTTGAGCCTAAAGGTGGGTGAAAAGACCCCCCCTCAACCCCAGCCTTGGTTTCAGGGAAATCCAAGAATGGAATGGAGCAGAAGGGAAGGAAGGGCAGTGGAGGATGAGAGGGGAGGGAGGGATGAAGCACAGGTTGGTTCCCTACACCCAGAAGGGAGATCCGTCTCACTAAGTCTGTAGGATACAGACCCTACTAAAGAGTCTCATCATGAGGTCATAGGTAAGCGCTCAGGTGCCACTTCCCTTCCTTACAGAAATCCTTCTACGATGCAAGCTGTGGCTCACTTCATGAGAATTGCACAGATAAATTTGTATCTCTGAGAACCTCTGAAACCTCAAAGGTGTCCAACTTCACCTTTGAGGAGAGCCTAGTGATGGTGGCAGCATCATCAGACTCAGGGAAGATTCTGAAGAAGAGACGGCTGGGCTTCAATCAGGCCTTTGCTGAAGATGACCTGGAGACCATAACCCGCAATTTAGAAGGTAAGGGATGAAACATAACAAAAATCCAATTTTTTAGTTTTAAGAAAATGATGATAATGAAGTAGAAAGAAAATAAATCTTGGAACCAAAATAATAGGACATTAGGTCAATAACTATAACAAAGAAAGATTAAATGCTGCTCTTCTCCAGAAGGGAGAGATCAATGGTAACCTGAGTCTAGAACAGTTGTTGAAGGGTTCCTTTCTTGGCTGTATTATAAAGGTCATCCAAAGGTCTTTGGTTGGAGAGAAAGCAGTCACAGTCCATTAGCCCATGACCTCTACTAGGTTCCATCTCCTTAGTCATGATCCTCCGTCTCTCTGGGCTTCAGTTCCCCATACTGTGAATAGAGATGACCAAGTCTTACACCTCACTGGGTTCCTGTAAAGATTAAAGAAGCCAATACCTCAAAACATTTAGACTAGAAGAATGTCTAATGTGAAGTCATCACCCAAGAAATGTCAGCCATTGTGATTACTCCCATTGCCTTTGTAAATGATGCAACACTACTCATTTATTGATGGCTGCACTCTCTGTAGGCTACAAAACAACCTCCTCCTCCTCTCGGTTTACATATGAGGAAATGAGGCTCATATGTGAGAAACCATGCAGCTAATTCGGTCCACTATGACTATGAGAACCCTGAGTTTGTCTTTCATGTCTTTTCTATACATTCCTGCACAGGAAACATAAACCAAGTACTCATTTTAATGTAAAACCTGGAAAACAATACCTCTCCGCCTCGAAAGTTTTAAAATAAAACAAAGTAGAAAAAAGAATATTAACATTCACTCATTTTTGCCACCCAGCTTTTAACCCTACCAACACCAGGGAATGGTTCCTAAAAGACTTCTGTGCATAAGATACACACTGGAGCAAACATGCCCAACATCATCATTGGTATACTACACACAATCTCAGACCCAGCTTTTTCCGTTTACAGACATTTTACAGGCAAATTTTTCAACACTGAAATGGCAATAAACATCTATGTCAGTTTCCATCACCATTCATTTTCTTAGAATAGCATCTTAGAAGTGAAATTAGTCAGAACCTGGAGATTCATGAAGCTACTCAGACATATACTTTCCAGGAAGATGGTAGACCTGTATACTATCTGATATATATATATATATATATATATATATATATATATATATATTATAGATAATGAGGACATAACATTGTGGTATATAATTTTTAACACAATTACTTTTATCTTAGCATAGATTCATCTGAAAAATATAGACTGGGAAGACTGGTAGTCTTCCTTGTCTTTTGGAAACCTGCTAACAGGGCCAGGCATGATAGTTAACACCTTTAATCCCAGTGGGAGGCAGGCAGAGACAGGAGAATCTCTATGAGTTGGAGACTATTCTTTTCTGCAGAGTGAGTTCCAAGCCAGCCAGGGCTCCATATTGAGAGAAAGAAAAGAAAATAGCTAACTAAAATGCAAAATTTTCTCAAGAACTCTTTCAAAAGGTAAAATAAAATTATTGTCTGATGAATTGGTTTACAAAAAAAAAAACAAAATTAAGAAATAACCATAATAAAAACCCTAACTGTAATCAAGCCTTCTGCTGATTGAGTTCAACTCTGGCTGTTCCACGTGGATTGGCTACCCCTACAGTCCCTCTCAGAGCTACATCTGATGCTTGTATTAGCATGTGTACATCATCTATATTTGTAACTAGGCAATAACCTGAACTTGTGGTAATGATCCTAGAGACCATCCAATCAGATTCAGCACCTCAATTCTTCCAGAGCAATGTGAGATACAAACTGATAAGGCGTGTCAAGCAGGACTTCGTCCTGAATGATTCCCTCAATCAAAATATCTACCTGGATGCAGACAAGGTGCATCTCAAAGCAGCTTCATTAACTGACCTGCAACATGAAGGTAAATGGCCACCCTGTCACTCCTCCCCTCCTTGGGTTTCTTTGCTTCTTTCAAACTTTCTGCTTTCAAAACACAAACTTATCTACCTTCTGGGCTTTGCACAATTCTAGAACAGAATGAAGCACCCCCACCCCCACCAAGAATCCCTGGGAAGGACAGACAGACTATCATCCAAATCTTTGCGTTCCACCAGAGAGCACTTTCCTACCTGAGTTCACTACCTGGGACAGAGAGCTTTCTGATGTACCATCTCTTGGGTGCTTATAGACATTCTCAATATGACCTCCCTGTTCTAATTTTAAAGAAGAGAAAACTGAGTGTCACAAATATTTAATGACTTACCCAGAAGCTAACAAGGTGCAATCATTCACTATCTGATAGTAAGCTGACAATCCAACTTAAAACTATCATTCAGTTAGGAAGAGCTTGCTAATATGATGGGAAAGCCAAACAGCCCCTAACTGCAATGGAGTCTGAAGGACGAAATTCAGTGTCTAAAATTTATTGTTGTACAAATCCAGCTTTCGTAATAAACCTGTTTTAGATGCAGAATGCACCATCAATATACAAGATTACTTTTAAAGAGCCACCACAGAAACTTTATAATAAGCAGGCAAGGTTCTTTCTGACTTGAGACACTGTGCACACTTCAGTTACCATGTTCAGTTCAAATACTCAGCTGTTTGTGAGCACTCAAGTTGAAGACCATAGTTTGTACCCTATGACTTTTGCAAATTGTTGTGTATCCTATTTCCTACTTACCACATAGTTCCCCTCACATATTGGCTTAATCTACACATTTTCTACACACACACACACACACACACACACACACACACACACACACACACACCTATCTAAATACCTGTTTTATATTTTTAAAAAATAGTGGATTTACTTTCTTTCTGGCTTTTTCTTTGACAGTAAAATTTGACATGTATGCCTACTCATCGGGAGACTCTAAATATCCTGTTACTCTAAAAATCTCAAATACTCAGCTGTTTGTGAGCGCGCAAGGTGAAGACCAGCCTGTGTTGCTGAAGGTCAGTTGACTTCCATCTTAAACTTGCCCTCATTTACCTCCCTCTGTTTGTAAGCAATCACAGCAAGCAGATGTCCCTCCGAGGATGGCCACAGTCACCACATGCTCACCTTTTCCTCCCTGACTGTATTTGCCTCCCATCTCAGAGCATCCGTTGGTTCTGTTGATCTTTACTGACATCTACCATCTGACTTGAATGGTACTGGGCATTATGAGACCAGGGCAAGCCTCAAAAACAAACTCAAACAAGCCCACTGAGATCAGAAAGGATTAACCACTTGCTAACACAGGTGAAGCCAAAAGCTAAGAGCACAACACTCAAACCTTTGCTTTCTCACTCCAGTGTTCAATTGGTGATACTGTTGTCTCTCATCCCATCTCCATGTTCTCTACAGCCATCCCCCTCAAACACACACACACACACACACACACACACACACACACACACACACACACACACACACTTAGGCATTAGACTTTACCATGGAGAAGAATGTGACTCTCAATCAGTAAATGTATAGTTCAATGCCTCCAATTTCCACCTAAAATGTAGGTGGGCGCCTGTATTTCTCTGTCTGAATCAAATAAAATGAAAGTGTTATCTACTAAGTAGGACAGTCACTTCATTCATGAATTCATTCAACAAGCCATTATTTACCAAGAGCCTTCTCTTTTTCAAGTACAGCATTAAAAGCTATGGAGAATGGCAAGCCAAAATCCCTAACCTTATGGGACATAGTACTCTAGGACACAGACAATAGATAAGTCGAATAGAGAACAACAAGAAAGGAAAATGTTGGTCAGAAAATGCACAAGGTACTAAGAGAGAAAATAGCAGAGTGTTATTTAGAGGGAGAGACAAGAGTGGAGCTCCCAGAGAGACAAGACAGGCTAATAAGAGGTAGGGATGGGCCATCCTTCAGCTATTGGGATCTGTGTGGTTAGTACTTCATGAGCCCACAGGCCACCAGCAAGGGTCAGCACACATTTGATATACAATTTGAAAGCCACTAAAGGGTTTCAGACAGTGCAGGGTGCTGGTATCAGTTACATTTCTTAAATGGACAATATTCTAGAAGGAAAGCTCTAGTGAAAGCTGGGAGCTCAGCTGGGAAGTTCCAGAGAAGTGTGGCAGGAGGATGAGGTGAGCACGTAAAAGGGACCAGACCTTGTATGATCATGTGGAGGCACAACAAGGAACGGGTAAACGCGGGAGATGAGCAAGTCTGGAAGGACAGTGTGATGTTGAAACTCCAAGGAAGATGATCAGGTTATTTACTTATAAAGAGAGTCCCAAAAAGAGTCTTAACAAACACGGAATTTGAAATGTATTTTTCCATGAAGGTTATTGTCAGAGTTTATTCATACTCAGAGGAAGAGGACAGTCTAAAAACGGCTGTGCTCAAAGCTGTCAGCAACTAATCCATTGGGGAAGCATTGTGGGGTTTCAGTTATTTGTGTGTATGGGTATGGTTAACTTTCAGATTTTGGCTGAAACTTAGAGATAAACATCATCTCAATCCTCTACTGTTTCCAGAAAGGTGTGATGTGTATGCTCAGGGGGTCAGAATGTTTAGACATCTTAGAGCCATCAGTGCTCAGATTTGGTGAGAGTACCTGGAGCCAGCATTTAAAACAGGATACACGCACGCAGTGTTTTGCCCCAATTGTCTGGATACAGGGAAACGCTGGTATCATTGACAGTCTGCATGATTCATTTAGATTTCTCTCCTATTAACTAAGGAAATTAAGTCATGAATAGTCTGAACCATACATCGAATAGGCATGAGATAAATGTTGAGTGAACAAATGGAGAAGCCTGGCTCATATCTGAGTCAGGCTTCCAGAGTGCTGCTTCTCATGAAGGCCAGATACCAGAAGGTGACACTTCAGTGTTTTTCCAACACCTTCTTGGGCACTAACAGAATTCTGTTTTGCTTATCACAGGAGATACCTGAGACACCGAAAGTCATCACAGGGAGTGAGACCGACCTCATTTTCTTCTGGAAAGCAGTCAACTCAAAGAACTACTTCTCATCAGCTGCCTACCCAGAGCTCTTTATTGCCACAAAAGAACAAAGCGAGGTGCACCTGGCAAGGGGACTGCCCTCCATGACAGACTTCCAGATCGCATAAGAGCAGCCTTATCTCTGGGGTCCACTTACTTGAGAAGTGCTAACAATCTGTATGTACCATGTACAGGAAGGTTCTTCACCCTGAGTCACTTGCAAGGCATGTGCTGAGCCTTTGTAATTCTAAATGAATGTTTACCCTCTTCGTGAGAGAAGAGCAAAGCCTAAAGGAATCAACCCCAACATATAATGTTATTTGTTATTTAAAGAGCACCCTATACTTTGCACAGTACTAATCACTTTAATTATTATTCTTCATGACATTCTTAGGAGGAACAGAGCTGTAGTGATCAAAAAGACTCTACCCATATTACAGATGGGTTAACTACAGCATAAGAAAACTAAAAAGTACACTCAACGGCAGTTGGAAAGAGAATCCACAAATCCACTATGTCAATCAAACTGTGTACCTTCTGCTTCCAAATTGCTGACTGAGTAGGATAAAGCTATAAGAACTTAATTCTACCATTTTTAAAAGGAAGAGGACAATAGTTACATCTTTCCTACCTCAGCGGGTTTTATTCCAATGAGAGCATTTGGATGAAATCCTCCTCATGAAGACAGAATGTTGAATGCTATTTTTAAGTTATTTTATATATGTATTTATAAATATATTTATGATAATTATATTATTTATGGCACATCCTTAAATCCTCTGAGCTTGACCAGTGTCCTCAGCAGCAGGGCATTCTAGGTGGAGTCAGTCAGACGTAGCTACTTCATAGCACCATGTTGTAGACGTTATGCTTTCTCCACAGCCATGAAGCTCTCCACATTCTCTTACTTGGGAATCCTGTAATTATGGCCATGGATCTGTATTGTTTACTTTGTTCATTTAAGATGATAATTGGGCCACTCTTTCACCCTTCTATCCCTGAAATTGTCTGGGTATTCTTACATCATCAACCTCACCTGTAATTAAATCCAACAATCCAAAGATGGAAAGATCTTAACTGTGACTACCACATCACTGTTACTTGAAGTTTCCTTTCTAGAATGCAATCAGTGTTTGCTCTGGGTTCTAAATTTGTTCTCAAACCACAGTGTCACATGAGTATCGACAATAATAATCAATGCATTGTTGTTGATCATAATTAAATAAAACAAGTTTGAGCTGACATATATTTATTTGTTATCTTTTTTGCTTGGGTTTTACAATAGATGGTTGGTTGTTGTCAGACTTCCTTTGGACCGCCAGCTCCCAAATAGTGACATGAGACTTATTATGAAAGCTTGGCCTTAGCTTAGGCTTCTTCCCAATTAGATCATATAACTTAACTTGTTTATATTAATCTACATTCTGCCACGTGGCTCCTTACCTCTCCTCAATACTGTACATCCAACTTTACCCTGTCTCGATGGTAAATTCCACCTCACTTCTCAGAGTTCCAATCTCTTCCTAGAAGAGTGCCTATCCTCTCCTGCCTACCTATTGGCCATTTAGCTTTTACTAAACCAATCAGGCTGGGAAGTGGTGGTGCGCGCCTTTAATCCCAACACTTGGGAGACAGAGGCAGGTAGATCTCTGTGAGTTTGAGACCAGCCTGGTCTACAGAGTGAGTTCCAGGACAGCCTCCAAAGCAACACAGAGAAACCCTGTCTGAAAAAAACAAAAATAAATAAATAAATAAAATTTAAAAAGAAAGAAGAAAAGAAAACAATAACTACTACGGACTACTTTCATTTGGCATGCTATTATTTGCGGCCAACGCCAGCCTAGTTGACACAGAGCATTGCTTCTCCCTGTCTGTCTGTCTGTCACAGCTGTCCTTATCTGGCTGCAAAAAGATCTATTCTTTGCGCGCCTGCCTGTCAGCTGTAGCGTCACCCACCGGCTCCAGCCCAGCGACACAGCCACGGAAGTGACCCGGCCACTGGGCCGACCTTCTCGGAGATTGTCCTCCAATCGCAGAGCCTCGAGGAGGCCCCGGGGCCAACCGTAAGGCGCCTATTTCCTGTTATCCCGCCCTCTCTGCCTTCCGGTTGGCGAATTTCAAAGTCGCGGAACCAATGGGAGCGTCTGGACGCGCCCGGGTTCTCGTTCCAGAACAGGGCGCTCCTTTTGAAGGCAGAAACTGTCAAGGTAGCGTCATGGTGGGACCGGGCCCCGCTGCCAGCGCAGCCGCGGGTAAGTGTGGTCGCCAGCCTCCCGCCGAAGCTGCCGGGCTGCCCCCTGCCTGCTTCAGGCTGCCCCGGGCTCAGATAGGTTCGGGACGCTGGACCCGGGTCACAGGGCGACGAGCGATGGCCGCGTGTGGACACCCAGGCAGCTGGTTATGGCCGGAACTTTGACCTGAGTCAGGAGGCCGGTTCTGCCTCAGTCCGAGTCCCTGCACCTCTGCAAGTCGACTGATAAAATGTGCACTGTCTGGAGGTTGATTGATTAAATGTGGGCTGGGGTTAAGGTGTTGTGAGCCCTGATATCTGTGACAGGCCTGGAGCCCCACCCCCGTGTCGCCTTCAAGATGCATACGGTGTCCCCTGTTTGTTGTTCTGTACACCGTCCTAGGTGCTACTTGCTCAAGGGTTAAAAAATCTTGCTTTCAAAACCTGGCTTTGCTGCCTATTAGTGGGTAAATTTAAGCATGTCATTTACCCTCCCAAACAGCAAAATACCTTACAGGATTATTGTGTTATTGTCAACAGCTTAGTAAAGAGCTTGGCATCAAGCTGATACCGTTGGTGTTTATATTAATTTGAAAGCAAGCATAGCAGGACTGGTGACTTTATCAAAGCCCAAATAGCTACAGGAAGGTATCATATTTTAGGACTATAAAGGGACTGGTTAAAATCTCAAGTTAAATTTCTGTTGTTTGTTCATGTCCACATTTTGCAGAAGAACGGTGGAGAAAGCTCCAGGAGTACCTGGCAGCCAAGGGAAAGCTGAAGGACCCGAATGCCAAGTGAGTTTACCTCCCTATAGTTTTGTTTTGTTGCTCTGGTTGCTAATAGCAACACAGTACCACCCTTTTGTTTCTGGTCTGTTTAACCTGCATGGTGATCCTATAATAATAAAAGGAGTATTTCAGTCCAGGCATGATTTAAAAAAAAAAAAAAAAAAAAAAAAAAAAAAACTGAGCCAGAGGGTGGTGGCTCACAACTTTAATCCCAGCAGATGGGAGGCAGTGGCAGGTGGATCTCAGTGAGTTCAAGACCTTGAACTCACTGGTGTACAAAGTGAGTTCTAGGACAGAAACCTGGGTAGTGGCTTGTCTGTTGGCAGAGATGTAAGTAAGCTTTGTTCTTTCCTAATAGCAGAGGAAGAAAGGATCTACAGTATTATCTACCACACTGGAAGCTTTTCTGGTTCCTTCTTTTTTCTGGGAAAATTGGTTCCCAGCAAAGCAGTTTTTGATCAGAGAAAACTAGTTCTGGTGTTTGCTTACTAAAGCAAGAGCGTTGGTTACATTCAGTCCACAATAGTGGTGCAGCAACATCCTCCAACTTGGTGATGCCCTCCTGGCATATATTTGAGGTGGACAGAACATAACCCCTTTACCCTTTCCTCTTGTTGGCACTGTACCATTTTGTCCTATTATTTCTCTGTCTTGCTTAACGCAGGTGTATTTTCCTCTATTTGGGTGGCTCAGGTGTTGGGTATCTGCTCTATCACTCGTCCCCTTTTCCTTTAAGACAGGATCTCCCACTGTCTGAAGTTCACTCTGCTGTGATCCTCTCATCTCTACCGCTTGTGTCTAGGGTTACAGGCACACTCACCATGCCTGATTTTTATATTGCTGCTGGAGATCTGAACTAAGGTCCCTATGAGCATAGCAAATGCTCTCACTCCTGAGCCATCTTCCTTGGCCTGTCACATGCACTGTCTACCACTGACATACATTCCCCAGGTCTGCCAATCACTCAACGCAGAAAGATACAGAATTTACTAAGGCCATCCCTGCCCCCCATGGCTTATGCTCATCAGTCTCTCCTCGTCTTGGGTTTCGGTCCATGGAATTTGAGTCCTCCTCAGTTCTGCTCTGTTCTGTCTTTGGTTTGCTGGCCAGACTTCTACATCCTGTTGCATCCTGAATCCGAAGATGTTCCAGTCCCTCACATGAAATGCTCTAATGTTTATTTGTAACCTATGCATGTCCTTTTATAGACTTGAAATCATCTGCAAGTTACTTATGGTTCCCAGTACAATGGAAATGCCATGGAAATAGTTTGCTTTAGAGAATAATAAGGAGGGAAAGTCAACATGTTCGGTATGAATGCAGTTTTGTTTTTCACATTTTTTTAAATCAAAAGTTAGTGAAAATCATAAATGTGGAACCCATGATGTGGAGACTTGATTATTTACAAACCCCTCTCCCCTCTGAAAAACACCAAAGATATATAGAGCAAGGGAGTTTTTTAATGAAGCAGTTGACCATCTTCTTTCTCATGTCCAGCCCTCAATATTCAAGAACTGAGACTCACATAAGACTGTAACTATGAAGAGGCCACATAGATTTCATTAATTTATTAGAAGGCTACATTTGTACATAGGATAACCTTTCAAAATAAAGTCACAAAAGAAATTGGTAAGAGCGGTTGGTTGTGGTCCTTGGGGAGGAGAATACAGGGCCAAGGAAGGGAGAGTAAGAATACATCTTATTAAATAATAATGTTGATTTATTTTACCTTTTGCAGAAATTCTATTGTTTAAAATCCTAATCATAATGTTTTAACCACTGTTCTTTCCTAGCTTTCCTGATTCTTCTATACCAAGAATTAATTTTATTTTTCATCTTTCATAGGCCTTATCTAAAAACCAAGTATAACTGCCCCAAACAACCATCTTCCAAACATGTAAGTAAACAGCCCTATGAGAAGGTTGCTTGTGTGATTTAACATCTAACCAGAATCCTTTAGGATAAAATAAAGTACTGGACCAAGAAGCCTGAGTCAAAATATCTTGTGAAACTTAAGGACATAGGATATCCATCTGTCTTAGTTAGGGTTTCTATTCCTGTGAAGAGACACTATGACCATAGCAACTCTTATAAAGGAACAACATTTAATTGGGTGGCTTACATTTTCAGAGGTTAAGTCCATTACCATCATGGTGCCACATGGCATGCTTGCAGACATGGTGCTGGAGAAGGAGCTGAGAGTCCTACATGTTAACTTGCAGGCAACAGGAAGTGGCCTGAGACACTGGTCGTGGTTTGACCACGTGTCAAACCCACCTCCACAGTGACACACTACCTCCAACTAGGCCACACCTACTAATAGTGCCACTCTCTTTGGGGGTCATTTTCTTTCAAACCATCACACTGTCCTAGAAAACATTGATATGACTGTTAATGTTACTGTTGTGCCCATTTATATATGATTATATATGAGATTCAAAGACATAGCCTGACCTAATTATACACCCAGTAAGAGTCAACTCCTATTTCATTCTGGTAATAAATTATATTGAATACATGGGCTACTTAAAGAATATACTGAGTTTTTAGGAATTATTCTGGGAGTGTATAAAACCACTAAAAGATATGCATTAATGTGTTTTCCAGCCCTATCTTGACCCCTGTTTGATGTATCATTGTTTTTAAGTGCCACTAAGGGTCCTCAAAATCAGGTGTAATCCCATCTTTACATCTCCTAGCATAGTCTGGCACAGTGCCTTTTCTAGTCAACTTTGAATAAATCTCTCTTGATTCAAGCCTTTCCTATATCCTCTGTGAGTTCTCCCATTTCAAATGCCCAGGGTGAGTGATAGTAAATTTAGCTTAAAGCAACATTCCTTCTTGTACATGCATTGTTTTTGTTTTTCACCTTGATCTGTCAGTTCTGAGATGGTTTAAAGGAATCAAGAGTCAGAAACAGGAGTTCTAACCCTAACCCAGCTTCCAGCTCCCTCTCTGTGCCTAGCCTTGGACAGCTCGCTTTCTCTACCAGATGACGGAGTTGAATTTATCTCTAAAATCTCTCTCTCGGTTCTAATGTCCTGAGTATAGTTTTCTCTCTCACCAGGGGGCTTGAAAATGAGTGACCAGTTCTACAACTTGTAATACTTTAGTCAGGTCTGATCAATCTAAAGTTAAAATCTGAAAAATGTCCAAAAGAAACATTTGAAACATTTGAAAGTCACGTATCTTAAGAAGATCTAGTATCCAGGACATATGACTCTTACAGTTCAAACAATTAAAAGACAAATGACTCAATTTTGAAATGAGCAGAGTCTGAGTAGGCATTTCTCAAAGATGTTGAGGATAAGAAGAAATGTTCAGTATCATTAACCATCAGGAAAATGCAACTCAAAATGCCAATGAGGGGCAGGCCTGGTAGGACTGGCTGATAATCCCAGATCCGAGGACGCTAAAAGCAGGAGGTTTGAAAATTCAAGGACAGACTGAGCAATTTAGTAAGACCCTGCCTCAAAATAAAAAGTAAAAATAAGTTTGGAGATACAGATCAGAAAAAAAAAAGAAAAAAGAAAGAAAGAAAGAAAGAAAGAAAGAAAGAAAGAAAAAAGAAAAAAAAAAAGCCTACCTGGTGTGCTTCAGCCTCTTGGTTCAATCCCCAGTAAAACCTGCACACATTCATGCCCCCAAAACAACAATAGCAAACAAGCAAAAACAGTGAGGTTCTACATCATACTTACTAGAATAGCTACATTAAAAAAGACAGATAGTGTTGGGGGATGTGGAAAAACTGGAATCTTCATACATTGTAGATACAAACATAACCCAATGTAACTATTTTAGAGAAAGCTTTTACAGTTTCCTAAAACGTAAGCATAGATTTACTGAATAACTCTGGAATTCTGTAGATAAACTGAAAATATATGCTCACACAAAAACTATACACAAATATTCATAGTAACAGTGTTTATAAACCCCCAAATGGGGAAGCAACCCAAACAGTCATTAACTAGTGAATGAATGTGTATAGCCACACAATGTAATATTATTCAACCCTAAGCAAGTAATGGAGGGCATATTTGGAAACAAGGTTTAGGAGAACCACCTATACTTCATGCTCATTTTTTTTTTCCTTAGAGCATAAAACTTCTCTAAAAAGAAGCTTGTTACAATAATTCTTTATGCCAAGTCACCTGAACCCTGCTGCCACAGGAGCACCCAAAATAACACTCAGAGTCTTATATTATTTACAATGCTGTTGGCCAATGACTAGGATTTCTTATCTGCTATCTCAGTCTTAATTATCAACTATAGTCATAAATAAGACTTATCTTATGGAGGATATCAGTGGAATGCATCACATGGTGGCTCGAGAGCAGAGAGCAGGAGGAAGGGGAAGAGGACGATTTCCTCTTGTTCCTGCTTATATTCTGAGTCTGCCTGCTATGTCACTTCCTGCCTGGATCTCTTTTTACTACATTTCCCAGAATCCTCCTTGACTCCTACTCCTGCCTAACTTGCTTCCCTATTGGCCAAACAGTGCTTTATTCATCAACCAATAAGATAAACATACACAGAAGGACATTCCCCAACAGAAGCTTTTTATGTTGTTTTGTTTTGTTGTTTTTTTAACATGGCTGGAGGAATAGCTCAGTTGGTGGATTGCCTGCTCAGCATGCATGAAACTCTGAGTTTGACTCCAGCATCAATAAACTAGGTGTGATAGCACATGCCTGTAATCCTAGCACTCTGGAGGAGGTGGGAGAATTAATAGTGTAAGCTCATTCTTGACTACATACTAAGTTCAAGGGTAGCCTAGACTCTTTCAGAACAAAAGTAGTAAAGTGCTGATACGTAGTACAACATGAGTGAATCTTGAAACTTATTTGAGGAGGTAAACAAAGAAAGCCAGACACATCCACACAACACACATGCACAAAACATTCAATGAATCCACCTGTTTAACAGCTCCATCTGCATAGGAATAGTGGGAAAATAGCTGTCAGTGCTGAGACTGTGGAAAGAGGGAGATGGAGAATGACTACTAAGAAACCTTTCTAGGGTGATGGAAATGCTCTGGCATTCTGTGGGAGTGGGTGTGCAACCTTGTAAACATTCTAAAACCCACTGAACTTTAGGCTTTGAAATACTAAATGTTATGGCATGTTAATTAAATCTCAAATTTGTTTAATGTATAAGAAATGTAAGTCATAAAAACACGTTTGAGCGACGGGTGGTGGTGGCACATGCCTTTAATCCCAGCACTTGGGAAGCAGTGGCAGGCAGATCTCTGTGAGTTCGAGGCTAGCCTGGTCTAGAGATAGTTCCAGGACAACAGCCAGAGCTGTTCCACAGGGAAATCCTGTCTCAAAAAACCAAAAAAACAAAACAAGATAAATAATGACATGGAGACTTCTTACTATTTGTGAAAGCTCAGCCTATAAGCTTAGGCTTGTTCCTAAGTAGCCCTTATAACTTAAACTAACCCATTTATATTAATCTATGTTCTATCACTTGGCGTTACTTCTTTTCTACCTCCCACCTCCTGTTTCCTCTCCATTTCTCCTGCCTTCTCCTGTGTGCCTAGATTGCCCCTCTTCTTCCTTTTTCTCCCTGGAAATCCCACCTATACCTCCTGCCTAGCTATTGGCCGTTCAGCTTTCTATTATACCAATCACAGCAATACAAAGTGTACAAATACCCTACAACACTACCCTACCACAAATTATTGTGTTACAATTTGATGGCATATCTGTCCAGGCAGGTTAGGTGTATTCTTTATTGGAACATAATAGGCATTTAAAAATACTGATTGATGTAGAAAAATTCTTTTTTGAAACAGTTTTTTCTTGTTGTTACTGGTTTGTTTTTTTAATTTACTGAATCTCTACCTGATTCTGTGAAGTTAAAAAGACTCTGGCTTACTTCTAATAGAAACTCAAATTACAAGAGTCACCTATATACCAAGGTAAGCCTTTATATTCCAGATTCATCTTTCTTAAATAATATCCTAAGATTGTTTTCTAGCATGCGCTTGAGGTTATTTTCATCATTTTAAAAAGTGAGCTATTAGCTGGGCGTGGTGGCGCATACTTTTAATCCCAGCATTTGGGAGACAGAGGCAGATGGATCTCTGTAAGTTCGAGGACAGCCTGGTCTGCAGAGTGAGTTCCAGAACTACACAGTGAAGCCCTGTCTCGAAAACCAAAAAGATTAATTAATTGATTAATGATTAATATAAAAATAAAAGGTGAGTTTCTAAAATATATTTTTCTTTGTGTTTTCAGACTTCTGGACCCAAAAACGATGTTTCCAGTCATGTTGTTTTGCCTGTCAAAACTACAAGGTCTATCAACATTAAACCCCAGACTAAACCAGCCAATAACACAAGGTCCCAGAAGCCAGAGCTGGAGCTACCAAAACTTCCAGGCAAAGGGCTCACTTCAAGATGTTTTTCTTCTAACTCAGACTGTAAACAGTCCAGCCAGAGTCAGCAGCAGCACAGAGCTGCATCGTCCACTATTGGACTGTCAAAAAAGCCCAGGAGGTCCCCTGGTACCCAGAAATTGGAATCCAAAAAGCAGCAGCAAGCACATCAAGGAAATGCTGAGGGCACCCACCCTGTGGCTGGGACCCATGTCAGAAACCAATCTTTGAAGGGTTTCCTAGACGAGGTCAACAAAGAGAATGTGCGCCAAACCTTGCTAGAACCTGGGAAGCCGGTTCCTGACTTACATCCCATAAGTAAGCCAAACACTGGCTCCTATAACCAAACCCAGAAAAGTCTGGCTCCTAAACAAATCTTGAGCAAAAGCTCAGTTAACCGTACTGTTCTGAAAGACAGAGCTAACAAACAGTTTGTTAGAAACACACAAATCAGCACTCAAGCAGTGAAGTCGCAGCACCTCTCTACAGATGCAGATTTTGCACGACCCAGAGAAAAACCCCGGCAAACAATTCTCTCTCAATTCACACCCGCCCATAATAAGACTCTGACATCAAAGAAATCAGTGGTCAAGGACACACAGGACGTAAAGGTTAACAGGATTAAATATGGAAGACCAAATGAAACTACGGTACAGTCACACCCTACCACTGAACAGAAAGTAAAACTTACTAAATCTGGTTCCCACCCCAGCTTGCTTCATGGAGGACAGAACAACAGACGTCCAGCCATCAAGCAGAATCAAAAGACTGTGCAGCCTTGTCTTGACCCCCGGACATCACGCATTCTGCACAACTCAAGAGCTGTAAGCCAGAGGCCTAATTTGACAGCTGGCAAGGTTATTCTAAGCACCCCTAGCATAAGAGCAAATAAAATCCAGAACAATAAAAACGGTAACATCTTCCAACCAAAAGCACAGACTCTGGACTTCAAGTTCAAAAAGGTTCTTCCCCAGAGCCAGTTTCTGAACAAGACTGCTCCCAAAATTCAAGCTGGCACAGCAACCACAAGTAGGAATGGAGCCCCAAGTGCTAGCCAGACTCATCCACGTGTTAAAAAGACAGAAGTAGAGGATCGGAGGTACTTTGCTTTAATTCCAAGACACTGCAACTTAAGATTTCTAGGCAAACTGATAATGGTTGGGGTTGGGACTTGTAGCTCAGTGATAAAGCACTTACCTAGCAGGTGTGAGGCCCTAAATTCAAGCCCCAGCGCCACCAACAGACTGACACATTTTTATATGTGCATATACACTTAGTTGAGAAATAGCTCCTACGTGGTAGCTAGCTAGAGCCTGAAAAGATAGGAAGCTATAATAAATATTAACACCTAACAAAACTAGTGATCCAAAATGTTTTATAAACCATTCTCTGTAATTGTCTACAACGTTGTTTTGTAAAAATGGAAGTAGAGCAGAAGAGAGTAGGAGCTGCTGATATAGATTAGTCACCCAGGAAGTGTCCTACAGAGAGCAACAGAGCAGGACGGGCTCACAGGAGCCACCGCAGTAAGTTCACACAGCTAGGAAGGAAGCCATCAGTGACTAAGTTTGGCAGTTAGCAGAGAACGAATGGAAGCTTCTATGAGCATGAGTAGGCCAGGCTGAGGAAGGTAAGCTGAACCAGGAGCCCTGGTCAGATGCGGCATGCAAGTGTTAGAAATTGGGGTCCCAGGTTTTTGGGGCTCGGTGTTGTACATGGTACTTGAGGTGAGCCAAAGGATTTTATCCTCTTTCTGCCCAAGACCAGTCACAGTCCCCGAATGCAAATGAGCCTCCTTAGAGTGCACTTGTGTATGCCTGGGTGGAATAGAACATAGACTCCTGACAGGAGTGAAAGAGAATGTAAAATTAGATGGTGGCTAAAAGTTGCCATGCAGTGGGAGCAGGAAACAGGATTTGGTCTGGGAACAGAGCCTTCTGCCTTCTTACAAAGAAAGTTACTTAATGTTTGGTGGTGTGGTTGAGAGGCCGATTAAATAGGAGGTTGGGGGAAGTGCTTCCATCCATCGGTCACGTCTCTGGTGAGCAAAGACTGCTGAAACTGAGCATGGTGAGTGACAGGTTGGCGTCTGCTCTGGAACTCCCAGCCCGGGTCACGTCTTTGCCATATTGACAGTGTGTGACATGTTGGAAGTGTCTGGTTACAGAAGGAATAGATTCTGTGGAAAGGATTAGAACCATCCACTCTCGATGTGTGTTCCCCCATGGTTTGCATTGTGCCAGGCTCAGGTGGGGAAGGAAGACCACCACTCCCTCTACCCTTAGAGAGCTTATAGTCTGAAGTATATATGGGACATTTAGAGACGCTAAGCATAGCACTGAAGTCCGAGCAGTACGGGAAATTGTCTTCATTATGATTAGGAGACTATGGAGATAGGAAGAATGCTAGGGACTTGTGGAAACAAGTATGTGTCCACTTTGTTATTATGGAAGATTGTAATATTGCTTATCTTCTCGATAGAGTCAAAGGAAAATGGCAGTTAATAACTTTCATTTATAATAATAATAGATTATTGAATTTTGAAAAAGACAAAGCCGTAGAGACAAAAAGCAGATCAGTGGTTCTCAGGGACTGGAGACTCAAGGTAAGCTTGGCTCTCTGAAGAGATTTGGGCCTGTATTATATCTTGATTGTAAGTACAGTCAAGTGGTCTTGTGTATTTACACCCACAGAATCACACACTTCAAAAAAGTGGGTTTCACTGTACTGTCATTGAAATCTTGTGTGTGCCAGGCACTGTGCTAGGCACTGGACATCCAGTTCTGTCTTCAAAGAGTTTGTGTCCTAGTGGAGGAGACAGAATATGAACACGCTGATTAAATAAAACAAGATAAATTGCAAACCATTACTCTTCAAGTAAGGATCATTTGAACAAAGTACGGAAGATGCAAACCTTGAGGCAGAGGTGAGCCTGGATCAGGAAACTGAAAGGAGCCAGAGCTCCTTGCGGGTAGTGAGGAATGGGCTGTGGTGTGGAGTTGGAAAGGGTGGCAGGACAGTCATAGAAAACATGGCTAATTTTATTTCAAGAGCAATGGGAAATTGGTGCAGTGTACTTTGTATTCTCCTGATGGGTATTATGGGCAGAGAGTGACAAGGGTTAGAGCAGCTGCTTCACATTTCAGACAGAAGGTGACATGTGTGGCTTGGCATGGTGGTCATGTGGACAGAGCCAATACTGAATCTGCACAGTGACGTGTCAGACATAGTGAAAAGCAACTACTCACAGATGTCTCCTGAGGTCAGGGCCTACTGTTTATCAAAATAAGGAGAATTAGGAAGGGATTTGGAGGTAAATATCAAGAGCTTTGTTTGGCACCATATTGAGCTGAAATGCCTGCCAAACAATAAATAAAAGGTCCAAATGAGGCAGTGTGTTTAACATGGTTTGGGCTCCATGGAGTGATCTGAAATCTAAAATGGGCATTTTCTGGTCATTGATACACAATTGTGATTAACAAAGCTAGAGGGCCTACGTCTAAACACTTGGTGTACACATCCACTCGCTGCCCTCCAAAATAATAGTCTATTTGCTTAGAAGTAGGGGTGGAGAGAGTATTATAAGTAGTGGTAGAAAGCCAGCATTGGGACTGGGCACTGTCAGAGACCAATTACTTAAGGAGAAGACAACCTAGGATTAGTGATTAACGAAGAAAGGGACTTGTGTGTGGTCAGAACACTAAGGGACTGGAGTGAAGTAGGTTGCTATGAGCAACAAGATGCTTTTGAAGACAGAATGCAGGTTTGGTTGGTCTGGGTGGCCAGAAGCTTCGGGTGGAGTGCTGAGGCGTCTTAAGGGCAGGTGACATCCAAGACAGCACATGAGGAAATGAAGACTTAGAGAAAAATAATGAAACGTAATCAGAAGTCAGGTATTTAAAAACTAAAGTGCCAGTCAGTCCTCTGTAATCCTACCAGTTCTAAGTGGTGTAGTCAGCCCCGCGTGGCATTGCTCATTGTAGACTGTTATTCATTCTGTCCTCCTGACCTTGTCTACAGTGGAAGGTTTAGTAATATCCAGTCTCTGCCAGTCAGTCCTTTGTAATCCTACCAGTTCTAAGTGGTGTTGCCCATTGTAGATTGTTCTTCACTCTGTCCTCCTGAACTTGTCTACGGTAAAACGTTTAGTTATACCCAGTCTCTGCTTGTCATCGTTTTAGAAACAGACAGGTTAAGAAGGAAAGAGGGAAAGAACTAACCGTCTCCCATCACATTACAGGAAACAGCTGGAAGAATGGCAGAAATCTAAAGGCAAAAGCTATAAGCGCCCTCCCATGAAATTGAAAGCGAAAAGAAAAATCATAGAGGAGATGAACATTTCATTCTGGAAGAGCATTGAAAGAGAAGAAGAAGAACAGGAAGAGAAGAAAGCTCAGTTGGAGCTGTCCAGTAAAATTAACAACACTCTGACGGAGTGTCTGAGGCTCACTGAAGAGGTGAGTAGCAAGACAAAACTGTCCAACTCTGACCTGCACCCCATCCTGCTGCTTAAAAATTTCTCCTAGAGCAGAGGAAATAGCCTTAACCTCGGCAGAAATCAAGCCACTCTTCCAAATATAGAAGAATAGTGACAGTAGCAGCAGTAATACTGATGAATGCACCTGATTGGCAGCTCAGAGATGGTAGGAAACTAACCTAAGCCATTTGGCTCCAAAGGGAGCTTTCTCCATGTGGCTGGGTCCAAAGAGTATACAACATTTGGATTGAAATCTAAGTCAACATGCAATGCTTTTTTCAACTTGGAATTTCCTAAATAGTTTTAGTTGGGGGCTGGCTTAAGATTTATTTTTATTTTATGTATGTGGGTGCTTTACATGCAATAGCTGCATCCCATGCATGCAGTGTCCATAGAGGCCAGGAGAGGGCATCAAATCCACTGGAACTGGAATCACAAATGATTGCCAGCCACCATATGGATGCTGGGAACCCAACCCTGATCCTCCAGAAGAGCAGCTAGTGCTGTTAACCACTGAGCCATCTCTCCAGCACCCCTAAGTACTTTTGGTAGCCAAAAATAGTATCTGAATTGTGTGTTGGAGTCTACAGATGAGGATAAAGTGGGTGATAGACAAAGGGTCAGAGACTTAAGCAACTGCCTTAATGAGAATTCATTAATAAAAACTGATATGCTTAGCCTCTTGATAGAGAGTAAAAGAGTAAAAGTCAGTGTGTTCTGGTGGTGTTAGACTTGGGGGAACAGCAGGGGGACCATTGTTTTAATATTTCTCACTGCAGTAAACATTAGCTATTTCTCCTTTATGGAATTAGAATTCAGAGGTCTGTTTGTTTACTTGATTTGCTCTCTTATTTTCATTAAAAAAAATACATGGATGATTCTTTTGTGTGTGGGATGGGGTAGGTACACTTATGTACACATTCATGTGAATGCCATAGGGCAGCCTCATTGTCGTTCCTCAGGCACTGTCTTCCCTGTTTTGAGGGTAGGAATTTGGTTTGGTTTGGGTTGGTTTGGTTTGGTTTGATTTGGTTTGGTTTGGTTTGGTTTGGTTTGGTTTGGTTTGGTTTGGTTTGGTTTGGTTTGGTTGTAGAACTCCACAGTAGGCCAGGCTGGAGGCTGACTGGCTAGTGAGCCCCAGGGATCTGCTTGTCTCCGCCTCTCTGGTGCCGGGATTGCAAGCACGCACTACCAGTCCTAGCCTTTGGTACATTTCTGGCTGTTGGGCAATGTGCAGCACAACACTTACCGACTGAACCCCGCAGCTCCCGCGTCCCCAGCTGTAAATGAGGGTAAGAGAGTCCACAAGAGCCCAAAGTAAAGGGATATCAAATATTTATCCGGAAACACTCACAAATAACAATAAGGTAAAGAGCCACCCTGGGGGTTCTGAAAGTTGCAATTAGATCTGTAACCACCACACAAGAGGCTCAGAGAGACAGAGCCCTCCTCTTCCTTATAAGAGCTCACATCTGCACACAGAAGCCACGTCCCTAAGGCCGATACCGCAAATCTATTGGCAGAATGAATTCCCACACACGTTTTTGTTTGTTTGTTTGAGGCAGGATTTTCCTGTGTAACCTGGCTGTCCTGGAACTCACTCTGTAGACCAGGCTGGCTTTGAACTGAGAGATCTACTTGTCTCTGTCTCTGCCTCTGCCGAGTGCTGGGATTAAAGGCCTGCGGCCTATCTTGTACCTTCTTTTTTTTTTTTTTTTTGAGAGTACCTTTTTAATATTAAAATAATTTCAAAATTATAGATGAGTGGCCAGATTAGTGGTCACCAACCACTGCAGGCTGCCCTCCAGCTTTCCATATGTGCGTACACTATAGCTGCATCACAAAGTGAGGCATCGCTTTGTTTTGCAAGTTGCCACCGTGTTACTTCAGATTTTATACATGTTTTCCTAGTCTCAATCAAATAAATTGGATATTTTCCCTTTTTTTCTACACTCTGACAATAGTTTGTACATCTTTTCACATAACTGTTTTATGATTCTTAGACTGACTGTATAGAAAGAATTTGTGCCCCCCTTTTTTTTTTTTTAATCACTTGTTGCACTTGGGAGGCTAAGGCAGGAATATCACAGATTCAAGGCTAGACTTGAATGAAATAGGAATTCATAGCCAGCCTCAAATACATAAGGAGTCCTATCAAAAAGCTAAAGGGTGAGGCTGGGGCGAGGGCCGGGAGAGGAAGTAGATGTGCTGAAGATTTCTCTGATCTATTTAAAGGTTGCAAAAATCTTTTGGACTCCAGTAATTGTTTTTTATCATTTGTCAGTATTTATACTTATCCTGTCAATTGTTATTCTTACCTTCTAGTTAAAAGCTTAGACAGTTTAATCAATCTTAGTTCCTTATAAATATGGTAAATGCTATAAATTTGCCTCCTAACTTTTACTTTCTAATATCTGTCATATTTAATGCTCTTTTCATCCAAGGTCATATTACAAAAACAGAATGCCTTTCTACAGTACACCACCTTAAAGAAATCCTCATGTGTTCTATCCGGAATTTTCCTGAACTCTGTCTGGTTTTGGATTTTATAGAGACTTCATTACAAATGCATCATTGATTACCTTGGCCTACATTAGGCCATTAGTGATCAGCTTGCGCTTCAGTCCTATCCCCAGAGGCTGAAGCCCCCACCCCTGTGACTCTGTTTGCCTCCTGTCCTAGGAGCAGCCACCATCCTGAGGCTACCTAGGAACTGCCAGTCATCGATTAATTCATTAGCATGCAAAAGACTTTGGAAGAGTCCAAGGATTTTAGGAGTTACATGCCAGAAAATGGAGGAAGACTCCGTATGTAATCACAGTTTCACACTAGAAGAGGTGAAGTTGGGAGAAAATAGGACTCCAGCTTTCACTAGGTTGTACCACTCAACAATGGCTAGTATTTTAAGGACTAGAGGAGGGACCCTATGGGCCTGGGGCTCTGCAGGAGCTCAGTGGTGTTAAAAGTGAAAGTAAGGGGGTGGGCAGTGGCTGGAACCAGCTGCTGTCCCTGGTAAGGGACTAGGGTGGCAAAAAGCAGATGGAAAGACTCCGTCCAACCTTCACTTGGAAGTCTCCCTCTATTCTCCTATGCAGCAGGGCCCAGCCAGAGCCACTGTCAGTCAGAAAGTTCTACAGGGTTCCAGCCCCACATCAAGACACAGCTCAAAAGTGGTTCACTGAGTAGCTGGCTGATACCCCACCTGTTCTCATTGCTTTTCATTTGTTCCTAAATACTTAGGGTTTCTATTTGGAGTCCTCTAACTCAAAACTTAACTTAGAAGTTATCTTTGCATCATACTTACAATGGTTTTTTTCTTAACTTATTAGTTTCTAACAGTATTGTAGTTAGTAAAGTGGCCATCTCTGGATTGTACTTGATACAATTTATTGAAATTCTCTTGGTTGTTTTAATGACTGATCATTTTTGGTAAACATTCCAAAAGTATTTAAAAATAATGTTTTCTATTTGCTACCCACTGTGTTCCTTTCTGAAAGAATTTTCCAGAGTTGTTCTAGAAGGACTAGTTACTGACAGTTTCAACTTATATTTGTCATCTCTGCTGTCTTTGTTTTTCTAATTGTTGTTACATAGATTCATGACTTGCTTTGATTCTCTGATATTAGTTTTGCCAAATCTGGGTTGGTTTTTGTTTTTTGTTTTTTATTGTTGTTGTTGTTGTTGTTAGAGTTCATCTTTGATATCTTTTTTCATCTCTAGTTTTAAGTCCCTGGGCTGGCATTATTTTAGGGACTTATCACAGATGTAGAGACTGAAACACCGCTCTGAACAGCCTATCTCACCCTCCAGAGTTAGTGATTGCTTGTGTATCCAAACTTACTCCGGACACTTGACTTTGTAATTCCACTTACAGGATTCTCCTGTGTTCATTATTTAATATCATTTTCATGTTTCATAAAGAAAGCTATAAATTAATGAAACAAAATAACACAGCAGACTAAATTCAAACACATCTGCTAATGACGCTTGCAAACTTTGAGTCATTATGCTTAGAAAAGTACCATTATTTTGCCCTCATACTTTGTTCATAGTTTGGGGAGAATTTCCAACTACAAGTTATCTTCTCTAAAAGCGTTGACGTTCCTGCTTTATTTTCTTCCTTGCATCTGGAATTATTAATTTATTGAGTCTAGTCCATCTGAGTCTCATTCCTCTTAAGTTATCCCTTATTTCTCCTTCCTCTCTAGATGCTTTTCAAGTTATGTTTTTATCCTTGGTTTTCTACATACATGTACATACATGCTTACATATATGCATAGATGCCAATTAGCTCTCCAAGAACTTTCAGTGTAAACAATTGTGAATCTATTATTTTTTTTTTCTTGTATGGCTCATTTGAGTGTGTGTTCAACTTTGTTTTCAACCTTCAAGAAATTCTTTTATATTGATATTGAAATTAGCAAGCAGTAGATGTGACCTTTTTGTGGAATCTACCAGCATGAATCCCCAGTACACCTGCGTGCACACATACACCATGGCCTGTGTATACCTCTGCTGCTCTTCCTGCATGCTGAGATTAGTCACATGGAAAGTCAAGCCTTGACTCACTGTTCACACTACTGTGAAGATGTAATATTTTGAATATTTTTAGTATGTAAGAAGTATTTATTACTCTAGGTCTCAATTCTGTTGGGGTCTTTCATCCCCTAAAAATATAGAACCTATTCTTTACCTTATGGTAAATGTTTTTCTATCTATTCTGCACTGTGTAGCTCTTAAATGTAAAGGCTAGTGTTAAAAGTTATTGAAATGTACAATTAAAACGGGGACCTTTTGTGTATTTATTATACATTTACTATACCTCGGTAAAATTGAAATTTTAGCTTCAGAAAAATTATTGATCATACCTTCAAAGATAGGAGAATTAACAGTGAACTAAAGTCATAATAATTATATCTTGTATTTCCTTTTCCAGGGTGTATTTCCTAATGAAATATTTAACATCCTGTCCAGCATTCCGGAGGCTGAAAAATTTTCCAAGTTCTGGGTCTGCAAAGCAAAGTTGCTGGCAAGTAAAGGCACCTTTGATGCTATTGGACTGTATGAAGAGGCCATTAAAAATGGGGCGGCAGTGAGTATCTGTCTTGGATGGGTGACTTAAAATTCCCTTTCATGTGGTTTTTTGTTGTTTGCAATAAGATGATTCTATAATGCAGTGCGAAACTTTCATTCATAGGGGTGAGAGAGGGTAATAGGGTAAATATGATAAACGTGCATTATATGCATGTGTGGTGTTGTCACAGTGAAGCCTGAAACCCATTGTTTTGTATAATTGATGCATACTAACAAGGCAGTCACAGAGTCTGAAGTAGAATATATTCTTTATCAATGCATCCATTAAGTTATTTCTTAGACAGCAGGGTTATACTTATACCAGTAGAATGTCAGTTTTCTTGTCAAGTACCATATGTCATTTAACACTAAGTACAGAAATAAGCAGTTTGGGAAGTAACAATGAAAAGTCTGAATAGTATCGAGATGGCTCAGTGGTTAAGAGCATTGGCTGCTTTTCCAGAGGTCCTGCTCTCAATTCCTAGCAACCATCTATAATAAAATCTGGTGCCCTCTTGTGGCATGTAGAAAGAACACTGTATACATAATAAATAAATAAATAAATAAATAAATAAGCCTTAAAAAAATAAAGAGTAGTATCAACATCAAATAGTTAGAAAGAATTTAAATTACATTAAGTTCAGTGCATCACTAACCCAGAGTCTTTACATCCAGTAGCTTACTAATTCTAAAAGCAAGCTGAAACCACCACTGGCAAATTTATTTAATGAAGACTATATCAAATAACCTCATAACTCTTTTCACTTAAATGTCATTCTCCTCCCTTACTCCCGTTCTGTAGTGCCCATTTCCATGACTGTTCACAGAGTTGTATGTCTCTGAGTTTGGTCAGTTTCACCCAGTTCTGTCTTTTCCTCACCCCCGCCCCCTTCATATTTATACTTCCCAGAGCAAACTGATTCCATTTTTACCTCTGTGGTTTCAGAAAACATGCTTATGTTGCTGCTTTCACTTTTAGACATAATTTGTGAACTTGCAGATGAGGGCACAGCCATAACATCCTTTTACACAGATTCTCCCATGTCCCCTGCCTTACACGTTCATGCCGACAGCCCTGTGGACCTTTGCCATATGCCATGCTTTCACTGACGCCATATGGAAATTCTGTCACTTTAGTGTCCATATTGTTCCTCGCATGTAAGAAATACATGGCAGAGCTGGAGGGATGGCTTATCGATTAAGAAAGAGTGCTGACTGCTCTTCCATAGGACCGGGGTTCAATTCCCAGCACCCACATGGCAGCTCACAACTGTCTGTAATTCCAAATTGAACACACACAAACATGCAGGCAAAACAATGCACAAAAAATAAAAATAAGTAAATTATTTTTTTAAAAAAAAGAAGTGCATGGCTGTGCTGAGCTGTGGAATAGATACTAGGATTGCTTTGCCTTTCAAACACACCTTCTACTCTTACTAGAACTAATTAGTTCTTTATTTTGTCAATGCTTGGTTTTCTGAGTATTTATTATGTAACTAATTTTCATAGTTTTGAATTTTCTGAACAATGCCAAGACTTCAGATAATCTATTGATTTACTCTTAGAGCCCCCCCCCCCCCCCGGTTTATTCCAGGTTGGTCAGGTAGCTCTCAGCCCCTGTCTGCACCAGCTGTCCTTCTGGGTCTGTTTCCATCACTAGCAGACACTCCTTACACACTTCCTGAGTTGTTACAGAACTCTTTCCCGCCAGCCCGGTTCCACAACAGCATCAGCCCCAAATGAACACTCAGAGACTTATATTAATTATAATACTGTTGGCCAATGACTAGGGCCTCTTATTGGCTAACTCTGTCTTAATTACTAATCCATTACTATTAATCTAAGTATTTCCACATGGTCTTAATTTACTGGAGAAAGGTCCGGGGACCTGTTACTCCTCTGGCGTCCTACATGGTGACTGCTCTCTGCCTACACCTCCCAGAATCCTCCTCATCTAGACCCACCTATCTTGTTGCCCTGTTGGCCACAGTGTTTTATTCATCAACCAATAAGAGAAACATATACAGAAAACATCCTTATCATCTCTTCTTTTCTGTCTAAATAAAAAGATAGGCTTTAACTTTAACATAGTAAAATACATAACCAAACAGTTTATCAAATAAGAACTATACTTAACAAAATGTAGTCCATTAACATTTAGCAAAATTTAAAGAAAATATTCTATCATCTATCCTATCTTTGTGAGTCTAAAGCCTTATATGTAACTTATCTTTTATCATAACTAAGGAAAACTATAACCATAACCATCTGTCTTCAACTCCATCAAAGACCTCAGAAGGATAATTTATAAGCTCTAGAATGGACAGAGACATTTCGCTGCCTGGTCAGTCATCCAAAGTTCCTCTGTAACATTGGAGCATTCATCTTCATCCCATAGGCCACAGTGTGTCTGGCAGACTTCTCAGTGAAGCAGGAAATTTTAAACTGTCCGCCAGCATTGGCAGTTCGTCAGTCATTTTTTTCTGTGTCCTGCAGAATATCTGGCAGACTCTTCTATGAAGCAGGAACCCTTCAGGACTGTCTCATTTTGTTTTGGCAAGTTCAGCAATCACTTTCCTGTGGGTCCTGCATGTCCAATTTATACAGCCGACAGTCAAACAGTCCAGGCAAGAGCAGTTTCTTGCCCAAATGGCTATTTCTGCCATGTCAAAGACAAACTCCATAATGAGTTTCTTTGATGCCCATCTTCCTCTCTAAAGTAATTGGTGTTGCCAGAAGCAGTTGTGTCTCACTGTCATAAAAAACCCTAACCCATTTTAAATGCCATATTCTGAAGGTCTTTGAAAGGTTTGAAGACTGTCCATCTCAAATAAATCTCTGTATATCTAGAGAACCTAACTAACCGAACTATAAGTTTTGACTATTATAGGTGACTACAATCTATTTAATTATATATTACATTTTTAAAATAGCTGTATAAACTCAATACCTAAACAAGAGGAGAAATATACATATAACAAAATTGACCTTAAATTTGTATCAATAAGCCAAAATCCATACCAATGTAAAGTATTTATTTCTATATCATATTCCTCCCTTTTTTTTCCTTTAGAAAGAGATGGGTTGCAATCATAAACCATTTATAACCAACCCCATTTAAATGAAAACAAACACTTATAAACAATATTTGGGAATGTGAATGTCATTCTCTCCAAACTGCTTCCTGCTGTTTAGGGACATTGAAATACTATGGGGATCCTTAGAAAACACGGAAACCTGGCCAAGCCCTTGTTGTAGTAGTCTGCAAGGCTGCATCGTCTCAGCTGTTTTAGATATTGGATCACCTGGGCCATTGTTTCATGGGCTTTTGCTTGATCAAACTATATTAATCTGGAAGGAATCCACAGCTTTTCATTTTCTGTGGAAACAAAAAGAAAATCTCTTTTACAAAGTGGCATGTTCTTAGACTTAAATTTTGAAGTCAAGACATTTTTAAAATATATGAGTTGGATTAATCCAGCAGCATTTATAATCAAATATATTTTAGCAGCTGTAGCTCTTTCCTCAGCAATCAAAACATTTAAAAACAACACTATAGCAGACAGTATCTAGACTCTCTGTGTATTTTATTTTTCATCTTTATGTGGCTATTTTTTTAACTCTATTTTTTGACTTTTATTTTTTTATTTTCTGAGACAGGATTTCTCTGTTTACTTTTATCTGTCCTGGAATTCACTCTATACACCAGACTGGCCTTGAATCACAGAGATTTGCTTGCCTCTGCCTCCCAAGTGAATCCTACCAGCATGCACCACCACAACCGGCTACTCTGTTCCTTGTTTAACCACGCATCTTTCTTCTTTTCTCTCCCAAGCCAATGTATTTTCTTTTAACACACTGTAAATGTTTTATCTTTTTCTAACCATGAGTCTGAATCTGCTAAACAGCATTGCTAGGATTAAAGAGGATGTTTTACCTGCTGGCTTTCCAACATGGAGGACATAAGCTTACCGCCAGAACTGGGAGCTGTGATCACTGCCTCGACTCTTAAACCCTTATGAGTAAAACCTAAATCTGCCATGCTTGCTGGTCATTGCTGCCACCAGCTTCTCCTACACACCATTTTTGTTTGGTAGTGGGGCCTCTTAAAAGAGCCCTGTGGTTTTTGCCGCTATGTCAAGTCAGGAAACTTTCCTTAAAGGAGCCACATGAGTCTCTGCTTGTCTCTAGCAAAACAGAGACCACCTGAGAAAATGCTGCTACCAAGAACCCATGCTTGGCTTTGTTCTTTTGTTTTTAAAATCCCTTTTTAAGCTTTTGTCACGTTTTATGTGGAAGTTCTTACAACCCACGGTTGGACACCATTTTGTTACAAAACTCTTTGCTGCCAACCTGGTCCCACAACTGTGTCAGCCCCAAATGAACACTCAGAGACTTATATTAATTATAATACTGTTGGCCAATACTAGTGCTTCTTATTGGCTAGCTCTGTCTTAACCTATTTCTTTTAATCTGAGTATTTCCACGTGGTCTTATCTTAATGGAGAAAGGTCCAGGGACCTGTTACTTCTCTGGCATCCTACATGGTGACTGCTCTCTGCCTACACCTCCCAGAATCCTCCTCATCTCCTAGACCTGCCTATCTGTTGCCCTATTAGCCACAGTGTTTTATTCATCAACCAATAAGAGAAACATATATACAAAAGAAAACCCCCATCACTTAGTAGGGTATATCTCTTGTTTCCTGCATTGTCTGTTTCTTCTTCTCTAGGGCTCTTCCCTAGTCTTACTGTTGTTTTATTCTCCATTATTCACTGAAGGATTTATTCAGATACTGGTGAAGTTGGTGTGTGTGTGTGTGTGTGTGTGTGTGTGTGTGTGTGTGTGTGTGTGTGTGTGTGTGCGTGTGTACAGGTAGATTTGAAATGTGTATTAAAAGTATGAAGGCTAGGGAGATAGCTCATTCTATAAAGTACCTGCTGAACAAGCATGAAGAACTGAGTTTATCCCTAGCACCCACGTACAGTAGCCAGTCATGGTGGCACACTCTTAAACTCCCAGCACAGGTGAGGCAGAGGCAGGTGGATCCCTAGAACTTTCTGACTAGCTAGCCTAGCCTAACTGGTGACTCCCCAGATCCTAGTGAAAAATGCTATCTCAGAAAACATGGTAGATGATTCTTGAGGAATGACAGAGGCTATAACATACACATGTGCATACACACATAAATGCACACTGAACATGCATGCACGCATATGTACTACGTGCATGTATACAAGCTCTGGCCATGTGTATGGGCTTCCCAGTAGGGTGATCTGGCTGGCTGCACTGGTTGGTTAGAGAACCCTCGGTATCCTTATCTTAAGGTCTTTCCCCTTCAGCTATCAGATTGTCTAGGGAGATTCTGCCAGCCTCCTTCCTGTGAGCTAGAAACTATGCTGCCAGCGTTGGGGGGCAGGGCATCTTCTAAGCCTGGAGATTTTGATTTATCCTGTTTTCAAGTAGGCACTCACCCCAGTCGGTCTTGCATGATGTCCCTCAGGAATGTGGAGAATATGTCCCAGTTTCCTGTTAGGGTGGCACAGTTAGGGCACAAACACAAACACGGGGTCAGAGTATAGGGTAGAGTTGGAGGTCTGGGCCTTGGTTCACTTCCTGTTCTTGACTTTGGAAGCTCTGGGATGTGCCTCAGGCTTTTCCTCAGCCACATTCCCAGCCAGCTCTCTCAGGCCAGTTGGCTGTTGTCTCCCTCATTCCAGCTTCCAAAATCTTGTTGCTGTTTATTCTCTCCTATGCTTCTTTTTAATCCTTTATTTTCATTTCAGGAGAATTTCAAGAGAGTTTAAAAATAAATGTGTTTTTAGTCTACCATTTTTAGCAGAAGTCTATATAAATGCAAAATATGCTTCATGAAGTGGGGCTTATCCCTGTAATCCCAACAGTTGGGAGGCTGAGGCAGGAAAATTGCCATGAGTTTGAGACTTGCCTGGTCTCCATAGTCTGACTTAGGTTAGACTACAGAGTAATACCTGGTCTTAAAAAACATTAATAATAAAATATGCTTGATGTAAGTATTTTATAGTGCAGATTCATTACAGTATATAAATGTACTCCCCACTTCAGAAGCTTTCAACATAACTTGTTTGGTTGGCTTTGTTCTTTGATTTGGGTTTTGTTTGTTGTTTTGTTGGAGTGGGTTTGTTTTGTTTTATTGAAACAAATGTATGATCTCATTATGTAGACCAGGCTGACCTGGAACTTACTGTGTAGATCAGGCTGGTCTGGAACTCAAAGATATGCCTGCTTTTACCTCCAGAGTGCTAGAATTAAAAGTGTGTACTACCATGCTTGGTCAGTTCCTCCTCCCCCCTCCCCCTTCCCCCGCGCATGCGCTCTCTCTCTCTCTCTCTCTCTCTCTCTCTCTCTCTCTCTCTCTCTCTCTCTCTCTCTCTCTCTCGTGTGTGTGTGTGTGTGTGTGTGTGTGTGTGTGTGTGTGTGTGTGTTATTAATTTGATACAGAGTACAAAGTCAGGAAAAAATTCCAAATACAATTTTCCCAGGAACAAACAGCAGTTGACTTTGTGGTATGATGTGGCTTGCATTCTTTTCTGTGCAATGGAGTTTTTTGTTTTCCTTTGCTTGGTTGATTTGTCCTCCTGTTTAAGATACATTGACTAAAGAAAGGAGAGAAAGAAGAGACCAGGGGAAAATACAGAAAAGGCTAAAAGAAGTCTGCATGATGGAACTTTGGGTAATGGTCTTCCTGGAGTTTAAACTGTGGTTCAAGCTTTCCGAAATATACCACACACTTTTTAATCATGAACACAAGAATTAAACTGACAGCAACAGTACAGGATGCATTTTCTATCTCTATAGTTAGCTTTATATCTTTAAGCCAGAATCTTTATGTAGGAACACATCTTTAATGATATGATATAAATTAGTGGGAAAAGAGAATTTGATTTAGAGAAATTTATTATAAGCAGCTTTGAACACATCTCTTAATGAAATTGGGTATGCCAGTTAATCAACATTTTCTGTTTCTTCATTTTGCTCATGAATCTTTAAAACTGAATCATTTTAAGTGTGTTTATCTCTGAATATGCAATTTAAAGAGAAAACATTTTTATTGCAGAAAGTTTATTTGATGCTAAGCAAAAGTCCTTAGCTCAGTTTTTCCATGAATGCTTTTAATACCAGTTGTTAATTTTGTTGCTTCCAGCCAATGCAAGAACTGCTGGAGATTCTGAACATTCCGCAAGATCCAAGCAGAAGCACAGAGGGTATGGTTAATTTTGTATTTGAATTAATTCCCTTGAGATAGGCAAGTAAAAACCATTGTAGAACATGTAGGAGATCGGCGGAAGGAGCCCCTAAAACACCTCCCACCTCTTGGTCTTAGTGGCCAGGCCTTTTTAGCTATAATCATCCACTGATTTATTTCTATAACTACAAGTAAATATATGCACAATGCTGTACAAAAGTTTTGTCCTCCACAGCATCCTGGACTAGAGTGCCCTGCTTTCCTGGAGTTCTCTGTGGGAAAACACAAATGACTGGTGTTCAAAAGAAACAGAGATAAAAAAAGAGATGCTGTGGTCTAAGTTGTGTGTTTAATCATCCCTAAGTTAGTGTCACTAGTCTAAACTCATGTTGTCTCTCAAGAGTCTCTCCCCTTACTTAGAGCTGTCACTGTCACTATTCAGAACCTTTAAAGAGAGTGTCTATGGAAGTAATTGTGACAAGCTCAGTGACATGTTCAGGATACTTTTTATATGAGTGGAAAGGGAAAATGTACTATATCTTTAGAAAATAAAATGGGCTGTTATTATCCTAGATGTCAAATATTTGTCCTTTAAGAATAGATTTAAGGTGGCCATGATGGCTCACGCCTGTAATCCTGGCTGAGGATTGCCTTGATTCAAAGCCACCCTGGATGAGAGAGAGATAGAGGAAGAAGAGGAGGAGATTTAACTAAGGACCATGAAGTCATGGAAGAACAGCTAAGTAGCTAGTAATCTGAGGAACAGAGTAGAACTATTCAATGGTAAGCTCAGAAGAAGACTATAGCTCAGATATTTGCTCTCATGAGAGTAAACAAGCAATCAGAATGTGGCCAATGCTAAAAAGGATCAAGGATTCCTCTTCAATTGGCAAAATGCCCAGAAGGTGTCTGGAGGGCTGCTTCGTGAGGTGCCTGATGTCATAGGACATTGTGGCAGGAAAGGGGGGCACTAGGAAGAACTGGAGGAGAGTAGCAGTGGATATGATCAATATATGGTTTATAAATGCATGAAAGTTTCAAAGAATAAAAAATACTATTTTTTTCACTTCTTCAAATCTCTTTTTCACTTTTTTTATTATTTTTTTACACACCAATCCCAGAAAAATGCTATTTTTTAAAATACAGCAAGAAAAAAAAAGAACATATAAATACCAGTTGGAGTCATACCTCTTTATTTACTGTACAGACTCCATTGGGATCACTGGAAAGTCACTGTACATGCTGCCTTCTTGTATTATTGTTAGTTTAATTATTAAATTGCTTGACTCTTACTTCCCTTCCTGGCCTTGTGTACACAGCTGTCACCTCGGGCTCATCAGCTGCTGGAACTAATGTCACATCTGTGGAAGAGCTGGCCAAGGAGGACGACTCTGGGCAGCCGTGTCTTCCTCTAACAGAAAGGGAGCAGATTGTAGCAACACCACAGATAACTGCAGAAGAATGGGATAACCCTGGTATCAAACTACAGATCGCCCCAGTCCCAAGGTAAGCAAACTCTAGCAGGCTTTTGATGACAGACCTAACCCTAGTTGAGCTCTTGGTTTCCTTTGCACCCATCCAGAGAAGTAGTAGTTTGTAGATACCTCTGCCTTAGATCAGGGGCTCCACAATGTGGTGAAGAAATTAGGTCAGTGATTAGTCTCACAGAGCTCTCATAACACTGAAAAGGAGATGAGGATCAGTGTTGCATAGAGATCCAGAATCCATCTTCAATTGGCAAAGATGCCCAGTTGGACATTCAGGAAGGGAGGGGGGGTAATAGAGGTTAGAACCATTGACGGGCAAGTCTGAGTCTTTCCTGCATGCATGCCACCCCCTCCTCCTGTCCTAGGAAGACATAACTGCCATGAAGTCAGTGCTGGTGTCCACACCCCTCCCGCATCCAGCATCAAGCCCCACCTCTCCACTACCATTTGTCCTGCCAGCCTGGCACGGACGGAAGCTGGATAGCACTAACTCCCAGAGTGTGGAAGAGAAGAAGGGGAGTGACCAGCCCTGTGAGAACAGTGAGGGCATCTGAGTATGTTACAGTCAGAGACTGCTAGAGCCTTCTTTTCCTAAGAGGTCATGTTCAAGGCAGAACTGCACAGTCATTTTAAGGCAGCATGGCAGTGTACCAATGTCGTTTCCAAAAACTTAAGTTTAGTGTCTCTCCTCACTACTCATGATTCTGAAAGGACTCGACACAAGAGCACCAACTCAGCAGTTTTGTGTCTTCCTTTCCCTGGAAAGCACAGCTAGACTGACCCCTTAGCCGTCATTACCCCAAGGCTCTTGGCTCATGGATGCATGAAGCAGACAGTCAATCCAAAGCTCACCCTTCCCCCGCCCCCGTTGTTCCAGAATTATTATTATGAGCACTTTTTAGCAGTCCTGCTTGGTAGTTTTGCATAAGCTTAATGCAGCCAGTGGTTTTGTGAATTTTAGATCAGTCACGCATGCAAAGGACCTGAGTTCATTGGGGCGTTTACAAGGAAGATTCCTGTCGTTCCGGTTCCAACACATGATTTGGTCCACCCTCTTTTTGAGTAATGTATAGTCAACACTAGAAGGACTCTTAGAAGTCACTAGTGCAATCAAGTTTGGTGTTAGGCCAGTTTCCTCAAACCTGCAAAAATTTATGAGATAAACAAACAGCAACTATAAAGCAGTTAACTTCAAATCAAAACCATTTTCACCCTTCGTAAAATCCTAATGTTACCACATCCAGGAGCATGTGTGTGGCCACCATCCAGTACTTCCTGAGCAGCAGGAAAAGCTAGTGTAGGTTGAGAAGTACTCCGCACTTGTCTCTTGGTCAGCTGACAGTGAAATGTCGGTTACGCTTTATTATGGAGTAAGAAACAAAGAATTAAAAACAGAATGTTGCAGTAGCTGTGAAGGCTTAGAATACATCCTTTGATCTCTTTCAGAATATGTGGTGTGCCAGAAGTTCAAGACATGAAGCTTATCACTCCCGTGAGGCGCTCAGCCAGGATTGAGCAAGCGGTGACCCGCTACCCAGAAATGCTGCAGGAACATAACGTTGTCGTGGCTTCTCTTAATGAGCTCCTGGAAGTGGACAAAACAGAGTATTTTGTCTTCCGGGAAAATGAAGCTTTACCTGTGACACTAGGTTTTGAAATCCTTGAATCATGATCTTTTGATATTTTTTTTTAATGTTTTTAAATGAAGGTTTCTTCAGGGCTTGCAAGAAATAAGAAATGCCCTTGTCAAGATGGCCTGAAATAAATGTTCACTGAGACACCATGATGCAGAAGAGAGACTCTTGCATCTGAGGAAGTAATGCATGGGGTTTACTCTCAGATTGTATGTCCCACAAGAAAACTTTTGGTTCATGTGTTTTGCTCTATACTTTGTAATAGTTTTACAGCACATATAAGTTTCTGAGTATCAAATATTAATTTATCTCCAATGTAGAAAAAAAAACTGTACTTTGATGATCTACTGTAATTCTGTAGTTATTTTTTGTGCCCAAAGTTTGATGCTGTGGAGTGACTAACCTTCCTCTTAGGATCCACCTTACCCGGGAGGGCAGGTTCTTAGGGTGGGAAGATTTGAGTTTGAAACCAGCTCACTAGGCAAGATGGTCAAACCCCACGCATCAGGGTAAAGTTAGGCCAGCCACCGCCTCACTCAGATCCCAGATGACATTCATGGAGTCCTTTGACTTCCATCACAGTGACCCTATAGATGAGGGTGACTCTTGTCCTCTCTGGATGGGTTACCTATTGTGAAGAACAATCCAGAATTGACATGGCCACCCTGGTGTTTATTATGTACAACCCTCATTTGCACTTGTTCAGAAATGATTCGAATAAAAACAAGTTGTGGGGACAGCACTTGCTGCATCCCTTGTTTTCTCTTTCACGGGACTCTAGCCTGAAGAGGATGTGACCCCCGGAGACTACAGCGGGGGATTTTCTTCTCCTTGGGCAACTGTTCTTAGAGCAGAAAACCAGAGTTGTTTTGTAAATGTAATGTATAGAAAGCCTATTCCGCACATTTTAAGTTTCAGCTTTGTTAATATTATTACTAAGTAATACTGAAAATAAAAACCCTTAAATACTTGTTCATGCCTGCTTGTTTATTCACTTTGTTAGCAAGAGATGTAGCAGTTTCTCAGGGGAAATGCTGGACCACGTGGGGTGCATTCATGGTCTGGATAAACAATCTGACCATAAGCCTCATGAGGATTTTTGCTGTGAGGGAAATAGGTTTCACCTCTCAAGATCAGGCTTATAACACCCAAGATTCCTAAAACTGCCCTAGAAAGCCTTCGTGCCAGAGAGCTAGCCCTCCATGAGAAATAGATGTCCATCCACCAGTGTGCAGGAAACCATGCAACCAGCTTAGAGAGTTCCAGGTTGGAGGGAACTTGCCTCAACCCTCAGACTGCAGCTCCAGTCCTCTCAGAGGTTCAGGATGGAGCCTGCAGTGCCCCCTCTGCTAGAATGGCTCACTTATCTGTGCCCTCTTCTCTCCAGGCCTGAGAATCAGCTTGATTCTGTACTGGCTTCACTTCTCAAAACCATTGTTTGCTGTTGACACAGTTTTGCTTTCTTCATCACCAGCTCCTTGTAGGATGTCTGGCAGTCTCTCTCTGACACTGATAATACAATATGGGTTGAACTGGCAGTGTCTGGTAATGTTTAGTTTTAAAAGGAATAATTGGGGTGGGGGGGGGAGGCAGAGGGGTGGGGGGTTTCAAAGTCTGATCAGACTAAATGGAGCCTTCCAGTCATGAAAACAATAGAGGAGGCTACAACTGCAGAAACCCACCTTAATTCTGAGGCACTTTGTAGATACTTATTAAAGCTCTCATTTACTCAGTGGGTGTTTCCTGATGGGGGCAGGAGAGAGAGAAGGAGGAAAGGACAGAGCCCGTAACAATCTGGGAGGCAGGTCTACAGAGAATGGTAACAAATACAAGTCTTTGTGTGGACGCAGCTCCAGGGGTTTAGCGGTGGCTTTTTAGAGGAAATTCTTATAAAGTGATTCTAGAAAGCTAAGGAAGATTGTATATGTCATCACTTTATCACTGTACAGAATGGCACGGAAAAGATGCACTTATCAGTCCCTGCTGCCAAGGCCCTCTGCTGTGTCTTCCACATACTAGAAGAAAACTTGAATGTGTTATTTCTAAGAAAAGCCTTCCCACCCCCAATCTAAATGGTTTAAGAGAAATGGACTCTACTGGGGGTGTACATGTGACCCATGCCTGAGCAACCAGAGCCCAGCATCACCATGGGTGAGGAACGTTGACTGGAGGATGGGGTCATACCAGACTTACTTGGAAAGAGATATCCTGATGGAGTTGCTGAAAAAGTAAGATGCAAATTTAAGATCTAAGGTTAGCTATCTTATTTACCTTGTAGACAAAGCCTTCTGGAAAATAGTACCAACACAAAATAAACCTCGTTCTATCAGCGACACAAATAGCTCATGCTATGCATGCATCTGGCCTGGTCATCCTGACTCTATCCTTACACAAGGAGCTGAATCAGTGCTTGCTTCCAACATGCCCTCCCAGGAACTGTGACATAGATAGGAAAACAATAGTTAGACGATGCAATGGCTTGAATAAGAAAGGTCTGGGCTGAAGAGATAGCTTGGGGGTTAAGAGCACGGGCCCCTCTTCCAAGGGACTTGGGTTCAATTCCCAACACCCACAAGGTAGCTAACCACCATCTGTAACTCTTAATTCCAAGAGGATCCAACACCTTCTTCTGGCACCTCTATGGGCACATACACAGGGAAAAAACACCCATACACATAAATAAAAATTTTCTCTAAAAAATAAAAAGGCCCCATAGGCTCATATATTTGAATGCTTGTTCTGCAGTTGGTGGAACTGTTTGGGAAGGATTAGGAGGTGTGGCCTTGTTAGAGGGAGTGTGACCCTGAGGGTAGACTTTGAGGTTTCAAAAGCCAATGCTATTCTTAGTCTCTTTCTGCCTGCCTGCTGCATGACCCCCACCTTAATAATGATTATAGATTCACCCTCTGAAACCATAAGCCTTTGTTAACTGTCCGCTTCTATAAACAACAGAACAGTGACCAAGACAGACAGTAAGTGACAAGGAAGAATCTCTATCTCACAGCCATCTGACTCCAGGTCCAGAACTTTTGATGCCTGGCTTACATAAAGCAGTGGAGAATGATGGTGGGAAATAGCAAATCTGAGGAAGTCTGAACCGTTCCTAGTTTAGCAAGTGAGAGCCACCTGGGCTGAGAGGACACCTCAGTGTGAACACACTTGCTGCATTAACATAAGAACTTACTTTTAGATTCTCAACACCTACAGAAAAGGTTGAGCACACAACATCCTTAGTCATCAGGGAAATGCAAATCAAAACAACTGTGAGATACCATCTTACACCGCAGAATTGCTGAGATCAAAAACACTGGTGACTGCTTGTGTTGGAAAGGATAGGAATGCAAACTTGTACGGCCACTGTGGAAATCAGTATAGCAATTTCTCAGAAAATTAGGGATCAATCTACCTCAAGACCCTGCAATACCATTTTTGGGAAAGTACCCAAAGGAAGCACATTCACACCATAAGGACATTTGCTCAACTATGTTCATAACAATATTATTCATAACATCCAGAACTTGGAAACAACCTAGATACCCCTCAACTGAAGAATGGATAAAGAAAATGTGGTATAGTTACACAATGGAGTACTCAGTGGGAAAAAAAAATGACACCTTTAAATTTGCAGGCACTTGGAAGGAACTAGAAAAAAAACATCCTGAGTGAGGTAACCCAGACCCAGAAAGACAAATATAATACGTACTCCCTCATAAGTGGATACTGAAGGGACCAATTCCCCATTTCAGCAGCACTAACAGTCTAGCACATGCTTGCCTGACCTTGCCTTGGTCATTAGGAGGTCAGATGCCTGCCTCGTGGCAAGGAACCAATCGGAAGTTAACTGATGGTGCTATGCTTTATGGCTCTGGGTGTGCTTTACGGACAAGTGCACAGCAATGACACGCAGAGCATAGCAATCACCCTGGGAGGGCCTATGGGCCATAACAACCAGTTGACCAATCAATACAGGGCAAACCCTCTAAGCCTGGAGGCACACCCATCCTGAGCCTGTGAGTACCCCTAGACACTCCCCTTACGCTGCCCTACAAGATCACTAGGCAGCCAGTTGGAGGGGTCTTTGCTAGCCATCCGCCATGGCAGGTGGGTGAAAGACCCGAGCTAACATGGGGTTAGCTCGTTAAAAAACAATAAAGCCTCATGCAGTTTGCATCAAGCTCTCGAATCTGCCTGGTGATTGGGGTGACTGTGATCGTGGCCTGAGGCCCCGATACCTGAGTTTTTCCGGGGGTCTGACATAGCCATCCTCCATGGCGGGTGGATGAAAGAGCCGAGCTAACATGGGGTTAGCTCGTTAAACAACAATAAAGCAGTTTACATCAAGATTTCGACTCTGCCCAATGATTGGGATCGTCGAGGTCCTGGACCGAGATCCTGGGGGCCTGAGCCTCCGGGGGTCTTTCAGATACCAGACATAAAGCAAAGGATAACCAGCCTGCAGTCTACAACCTCAGAGAAACTAGAACCCTCTTCCAAAAACAGACGGAAGCAGATGCAGAGATCTATAACTAACCACTTTCTTACTCCATAGCCTTTGCTCCACCCTTTCCCGTGCAGTTCTCCAAGGCAACACAGCAGTAGCTCCTCATTCAGTAAAATACCCGGGATGCTATAGACACCACACATAAGAATGGAGAGCCAAAATGGCCTACCCCAAGGAGCTGCCCAGCTAGTGGGGCTTGTAATTACAGCCACAAATGTATGTTTAAGTTCCCAAAATGGCTGCCTGTGGCCAGGGGCTGAGGACACACCTGGATAGCCAGGGCAGCAGCAACACCCTGAAGCCTGGAGAGGAACAGGAGGAACTGAAGGTGAAAGACCCCTGCCCCTTAGCTTTTTCTTTTAAGTTTGCCTCCTCCTCCGGTCGGCGGCTGGCGGGCGCGCGGCGGATGCATCCTCCCCTGCACTCCCCGACCCCCGATCCCCACATCCGCCGGCTTCTCCTTCCCCGCCGCCGCACAAGGCCGGCCCCCGCTGGGCCCAGAACGTAAGCCGGAACCAGCCAACAGCCCATGAGCGCAGAACGGCTTAGGACACTTCCGTATGCGCACGCCCGGCTGTCGGCTCCCCCCCAGACGGTTCACCCCGGCGGGGCTCGCGCCCCCGGCACACCCGCCTGGCACCGCGCCCCGAGGAGCCCGCGGCGGCGAGAGGGCACCCTCCCCCCCCCCATGGCCCCGCTTGACGGGGATCGCTCCGACCCAAGGTCAGCCATCTGAAGAAGATAAGTAAAGCCAAGGCCGGTTCGCCTGACTACTAGACCTTGAGAAAGTGCTGATTTGAAATAACTTTGCACCTCATTAAATTGTCCAATAGAATCCCTGTAACTATGCTTTTCGCTTCTGCACTGTGCTTTTTGCTATATAAGGACCTCTCTCCCTTGGCTCGCGCGCTTAACCACACAGAAGCTAAGTCGCCCCGGGTACCCGCGTCTCTAATAAAACCTCTTGCGGTTTTGCATCTAAGTGTGGTCTCGCTGATTCCTGGGTGCGGGTCTCCTTCTACGAAAGTACCCCTTCTGGGGTCTTTCAAAGGGACATTTTAGGCCTGGGGAAACTGTATAAAAGCCCTCTGGCCTCCTCGCCTCTTTTCCTCCTCTTCTCCCTGGTCATCATCTCTCTTTTTCCTTTTCTCTCCTCCTTCCCTCAGCCCCTCAGGTACTTTTGATGCTTTGTACCTTGGTTCTCTACCCAGGAAAGAAATCCTGTGAGATTTTTGTGATCTTGGCTTTATAGTGGATAGACCTTAAGAGATAAGCATTCTAACTGAAGAAATACTACTAGCCCCTCAGTAATGAATTAGTTAGTGTTTAAAGACACAAAGCCTACCGAAAAAAATAAATAAATAAATAAATAAGAATACAGCCAGGCGTCAGTGGCGCACGCCTTTAATTCCAGCACTAGGGAGGCAGAGGCAGGCAGATCTCTGTGAGTTTGAGGCCAGCCTGGTCTACAGAGCCAGTGCCAGGATAGGCTCCAAAGCTAAACAGATAAACCCTGTCTTAAAAACAAAACAAACAAACAAAAAAGACACAAAGCCTTGTCTGGAGCAGGACCCTACAGACCCTGGGGCCCAGAAGTACTTCAGGGAGGAGAGGCCTGAACAGTGCCTGTTAGACCCTGGAAAACTCAGGTATCCGGGGTCCCAGGCCACGACCGAGGTCACCCCAATCACCAGGCAGATTCGAGAGCTTGCTGCAAACTGCACGAGGCTTTATTGTAATTTAACGAGCTAACCCCATGTTAGCTCGGGTCTTTCATCCACCCGCCATGGCGGATGGCTCGCAAAAGACAGCTCGAACCCACTGCGTACAGATCTTTATAGGGCAGAGTAAGGGGAGTGTCTAGGGGGCTCACTATTGGTGTGCCTCCAGGCTTGGAGGGCTTGCCCTGTGTTGATTGGCCAACTGGTTGTTATGGCCCATAGGCCCTCCCAGGGTGGTTGCTATGCTCTGCATCATTGCTGTGTGCTTGTCCGTAAAGTACACCCAGGGTCGTAAAGCATAGCGCCACCAGCTAACTTCTGATTGGTTCCTTGTCACGAGGCAGGCATCTGACTTTCTAATGTCTAGAACAAGGTCAGACAAGCACGTGTTCAGCCGTTATGGCTGCCGAAAGGGGAGGTGGTCCCTTCATGCCAAACCTGGATGTTTCTGAAAGGCACAGGAGGAGTGAAAAAGTGGCTCCCTGAACGCATGGCCTGTATCCCTCACCCACTCTCTAACTTCTGACCCAGAGAACTGCACTATCACACTATCAGGCCTGTCCTTTCAAGGGTTCACTCTGTCGTCTCCAATTGGTAGGGCCAGTCTGGGCCGCCACATAACGGTAGCTGTCTCCACTAAGACAAAAGCTGAACGGTAGGAGGGAATCAAAGCCAGGCTCTCAGAACAGTGAGGCTCCAGGGCTGCACGAGGGGCTCCTATCAAAATAAGCCAGTAATGAGGATGATTTTGGATGTGTTCTGATGCATATGTGACTCATCCGTCACGTGACCCAGGATGACAGAACACAGGCAATCCGGCCTAACAGGACAATCCGGCCTAACAGGCAATCCGGCCTAAGGAGACAATCCGGCCAAGCAGGTTTTAGAAATTCTGAAGCACAGTCAAAGCTCACAGAAATACTATTTTTAAAAGACATATTTAGAAATAAAAGTATGTGTGAACATGACACAACTGTGAGAGAACTGGTTAAATACCTCCATTTCCATTTGCTGCATCTCCAAAGGGCTCAACAGCCATCAAGGATGCCGTCAAAGGTAACAGCAACACTGCCCCCCAAAAGAATTCTCAGGTTCCAAATTAGTTCAGTAAGAGTTTCAATGTGACCAGATATAGTAGTGCTTGCCTTTAACCCCAGCACTCAGGAAGCAGAAGCTGACAGATCTTTGTGAGTTCAAGGCCCACCTGGTCCTCAGAGTGAGTTCCAGGACAGCCAGAGCTACATAAAGAGACCCTGTCTCAAAAAAAAAAAAAAAAAAAAAAGCAAAACAAATAAGCAAACAAAAGAGTTCTCAATAACATTTGTCTTTTCCTTTCTTCGTGCATTTCCAGTTACCTAAAAAAGTATCTCAAGCAGATGATAAGCCATAATTTCAGCCCATGTCCAGGACTGAATCAGCTTCAATGCCACCAGCCTTGTCCTCAGCTCTGTCTTTGCTCTGAACCCTCTAAGAAACAAAGAAAGTAGTATGGAAAGTGACTGCCCAATGGGTCAAAACATGTCAAAATGCCTTATTCAGGACAGTAATAAAAGCTCAGAACCAAAGACACATTTTCAGGGAGAATCCATGATGCTGATGAAAGTGGTCCCACTGCTGGCAGCCTGAAAGGAGGAAAAAGATGCCCAGAGCACAGGTTCAAGATTATGACTGCTCTGGCCTCCTGGGTGTCTCCTGAACAGGACTAGTTTACAGTTCTTCTCCTTTCCTGTTTTACACTCTCAGGCAGGGGGCGCTCGGCACACAGTAGACACACACTGCATGTCCCAGAGGAAGGGACATTTTAACAAGCAAGCCCCAAAAGTGTCAGGGTGGAAATAAGGCCCCTCATGACAGCAGGAGTCTCAGCCCTGACCTCAAAGGTTCACCTCCTCCTTGATGTCTATAGACTCCAGCTCCTGAGAGTGCATGCCCTACACTTTTCCTCCAGAGCAGAGTGGATGGGTTTGAGTGCTGACCCAGCCAACAGTTATCTGAGAAGGTTGACTACTATGGTGAGAAGGGTACCAACCGTTAGCTGTTGAGCAGATGCTGTGGCCCTGAAAAACCTAGTTTCCTTCATTTTGAAAGCAAAATCCCAAGACTAACCTGAATTGGAATCCATAAACAATTTCATTATCTCCATACTTTTAAAAATAATTCTCTAATCAAAGTCAAATGGGAAAATTAAAAATGAAAGAATTTATAACTACGAATTTCTACATAAATACAAATTACTATACTTGAGAACAAAAGGTCTGTGTGAGTGTCTCTGTGTTGGTCAGTACTGCTCCATCCCATAGTAGCCAGAAGCCCCAGAGCTTCTCAGCCACAATGAAATGGCTCCTCCCAACTCTGTGGAGAGCAGAGCCCACAGTCTTCCATTCACTCACCTTCTGACTATAGGAGAAGAAATCAGGAGGCAGAGTCCAGGCTAGCCCATTCGTACTCCACAACCAACTCAGGAGACATCTGTTGGGATGAACATGGATGGAGATGAACCCCGAAGACTTGGAAGATGCACGTAGTCTCCCCACCCACAGATGCTGCAGAAGGAGCCTGTAGAGTACAGACAGAACAAGGAAGTCTGGCAGCTAGTCTTATCTTCCTCAAAATCCCCAGGCCAAGAGGTCAAATTGCTTTCAGTGTTTTGCCCTTGTCACCCAGACCTGTCTTTTCCTCCCCTGCTTTATGTCTACTTAGCAATGACACCTAACTGCATGGATGGTTGTGCCTGGGACTCTCAGCCTTGCAAAGAACTCTCGGCAGCAGCTCATCTAAGAGTGTGGTGTAGGGAGAGCTTACCTTGCAGCCCTGGGGTGAAACCCCAGCTCTGTGTGCTACTAGCTGTGTAACAGAAAATGACTTTGATTATCCGAACTGCCATTTCAGCCATGGTAAAGGAGGGAGTTGACATCTGGCTGAATTACATTAAGCATTTAACGGAGTCTGTGAAAACTGTCCCACCCAGTGAAGGAAACAGAGGATACTCAATAGTCAGTCCCCTCTCGAGTGTCTGAGAGTGTGAGATGGCATCTAAGAATGGAAGAATGAGCAGGGTCCAGGGAAAACGCACACACACACACACACACACACACACACACACACACACACACACCCCTGATCAGTCAGGTCCAGACACACACACCACACACACACACACACACCTGATCAGTCAGGTCCAGACACACACAACACACACACACACACACACACACCCCTGATCAGTCAGGTCCAGACACACACACACACACACACACAACACCACACACACACACACACACCCCTGATCAGTCAGGTCCAGACACACACACCACACCACACACACACACACCACACACACACACACACACCCCTGATCAGTCAGGTCCAGACACACACACACACACACACACACACACACACACACACACACACCCCTGATCAGTCAGGTCCAGACACAGACACACACACACCTGATCAGTCAGGCCCAAACGCAACAGAAGAGGAGGCAAGATCCACATACCCACCCTATGGTCACTGCCATGGCAGGTCCACAACTCTCCATGGGTCCTGTTTTTAGACTATGAAGAACCAGCTCCAACTGGTTTTCCTGCCTCTGGACCTCTGCCTCCTTAACTACAAAAACATGAGTCCCTGCCAGGCTCCCAGAGCAGCCAAGGGGGACACCCAGATGTGTCAGCCTACCTGACCAAGAGGACACTCAGAGGGTTACATTCTAGGTGCCTTAAACTTCATAACCTGTAGATGGCTCTGCAAACATTCTTCATTACTGGTGTGGCTGAGTTAGGATCTCCTGGAATTCTAGATTCTCTGGAACCCTTCTACCTGAGTGGTCAGTGGGAGTCCTGCAGCTTCACTGTGCAGTAATGCCACAGGGGAATGGTCTCCTTTCTTCTTTTCCCCCAAGACCACTGACCCAGAACCCTATTTTCTCAGGCTCCCTCTCCAATGACCCCAGACATCCATCACAGCTACACAGTTAGCCATAAGAGGCCCAGCCCAGAAGGCAGGCCTGCCTGAGGAATGTTCTTGGACTGAGGACTGAGGGGTCAGAGAGAGTCAAGTCCCAGAAACGGGCGATTGTAACCCAGAAGAGCATGCTACGGTCATTCAGAATAATAACCAGCAGAGGGCACTGTAAGACAAGCTCAGGAGATACTTGGGCAAAGCTGGCGAAACCAAATAGCGGGGCGTAACAAATGGAGACAAGTTAGACCTAGATAGTCAAGGGGAAGCTCACTCATCTCCTTTAGGGGTTATCTCTCCTCGCTCACCACATAGCTTTTCCCTAGATCTCCTTGGTGGAGTTGATGGCTTGTAGCCTTCCATGATCCTAGCCCAAAAGTAGCAACACAACAAAAGTAGAGTGGTGAGGAATGTGACCTTCCTCAGCCCCACATGGGGAGGGGGCACAGAACATTAGAGGGTATAGAGCATAAGGACTGAGAGACAGAAGGGGGAGGGGAGAGAGGGGGACACCCATGAGCTGTGTGAGCACATCCGTGAAAGGCCAGGCCCCTAGTCTGCCCAGTGAGTTAGAAGGAAAGGCTTAGAGGGAAACACAGAAAGAGTGTGACTCCTGGGGGTTCAGTGGAAGCCTGATCCAAACAAACGTCTTGCTTTCTGTGTGAGCTCAGCCACCAGCCCCCATGCCTCGCCCTGTGCACCTCAGGGAAATCAGTAGCACTCTTACTGGTGCAGATCTGCCAGGCCTGTGTCTAGCCTCTCCAGATGCTCTCACGGCTCTGAAAAACAGGGGCAGAGATCGGCAAGGGTAAATAGCAGCCTTGGGTTACCCACTGTCCCTGGGCACTTTTGTCTGTCAGTTCCCAGCCAAAGGTCTCTGATCCCCTAGCCGTAACGTCCACCACCACCCCCTCAAGTTACATAAGACCAAAGCCAGAGCAAAGAAAAAGGAACACGGGCCACATATGACAGGTGACAAAAGCACTCAGGGAGTCAGGTGGCCAGCCTTCCAAAAGTCACAAGGCAATGACTCAAAAGCAACCGTGCTTACAGCACACCTGAAATTATTTGAGTTCAGGAAAACAAGGCAGCTCTGATCTCTCATGGGTGAGAAAGTGTGCCTTTCCCAAACACCAAATCTTCAGGGAAGGTGGGGAAAGAGCAAGAGAAAGCCCATCCTGGAATTATCTCAGAGACCTCAAGTCAGAACTTGACCCCTGTCACCTGTGTGATTTTTGGACAAACTTCTTAAAGGTCTCTGCTTCCTTGTATAGAAAAACAGATCTCTGCTGAGTGGTGGTGGTGCCTGCCTTTAATCCCAGCACTAGTGAGGCAGAGGCAGGAAGATCTCTGTGAGTTCTAGGCCATCCTGGTCTATAGACCTAGTTCCAGGACAGCCAAGGCTACACAGAGAAACCCTGTCTCTACATGGACCCGCCTAGGAAAAAGACAAGATCTCCTGAATAAATTGAGAGCATGGGGTGAGGGTGGGGGGCATGGGGGAGGGTGAAAGGGGGAGGGGAAGAGGAAAAGGGAGTGGAGAAACAGAGAGAGAAAAGCAAAGAAACCCTGTCTCAAAATACCAAAAAAAAAAGGAGGAGGAGGAGGAAAGGAAGAATGAAGAGAGGGAAGGAAGGAAGGAAGGAAGGAAGGAAGGAAGGAAGGAAGGAAGGAAGGGGAAAAAGAAAGAAAAGCAGCTCTCCTCCAGTAAATCACATAGTAGATGAGAATCCCTTCACAGAAGACAGGGGCACAGCAACCCTCCTGGCTCACCCTTCTCTCTCACCCAGATGCTCAGCTCCCAGGACAGCTCAGAAACTCCCAGGCAAGTATACCAGACCTGCCACTTCTTAAATTTGACAACGTCCCCAAAGAGGTGGTCCCCGATATATAGGACGCCCATCTCCCCACTAGGAAAATCTCATATACCATGTCTGACGAGCCTGCTGCAGCAAAGAAAGATAAATGCTTGCTCTCCATTCTGTCCTGAAGTGGAAGCTAGGGGGTGTTGGTGGCATAGGAGAAGGTAGCTGGAGCTGGAACCCCCCCCCCCATAGACAGTACAGGCTGGTAGGGACCAGTATAGGTACCACACAGAGCCTCCCTGAGTCCTGGAGGGGCAGAGGGAGGCCTGAGCCAAGAGAATCATGCCATCCCTGGTCAGAGAGGACTGGGGAGTATTAGTCCTGTATGGCAGGACTAATATGGCAGTGATGGAATAAGAATGTCACCAGGCCCTAAAAGTAGTCTCCTGGATTCCTGTCTCCAGGGACAGGCAAGCCAGTAGAGCCAGCAGCAGCCACAGGTAAGGTAAACTCTAAGGTCAGAGGCTTCGCCTCCACAAAACACAAGATGTATGCAACTGCCATTTTTGTTTGACCTGCCTCAGGGAGGTCCCTCCTGCAAAACAAAAAGAATGGGGCTTTTATGTGTCTACCACAATCAGGCCCTCCAGGTTCTAGGTGAGTCCTCAGCCTTTGGGGCATGGTGCTGGAACATGGACGTATAGAAGGGCATACACAGCCCAAGAAGTGTGACCTTGCAGCAATCTGCCCCTTGCCCACCAGCCTCCCAGTCCAAGGAGACATCTCTGGGCCCAGGAACTAGGAGGTCTTGATCCACAACATCCCTAGCCAAGCCAGACAGTAAACGACCAATGGTGATTGCATGGCAGGTGGGGGTTACACTCATGTGAACTTTTAGACAAGCCTCCAAAGCTGCTCACAGTGAAGAGCCCTAGGCCATGAAATAAGACCACAGTTACCACCCACTCAGCAATACTTGATCAGAGCTCAAGGCCTGTACCTTGATCTCCTGGACCTACCAGAAACTTAGATCAACCCACCTAAGTCCTCCCCAAATATCTTACTATCTCCTAAGAGGCCTTAAAGGAGAACATAAGTGGACCTGCCCCACCCATTCAAAGACTCCAGGGAGAACCACCCAGGGAAAAAGACCACTCACATACCTCCTCCTCAAAGAGAGCTTGGACTAGGAGAGGCTGGCCCTTTCTGTATATATGTCCCTCTACCTCAACCCCTCAAACCCAAGACATGTGCCTCACCAACAGCAAATAGTAAGTCATGATGGCCTGGTAGGGACAGGGCAGGGAACCAAGGGTCAGACCTCACTAGGTCAGAGGTCACCCAGCCTCTGCCTTCACTTCATCATCCCCTATGCTTGCTTGCCCTCAGGCACAAGATGTTAGGAAAATTGGGGTTGAAAGGCCAAGAAATTAGAACCCATGTTGCAGACATGGTGATGGGGGTAAGAAGGCCTTACCTTCAGTGTCTCAGTGCCCCTGGGGCCATTAGGAAAACCAGGGCCTCACTCCCCACCCACCACCCACCACCCCCAGGCACACACTCCAATCAGTATAGTTGTATCACTGTTGGTGACCAAAAACCCTTTCCCAACCTCATTCCCCAGTAGGACAGAGACTCATGCCTGGGGCAAAGAAGTGGTTTCCCAGACTCCCAGTGCTGGGTCTCCCAGAGCTGTGCTGGCATCTCCTTCATGGGTTTCAAGCCCTGGATGCCACTCACAACCTGGGTTCCATAGTAGAGAGACAGAGGTGTGTATAAACCTTGAGGGAGATAAATAGGGAGGGGGCTTCCTGTCACCCGGAACAGGGACGAACCAGTCAGGATCTGGGATCTGTGGATGCTCACATCCTTCTCCATGGATTTCTCTAAGTCCTCCAGAGTCTGTCCTTTGAGACAGGCCTGCATGAGAGAGCAGCTGTGTCCTTGTATGTGCATACATGTGTACACATACACATGCATGTCCACACCTGCCGACATGTCTATGCCCAAGACAGTGGGTGTTGGCCAAGGAAGCAGGGGCTGAAGCCTTCAGCAGAAAATGGGGTAAGATCTATAGGAACCAGAGGTCTATGGGTTGCTCCGGAGCACCAAGGACAGACAGATAGAGATCCTGAGGGTCCAGGCACTTGCTGACAGGTGGGCGTGTCATCCATCAGTCACATCCTAGAAGACGCTTCAGAAGGACTCAAGGAGTGCTCACGATGATAGCCAGTGTCACAATAGGACAGACCATGAGGGGCAGAATACACTGACAAGAAGGACTGAAGTGACCACCATCCCTGGAGCCTATACCAGAGTGACCCTCTCACCTCACTGGGGCAGCCTGGGCTTATGCTCCAGACATCAGGAGAAGGAAGGCACCCTGTGCTGAGAGCCACCCTCAGGGTCAGCAAGGTCACCCTGCAGTGGAGGCCTTCCTCCGGAGCCCCTGGAGCCCCTCCAGCTCAGGGTGAGGGACCTCTGCCCCTTGATGGGGCCTCTGCTTGGAAGTTTGTTCCCTAGACAGCAGCATCCTATTTGTCACCCCAGGCTGGACAAGGTGAGGAACACTTGGTGTTACAGGAACAGACGTAACTGGAGAAGATGTCCCCCAGACATGCATAGAGGTAGGTTTCTGGGAGGGAGAAGCTGGACAGTCAGTGTTCCACCAGGCCAGAGCCAGGCCCCTGAGGACTGCCTTCCCACCTCTGGCTGCCCTCACCTGGCAGGTTGAAGAACGTGTTGAGGACATAGAAGTGAGGAAAGTAGGCCTCTCTGAATGAATTTGCAGGGGTAGAAGCCTTCCCATCACCACCACCTCCCCACCCCTGACCTGTCTGGCTAGCATTTGTTTTGGGGTGTCTGTACAGTCAGCCAGAGCCACTCCTCTCCCCCACCCAAGTCCATTCTTCCTCCAACTGCCTCCCTTCCTCTCACCTCCCACCTACCCCTCTATCTCTTGACCCTTCCTCTGACAGGAAGGTGAAGCCACAGACAGCTAACAGCACATTTCTATGAGAGCCCACCTTCAGCAGGTTCCCACAGAGTGAGTCAAACAGCAGCCCCCTGGGGGAAAGAGTGTGGGAGCTGTGGACAGACGCTCCAGAGCAGCCATGGACCTCCACTCAGCCAAGCTCCCGCACCTGATGAGGCCATCTGTGTAGGAACCAGTGAGGATACCTGGTGCACGCCAGCCATTCCAGCAGCAGCTTGAAAGGCCAGAGTCTCATAGGCTAGGGAAGTATATGCTGCACAAGGACCAAGTGGACCAAGGCTGGTAAGTATCTGGATGCCTTTCCCTTGATCCTCCTCATCTGCAAATGCCCTGGACTTCAGCCCTCTCTACCAACCAGAATGTAGCACGTGTCAAAACTGAAGCAACGAATCTCCTCCAGAGCCAGGGTGCAGCTGACAAAAATCCTGGGCAAAGGACAGAGTTAGGATATTGTCGCTCAACCCAGCATCCAAGACCTTGCTGGTATGGTTCCAGGAGTGGAGCAGAGTACCCTCATAACTGCAAAAATGATGGATAGCAAAGGTCAACCCATGGCCTCAGCTGCCCCACTCATGCATTCCAGTGTGCGTGATCTCACATGTCTTAGCAGGCAAAGTAGGTGCGCAAAGTGGGCATGTCTGTCTGAGCATGCATGAAAGAGTGAAAATGGGTACATGTGTATGCAAAGGCACAGATTGGGCTCATGTGTCAGAGCACATATGTGAGTGTGTCTGAAAAAGCAGGAATACACAGAGAAGTGTTCATGTCTGTGTGTGCATGAGTGTACAGATTAGTTATATGTGTCTATGTGTGTAAAGGTGCAGAATGAGTGTGTGTGTCTGAGCCTGAAGAATTAGTTTACGTGTGAGCATGTATTGGGAATGCATGTGTTCTAATGGGTATACACAATCAATAGTAGCTCACCATCTCATTTGGAAACATATTAGGAGCATTTATCTCTGGAATGGGAGGTGTGGTTGTCAGTGTAAGGGGTTGTCAGTCTCTGAATGGGGTCAGTGTGTCCAAGCTCAGAAACGCGTTTGTCACAATTGAGTAGTACGTATCCCTGGGATGAAGGGGCAGAGATCTTTGGGGGATCATAAAAGGGATTCCCTACCAATGTGTCCTGTCAGTGTTTCACCCGAAAAGTCACTGTCAACTACAGAAAAGTGTCCCTATGATGCCCATACCTGGCTGTGAACTAAGAAGAGTCATTGTGTATTGCTGTGACATATGGGACATTTAAAGGCTTATCCACCCCCATCTCAAATGTCCATTTCACCTCTGGTGCCAGTCATACTTCAGGCCTTGAGAGGAAACCAGGCTCTCCAGGTCCTGGCTGGACTTCCTACTGGGCTTCTGATGGGCTCCTGTGGCTCATGCACATGGCGATCACCCAGAGTCAAGAGGAGGCAGCAACCCCTTCCCAGTCCCACTCACACTACCAGTGTGGCCCAGCTGCCCCTGTTCCTCAGCAATCTGGGACCGTTTTGAACGCAGCTGGCCCCACCCTGTGTTCTTACCTCTGCTGCCCTCTCTTGAGAGTGGAGTCAATAAAGATGGCTTGCCGTCTCCTCCCTTCTTCAGGACAGACAGCAGTAAAAATCAAGGAAGAACAAATAATCTGCCCCAGGCCAGTTCTAGGATTTAGGCAGCTAAGGACCTCCTAAATTGAGGCAGTTTGGAAACCAAGCAAACATAGGAGTTCAAGGTGAGGACTCTGTGCTTAACAATAAACAATAAAACTATAAAAGAGTCTTTCGTAAATACCTAAAGAATTTGAGCTCTTCTTTACACATGAGTCTAGTACCGGTTAATAAATTTCCCAGCTCAAGAACACTACAGAAGGAATTGCTGAGGGGGTGGGGGGGGTGTGATAGGAGCAGAATCATAGACTCTCTGGATATGGTACCAAAAGGAGACCACAGAAGCAAAGCAACTGGGACCACCTAGTGTAGAGAATAAGTAGCTCTGATGCCATTCCCAACTGCTCTTTCATCAAGAACAGTGGCTTGGATCATCCAGGGAGACTTAGATGACAGGCATGGACTCTTTTTAAAAGGAAGGCAAGTCTGGGACCACAGAGATGCCTAAGGAGTTAAGTGCATCAATGACCTTCCAGGTGGCCCAAGTTCAGTTCCCAACATCTCATGTGGTACCTCCCAGCATCTACAACTCCAGTTCCAGGGCATCCAAAGCCCTTTTCTGGCCTCTATAGGCACCAGTTATACAAATGGTACACAGACATATTCTCAGGCAAAAACACCTGTACGCAAAAAAATAAAATTTTAAATTAAAAAAAAAAAAAGCTAAGGAGGCCAGGTTTATTTTAGAAAAATTTCTCTCCAAAACAACTAAAGTAAATGAAGTCAGGCATTTTAAAAAGGAGAAACATTTAAAAACTGGTCTGGGAAAAGGGTTATGGAAGAGTGCTTGCCTAAGACTCATGAGGCCCTGGGTTCCGCCCCAGTCCTGCATAGTTAGTTGGGCATGGTGATTCACACCTGTTACCCCAGCACTCAGGAGGTAAAGGCAGGAAGACAGAAGATCAAGGCCATCCTCTGCGGCACAGGGACTTTGAGGCCAGCCTGAGCTAAATGAAACTACGTAGCTCAAAACAATAGGGCTGGAGAGGTGGCTCAGGGGTTAGGAGTGCTTGCTGCACAGCCCTGAGGACTAGAATTTGGATCCTATGTAATATCCCTTGTCTGCCTGTAACATCAGCTCTAAGGGGGCAGAGACAGAAAGACCAGAAGGCCCAGGTTTAGGGAGAAATCTTCCCACAAAGGAATAGATAGAGTGTAATAGAGCAGGACATAATGCCTTCTAAGAAAGCAACCAGGCACACACTCCAAAAAGAAAAGAAAGAAACAAAAAATAAAAAGCATGTCTACCGAATGGCTCCTGTGTTGACAATTTTGAATGAGCAAGGTGAGGCAGAGTCTACAGATGCTAGGCAGGTTGAATGGATGCAGAGGTAGGTAGACTCACCTGCATGGATGGGTGAAGAGTTGGCAGGCCATAAATGGTAGCCTGAATTGATGACATCAGAGGAAAATCAAGCTTCAGAAATGGAGATTGCAGGAGTCCCTTCCACCCATGATTTCATGCTACCCACTGACCTCATAGCTCTCTTCATAAGCTCTTTTCCACATTAGACACTTCTCCATCAGGTCAAAAAAGAGAAAGAGGAGGACCACCTGCTTACAGGAAGTCATGAGACAGTCCTAAAATGTCACAGCAGGGCTGACAATGTCCCCCAAGAGCCAGAGAATACCTAACAAAAACTGCAACACCAGGTATGAAAAGCCCTGCTTTGAGTTGTCCAAGGCTCATAGGCTATTGCTCTTGGTTCCCCACAGTTGGAAAGTAAGTCCTTATTGTTGAAGACGCCATGCGCTTCAGACACAGGACTCAGAGGCCACCTGAGCTAGACTTGACCTGGATGTTTCCATCCTGAGAACTAGCTTTCATGGTACCAGAAGACACATGCAAACTTCCAAAGGAGGGAAGCAAACAACAGTCCTTCCCAGCTATGATGCCTGTGAACCACAACAATGACTAGCATGGAGCAATAGCCCTAAGAATACAATAGTAGCACACCTTGTTGGTAACCAGAAGCTCTCTAATTGGACCTAAGACTCGCTCAACAAGAGGGAAGTCATGCCTGCTACTGGAAACCTAGCCAGGTAGGTTAGGGCAAGTGAAGTCATGGATCTTGGAGGAGAACCTACAACCACTTCGTTACTAAACCAACATAATCCCTAACTACCCTCTAAATATTTGTCCTTATACCCACAGACAGGTAGGCATAGTTTTCACCCCTCATCAAGGAAACTTCTCCTTGCAGCAGACAGAGACCGTTACAGAAACCGCACAACCAATCAAAATGCAGAGTTGTGGGCCCAGCCCCAATGGATACATCTACAATACAACTCCTGCTGCTCAGGCTCAGGGAACATTTGGAAGCCTGGAAGAAAAGATTGTTAAGAAGCAGAGAACCAGAAAGTTTGCTGTGAGATTATTTCTCCTAGGATTGTCAGAGAAGCTACACCCATAAAGTCTCACCAACATGACTGACCTAAAAGGGTCTGGACAAGGACAACAGTAGACAAGCCAAAGAGGATGGGGGCGTGTTTGAAGGGATAGAACCCACAAGGCATCAATTCTACACAAACAACTGCAGGCAACTAAGGAATGGTCAGAGTGAGAGAAATAATTTCCCCCAAGAAGAGCACACCAGTAGGTTAGCCAATGCCAAATGGTCAGCCCTGAAAACACGCATACAAGTATCATTATACAGACTGAGCAGGTTGTGTTTAGAAATATGTGTGAATATATACGCATGCTACAAAAATCAATTTACAAAGAGAAGCCATGAAGGAGATCAAGGAGGGGCATATGGAAGGGCTTAGAGGGAGGAAGGAGAAGTGAGAAATGATGTCTATATTATAATCTCAAAAATTTAAAAAAAAAAAAGGTGACCTTTTTTCTGTGGCTGAACTTGAGTTTGTCTGGAACTCCCCTTGTGTCTGAGGGCAAAAACCCCATCCACTGATGCTCAGGCAGTGTGCGGCTTCAGTGTTTCCCAGGTCACTTCTCCAGGAAACCCCCCACCATGCACAATTAGCCACGCCACTAATTAGGAAGTGAACGATTTTGTGGTTACAAGTGGATCTTCACTGCCACAGTTGGGGTGGCTGGAACTTCCTTGTGTTCAAACTTATTGCATTGACATGTCCCTGCTGTGTCCTCAGCTGCTCCTATCTCCAGATATGTCTGTCTGTCCCTCAAACAACTGAAGAGCCAGTGGGGTATACCATAAACTGTTGTCATAGGTCCCAGCTTGACCTTGACCTTGAGCCATGACTGCAAGGGCAGGGACTTACTGCACTCCAAGGCACTTCATGAATAGATTTTGCCATGTATCAGGCCTCATAGCTACCCCTCCAGGTGGGCCCATCATTTGCAGAATTTAAGTGTGATCAGCTATGACACAAAGGGCTAGAACAGCCTTGCTACTCTTACAAAGCCAAGGAGTGGTTGAGTGGGGCTAGGTCCAGACCACTGGGCACCAGTATCTTTTTTCTAAACCATTAGGGAAAAACTCCTCTGCCCTAGGTCCTCACAAAAGTCCTTTGACTTTTCAATGTCCTAAAAGATCAAGGAAGGCTGGGGAAAGGTTGTAGCTTAAAGGAGGCCAAAGAACTGTAACAAACAATTGCAACCGAGTTCTACTTAAGGGACATAATACAGTGCTGAGAACATGGTTAGATCTACAAATGTAATTGGAATAAGGGTGGTAGATTAAAGGAAAGTGCTGCCTTGATGTAAACCTAAGACACAAATGACTTTACTACAGTAATATAAGAAAATATCCCTGGTCTTGGGAAATGCTGACTGAAGGATTTAGGATAAGTGTAGCAATGTGTTCACTAACCTTCGTATGTTTCAGAAAAAGCACTCAAGCACTCAGACATAGTTATATACAAACAGGCAAACAGGGGAGGCAGTGGTAAAACATATGGAACAAAATGTTAACAATAGACGCCGTGGAGATGGCTCAGTGGGTAAAGGGTGGATTTCCACCAAGACTAGCAATCTGAGTTTGCTCACAGGGACCCACATGGTAGAAAGAAAGAACCAACTCCTGCAAGTTTTCATCTGACCTACATATATGCACTATGGAGGGTATGTGCACACCCCCAAATGTACACATGCACACACACCAAAAAACAAATAAATATAATGAAATTAAACAGTTTTTAATATTATCAATAGATCAATCTTGATGAAAAAAAGTTATGTATAAAGTTATGATTTTGTAACATAAACTTCAAATTATTTCCAAGCTAAAAATGTTTTTAGGCACACACCCCTGGCTCTCACCATGGCTCTGCAGCTCTTCTCTGCCCGCTTTTGAGCTCCCTGCTTAGTTAATCTGCTCTGCTGATACAGGAAATGGAAACAGGACCAACCTGCTCAGGGTCGCCTTGAATCGCCTACTTAGAAGTGGACCATAAATGTCTTTTTACATCTGTCTGTCTGAGAAGTGTCAAGATTGGGGCTAGAAAGATGGCTCAGCAGTTTAGAGTACTGATTGTTCTTCCAGAGGTCCTAGATTTGATTCATAACACCCACATGATGACTCACAACCTGCTGAAACTATTGTCCCAGAGGACCCAAAGCCCTCTTTTGGCCTCTGCAGGTACTGCAGACACAAGGTGCACATAATACATACAGATAATGCATCTGTACATATAAAAAAATAAAGGCTTAAGAAAAAGATTTTTTTTTTTTTTTGGTTTTTCGAGACAGGGTTTCTTTGTGTAGCTTTGGAGCCTATCCTGGCACTCGCTCTGGAGACCAGACTGGCCTCGAACTCACAGAGATCCTCCTGCCTCTGCCTCCCGAGTGCTGGGATTAAAGGCGTGCGCCACCAACGCCTGGCTAAGAAAAAGATAAATTTAAAAAATTTTAAAAGAAGTGTCAAGGTTGGGCCTGGAGTGATGACTCAGTCAGTAAAGAGCTTGCATGGGGACCCGAGTTCAGATCCCCAGTACCCATGTAAAAGGCTAGGAAGTCAGTAAGTTGCAGCACTGCAGGTCAAGACCAGCACAGAAACAGGAGGGTCCCTGAAGTTTGCTGGCCAGTTAGTCTAACTAAGGAATAAGTTCCATGTTCAGTGAGAGACCATGCTCGAAAAGCAAGGGAAAGGCTGGGTGTGGTGGTGCACACCTTTATCCCAGCACTCAGAAGACAGAGACTAGTGGATCTCCAAAAGTTTGAAACCATCCTGGTCTACATAGTGAGTACCTCAATAGCTAAGGCTACAATGGAGAGACCCTATTTCAAAGATATAAAATAGAAAACCAAGGAGGAAAGCAATAGAGCAAAATACATGATGCTGACTTCCTGCTTCCACATACCAGCAAACACACACACACACACACACACACACACACACGCACACACGCACACACGCACACACGCACACACGCACACACGCACACACGCACACACGCACACACGCACACACACAGTGTACAACATACACAAATACACATGTGTCCAAGTCAAGCCTGCGGTGGCTTTGTATCCTGGATGCCTGCACTCAGGTCAATGATCAACAAAGGGTATACCTTCTACATCACCTTAGATCACTCCAGTCTAACCGTGGCAGATTTGGTAGCATGGGGCCCATGCTCCAGGACTAGAGGGGGCTTCTATCCCCTTTAATTTTGAAACCCCCTCTGGCGGTGACTAGACGCACCCTCTAGAATCAGTTGCTAGGTTTATTCACACAAGGAGACTGAGACACAGGCACAGGCTGTGTATCAGGAGATCTTTATAACAGGAATGAGGAACTTAAGAAAGCAGGGTTTGTAGTTTCACATGCCCCGTCATCAGCCTGGCGTTTGCAGATAGAGAGGAAGTGGACCTTAGAAGACAGCTAAGGACTAGGTGAGACAATAGCCAGGGCACAGCCTTCTTTTTTTATTATTTAAATCAGAAACAATCTTATTTTATATATCAATCCCAGTTCCCTCTCCCTCCCATCCTTCCATGTCCCCCACAGACCCCCCATCCACTCCCCAGGGAGGGTGAGGCCTTCCATGGGGGAATCATCAAAGTCTGGCACATCATTTGGGGCAGGGTCTAGGCCCTCCCCCATGTATCTAGGCTGAGAGAGTATCCCTCCATGGGGAGTGGGCTCCCAAAGCCCATTTGTACACTTGGGATAAATACTAGTTCCATTGCCAGAGGCCCCATAGACTGCCCAGGCCTCCTAACTGACACCCACATTCTGGGAGCCTGGTTCGGTCTTAAGCTGGTTTCCCAGCTATCAGACTGGGGAACCAGCTCCTACTTGCTGAGGTCAGCTGTTTCTGTGGGTTTCCCCAGCATGGTCTTGACCCCTTTGCTCATCACTCCTCCCTCTCTACAACTGGATTCCAAGAATTTGGCTCAGTGCTTAGCTATGGATCTCTGCTCCTGTTTCCATCAGCTACTGGGTAAAGGCTCTATGGTGGCATTTACGATATCCATCAATCTCATTATAGGGGAAGGACATTTAAGGTAGCCTGTCCTCTATTGGCTTAGATTCTTAGTTGGGGTCATCCTTGTGGGTCTCTGCACATTTCCCTAGTGCCAGATTAGCCTTCTTAACTCAGGTATGGTGCACTGCCAATGGGCACACTCTGGGGAGGGACCTTGACTAAACTGTGGCCAGAGGGTAAACTCCATTTGCTGGGGAGGGTGTGGAACAGTAAGTCCCAGAAATAGCTCTGCCCTTCCCAGGACAAAGGCTGCTCCCCTCCTTGGGTGGGGATCACGAAGGGAGAATTTTAGGGTAGGAGGTTAGGACCTTCCCAAGAACTCTGCCCCTTCTATCACAGCAGTGGGAGCTGCTGGGGGTGTGTGCTGGGAGCGTGGGTGTGATGTGGATACGGACACTGCATGTATGAGGACGCGTGTGAGGACGCATCTACGTGCATGTGGAAATATGGGGGGCAGGCATATTGGGGCCAGGATGAGAAGAGGGTGTGCCAGTCCCTGACCCCTGATCTCAGGGTAGAACCTTTGGGGACAGCAGTTCCAGCAGAAGTCGAGAAGGGAGCAGGGAACAAGCATGGCGGGCAACGACACAACCCATCCTGACTATTGTAGGAGAGCACTGCCTTGGTGCTGGGGAAGCCAGAAGCCAAAGGCTCCCCACTCAGCTGTTCCATCAGGGTAAGGCTCTGAGCCGGGCATGCTGGCACATACTCCTAGCACTTGAGTGATGGAAGTGAGAGGTTTGGTAGATCAAGGACATTATCCACTTTGAGGCTAACCTAGACTGCCTGCAATTCTGTCTCAAAGAAAGGAAAGAAATTCAAGACTCTTTGGGGCTCCTTCTTTAGACGAAAGCGACCGCTGAGGAGGTGTCTCTGCTACCTCATCTGGAAAACCAAAAGAGGCTGCAGCTCAGTAGCTGTGCAACCCTGTGTAAGAGTCTACAGATCACAGCTGGTGGAGGCCACAATGTTATTCTTTTGTTTAAAAAGAAGAAAAGAGAAATATTGAGACAGACATATTGACTATAAGTTTATTATAAGGCCTGGTAGAATGGGGAGACTAAGAAGAGGAACAGGGTAATGGCTGACCGCCATGGCTGGTCGCCATAGAGAGACAGAGCGGGGAAACAGAGAGAGGGGACAGAGAGCAGGAACAGGGAGAGAGAGAGAGAGAGAGAGGGCAGAGAGAGAGAGAGAAAGGTGCAGGGGCCTATCTTTTAAAGGGGTCCTCTGCACCTGTGTGCAGACTTCTTTCCCATGGAACCTTGGGCTGACCAGGGTATTGCCTGAGTGGATTCCACCAGGTAACAGGGGCAGGCCAGCATAATGCCTGAACCTTTCATTCCCACCTCTACTTATTATTAAAAAAGGTGGGGTGTTTAGACATGGCAGGTTAAGGAATAAGGGCGTCGAATTCTTAAGACTGCTTCCTGCTGACGTGGGGGCGTTGACCATCTTTGGGGGACCCGAGAAGGTTGGGGTGCTGCCACGTCCTGGGGAAGCTGGTTGTTTCATTGTAGTCCAGGCTGTATGGAACTCCCTGGCGCCTCTTAGACCTGGCAAGGTGTTGACAGAGTAGAAGACAAGGTTGAGTTTAGAAAAAAAATTTTTCTTAGGTCCTGTCACTTGAGGGGAAGATTGTAAGATGAGGGAGGGGTTCCCGATGTGTCCCAAGATGAGTGAAGGGAATTTGGGACCAGGGAAAGATTGAATATTACCTGGAGTGAATCTGACCTGTTTGTTTGGATCTGATTCAGCTCCCTGGAACTTACAAGAATCCTTAGAGTTTGTGGAAACATAAGTATTAGATACATTAGTAGCATATTCATGTTAGAAGCAACTTGGCTAAAAGCATTACCATTTTAAAACAGACAGATTTTTTTTTGACAATGAAAAGTATAATCTTGACCTTGTAGTTATGATCATATAGTGGTATTGTTGAACTTTACTATGAACAGTAGCATGAGAAATAGAGAAATCAGGAACATATTTTATTCTTTTTAATGTCTCAACTCATTTTATCACCATTTAAGCCTTTATATCCTCAGGCCTTCGTAACTACATTTTCAGACCTTCATACATCTTAGACTTTCCTATCTTTACATAGATAAACCCTAAAATACCTGTTACTGGAATCTGTTTTGCTTTAAGCTGGCAAGACTATCAGTCGTCAAAAGCATCAGAGTTCTTGAGAAGGATAAGATTTTACCTGAATCAATCATTAAAGAATAACAGAGACTTGCCAGCAGGCTGCATGGACAGCCATCCCCAAGGTGCTCCATCCATAGTAGTGGGCTGCAGGACACCTGCCTTCTTGCTGATAACTTGCGACCTGTGGATTAGAGACTTTGGGAAGACTCGCCTACCGTTGGCCCAAGCAACGCCGGGAAAGTCGATTCCGTTGTCCTCTTGTCCATGGTCTGGAATACTTTGTACCAGTTGAGGTGAAGGGCAGGGTTGCTCAGTGACCAGCGTTGTCACTGAGATGAAGTTTCTTCAGTGCCCAGTCTTCTCGGAGGAAATGGGGTGGGGCCAGCAGCTGGCCTATCTCTCTGTTACAAAAAGCTTTTTAACAAAACATTTTAAATGCCATATTCTCTAGATCTCTGAGCATTTGAGGGCTGTCTGTTTAGTATCTTAGCAGTTAAGTTTGTCTTTAGTTAGAGAAAAAATACCTTTTTTGTAATAAAAGCTGTACCTTTGTAAACGGCTTACAGGATAAACTGAGTGGTATAAATATTTTGTTAATTTGAATAGACTTTAAATGTTTATCATCATTTAAAGATATATAGCAATTTAGAAATATGAGACTTAATAGTTTAATTTAAGTTGTATATAGAGCTAGATAAGTATAAAGTTAAATTACAGGTACAGAGATAAGCAGGACTGGATAACAGTAAAGGGGGAGTCAGATTGTAATCTCTGATCCGTACATTGTAGCAAACAGACAGGAGATTTAAAGAGACAGAGTAAACAGAGGGTCCTGGAAAGGCACAGTATTTAGTAAACAAGCCATGAACAACAGAGCCAGTGAAAGAAGAAAAAGACAAAAAATAAAATAAGAAGAAAAAGACAAAAATAAAATAAAAAGCAAAAAGATCTGGCAGAAATCAAAAATCTGGCAGACAGGTTTGCTCGATAGGCCACTGGAGCTGTGCGTGCCTACAGGTAGGTCACATGACCAAAACGGCGGCAACCGTAAGCCGCTTTTGTCTGTTTACCTGCTTGTTGGATGAAACCAGAAAGGTTCCTCTATGCATTTCCCATGGGTGAGGCAGGTGGAGAACCGGCAAAAAGCTCCTCTACGGATGCACGTCTGCCCGTGGGAGTTGCCAGGGGCCTGGCCCCGAAGGGGACACAGCTGTCCCGAAACTGAAAAAGGACCCAGCAGTCCGAACTGAAAAAAGCAAAAAAGCACCGCTCCTGGAGCGGGATCCCATGCCTGACCTTTAGGAAATGCACCCAACAAGTGAAAGAAATCAGGTGGCAGTGCTTGAAGTGAGTGGGTAGGCCTAAGCTAGGTCACATGGTTATGACCAAGATGGCGGCCCCCAGGGTAGCACACGTGGTTGAGGTGGCGACCCCCGTAAGCACATTCTCAATTGCCAGAAAAGTTTCAAACCAGCAAACAAACAAAATGGAAACCAGCAAATAAAACTCTCAGAGCATCTCAAGCAGACATTGCCAACCAAGAAGAAATAGTCAGAGAAAGAACAAACAGAACAATGAGGGACATTCCCAGGTGAAAGAAAGTTCCCACTGGGAGGCAGAACTCCGCTAATTTACCTATTTGCTGCCAGTAACCGAAAGATCCCGTAAAAGTGTATTTCCCGTGGGCAAGGCCGAAAAATGCATAGATTGCCCTGTCTGAGAGCACCCGGCCCGAAACTGAAAAATGGACCCAGATTGAACAGCGCTGGGTCTGCCCCATAGGAACGGTTTGGGTTTCTTACCGGATTGTAGCGAATAGGCAGATCAGTGAGTTTAAGAGATCCTTAGTTGGAAAGCGGCGAGTTGAGTTCCGGCATCTCAGGCTGCTGCAGGCAGGAGGAAGTGCCAGGAAAAGTGGAGATGGAAGTGGGCTATGAGTTCAGATTTTAGGATCTCCGAGATTTCCCGTGCTCCTGGCAGGAAAAGTTACAAAGAAAGACTATCCCACCAGCTAGCTTTGGGAGAGGGTCTACGGAGGGAGCCTAAACCAAGTCGGGCGCCAAAATGTTATTCTTTTGTTTAAAAAGAAGAAAAGAGAAATATTGAGACAGACATATTGACTATAAGTTTATTATAAGGCCTGGTAGAATGGGGAGACTAAGAAGAGGAACAGGGTAATGGCTGACCGCCATGGCTGGTCGCCATAGAGAGACAGAGCGGGGAAACAGAGAGAGGGGACAGAGAGCAGGAACAGGGAGAGAGAGAGAGAGAGAGAGGGCAGAGAGAGAGAGAGAAAGGTGCAGGGGCCTATCTTTTAAAGGGGTCCTCTGCACCTGTGTGCAGACTTCTTTCCCATGGAACCTTGGGCTGACCAGGGTATTGCCTGAGTGGATTCCACCAGGTAACAGGGGCAGGCCAGCATAATGCCTGAACCTTTCACACAAGAGGCTCGAGAAGCAGTTGTCTCTTGCTTGAGAGATGCGGGAAAGAGGCAAGTGAAGTCTCTAATCAGACAGAGTGATTGGGAGATTGAGGAGAGCCTGAGGTAAGGACTAGGGCTTGGGGAAAGGCAACCCAAGCCACAACAAACACTCTAAATTCTTCTGAGATCTAGATAGACGATCTAGATCTTCTGTGTGCCAAAGCAAGGGAACCTCCTCAACAAGGATCCCCAACTTTCCTCACTGCAACCTGCAAGACCTGGAAGCCAGACTGTAGGTGGGGTCCCACGGTAGAGATCTTGACTGGTGTGTGTGGTCCTGAATGTGGCTTCCAGCACCTCATATAACACAATACCATAAGGGAATGAATGCAGAGATGCACAGGCTGGGACCTGAGTCACACAAGCACAGGTCAGAGCCGAGGGACCCAGAGCACATGGAAACTGTGGGAGTCAGAGATGCTGTGCTATGCATGTCTTTTGCTTCCTACACAGAGGTCACTGTAGTGAGACAGGGTCATTGAGCATCTGCCTCATGCCCAGCCTGGGCTAGGAGCTGAGTCAAAACCCTGAGTCACATGTGTTACTTGTCATCTTTCTGTATACAGTCTCCCTTCTGGAGACAACAGACCTTAGTTAGAGACAGCAGTGAACAGAAAGGGCTTCCGGGCCAACACCGCAGGAGGTGCAGCCTCCCCATTGTGCTCACCTGGGAGGGAAGTGGTAATTCTCTTTCAGTCCCTGGCCCCTTAAAGGTCCCCCACTGTGCAGCCTCCAGGTCTGCAAACAGAGTAATCCAGATATGTGTGCCCAACTGTTTAAAAACAACAGATTTCTCTCTTAGGACAAGTACTGCTTTCTCTTGAGAAGCTTGAGCTAGCTGTTTCTGTGTCACAGGCGCGTGTGTGTGTGTGTGTGTGTGTGTGTGTGTGTGTGTGTGTGTGTGTGTTCTGTCTGCTGCTTCCTTCTCCAGTTTGGCCTCATCCTCCCCAGCATCCCAGCAGCTTCCTTCTCCAGACTCCTCACATCCTGGTTAGCCAAATGACTCCCTGCCTGGCTGCCTTTCCACACTGCCCATCATATAGGCACCCCACAGCTCCTGCCTGGGCTCCTACCTTGGCTGTCTGCAGCTCTTAAACTCTGAGCATTGTAAGCGGAGGATTACACAGAAACAGCTGGTCTGAGCAAATGGGAGCTCACAAACCCCAGCCTGACAGCCAGGAAACAGCATAAGACTGAACCAGGCCCTCTGAATGTGGGTGCCAGTTGAGAGGCCTGGGCAGTCTATGGGGCCTCTGGCGGTGGAGCCAGTATTTATCCCAAGTGCACAAATGGACTTTGGGAGCCCATTTTCTAAGGAGAGATACTCTCTCAGCCTAGATGCATGGGGGAGGGCCTAAGTCCTGTCCCAAATGATGTGACAAACTTTGATGAATCCCCCATTGAAGACCTCACCCTCCCTGGGGAGTGGTGCGAGGTGGGTTGGGGTTTGGTGGGGAGAGGGAACGGGATTGATATATAAAATAAAAATAGTTTTTAATTTAAATAAAAATTTAATTAAAAAATGGGGGCACAAAGAGGGCTAGCCATACTATTCATGAACTGGGAAGACGTAGGCCAGAACAGATGTGGGAGCTGCAGGTCTGCCATTCCTAATGTGAAACACTACTGCCAGAAATGCATTCGAATCCCACATTTTCTAAGTGAGAGACTAATATGATTTACTGTATGTATGCAACCACACCCTTGGTGGGACCCAGGGTAGCAGCCACTGAAAAGTTCAGGCATTATGCTGGCCTGCCCCTGTTACCTGGCAGAATCCACTCAGGCAGTACCCTGGTCAGCCCAGGCTTCCCTGGGAACTAAGTCTGCCCGCAGGTGTAGAGGACCCCTTTAAAAGACAGACCCCTGCCCATTTACGCGCTCTCTGTCCCTCTTCTCCTCTCTCTGGCCCTCTTCTCTTCTCTCACGCTCTCTCTGCCTCTCTATGGCGACCTGCCATGGCGGTCAGCCATTAACCCTGTTCCTCTTCTCTCTTAGTCTCTCTACTCTGTAGGGCCTATAATAAACTGGTTAAAATGTCTCATCTTGTGTCTCATTTTGTGCCCCCTTCTTTATTTCTAATTTAACAGCCACTATGGTCAGTGGATGATACTCGGTCCCACTATGTGACTATATAAGAGCAAAAAAACAAACAAACAAAAAACTCATGTAGGTGTTGGCCACTCAGGGCTTGTCACTGATTGGGCACGCAAACCTCTCCACTTTGGGTTCAAGGGAATGAGATGAGGGACCTTGCATCAGTGTCTATGACAGTTGGAGACTCAGCACAGAAGGGTGGCTGGGGTGGAATGAAGAGGGTGGGACCCCAGAGCTGAGGACTGAGGACCTGGGAATTAATACCAAGAGGAGTGGAGACAGAAGAGTCCCACAGAGGAGGCCATGGGGAAGCAGGCAGGGAGCCAGGAGAGAAACCAGAAAGGTCTGGGCAGAGACCCAGCGCAGGGGCAAACTCTACAGAACAGCCAAGTAGAAGACTCAGATGTAATTGGTAGCAGTGGGACTTTGTGCTGAGACCGGGCAAGTGTTGAAGGGAAGCAGATGACAAGGACAGTTAGCAGTGCATGAAAAGCCTCCCTGCCAAGAGAGAGAACCAGGGCTCTCAGAGAGCAGCCAGGAAGCTGAAGGAGGGACAATTCCAAACCCGAGTCTTCTAAGAGGCGCCTGAGAGACGGTTCAGTGTTGAGAGCATGTACTGCTCTCCCCGGGGACCCAAGGACAGGAAGGAGTTCAGTACTCAGCGCCCACATGGTGGCTCACCTGCCTGCAACTCCAGCTTCAGAGGGTGGCTTCCTCTTCTGGCTTCTTCAGGCGCCTGAACTCACGTGCACATTGCTCAACACAGACACACAAATATACAGCCTCTCTTGTGGACACACACATCACGTCCCTCACTGTTACAGTGGTACATGGGATAAAGATTTTGGAGAGGGCTGGAGAGATGGCTCAGAGGTTAAGAGCACTGACTGCTCTTCCAGAGGTCCTGAGTTCAATTCCCAGCAACCACATGGTGGCTCACAACCATCCGTTATGAGATCTGGTGCCCTCTCCTGGTGTGCAGATATACATGGAAGCAGAATGTTGTATACATAATAAATAAATAAATAAATGAAAGATTTTGGAGAAACAGAATAAGAGGTGACACTGCTCTCTACACACAGGCCCTGGATGGAGGGGCACCTGGCTGTGAAGCTCTCTCTTGCCCTGACTGGATGTTTCCTCCAGGAGGTTTTTTGGTGCCCAGGACAAGCAACTTCTGAGAAGTCACCTCCCCCTCTTCCACCTACTAATCAGCCACTCCAAGGTGTGAATGTATGCGACAGGAAATACCAGGAAGGTAGAGGGAACAATGAACAAAGGTTGTCTGCCACAGCAAGACTATGAATTAATGAATTATTCTCAGTCTCACAAGGTTTTAATGTTTACTTCATAAGTCTTCACATTCTCTTCAATAAAACAGGCTAAATTAATTTTTAAAGAAGATGTGTTAGAGAGGCATGAGGGTGGCAGCCCCACCGGGTGACAGCTGGCAAGTTTCTCAAATTCACACAAAGCTAAAGGCAGGCAGCAGCATGGTGGCGCCTGCCTGTCACAGCCTCACAAGACCTGCTAGGTCTCCTCGGGGTTCTGGCAGTCCACACTAAGCTCGGAGCAGAGATTCTAGGTCGGCAGGAGAATGACCTAATTAAACACACAAGCTTATTCTTAGACCAGGAGGCCCAGTTAAGGCCCTTGGGTAGCCCAGCCCAGAGGCACTGGCCTAGAGGTGACCGTACAAGATTTTTAAATGTACTAGTTTGTTTCTCATCACGAGACCGCTGCAAAACAGTAAGTGCAGAAGAAAATGTTAACCCAAGAGATCTGCCAGTTGGTCTTGTTTTTTCTGGTCTTGTTTTTGCTGCCGTTTGTTGGTTTGTTTTCAAGTTTTGTTTGGTTTTGAGATAGAGCTAACTATATAGCCCTAGTTGGCCTAAAACTCTCTATGTAGACAAGGCTGGCCTCAAACCCATGGAGATCTGCCTACTTCTGCCTCCCAAGTGCTGGGATTATGAGTGAGCACCACCATGCCTGGCAAACCCCCTGGTCTTTTTAAATACATGTTTATGTGTCTGAGGGGGAAATACTTGTTCACATAATGTGTTTAAAAAACAAGAAAATTATATGAGCTTGCATGATCCCTAATCCGCTATTTAAGTTTAGCCTGGCATATGTCTGTAGTTCCTTGTCATGTTTATCTCACTCAGGATTATAAAAACATCTTCCCTATGTCATTACTGAAAGGTTCAGGCACTATGCTGGCCTGCCCCTGTTACCTGGTGGAACAGGCAGTACCCTGGTCAGCCCAAGGTTCCATGGGAACTAAATCTGCATGCAGGTGCAGAGGACCCCTTTAAAAGACAAGTCCCTGCCCATTTATGCTCTCTGTTCCCCTCTCTCTGTTTCCTCTCAGCTTCCTTTCTTCTCTCTCTCTCACCTATGTGCTCTCTCTATGGCGACTGGCCATGGCGGTCAGCCATTTACCCCTGTTCCTCTTCTTAGTCTCCCCATTCTGCCGGGCCTTATAATAAACTTATAGTCTTATGTCTCATGTCTCAGCATTTCTCTTTTCTTCTTTTTAAACAAAAGAATAACAATTACAAGTTCAGCTATTTCATTCCAGATGTGTGTGTGATGTGTGCATATATGTGCAAATTCATGTGTGTGAGAATTCATGTGTGCAAGTGAAGACGTATGCACACATCTCCCATCTCCCCATAGGAGCACTGGGATTACAGGCTTTTGCTGACACACCTGGCTTCCTTATACAGATTCTGGGATGCAAACTCAGGGTCTCACATTTGCATGGCAAGTGCATAGCATACAAGCCATCTCCCAAACAACCTAGTAACTTGATTTATAATGACTTCAAATATCTATCATATTGAGTAATGTATGAAGTATTTCCCTGAGGTGGGCATCTAGTTAAAAAAAAAAAAAAAAAAAAAAAAACTCAGTAATGAATTTCTTCATCCTTAAGCTAGATTTCCGAAGTAAAAAGTTATTTAGGACTCTTATTGCACATTGCAAAATGACCTCCTAAGAGTCCATAGTACCTGATGTCACCACTGGTAAAATCAGGGGTGTCACAGTGCTTATGACATATCCTGATTCTTGTAATAACAGCTCAAGCTTTTACCGGCTAGTGGTACATCCAGATCAAACTGGATCAAACACAGAGGCCACTGTGAGCAGGTGACTTCATCCTGAATCCATGTAGGACTTTGTGACCAAGCCTAGCCCTGCACCCCTTCAAGCATTAGTCAGCTCTCACGGGGTTAGGCAGCTGTGACAACCCCAGAATTTTTGGGGATTTCTACAAGTAAGATTTCATGCCCAATTACTAAAATGTGAATCAGCTATGACTTATGTTTTCTTCTTATCCTGAGGTTCATGCTGAAGGAACAACCCAGCCCTTAGCTCCAGACTCAAGGTCACAGTTAAATGGCATAAAGTAGAAAACCACACTGGCACTTAAGGTTTGATTGAGATGCGGCATGCATCATTCTGCTCTCTTCCCATAAGAGGCCCTAAGAGGTCACGTGACCAGCCCAGACCAAAACCTAAGAGGAGAGAATTCACTTTTCTCTCGAGAAGGTGCTGCAGCTCACACATTGGGGTGGGAAGACTCAGAATGTCCTCATAGAGGGGTCAATGACAGTTGGGAAGAACACAATCTCCCCCCCAACAACGGGCAGTCACAGCCTGGCACTAAATCTGACATCAGGAATGTTGGCCATCGAAGTCTCTCTTCATTCTAAAATACACCTCCTCCTGGATACCTTCTTCCAGGAGAGTGTTACTTAGGTGTCCTTTTGTGCAGGTGAAAGAAAATACACAAGCCAGAGATGGCATGCCCACCTGCAACCCCAACATTTGAGAGGCTGAGGCAAGAGGCGATGGGGGCAAAGAAAGACAGAAGATGCAAATGTATAAGAGTATGTATTTAGGAACATGCGCTTATAAGTAGCTCCATTAAAAGTAAGAAAACACTGCTAAATTACTTAAAAGAGTAAAGCCATGTATGCAACAAGCAACCTTCTTTTTTCATTTCTCTTTTCTTTACTTTTTTCAGTAAATGAGTCTGGGGCCTTGCACAGGCTGGGCTCTGCCATAGAGCTTTATGGCCACTTCTTTTTTTTTTATTTTTTTATTTCTCTCTTTCTTCTTGTTTTTGGGGAGGATGGGGGGTATATGATATTTCCCAAGAGACCAAAATACAAGCTCTGGTGACAATGGTTATTTTGGGGGAACAGAACTAAATGACTGAAGGTAGGGGAGGGGCTTATTTTCACCCTGCCCCCGGTTTTCTAGCTTGTGTTTATATTACATTCTCCCTCTTCCCAGTTTTCTTTTAATTTAAAAGTTTTAAGTTATCTGGCTGGTGGTGGCGCATACCTTTAATCCAGCACTCAGGAGACAGAGGCAGGTGGATCTCTGTGAGTTCAAGGCCAGCCTGGTCTACAGAGTAAGTTCCAGGACAGCCAGGACTGTCTCAAAAAAATAAAAAAAACAAAAAACAAAAAACAAAATAAAAGATTTAAGTTGTCCTTTCTTTCTCACTCACGAGTTCACATGGCCTTCCTGTCCTTTCTTCCTTTCGTAGATGATCCCACGTTGGAACATGCCCTGACCCCTATACCTGGAGCCTGAGAAAACAGAGTTTCCAGAAAGCACTGGGAAACACAAGAACAAACATCAACAATTACAAAGCAAAACCCAAAGAGTTCGCACTCCAATAGAGGAGGCCCCTGGAGTGAATAGCAAATGATCACCCACAACCTCCAGATAAGCCCTGAGTGGGTGATACGGAAAGATTACACTAAACCCATGCATGACTGCGTCAGAAGTCCCACCCTGACAGGGAGGAGCAGAGCCAGGGAAAACAAGAGAGAGAAAAAGACAGACAGAGAGAGAGAGAGAGAGAGAGAGAGAGAGAGAGAGAGAGAGAGGAAACAACATGACAAAGGCAGTTGGGGCTGGCTGAATTCCAAGGCCAGTGGTGTCCCCAGGTGTAGGCAGTCTACAAACAGATGCCTGTTGCACAATTCCACGCAGAGACCCCTCCTCTGTCACCCACACTCCCACTCCTGTTCCCAGTCTTCAGTGGAGCCTCTCTGCTTCTCAAGACTGTGTGGGCAGTTCCCTTTGCAAAAATCAAAAGGCCTGATATTTGCCATCTGGATGCAAAGGACAGAGACAACACCAATGGGAACAGGCACGGAAGTCGAAGATAGCATGAGGACACAGTCCCCAGGGGGAGAGTGGAATCCCTGGGGAACGCTGAAGATTGCTAAAAGGCATTAGATTTGAAATTCAGAAGAACTTGTATCTAAAACAGCCACAGTTTGGTTTGGATACAGGACCTTCAAAGATCCATGTGTTTAGTCACCAGCCTGTACTTCAGTCAGGAAACAGTGGAACTAGATAAGAGATCTGGCCTAGCAGGAGATGTTCTAGTCAATGGGGCCATGTCCTTTAAGAGGGTACTGACACCCTCAGCCTTTTTCTCTTCCTCTCTTTGGAGGCCTGACTAAGAAATGATCCAGTTTGCTCCACCAGGAGCTTCCTGTCATAATGTCTCACTTTGTAACAAATCCCCAAAACATGGATCCAACCAGCTATGGTTGTAACTGTCAGACTGTGAGCCAAAATAGGCCTTTCTTCTCTGTAAAATTTATCACAGGAATTTTGTGACAGCGACAGAACACTGACTAACACAGTAAGCGTGGAGCCCAGTGGTCAGTGTGGCATGAGCACAGTCACTCAAACAGCATAACTGGAGGAGTAGACTGCACCCCTGGGGGTCGATAGAAGGTGTTCACATCCTTGGAACCCTTCTGTCCACCCTGGCAAGATCGCATAACCAACCACGAAGGAAAGGTGAATCTACACAGGACGCTGTCACTGAAGAACTTACTAGAACACTTTGCTAGATTTTCCTGTTTAAACTCTTGTTGCAAGACACATGTTCAGATGGACAAGCACAAATTCCCAGGCTCTTTGAGTATCCCCCTCAGGCCCAAATGTTAACATGACATTCTCAGGGTTCCATAGGGAACAGAGAAAACATGATTAAGTAGTATGATGATATACATTGCAAGCAAAGCCAGGAGTGCTGGAACATACCTGTGACCCTAGCACCCAGAAGATTTAGGCAAAAAGATTCATGAGTCCAAGGCCAGCCTGGGCTAAATATCCTGTCTCAAACATGGGTGTGTGTGTGTGTGTGTGTGTGGTGTGTTTGAATTATAATGGTTTATAACTTTTTTTAAAAAATGTGTTGGTGCATACCTGTAATCTCAGTGGTTGGGCATTGAGGCAGGAGAATTGTCATGAGTTTGAGGTCCAGTCTAGCCTAGACTGTGGTAATAGATCTTATTAATAAGTAAAGGAACACACTAGAAATAAAGACAAAAGGCATTTTACAAGCTGAGGGGAAGGATGCTTTTCGTCTTCTGTCACAGGTGAAGGATGAAGTTTCCTAAAGTCTGTAGAGTTTCTAAAAAGATCAATAAACAAAGACAAATAAGCAAGTGACTCCCAGCTGTATAAAAACACCATCAAACTCATCAGAGAATTGCAAATTAAAGTTACAGATACCAATTTTCACCTATGAGATTAGTAAAACTCCAACTAGTGGAGAGTGCACTCCGAAGCTACACGAGGAGGAAGCTTTTGCACCATCCCTACAGGGGTGTAAATTGGCACAGCCCCTTCGGGAAGGCAACTTGGCAGCATCTATCAAAACTGAGAGAAACCCTCTTCACACAGAAAGACTGGCTGACATACACCTAGAACAGCCAGGTGGACACAGATCCTCACAATGGCACTGTCTACCACGGCAGGAATAAGTCATATATACTTCTAAGAAGGGCTAGCCAGATACTTAGGACCCCTCCCGAATGGGGTGGGTACCTTATCCACATGCATGTAGACAGCTATTAGAAAAGAATGCGGACAATGAATGAGGAAGCTCCTGGGCATGGGGAGGAAGACCCGAAAGACATGGCTGTGAGATTTATGAGCCATGAGAGGTTCTGGAGACCTTCTGTGCATCCCACCATCTACAGTTCACGTCATCCTGTGCTCCAAAATGCAAGAGGTGAGGCCTGGCATGGTAGCACTCACTTGTAATCTCAGCATTCAGGAGGCAAGAGGATCGCCAGGAATTAAAGATCAGCCTGTTATATATAAATTTATATAATAAATATATATAATAAGTTCCATCTGGGCTAGCCTTGGCTTAAAAGCCCTTGTCATCAGGAAAGGAGCAAGAGGGGAACCTCTTAGAGGTGACCGCTAAGTTTATTGTATCCCGTATGTTTACCTTCAATTCATTAAAATCTACACAGGAAATACATATCCCTCTTGTGGAAGTCAATCATACTCCACTTGTGTAAAGAGAGTAAAGTAGCCCTTCATCTATTAATAAGAATATGTTTCCAAGATATGCCAATAATTGGGGATAGGGGAAGCCTGAAGAATAAACAGGGTGTCTCAGTCTCTGTGAAAAGAATGGGATGGGAGTCATTGTTTGAATTGGTTCTATTTCAAATATAAGGAAATGCTGGAAGAACATGTTAGAAACTAAAAACTGAACTTCAGAAGACAGAGAAGGTCATGGGAACAAAAGCAAATAAATAAGGGGGTAAGGTTTTCTTTCACAATGCCTTGGTTCCTGTTTTGAAGTTGTGAGACATGTGCTATATTACCTGTTCATAAAAGTAAATGAAAACCTGTCAGTAATTATCATATAAAGAGAGGTAATTATAACCAAAACCAAAATTATACCCTGAGTACCACAATCACACCCTAGGATAAAAGATGTATTTTAAATTTTATGTTGACACTTGGGTGTGTACTATTCTTTTTTCTAAGTCTCTCTCTCTCTCTCTCTCTCTCTCTCTCTCTCTCTCTGCCCATGCTTAAATCTATATTAAAACATTTTCTCAATAAACTCCAACTTTGCTTCAAGAAAACAAAGGAAAAATTTGTGTTGACAAGATACAAAATCATACATAAGATTTTCTTTAAACATTTCAAAATAATTTGTCATAGAATGCTAAATAAATCTGAATTGTCAAAGTAGGGAATTGATGTACACCTTATTTTTAAGCTCAAAAGTTTGTTTGTTTTGTTGAGTTTTGTTTGTTTTGAGACAGGGTTTCACACTGTAGGTCAGGTTAACCTTTAATGTGTGACAACCCTCCTACTGAGGTCCTCTGAGTCCTGGGATCACAAGCAAGAGCCATCACTCCAGTAGACATTTTAGTCTTATCTAGAAACCCATAGACATCCAGAGCCCAGGTTATTATATCATTTGAAAAGCTGCTATGTACAAAAACCAGGCAACTTTCTGAGCAGCTTCATGATCAATCTAGAAACATCTCAGACTCTGAGTCCAGCAAAGGCTCTGCTTCAGGCTGACCCAGGAACTGAGTAGGTGTCCAAGACCAGCTGGACAGGATTTCTTTTGGTTTGTTTGTTTTTGTTTTTTGGTTGGTGGTTGGTTGGTTGGTTGGTTGGTTGGTTGGAGGGTGGGTTGGATGGATGGTTTATTGGATGGATGGATGAATGGATGGATGGATGGATGGATGGATGGATGGATGGATGGATGGTTAAGACAGGGTCTCACTATGGAGCCCTGACTGTCCTGGAACTCACTCTGTGGATCAGGCTGACCTTGAACTCAGAGAGATCTGCCTGTCTCTACTTCCCAGGTTCTAGGACTACAAATGTGCATCACCCTCCCAGCAGGACAGGATTTCTTAAGTTAGACATTCCTTGTGCCCTTTTCAGCTACATAACTCCTGTGAAGGACAAGCAGACCTCTCCTGAGCCCTTTCACCTACCAGTCCATTACTCATTTAGAAGATGCTGATGACTAGAGTCTTTCCCCTCTAAGCAATAACTACCAACATCACCTCAAGCACTGTGTCAGGGTTGGAAGCCTCATTTCCATGGAAACACAGGGGAGGGATTTAGGACCTGGATGTGAGTATAATAAATAAATAAATAAATAAATAAATAAATAAATAAATAAAATACTGCCACCACCAACAGCAATAGCAACACATCAACCCAAACAGACAGTACTTTAGCCAGGCCCACAGAGACTATCTCTGTCACTCTGAGACCAGAGGCTTATCACAGGCTTCAGTCTAAAGACAGGCCCCACTTCTGTCTCAGCTCTGTCTGAAGAAGCCTGCCCAGACACAAGCCTCTTTTACTGGAGAAAAGCTGCAGCAGAAACTGTCTTTGCTCACTAGCGCTGACACGCCTTCAGAGATTCTCACCCAAATACCCTATGAGGTAAAGAATGTGAGGGGTTGGTGTGTCCTGCATAGATGAGAAAGTCAGTGTAGAGGAAGACTGAGTGCCTTACATACTGCCCCAGCTCTCAAAGCAGTTTCTGACCTGCTTTTCTTTATTTTTCAGCACCAAGCCTGTGCTCTCTCTATGCTTATTCATTGTTCTCTCTCTGTGTGTGTGTGTGTGTGTGTGTGTGTGTGTGTGTGTGTGTGTGTATGCTCACCTGTGTATAATCACATGGAGGTCAGAGGTCATCAAGTGTCTCCCTCTATCACTCTCTTCCTTGTTTTTAAGACCAGATCTCTCAATCAACTTGGAGATTGTCGTTTCAACTAGACAGTATGGCCAGCAAGTCCCTATGTTCTGCCAGTCTCTGCCAACCCATTGTCTGGAGTGACAGACATGTACTGCCATGCTGTTTTTATGTGGGTGCTGGGGATTCGAACTCTGACCCTAGTGCTTGCTCAGCAAACTCTTTACCTGATGAGCATCTCCTCAGCCCTCTTTATTGGGTCTTTTAATTTTTTCATTTTATTTTATTCACATGGGTGCTTTGCTTTTATGCATGTCTATCTACCACATACCTGCAATATTCACAGAAGCCAGAGAGTGTGTCAGATCCCCTGGAACTATATAAATGTTGCAGGCCAGCATGTGGGTGCTAGCAACTGAACTGGGTCCTCTGCAAGAACAGCCAATGCTCTTGACACTGAGCCTTCTCTCTGGCCCTCTCTACCTGGCCTTAGGAAGAAACACACAAATGACAGTATCTGGGTTCTAAGAAGTCCACAGTAGGAATGTTTTTATTTTCTCAAAGGAGCTAAAGATCCTGTAGCAACACAGTCTGGAATGCTTAAATCCCAGAAGTTCAGTGTTCATCAGCTAAGCCCTCAGACCCAGGTTCATGCACCCATTTCTTTTTTGGCCTCCTGTGTCCTCTCTCCTACACTTGGCCACTCATTGCCCACCTGGCTGCCCAGAGTGACCAGGGATAGACATTACAGAACCAGGGAAAAACTGACACAGCCACCCTGGGCATCAATGATTCCAGCATCTACTGTGGATGAGGCCCAACAGTCTGGGCTCTTGAGGATAGTGAGAAAGCTTGGCAGGCATCAGAGGTGACCCACAGCAGAAGAAAGTAGAGAGATGCTGCCCCTGAAGATCTAGGGTGGGGGCTCCTGTGGTTACTGTCGCTGCCTTCTCTGCTACTGCAGAGTCAGTCAGTGGTCAAGTCCAAGCTTGCCAGGTTCTATCCAGGCGAGTTCTGCCCACTCACTGTCTGGGAGCCTGTGTAGTGAGTCAGCCTGGCCACATTTCTCTAGCACTCCACACAGCGGTCAAAGTCCAGAATGGAGTCCAAAGGCTGAGGCTCTCACAAAGCACGTGTCCTTACACCTGGCTTGTGAGGAATGCTTCCTTCCAAACTGCATCTGACCTTGAACTGAAAACTCGTTAGAAAGAAACCGAGTTGTGGAGTTCAGAACAAGGCACTAGGAGGTCAGTCAGATGACCAAAAATCTTTGTTTCAGTTCACTAGTGGAAAGACTGGCTGGGTATGTTTCCCTTGAGGTGACACTTTAAATACTCAGTGGCTTTTCAGATGCCTAGAAGACACTATAGCAAGCTGTCCAGCAAGTCCCGGGCATTTTCGGTAGCATAGCCATTTCTAGGGGTTGCACAGTCTTGTAGTTTCCAGTGACTGTTTCCAGGTAAATGCAAGAGACAATGTGAAGCACTGTGTACACGGTGATTGTTTGGGTTGTAACAGTTCCCACTGCAGATCCCCTGCCAAGCCTTCCTCGGGTTTCTACACCTACCCACCAGGCATATGGAGACTTGGCTAGAAACAGCTCCTTGGAAACCCACTTGGCCCAGCAGGACTTCACACCAAAGGTGCTAAGGACTAGGATTCTTCTGCAGCTGAGCTAAGCAGTCTCCCTAATGACACGGGCGGTGATAGGCAAGCACACAGGTGCAGCACTCGACTGACAGAGAGGCCTGATGCCCAGCAGAAGTTGCTTTCAAGAAAGTCCTGGTCTCAGCGCTAAAAAGATGGTTCAGTAGTTGGGAGCATGCACTGTTCTTCCAAAGGACCCCAGTCGAGTTCAAAGTTCACAGCCACCTGTAATTCCAGCTCCAAGGGATCCAATGTTCTCTTTTGGCCTCCATTGACACCTGTATTCATGTGCACAGATACCACATGTATGTATGCATAATTAAAAATAAAATCAAATCTTTAAAAAAAATCACTTTCATCAATATCTCAACACATGCAGAGAAAGGGGTCATGAGGTTGTTTCACCCCTCCCTGAGGCCCTATATGCCCTTGTGTGTGTGGGGGTCATATTTCTCAGTGGTGTACACACACACACACACACACACACACACACACACACACACCATGAAAGTAGGAGAGAGGTCTTTGGAAGACGAAATGGTTTAGTGGGAAGGAAAAGGCTTATTAGTGAGGAAAATAGGGAAATATAAAAGTATACTACATATCTCTGTGGATAGGTATGAAATTAGAAAGAATAACTGTTCTTTAAAAAGGAATAACAAGTCATTCACTATTTAACACAATGAGCATAAGGTATGAGAGTGGAATGCACTCTGCTCTGCAGTTCAGAACAGGTACCAGGCATCATGCAGAGCGTGGCATTCCTCGGTGAGACAGGCATGTGATTTGCTGTCCTTTTTCCCATGTAGTATAGCAGGGGAAGATCCTTGAACCATAAACACCTGCCTCCACAGCACCTCTAAGAAAAGAGGGAGCTTCTCACAGCCCAAGAGGAGGATGAGGGGCCTAGAATAAAGAGAGAGGAAGAGCCCTGGAGCAGATAAAACATGATGTTTGGAATTTGCAGGGTACTACCTTAGTAGGCAATTTCTATCCTCTTGGGCCCCTAAATTCTGCACCCCTATGTTAAGGGAGCCCCCTTTTTAGAAGGCAGACTTTCCTTCACAATACAAACAGAAATGCCAAAGGCTCAAGCTCCCAGGTTCTCTATGGGAAGATGTGGACTCAGGGTTCCACCAATCAAATAAACTCATGCAAGGCTTGAATCAGAAGTTTGTGACCTGAAGCCCTTTGTAAAACCCACTTGTCAGAGCCAGTGAGATGGCTCTGTGGGTAAAGATGCTGGCTGCCAACACAGTGAGATTATCATTGGATCTCGAAGGAATAAAGAAAAAAGCAATAGAGCAGGGAACCTGAGGTCATCTATGGTATGCATATGTGCACCCATGCATGTGCACACACACACACACACACACACACACACACACACACACACACACACACACATGCACACACACACAACAAATAATAAATCCAGGGATCAGGGACAATGGAGATTGCCATGTCACTATACTAAGTCAAGAACATGGAAACCTAGATTTACTTTAGTTCTAGGTTTTTTGTATTAATTATTATTATTATTTTGTTATGTGTATTAGCGCTTTGCCTACATGTGTGTAGGATCACTTCCCTCAGAGTCCAGAAGAGGGTGTTGGATCCCTGGAACTTGAGACACAACACAAGAGAGCTTCCGTGTGGATGCTGAGGATTAAGTCTGGGTCCTCAGGAAGAGCTGCCAGTGCTCTTACCACTGAGCCATCTCTGCAGCCACTTTGCTTTTTTAATTTTTTAAAAGATTTACTTTTATTTTTATTTGTGTGTGTGTGTGTGTGTGTGTGTGTGTGTGTGTGTGTGTCTGCACCACATGTGTGAAGGTGCCCCAGGAGACCAGAAGGTCTTGGATCCCCTGGAGCTGGTGTTATAGGTAGCTGTGAGCCTCCAGATGTAAATTCTGGGAACTGAACTTGGAACCTCTGGAAGAGCAGCACGTGCTCTGAACCTCAGAGACATCTCTCTGTCCCCAGGTTATATACATGATGCATATCAGACCTTGTAAATGAAATGCCAGGGAGATGGTCACCAACCTGTTCACAGTGGGTACTCCTAAGAAAACAGTCTGTTTCTTTCATTTGTTTAAAACTACATGTATGCATTATTTTTAAATGTTATATTTTAAAATAAGAAAGAAATGTATTATCCTACAACTATATTAATGTCTACATAAAAGGAAAGATAAATATGCATTCTAGGAAAAAAGTGGGGGCCTCTTAAAGGGGCAGGTGGTGAGGGAATTTGTGGTCTTTTAATGTCTATTGAGTCTCTAAATCAATTTGTAGAACCGAGCAGGACTGTATATACTTTTCATTTTTGTTTTTTAGTTGAAATGTTTTTGTGTTGCTTTATATTATGTGTGCAGTAATTTTTTTAACATATTAAGCAAGCATCAGAAGGCTAGCTCTACTCTTCATCAGAGGGCAAGAAGAAGTCGATCTTCCAAGAAGGGAGTGGGAGGCAAAGTCCTGCATGTCCCATCTGTAGACCTCCAGTGGCTCCAAAGGTCACTACTGTTGGGCTGAAAAGATCGTATTTGCAGCTTAAAAGTGATGGTCATTAAAAATTATGGTATGCTTATGCAATGGAATATTACTCAGCAAAAGAAAGAGAATTATTACAGATATCCATAGCAGCATATAAAATCTCACAGACATTTTGTTAAAGACCTAGGCACAACTAACTCATTATCTAGTTTCCAAGAAATTCTAGAAAGGGCAAAACCATGACAATAGAAAATAAGAGCAGGGTAAGTTGGCTGCAAAGGACTGAGAGGGAGTGTGGAAGATGACAGATCTTGAACTTTGCCAGTTAAAATTTATTTAAGTTTATTGCGATAATGTTTGGCTAGGTCTACACATTTATTAAATCTTGTCATATACTGAAACCGGGTGCATTTTATTGCATGAGAAGTATATGGCACCTAGAGTGCTGTAACCTTAAGCTTTCATCATCCAAGAGAGTTTCTGCTTCTTCCTTCCGCCCTAACACAGATGTATCCATTTTACTGCTTTTCATCTTTTCCTGGTTAATAAAGGCACAACTTCTGATTCTCTGCTCATTGCAGAAAATTAAACATCCCTGGTTGACCAAGTGTAGTCCCCCCCCCCTTTTAATGATAAGGTCTCATCTTGCAGTCCAGCTGGTCTCAAACTCTGGGTCCTTCTACCTCTGCCTCTGCCTCCCAGGTACTGGGATTGCAGGCATGCTCCACCAGCTGATGGGCTGTTCACTCTTTCATTTCTCCTTTCTTTTCCTCTTTTTATTTCTTTCCTTCTTCATTTCCCCTCCCCCACTCCATCGCAGGGTTTTTTGCATGCATGCATCCTTGCCTGATCTGACTTCACTATGGAACTCAAGCTGGCCTTATCTACCTTCGCTTCCGGAGCCTGGTGTGCCACCAGGCCTGGGGTATGTCTTTCTTTCTTTCTTTCTTTCTTTCTTTCTTTCTTTCTTTCTTCCTTCCTTCCTTCCTTCCTTCTTTCCTTCCTTCCTTCCTTTCCTTCTTTTCTTCTTTCTTTCTTTCTTTCTTTCTTTCTTTTTTGTAACATTCCTTGTGGTGCATTTTGTTTGCCTGTCTTTATTATGATCTCTTACTTTTCTTAGTTATTTCTGAAAGCTCTTTGCATATTGAGAATATTAACTCTTTGTCCCCTGGCTTACAGCTCCTATTTTGTATATGGTTTGGTCAGTGCTCTTGCATGATTGTGGGTTAACCATACTAATATTACTTTCATCATTTCCACTATGTATGCGTGCAAAAGTCCTTGTCACCAGGATAGAACGTGATTCCTCTAGAGCTTATTAGAGATGGCTAAAGAGTCCACTGACTAATGTTTTTTAAAACCTTGCTTCAAATTGTCCTTAGAAAGGGAAGCCAGCCCCAGTTGAGAAACACTGACCTATGCTTTGCCCACTTTCCCCTCACAGTAAATTCTCATCTACAGTTGCACTTAGGTCCATTTCTATTCCGATAAGAAGATGCCTGTCCTCCTGCTAGTAGTGTTCAACTATTTTCAGTATTGCAGTTTTATATTCATTTTAAAATAATTTCTTGTTCCCCCAGAGTTTTTTATTGTTGTTGTTGTTGTTGTTGTTGTTGTTGTTGTTGTTGTTGTTGTTGTTTAATCCTCCTGAGAAGAAAATCTAATTGAACAATCAGGCAGAACTGAAACATGAGGGACACCATAACATCAAGGCAGTGTGACTGGGGTGAGGCCCGCAGGCCCACAGCTGCCTAGGGCTGATAGGTGAAAAGGCAGCAGATAGGGCTCAGAAGTATATCTCTGGCTCATTGTGGGACCCAGAGGGAAGGAGCTACAGAAACCAAAACCAGGGGGAGGGGCAGAGTTTTGACATGCGAGGCAGGATACAGGTGCCAGTTCACAGGGTAGACAGACTTCTGCTGCCCCCACCCACAGGTGTGCTGATTACAGGGGGTTAAGCATGGGGAGCTTGGAATAAGTGTGGGAGTCCAACTGCCTGGCTAGCTGCTAACACACACAGTCTCTCTCTCACACACACACACAGAGTCACACACACAGTATCACACACAGTCACACACACACACACACACACACACACACACACACACACACACACTCTCAGAGCAGGGAACTGAAGACTCTCTCACCCCTAAGAAGAAAGGTCCTACCTCTACCAGGGGATGCCAGGATGAGTCAGCCAGCCAGGGCTGCCTGCCCAGGAGCCCACAGTCCAAGAGTTGTGCCTGCTCACAGGACCTGTCCCTGGTTGTAGCGCTGTCTCCCAAATCATCAGAGACTTCCATCTCTTCCAAACTTCTCTAATGAGAGCATGTCTGGCACCAGGCAGGGCTATTTCAAGATTGTTTCAACTGTGAGGAAGCTACCCAAACTGGCCTGGACCACTAGTGGTCTTGAGAAGGGCACAGCAAGTGCACAGAGAGGCTTCACACAGTAGCTTACTGATAGGGCCAGCTTCTTGCATTGACAAAGACTTGGACCAGTGCTCCGTGGATGGAAACCTAAGGCTTCAAGTCCCCCCCCCCCCATATACGCCAACAATCCTAGCAAAAGTCCCCAAATTCACCCTGAATAGACTAGAGTTTTTCACATGTCTGTCCTGAAAGAAGATACACTTGACCTGTCTTGACTGGCTTCAAGCTAGGATCACTTATGGGCCCCAACAGAAATTGCAGCTTCTGGGAACAGGGGTGTGGTGGATACTAGGACACCACCACCCTGTACGTGTTCTGCCCCAGCACTGAAGAAACTCAAAGGGAAGGAGGCTCAAAATACTAGTCCCATTGAAGAAACTATCTCCAACATCTTGGGACTCATAGTCTCACCTTCATTACATCTTTAGCATTTCTTGCCAACCCCAGGATTCAAAAGCCCCATGAGCCCAGGATAAGGCTAACAGCATGGGAAATATGTGTGGCCCCAACACCAAACAAAGGCAAATTCTTACTGCATGTTCTGGCTTGTCCCTCAACAAAGAGCAAAACTCTATGTGACAACGGTCGTGAAGTAGTCTGGGAAACAATATGGTGTTATTACAGCCAAAAAGGCCCTCATGACCCTAACTGTCAGCCCCGGCCCTTCCACCCCCCACCCCAGCCCCTCCTCCACCCTCATCCCTGCCCCTGAGAGTCAAGAAGACTTAGACAGAAAGGAACAAGGAGGTAACCATCACCTGGTGTCCCTCAGTCTGGGGCTCTGCAAAGCAACACCAGGAACAGCCTCCCTATCTCTGCAAAGCATGATCTTCTCCGCCTGCCTGGTATTTCCTTATCATCCTGCCTCAAGTCAAGTAACCCGGTGCCTCCTACCCATGAACTCTGCCCTGTTTAGTAGAAAGTTCCAAAAAGACAAGGTGGAGAGGCTCGGGACAAACACAGGCTTGGCCTGTGAAGGTCCCTGTGTCTCAAGGATCTCTTGTCAACCACACTAGGAAAGCCCTCATCGTATGGCAGCTGTTTAGAATTACCATCACTGTCTTTAGTCGTGTTTGTGAATAGGTCTGTGTTTAGTCTAACACTGTATCTTGGCTCAGTTTTTTTTTTTTTTTTGGACATTTTAATTAATTAATCTGTGATGGGGAGGGAAAAGAGGCACATGTCAAAGTACCTTTGTGGGAGTCAATTCTTTCTACTATGGCATCAGTCTTGGTAAGAAGGCACCTTTAACCAACTGAGTCATTTGTCAACCCTATATTGTTTGTTTATATAGGAAATGTTAATAATAATTTAAGACCTCAAATTAAATTCGGTTAATTTGGGATTAACCAAATCCCCAAACAGCCAAAAATAACCCCTTGGACTTCATTTTCCTTCTTTCAAACCATACATTTATTTTTATTGGCTTTAAAGACCCCAAGTTACAGGCCCCAAGTTTCACATGCAGACTCCTTTCTCTGCACATACTGGAGCCTTGAGGGTATCCATTGTGTCACCCAGATCCCCTGGAGCTACAGGCTCTTCTTTGAGAATAATTGTGAAAGCACATGCCAAGCTATGCTGATGGTCTCTAAACAATTTCTCTATATTTAAAAAAAAAAAAATTGGGAGGGGTATGATGTACATGTGTGATGTGGAATATTCATGGAGGTCAAAGGAAGGTTCTTTCTTTCTACCATATGGCTCTTGGGAACAAACCTAGGTTGCCAGACTTGGCCATAAACCCCAATAACCTGTAAACACTCACTCACCTTGGAAGAAGCGATCCAATGGATATCCAAACCCTTGCTTCTCTCAGATTGGTGTGTCGGCTGAATGTCTTCGTGTACTTCCTCTACCCCTGGGTGATATGTTCCCTCTTGTGCAGGCTGTGACCTCAAATGACTTTCTCAATCTCTCCAATGCCTTAATCATTTCCTCAGGAAGGTGTAACTTCCCAATTGAGTTATTGTGAGCAGTAAATGAGATAGAACAAGTGGGGGGTCAATTAGTGCCAGTTCTGACTAATTTGTGCCATCCTAATTATCGTCTGAATTCCCTTTGGCCAAACTCATCTCAAAATGATATAACACAGGAAATCTAAATTGTATTTATCCGTTCCCTGATTGTATCTTTAATTGTAAATTAAGTATGCACTTCAAGCAAAGTCTAAAACAGAGCTTGGGAAATGAAGACAGAGGGTTGGAAGACACAGGTTAGCAATTCACAATGTGCTTTTTATATAACACAAGAAAAGTGAACTCATGAGGGTTGGATTAGGTGAACTTCAACCTTGAAATACACATATTTTGTGATCTCTACAAAGAATAAAAACATATTCACTTCAACCTCTACCTTAGAGCCCTAGCATTGCTATATAACAAAACATAACAGCTAAACCAAGTACTGTGGAACATGGAGAATTCAGACACAGTTCAGCTTGGCTGACCTTCTCTGCTCCACTGTCATCAAGTAGTATCTCACCTGGGGCTGAAAGACTAACTTCCAAGATGACTGACTCCCATGACGGCAAGTGGGAGGTAGTTGGGATATCCCACAATGCACTAATTTGGGGAGCAATCTAATCTTTTCTTTTCTTTTCTCCTCCTCCTCCTCCTCCTCCTTCTCCTCCTCCTCCTCCTCCTCCTTCTCCTCCTCCTCCTTCTTCTTCTTCTTTTGGACAGGATTTCTCTACAAAGCCTTAGCTGTCCTGGAACTCACAATGTAGCCTAGGCTGGCCTCAGACTCTTAGAGATCTCCCTGCCTTTGCCTCCCAAGTGCTGTAATTAAAGGTGTGCACTACTACACCCTGCAGCAGTTCAAATTCTTTTACAATTACCTTTCCCACAGAGGAAGTCATCTGAGAGATAAGCAGAAGCTGCCAGTATCTTCAGGCCTGGACCTGGAGACTAGTAGTTACTTCTGACCATGTCCGTGAAGCAAAGCAGTTGAAGGCCCTTTAGGTAGGAACACCACAGGTTTCACAACTGTGGAAAGAGGGCCACAGAATTCACAGCAATTTTTCAGCTGTCAGTTATCTCTCCCTAACACCAGCCTTGCATGTTGGCACTATAGACAAGTTGGTATTTTTGTCTTTTGGATTTTTGTTTTGCTTCATTCTCTTGAGACAGGGTCTCATTCTGCAGGCTATGCTAGCCAGGGACTCAACGACAAATCCTCCTGGCTCTGTCTCCTGGGTTCCAGGATTACAGGCGTGAACCACCACACCCATATTCAGTGTGTAACACAAGGCGGGATGGATAACAGCACCTACTTATCCCTTGTGTTTGCTGAACTGCCCCTCACTCCGTCCTTAAGACAGATAACTGTGGTCCCACTTTCACATAGCGCAAACAGGCTTGAAATTGGGGTCATGAAAAGTACTTAGGGCCAATTACCTGGATCTGAACCAAAGGAGCTACAATAAATGTTAAGAACAGTGACCCTTTTTGAAGGTAGTAAATCAAATCTGTAACTATGCCAGTGGTCACACTCTATCTGTAGATGGATTTTATAAAGTGCTGACTTGAAAGCAAGCCATACCAATGCACTCCTGGCTCTGTTTACCCAATCCTGCCCAACAGACTCTAATCACAAGTCCTGATGCACTGCATCTAAGCTGTCTATTTCAGGATTCTCAGTCCTGCAAGAATACTGGAGTCCCCACTAGAGAGTCAAACATCTTGACACCCAGGCTTTACCTATGTGGGATCACAGGATCCCTGGAAGAGACAGATGTCCAAGTGTCAAGGTGAGTCCAACCACTGGACCATTCTGTCCTCTCAGGAGAATGAAGACCACTAAATATAGGACACCAACTGTGAGCTCAAGCTGCCATTCCTTCTTATTGCTTGAAGTTTATACAATTCAGGTTAGTCAAGGATTCAAACACCATGAAGAGACTACGCAGGTTTAGGAGTGTCACAGTGAACCCCAGGGGTTGACACCTGTGTATCTGCTCTCCCCACGATCCTCAGTAGAAATCCAAATCTAGTCAACAAGAAAACCACATCTCAGGGCAGAGTGTGAGGGAGACGAGGAAGCTCCCTTACAGTGAATGCCACCTAGGAATTGTGCGAGGATTGAGAAAAATAGGAATCCAATTATGACGTCTCCTTAGTGATTAGTGAGCCATGTAAGATCCACCAACAGAAATGAAACCCCTTGGTACAGGATGGTCGTGTGATGATGTCTGAGAATCATCCCTCAGATAATCCACCATTCCTCAGAGCAGGGAATACATTGGAAGGGGAAAGCAGCTGTGGGTCCCATCTGCATGGTCTGGGAAGCCATGGCAGCTCAGCTTCAAGCCCAGCCCTTGCTGCTCTGCTGAGGGTGATGGGAACTCTTCCAAGACTGTTTGCCAGTGTCTTCGGGTTTGCTCTGCCCATCGGGGGCTTTGATACTGAAGAAAGGAAAAGGAACTTCTGGCTTAGCTTCCTTTTCCGAAAAGGTAACCTCGAGATTCTTCACTCAGCACTTTCTTCTCACTGTTCAGTTCCCCTTTGGCTCTCACAGAACTGGCCGATCCTCCTAGTGCTTGCCCTCACCAGCCACTAGCACTCTGTTCTTGGCAATCTTGGACCCTGTCCACAAAACTAAGCCACATGACTCTTTGGCAAGGACACAGTGCACAAGGCTCCCTTTTTGGTAACTCCATTCATCCATTCCTCTCCCCCTCCTGCCTTCTTATTCCTGCTTCAGTAATACCTTGGAGTCCTCCTTACGTCTGTTACCTGGTCATCACATTACAGCTACTTAACAACTAAACGTCAAAGACTAAATTCTCTGTTGGAAGACCTATTATGGGGGTGGGGATGGAGCGATGGTTCAGTGGGTGAAGTGTCCCCATGCAATCAAGGGGATCAGAGTTCAGATCTCCCACACCTAAGCAAATGTCAGGTATAGAAGCCCACCTGTGATTCCAGCACCCCAAGGTGGAGATAGGGGATTCCTAGAGCAAGCTAGCTAACAAAACTAGACAAAATGACAAACTTTATGTTGAATTAAGAAAAGCAGTCTCAATGAATAAAGTGAAGCATGATTGAGGAAAACACACACGCAATTAAAATCCAAAACCAAAAAACACCACCATTTCTGTCTCCTGACTGGATCCTGATCAAACTGGTACCAGGGGTGGGATGTGTACCCACCCTCTGCAATGTACACACACCTGACTAAGGTATATGTACTAGTTCCTCCTCATTAGGACTCAGTGGTGAAATCAAACTTGCCATTACCAGTGCGATAACTGGTGGCTTTGGGTACTTGGTTCTGGAGATGGTAACCACATGTTGAAGACAGATCCAGACAGAAAGAGCCTGGCTTTGCAACCTGATCACCTTGGGGCTGTTACAACAGAGTGAGATTTTTCGTACTAGGAAGAGAGATAACTTGCTTCATTCTTGAGGTTTCATGTCATTCACAGCTCAACCTAAACTGAACCAATACAAGGTCACACACGCTTAGCTCAGACTGCCAATGAATTTACCAGTTCAGAAAACCTGCTTGTCACATCACACACTATACTGGGTCCACTATTATTATATTACCTTGTTAAGAAAGTCTCGAAGTCCAGTCTTAGTGGTAGAAGCTTGTAATCTCAGTAGTTGGGAGGCTTCGGTACAGAGATGCCCCAGACCAGCCTGAGTTGCACAGCAAAACTCAGGGAGGAGGAAGAGGAAAACAGGAAGGAGGCAATAAAAGCATGAGCAACAGCTGAGAAAAAAAAAGAAAAGAAAAAAAAAGGAAAAGCCTGTTTGGAGAATAGCATCAGTTACTAAAGATGATGAGGTCAGGCATTGCACAGATCACACATGTTATTTTATTTAATCCTCATGAAAATCCTGGGATGCAAGTGTTACCATCATCGCCAACCTTTAGATGAGCAATCAACACTTAGCTAGACGAATCAGCCTCCCAGGCCACCCAACTGGAAGGGGTAGAGCTGGAACCTGAGCCCAGATACGTCGGATCCAAAGCCTTGCTTCTCAGACCAGCTGCGCAGGGGAGGCATCCCGCTGGCAGTGAGATTCTGCTTCCATGGGAAGCTCGAAGTGCAAAGCCTTCCTCTATGGTGGATGGTGATTCTAAGTGGGAAGACTTAGACCCATCTAAAGGAAAAACCAGATTCTAAACACAAATGCTACTCACCTGCTCTCTGTTCCCATGCTGGTGTGATTCTCAGAAGGCTGGTGAGGCAGAACACACTGAAGCCAGTGGAGAGCTTGCCAGGAGCCAAAATGTCAGGTAAAAGAAAATTACCTTCATTCCAGATCAATAATGTACATGTGAGACCCGTCAAAGGACTGTTCGACTAATGGGCCATATTGATTAATATTCCCAGGAGCTGGCTCCCCAAACATTTTAATTGAAATTAAACTTAATAGAGGCTCTTAGAACAAGCCAGAAGTCGATGAGTACATGTTTTCAGGCTGGAGGGCATTCTCCAATGGTTCTTCACACAGTACAGGCTTCCTCTGGGACCCCCCAAGGGTCTATTGTCCTTCATGCTAAACTACAAAGTACTAGTTCACTTGAGGAACTGAACTGGGAACCCAGCTGCCAACCGTTATTGTGCAAAGCAGGACACAGTGAGTTGAAAATTATATTTTTCCAATTAGCACAGTGGGAAACACTGTGAAGCATTCAGCTCTAGCCTGCAATTAGGGAACATTTGCTTCCAGAAATAGAATGAATGGAAGTGGAGACCTGCTATCTAGGTCTTCAGCAATAATATCCCAAGCAGGGAGACCTGCTACCATTTCCCAGCAAGCAGCCATCTTGCTCTTTCTTTTTTTTTTTTTTTTTTTTTTTGTTTTAAAGAAAGCATTCTGCAAGGCACCACAGTGTGCTCAGCAGAGACCAAGCCTCCTAGTATCACCCCCAGCTAGAGCAACAGTCTAGCCTTCAGGAAGACAAGTACTGCCAGTGAGCAGCCTGTGCTTCATTTTGGTACTCAAGTACACGCCATCACAAAAGTAGCTTTGGTGGTAGCATCTTCACCATCTCCATTGATGTCCAGATGCCTGACCCTCCTCAGCCCTCCGAATTTTATAATCAAATGAGAGAGTAAAAGTTTAGGGGATGACAACCAGGTGGCTCAGTGGACAAAGTGCCTGCTGCACAAGCATAAGGACCTGAGTTTAAAACCCCCAGCATCCACACACAAGCCAAGCATGGCAGTGCATGTCTGTAACACTGCCACTGGGAGGCAGACACAGGAAAACCCCCTGGAGCTTGCTGGCTAGCCAACCTCACATAAACAACAAACTTCAGGTTCTTAGAGACCCTGACTCAAAAAGTAAGTTGGAGGGCAATAGAGGTTGACACCTCTGACCTCCATACGTGTGTGCATGTGCGAGCGCAAGCATGCACAAATAACTAAAAAAGAAAACAAGAAACAACAGAAGTTTAAAAATTAGGTTTCTTAGTCTAGACAAAAAAATCAAACAGATGAGCAATAGAAAATATTTCACACTGTAGAGAATGAATTTGGTGACCATATCAAGAAAGTCAGGGCACTGAACACAATTTTGGCGAAAGCAAGGAAGAGCGTAGGTAATTAAGATGTGTGCAAATATCATATATTAGAGGAAAGGACCAGCAGACCAGGCACACCATGCCATGAGGTTTTACAGGGGACACCAAAGCACTTATTGAGCAAGCCTCGACGTGCTACCTTTGCTCTGCAAGCAGCTTTATACTGCCTGAAGGTGAAGGAGTGAGGCAGATGAGAGCAAATGCTTTTATTTGCTGCCAAGCAGGTAATAAAGATTGAAAGCCCGGCTTGGCCCAGTGTGGCCCAGCTTGCAACACTTAAGGCCACTTGCAAATAAGCACTGGCAGGATTGCGCAGTGTTCATCCGTCTATTATGATAGAAGGCTTATCAGTGATTCAAGATTGACATTCATTCTAGAAATGAAGCCATCTGATTTCTAGATGCCAAGGAGGCTTACCAAGAATAAACAGCTCAGGAATGGGGTGGGGGTGGGAGGATAGGAGGTGTTTGGGGGCAAGTTAACCAAAACTAAGGAGGTATGGGAAGTCTTATGTAAACCTACTACTTCGTATGCTCATTTAAAATATAGTTTTAAATATATTTTATTATTATCATTTTCTGTAAACAGAGGTTTCTTTGGTGAGGGGTGGCAGCCACAGTTCCCTGTGGGAATACACCAAGATTTAGAATGGAGTAAGGAATTATGCTGGTCTAGCAAACAGTGGGAGTTGGTTTTCTTCTAAGGTCTCTAACTTCACTAGGCCCAAGAAGCTGGCTAGGTATAATCTTTTAAACCGAGTTTGAATAGAGACACTATGTACAGTTGATGAATAACGTTATTCCCACAAACCATGGGTTATTAAACAAAAATCAGGTCAGCCTAGTCTACAAGATGAGTTCCAGGATAGCAAGAGCTGTTGTACAGAGAAACCTTGGCTTAAAAAACTATAAAAAGGGGCTGGAGGGATGGCTCAGCAGGTAAGAAAGAGCACTGGCTGTTCTTTCAGAAGACCCAGGTTCAATTCCCAGCATCCACAACTGTCTGTAACTCTAGTTTAGGGTGCATGACACCCTCATACAGATATACATGCAAGGCAAAACATTAATTGACATAAATAAGAAGAAATTTTTAAAAATTCAGTGTTTTTCTAAGACATGAAAATGGGAGGAGGATGTATTGTAAAGAGAGAATACAGAATGAGTAAAGAGAAGGGAATGGGCCAAGCAGTGGTGGCACACACCTTTAATCCCAGCACTTGGGAGGCAGCAGCAGGCAGATAGATCTCTGTGAGTTCGAGGCCAGTGTGGTCTACAAAGTGAGTTTCAGGACAGCCAGGACTGTTACACAGAGAAACCCTGTCTCAAAAAACCAGACACACACACACACAGAGACAGAGACAGAGACATACATACACAGAGAGAGAAGGGAATGGGATGTACGTGAGCATGTTGGAATGAAGTTGTCAAAGAATATTTTTTAAAAGAGCTTCAATTTCCAGAAAGATTCCATGAATGTGAGTGTTAATCCATATATGTGTGGACAAAATTCTTTCAAAGGTATGCAAGCTTTTGGCAGAGCTGTCCTTTGGGTAATGAGTCTGAGAAGGGGAATGGAATGAGTCTCTCTCATTCTTTCCTATACCTAATTGTTGAAAACCTTTTCCATGTAAACATTCAGTACATTTTTTTCACCTTGTGCATGTGTGTGTGATGTGTGTATATGTTGGGGGAGGGGTGCTCACCTGTGTGTGCACATGTTGAGGCCAGAGGTCAACTTCAGCTATCTTCCTCTATTGCTGTCTTTATTTTTTGAGACACTGGAACCTGAACTGTTTTGTTAGACTAGCGGCCAGCAAAACCCTAAGCTCTATCTGTCTCTGCCCTTCAGCACTAGAGTTAGAAGCATACACCAGTATATCCAGAGTTTTTACTTTATTTTATTTTATGGGGACAAGGTACATGGATGCCATGGTGCATGTGTGGAGGTCACAGGATGACGTATGGAGGTTAGTTCTCTTCTTCTATCATGTGGGTTCCAGGTATCGGGGTGTCAAACTCAGGTCATCAGAATTATCTGACAAGGCATCTTGCCAGCTTTTTTTTTTTTTTAACACTTTTTAAAAAAGTATTTTGAATATTTTTATTCATTATATTTGTGTGTGTGTGTGTGTGTGTGTGTGTGTGTGTGTGTGTGTGTAATGTGGAATTGTTTTTCTCTATTCACTTTTATGTGGGCTCTGAGTACTGAACTAAGGTCTACAGGGTTGCCTGGCAAATGCCTTTACCATGTTCAGCCATGTTGCTCGCCGTGATCAGCATTTTACACAGGGGCTAGGGAATTGAACCTAAGTTCTCATCATCAATCAAATCATTTTACACACTGAGCCATCTACCTCCCAGCCCTGATTTTCCACTTAAAAAAAAAAATTACTAACCTATAAACTACTCAAAAACTCCTAGAAAGGGAGATTGAAAACTTTTGTGTTTGATCTCCCTGAAATGCCATAAAAATGGCTGCAAAGACTACCAGAGAGGCACAGTGGAAGGAGAAGCACCATTGCTCTGCAAATGTCACAGGGGAAGGAAGGAGGCACATCACTGCTCTGCAAATGTCAGCAGACAGGAAGACTTGAGCCCTGAAGGGTGACTGCTTAGCTGGCCCCTGAAAGGCTCAGGAATCGAAGACCCAGGGCTGGCTGGAGCTCTGTTGGTAGAGTGTCTGCCTACCATGCAGGAAACTGAGTTCATCATGTAATACCAGGTGTGATGCATGCCTCTATTCCCAGTAAGAGGAGGCAGAAGGATCAGAGAGAGGTGCAAGGTCACCCTCAGCTACAGTTTGAAGCCAGCCTAAGCTACAAAACCCTGGGAGAAGGGAGAGAGAAAGACAAGAAAAACAACCCTGCATAACTGGAATAAAACTGAAAAATACACCGTATTTTAAGATACTACGAATATTGGCATGTTTTAGGATCAGCTTCCAACATTTTACCTTTGAGCTTTACTGTGCCATGTCTCTGAGATCCCTTACTATGAAGTTTGGTCAGTGTCACTCCATCTGGGACATCTGCATTTCTTGTCATCACAGTCCCATCCTGTTTTCTTGGTACATTTACCTTCACTAAGTCCCTTTGGTTATCCATATACAATCTGTCAAATGGCAGCCCCATATGCACACCTGTAATCTCAGCACTGGGGAGGCAGAGGCAGGAGAAGCCACAAACCCCAAGGCCAGTCAGGGCTGTATAGCAATAGCTGTGGCCTCAAAAAACCCAACCAACCATACAAGAATAACCCCTCCACAGGCCCCAGCAGCATTCACCTACCTGTCTAATAATGTGTGACTTAACCTCTGAGGTTGGTCAATGCCACAACAAGTGTTCTCGTTCGTTTCTGCCATGGTGCTTTCAACTTACTCCCAACTTCAGCCAAACAATTTGCAAGATCTCTAGATGCAACAGCAAAGAAGCTTTAAGAATTGAAGTAAATGCCAGGCAGTGGTGATGTAGGCCTTTAATCCCAACACTCAGGAGGCAGGGGCAGGGGCAGGGGCAGGGGCAGGGGCAGGGCAGGGGCAGGGGCAGGGGCAGGGGCAGCAGGGCAGGGGCAGGGGCAGGTAGATTTCTGTGAGTTCAAGGTCAGCCTAGTCTACAGAGCGAGTTCCTACATTTGGGGGGATCCCCCTCAGAGCTGTAGAATGGTCATGGCAACATCTCTGGTCAGTAGCATCTACTAACTTTAAAAATCAAATCAAAAATGTCTATAATATTTTCACATGTGAAGACAGAAGAAAAATCGCCCCAATTGAGAACCACTAGGGCTGACAACCAGATGTCTCCCAACACATATCTGGAGAAATCCTGTCTCAAAAAGAAAAAAAAAAAAAAAAAAAAAAAAAACAGCTAAAGCCGGGCAGGGGTGGCGCACTCCTTTAATCCCAGCATTTGGGAGGCAGAGGCAGGTGGATCTCTGTGAGTTCGAGACCAGCCTGGTCTGCAAGTGCTAGTTCCAGGACAGCCTCCAAAGCCACTTTAAAACCCTGCCTCGAAAAACCATGAACAAAACAAACAAACAAACAAAACAAAACAAAAAAACAAAAAACCCAGCTAAACAAAAAGAATTGAAGTCATGCTATGACTGTAAGTAAAGCTGGACTGATGAGTTGCATCTAACGGTAAAAACAATGTTCATTCAAGCCTCCAGAAAAGCCTGGAGAACAGCCCAGGAGCAGAGGAAGTGGCCTAGTGTTTCTTCTTCAGGAAGGAGGCAATACAGCCAAAAGCTTTGTCTTCTGTGAGTGAAGTAACATAGATACACAAAACCAAACCCAGTCACCAGCAGACTTTGGAAGCTGAGCTGGACCACTGACCATGAGTAACAGATATTTTCTAAATGTGATTTGCAGACTTAAAAGCTAGTATTGAAGTTTGCACTTTACGCAATGACTCACACCAGGGTGACTGACGTGTGAACCAGGTTGTTGGCCAGTATTTACCTAAACCACGGCAACTGAGATCCACAAACAAAGCAAAGGCTGCTTGCATTGAAGAGGGAGGTTAGATGTGGTGACCACTCTCCTCACTAAGCCCCGAACTCTGAGCAGTTGAAAGAGTTTTCTTGTGGGATCCCCAAGTAAACAGCCCAATTAGAATTCCCCTACATTTGGGGGGATCCCCCTCAGAGCTGTAGAATGGTCATGGCAACATCTCTGGTCAGTAGCATCTACTAACTTTAAAAATCAAATCAAAAATGTCTATAATATTTTCACATGTGAAGACAGAAGAAAAATCGCCCCAATTGAGAACCACTAGGGCTGACAACCAGATGTCTCCCAACACAACTGGCCAAAAAAATGGGGGTAGGGGGTAATTAGTAATGTTTATGCAGCAATAAATGCAAACAGATAACCTGGAAGTGGCTTCCTCAGGAAAGGCAAGTGGCAGCAATGGACCTGTCTGTTATCAAAAATCTTACTGATGACTCTAATATACATGACCTTAGTTTTTAAAATAAGGCAACATCTATACCCAAGGGAAAAAAAAAAAGGATAGGGTTCTTACTAACATGTGTCCCTGCCTATGGTAGCCATTAATAGGGGAAAAAAATTCAAACTCCTGTCACCTCCCACCTCTAGGGGCTCCTTCTATTTGGTCTGAATACATTTTTCTAAGCTAGAAGGAAAGTGTTGGGGAGAGCACTGTGTTCTGTGTGATCACATGGAAGAACTTGGGCTTTCATGCCATAGAATAACCAAGTGTAAAGACCAGGACCAGCTAACTCTCAGCATGTCCTTCCAATCCTGGTTCCAGATTTAATACTTAGGTCCATGTTTTCCCACTATACCCCATCATACTGCCAGCTGCAGAGCCTCCAGCTAATATCCATTCTTTGCCAAAACTCACCAAGCACTGAAGTGTTCCCAACTAAGGGTAAGACCTGCCACAATGTTCACGAGGACTAAATGTCAACAGCTCAGTGCCCGATGGTAAGTGGGAACGCTTACTGAAAATTCTCCAGGGATGCTGGAGACAGAATGGCAGATAGCCTACCCAGTGGTCTATCTAACCTCTTGGGCATAGCCTTCTCTTGGTTCAGTCATGAATTTTATTAAAATATCCTATATAAAACTAAATGTCAAAGCTTTGTCCAGTAATTCTCAGGATAGAGGCCATCAACGTGGCTCACAAAGAAATAATTTTTCATTAATTGTTCTGATAGAGTAAAAGCCAGCATAGCGAGGATGAAGAACCCCAAGCTTCTCTTTTTGCAGCATCAAAGATTGAACCTGGGGCCTGTGTGTAGCATACAAGTAATCTATATGAGCTCTATCTACAGCCCTACAAGCAAGAATTTTCAGATGAAGCTGAGCCACACACATCCTCATTTCAGCCTGTCACTGGAAAGCTAGAGACAATCTAAGTCAACTATGTGCAGACCTGAGGTCTGGGCTGCACAACTGCCACACACCAAGGGACTATGGGGAGCTACATCATTCAGAAGATCACAGAAAATGAAGAATGAGGAGCTTGAACTTGGATAGCACCTTCATTTGGCAAAGTACACACATCGTCCTAAGAATGCCATATGCTGAATAGTCAGGATTCTGAGGACCCAACAGAAACAAAAACCACAAGAACAGATTTTCTAAAAACTGTAGGCTTTTTATTCAGTTAAGAGGTAGACAGATGAACATGGAAGGCTGTCCCATTGAATTTGCCCAAAGTTCACATTGCACTTCATTCACCCATCCCACACTGCCAAAAATCTCAAAAGGTATACCCACAACCGCCAGGAGGCTTTGTCTTTATACTTCTTAGCAACATGTCCAGGAGTTGTTTGCAAAGAAGTTTCTATAAATTTTTATTTTCACTGTGCCAAAGATTCTTGGCCCTCTAAGAAGTTCCCACATATGTCAACAGAACCTGCTACAGCTGACAGGGAGGCAGAGTGCCGTGACTATTTCTATGAGAGACTACGAGGGAAGCTTCAGTTACATGTTTGTTAAATCCCTGTGCATGTTGGGGAAGAAGCTGGTGAGGCCAACAAAGCAGAGTTCTTGCCATCAAATGGCTCTGCCTGGCTGTTTAAAAAGAACCCACATAAGTTATCTTACAGACAACATTAAAATATAATGGAATTGATGCCTGATACAAAAGTAGAGAAATATGTACAGGAATTCATAGTCCAGAAGAAAAGGGACCTTAGGATGAACCAATGGAAACCTGGCTATTTTACATAGCTAATTTTGAGACAAGTCATATTTAGCACAAAAGCAATTATAGTGTAAATTACACTTCCCTCCCATGGCTCCCAAACTTTAGACCCCTTGTCTGTCTTCGGCAACACTGTGAGCATTCTTCTAGGAACAGGAATGTGTGTGATGGTCCCAGATGCTGACAAAAATTTCAACCCCAGCTTCACACTTTCAGGATGATGAATTTGAATACTGCCATGATAGCAGCACTAATAACCCCAGAAATGGGGACTGTGACAAACCAGGCCATAAAAATGTTGCGAAACAGTCGCCAGTCGACAGCCTTCTTGGATCGGAGCCAGCCAACAGACACAACAGAGCCCACCTAGGAGAGAAACAGACCAGACATTACAATCAGCAAAAAGACACCTGGGACAAGGAACCAAGACAATTGATGAACCCAGCTCCATGGATGCAGTTTCTATCTGGAGAATGACAAAGTCTCTCTCACTGTCGTCTGGACAGAATTGAACTTGTGGGTCCCCCTTCTTCAACATCCCAAAAGGTGAAATTACAGGCATGTGACACAAGTCAAAAGTTAACTTCTAACAAGTTAGAATTATCTATGGGAAGATGAAGGCAATAAAAATTTCAACCATTAAACCTGTGGTAAATGTACTAAAATATGACAAGATTTCTTTTCTCTGCCTAAAGTTAAATTTCTGATTTCTTAACAATTGTTCTAGAGAGTGGCTGGTATATGAGCCGACACCCTAGCAGAAAGAGTGACTTGGCAGGCCCCAGGCTAGACCAGTTCTTTTCTGAGAAAGTCAGTTTCTTCTTTATCATAATTATGTTGTGGTTACCAAAAAACTTCTCATTTTTACTTACTTATTTGTTTGTTTGGTTTTTCAAGACAGGGTTTCTGTGTAGCTTTGGAGCCTGTCCTGGAACTCACTCTGTAGACCAGGCTAGCCTCAAACTCAGAGATCAGCCTGCCCCTGTCTTGCAGCATCAAGAAACTTCTTAAAATTTCAGTTAGTTTCTTAGCACTACAGGCCTGAGAGGCCCTGGATATATGCTTTTACCAGAAGACTGCCCTTATTCTAAGCCTCACAAACTTGTTAAAGCAGCGTATTTGCTACCACAAGACAGAGGAACCCACCCAGACCCAAATTAGCTGACCAGTTTATTAGCACATGCCCATACTACTGACTGGCTCCCCACGGAAGAGCACAAAGATGCTAAGTAGAAATGAAGCTCAACACACAAACAAACTGCAATGACAGAGGGACAAAAGGTACACAACTACAAATCACAGCTAGCACAAACCAAGAGAACTTTAAATGATTACAGATAAACTATAGGATGTCAACTTCACCCATGTGGTCATTGTCTAAGCTTGTCAACTTTAAGACTCCAACTGCACAAAACTTTCTAAATCAAATAAAAGAAGCCACACATGACTAGGGCTTGAACAATTTGAGGGGCTCATTTCATTCCATTCCACTTACTTTACAGTGTGTTGTGCTGATGGGAAGGCCAATGTTTGATGCCACGACCACAGTAAGGGCAGATGCCAGTTCAATACTGAAACCACTGTTGATACAAAAAGATGTTTGTCAACATTTTAGAGTGTTCCAAAAAGCCAACACAACCCAAGTAACCTAATCTAATCTTGCTTTGTTCTTCATAGTAACAAAACCTGATATTTTCATCTCCTCTAACCCCTGGAACCTACTTAAGTAAGTAGGGCCAAGGCTCTAGCATCTGAGGATTAAGTACTTCTGGAATTTCATTATTTAAAAAGCCGGGACATGCCAGGCATGGTGGCACATGCCTTTGAATCGTAGCACTCAGAAGGCAGAGGAAGATGAATTTCTGAGTTCGAGGTCAGCTTGGTCTACATAGTGAATTCCAGGCCAACCAAGACGACACAGAGAGACCCTATCTCAAAATGCAAACAGACAGACAGAAAGTCGGGACTTTTATTCTGAATAAAGTGTAAGGTTTTAGCTCCTGAATCAAAGCCATATATATCTAATTACTTATGCCAGTATATCTTTCTCAGAAAATTCAATTACATGATCACTAGAGCTGAGCAAATTGACCAAAAATATTTATAAGCCAGACAATAAGTTCAGTAGAAAATGTTCAGATCAACTATGAGAACAGCAGCAACTGCAACATATTCCTCTAGCAGAGACCTACGTGCAACCCTCCACAGCACTGCATCGCTTGAGAAGCTTGAGCTCCACCCTAAGGCATGCTTTACCTACTCACCTGGAGGGTGTGATTGGTGTCAAGTCCTTCCCCATGGTCTGGATAACTCTTCTTCCCCAAACCCACAGCCCTATGCAGATGCCAACACCACCATAAAGCAGAAGCCATATTGGTGTTGCTATCTTTGTAGACACATCTTGAGTTGTATAAACAAGATACAAAGCAACCAGAGGACCAATGGCATTGCTGGAAGGAAAGAGAGCAGTGGTGACTTTTTAGGCAGAAACACTTCTTGTCAAACCCAATCTGCTAAGTGACTGACTTAACAACTGTCTATGCCCAGCTTTTCAGATCATTTAGCAAACCATCCTACAGAAGCCCAACACACAACAGAAGAAAATCAAGGCTGCTGGACAGAAGGGTGCATATAAGTGGAGGTCCCTTTCCTCATATATGAAGCCTCAGAACCCAATGAAGTTTACAGGGCACAGAAACAAGGCTTGATAACCTTAAGTCCATCCTCAGGGCAGTCAGTGATTTTAAAGTTTTTCATCATTGATGTTACAATTTACCAAAGACTCATTTCCCATCTGGAGAGACATTTATCTTGAACAGAAATAAAGCTAAAAACATTCTTATAGTCTAAATGATCTTCCTTTTTGCTTTATTAACTACTACCACCTCATCCTGTCTAGATTATTCAGTGTCCCCCAGGAGGTAGAGCACTGCACATAGGAGGGTAAGTAGACTGTTTAAATAGAGTCCCCAACACTGAGAATCATGTGGACTGACCTGACGTCATTGCCACCATGGGCAAATGACCCAAAGCAGGCTGTAAGGATCTGCAGAAACTGGAAGAGGAGGGAGACTTCAGGCTTATCCTGGTCACACCACTCTTCAAGAGAGCCATTACTTCCTTTCCTGTTACCCATCTCAGCCTTAACATTCATGTCCATCTCAGATTCAGAGTGAAGGTCAGAAACAGCATTGCAGTAACTGGTGTAACTGTCCATTCGAATCCGCTTCTTAGTATCTACATTAGGCCATGTCAGCGTCTCCGTTTCTTCTCCCTTCTGTTCACCCTCTTTGGCACGGAATGAATCCAGGGGCATGCCACATATTGCCATGGTGTAGGAAGTGTAGCTGTTGTTGCGCCTCAACGGCTTATCCCCAGAGTCTCCCATGCAATCTCCCACTTTGGCCAGATGTAATTTATGAAGCAACTCTTTGTACAAGCCAGAATCTTTGTGCACAGTGTGATACTGATAGTGGCCACTGGAGTTGATCTGGTTGCTGACAGTTTGACTGAACTGAACAAGGTTCCCATTAGGCAACTGCACTGCACCTAGCCAAGACCAAAATGGTAACATTCAATGCAAAGTGCATCAGTCCAGAATAGCAGCCTCTCCAATAACCACAGGGACACTGGGAAACCCTAGAAAGTCAACTCACCATTGATGGTACCATCTATGCTGGTCTCCTCCTTCAAGTCCATGGGAAGCCGCTCTCGCTCTGGAGCTTCCTCCAGGTCCCCAAGTTTGAATGACACTGTTCTCTCCTCCACCACAGCCCGGAGAGGCCCAGTGGCACAAGCTACCTCAGACACGGAATTCCCATTCTCAACATCCCCAAGAGACATCTTTGTTTCTTCGTGGTCTTCTTTCAAGTTGTTCTTCTTTTCCATTAAGGGGCTTTCGGAGGGACTAGACTTTATTTCTCCTAGAAAATAAAGGGAATTTTTGGTTTGACTATACTATTTTGTTCCACATCCCTTTCTATCCACCCCCCCAAACAAAACCCATCTCAAAATACTAGGTATAAATTCTAGTCAAAAATTCAAGCTAATGTTCCTGCCCTCTTTATTACGTCAGGAACTCATCTGTCCCTTGGGAGCAAGTCAGCCACACACCACACCCTCTACTGGGGGGAAAAAGAGGATGGTAAACTGATGTACATGGCCAGAGAATAAATATTTTAGGGTTCTGGTCCATTTCTTGATTTTTATTTTTCTAAGTGTAAAACCCTTCTTAGATTTCAGTCTTGAAAGGGAGCTCAAGGCAGTTGACTAAAGAGCTAAACTGCCCCTAAGGAATTTCCCAACTCTTAGGCCAAGAGTATAGACAACTAAGCTGTAACAGTAACGGCTAAACACTTCCACACCTGGTAGCCAGGTAGCATTTCTGCCTATCAGGCTAGTGCTCACCATGTTCATCTATCGGCTCAGGCATCTCACACAAGTATAGCATTAAAGTAAGATTTGTCTCTTCTTCCAGACTGAGACAAATGAGGCCAGAGTCCTGAGAGCCTAACTCCCAATGTGCACGAGGCACAGCTGACTAGCACAGGGCTCTGGGCAGCACCTCAGTTCAGCTGCAATGACGCAGCATTCTTTCAATGCTACTGCAGTCTATGCACCCCTGTACTGCTGTGCATGGCTAAACTAACATTCCACACACTGCAAGGACAGAACAGGATTCTTCTAAGTCATCTTAGCCACCAAGGAAACAAAGACTAGTGCCAATCAAAATGCACTCAGTACTCAATGACACCACAAAAACATTCTGCAATGACCTAAGAGATTACTTATACCTAAAACTGTTTACTTCTAAGTGTTATATCTCTGCACAAGGACTATGTTCATGGCTATGTGTCTGTATTATGCAGTGTATATATGTATATGCACTGCAAAACATACACATAGCTGAGTAGACACAGAGAGGCAGCTGAGACAAATGCTTTCTCTATCAAAACTATTGTGTACCTACACTTAGTCACATATTCTTAATGGCTAGGTCTCAGGCCACTTTTAGTCCATTTAAACCCCTATGTTGTCAGTCTGTCCAAATAGTGTACTATTATAGATGAGGGAGGGAGGGAGGAAAAAAGAATGGGGAAGGTAGAGGGAGAGGAGAACACTACTAAATTATATTACTTACGTTCAATTTTTCTCTTCATCCTGGGACATACAAAGAACCAGACGAAAAGGGCACAGAAAACTGCACATCCCACCGAGATGAGGATGGTACCCCACAGAGGAAGTTTGTCAAAGCCCAGCACTACGAGATAAAATGGTGCATCTTGAAAACCCCAGGGCAACAGCCCCCTGCTACATTGTGTAAACCCTCCTGAGGGAAAGGAGGGCTTTCCCAAGCTAGCCCATCACCCTTGACAGCTGCTGCCATTCCATCGTTTCATCAGGCTAGTGGCTACACAGACCATGGAGAAAAACCCAATGACCATCTTATACCCGCAGCAACTAGTCCCACTGAAACACTTGCTGCACTCATGTACTAAGTTTCTTCATGCTCTTGGCCCTGCAGATGCAAGAGTCAGTACATTGATGACCTGAAGCTATAAAACCAAGCAAAGCATCCCTTTTTCCATCCCTCCATTCTAACTGCCACACATTACACTTACACATGACTTATTCTAACATTAAAAAGGGAAGGTGTTTCAGTCAGTGTCATGTTGACACAATTGTGAGAAATTAGCACATTCACTGTACCAGCAAGCAGCCTTCAGGGAAACTGATTGTCTCTGCAAAAGTATCACCAAGCTAACAGAAAACAGGGTTGATAACTATAGGGAGACAGTTATTGAAATAGTTGTCTAGTTTAGTGGTAGTTCACTAACAAGCCATTGAGAGACTTGTTCTCCAATACTTTTCCCTCAGCCATGCTGGTCAGTACTAGCTTTCCACTGGCATAAAAGCAACTGGGGCTGCTGGCCTCCACTAGAGTTGAGACCATTTCGTATCACTGAAACCGGGGAACCACTGTTTGCATGTCCTACCCACAGCAGCTTAATCACCTGCACTTGGTTCATCACTTGATTTTGCTTACTGCATAGTAAGTCACATAAAATGGAAACATTATTATTCCATCAAAACCTTTTAAACTGGGTTGTAGCTCCAGCCTAGCTTGCATAAGACCCTAGATTCAATCCCTAGCACTGTAAGAGACAAAAAATACTAAGACCTGGCCTTTAAGAAGTGGACATAAACTGAGATCCTTCAGAACTGAAGTTCTATGGTGATTACTGGTCTTTTCATTTTAAGTTCTGCTTTCAATTGTGACCATGCAGTTAGTCACACAAAGTAAAATGTACATGAGGGTTAATCAGGCTCTATCACAATTTAAATTTGTCCATATTCCAAGTCAAAAATAATGAAAGGACTGGTTTTCCTTATAAATGATCTATAAAGGACAGAACAAAAGTGGCAAGGCCAGTCCTGTCTTAAAGTTTGCCTCTTCACTGACATTTCAAGAATGACAATGTTAGAAATACTCTGCTAGCTGCTTCTGTTTTGCTCAGTGACTTACTACATAATTTCAGGGGCAGTAAAACAGGTCACAATTCAGCAGTCAGAGGTATCAATTTAGTAGTCACAAACATTAAAACCCTTTAAAAATCGAAGATGTGAGCATATAATATGTAAGGACAAATCCCTTTGCTACCTTTCTACTTACACACACAGACATGGGGGGGGGGGGGATATGTGCCCTGGGCTGCACACAATCTTCCTTCTTCTCACTGATTGGTCAGAAGGTAAGTGTAGTAACTGTCTAGGTTTTTAAGTAGTTAAGAACCAAAACACCAAATGAGCCTAGATGACAGAACAGTTTTGCTCTGCCTCACAAGGTCCAAGCTGTCAATCTCTCAGTTGCCATAAGTGAATTCTTGCCTTCCTTTAGTCCCACTATGTAAGCAATCAACACGAGAACCTTTATATCCTCTCAAACGCTTCCTCTTAGCTGCAGAAATTCTTCTTCCAAGTGTAATTAGACCAAGTGCTGCACACCCAACTCTTCTCATTCAAATAAGTTCAGGGGTGCAAACTGAGAACTTAGAAACTGAAATTGTTCCAATTGGGAGAGAAAAATGACATCCAACAACCAGTCCTAAATGACCGATTATTGAAGAACAGATTAACTAATGACTCTTCAGTAGTTGAGGCCAGTATCAATTCCAGCATTTTTAGCATAGATATGAGAAAGGGAAGGGAGAAGGTCATATTATCAGTGGATCCTGTGAAGACTAAAGAGGAAAGGTCTGTAGTGGTTTAGAATCTGAGCAGGTCTCTTTGGTTGAAAACTATCTAGGTTAACTCAGCATACACTAGCCTGCAGCCTTCTGAAATGGGCGCAGGCCAGCCACCTTCTAGGAGATTTCAGCCCTGTAAAGCAAAAAGGGGTAAATTGGGCATTTAATGCAAGTTTTGTAAATAACCTTAAATTCACATTTAAATATCTTGATTTGTACTTACACGGTGCTCCAGTATACATAATGGAAAAGAGGTTTATTCCAATTGTACAGGCATAAAAAACCGGTAAAGCACGCAAGCCATTAGGAACTGGATCTGCCTGTAAAACATTAAGATCAGTATCTTAAAATTTGTAAATGTAGATCCATTTCTAGAGCATTCTGTGGAAAGGCAGGCCATGGGATCACATGCAAACAACAGCCTCCCAGTTATTTCTACAAAGCCAATTGAGCTTTGTCCTGTGTTTGTTCCCTAAGAAAGCTAATGCCATAGCTTTAGATCCATAAATCCATGTGACTTTTTCTCCCTATTCTTAATAACAAGGTGTGACTGATATTCCAAATAATCAGTTCCTTTGAGTTATCCAAAGTCCATCTGTAAACCTGAACACAGGCCCCAGGATTTACTGTACTGAAGAGATAAACAAACAGACCAAGTTAAAATACTCATTTCCTGATGTTCTGCCTCCAAAATTAAAAATAAGTGTGTAGACTATACACAACCATCTTATCTAAATATATGATCAACATGTCATACGGTTTTATCAAAGTGCAAAGTTAAATTAATTGTAAACACAGTCACCTACTCAGTCAAATAACTGCCAAGAACGTTTAGGACCCTGAAGCAGAGGAAGGACCAGACCAAATCCCCATTTGCATAGAACTGAGTGTCATATTTTACTACACAGTAAATATGGCTGACAAATACTTCAAAGGGGGGAAAAAAAACAGGCAAGAGGATGTTGATGGGGGAGGGACATTTATTAAAGTCTAGGAGTGAGGGGCTGACATGAATGTCTCAGAGTATGGAAAGTGCAAGCCACCTACCTGTTCACTAGAGGATGCAGTAGGCAGAGGTATGAACAAATACAAAGACCCACCCAAAGGCCAGTGTGACTGAAAATGAAAACAGTTCCCTTCACAGTAAGTTTGTATTACAGATAATTCCAGAGAAAAACTTCCAAGCCAAACACTTAAAAGAATGAGAACATAGGTCTCATCAGGAAAGCCAAACCTTCAGCACAAAAGTTTAATGCTATCCTTGTCACAATTCCACAAAAATCTTAAGGATGACACAGAGGTGAAGACCAAATGGAATTCCAAAGTTTCTGACAATCATTAAGACTTGAGCAGCTTAAAAATCAGTGAAGCTTAATAATCAGTGAAGTTAAAGAAAAAGCACAAAGACTCTCATAAAGGATGGCGTTTCAAATCAGTATAGACCCTCACTGAAAAACACTTAATTTTAAGTTTTACCCATTGTTTAGGAAGACATTAACAGTGAGACATGAGATAAGAAACAACCTACAGAACCCATGACTCACCCCTGAATAACTAAACAGTTGCAGGCCACACCTAAAGGCAGACAAGAGCCTGGGGTAGGCAAGCAAACCCAGGGTTTCAAGAAAATTAGATAGACATTAGGTAGGGACTCATACCAAATTTTCAAAGGCTATTTGGTAATTGATTCATACAAGCAGCCTATGTATGTATTTTTTTCCTTGAGGCCAAACTAAATGTTCTTTGAAGTAAGTAATGACATAGCTGGGGCCCACGGTAGACATGGTGTTATACACCTATATAACACCTGCACTGGCCTTGCTAAAGCAAATTACCATCCCACTTCCATCCCTAAGCCCCAGTTCAAGGTCAACCTGCGATACAGAGGCAAAATAGCAATAAATTTAAAATAAAGTATGCATAGTTTGGGATAGAGTAGGGAATGACTAGTCTTAATACCCTGAAATACAGGCTAACTGGTTTAAAAAAAAACAAAAACAAAAACTTTGGAAGAGTCAAGGAAAATGGTAAAATAAGGAAGGCTTCTCCTTTCTAGCTTCCCCCCAGTTCTTTCTAAGAGGTAACTAGGCTAGTGACTTTTATAAAATGGTTTTCTCATCATGTGACCTACTTGACTTTTACATGTAGTGATAAAGATAAAAACGAGCTATGCACTAGGTCATTCAGTGAAGTCAATGGACTTCCAGGAACTATTTTGGGTCCAATACAGGAAGGAATGAAACCAAGAAGTTAAAGCTTTACTTGGAAATTACGTGAATGTGAATACACTTCACCCAGTTATACCGAGGGAGACAGGAAAGGGTCCCTCATTACTGAGGGACTGTGAACAAGTGAGAGACAGGGGGACAGACCCGTAAAGTCAGCACTGCATTAAACACCATCCATCATTCCTGATCATGTCCACTGCATACTCTTGTAAGAAACATTCTGTTAAGCTAAGAGTAGGGCACACATCCAATAACTTGGGAGATGAATTCAGGAGGATCAAAAGTTCAAGGTCAGTCTGGGCTACATGAGACCATAAAAAAGAATAGTTAACATAGGCAACTTGAACTCCTCACAACACAGTGAGAGTAAAGATACTTGGCATACATCCTCAATGAGAGGTCTGGACACTGAGAAATCCCTCTCTGTACCTCTGCTCCCCACTCCAGGAACGACCACCAATCAGTTTTCTGAGATCAAGTAAGAGGAGGCTCTTCAGTATTAGAATGATCTACTTCACAATAATCAAAGGGGCCAGCATAAACCTTCATAAAACAGGAATCCAAACAGCATCCTATTACTGTGTTGGGTGTTGATTCACCTGCGGTTGAGAAAACTAAAATTTATCCTAGAATGACCCTGATTCTTCCACAGACCCACATAAACTGAACACTCAACATCACTGTGCCAAGCTAGAGATATTTCCTTTTTTTATTTGCTAATACTTATTAATTAATCAGCTAATTTTTTCAAAACCCAATCAGCCCCCCTCCCTGCCACATATTCCCCTTCCCTTCTCTTCAGAAATGTGCAGACCTTCCATGTGTATCAGCCAGCCATGGGATATCAAGTTGCAGCAAGACTAGATGAGGAAACCCAGGAAGAAAGGGTCCCAAGAGCAGACAATAGAGACAGCCTCTGCTCTCACTATTAGCAGTCCCACAAGAAGACCAAGCCACACAACTGCAACACATGCACAGGAGGGCCCAGGTTGGTCCCATGCAAGTTCTCTGGTTGGTTGTTCAGTCTCCATGAGCCCAGATCAGTTACCAGCTAGAGATATCTCTAAGGCTCAATATGTTAAATATGTTCTGCCAGACACATAATGGTCAGTATAGTGAATCGGAAAGGAGCCAGGGAAGGACTTCTACTGAGAAAGACATAAATAATTCCCCAGAGACTCTCAGAACTAGATCAAGAAACAGGGACTCTAAACACATTCCTTCTGTTGGGACAAGGAACCTACCTCCCCCACTTAGATTTCTACAGTACAGGGGCATTTTAAAAGAACATAACAAAGGACTCTTAAGAGCCATTCACCCTAGAAAATAGGACAACTCTGTCTCCTGAGAAAAATTCATTTATTCTTTCTGTAATTCAGTCTAGTGTCAACATAATCCCTTGTTGTCTACATTTATTGTGGAGCCAGGATCAGACTCCATGATAAAAGAAATGCCACTAGGTCTCTCAATAGTCGGGAAATTCAATGGCTACCTGTATTTTTTAAGGAAAAAAACAAAAAAACAAAACAAAACAAAAAAAAACCACAAAAAACAGAACAAAAAACCTAACAACCCATCTTACCCTCTCTTTCTATCTGAGAAAGCAGAGTCCCTACAAGTAGGAGTCATCTAGAAGCTTACATGTAGTTAATAATCTGCATGGGAGAGACCTACTGAATTGGCAGTTTAGAAAAGCCACAGGAGGATACTGTGACATGTTGAACTCAACGGTTACAATTCCAATTGTCCTGAATGTAATGGTGGTTTAGATAAGGTAGGAGCCTGCACACAGCTAGACAAAGCCACCTTCAACAAATGTCCTTATTTTTCACTCCCAGTCTCTCTTATTTCTTGGCAGCCCACAGAACTATCCAGTTTTTCCTTCCTGAATGCCCTCTGGGGTATTAAAAACTTACTTATTTAAAAGATCACCACAACATACGGGAGGTACAGAACAAAGAACTTTTTAACTTTCCAAAGCCACATACTTACATACCAGTCACATCTGAGAGAATACCAGTGAGTTTGAACAAGACTGAATGTGACTCATGAAAGGTCGTAAGTAGAAAGGTTACCTTACGGAGGATGAATGCACGAACAAGGAAGAATAAAATTCCAGACATAATACCAGAAAGCAGTGGAGAGACGAACCAAGACATCACTGGAATAGAACACAAAGTAAAGTGTCAAGTAATGAAACTAAGGAAACATGTTCTTGAAATGTTAGGCATTCCACTTCTGATACTCTTAAATTTGCCCCCCTAGTTTACACCACACTCACTCCCCATACACAATATTATAGCAATACATGTCAAAAATAAAACCTAAACCATTCAGAATTTAAACATACCGATTTTTATCAGCTCAGACCACTTGACACCCTTTTGCCCCTTTGCCACGAGGGAGAAACCAATGGTTGCACCGACAATACAATGGGTCCCAGAAATGGGCAGCTTCAAAAACGAAGCCATTAGTTGCCACACAGCAGAACCTGAAACACAATCAATCAAATTTTGTTGGGTAAATGGCAAAACTCCATTATGTAAGCAGTGCACTCTCATGAAAATAGTTCAGGAAAAAAAAAAAAAAAAAAAAAACGGAACCACCCCAAGACACAAATTGGTGGCACCCGAAAGAACAGAAGGTATAACAAGAACTTACCAAACATAGCACTGACGGAGCCAGCCATGAGCAAGTCTTGAGTTTCGTTATACATCTCCACATCAATCAAGCCCTTCCGGATGGTTTCACTCACTTTGGCCCCCAGCAAGGCGGAGCCCACAGTTTCGAAGATGCTAGCTAGGATGCAGGCTTGCTTCAGAGTCACTACACCTGAGCCCACAGCTGTACCAAACGAATTTGCTACATCATTGGCTCCCACGGAGAATGCCAAGACAAATGCAATGATAAAGCCCAGGATGACCATCCATACTTTGTCATCCACCGATGCAGCAGCAGTAGCAACAGTAGCTAGAGTATTAGTAATCGGTGCCACTGTAGATGCCATTTTTTAGTGTAGTGGTTCTTTAATTAATAAGAGAATTACTGCGCGGCTTTCAAGATGTGTAAACGGAATGAGGTATCAAAATGCTATAATAAATAGTATATATTATATAAAATTAAATACTGTAAACTACGGCACAGAAACCGAGCTGGGAAGTTACTGCTATACGCTGCGTATGGGCGTCTGTTGTCTGGGGTTTCTTTGGCTCTGGAGGGCTAAAAGCACGGAGCAGAATTCCATGGCGGATTAAAAGAAAGGACGCAAGTTCATCCTGGGGGGACGAAGTGGGAGAAAATAACAATAGCGGCGCGCATCCCTGGGAAGGAGGCAGCCCAGAACTCCGCAGTGCCCTCTGGTCCCCCGAAAGGATGTGCGAGGTGGGGCACATGGCGATCACTGTGCGCACCACCACCCCCCCGCGATCGCGCGCGCCCCGCCCCACGCGTCCGGTTCAGTCTCCGGCCGCCTGCCCGCGCGCGCCCTCCGTGGAAGACCGGAAAAAGGCCATTCCCGCGCGCGCGCCTGCCGAGGACCGCCGAAAAGGCCCGCGGAAGGGTGCGGCGTAGAGGAGGCGGGCAGCAGCGCAGCGGGATCCGGCGGCCAGCACTCCACACCCGCCCGCCAGCTTCCCTCGCCCCGGGCCCGCTCCAGAGAAGAAAGAACCTTTTGCAAGGGGACCGCGCCGCCACTCACCAAAGGAAACTGAGGGCCGAGCGGAGACCAGGAGAACCGGGCTGAGGCAGGCTGGAGCCACGGACGCACAGCCCGGGACGGCAGCACCGGGAACGACACGGAGGAGCTCGCCACCCACTCGGAAGCAGCCGCGGGCGTCTCAGAGGCTGAGAGAAGAAATAGCGCAGCGCGCGCCGGCGGCCATCACTCTAAGAGACCACGCCGCTGGCCCCTATTTATAGCCCGCTCCACACCCCACGTGACCTGCCGAGCCTCGCGCCCCCCGAAGCCCCGCCCCCGACATGACGTAGCCACAGGCTGCTCGGGCGCGCCTGGCCGGGTGAGCTCAGCGGCGGCTCTGATTGGTCGGGACGCCCCTAGACCCCGCCCTCAACGGGGAGCTGGTCCACGTGGGACTGGCCGGCCTCCTCCCTGCAGCCTCGCCCGGGTTATCCTGTCTGTGTTGGCCACGCCGGGTGGTAACGGGCGGGGACTGTGGGGGAGTCTCGCCCAGGCCCGCAGGTCGCCACGCTGGGACTCATAGGCCGCTACCAAGGTCGTTCCGAGTTTCTCCCACGCGGGCCCGGGTCAGCTGTGTGGCGACGCTGAAGAGCGCGTGTGCTGGGACTTGCCCTTGGCCGGACCCGATCTGTTCCTTGCCCTCACGTGGCCACCTCGTTCCCGCAGTCATGCACTTGGGTGAAAACGGAAAGATTCAGGAGTCACGAGGACAGGCTTGCCTTCCCCAGTTGTGGCACTGCGCTGAGGGAGAGCCATGGCTCATTAGTTAACTCCGCGGCGACCTGCGGTTTCAGAGCCCCGGCTGTGGCGCAGCGGGGAGGATGTTGCATCGGATTCGAATTCTGACTCTGAATTGCTGCAGTGTGTCACCTTGAACAAACGCTAGGTATCTCAGACCGAGTGCTCAAGAATGTGAAATACTAGCACTGTGAGAGGAGACCGGTGTGGACTGGTTAGGATTGTGTAAAACACAGCAAAGATGCATGTCCTGTCTGCTCATCGGGGCTTGTGGCGACAGGCAGTCCTAATTCAGGTATTCTGGTTACACGTTCTTACCGAGTAAGAATCCTATGAGCTAAGATAGAAGCATGTGACTGGAACTCAATAGATGGTCAGGAAATGTTCATTTCCTCGTTACTTTTTCCTATTCGAATGTGCCTGTTTTAGAATGTAGGAGAAGGTAAGAGGATGCCCTTTTCGCATCCTGAAAGTTTTCCCATCCTTTTGAAATAAAGATTACTTCCTGGTCCCCTGCGTGGTATACAGCCATTAGATTAGTTAAGCGCATTTGACTTTTCGTTTTATTGCCTGAGAGATTAAGTCTTGAGGGTCATGGTGATCGTTAACTATTCCAGCCAGAAATTCCTGGTTTAGAATGCTCTAAAACTCTCTCTGCCGTTTTATCATCTCCAAAGGTAGGGCACGGAATAGCAGACACAAAGATGTTGTAAGTTGAAGCTTCACCTGATTGTCCTCTGACCTATCTCCTCTGGTAGAATCAGAATCGTATAGTTTATACAGCTCTGTTGACCCCAAGGTCATAGCTGGAAAACAAAGTTCATGTTCCAGGACACTGACCCTGTAATGTAATTCTGGCATCTTCAAATGCAACACTGTCTGCCCTTACTTCATTCCAAGGTTATAAAACGCTGAATAAAAGGACTGGTTTGTTAAAGGCTGTTAGTGTTCTGCCAATTAAAACAATTTTTAAAGTAATTATTTGTGAGGAAATTGCTCATGACTTTCACCACTGTTTTTGATGTGTTTTGCTTCCGTCCTGTTCATGGTCATGCTTTTGCCTCTTGAAATTGAGACAACCAAGGTGAGGCAGCCATAGTGAATAAGGTCTGCTCAGGCACAAGAGCAGAATCCTGAGGCAGAGTTGTAAGATGTGGAGGAATGACTGTGACCGTGCTTCAGAGAGGCTGCAGTACTCTGAGACCTGGCTGTATATTGGTTGCCACCACTGTGTTTTCAGGCAGAGACAAATTTCTCTGCCTCTGGAGAAAAGTTAATGTTTGGAAATAAGGTTGTGTGTGTGGGAGGGGGGGAGATTCATGTGATGGTTGTTTTGGGTTGGGTTTTTGTTTTTTTTGCCGGGGGGGGGGGTTGTTTTGGGTTTTTTGAGACAGGGTTTCTCTGTTGTAGCCATGGCTGCCCTGGAACTCACTATATAGACCAGTCTGGCCTTGAACTCAAAAAGATTCCCCTGCATCTATCTCCTGAGTGCATGCACCACCACATCTGGCTGTTGGTTTTAATATTCCATTTGACATGACCTAGAGACATGGGAAGAGAGTCAGTGAGGGGTTTTCTTGAGCAGGTTGGCCTGTGGGGGTATCTGTAAAGGACTGTCTTAATTGATGTGGAAAACCAAAGCCTGAAAGTATGTGGCACCATTCCCTAGTGCCATACAGCTAGGGTTTCTATTGCCATGATGACCACCATACCAAAAAGGAAGTTGGGGGGAAGTTTACACTTCCACATGACTGTTCACTACTGAAGGAAGTCAGGACAGGAACTTAAACAGCGTGAGAACCTGAAAGCAGGAGCTAATGCAGAGGCCACTGAGGGATGCTGCTCACTGCCTTGCCTTCCATAGCTTGGTCAGCCTGCTTTCTTATAGAACCCAGGACCACCAGCCCAGGGATGGCACCAACCGCAATTGGCTGAGACCTGCCCTATCAATCACCAATTAAGAAAATGTTCTACAGGCTTGCCTACAGCCTGATCTTGTGGAGGTGTTTTCTCAATTGGGGTTCCCTCCTTTCAGATAACTCTAGCCTGTGTCAAGTTGAAAAAAAATTAGCCAGCATATCTGGTTTGGGTCTCTGGACTATATGAGTGGAGAAGGGTCTGGAGAGATGGCTCAGATGTTAGGAGCACTTGTTCTTATAGAGGACCCCAGTTTCATTCCCAACATCCACACAGAGGTCCACGATTGTCCAGACTCTGGTTCTAGGGAACGTGACACCCTCTTTTGACCTCTGCAGGCAAAGGTGCATGCATGTGGTACACAGACATAGCATTCAGGCAAACACACACATCAAATGAAAGTAGATGTTAAGATGTGGAGAAAGGACTTGAAATAAGCTTGTTCCCTAACTAGAACAAAAAAAAAAAAAAAAAAAAAAGATGTGGAGAAAGCTAGCCTGGCACTAAGCATGCATGCATTCACATGGATGCAATGTGACTAGTTGTCCTAAGCTCCTGTCACCTTGATGTTCCCCACAGTGATGGCTGGAACCTGAAATCAAAAGCTAAAACAAACCCTTGCTTCCCTAAGTTGCTTCCTGTCAAGAGTATTTTATTACAGCATAAGAATGAAAGTAGAACATAATATAAGGAACCCTAGCCACTACACAAATAGCATTGGTTCCAGTATTCTCTCAATGCTGGGAAAGTGTAGTAGTCAGCCTAGAGAATCTAATCCATGTTAGAATGGGGGCCTCGGTACAAACTTGTTCTTGGGTCTTAGGAAGCCTATTAATAAGTAATTAAACTCAGTCTGAAGCCAGACTGCTTGCTCTGCAGTGCACTAATCTCATGACCCAGGGCAAATACATCCTTTACCTGGTTACTTCGGCTTTAAAGAGAAAAGATGTAGGGTCCCTGCTTCACAGGGCTGTTGGGAAGAGTAGATGATCAGACTGTGCAAGACTACTCTAGAAGGCATCTAGCGGATCTAAACACCCTTTCTCTTTATTCCAAAACCAGCTGTTAACAGAGTCCCCCACCACCTTCCTTGTTCCAGCCATCAGGGCCAAGTGCTTCCAAACTTCTTGCTGCAGATAAGAGGCCAAACAAATCAGCTGCTGCCAGAGGGGCAGGGGTAGCAGTGTGATACATGGAATGAGAGTATCCATGCCTGAACGGCTCACAGGGTTGTTGGGGTTTTTTAATGTTTATTTTACTTTGAAATATGTATTTGTGGGTGGATATGTGCACTTGAGTGCAGGGGCCTGTGGAGGCTAGAGGCACCAGATACCCCAAGAACTGAAGTTACAGGCAATTGTGAGCTGCTTGATGTAGGTGCTAGGAATCAGATTCAGGTCCTTTGCAAGATGGTATGAACTTTTAACCAGCTCTCCAGCCCCTAATAATGCTTTTGTTTTATTTATTTATGCATTTATTTACTTGCTGTTGTGAAATAATCTTTATGTATACTGTGAAGATGTGTCTTTGCCAAGGTGCCTTCTGATTGGCTTAATAAAGAGCTGAATGGTCAACAGCTAGGCAGGACAAGGTTAGGTGGGACTTCCAGGCACAGAGAAGACAGTGAAAAATAGATAGATAGATAGATAGATAGATAGATAGATAGATAGATAGATAGAGAAGAGAAGGTGAATCTAGATGATGGAGAGACGCCAAGAGAGGAAATAAGAGATACAAAAAGGAAGAAAGGCAAAAAGCCATGAGGCACAACATAGATTAATATAAATGGGTTATTTAAGTTGTAAGTGCTAGTGGGGCCGGGTGGTGGTGGCTCACACCTTTAATCCCAGCACTGGGGAGGCAGAGGCAGGTGGATCTCTGTGAGTTTGAGACCAACCTGGTCTAAAGAGCGAGTTCCAGGTCAGGCTGCAAAGCTTCACAGAGAAATCCTGTCTCGAAAGATAGATAGATAGATAGATAGATAGATAGATAGATAGATAGATAGATAGATAGGTACTAGTGGGACAAGCCTATGCTACAGGGCAAACTTTGATAAGTCTCCATGTTTTGTTTTTTGTTTTGTTTTTGTTGTTGTTGTTTTGTGAGCTGGTTGTCCAAAGAAAAATCCATCTATGATTTGCAGTGACTTGCATGCTAGGCAAGCACTCTACTGCTAAAGCCAAACCTCAGCACCCTGCCCACTGGGTCCTTAATATGGCAGTCAAACACAAAGCAAGGATCTATGGGCAAGTATCCCCACCCCCTCCCCACAGAATTCCAGACAAAAAGACAGTACTACACGTGGACATTGTGAGCTCAGAGAAACTTACAGTTCAGGAAACGTATCTGCAGTCACCATCCAGTGTACGTGAATGTACATCCTGGAAAAAGTCTGTTGTGGAAAAGAAACTCAAGTGGACAGGGGAACATTCCCTAGGCAGACAGACCAGAAACAATGGCAGTTGCAGAGGTTACCCATAGGACCTGAAGGGAACAGAGGAAGAGAACATTCCTGGCAGGTACCCTCCTAAGGGAGAGCCTGTTCCTCTATAGTCACTTCCTTGTCCCCAGGTAAATGAGAGAATTATAAAATCTGCAGTGTGATTACATGCTTCCTCTGTGACAGGCACATAGCCCATGTAAAACACTATGAGTACTTTCATCTTATTTTACAAAAGAACTGAAGCATAGAGCATGAAGCCAGTTAAATCCAGTTAGGGCTCTAACAAACTTCAAATACCCCCTCCCAGAATGTCAGGAAGCCCAAAGGCAAGTCAGGTAGATTTGGGTGTTAATTCTTATTTGCACTTGACACATTTATTTCTCTCTTCTATTTGACTCTTGTATTTACAGCCTATATTTAAAGTCTTTCTGGGGCCCTGTTGGAATAGAAAGGGGCACTTCTAGACATGTCTCCAAGATTGGCCCCAGTTTCCCTAGAGTAAGAAACTCGTACACATGCTCGCTCTAGAATGAAGTTGTGCCTTGACATTGGAGTGCTGAATACCCTTTTCTCTTTAAGTCCTCCTGGAAAAGAAAATGTGTTATGCAAAGCAAAACTCTCCTGTGGGACAGGGGTGATGGCTCAGTGGATAAGAGCACTTGCAGGGCAAGCATAAGGACCTGAGTTTGAATCCCCAGAACCCATGTAAAAAGCCAGGCATGGCCACATGTGTCTATAACCCTAGTACTGGGGAAGCAGGGGACAGAGAGAGGGATTCCCTAGAGCTCCCTGGCCAGCCAAACAAACCTAAACAGTAAGTTTCCAACTAAATGAGAGACCCTTCCCAAGGTAGTCAGATGGAGGGCAATAGAAGAAGACAGTGAATGTCCTCCCCTGCCCCCCCCTCTCTCCCTCTCTCTCTGTGGGTGGGGGTGTGAACCACTAATAATCACTTGGGATGCAGAGACTGGAAAATCATGAGTTCTAGTCCATCCTGAGCTACACAGCAAGACTGTTTCTAAAACCAAATGGCATCAGAAAAGTAATGACTCAAGGAAGGAGTCCAGTCCCCACCACTTCTACATCTGCTTTGGATACTACTGACCTCTCCATCTCAAGACAATTTCACATCTTCCTACTGCCCATCTCACAGACCAGGCAACCAGTGTCCATGACTGTCCACACTTGATTCAGGGGAACCTGAAACCTGAAGTAGAGGTAGAGTACTTTGAAATACCCAGCCACCCAAGCTCTGATGAGAAGAGCGCAGTTGAGGTAGGTCTCGGGCCAGCATCTCAAAGCACGAACAGCTGGACTTTGTTGTGCCAAGGAAACCAGTGGTCCATTTGACTGTCAACACAGGAGTTGGCCTCCCCACTCCAGACTTTACGTGCCTCCTTCCTGATTACTCATCATGCAGCGGCTTCCCTTTGGCTTGTGTTCACATACGTGGGTGTGATGTGGCAGAGGGAGAAGCAGCAGCACAGCTCTCTAACATCCTACAATGGTCCAGATGCCCTGGCTGTCCTTTGAGTCAGCCTCAGGACCGCACAGCATCCTCAGACACTTCTTCAGAAGGACTTCAGACGTCAGAGGTCTCTGCGGAGACCCACTCTGAGACTCCCCGTCTTCTCCAATGCTCTGTTGTCTCAGCTCTTCAACCAAAAGGAAAGCATTGCTGGAACCCCTGTAATGGAGATCCTTCTCATTGTCCCCACACCCCAGGACATGTGATTTTAGCCCAAGAAAGTGAGGGGGTGGCAAGACATGAATCATCTACACAGTCATCTCCAGGAGGAGGGAGGCAGCTTTGGGCTCAGCATGGCTTCCCCTAGCTCTTCAATCATCCACCAAATAGCCTGCTGTGGATCTTGATCTGCAAGGTTGACCAGCCTGTGTCCTCACAACACACAAACTCCTTCCTTGTACTTTTAAATACCGACCATGAGAACAACAGCAGAGCAGGTCAAGTCAACATTCTTCACACCCTGCCCCTGCTAGACCTGCCGCTCCTGGGCCTGACCCACACTCTGTCTGCTAGTAGACTCTCTCTGCTTGATCATTCACTCAGCAAACATGGCCAAAACATGAGAGATTATGCCAGGCCACTTGTCCCCCAGGCCACCCCACCACTGCAAGGAACCCCCTTTTGCTAGCATACCCTCCAGTCAAGTCAGGACCATTCATTCCTTTGATCCCTTCACCAAAAGAGGGCTCTCTAAGAACAACCTCACAGGGCTCAATGGATAGAAAAATCATACCTGTCTTGGGGCTGGGTAAGGGGAATTTTATCATAGCTTTACTAGTCTCTAATGCTAAGTGTTTGGGGACCCAAGAGGTGCTCCAAGCTGGGGATATAGAATCAGGAAATAAAGTAGGAGGGTTATGAGCTCGTTCAACACCATGCTGAGCTATAGAGCAAGACCATGTAGAAAAAAAAAAAAAAAAAAAAAAAAAGGCTAGGGATGTCCCTCCCTGATAGTGCACTTACCTAGCATGGTAGAAAGCCTGGGATAGTTAGGTCCTTAACAGAGGGAAAGGAAGAGAGGGGAAAGAGAGAGAATGAGAACAGATTTCAGCTGTTTGCTTGGCTTACAAGCAAAGCTTTACTTCTTCGTTTTCACTGGAAAAATCTATTTCCAGTGATGGAGGCTAAAGGTCTTGTCCTCTGCCTGGCTCCTCAAAGAGTGGTCATGGAGCTGCAGCAAGGGAACTTGCCAAGTCCCCACCCCAGATGTCTAGAACCAGCATGCATTTGTGGGAAGGGGGCAGTGGGGATCATCAATCCTAGAGCCTTGTGCATGTTGAGAGTGTACTCCGCCACTGTGCAGCAGCCTGGCTCCCAGAACACCCAACAAGCTCCCCGTGTGATTTGGACGCATGTGGCAGTTTAGGTAACAATTACAAAAATAATGATTCTTGTTAACCCACAAGTTTAGAAACAATGTGTTTACATATTCTTTTTTAGTCAGAGGCTGAAAGCCACCACTCTTTTTCTGTATTAAGTCCTGTTTTCCTGAGTTCCTGCTATTGAACTCCCACATAGGCTTTGAGGTCAGACCATCTGCAGTGAGAGGCTCAGCCACTTATCTGCCCTGACCATGACTTGAGGCAAGTTGCTTCACCTCCCTGTGTCACTTGTATCTGGCATCTGTAAAGCATTCATTTGCATACCGATTGGATTTGACTGTCCCAGATTTTAGTTCTTGCTTGTTTGTGAGATGAAGTCTCATGAGTCTCAGGCTGGCTTGAACTCACTCTATAGCCAAGGATAATCTTGAACTCTGCCTCCACCTCCTCGGTAGTAAGTTTACAAGTGCATGCCATCCTACCCAGTTTATGAGGAGCTGGGAACCAAACTCAGAGCTTCATGGATGCCAGGCAAGCCTTCTACTAACTGAGTTACAGCCCCTAGCTCCATTTGTTTTTGAAACATAGTCTTGCTAGTAGACTAGGGTGGCCTTGAACTTGTGAGCTTCTTTCTTTTGCCTCCCAAATACCAGGATTATGTTCATGTGTTATCCTGCCCAACCATTCAGATTTTGTGGAGGTCACATTTACTATCTTTTAAAATGAAATGATTCTGTAGTTAGTAGGCTCATCCATTATTCTCAGATTCTGAAATTTAACTGTTACCCATTTCAGTCATGGTAGGTAGCACATCTCTGTACCCCAGCATTCAAGAAGCTGAGGTGGGAAGACTACAAATCTTAAGTTAAGATAATTTATGTGATAAGATGATGTCTCAAAATACATGCATTCATATATAATGTGTATATGTGTGTACAAAAGTGTATATGTGAAGATATACACTCACATTTCAGGCTTATCTGCTGTACCACTTGACACCCACCACTGAAAGAATTTAACTTCTTGTCACCTTGTACAATTCCTTTGCCTTTTCCATAACAATAATTTGTGAGAGCCTAAATATACTTTCAGAATTCACTCTCTGGGTTCCAGATACCTGCAAAGGCATTGTTTCATTTCTTCTTCACAACTCTGTAATATGTGCAGAGCAAGTGTTCGCACCCTATCTTATAGGAGAATAAGTCCACAGCCACACAGCTAGTAAATAGGATAGTAAGACCCAGGGTCCTGGTCCTACAGGCCCTGGTGGGTGCTGGATAAATTAAATAAAAAAAATAACAGCAATCATGTGTTGCATTAGGATTCAAACCAAAATATCCACCCACAGGGCTGGGGAGAGAATATGAGAATATGTCATCTTCCAAGATGGCCTCAACTGTGAATACTGCATTCCATTGTCCCCATAGGAGCCCATATGTATCAGACTTGAGTTTTGACTATTTAGTTCTGAAAACATGGTCATTGGAACTATTGGGCTAACCAAAGCCTATAATCCCAGATCCTTAGAGGCTGAGGGTAGAAGATTGTTAATTAAAGACTAGTCAGGGCAACATTGTAAGATCCTGTCTTAAATTTAAAAGAGGGTTAAGGGAACTGGAGAGATAGCTCAGAGGTTAGAAGCATATATTGTTCTTGAAGAGGACCAGAGTTCAATTCCCAGCACCCACACCAGGCAGCTCACAACTACCTATAACTCTAACTTCAAGGGGTCCGATGCCCCCTGACCTCACACAGACATCACTTACACATAAGTGATAATGGCTATTCTCTAAAAAGAGGATAGGGGATAGGGCTTAATGGTAGAGCGCGTGTTTAGCATGCACAGAGCCCTAGATTCAATCGCCAGCACCAAGGCCAGAGGACAAAACCTATTAGACTAACAGCTAAAATTAATTTACTGCAAGAAAATCCCCAAATTCTGTATTAAAAATAATAAGTCTCAAAAACAGCTCCACAGAAAAAGTTACCCAATTAAAGGGGCACCTCCTAGAAATCCCAATTTTCTAATCTAACTCCCCAAATAATCACCATTAACAGTTACACACACACACACACACACACACACACACACACACACACACTGGTATTTGTATTTTTTATAATGTATGCAGTTTTTCTTTTTTAACCAAATGAAATCATACCATGGAATTATGTAACTTGTTCTTTGTTTTGTTACCACTGTCTTAAATTCCTTTGTAATCTTCCTGATTTTTTTCCTTGGATTATCTGCATAATAATAACCTACTATAAAGTGTGTCTGTCTGTCTGTCCTTGTGCAACTATATTGGCTGGGTTGTAGGCTACATGAATGTTTTTATTATTTATTTGATAATGTACCAACTTAGACACCAACCCAGCACACACAAGGAAGCACCCAGGTCAAGGCTGAGGGGTGTTTTCAAATCTCTTTCAGATCGCATGTGGCCACCCACATCTCCCTGTCCAGAGCCAGCCTCTCTCTCTTTTTACTCTCAGTTCTTTGAAATCTTTTGATTCTTATCCTCAGCCAAGCAGCTTTTCCTCTGCCTTCCCCTTCCAGCCTGAGACCTGTCATTTCTCAGTAAGATTGTCTCTCTCCCCTTTCCACTAGCCCTGCTTCTGTAGACCAAGGTTTCTTTCTTCCTCCCTCCACCCTCTTCCCAGCCTGTCTTCTCCCAAACAGCCTCCCACAGCCCAGCTGATGAGTGCCTCCTCCTCCCAGCCATGTGGGGTGTATGTTTGCTTACCCAGTGAGGTCATCCTTGCCTGCACCTCCTTGCTTGTTGACATCCCCACCTCCACAGAGCCTGCCATTGGCATGGCAGTTGTTATGGGGTCATTGTGGGTAACCAAACTCTGAAGAGACACAGTTCTGCTGCCAACAACTTTAAGTCTGTAGTTAGCAACTCGGAAAGGCTGGCTCAAGGATCTTGCTGCCAATAAATAGCTCATGATTAAGCCAGCTCTTTCCCTCACCTCCTGGTGGTTACCACTTTCACTTCTTATCTCTCTTGGGCATCTAACCCAGGGCCATTCAGAGCACTTCACTGACGTTTACAATTCTCTGAACGTTTGGCTGCTAGCTCTAATGGGGCCCTGGGATGAGGGGCAGGGGAGGAATAGATGCCGAGGGAGGAGTAGTGTCTGCTGCTCAGGATCCCAAGGTGAATTCAGAACATCCTTGATGCTCTTGGTCCATCCAGCTGCCTGACATCTCCCTGGCTATAGGAATGAAGATCAGGGCCTTAGGGACCCCTGACCAGCATAGGCTAGCAGATCTGACACAAGCCTGAACGATGAGAGAGCTGCAGATTGTTGTGAAATCCAAGATGAGCATCTCCAACTACCCCAGGGTGTGTGGCGGGGAGGGGGGGGGTGTCACTTAGCTCCTCTCACCCTTATTGTCTTCTTTGTCCCCATCAGGCTCACTGTCCAGGACTTCTCTCACTGTCCCCTGTTTCACCTCTAAACATCTCTAAGTTGCCTGTGCTCTGACTTCAACTCCTTTCTACTGCAGGTTCCCTGAGATAGTGGTTCCCTACCCACTGCCTTCCTGCCACCTGGTGAGGCCCCTATGACCCTCTACATCCAAACACTCCAGCCTGATGGAGTTCTGTGTCTGTGTGTGTGTGTGTGTGTGTGTGTGTGTGTGTGTGTGTGTGTGTGTTCATACACTCCAGGCCTGAAACTCACTGATTCAGTGAGGCTGGTTAGCCAGCTGAGCCACGGGAGGCTCACATCTCTGCCTCCCAGCACTGGGATCAGAAGTGCACACTGTCATGTGCCTGTTTTAACATCAGTACTGGGGATCAAACCCAGGTCCTCGAATTTTTAAGGTGAGTATTTTTGCCCACTGAGCTAGCTCTCCAGCCTAAGCTAGGCTCCTTTTTTAAATTAACATGGTCTCCAATGACTTCCGTGTGCTCTCCACCTATCCAAGTCCATCTGGATCTCCTTTGCCAGGCCTCATTATCTCAGTCTCATTGTAGAGTCTCACCTAATCTGGGTGTGCTGAAATCCCCACCTCCAGGCACTTTCCCGATAACCTTGTGTCTCCTCCCACCATTCTGGTTTTGGTTTTGTTTTTTTTGGTGGGGGGTGAGGATGGGGGGTTGAAACAGGGTTTCTCTGTGTAGCTTTGGCTCTCCTAGAACTAGGTCTGGCTGGCCTGGAACTCACAGAGATCTGCCTATCTCTGCCTCCTGAGTGCTGGGATTAAAGGCGTGGGCCACCACCACCGGCATCCTCTCACCATTCTGAATACAAGCTATATAGCTCTTCCAACAATTGCAGCATAGTAACCCAAAAATGTCTCCAAGCAGCAGCCCTTTCAGGACCCCCTGATGGAATAGCCAGAGTGGCATCTCTCCCAGCGAGGTACTCTGAGGCTTCCGGCCCAACCCCACTGCTCTTTGAGTCTCTGAACTCCACAGCCCAATGGTCTACATCCTTCGGTTTCACCCAGATTACTGCCTCCTTCCATTCTTACTCCTGCCTCTCTTCCTGGATGATTTGGATGCTAGGTGACCCAATTCTATAGACATCCTATGTGCCATTGTCATCCTCAGTCCATTCTGTGGTTTGTAACCCATGATGAAGACCTCTCAACCTTTATCCTTATGTTTGTCCCCCTGGGATCTTCTTACTCAACTTTAACTCTAAACCAGTGTCTACCCCGCCACTGGGTCTGGTTAGTCCACTCTCTTTACCCACGTACTTATTTAGCTGACCCAGCAAAATACTGAAGTGGCATCTTTGTGGCCTGCAGTCAGAGCACAGGCGACTTAGCAAGGATTAGTAAATTAATAAGCTCAGGGCCAGACAAGAAGACCAATGAGTGAGGTACCAAGGAAGGTATATATTAGAAGGTGGAAGGCCCCAGGGTGACCAGACCCAACCCTTTTGCAGCTAGGCTGGGCAATGAATCACCAGTTTTACTTCCTCAGTGAGGTGTCATGCCTGCAGCCATTCCAGAGGCAGCAGTGTCCCTCATTGTCTGGCAGGGTGCGGGGTGACCTGCTTTCCTCTGGGAGGAAGAAGCAGCAGCCCTCAGCTAGCCCAGAGGTGTCAGCTTCTCTTCTCACCCAGCCAGCAGCACTGCACCTCATGTCAGGTGCTGCCACGGGCTCTGACTTCCGTCCGTGCGAGTGTCCGTACATGTGTGTGTGTGCATATGGTAGAGTCAGAGCTGAGGGGCTCACTAAAGAAAGAGTGGGCCTGCCCCTCCTCTGCTCATGACCCACTCAAAGGCAACCAGCCAGAGTCTGCCAAGGAGCTCCTGCTGGCAACATTTTGATCATCCTAAGCATTTGCTAAGTGCCATCAACACACTGACTTAAGTGTCGAAGGGTGTGGGACTGATGTAGGCTGTGAGGGTGGAAGAGAAGACAAACGGGAGAAGAAAGCAGATGGAGCGAGGTCCAAGAAGACAGGAACACATGGAAACCAGGCACCTAGACTAGACTCTGGTTTCTCCTGCCCTTACCGCACTGTCCTCTGAGTCCAGCCACTCATCTGTTGTCACCTTCAGCTGTTTCCCCGCCTCTACACCCCACTGGAACCAGCCTTTACAGTCTTCTAAGCCATTATTTTCTACCATTGCCTATGGGACACAATCCAGATGGCTTTGTGTAGCCAGGGCTTTCCGTGACTGGGCCTTCTGTCCATCAGCTTTATTTTCCATTGCTTCACAAGGGGGAAAATGTCTACTGTGCCCAGCCTGGCTTGCTATTGACACCACTCCCTTCTGTGCACTGAAGCAGCCATGCATGGTTATTGAGCAAAAGGCAACCTTAGAATTTTTTTATCTTGTCTGTTTCCCCATAATTATTCACTGAGTACCAGTTAATTCTCTCAGAAATCTTACCTGCTTCCCAGCCTACCCCCTGGTTCCTTCCTTATGGTAATCTTGAGCAACAGAAAAGCTACCTGAATTCTTAAGAAGAGAACTCAAGGCTTAGAAGAGACTGCTTCCCCCTAAACCGGAAGAATCCTGGGCCGGAGAGCTCCAGTCAGCTCAGGATCTCTTTATTCCACTGGTCAAGGTCATCCCACTTTACCTCCTGAAGTGAAAATCATATGCACTTGGGAACATGGGCCACCCTCACTTTCTATGATTGGCAAGCGATGAGCACACTAGTGTCTTCGTCTATGCAGGATACTGAAACAGGGTCCCGTAGACCTGTGGCCTGGAAGCAACGGAAATGCACCCCTCACAAGAAGCTGGGAAGCTCAAGATCAGGGTACCCACAGATTTGTGTCCATCCTCTTGCTTTGTCCACATGACAGAAGATCGAAGGAGCTCTCTGCAAATCTCTCCTAAGAGCATTGACCCTATGCATGAAAGGTCTACCTGTGGTCTAATCACCACTCTCCAGGCCTGCCTTCTGATGCCACCACATTTGGAGTCAGGCTCAACACAGGAATTCTGAGGACACAATCTATTGCAGATGGGTCATAACTACTCTCTCTTAAAAAAAAAAAAAAGAAAAGAAAAGAAAAGAAAAGAAAAGAAAAAGCAGAACTAGGTAAGTAGTTAAGCTTTTGGGTTTTGTTTGTTTGTTTGGTTTTGGTTTTTTTTTTGGGGGGGGGAGGTTCAAGACAGGGTTTCTCTGTGGCTTGGAGGCTGTCCTGGAACTAGTTCTTGTAGACCAGGCTGGTCTTGAATTCACAGAGATCTGCCTGCCTCTGCCTCCCGAGTGCTGGGATTAAAGGCGTGCACCACCACCGCCCGGCTCTTGTTTTTCTTTTTTTTTCTTTTTTAATTTACAAAGTTGCTGAGTGTGTGTGTGTGTGTGTGTGTGTGTGTGTGTGTGTGTGTGTGTGTCTGTGTCTGTGTGTGTCTGTGTGTGTCTGTGTGTCTGTGTGTCTGTGTGTGTTGTCTGCTATTGAACCCATGTCTTCACATTAGTAGGATAGGAAAATAGTCTGAACAACAGCTTTACTTACCCCCTCAAATTCAGTGTAAAGATGAAATGACCAGGGTTAGAGATAGAACGCAGTTGACAGAGTTGTGCTTTCTTAGACTGCAGTGTCAAACTCAGTCTCCAGCACCAAATAAATTGGGCTTAGTGCTATGGGACTAAAATCCTAGCACTTGGGAGGTGGAGGCAGGAAGAGCAGAAACTCAAGGTCATCTTGGGCTACATAGTTCAAGATCACCCAGGGTTACATAAGATCCTATCTCAAAAAAAGACAAATACTTTCCTCCTCCTTCATTTGAGATTGATTGATTGATTGATTGATTGATTGATTGATTTGGTTTTTTCGAGACAGGGTTTCTCTGTGTAGCGTTGGAACCTATCCTGGCACTCGCTCTGGAGACCAGGCTGGCCTCGAACTCACAGAGATCTGCCTGCCTCTGCCTCCCGAGTGCTGGGATTAAAGGCATGCGCCACCAACGCCCAGCCATTTGAGATTTTTTAAAAACCATGCATGAGTGGTTTTGCCTGCATGTATGTCTGTGCACCATAAATTCTGTGCCTAAGGAGGTCAGAAAAGGATGTCAGATCTCCTGGAAATGGAGTTACAGAGAACTGTGAGCTACCAAGTGGGTACTGGGAATTGAACCAGGTCCTCTGAAAGAGCAGTCAGTGCTCTTAACCGCTGAGTTATCCCTCCAGCCCAACGTTGTTCCTTTGACACACAGCACAATGCTATCTTAGAAAGCATTTGGTAAGGTTGAAAGAACAAAGACCCAGGTATGTGAGACTCTGCAGATCCTACCTGGAGCCTTCTCATCAGCTTTCCTCATGGAGGTGGCGTGCCCTCTATTCGAGAGGCAGGAATGTAGCCTACCACGTCTGCTACTTTCTCTATAAAAGATGTGTGGTCACTGTTCTCGTAGACAAACAGAATCGTGACAACATTTTGCAGTGTGATCTCATGATTTACATATCAATTATGTTTTATGATGCTATTTTGACAGTTACTAGAAGGCTTTATAGCTGGAATGTTGCTATATTGAGATGGGAGATAGGGACATCCTTCCCCACCCTTGCATTCCTCTCAACTCTTGCTCAAGGTGAGGCTGTCCTATACCAGAGGGGTGGGTTAACTCAAAAGGGCTGCTTATTACCTGCCATTGTTCCCTTTGAATGTCTAATCACCTCCTGCCATTCCAAAGCTCCACTGTATGTGCCCCATCTCTCAAGTCTAGGTTTATTTTCTTAATTTCTAAACTTTTTTGGGGGAGGGTGGGGGGTTGAGACAGGGTTTCTCTGTGTGACAGTTCTGGCTGTCCTGGAACTCACTTTGGAGTTCCTCACACTCAGAGATCTGCCTGCCTCTGCCATCTGGAGTGCTGGGATCAAAGGTATGCACCACATCCACCAGCTGAATTTCTAAACTATTAAGTCTAAAGACAGTATTGTAGGGATAACTAAGTTCTGTGAACTCACTGTTGACTCATCTCTACTCCTTGGCCCAGGGGAGCTCCTGCTTTGCCCTGCCCTGGCCCAGTGGATCCCCCTGGGAAGACAACAGTAGAAAAATAAGATCCTGTGGGTACCATCATTTACCTTCTGTCAGTCACTCACAGATACCTGATGGCTGGGTTTCCCTGGCCAGGTGCTATCAGGGTAGTCAGGGGAGCAAATGGTCACCAACACAAGGGTTCTGTGACAGTGCAGCATGAGAAGAGCAGTCTTAAGGCGAGCCTGAGGCAGCAAGTAGACTGCAGAATGTGAGGGGTATGTTAAAGGAATAAAGGGGAAAAAAATAAAGTACCAAAGAGGAAACATACAAAAAGCAGGACTAGGCTCTAATTCTTATCCAAACCATGGAAGTTATAGTCACTGTCAATAAACCCCCAGAGGGGCCTTCCTTGTAATGAGGCCAACTTCACAGTCTGCAAAGCAGAACTGGCCATATGTGTACAGCTTAATTCTAATCTGATCAGGTTCGGATGCAAAGCTCTTCTCAGTTTAGCAATGACAGAGTATCCCTGTGATTTAGAATGGAGCTTTCTACCTCCAAGTCCCAACAAGCACCTTTTGCTTTTGGTGCTAGGGTCTCATGTTTGCTGAGCAAGTGCTGTACCACTGAGCTGCATCTCCAAACCCACAACAGGCAGCCTTGTAAAGAATGAAATAAAGAAAATACCAGAGTGCATCCAACACTGTAAGTATTCTTAACTGAAAATTGTGTTACAGGTGTGTGTGTGTCTGTCTGTCTGTCTGTGCAAACTGTTGATAATATAAAATGTATTTCTTAGTGTGGGTGGAGGCTAAAAATGTTTTTAAAATGTTGGTTTAAAGGAAAATATCCATGCCTCAATATTACACAAATATTATCAGAGCTGTGTCTTTCACTGGGAGAAAGAGAAAAACAAAATTTGGCTACTGCACCTGGAAAGCTCTGGTTGAGGGGGAGGGGGACAAACACACTACCAGGACAGGATGTAAAAACCACACTGTCTAAGGGGTGTCATGGGAGAAACCACCACCTTTGGGCCCTGGTGGCTGCTTCTGACACAGGCTGGGGAAGAAAGGAAAAAAGTATGTTCTTGAAGAAGCATGGATACTAAGCTACAGCCCCAGGCCCGATGGCCGGAACTGCTATCAAGACCTCATGGATACCGAGGAAAGATGCAAGAGCTTTTGGGACAGATGGGAACGAAAAGAACAAAAGGGAGCAGATACTGGCTTTATCTTCTTAGAGATGTGGGTATATGCCTTGTTTGTTTGTTTTGAAGGGAAGGGGATGGAACAATGGAGGACAGCAACTCAAAGGCCAGATGTTGCCTTTGTTTCCACCCTAGGACTTTTTACAGATTTACTTCAATAACGATTGTAATTAAGATGCAGGACCCAATAAGCCCAATGGTCTGATAGGAATGATCTATATTTAGATTTTCTTCTTATGTCTCGCTGTCTAGCTAGACCCAGTGTTGACCTCTGGTTACCAGGCTCAGCTTAGTCCTTCGCAACATGAAGCTAGCTGTTCTTGCTTTCTTTCTCTTCTCATTTTCTGTTTTCCCTGCTGAGCCCCAGCACAGCTGGGAGGGCACAGGAAGATGAAGTGTTTTCTGCCAGCGCCTCCCCCTGACACACCTGGGGTTGCAGACAGGTTGGCTGCAGAAAAACACAGCAGGATGGAGAACTTTGATTTCCTGCTTTGCAAACAGGGTGTGGCCTGTGTTTCTACTTCTGCTTCTCAGATCTGACATTAGAGAGGAAAGAAAACAATGAAACCAACCAAAGGAGCGAGCATATTCTCTCTCCCATATGCAAAAACCCGTTTTTGACTATACATACAGAATGCTGTGCATCTGCCCTTTCCTAGGTAGTTACTGAGTCAGTCATTGGAAAGGGGCAAGGCAAATACCCATTACCAAGATGTAGTTACGGAAGGGTAACATCTGGAGGCAAGAGCTCAACAACTGTGCTCCAGCCTCCCGTGGACTTCTTCCTCTTATGAGACTGGGAACTCTAAGAGGTCACTGGAAAGTCATATATGATTGAAGATATAAGGGATACACACACACACACACACACACACACACACACACACACACACATATAAAATTACATTGCATGTAATACCTACTCTTCACTCTCTGACCAAGCTCCCCTCTTGCTCTCAGTGAGTTCTGCTGTTTGAATTTCCCTCATCTTTTTTTCCTGTACCTGTCTGAATCCTACCAGCAAGGATTATCTCAAACCGCTTCTCTTTCAGGAAGCCAACCCACAAAGAACTCTCAGAATTCATAAAATCCTTATAGCACTGAAGTACTTATGGCTAATAAAAGGAGTCATTCGTCCCCTTCTGTGTACCCTCATGATGTTCTATGTTCTTTGTCACTGAGCGCGTGGATTCCTGGAATATGGGGGACAGTTAACTCAGCCTCTGTGCCTGCCCCAGAACTGAGTATATAAATAGGGTTTCAGAGCTGAGTTCTGACTGATTAACACCTGGGCTCGGTTGTTGGGTACCTTTAGAAGGATTTTAAATCACCATGATCCATCCCTGCCCTGGTCAAAGTAGCCATGGCACCAGTCACTTAAGGAGATGACAGGGATTAATTAATTGTTTAATTGTTGTTTCATGCATAATAAAAGTTTAGTTACTTTTACTATAAAGTAATAAGATGGAGGTCAAAGGACATTATTTTTTTAAATTTAGTTCTGTTCTTTGATTTTAGGGTTCTCCGTCTCCTTCCAAATTTTATTTCATTTAAATTTTAACTTTGCAATGGCTCCTACAGTAGTTAAAACAAAAGGCTCTGTTTAGAGAAGTCCTGTTCCTGCTTCATCCACTTTATCCTTTCCATCCTGTCTCTGCCATGCCCTGCAGGTAGCTAATCTCATTAGCCTCTGTTTTTTTCCCCTTCTTTCTATTTCTGTTCCTTTTTCCTTGAACAAATAGGTACACGCTCTTACTTCTTCCCCTAGGAGGTATCCTTGAGGTAATTTCTTTCAAGACTAGTTTTTCAAGACTGCCTCACCACCACCACCACCGCCACCACCACCACCATCACCACTACATCCTGTGTCTGCTGGCTGGGAGGAGCTGGACAAGCAAGAGCCCACGACAAAGGGATTTGTTATGTGTTAATCCTCACTGGAGTTAGTCATAGTGACAAGGAAATGACATTCTTCCCAGGGCTAGCTCTATTCCAAATACAGGCCTGTAATGGACAGGGACAGGAGTAGCAGAAAAGAGAGAGGCAGAGAGAGAGAGGAGAGAAGGAGAGACATAGAAGCAGGCAGACACACACACACACACACAGAGAGAGAGAGAGAGAGACAGAAAGAGAGAGAGAGAGAGAGAGGGGAGGTGGAAGGGCCCTCTTAAAAGTGAACACAGTGAATATGCACAGGTGGTGCTCTTAGTGGCTGCAGCTGAGGGTGTATCCTGTCAGACCCCAAGGACAGGCCAGTACAGAGGCCTGAATACTAACAGAAACATCCACAACCAGGCTCTGACCTACTCATTCTCCTGGAGGTGGACACAATGCCAATGCACACTGGTTTCTGAAAACCCACTTGTAAGACCTTGGCCAGCACAGGCATCATCCACGGGACCTGTGCATATGGCAGGAAAACCACCCGCTGTGCCTGTGCTGGCTAGTTTTATGTCAACTTGAAACAAGCTAAAGTCACATGAGAGGAGGGAACTTCAATTAAGAAAATGCCTCCATAAGTTCAGGCTGTAGGCAAGCCTGTGGGGCATTTTCTTAGTTAGTGATTGATGGGGGAGGGTCCAGGCTACGTGGGTGGTGCCATCCCTGAGTTCTATAAGAAAGCAGGATGGGCAAGGCATGAGGAGCAAGCTAAAGCAGCAGCCCTCCACGGCCTCCAGGTTCCTGCCTTACGTACGTGAGTTCCGCCCTCACTGCTTTTGATGATGAACTGTTCTACGGAACTGTGAGTGAAACAAACCCTTTCCTCCCCAAGCTGCTTTGGTCATGGTGTTTCATCACAGCAGTAGTGACCCTAACTAAGACAGTGCCTCTACCCGTTTTCCCCATGAGCTTTGGAGACTGCAGATGGGCAGTCCTCTGGACCCTTACGATCCCATTTCAGGAAGTATATAACACGTCTAGGGAAGCTAGTTTGAGTTATAGGGTATTGGCCAAAGGAGTGGAGTACCACCAGTGGAGGTGTTTGTCAGAAAAAGCAGGAGCGGGAAGGACTCTTGCCTTGGAGTCATGCTGTCCACAGTGGATTCAGAGGCTGTGACTCACTAAGGAAAAGGAGTGCCCTGTGTCCTAGGAGAGGCTGCTTCTCTCCAAATAAGAATTCTTTGGCTGAGGAAGGAAATGAGGCAATCTAAGATTAATCAGCGGCCACCAGTCGGACAGAGCTAGAAGTCCAAGCCATAGCCAGCTACTTCTGGTTAACATTCACCCTTTACCCACAAGGCACCCAGGACACCAACATGCTGAGTTCTAGTGAGAAAGGGAATGAGCCCCTCCTTGGGTAAGTAGCTCCTTCTCTCTGGACCTTAACTTTTCTCATCTGTTAAATAAGGAGATAATTGGTAACCAGTGATGATGCATCTCAACCACTGCCACATTTCTCTCTCTTTTTAAATTAAAAATGGTTGACACAATATATTTTGATCATATTCTTTCCCTCCCCAACACCCCCAAATCCTCCCCAATTTTTAAAAGTAATTTTGTAGTTTTGTTTTGTCTATGTACCTTGTATGTGCCTAGTGTCCCAGAGGCCAGAAAAAAGGCATCAGATCCCCTGGGACTAGAGTTACAGATGGTTGTGAGCTGCCATGTGGGTGCTGGAAGTCAAACCTGGGTCCTCTGGAAGAACAGCCAGTGCTTTTAACCACTGAACCATCTCTCCAGCCACTACCACAACCACCTCCACCACCCCCAGTCACTCAGCATTAGAAAAACAATAGGATTGAGTTGTTTTTTTCATAAGACTCACTTCCCTCATTTAACATAGCTGCCACCATCTTACCCTAAGACAGCTTCCCAAATGTATGCCCGCCCCCCCCACACAACCTGCCCTTTGCAGTTATCTGAAAAGCCAGCCTGTAGATGGACAGCAGCGGAGCCTCTCCCACCTCTGAGGCTCCAGGAGTCTGTGCTTAAGAGAAACACATGCTGAACTGTGAATGGAAACAGTGATCAGCCTGCTCTGGGATGAGGGGGAAATGAGCCTAGAGTCCAGGATTCTAGATGGGGGAGTGAGGCAGGACGCCAAGGCCGGGCATCTGCCAGGCTTAGGGAGAACTCAAAACAACCTTTTACCCAGCCTCCTTGTGCATCCTGTTTCTCTGGTGCTGCTGCTGCCAGCAAGTGGGCACCATGCCCAAGCTTCAGTGGGCAGTGAGGGGGCTAGGGGCCCCCATCTGCCCTGTTGGCTAAACCAGTGGCCAGGAAAAATGGTACCTGAGCTCAGACTGCCCTCTGCTGGGGAGTTCTAAAATGAGGTGCAGAGGGAGCCCAGATGTGAGCTTCTGCTTTCCTGCCACTTTCCAAGGAAGACAGCTCCTTGTGGTGTTAATATCTGTGACAGGGCCTCAGATCCAGGCCCACAGGCTACGTGACAGGATGCTTAGTCAACACAGAGCCTCCCCCAAATCTGTCTCATGTGTCACACGGAATTATACAACAGTTGAATTTATTTTATTTTATTTTGTGGACAGGGATTCAAATTTTTTATTAGGCCCATTTCTCTTCTTCATGTGTTGGTTATCTTGTCAACTTGACCAATCAATGCTTTAGTCATTTGGCAAAAGGGAGACCCAGTTGCGAAAAATGCCTTCATCCAGGTTGATGTGAAGGGGCCCAGCCCATGGGGGACGGTCTTGAGGTATATCGATCAGAAGGTAGGCTGAACAAGGCATGAGAAGCAAGCCAGCAAGCAGCGTTCTCCCATGGCCTCTACTTCAGTTCCTGTCTCCAGGGTCCTGCCCTGACTTTCCTCAGTGATAGAGTGTGACCTGAGATCTGTAAGATAAAATTAACTATTTCTCCTCTGAGTTGATTTTGGTCATGCTGTTTATCACAGCAATAGGAATCCTAAAGCATGAGCTTTCCTAGTCAGTAATGAGTGTGACAGTTAATCTCCATCATCAAACCCTGTAAATTTAGACTCACATGGAATCACACCTCTGGATGTGTCTTAGGAGGGTGTTGAGCTGAGTGAGGAAGACTTGCACTGAAAGTCAGTTGCACCATCCATGGTCTGGGGTCCCGGACTGAGTAAAATGGAGAAAACCGAAGAAGCAAGCTTAGCACCAGCATCCCAGCTGTGGCTGTGTGAGCAGCTTCAAGTGCGAGACTTAAAATCACAGTCAGGACACAACCGTGAAGGATGTTTATCACCTACAGGCAGGAGAGCATAGTGCTCGCCTCAAACAAAGGAAGGGTGAAGAATTGTTAGAGGCCTAAACATATTGATATGGGGGGGGCATTTGGGAAGGGCCCAAACCAGTGCATGTTCAACTCAAGCATCTGAGCATGCTTAGTTAGGGTCACAATTCAAGAAGAACAGATAACAGATAGGTACTCCCCCGTAATGACACAACAGTGTTGCAGAGGCATTTGTGGAGGTGCTCAATGGGAACTGGAACTTTCTGGTCACCTCAGCTTCCACCATCACTTAGCAGTAGCCAAGGTGTGCTAGAAGAGAGAAGGCAAAACCAGAACTGCTATTTATTTTCTCCATCCAGTTTATTCTTTACTCTACAATCACAGCTCATGCTTCCTGTCTGATTCCTATGTCCTATCTTCTTTTCTTATCCTCTCCACTACTCTTTTCATTTTGGGGGAGGTTTGTTTGTTTGTTTGTTTGTTTGTTTGTTTTAGACAGGATCTCAGTCAGTAGCCCTGAATGGCCTGGAGTTCAAATGTAGAACAGGGCCTGAGACTCACAGAGATCCACCTGCCTCTGCCTCCTGAGAACTGGGGTTAAAGGTGTGTGCCACTATGTTCAGCCACTTTTTACTTCTTCCTTTTAAAAATGTGTTAAATGATTAATTTTTATTTCATGTGTATTAGTGTTTTGCCCGCATGTATGTTTCTCCAATCCTCATCTTTTTACTTATTAATGATAACCTTCCACAGCTTTAATAATCACTAAAATCCGTGGACCTGAACAGTATCCCAACCGACTTTCCTTTCCCAGCTACTTTATCTGCCTCAATATTTTTTTATTTATCCCTATCCTCACCTACTTTATTTCCTTCTCATTTCTAATCTTATTAACTAAAATCTGAGTATACCCATGTCATCCTTGGTTGTTTCAATAGCTATTGAAGTTAAAGGGACCGCTGTTAATAATTGGCTGGTGTGACATTTGCATGGTGGTAATACCAAGCATGTGTGGTGCTCTCCTATTTAATGCCCTATTCAAGTAATAATATAGAGCTTGCACCAAGAACCCTGAATTCCTGGACTGAAGAACTGTTTTCTGAACTATACATATACTCAACTTGACCACATCCAAACCCAACATGAACATTGTAAATACTTCAACTGAAAAAAATAGAGCTGACTAAAAATTGAACCCCCCCCAAAAGAAATAACACCAGATGCATAAATCTCAACCCAGTAACTTAAGAAACACACAAAAACCAAGACGGTATAACTCCTCCAAAATTACTACTCCTATAGTAATAGCATCTAGCAAGAATGAATTAGATGAAATCCCAGAGAACTCAATATTATAAGTATATTCAAAGAACATAAGCTCTTGACCGAGAACACAAACAGCTGAATGAAATAAGAAAAGTGATTCAAGATGGAAGAGAAATTCAATAGAGAGATAGAAACACTGAGGGAAACCCAATCTGAAATATTAGAAATAGAGAATATAGTAAATCAAAAAAAAAAAAAAAACTCTGGGGAAAGTCTTACCAAAAGAACCAGTCAGGGAGACAGAACACTGGAGCCTTTAAGCAGAGTAAAGGAACTGGAACAATCAAACAAGGACAATGTTAAGGACAAGGACAATAAGAATGTGAGTGAGAATTCCATGTTATGTGCAACACCCTGAAAAAACAAGTCTATTGATGACAGGCGTAGAAGAAGGAAAGCAGTGTATTTTCAAAGGCATAGAAAATGGTTTTAAAAAGAAAATCATTACAGAGGCTAGAGAGATGGCTCAGTGGTTAAGAGCATTTATTGCTCTTGCAAAAGACCAGAGTTCAGGTCCCAACACCCACCCTAGGTCATAACCATCTATAACTCTAGTTCAAGGGAATCCAATGCCCAATTTTGATTTCTGTGGGCTTCTGCACATAATTTTAAGAATAACAGAAAATTTTTCAGAGTTAGTAAAGAAGATGACAATCTAGATACAGGGACATTTGAGACACCAAACGGACAAGACCAAAAAAGAATGTCCTATCTTGTGTTGTATAATTAAAACACTAAATATACAGAGCAAAGAAACCATATTGAAAGTAACAAGATAGAAACACAATGTCACATATAAAAGAAGAGCCATCAAAATAATAGCAGATTTGTTAACTCAAGACTTTAAAAGCCAGGATGGCCTGGAAATATCTATTTTAAGATATATTTCTGAAAATCAAAAACTGCCAGCACAGAGTCTATTATACCCAGTAAAACTAGCTGTTTGGTATAGTTGAAGGAGAAATGAAAACTTTCCATGATAAAAAATAGGCCAAGAAATTTACTAAGACAGCACTACAGAAATATGATCTGTATGTGAATGTATTTGTATCTGCATTTGAATGATCCCCTTGGACTGAAGAGAAATATCCATCCATGAGGTCACAGGAAAAAGTAAAGCACACCAGAATAATAATTAAGAGAGGAAAAGGAAAAAAAGAAAAACAAAAAAGACCAAAAACAAAACAAACCAAAAAAAACTACTGTGGTGGTTTGAAAGAAAATGGCCCCAAAGGAGGTGACACTATTAGGAGGTGTGGCTTTACAGAGTAGGTGTGGTCTTGTAGGAAATATGTCACTGTGAAGGCAGGCTTTGAGGTCTCATATATGCTCAAGATACCACCCAGTGTCTCAGACTACTTCCTGTTGTCTGCATATCAACATGTAGCAGCTCCTTTTCCTGCACCATGTCTGTTTGCATGCCTCCATGCTCCTTGCCATGATGATAGTGGACTAAACCTGTGAAACTTTAAGCCACTATCTCAATTAAATGTTTTCCTTTATAAGAGTTGCTGTGGATATGGTGTATTTTCACAGCAATAGAAACCCTAAGACAACTGCCAAATAAACAAAATGAAGGAATCCATACACACCTTTCAATAATAAGACAATTAATGGTCTCAACTTCCCAATCAAAAGGCAGACTAGTAGAATAGACCAAAACACAAGAAGCATATATTTACTACCTCTAAAGCACGCACCTTACCACAGAAGACAGCTACAGCCTTAGCATGAAATCATGGGGAAAATGTTGTAAGTAAATGCACCTAGGAAATAAGCAGGTGTCACTGTTCTAATAGCTGACAAAATAGACTTCAAACCGAAACAGTGAGGAAACCCAAAGTCACTTCACACTGAATAAGGGAATGACCTAGCAGGGGGACATTACAACTGCTAAGCATATGCGCTCTGAACACAGGTGCACCCAGTCTCATAGAGCAGATGCTATTAGTAAAGCCCAGACTGATTCCAGCACAAGGAAGTGGGTGATTCTGTGGAAAATGTAAGCAAAATGTAATATATTTTCTATCAAAAGGCTAAATAGGACAAAACTTCGTTAAGATGTGTTTTGATGGAGCAGCTTGGCAGAAACACAAATTCCAATGGGGACAGCACTTCTTGCAACCAGAAGATGTGCTCAGGGTAATCCTTTCTGCTGGGGATCACTTTCTGCCTGTCAGCTGCTTATTGCTTTGAAGCCCACAATGTGAGGAATTTGAGGCCAAGCTCTGACCACTCATAGTGAGGAGCAGGGCGCCTTTGCTCGATTTGGCTAAGCACCCTTTAAAAGAAATAAAACTTTTTGCCTTTTTTAAAGTGCTTTGGACTGTGTGATCACTTTCTTGAAACCCCAGACCCATTTCTTACAACTCAAAGTTCTATGGAACTTTCTCCAAAATAACCATGTATTTGCCCCCATAGCAAGTCTCAACAAATACAGGAAAGTTAAAATGACACCTTGTGTTCTATCTGGCCACAGTGGGCTAGGACTGCAAATCCACCACAACGGCAACCCTAGGACAGATACAAACTCAATAGCATACTACTGAATGATAGATTAAGGGACTCACAAAGAAACCAAGAAGAAAAAAGAATCCTAGAATGAAATGTGTGGCAAATGTATGTTATTTGTGATTTATTAAAGCTCGCTGAGGATTCAGAAAGCAAAGCCAGCCTCAAGCTATAGCAGTCAAGCAGTGGTGATACACACTTTTTAATCCCAGAACACAGGATTAAGAGGTAGGCAGATCTCTGTTAGTTCAAGGCCACACCAACTACACGAAATTGATTCAGTCCTAAAAGAAACAACTCATGAAAAGGTGATCTCAGCACCTGGGATCAAATGCCTTTAATCCCAACACTAGGGAGGTGGAGACAGGCGTGATATGGCTGGGCAGAGAGAGGAATAAAAGGCAGGAGGACACAGGAACTGAGAGCCTTTTGCCTCTGAGGATTCTTGGAGACAGGACTGCCATTTCAGCTGGGTAGAGGTAAGATCTACTGGCTTGGCTGCTTTGCATTAATGATCTTCAGCTTGAAGCTTAAACTCCAATATCAAAGCTTAAACTCCAATGTCAGTCTCTAGGTCTTTTATTTCTAATGCTACAGAAATGAAAATGAAAACAGAACAAACCCAAACCTATGAGGTACTATGAAGACAATCAATAAAATACCATGCTGATGGCTGGAGGTGTAACTTGGTGACTTGGAAGGAAGGAAGGAAGGGAGGGAGGGAGGGAGGGAGGGAGGGAAATAGAAACAGAGAAAAAGAACAAGAAAAAGAACCTTAGTTATGGTGACAGCTCCTGCCCCCAACCCCATTTCCCTTAGCCATGAAAAACCTGCTGCCATTTTCTTATGGATCTTTCTAAGAAATAGTATTAGGAATATGCATACATATGAAGACAGTGATGATATAGATGTGTGTGTGTGTGTGTGTGTGTGTGTGTGTTTCAAGACGGGGTTTCTCTGTAGCTTTGGAGCCTGTCCTGAAACTCACGCTATAGACCATGCTGGCCTCCAACTCACAGAGATCCTCCTGTCTCTGTCCCTTGGATCAAAGGCTTGCACCACCACTACCCAGCTACAGTGATACATTCTAATGGTACCTCTTGAGTACCTTTTCTGATCCAGGCACTGTCCTTACAAACAACAGAAAAAAAATCTTGCTGCAGGTGTTGATGTGTAAGGAAATCAGATTGATCTAATTCTGAATTCTATGCTATTTTAAAAATAATATGACTGGACAGGTAGCTCGGCATTCAAGAATTTAGTTAGCATCTAGGAGGCCCTGGGGTGGATCTCAGCACTGTCCATAATAAGAATGACAAAAAATGGAAATAAATGAAAATAGCTAAAAGTATGAAATTACAAATTACTAAGTAACAAAAAATATTGTACTAGTTTCTTTTCTTTTCTCTGAGTTAAAATACCTGAAGGGATCAACCTCAGAGGAAGAAAGGTTAATTTCAGCTCAGTTTGATGGGGGTTGGGGTGGGTGGTCATGGTGGCTGGGGCTCTATCTGTGGTGGTCAGAGCTGGTGTTGTTCTCTGCTCTGTTTTGTTTTGCTTTATTTTTCTCCATATACCAGGAAGCAAGGATATAAAATCAGAAAGATGAAGGAGGCTGTAACCCTCCATGCCCACCCCACAACTCCTTACTTCCTCCAGCTAGACTCCAACTCCTAAAGGTTCCCCAGCCTCTGGAAACAGCGCCCCCATCTGGAGACCAAGTGAGCATACACATGAGCCTATGAAGGACATTTCATGATCAAATCACCACAAAAAGTAGTAGGTGTCGGTTCCTCCTTATCCCTTCCTGAAGATGCATCAAGTGGTACTGACGGCCCTTGGGCTGCCTTCCAGACAAGTTAGAACAGCCTGGATCCGTGCACTCCTACTGTGTCAGCATGAACAACAATTAAAATAATATTTCAACTTGCAGATAAGCAAACGAGCACTCACCTAGAGGATCTTTAATGCCTGTGTGTGGCTCATTTTACTGGAAATTGCAATTTAGATAATGGGGCTTCTCTGAGGCTAATCCCCGGAGTATCTGTGATCCAGAGGGGAGACTTAGGAGGTGTGGGGCAAGATAAGACCTGGCCAGAGACCACCTTGCAGTGAGTCCCATAGCTCTCTTTGTACTCTAGAAAAAGCAGGTCATGCTAAGGAACAGTGGTACCAAGCCTAGCAACTGTGGGGCTTGCATTTCTCTCCTTCCAATCAACCCCTCCCTGTGTCTTCCCCCAGGGTGAGCACTCCTGGAAAAGGGGAACATTTTTCTCAGAATCCCATTTTATTCAGAATTCAGTTTCCTAAGTAGACATACAAACACAGGAAGATGCGATGTATGGAATTTTAAGTTCCCCTGAAGTTGGAAGGTTTACTGGGGAAAGGGTAACAGCATTTTCTGAACATGCCCCTCTGACTGGAAAGTCCCTGCAGCTAGTTTAAGTTGTCCCAGCTAGAGCTGTCCACTCCCACCTATTGTTCTTGATGTCCTGTTTGGGGGCCCTTAGTCACCCATATGGAGGGGCTACCAACACTGTCTCTATGACTCAGCTAGAGTTGAGCACAGTTAATTATTGTCCTTTATGTCCTATTTTTTGAGGAACATTAGTCCTTACAAGAGCTAACTTTCTGTCTAACAATGACAGTATGGGCTTGAATCTCTGACATTGGGGTACAAAGTATATGCATCCTACCTCCTAAAATATTCCACCAGGACCAAGACAGTTATTTTGTGAGCTGTTGGAGCATTGACTGCTAGTGAGTCATAGTGAATCCCTTCCCAAGAATGACCGTGGCCTAGGGAACAGTCGTATCTAGAGTCATATGGGGATACACAGCCTGTCTTGAGTATGTGAGGTCCTCCTTTTACAATAAGAAATGTTCATATTAGTAATGGGATCTATGTGTATCTGATGACCCACCCTACACTCAAAGCAGTGCTCTGTGGTATGGGTGGAGTAGTACAGTTTAGAGGGGGAAGCAGGGGCGTCATTTCACGTGGATAAAAAAGCTAGCAGAAGCAGCTTAAGAACACTCTCCGGAAGAGTGTAAGAAATTCCTTCCTTCTCAGCCCAGTTAACTCTAGTGAGCCTTTTAAGGTTCAAATACCAGTGGCTAGCTAGCTACTGTCACCGAGTGTCCAAGAAGTGTTATTGCATAAAAGGGTTATTTCAGATTTCAGAGGAAAATGTGTGAGCACCTCCAGCTTCGTGGGGCTTTTTCACAGAAATCCTGCTCAGTAGACAAGACTTGAGAAGTGAGCTATTTTCTCTGAAAAGCTGAAAGATCCCTCAAGATTCACCACTTGCACTTTTGTTGATCTGTGGACAGCAGCCAGTAGGTCCTGTGCCTAGCAACAAGACAAGCAGATAATCAAGTGGTGGGGAACATTGTGGTATTAGATTCACAAAGCCAACCCTCTGCTTGTAACTAATGTGGACATCCTTAAAAATAAACACGTGTGGAACTAAACACCTGATCAGACCTGTGCCATCTGGGTAAAAGCAACAGGATCAACCCTCATGGCAACACAGAACTGGGGTCAAAGCCAGGCCTAATTATCCCAGCACAAGAAGCTACAGAGGCTGTGTGCACGCAGCAGCTCACACCTTTAATCCCAGAACTCAGGAGGCAGAGGCAAGGGGATCTCTGTGAGTTCAGGCCAGCCAGAGCTATATAGTGAGACCCTGTCTCCATAAACAAAACAAGAGGAGGTGGAGGAAGAAGAAGAGAATTGAAGAAGTCACAGCCAGTGTCCCCACAAAGTCTGATCACTGTGCCTGTCATTGGAGTGCCCAAAGAACAGTATATGTAAATCTGGAAGAGCAGATTCTGTGTAGTCCTGGGAAACAGATAATATTCCTGTCTTTACAAAGCCCCTCTGTAGCGTCTGCTGAGGGTGTCTGATGAGACATCACCTGTAGCAGGCATGTTTCCAGACATGACAGGGCAAACACATGCCATACAGCTGTGAGCTGTGAGTGTCTGTTGCAGGACTCACAGAGGAGCTGTTCTGTATCCAGGTTCCCTGCACATATCCAATCAAGCAACAGCGCTTGCTGTATGTAGACAAGAGGATCCAGCAGTGAGCTCCACCCTGACATGCCTGGGACATCATGGGCCACTATTAGCCACAGGCGGGAGATGCCATTGAAAAAGAGAATGGATGCTTAAAAGAGAAAAAAACTTTAAAAGATACACAGACAACCAAACCTCTGATTCCCAGTACACCTCTTAGGTATGACTGGATGTGAGGACTGTTCCACAAAAGGAAATTCAATCCCAGTTTTGTAAATATAGTAAAAACCCATGGCTGTGGAAGCCATGGGCCCCTGGGGAAAACCTATAACTGTTGTTTGTTAAAGGGTCACGATGTCAAACTGTTTCTAAGTATTTATTTTATCACCATAGACTTGTGTTGAGCAGCTTCTTATTGAAGAGGGTGATGGATAACACAGAGACCAATAATTTCAAAATGCTGAGATTAAGCAACTGTGAGTGCCCAGCTGTAGATGATAAAACATCTATGCCATCCCCCACTCAAGGCTCTTCCCAATGTGACCACAATGAGCAGACCCCTTTTCCTACTTTTTCATTATTTTCTTGCTTTAATTGACCAGTTGGGGACAGGTGGCCAACCCTGGCATTTTAAGACTACAAAGGCACAGGCTCAGACTCCAACACCTCCAGTAACCACCTACTTGCTACATCCCAGCTCACAGCATAACTGCCAGCCATAGAACCTCTCATCTTCAGAAAGGCACGGGCTCCATGTATCACACTCGTCATTCTCATCTGGTCCTTTTTGTCACCCTATGAAAAGGCCACAGTGATTGGACACAGACATGGCTATTCAAGATTGATCTGCCTATTTGAAAACAGGGCTCAGCATCTCTTTCCTGGCCAAATGCATCATCCAAGCACTTGGTAGCTGTCATACTGCTGCGTGGACACTTACAAGATTCTAGATTTGCTAAGGAGAGAAGTAGGAAAAGCATACACCAAAGGAACAGTGGGACATGGGCAATGTTTCCAGGAGGCTCTGAAAGTTCCGGGACCCATCCTTTTTATGTTGCTATCAAGACAGCCAAAAGTGTAAAGTTAGATAAAGGGCCATTCACCTGCACAAAACATTGTCATGCTGCACAGGATTAACACTGCAAGGGCCTGTACATGATACCAATACTCGGTTGGCTCATAGAAGCTTGGAGAAGCCAGTGGCCCATACTAAGTTGGAGAAGTACCAGAACTTGATCCATAGATGGATCAAGACAGTGCCTTGGACAGAAACCCCTCAAGGTGATAGTGGTCCATGGGAGCATCTGGGGAACCTTCTGTTTACCCAAGCCATAAAGAACCAATGCCACCCTAACACTAATGGGGTGACAGAACCTTGTGGCACAGAGTCCACAGGACAGCATTCTCTTGACAGAAGCAAGGTAGACAAGGTTATCATAGGCCACAGCTAGAGAACATGTGCAATCAGCTAGAGAAGGCTGTCGCCACACAGAATCACAGCTGCCAGCGGAAGAGAATCTTGAATACAGCCAGAGGAAACCAGCCAGGATGATAAAGACTTATGGTAGTCACCACCAATGAAAAACTCTCACCCCTTGCCTGCTATATAGACCTGAGCCAGTGCTCTTTGACTTACAAGTAGGTAAGATCTCATAAAGAAAGATGCTGGGTCACCATGGCAAACATGTACAGTCAGCATGTCCCTTTATCCTTTTTCAGAAAGCCTTGCAGTCAAATATTCAGTAACTATATCCCGGGGGAAGGAAAATAATGAGAACCTTCCAAGACTATTGGACACAGAGTCTAATTAGCCTTGGAAATCAGACTCAAATATTGTTATTATAGGGTTCAGATATTAACTGGGACCCTGGGCAGGAAAGACTCATAATGAATCCACTGTGCCCAGGGATCCACCTGATGGTGGTTGACTAACCTATGACTGTGTAATGGGAATGGCTATGCTTGACAGTTAGAACATGTCCCCTGGTGTGTGGAGGAGTAATCACAGTGAAAAGCATCACCCAGAAACCTCAAAAAAGGCTTTCTCTGTCTGGAACAATGGGCAAAAGTTAATGCCACAGGGAGGATCACCACCCCAAAAAAGGAGAGGATGAAGAGAAGGAAGTAACTTTAAATGATGTCCCCTACTTAAGCCTTGTGTGTTTGTAGCCTAGCAGACACAGTCTAGCCGAAGATGGCAAACTGTTGCAAACACAGTAGAAACCCTGGGCATAACTGATCTGCCTGATGAAGCAGCCATGTGTGTTCCTTCAAGTACGCACATGCTATCAAGCAAGCTACACTTCTGCATCTCTTCAGGAAGTACAAAGGGCACAGTGCTACCCATCATATTCACAATGGCATGTTATAACTGCGAGGCTCCAGTGAAACAGAGCAAGGGCTTAGACAGGAATTAAGACTCCTGAAAGCAAGCTTGAGTTAGTTTTTTGTTTGTTTGTTTTTTCTTCCTTTTAATCTTGTGTCATGAGCAACAGTAGAACGACCATTAATGAACCCATTTTCAGGGAACTGGATTCTTAGGTGGCCCGGTAGGCTGGGAGTCCTTTCTAGATTTCAAACTCTCTGGTTGTGTCAGCGCTCGGGGTGAACTGAGACTGGGCGTCCTGAAAGTGAGGAAGGTGCTTGTTCTCAGACGCTTAGGGCCACAAACCTGCTGCTGTCAGTTCCTGTATTTCAGAAGAAATCAGGAAACAAAAGTTGATAAAGGAAATGGACTTACATGGCACTTTAACCAACAAGGAGAGGAAAAATTCCAAGTTTCTCTCTACCTTCACTGCATCAGTGTTAAACATTTTTTGAAAAATACAAAACAAGTCAAGCATGGTAGCACATGCCTTTAATCCCAGCACTCGGAAGGTAGAGACAGGTGGATTTTTGTGAGTTCAATGACAGCCTGGGCTACATAGTGAGTTCCAGGACAGCCAGAGTTACATAGTGAGACCCTGTCTCGGAAAAAAAAAAGGCATATATATATATTCCTTTACCTGTGAGATAAGCTGTTAGAACAGTGTGAACTCCCTCCCTACAAGGCTTTTGGCTTTCCCTTCTCTAGCACTAGACTCCCAGGAAAATGTAATTCTTTAGGGTCCATTTCTTTAGGGCCCCTAGTTTAACTTTCACAAACCTTTCAGCTTCTCTTCCAAGACTCAACCCTCTCTGATGGGGGAACGTCCTTCTGTGTATATGTTTGTCTTATTGGGATCTGCCAGGCTCTCCTGGCCACCATGGGTACTGCACTCTCATGCACAAACCCACACCCATGCACACATCATTTGAAGAAAAGAAAGAGAAAAAGACTGGTTGCTGATCCATTTGAGAAGGGAAAGCATTAGAAAGGAAGCAATACAATTTCAGGAATCATCATAACAGGGTCTTAGTGGGAAAGAGAGGCCTCCCTTTAAAACCTAGAGAAGCTGCTGGATGGTGGTTGCACATGCCTTTAATCCCAGCACTCCAGAGGCAGAGCCAGTTCCACAATAGCCAGGGCTACAGAGAAACCCTGTCTTGAAAAACCAGAAAAAGAAAAATAAAAGAATCAGGCACTGGTTAGGAATATAGAAGCTGTCCTTCCTTCCTTCCTTCTTCCGTGTGTGTGTGTGTGTGTGTGTGTGTGTGTGTGTGTGTGTGTGTGTGTGTGTGTCAAGGTTTTCCTATTTTCCTATGTAGTCCTGGCTGACCTCTCTCACAGAGACCTGCCTGCTTCTACCTCTCAAATGCTTGGTTTAAAGGAGTGTACCACCACCACATCCACCTTGCTAGATCTGGCCCCTTAAGAGTGTTCACTGTCTGAAAGGGGCAGGTGTGTGTGCTAAAAGAGACCTAATGCTACCTTTGTACTTAGCATAGAACTTCTCTTCAAGTCATAATGAAACTGCTATGACTTACTTAAAACCAGTCAGGGACCATTTCCTGCATTCCTACCTGTTGGCTGTGGAAGCCTGGTACTCACCACCACCCCCAACGCTGTACTAGTGTCCCAGGAATCATTGACCCTTATTCAGTCTCAGAAGCTCTTACCTTCAGTCTCCCCTGGAACATTGATGTGAGTCCAGCAGACACACTCAGCTGCCTTGGGACTGCCCAACTTCTTTTGGAAAAATATAATGACCTTTCTTCCTGGGCTAATTTTTATCTGCTCATGAGATAGCTTCTTGGCTCATTTTCATGCCTAAGAAAACCTTCAGGCTGTCCTGGTCATGAGTCAGAGTGAGTCTCCAGTTATCTAACAATCTAAGTGTGCCTTCTCTCTATGTGACATACAAGACAGCATTTGGAAGGCTGGTGATATGAACAATAAAAAGAATTTACCAATGGTAAGAAAAAACTGAATTTTTAAATATACACTGGAAGAGAGGTGATGGACAAGCCCCTAAGATGGAGCACAGCACTATGGAACAGTTAACATGGGTGTGAAGGCCATTGTGAATAGACAGGCAAGATTGCTAATGTCTGGATTGTTTCTTTGTTTGGCCTTTTTTTGGTCTTTTGTAGCTACACTCTCTCCCCACCAACACACACAACAGGTCAACAAGGTTGTCACTGACAAAGGGCAAATTAACTTTAGGCATTTGTAATTTAATGATGAGTATGAAAATATATGAAATAGAGGCTGGAGGAGAAAATGTAATCAATCAAGAAAATCCAGGGAAAAAATAGAGGAAAATGTAAGTTTACTGCCAAAGTAAAATGAGCAAAATATTCTAAAGCACTGATTATTATGACAGATGTAACAGTTGACTAATTATTTTTTATAAGATTTATTTATTTTTATTTTATATGCATTGGTCTTTTGTCTGCATGAGGGCGTCGGAATCCCTGGAACTGAAATTACAGACAGTTGTGAGCTGCCATGTGGGTGCTGGGAATTGAACCTGAGTCTTCTTGAAGAACAGCCAGTGCTCTTAACCACTGAGCCATCTCTCCAGCTCCCAGATGACTAATTATTATATAAATTAAAATCAAATGTACAGAATGCCAATAACTGAACTTTTTCATGTAGAAAACAAAACAAATTGTCAGAATAGATGATAGGAAATGCAATTTTAAATTGTTGATAAGAAACATCTAAATATTTAATTCCCAGAAGGATTTACAGTAAAGGAAGGCAAAGTGATAGATTTAGAAAATCAAAAAAGAGTTGTGTCTTTCCACCATCTTGGAGCCGGTGGAAGCCTGCTGGGAACAGGACTTCTAAAAGGCAATTATGTCTGGAAAGCTGTGGTGCAAGGCCATTTTTGCTGGCTATAAGCGAGGTCTCTGGAACCAGAGAGAACAACAGCTCTTCTTAAAATTGAAGGTGTTTATGACCAAGATGAAATGGAATTCTACTTGGGCAAGAGATGTGCTTATGTGTATAAGGCAAAAATCAACACAGCCGCCCCTTTCCCCCCCCCGGGGCAAACCAAACAAAACCAGAATGATCTGGGGAAAAGTAGCTTGGGCCCGTGGAAACAGTGGCATGGTTCGTGCCAAATTCCGAAGCAACCTTCCTGCAAGGACCGTTGGACACAGAATCCATGTGTTGCTGTACCCTTCCAGGATTTAAACTAATAAAAAGTAAATAAATAAAAGTGGATTTGTTAAAAAAAATAAAAGAAAAAGAAAAAAAGAGTTGTGGCAATGATCACATCAGGAAAAAAAAAAGAATTGAAGGCAAAATCATAGTGAAAGAGGGAGGAATAGACATCACAATGAAGGTTGAATATACCAGGAACATAAAACACAGTTGGACAGTATGGCTTGTTTGCACAGTATACATAAAGTCTTTAAAAATATTTCATTAAATATCCATCTGTGTATGTGTATGTGCCATATACATCCAGATACCCATAGCGGGCCGAGAGGGTGGCAGATTGCCTGGACCTGGAGTTACAGGTGATTGTGAGCTGCTCAATATGGGAACTAATCTTGGGTCCTCTGAAAGATCAGTGTTGTGAGAATTTATTCTCTCTCTCTCTCTCTCTCTCTCTCTCTCTCTCTCTCTCTCTCTCTCTCTCTCTCTCTCTGTGTGTGTGTGTGTGTGTGTGTGTATGGTGGAGGGGCCAGGCACAACCTACCTCCTACCTCTTAAGGTCCCAGTGGAAAATCAATGTATAATTCCACAAAGTTCACTTTGGGGAACCAATGAGTTTATTAGGCTTACTTACAGAGCTGTGTGTGAGGGGATACAAACAAGAGTAGAGGTGACCTTGACATAGGTACACTGGAAGGTCTGCACCCATCGTAAATGACAACTCTCTCAAGGCTGGATAAATGGAATCCTCTCTCTAGTCCTTCCCAGCCTATATACTTCTAGCCCCTCCCTGAGACCATGTGCAATTAGGCAAAATTGCTTGCAATTGGTCGGGAGAAGTGGCTGGATACTTAGGTGAGGCCCCATGACCTCCATGCCCCTCCCCCTTGTGTAAGGGAATTTCATAGTCAACAAACCCTGCTGTAAAGATCTTTTGTAAACTCAGTTGTACACATGAGAATGTTGGTGGATTGGCTCAGAGGATAGTCCTGTACAAGCAATAAATGTTCTCTGTTAACCATTTCTCCAGTTGAAATATGTGAAGTCTTAGGTTCAATTCTTAAGAAAACACATGGGGAGAGGAAGAGGGAGAGAGATAGAGCATGCTTGCAAAAACAAAACACAAATGTGTGATCCTGACCTGAAGTTTAGTATGTGATTTTTTTTTTTTAATGGACAGAACTACAAGGGGGGAAACCACAAGGCAGCCATTGTGAGGTATTTCCACATTTTCTGTAGTGTTTCTGTCTAGTTTCCACTGTGTTAATTGAACTCTGCAGCCCGTCAGCTTACCCTGTGGGCAGTCACAGATAAGACACAGGATCCTGATATCCACATTATTTTGAATTTCATATGACATGTGTGACGAAGAGCTTCAAAGAATATTTTACCAAAGTACCAATGTCATTCTCTGACTGGAATTTAATTAAGTTAGACTATATCAGTCAAGAAAAGTAGAGAATTGCTGTATTTGGAAAGCTGTGCCTTCCTTCTAAATACCTATATCAAAGATCCACAGTGGAGCTCATTTAATATGCAGAAATGAAAACAATGACAAGAATTACCACATCACAAATGTTCTCTGGATATTAAGTCTTAAATGCTCATGTTGACAGAAAAAAATAAAAGCCATAAATCCAATATTCATGTTAATATACGATTTAAGGAATTGTAAAAAAAAAAAAAAAGTCAACATAAATCCAAATAAATCTTTTTAAAGATGTTTTGGTTTGCTTTGAGACAGGGTCTCACTATGTAGTCTACACTGGTCTCAAATCTCCTGCTTTAGCATTCCAAGTGCCAGTGGGGCTTACAGAAATGTACTACCACATTTGGTTTAGTAAAAGATCTTATTTCCTTCACAGGTTCAAGCATCCTTTCTCTGTGATCCTAGACCTCAGATCTAGCAGAGCCTCAAATTACAAGGATGTGAAGACTGGCATGGCCATCGTGTGAGAAAGCTCACCCGCACCTAATCCTCTCACTTTAGTCTGTGATGTGTGCACTCTGGCTGTTGGTGGAAGGCATAGCTTGCAGCCCTGGAAGGAGAGTATCCTAAATGTTTTGTCCAGGGTGGTGCAAAAGTTTATGCATGGCCATTCCAAAATTTGAGCTGGATAGCTGCTCCAGTTGGAGTGACAGATGAGATAGAACCAGTGGGTCTGTTTTTAGCTACCCGCTATTAAATCTCATCCATAATCAAAGAACTCTTATTGGCCGGGCAGTGGTGGCGCTCACTTTTAATCCCAGCACTTCGGAAGCAGAGACAGACCTATTTGTGAGTTCCAGGCCAGCCTGATTTACAAAGCAAGTTCCAGGACAGGCTCCAAAGCTACAGATAACCCTTATTTCGAGTTGATACAAGGGCCCATGTTAGAAACCTCATTGGATAAATCAAGCATTCTGTAAGCCTTCACAGAAGAACCAGAAGAGACATCATAGGCAATGACGTCTACTATGGAGAAGATGTCAATTTTAGTGTGAAGCATTGTCCTTCCCTTGATAGAAGAGGCCAATATAATCAATCTGTCACCAAGAGACTGACTAAAAGCCTCATGGGAGTTCTAAAAGACAGAAGCTAACTGGTGTCTGTCAGGGAGTCCTCCTGTCCACATGGCTGTTTACTGCATCTTTTGAGGTGAATGCCCTCTGGTAAGCAATGACTTGAGACACAAAGATACCACATCTTGTGCCAAGGCACATAAGTTCATCCAAGTACTTCTCACTCAGGCCTCTTTGTCCCCAGATTCCCTATCCTGCTCTTTGCATGTGTTTTTGATGCACTATAACTGGAGATAGAGTCATCCAGAGGTCCAGGTGAGGAAGGCAGGACCCCTGGGATGGTGCTATCAGGAGTAATGGGATCTCTAAAAGCAGATGCCTAGTGGGTGGTCACTATGGCCATAATATTCTGACTCTCTGAAGTTCCTGAGAAAGTTGCCATGAAAGAAGCAAGTGTGCTCCCCCACTCCATGCTCCCCTACTGCAGGCACAAGTTTGCAATCACTTGTTCCTTCATGCTCCCCACCATCTGCCGTTCCTCAGAAATGACCCTATGAAAGCCTTGAACCTCTAAGACATAAGCCAAAAACCTCCTTGCTTTCCTTGTTTTGTTTTTGTTGTTATTGTTGTTGTTTGTTTGTTTTTCAAGACAGGATTGTCCTGGAACTCACTCTGTGGACCAGACTGGCCTCAAACCCAGATATCTACCTGCCTCTGCCTCTTGAGTGCTGGAATTAAAGGTATGTGCCACATGTCTGTCTCCTTACTTGTCTACATAGCCTAGTCAAGTACTTCATTATGGCAATGAAAAGCTAAGATAGCTACATCATGCCTCTTCCTCTCCCATACAAAGTGAATGGTCAATACCCTGTTGTGTTAGTTTTCTCATCTCTGTGAACAAATACCTGATGAGAAGCAACTGGAGGGAATAAGTATCTATTTTGGCTCATAGTTCCATAAAGAACAAGATGTGGTAAGTGGGGCTGTGTCCAGGGTAGCATAAGCTTTAGCATCCTCTATGTCTTGGAGGATCAAACAGCAGAGATCTCAGCCTGGGACCAAGATTGGCTGTAACCTCTACAACTGTATGTCTTCCAATTAGAGACCCCACATCTAAAAGGTTCCACAACCTTTATACAGAGCCAAGAGTTGAAACAGATGAACCTGTGGGTGGCATTTCACACTCGAGCCACAACACCTATTCACAGATCTGGTCATTGACAAGATTTTCCCGTGCTACTGTTTGGGAGCCCATACTGATGTAACTGTGGTTCCTTCTAGCTCACCCCAAGGCACAAGATTTTTCCTCCATCAGTTTATCATACAAAGGCGATGGCATGATCTGAGAAACTGACTCTGATACAGCAGAGGAGGAAGACACTGGGATCCTGGCCATGTGTTCACTTAATTGCCTTGTGTTCTTTGGATCTACTCCCAGTAACCTTCCATCATACTTGAAAGGCAGCTCCAGCTTCAAAGTCATTTGATGTCTCATGGTCAATTCCACAATGTCCTTTAAATGACTCTTCTTCCAATGAGTAGCTAAGGGTAATTCATTACAAAAGGAATACCCTTGCACTAGGTTTCCATGGCTCTGTCCTGAAATTCTAATAGCAAACCTTCAATAGACTCCACACGGCAGGCATCTTTATCTACCATGAATAACCTTCCTGCACACAGGGCATTTTGGCCCACAGCATCGATCTGCTACAAAGTCTCTCCTTGATATGTATTTGAACCACAAAATGGATGAATCAATGGTGTACAATGCTATGTGTTTTTCTCAGAAACAAGGGATAGTTGGGATACAGTATCCTATCTCAGACCAGTGGATCCTCACAATATTTTCATCTCTATGACAGAGCTCTAAATTTTAGGGGAAGGGAGATTTCTCTCTCATCTACCTTATATTTTGTTCTGATCCAATTAGTATTATGCACTGTAGAATGACAGCATGATCAAGGACCCTGTGGCTATATTGTGACAGAATTAGCACCACCCACCTGGGCAAGGCAAGAAATCTACATTGCTGTTTTCCCCATTCATGAACAAAATAACTTTGAATTTCCTTACTGATAAGGACTTAATTTAGGGGTGGGCGAGGGTTGACACAGGTCTCTATATAACCTTGGCTGGTCTGGAACTCACTCTATAGAACAGGCTGGCCTTGAACTCACAGAGATCCACTGGCCTCTGCCTCCTGAGTACTAGAATTAAAGGTGTGTGCCACCTGAGCTGGGTGGTGGTTGTGGCGATGGCATCGGTGGAGGCAGCAGCACATGCCCTTAATCCCCGTACTCAAGAGGCAGAGGCAGCCTGGTCTATAGAGTGAGTTCCAGGATGGCTATGGCTGTTACACAGAGAAACCCTGTCTCGAAACACCATTTAAAAAAAAAAAGCAGGGAGGTGGGGGGTGGGGTGGGCGTGTGTCATCATACCTAGCCCTTGATGAGAACTTAAAAGACTGTACTCACTAGTGCAGTGCTGCACACCAAGTGTCAAACGCTTTATTGGTCTGCTTTGGTAGAGATTGTCCCAGGTGCATTTGGAGCTATGGCTTGGCTAAACCAATGGAAAGCCACTGTCATCCAGTCTGTAGTTCCCTGTACCAATGAACCCAGTGGGCATGTGATAGGAAATGCCATTGTTGTGCCTTTAGTCTTCGGTGTGAAGGGACCAGCTCCCCTTTCGGCAGCAATAACAGCCGAACACATGCTTGCCATAAACTTGCCTTGGTCACTTAGAGGTCAGATGCCTGCCTTGTGACAAGGAACCAATCAGAAGTTAGTCACTAGAAAGTCAGATGTCTGCCTTGTGACAAGGAACCAATCAGAAGTTAGCTGGTGGCGCTATGCTTTACGACCCTGGGTGTGCTTTACGGACAAGTGCACAGCAATGACGCACAAAGCATAGCAACCACCCTGGGAGGGCCTATGGGCCATAACAACCAGTTGACCAATCAACACAGGGCAAGCCCTCCAAGCCTGGAGGCACACCAATCGTGAGCCTGTGCATACCCCTAGACACTCCCCTTAGGCTGCCCTACAAGATCGGTACACAGCGGGTTCGAGCTGTCTTTTCTAGCCATCCGCCATGGCGGGTGGGTGAAAGACCCGAGCTAGCATGGGGTTAGCTAGTTAAATTACAATAAAGCCTCGTGCAGTTTGCAGCAAGCTCTCGAATCTGCCTGGTGATTGGGGTGACCGAAGTCGTGGCCTGGGATCCCGGATACTTGAGTTTTCCGGGTGTCTAACAGGTGGAGGGGCTGATCTCTGCAATTCTTCACCCAATGTGATTGGTGAGATATCTGGCATGCCGTCTGCCAACTGTTAGATATATCCATCCCAATGTAGAAAACCCAGAAATAACTGCAAAATGAATCTGTGGGCCCATTAGACCTACGTTGAAAGAAATGTGAGGCAGACTCTTTACCTTGCCTTTACTGGCCTGTTCTGGGCAGGGAGCCATGACAGTGCTTCAGGTCCTCTTTGGTCCTTGACAGAGCCAGACAATCCTTTCTCTGTGGTCAACACCTACTCTAGAATATAGCCATGGGTCCCTAAAGGAAGATCCAGAGGCTACGTGCATGTGTGAGCACACACCAGACACACACACACACACACACACACACACACCACACATACACACATACACCACACACACACCACACACATACACACACCACACCACACACATACACACACACACATACCACACATACACCACTCACACACACACACACACACACACACACACACACACACACCACACCACACACATGCACACATACCACACATACACCACACACACACACCATACACATACACACATACCACACATACACCACACACAAACACCACACACATACACAATACCACACACACACATACACACACACACACACACACACACACACACACACACACACACACACACTGAGATGCCCCCCTCTATCGGAGTCCAAGAACTGACACAGATGTAGAAAGCACATGAGGACTTCTGGTTCTCAATGTGGTGGATGCCGTCTGGCTTTGCTCCTCAGTTTTCTGGTTATGCAATCAAATGCTACTTAGGCAGCTTCCTTCTTGCCTCTTCGCCCCCAAATGCTGTGGCTCATTAGCCAGTCACAACAGATAGCTCTGTGTCAGGGAACCGTGGCTTCCACTCCAGGAAGTATGACCCCTGAGCTCTGAGAAAGGGTCTCCAACCACCTCTTCTCTTCTGGAGTCTTCATTCCCATTTACAGTAGGAGGTTCTGTTCAGTGGCAGCTTATCTCACTGTCACCCTTGGGCCATGTGACCCTTCACCTCCCAGTTTTTCACTGACATCAGACTTCCTCACTAGTGTCCTCTACGTTGCCTCCAGAGTAGAGGGACATGATGTTCTCTACTGTTTCTCAGATTGTTCCCGTAAAATAGATGGTGAGAGCAGAGAGAGACAAAAATACCAATAGTAAGAAAATCTGAAGCAAATACCTTTGTCTGATGAGCCATCTAGTTAGCCTTAAAATACCTTATTTTCTAATATGGTATTTTAGATGGAAAAAAATATTAAGAACCATATTTTTTTATTTGTATTTGTATTTGTGTGTCTGTGTACATATGCTGCACGTTTGCCGAGGCCAGAAGAAGGGCTTCAGGTTGCCTGGGGCTGGAGTTCCTGGTGAGTGTGAGCTTCTTGGGACAGTGAGGAGGCACAATCACAGATGCTCACTTCCAGGCATGGCACAGCAGTTTTCACCCTCAGAAAACATAGGAGTCTGCCATACATTTTGATTGTTATTTTGTTTTATTGAAAAACAAAAACTTGTGTAGTTACTGTCCAGTGTCTGGACTAGAAACAACAAAGATGTCTGTACCTTTAAAATCTAGGAATACTGACTTGTCTGTACCTCATGATATGCAGTTATACAAAATTTCTCAGTGTAACAACTTTGGCTCAATTAAATAAAGAAGCAAACATACTTAGCCTCGGCTACTTTTGTGTCTGGTAGCAGCACCCAATTTGTTTCCTTGCAAAGGATCTTTGAGATTTCACCAGTCCTTCCTTGTTCTGGGAGATCCCATATTTAGCCTCAGTTTAGCTCTCCAGAATTTGGGTACTATTTGTTTACTTCATAAATGTCATATAAATATAGTTGTTGTACTGCTATTTAGGGATTAATGACAAGGAAAAAATGTCTGCACATGTTTAATAAAAATTCTGTGTTTTTCTTTTTCTTTTTTTTTTCTTTTTTCTTTTTTTTTTTTGGTTTTTCGAGACAGGGTTTCCCTGTGGCTTTGGAGCCTATCCTGGCACTCGCTCTTGTAGACCAGGCTGGTCTCAAACTCTCAGAGATCCACCTGCCTCTGCCTCCTGAGTGCTGGGATTAAAGGCGTGCGCCACCAATGCCCGGCAATTCTGTGTTTTTCTATATGTTTTTGTTTCATGACTGACCGAGTCCATGGATGTGTAAGAACCATAAAGATGTGGGACCAGCTGTAATGTACTGTTAATATCTTCTCACTGTCGTGTTTGCACTGTATTCTGCAGAGATGTATCCAAGTCCCATGTTTTAAAATAATGCTATCATGTCCTTTCTCTGCAGACCACAGTGTACCGAAGCCTTTGTAGCCACATCTTTGCTAATTTAAAGAATTATTTTCTGAGCAAGATGTGGTGGTACATGTCTGTAATCCTAGCACTTGGGAAGCTGAAGCAAGAGGACCATGAGTAGAAGGTGAGCCTAGGCCTATCAAGAAAGGGAGAGGGGAGGGAGGAGTTGGAAGGGAAGGGGAAAAGAAAGAAGGAAAGAAGTGTATTTCCTGGTTGTGGTTTTCTAGACTGAATAGCTGGGTTAAGATGCTAATATTTCCCCAGGTCTTTTAAACCATATTGTTTCTTTCTCTGGAATTACTATCATCAAAGCACAATTCCCTACACCTGCACCAACACTGAAACAGTAATTTGCTGAATTAAACACTACAGCATTGTGTTCAAAATACGAGTTCATTTCCACTGATCATCATTTGAAAACAAGGGGCAAGAAATTTATATTATCTGAGCTTTAGTATAAATAACCTCAGCCTACTTCCAAGAAATATTATGAATAATTAAATGATGTTGAACACTTGAAAGTATTTTAGGAAAATCAAGAGCAGTACAGAATGCAAGTTCTTAAAATATTGATGAAGAGATGGCAATCGCTAAGGTTTGTGATCTCTTTCCAAAAGAAAATAGATGGTATGGGTGGCTGCTAGGCTGTGTACCAGGCAGTGTGGGAAATGCTTGATGCAGTCTAACAGCCCCAAGATGGTCACATGAGCATTTTAGTTTTGTTTGACAGGTGAACAGCCAGACTTTGTCATATTAAAGGTCCCTCCCTCCCTTCAAAGGAAAAAAAAAAAAAGCTCTTGGAAAAAAAATAGTAACAGGAATCAGGGTTCATCTTTTTAACTATTGTATTATTGCTCTTTCTTTCTTCCTTTCTTCTTTCCTTCTGTCCTTCCTTCCTTCCTTCCTTCCTTCCTTTCTTTCTTTATTTTCCTTTCTTTCTTTTTTTTAAGAGGCTGGGGAGATGGCTCAGGATTTAGAAGCACACACTGCTCTTTCAGATGATCCAAGTTCCTGAACTCAAAGGATTCACTCATCACCCACTGTCTTAGTTAGGGTCTCTGTTGCTGTGATAAAACACCATGAGCAAAAAGCAAATTGGGAAGGAAAGGGTTTATTCAGTTTATACTTACATATCACTGAAGGAAGTCAGGACAGGAACTCAAACAGGGCTGAAACCTGGAGTCAGGAGCTGATGCAGAGGCCATGAAAGAGTACTGCTTACTGGCTTGTTTCCCATGGCTTGCTCAGCCTGATTTCTTACAAAACCCAGGACCATAAACCCAGGGATGGCACCACCCACAATGGGCTGGGCCCTCCCCCATCAATAACTAATTAAGAAAATGCCTTATAGATGGATCTTCTGGAGGCATTTCCCCTCCTTTCAAATAATTCTGAAAGTTTGGGGCAAGTTGACCTAAGAGAAGCCAGCACACTCACATCAGGTGGCTCATAGCTGCCTGTAATGCTAGCTCAGAGGGATCTGATGCCCTCTTCTGGCATTCCTAGGTACATGCATTCACATAAATATACCACACACAGACACAAGTACACAGAACTAAAAATATAAATCTTAAGAAACTTTTATTAAATTCATTTATGTGTGTATGTGTCCACATGCATTCATAGGGGACAACTTTCAAGAGTCAGTTCTATCCATCCTCTGGGTCTCAGGGATGGAACTCAGATTGTCAGACTTGGCAGCAGGTACCCCAGTTGAGCTGTCGGAGGTCAATAGAACTCACAGTGGGTCAAGGGACCCCAGACTAAACCTGTGATCATGTTGCAGAGCCAGGTCTTGAGACTGAAAATACACTAAAACATTGCATGACTGGAAGACTCCCCCCACATCTTCTCTGTCCCATGAATAAGAGCTGTTATGTGACAGGCCACGTGGAAGCTCCACCTCTTCCACTGAGATGACAACACACAGTTCTTCCCTGGCCCTTTGGAGCTGCCATAGCAGATTTTAAAGATCCAGAGGTAATGATTCCAATCACATCACTATTTGACTCTCATACATGAACAAATACAACAAGACCGTTTCACAAATGCAGTCAGAGGGTGGTGGCAATGCTCAGTTGGATAGAACATGCATGGAAGGGCCGCATGAGCGATGGCAATGGAATCTGTGCATGAGTTCAGCGGGATGGCCTTTCCTCTTACCAATGCTGCCATGGGTACGGTCCTGATGAATGTCCAACTTACTGACAACAGAGGCCAGTGATGAGCAATAGAATTCTCGGAAGTGCAGTTCAGTCCAGCAAAACTGTGACATAACAAAGCATCAGGCCTAGTGGCCAAACTGCTTTACTAAGACAGATGGCCAAGAGTGGAACTAGAGGGGACACTCTAAAAGGTTCATGTTTGGTGTGTGTGTGTGTGTGTGTGTGTGTGTGTGTGTGTGTGTGTGTGTGTGTGGCTCATGCTCTGTAACCCCAGATGACCTAGAACTATGTATACCACACTGGCCTCAAACTTGCAGTGATCCTCCTGCCTCTGCTTCCAAGTGCTGGGATTATAGGTCTGTTGAATATCTCAACTTTCAGTGCATTGCTGGGAAGAATCTGAGGCTTTATTACAAAAGATATGCCACTGCAAAACTAGTGATAGTCTAGTAAACAAACATGTGATAGTTTAGTTTCAAGAGCCACAGTTGTGTGCCCAGAGTGGGTTAATAAGAACAGACTAGCAACACTAGAACATGAAGAGAGAATGGCAAAAGTGAGATACCATTGATGCCAACAAAGGGTGGCAAGTATGTCTGGGACTGGTAGAGCCAGTGCTCCAGTAATGAGGCTCCTTTCCATGCATGACACACAGGAACTAGCTCTTGGCAGAAGTCACAAGCCTGGCATTCAGTAGAGTTCTTTGCAACAGGGTCATACATTTTGTGTATGTGTGTGATGGGAGAGGCAGTGTCTGGCTCAGCGGGGATACAGACAGCATAGCTTGCTCAGGGCTGGACTCCTGCCAGGCATCAATTTATCTTCCAACCCATACCCTCCACTAGGGCAGAGATTTTGTCTGTTTATGTAATTCCCAAACTTAAAATGGAAAAACATATGCTTTTTGTTCGTTTTCTTTTTTAACTTTATTTTTAACTAATACACAAAACATAAAATTTGTACACACTAAGAGAGTACTATGTTAAGTTTTATACATGTGTATGTTGCAGAATATTTAAATATGGTTAAACATATCTGTCTCCTCAATGATGTTTTTTATTGCTTTCTGACAAAAACTCCTAAAATCCTTCTGTCTGGCCTTTTGAAACATAGTACATTGTATTATGATGCACTAGCACGCCAAAATGTCTTCTGCTGTCTAACTGTAGCTTAGTACCCATTCATCAGGCTTTCCTCATCCATGTTTAAATCTTTGAAGAGCTATCAGCTTGGTTTCCAAAGCAGCAGAACCATCTCCCATTCCCAACAGACAGATACGCCACCACAAATGCCATGGGCTCTTTACTATTTCCCAATTCCCAATATTGCCAAACACCCTTTTTCTCATTGCTTCACAAATTACATGAAAGCCTTGATTTTCTAAAAAGTTAAATGGTTTTGTTGAAATGAAGGCAAAAACCCTTAATGAAATAAATACTAGTTGTACTTCTATTATGTCTATTTTATTACTCATTCAACCATCGTAAACCTCACAGATCTGAACAGCAAATGTTAACCATAAACATTTTAATAAGTTGCCTATTTTTATCATACAAAACCCGTAGCTTTATACATTTTTCAGTTTCTTTCATGTGAAATTATGTTTCCCACGGCAGGAGGCTAGAACACATTTCACTTGGCAGCTTGTTGACGAATTCCTTTTGCATATTGGATGTGTTGATGTGAGGCCACTGTTTGCATTGAGGACTTGGATGCAAACGATGGGGCCCAGCTGGGAGCTGCTGTCTCTGCTTTGAGATCTAGGCAGTTAATCTCATATTTTTTCCTTGCCAAACCTGATAGATATTGAAAAGAATGTGCATGTGATAGAAAGGTAAGGAACTAAAGTTAATACGGGTTAGGAGAGAGCAACTCTCCCAAGGAAGCTAGTGGGACCAAGTCAGTATTTGATTGGCATGAGCCCTTGTTCTCTCTCCAGGGCTAATGGATAGTACCAGGACAATGGCTTTAATGTGTTCTAAAGCAATAAGTAGGGGCTGGGGCTGAAGTTCGGTAGGGGGCTTGCCTAGATGCACAGAGCCTGTTTGATCCCCAGCACTGCAAGAAACCAGGTGCTAACATATGTCAGCATTTCCAGCCACCTGGTGGAGGCTGAGTGATCAGATGTTCAAGGCCATCCTAAGAATCATACTATGTTGGAGGCCAGGCTAGGATTCATGAGACTCTGTCTCAAATCAAAAACAAAAGGCAGACTTACTCTTGCTGGGATTTGTCACGTTGTTTGGGTGTGATTTCATTTGGTGTTATTTATCAATACTTCCATGAACAAACATTAAGAGAAAGTGTCCCCTCTATGAACCAAGAGTCTCTCAAGGTTTCTGATCATAAGAAGATGTGTACAATGAAAAAGGGTCTGTCTGGAGTGTTGGGGACCATGCGAGAGGAACAGCAAGCAGCTCTGAAACTCACGGAATACAGCCCAGCACAAACAGGCTGGGTGAGAGGCAGAGCTCAGAGGAAGTGTCCTGAGGACCTCATGCTGTTCCTGAGCATAGCTTTGCTTAATATCCTCACAGTCACCATGTCCCGCATAACCTATGTGTTGTATGAAATCTCTCAGGGGGGGTTCGAGCCCCTCACTGAGCAATGTTATTGGTACTTATAATAATAGTGATTGACTTTTTCCAAGCATTGCTACTAGAGCAGATTAATGATTCAACTGCCACCCTTAAAAAGAATTTAGAGGGATGGAGACATGGCTCAGAGGTTAAGAGCACCGACTGCTCTTCCAGAGGTCCTGAGTTCAATTCCCAGCAACCACATGGTGGCTCACAACCATCCATTATGAGATCTGGTGCCCTCTTCTGGTGTGCAAATATACATGGAAGCAGAATGTTGTATACATAGCAAATAAATAAAATCTTAAAAAAATAAAAGAAAGAATTTAGAGTTGTAGAATTGTTAGTAAGGTTGGGGTAAGGTGTTGTTATTAATGGCTTTTGTGTAGAAAATCTCAGGGAACAATTTAAAGTTTAGAAAGGCATACTTTAAATAGTTGAGCGAAGGACTTGTTCAGGTCAAAAAACAAGAACAAAGGTAGTCTGGTTCTTACTTGCTGACCTGCCTTTCTTGCAAGGATAGGTTGGTGATCAAAGGTGCTGATTAATTCCTTGTACACATTTCTGCCCTCAGCTTCATGATATGATTTAACAAAAAACTGTTGATGAGTGGGTATGCACACTGAGAATTTAAAGTAGAGACTTTTTCTTACATAAAAGTTTATATTTGTGATTCTTTTATGATTTTTTATAAGATTATATTTTGAGATAAATTTAAAAAATCATTAATCCTTTTTTTGTAACCGAAAAATGCAACCTGCCAATAAAAAAACTGGCTAAGTTGGTATTAACATAAAAACAGACAGGTGGACCAATTGAATCGAATGGAAGACCCCAATATCAACCCACACACCTATGAACACCTAATTTTTGACAAAGAAGCTAAAAATATAAAATGAAAAAAAGAAAATATATTCAACAAATGGTGCTGATATAACTGTCAACATGTAGAAGAATGCAAATAGATCCATATCTATTACCATACACAAAACTGAAGTCCAGCTGGGCTGTGGTGGCACACGCCTTTAATTCCAGCATTTGGGAGGCAGAGGCAGGCAGATCTCTGTGAGTTCGAGTCCAGCCTGGTCTACAAGAACTAGTTCCAGGACAGCCTCCAAAGCCACAGGGAAACTCTGTCTCGAAAAAAAAAAAAAAAAAAAGAAAGAAAAAAAAAGAAAAAACTCAAGTCCAAATGGATCAAAGACCTCAATATAAATCCATCCATACTGAACCTCATAGAAGAGAAAGTGGAAAATACATTTGAATACATAGACACAAGAGACCATTTCCTAAATAGAATACCAGTAGCACAGACACTGAGAGCAACAATTAATAAATGGGACTCCCTGAGAATGAGAAGCTTCTGTAAAGCAAAGAACACAATGAGACAAAACGGCTCACTACAGAATGGGAAAAGAGTTTTACCTATCCCACATCTGATAGAGTGCTGATCTCCAAAATATACAAAGAACTTAAGACACTAGAAATCAAACTACTAGATAATCCAATTTAAAAATGGGGTATAGATTTAAATAGAGAATTTTCAACAGAACAATCTCAAATGGCAGAAAAACACTTAGGGAAATGTTCAACATCCTTAGCCACCTGGGAAATGCAAATCAAAACAACTCTGAGATACGATCTCATACCAATCAGAATGGCTAAGATCAAAAACACCAATGACAGCTTATGCTGGAGAGGATGTGGAGAAAGGGGAACACTCCTCCATTGCTGGTGGGAGTGCAAACTTGTACAGCCACTGTGGAAATCAGTATGGTGATTTATCAGAAAATAAGGGATCAATCTACCTCAAGATCCTGCAATACCACTGCTGGACATGTACCCAAAGGAGGCACATTCATGCCACAAGGACATTTGCTCAACTATGCTATAGCAACATTATTTGTAATAGCCAGATCTTAGAAACAACCCAGATGCCCCACTAGGATGAAGAAAATGTAGTATATTCACACAATGGAGTACTACTCAGTGGTAAGAAACAATGACATCCTAAAATTCGCAGACAAATGGACAGAACTAGAAAAAAAAAATCCTAAGTGAGGTAACCCAAAACCAGAAAGACAAATATAGTATGTACTCACTCATAAGTGGATACCAGACATAAAGCAAAAGGAAGTTTGAACCCTCTGCCAGATACAGATGGAAGCAGATGCAGAAATCCACAACTAACTAAAGAGTCAAGTTCCTGGGGTACAATCTGAGGGAGGAGCGATAATATGAACAAAGGAGTTTAGACCATGATGGGGAAACCCACAGAATCAGCTGGCCCGAGCTAGTGAGAGATCACTGACTCGGGTCTGACAAATGGGGAATCAGCATAAGACCAAACTAGACTTCCTTAATATAGGTGACAATGATAGGGACAATATATGATGCACAAACTGACTTAGTGGAACCCATTCCATATGGAGAGATACTTTGCCCATCCTAGAAAGAGGGGTGTGGGGCTGGAGAGGTGCCTTGCTCCAGCCTCAACTAGATGATGGGACAGATTTAGTAGACTTCCTAAGAGAGGCCTTACCCTCTCCCTGGAGCAGATGGGAAGAGGGAGGAGTGGGAGGAGAGGAGGGAACTGGGATTGGAATGTAAAATAAATAAATAAATAAAAAGAACTGGCTAAGAAAAATACCTTGCTTACTTATACTTTGTTAATCTCTAACAAGTTGTTTAGATATGAATGTATGTGGATCTTTGGGAATAATTTGGTTTTCACCTGTAATACATTAAAGTGCTTAACCATTTAAGAGAAATGAGAACCATGTTGTTTTTTACTTGTATTCACTGTAGTCATTCACTTGAAAAATAGAATGTAACCACATTGTAATTTTATATTTCTTGAAAGATTTTGCTGGGGTATATGATCTATAAGGAAAAAAATGAAATTAGAGGGGATACATTATAATAGAGGTAAGGGAAGAATTATAGAAGATAGAGAGACCCTGACATGTTGAAGGTGTGTGTGTGTGTGTGTGTGTGTGTGTGTGTGTGTGTGTGTGTGTGTGTGTGTGTTCCCCTTTTTCCTCCAGCCCAAGAGAAAAAAGTCAATTGAGTGATGAGATCGTCAGCTCCATGCCTTCCCCCAGCTCCTGAGATGCCAAAACCTGCTCTTTCCAGCAGCACCAATGCTCTGACATCTTCCCAGTGGTAGCCTTCAAGCCTAAGAAAGCCGGAAAAGATGGCAGCTTGCCCTGGGACAGGAAAGCAAGCCCAGAAAAGCCCGCTCTCTCCAAGGAAGGATACTCATGCAGTTTTCTCCTGTGCCCAATACAGATTCATAAATTGTTAAGGGAGGGGAGAAATCCTGCAGGAGTCTTGACTTGGAGGACATTAATAGAAAGCAGCAAAATGCATTGATGGAGTCTCCAGTTTCTTGAGGGAAATGTAAAAACCAAAACACACATGTGAACAATTGAGTAGAAGGTGAATGATCAGAAAAGTCAAAAGATGAAAAATTCTGCTTAGTAGGTAGAAAACCTTGACTTTGGTTTTCTCTTTTCATGATGTCTTGCCTCAGTTTCTATCTGGTGGAAGAGAGCATCCAGCTCAGGGGCTGCATAACTTGAGTGTGGGCTTTCCATGCATCCTACAAAAGGCTTTTCACACATCCTTAGTTTCTGTTAACCCTCCTCTCCTCCATCCCCCATTACCGTCCTCGAGTAACCCTTTCCACCCCAGAATTTGAAGCCTCTGCTTTCATGTGTTCCACTAGAACCATTCTTGTGAGCAGAGCAACAATGGAAAAAGCTGTAGTGGGGAATAGACCCATTTGGATTTATTTCCAATAGAGGCATAGCTGCATTATATGGTCATTTTATTTTTAGATTTTTAAGAAATCTTCACATAGATATTCATAGTGGCTGTATCAGTTTGCACTTCCACCAGCAGTACATAAATAGGGCACCCCTTCCCCATATCCTTGCCAACATCCATTGCCATTTTTTGTCTTGATAGCCATCCTGACTGGGATGAGATGGGATCTCAAAGTCATTTTAACTTGCATTTCCTTGATGGCTAAGGATGTTGAACATTTAAAAAAAAAAGTTTATCGGCCAATTATATTTGTTCTTTTGAGAACTTTATTCAGTGTTGTCTTAATCATTGTTCTATTGCTACAAAGAGATACCATGACCATGGCAACTATTATAAAATAAAACATTTAATTGGGGCTGGCTTACAGGTTAAGAGGTTTAGTTCATTATAATCATGGTGAGAACCCATAGTGGAATGCAGGCAGACATGGTGTTGGAGAAATAGATGAGAATTCTATATATCTGGATCAGCAGGCAGCAGGAAGAGACAGTGACACTGGCCCTGGTTTGAGCTTTAGAAACCTCAAAGCCCATGCCTAGAGACAAACTCCCTCCAACAAGGACACACCTACTTCAACAAGGACACACCTCTAATAATGCTACTCCCTATGAGTCTATGGGGGCTACTTTCATTTAAGCCACCATGTCAGGTCCTGTCTGTATTAGCTCCACGTTGCTGGGCCATATGTCCAGACTGATGTCTTCCAGGCTTGAATCAGAACCAGCCAAAAGGCCCTGGGTCTGTTCCTGAGTGGGGAAGTGTGGATGAGGGAAGGCTAGCTATTGGGCACTAAAGAAAAGACAGAGACAAAAGATCGTATCAGGAGGGCAGTCAGTTAATACTGAAAAGCGGCCCAGTTTATCCATGCATTATCTTAAGTAACTATCCAAATGTGGGGATAATGGTAGAAGAAATCAATTATTATGTATGAAGGGCAGATAGTAATTACTTCCCTTAATCCTAAAGATACCGGCACATATCACTAGCCTTCAAGGTGGGTTTAAACTTGCTTGGGCCTAGGTCTATTGTTATTTAGATAAGAGATATTCACCATGGAGGCCAAGACATCCTGCAGCCATTAGCTGACATCTTAAAAACAATAGAAGTCGAGGCTCTCTGAACTCCGTGGTGGGGTGTAATAGACCCCAACACCACCACAAATGTCATATCTCATTCTTTCATTGAGTTGTTTTCTTGATGTGTATATCTGAGTTCTTTCCACATTCTAGGTACTAATCCTCTGTTAGATATTTTCTTCCCCATTCTGTAGGCTGCCTCTTCAATTAATTGACAGGTTCTTTTTCATTTCTTTAGGTCCTATTTGTCAATTGCTGGTCTTATTTCCTGAGCAAGCAGGACTCCTATTCAGAAAGTCTTTACCTAAGTTTAGATCTTAAAGTGCCCACCCATCTCCACTCTTTCCTCTAGCAGTTTCAGAGTTTCAGGACTTATATTGAAGTCCTTGATCCATTTGGAGTTAATTTTTGTTCAGGGTAGGAATTAGTGACTTGGATTCATTCTTCTACATGTAGCCTTCCAGTTTTGCCAGCATCGTTTGTTGAAGATTCTTTTCTCTAATGTGTATCTTTGTCAAAAAAAAATGAGGTTTGTGTTTGTACATACATGTACATGTGTATGTATATATTGTGTTCATATAATGAATGCTAAGTATGGATGTCTCTCCTCTTAGCATCTCTCTTGTGTCTGTGTCCTTTCCTCTTGATATTGAACTCTACAGACATAGGTACACATTTTTCTTTTCTAAACTGTTTAAAAATAAATTGTATTTTCTTATGAGGTTTTATCCCTAAACACTTCTATGTTGCTGTGTGACATTGAAGGGACCTGCTCCCCTTTCGGCAGCCATAACAGCCGAACACGTGCTTGCCATAAACTTGCCTTGGTCACTTAGAGGTCAGATGCCTGTCTCGTGACAAGGAACCCATCAGAAGTTAGTCAGTCACTAGAAAGTCAGATGCCTGTCTCGTGACAAGGAACTAATCAGAAGTTAGCTGGTGGCGTTATGCTTTATGACTCTGGGTGTGCTTTACGGACAAGAGCACAGCAATGACGCACAAAGCATAGCAACCACCCTGGGAGGGCCTATGGGCCATAACAACCAGTTGACCAATCAACACAGGGCAAGCCCTCCAAGCCTGGAGGCACACCAATCGTGAGCCTGTGCATACCCCTAGACACTCCCCTTATGCTGCCCTACAAGATCGGTACACAGCGGGTTCGAGCTGTCTTTTGCTAGCCATCCGCCATGGTGGATGGGTGAAAGACCCGAGCTAACATGGGGTTAGCTCGTTAAATTACAATAAAGCCTCGTGCAGTTTGCATCAAGCTCTCGAATCCGCCTGGTGATTGGGGTGACTACAGTCGTGGCCTGGGACCCCGGATACTTGAGTTTTCCTGGGGTCTAACAACATAAATAATAAAAACCCAGGGACACATATTGGGGTTCAAGCTGAAGATCAGAAAAGCAAAGTAGCCAGCCAGTAGCTCTTACCTCTACCAAGCTGAAAATGGAGATCCTATCTTCTCTGTGACTGGAAACTAAATTTCTTGAGACCCTTTGTTTACCTTTCTAGTGCTGGGATTAAAGGTGTGAGCTCTGTTACTCTTTTTATTTATTTATTTGTATTTTATTATTTTATCCACATGTGATGGGGGAAATACTTCTGTGTATGTTTATAAATAAAGTACTTGCTTGGCCAATGAGACAGCAGGTTAGGCTGGACTAGGAGTCAAAGAGGATTCTGGGAAATGTAGTAGAGAAGTGGTGTTCCAGACAGGAAGTGACATAGCAAGGAGACTCATATTTAAGAAGAGGAAAAAGGAAGTGTTGCTCTCTTTCCCCTCGGCTCCTGCTCCAGCGGCAAGATGTGATCCACCAGCTAGGAGGGACGCCAATAAGGCGTCCGATAAGATAAGTCTTATAAAATATATAGATGTATGATGATTGATACTGAGCTAACAGATGAGAATCCTAGTCATTGGCCAAGCAGCATTGTAACTAATACAAGTCTCTCTGTGTATTCATTTGGGCCTAACTTGGGCAGGCGGCTGCCATAAAGCTTACACGTGGCGGTGGGGCTCAGCGGCTTTTGGCAGAAAGATTTATCGTAACACACATGTATGTCTGTGTGAGGGAATTGGATTCCCTGGAACAGGAGTCACCGACAATTATGAGAGGCCATATGGATGCTGGGAATCGAACCCTGGTCCCCTGGAAATTTGTACCTAATTTACTTCCTATCCTAATTATCTTTTAATGTCTCTCAAATATTTATACTTTACATTTCCTTTTTAGTGAGTTTCTTTTCTGATTCTGGTAAACAAGGAAAACTATAAATATCACTATCTAGTCTTCAACTCCCTCAGAGACTCAAGAAGGAAATATTAGCTGGGTAAGCAGGAAGTGAAAACAAGTGACTTCAAAAAAAATATGAGAAATGACAGAAACAACTGGCTGCTGGACAGTCACCCAATGTTTTTCTGCAATGTTGGGGCATCCATCTTCATCCTATAGGCCTAGCATATATGACAGACTTTCCTGTGAAGCAGGATTTTTGAAGGACTGTCCCACCTTGTCTTGGCAAGGTTCTGAAGTCACTCTCTTTTGTGTCCTGCTTGTCCAATTTGGATAGCATACCATCAGCAGTTGAGGCAAGGGTACTTTCTTGGCCAGTGGCTTACTTCTGCCACAAAAAAAGTCATCTCCATGGGGAGTTACTTCAATGCCCACCATCTTCTCTGTAGTAGATTGGTGCTGCCAGGAGCAAACATGTCTTATTGTCATAAAAAACGAACCTATGTTATTAAAACATCTTAAATGCCAAATTCTGTAGATCTCCGAAGTGTTTTAAGACAACCTGTCTTTCTAAAATATATTTGTTTGATTAATTACTCACCTACATTTCCTTGTCTTATATAGTTGGTAAAACAAGGACTAGAAGTTTGCATTACATTGTTAAATGAGCTGTATAGCTACAATACCTTGAACAAGATTAAAAATGTATGTACAGTATGTTTTAACAAATTTAACTCAAATTTGTAGCAATATACATAATACAAAAGTCCAATACAATGTAAAATATTTAAAACTAGTAGTTTCTTTTTAAGAGTAGATTCAATAATCTGACTTTTTATCTTATCATATCTATATCCTCCCTTTTTTTTTCTTTTCAGAGTAGATTCAATAATTTACCCTTTTATCCTATCATATGTGTATCTGTTGTTCTTTGCTGCAGCTTGGGGCAATGAAACATGATCCACCAAACTCAACAAACCCACATGAAGTTTATTGGGAAAGGAAGCAAAGGAGGGGTAGGTGTTATTGATGGGGAGCAGAAATAGAGAGAAGAGGCAGGAGGCGCTTGCTGATCTAGGGAACAGGAGTGGTTTAGAATGAATCTCAGCAGTTGTGGCCCTTGAAACTGGAGTCATGGAGCTGCTGTTGGCCCAGCTTCACGAGGCCCCAGTTCCACATGTTTCTGCATGCAGAGTCCTTATGCAGCCACCTAATGCATGCACGACACAGCCATGCAGCCTTTGACAGCTGTCAGTAAGGAGCAATCACCTGTCAAAGATGGCTCCTCGGGGAGGGAGGGTAGTCTGGAGAAGAGTCATCCTGGGGTGGGGAGAGAGCCCAAGGATTAGAGAGGCCCTGTGACCAGGAAAGGATCCCCAAGGAGAAGGCCTAGGAGAGGGCTGGTTTGGAGTGGCAGTTGGGTGCTGAGGAGAAACCACTGGAGAGGAAGAAGGAGAGGAGTCAGGAGCAAGAACAGAGTCAGGTTGCCCAGGACTTGGGGAGAGGGAGAAACCAGGAAATCAACAGTATCCCTGTTTTTTCTTTTCAAAAAAAAAAAAAAAAAAAAAGAACCTTGAATCTAATCTCCTTTTTAGCTTTTTTTTTTTTTCCTGATCATTACCAATAACTACGTGTAATCAATCCCCCTAACAATGACAAATACCCATAACCCAATGAAAGACCAAAAAACACCCATGCCATCTCTTGGTAATGTGGTATTGTGTTCTTAAAATTACTTCCTGTTGTCTGGGGGCAGTGGCATCTTTAAGAGATCCTGGAAAGAAAATTTGGGTTAATTGTCAAGTCCTGGGAGAGGCAGCTTTATCATTGCTGTAGTTAAATATTGAGTGTCAGCTTGACCAGGTCTGGAATCATCTCAGAGATGGGGCTCTGCATTTGTCTGTGAGGATTTGCTAGATTTGGTTAAGATGGGAAGGCCTGCCCTACATGTGAGTGGCAGCTCTTAGTGGGCTTCTGTCTTCCTATTAAAAGGGGAAAGAGAGATGAGCACCAGGACTCATCCCTCTCTGCTTCCTGACTGCAAATGCAATGTGACCAGCTGCCTCACACCTCAGCCACTGTGACTTTCCCACCATGAAGGAGTAAACCCCCAAACTGTGAGCCAAAATAAACCTTTCATTCTTATCAAATGTTTTGTCAGAGCAACAAGAAAAATAACAAATGCAAATGTGAAACTTCATTGCTCCCTTAGAGAAATCCATGTAGATAACCTCATAGGCAGGTGGAGCCCAAGGCAGAGGCCTGGGCTATGGATGACCGACCAACCATGGGCCAATGGTTTGTTGGATAATTCTCCATGACAAGGATCACTACCCAGAGAAGAGTAAAAGAAAAGACTTTGCTAAAGCCTTGAAACATTCTGCCATGTCATATCAGGATGGGAAGCAATGGAGGGATGGCCTAATGCGTAAGAAGAAGTCTTCAGAGTGTACGTAAAAATAAGGCAGGGGTGAGAAGAGGTGTTAAAGTCAGATTGCTCTGAAATAGTAAAGACGACTATGCAGAATGATTGCAGTGGGGATACTACAGGAGGAGAAAGATGGGACTCAACTACAACAGAAAAACATGGGGGGATTTAACCAATGGGTAGGGTGAAGGGCCAGTGGGTGGCAAAGTCCTAAGAGGGCTACAAAGGTAGGGTGATCCTAGCTAAACTGACCTAGCAAGGCAGGACAAGGCTGTCAACATCAAAGGCTGGGAAGAGGGAAGTTCATCAGACAGCTAGGGTTAGAGGATCACACTAAGCTACGCCTGGGATGGGCAGGCCAAAGAATTCAGGCTGAGTCTGAGGTCTAGCCCAAAAGAGGGCTCATGGGAGCCCAACTGAAATTTGGTCTATGAGTGAATCTTAGGCTGGTGAAGAGAGACAGAGATGAGAAATGAAAAGTGCAGACACTCAGAGGTCACTGGTGACCTGGACAAAGCTCAGAGTCTGAGGAGATACTAAAAGTACTAATTTCAGATGTAACCCCTTTCCTCTGTTTACATAAGGAAATATTATGTAGCCATAAAAAGAATTAGTCATTTATATATAATACGGAGTGATTGCAAGTGAAACTTCTAGGTGAAGAAAAGGAGAGGACAGAACACTATATATAGCAAGGTAGCATTTTTGTAAAAAGGGGATAAAAATACACATTTATATATGTAGGAGTGTGTCTGTACATGCATGCATTTGCTGATATATGCATAAAATGTTTCTAAAAGGATGCAAAAGCAACTGGTAACCTTGGTTACCCATGAGGAGAGGAACACAGACACAGAGCAGCCGTGAAAGCAGCCTTTTCAACACAAACTCTCTGGACCTTTTAAATTCTATATTATGTGCAGCTATTATTTATTTTTTAGTTAAAAATGCATAATTGTTTCTGAGATCATGCACTTGTGATTTACATCTTATTGGACATGTGCTCAAATGATAATATAAGAGTTCTCATACTCCTTCAAATCCCCATATGCATCTCATTTTATAGACCAAACATTATTTGTCCAGTGTTCCCAGTTATTCATTCTTGCAAACAATACTGCAAGATGTGCTCTTGAACATCCCAGTTTGTGCCCAGATAAATTACTGCAGCATAACTTCCTACAAATGGGGCAAGATTCTTCTCCACTGTTTCCACAAAAGGCTGTTCCAGGAACCATAGTGTCACCTCCCTCACACTAGAGCTCAAGGTATTCCAGAACTGTCAGTATTCTGCCCAAATTGTATTGGATTTCTAGTTTCCTTTATGTTGTGATAAAATACTCTAACCAAAAACAACCTGGGGCCAGGCAGTGTTGGTGCATACTTGTAATCCCACACTAGGTAGGCAGAGGTAGATGGATCTTTGTGAGTTCTAGGCCAGCCTGGTCTACAGAGTGAGTTCCAGGACAGTCAAAGCTACACAGAGAGACCCTGTCTCAAAAAAACAAAACAAACAAAAAAACCTGGGGAGGAAAGTGTTTGTTTGACTTATACTCCCAGGTCACAGTCCATCACTGAGGGAAGTCAGGGCAAGAAGTCCAGGCAGGAACTACAGGGGACTGCTGTTTGCTGGCTCGTTCTCTTCCTGAGTTACTCATTCTTGCTGAGCTAGCTATTTAGAAAACATAGCCCAGGATGACTTGCCGAGGGATGGTGATACCCACAGTGAGCTGGGCCATCCTATACAAATAAATAATCAAGACAATCCCTCACAGACATGCCCACAGACCAACAGATGTAGGCAGTTTCCCAGTTGATATTTCTCTTTGATTGTCAACTTGACAATTAAGGTTAACCAGGACAGTGGATATCTGTCATGGCAAGAATGGTACTGAGTGCTCACCTGCTTTCCTTCCAAAAGATAAAGATAGGCTACATTTGCCAGCAAGACTTGCAATGAGGTAGGCCTGAACTCTGATGACAGCAAGAGAGATGGCTTCTAGAAGCACATCTAGAACTAGCCCCCCAAAATGTCTCCCTGACCTTTGAGCCTTACCCTTTCCTTCATCTGCTCGATGTGTGAAGAAGGGTGGGTTGAGGACTCCAAACACTCCAGTGTTTCTGGGCAGAGTATGAAGTGGTGTGAGCACCTTTGAAGCACACAGCTGACTTGTGCTTGGCAGAAACTCATACTTCTTTTGACCCTTCCTGCCCCAGGCAGTGAGTCCATCCTTGATGAACCTTACAACAGGAAGTGAGAGAAAGCAGCAGTTGACCACTAGGCCCCAGACCTCTGCCTACCACACCATCACTACCCCCGTGTCTTCCTGCCCCTACCCCAAAGCAGACCATGTTCCATGTCGGGACCTGGAGAGGTCATAGTAATCACATCCTTCATCCGTTCAAAATGTTTCCTGTCAATAGGCATGATGGCATATGCCTGTAATCCAAGCACTCAGGAGAACGAAGCTGGAGAATGCAGAGCTCAAGGCCAGCCTGGGTTATGTGGCAACACCTTGTCTCAAAAAGCTAAAAGAAAAAATTCCAAACACTTACTGTGTGACATACACTATTTTAAATGCCTTTAATATACCAGCAAACAAACCAGCAAGAAAAAGATTTCCACCCTCGCGTCCCTGCTAGTAGGAAAGAGGGGTAGAGAGGCTAATGTCCTAAAAGGCATGAGGCAGGCAAAGCCCAGTGTGTTCTAAGAGTACAAAAGGGTTACATGCCTGGGAGCTTGAGAGAACATGAGTAATGAGAAGGAGGAGGAGCCCCATTGTGTTGGATTTTGGAGGCTGCTGTAAGAACTTTGGGGTTCTTCTTTGAGACTTAAAGAAACTTTATTGTTATCATCATCATCATTGTTGTTGTTAGTATGTATGTGTGTGGAGGGGATGAGAGTTGTTATCACGATTACTGCTATTGTCAGTGTGTATCTGTATGTGGGAGGAGGAGAGAAAGAAAGATTAAAGGACAACTTTCAGAGTCAGTTCTCTCCTTCCACAGTGGGTTCCAGGGATCTAGCTAATAAGGTCATCAGGCTTGTGTCACAAGCTCTTTCCCTCTCTGAGCCATGTCACTGGCCCAATCAGTACAGGAGGTGTTTGCCTTTGTGCACTATTAGAAAAGCAGTATACAGTCTGCCTTCATTCTTACCAAGCAGGCCTCTGGCTGTTACATTGAGAGCATAGACAGGTTGAAGCAAAGTAGAAGCTGGGCAGCCAGGATGGTGGCTACGAGACAATGGTGGTGGCTCATCTGGATCTGGTGCCAAGGAAGCAGAGAGGAGTGTCTAGATTACAGGTATATTTTGTAGGTGGTACACTGGTGATTAATCTAAGAGGGAAAGGGGGTCAGAGGACTCTGTGGTATTGGATCTGAGCAGCTGGAAAAATAGATCTGCCTGCCTCACAGGAGGGTGAGCTTGGAGCCAGTTCAACAGCAAAGTCAAGAGGTCAGCCCCGAACACAAGACACTCTAAGACATCAGAAGGAGTAGCAGGATTGGCAGTTAATATACAACTTTGAGTGGAGGTTAAATTCCAGAAATTCACTACCTTCCATAAGTCACCATTGCTGTATTTCTCACTAGCTCACAATATTGAATCATCATTGCAGTGCCATTTTGAATGCTGTGATACACTGTATGACTTACTACCTTTGAGTTCTGTGTCACAGATCATCTCTGACTATGGGTTAACTACTGCATTCTGTGTTGAGACAATGATGGCTTAATTGTTCAACATTGCCAATGTCATGATTTAAATAGTGAATTGAGAATGCTAAGGAGACTGTGTCAGCATGACCCAGATACCACTGAAAGCAAAGACTAAATGATGATGTTGTTTGACAATCAACAAAGATTTATACAAAAGGTTTAGGAGAAAGAGCGAGTAAGCAAAGAACTCAGTGTTCGACATACAGAAAAAAACATGGGAGTATGTACTCAAAATACACACAGCAGTGTGAATGGAGACTGAATTTCACAAATGCACAAGCATAGGCAAGCACTTCTAAATCAACCAAAAGTGGCATTTGACCAATTGTGGTGGTACATGCCTATGATCTCAGCCTGCTGACATTATGTCTTTAGGGACCTCAGACCCTCAGACATATTTCTAGGCAAGAGGGAAAATGTATATATAAATGAGAATGCTAAGGAGACTCTGTGGTGTGTGTGTGTGTGTGTGTGTGTGTGTGTGTGTGTGTGTGTGTGTGTGTGTTTCCAAAAATAAGGCATTTTATCAGACTTGGCTGCATATTGAATCGATGTTTAAGCTTTTTAACGTGTGAGTCTCATCCCAAGAGATTCTGGCTTAATTGGCATGAATATAGCCCGACTTTTAAAAAGCATCATGCTGTGTGATAAAATCCAGAATTCTTTCCTTAAAGATTGATTTTCCTTAGAGAACCTGGCTTCTATTTGCACACATTCCCTCCAAACGGCTTTTTGTTATTGCTTTGTTTTTGAGACAAGGTCTTGCTATGTATCTTTGCTGGCCTGTTAGATAAACGAGGCTGGCCTCAAATTTACTATAATCCTGCTACCTTAGTTTGTCAAGTGCTGGAATTACAGGTGTGTATCACCAGCCCTGCCTTCCTAAAGTTTTGATGATAGTAATTGGTTTACCCATTGGAGATTGAGGCTGACAGATACTATCATTATTATAGTGATTGTATTTTTCAACAGGATACATTCAGTAGCAGCACAAAATTCCATCTTGAAAGCCACCAAAAGTAAAATAGGGGATTTTGAAGACATACATTGCTTCCTGGTTGATATCTCCCACCTTTTTACATCTACAGCCCATTGACTGGCTTATTTTGCCTCTTTAGAATTCTGAACAACTATTAGGTGTCTTAAAAACCACGTCAGCACCAGGATAACTCCCTCAACATTGCTACCTATCTCCACCAATGTTCCCAGTAACTCCCTCCCCATCCTTCCTGCCCAGCATATCTACTTGGCATTCTTGGTTGACAGTAACCATTCTTTGTGAGTCAGGTATTTTGAAAGATTTATCAAAATACTCTCACCATTTGCCATCCATGATGGGATACAGCAATTGGTGGCAGTAATGACAAGCAGGAAGGGTGGTCACAACTGTGGCAGCTACAACAGGCTAAGGCAATAGCAGTTGAGGTAATGCATAGCAGCCATAACAGTGGCTACCACTGAAATGAACTTAGTGGCTAGCAACTGAGAGAGCCACATTTGATTGACTGACCGCCTTCTCTCTCTCTGCCTGCAAGTATGGCAAGCAGGAGGTAGCAGGCAACAAAAAATCAAAGCCCTCAACTAAATAGTCCTCAATGAAAGGGATGATAGAAGTTGGTGTCTCTCACCCCTTAAATGGGAATGTTCTGTCTCTCAGAGAACTAAGCTGTTGCCCACTGTGACAGTTTGCTTGGTGAGATCTTTCCCTTCGTGGTCACACTCATTGTTCTACTACCAGGGCTTTCTGGGATCATCTCCTGATTCCCTGTCTCACATCCCTAAGCTAAGACAGTGCATCATGAGGGAGATTGTGACTCAAGAACATATGGCACACTGACAGAACTGAGTCTCTGCCAAGTCATAAAACTGTGACAAATTTTAAGAGACTGAAATGTAAAAGATGTTACCAAACCAATTTAATTAGGCAAGATAACTAGAAAAGTTCCCATATGGTTAGAAATTAAGAAATATACCTCTAAATTTCTAAATTATACAATACCAATAAAGAAATCCAATTAGGAAGAAATTGTGAAAGTCAAATTTGTAAGCAATGTAATATATATCTCTTTGTAAAGGAGAAGCCCGAAACTTTCACCTCAAAAAACGTACAGGTTGTGTGTGGTTTGGATTACACCTGTAATCCCAAGGCAAGAGGATCAGGAGCTCAAGATCATTTTTTGCTACACAATAAATTCAGGACATCCTGGCCTACAAGAGATCCTATCTCAAAACAAACAAACAAACACAAACCAAACCAAAGACCAATAAGCCACAAGTAAACTATAGAAAAAGGCTAATACACTTGACATACCCTTGTCCATACTGATAAAGAAAGAAGGAAATAGATGCAAGCACAGTGTCTGAAGCTAGAGAGGCAATACTACAGACACTATGGGCCTTGGGATAACATGGATATTGTGACCAGAGTAATATAACCCCAAATCATAGACAATGTGATAAATTACCGGAACAAACAAACAAACAAACATACAATTACCAAACCAGACACAGCTAGAGAAATAAAACACCATAAATTTGTTCTGTTAGCTTACACATAGGCACAGATTCTTTGCAGCCAAATGTCATTGGGAAGTGAAGTCTCCATTTTTGTAATGTGTGAGGCCTCAATAATGCCTGGGCCAATAGAAAGTAGTAGCATATGCCTTTAAGGTTTCCCATTTCACTCTGTTGGATTCTTTAGTCCAAAAAAGAGGATATATAAAAGTATTCTAAAATGTATGTAGTCTGGACCTCCATTTTTTGTCTGTTCTCATCACACTTTTAGGAGAATGGAGCAGAACCCCACTCAAACAAAATAAGCTACCTGAAAACATCCTCCAAAGTCTGAGGGCTCAAACCAAAGCCCAGGAAAAATGAGCTGGGAGCAGAAAGAGCCCAGAACCTAGGCAGCACCCTCTCCTCCCACCTGTTTCCTCCAATCTTGCAACCCACAGAGCACCTGGTAGCTCCTCCAATTTTGACTATATAGGACTTCCACCTTGACTCCTAAACCAACAGATTTCTTTTATTTGGGAGTCAAATATTGAAAGGAAATTCCCAGTGGGTCAGGTTTGGTTTCCTAAGCCATGACACAAATCTTGGGATTCAAGTGGCCGACTACTTTTGGAGTCATCGCTTTAAGAGAGAAGAGACTTGTCTCAATTGTTAATCTGTATGAAGGTCATGGGCTTTGTTAACCAAAAGTTCTAGAGAGCTTTCTGAAATAGAGGATTTACTGAGCTGTTACAAACAGTAGCCAGAAAAGCAAAGGTCCAGGTCCAAAGACAAGCTTTCACTATGGCCAGCAGTGGGCTAGACAGCAGTTCACAAATGCCTGCTGGACCAGAGCTAAACCTGTTTTGTTGTTGTTCTTTGTTGTATTTTTTGGGCCTTTTCAATAGCACTGGCTGACTTCAAACCTGGCAAACCTTTCAGTTCCCTAGAGATTACAGGGCATTTTGGAAAAAACTTGGGGAAAAGAGAACAACATAACCCATATTGCCATATAGTTTGCAGGGTAGGATAATGCAAAAAGCCTTGCTTGTGACAATGGCCCTCTGAGACAGACAGGGAGTTGGTAAATACACTAATCTTTTAGACACAGTAACTAAGTTCTATGCCATTCTCAGAGGTCTCATTTCCCAAGGTGGTAACCAGCTTGATAATCACTTAGTTTGCTCTACCGTAACATGTGGGTCCTGGGGATCAAACTCAAGCCTTCAGGCTTGATGGCAAGGATCCTAACTCACTGATCCATCTTGCCACCCAGATAAGGCACTTTTTATTGGCTGTCTTCTTGTCTCCCTTTTCCACTACCTACCACTATAATATAATAATGTATTCAGACTCAGAATACATTATCAGTGCCCCATCCTGAGACCTGGCTTCTGGGAAATTGCTAATCAAGACAAAACAGTGAAGGATGCTTCCAAGCCATGTCCTCTCACAGTTTTCAATTTTTAAAATTTATTTAACAAGACAGGGTCTCGGGTGGCTTAGTCTGGCTTCAAACTATGTAGCAGTGGATGATCTTGAGCTTCTGATTCTCAAGCCTTGCTTCTGCCTCCACACAACTGTTCTCAATAATAAGGCCAGTTTTTTTTGTTGTTGTTTGTTTGTTTGTTTTGTCGAGACAGAGTTTCTCTGTGTAACAGCTCTGGTTGTCCTGGAACTCGCTCTGTAGACCATGCTGGCCTCAAACTCACAGAGAACCGCCTGCCTCTGCCTCCCGAGTGCTGGGACTAAAGGCGAGCACCACCTCCTGAAGGCCAGTATTTTTATATCCATTGCTCAAGGCCTATATCTACTGCTTAACTGGTTCTGATTCAGCAGTGGAAAAGATGTGCTATTTATTGCTCCTCGCACAAGCCTCAAGAAAACTGTATAAAGAGGTGGTGAGCGCAGGCTCAGGGCACCATGGCAGGCAGGGCATATTGACTGGCATGTGTGAGGTAGTGGATGGTCTCTATTCTAGTTCCAGAAGGAAGAAAGCTGGGCATGGTGGCTCACATCTGTAACCCTAGCTGTGAGTCTGAATCCAGTTTGGTATCCATAATGAGCTTCAGGACTGCCTAGACTTAAAAAAACCAAAAACCAATCTGGTGAGAGTGAGTGGGAGAGAAGCCTTTCCCCAGCATACATACAGCAGGGACAGGGGATGGCTGTTTGAGTCATCTTAAGTCTAAGCCTCCAACAGGCGCACCCTACTGACTAAGTAAAGCTGGAGGTGGTGCCTGAGCTGTCCTCCAGCTCTCCTAGTGCTTGCCCCCTTCAATGCTGTAGGCTGGAACCAAAGCCCTGTACTCAGTCTTTATTTATTTAGAGTCCCAAAGTCCAGGAACAAAATGGTCACTCTTCCAGATGAGGACATTAAGTGGGCTAGTCAATCATGTCTACTTTTCTCGAAGTCCAAGAGGGTCTTCAGGAGGCAGGAAGTGGCTGTGGCTGTGCCTGTGGAGAAAACATACCAACATTTACTGGCCTTGAGACTACTGGTGGGGAGATGAGGCAGACACAGTAGAGGCTGCCCTCACATAGTCCAGTCTAGAGGGTAAAGGTGCCAAGTGGTGACCTTGGCCGTTTGCCATGAGAACAAGTTGTCCACAGTAGGCTAAAAACTGGAGCTGGAAGGTGGTATTATGTTGTTTGTTTGTTTGTTTTTGGAGGGCAGAAAGAGATAGGGTCTAACTCTAGCCCAGGCTGGTCTAGAGCTCAAAAAAAGGAATGAAAGGGCTTTATTGTCCAGATGTCAAAAACACTTGAAAGAAAGAAATATTCCTATGAGATATTTGAGCAACTGAAATGGACATTATGTAATCATTCCTGAACATTTCCTGTGGAGAATCAAAGTCCTTCTGGGCAGTTTCTGCTCTCATAACCTAAGTCTTTCAACTACCCTGTTTTGTACAAAGAAGCAATGAATATCAGGTATAATTAGAGGTTAACCTTTAGCCAAGAACTCTCCTGAAGCAAAAGATACAAGGGAAACAGTGGAGTGTGAACCAGGATGGAGGGAGCTTAAAAGTCAGGGAACAAGGATAGGGGAATAGAGGAGGTTTTCTGAAAGTACCACCATGTAAACAGGGTAAGAATTAGACGGAAGATGGACTGGGGAGGGTAGTTCAGGCAGAGCAAGATAGCTAGAAGCAAGACAGACATGCCCTTGAATAACTACATTGTTCACTGGGGATGGAACATGGAGGTGGAGAGCAGAAGAGGTGAGACCAGAGTCATCCCAGACCAGGTTGTGGGCCAGTCTGGTAAAAGGGAAACCACAGAGAAGGCTCTGTGTAGAAGCAAACATGGTAAGATTTCCTCTGAGATCATTCTGGGACCATCACAGGGGAACGATTGGAAAGGACAAGATGGACCAACACAGAAGCCCAGAAGACGGTGAGAAAGAAAAAGCAGAGTTGCAGGGACAGAGGATCCCATGAGAGATGTCCAGAGGAGGGTGGTTAAAGGTGTGAGTTGTCCCTCTGGAGTGGTCCGGCAAGAAACATCCAAAGGAGTGCTTCTCACTCTTCCATTTCTGCCAACCCCAGAGCATTTTAAGACTTTTTCTAATTGCCCCATCAGTATCATTTATATCTCAGATATACTGTATGTGTTTACATAGTGTGTACATTAAGATCATTTTTTTTTGTGAACCCCTCCACTCCACCCTGCACCCCCACCAGTACAGCTGAAAGCAATGAAAAGGACAAAATGGGCAAGAAAGGGAAGAATACAAGGGATCCAGTAAGAATCCGGGACCTTGTCTCAGTGTGAGTGATGGGAAGCCACTGGAGTTTTAAGCAAGGGTTATGTGACCAGAATTCAGACCATTATATGGAAGCAAGGGTGAGTTCAGGCAAGCCAGGGACAAGGCTGGAGCAGGTGCCCTGGCAGGGGAGGTGTGTGAAAGATGGTTAGACTAAAGCAGAGGCTGCCTGCGACTTGGGGCAGAGAACCATCTTTTGGATTCTGGATTCATAGCCAAGGCATGTGTGGGAATTGGGTGGGGCTAGGACTTAAAAGAAAATGAAGGGAGTTAAGAAGGAAGAAGAAATGATCTAGTGAGCCTCCTTTACCTCTCCAGTTGTGGGTGAACTTGGCGGCTGCACCTGCTCAGCACACTGCAGGAAACGGCGCATGTGTTCGGCACAGTTGCCAACTGCTGCCTCATTCAAGCGAAGGCACTCCTCAAAGGCTTCAAAAGGCTCAGCGCAGGCCTGGCGGATCTGGCGGATGATGGGGCTGTGGGAGTAGGGCATTTCAGACCCGGAGCACTCACACCCCACTGCCGAGCACCCTCTAGCCCCAGTTTTACACTCACTGGGAGGATGTGCAGCGAGCAATGCTCATCTTAAGGTGGTGACAATCCCGATGCCAGGACTCAGGCTTGGCCGCCACACATTGGCCATACTGTTCCAACTCCCGGCTGCAGTACCGAGCAGTAACTTCCAGGGCTGCCTGCCTGTGGGACAGGGTAAGTTGATGATAATCTCAAGAGTAGACAAGAAAAAGTTCTGATTTCGGTCTGTGATTGGCCTAGGGATCCAGGACAGATCTGGAAATTTTAAGGATCCTATGATAGGGACAGCCAACGAGGGACAGAAACAAGAGCTGAGCCCTGAGCGTTGTGGTACAGGGCGGGAGTGTGTGGAAAGACAGTGGAAGTCCTAAAACAAAGTCTGGTTATTGTGAGGCACGCCTGGAGTATCTCCAGTCTTGAAGGCAGTCGTTTCCCACTGGGGATCATGCAGCCCGACAAGCATGATCTAGAGTTGTAGGGAGTTATAACTCACATCTCCAGCAGAGCTCAGGCGCCGATCCGTCAGGGAGAAGAGACCCGCCTTTTCCGGTATCAGGTTGACATGGCGGCGCCCAACCCATACCTCCCGGCTTCACTCTTCCGGTCGCCGAGAGTCCAGCCACTCACTCCATCTAGGCTCGATCATCATGGCTGCGCTCTGCCTCCCCTTCCGGGCTCATTGCTTGACCGGGCTGGACCCCACGAAACTACTTCCGCCGGCTATTTTGTTTCAGTTTAGTCTTTTTACTTCCGGCTTGTAGTGCGGGGGCTTAGAGTTTACCGGAAGTATGGGATCGGAAGTGCTGCTGCACCTCGGCACCAGAACGAGTCGGGTTCCCTGTAGGTATCGTCTGCAGTTGCTCGCGCTGCCACTCTCCGGGCCGGAGTTAGTAGCCGCCGGCCCTTCCCACGCTGCGGCTGGGTCAGCAGCCGTGCCCGCCGCTGCTGGGCTCAGCAACAGGGGACTGACCTCTCCGTTGAGCTGCACCATTGGCTTCGGTTCACACTCCCCTCCTAATAGCCACATGGGGCCCCCATACTCATGCATGCTCTTTTCCTGGCATAGGTGGTAAAAGCAGGATGAAAGTGGATCTTACTGCTTGCTCCTTGCAATCGTGGACAAATTACTTCCTTTGTAATTTCCCTGTTGTGGTTTCCACATAAGCCTTCAGACTATAAGGCTAGACCTGGGAGCCCATGTCCTATTTAAAAGGCTAAATACTCCTCAGAGAATTGAGCGTCTGATCACCTAGCATGGAGAGGTCTTCTAAGACTAGACAAAGTGTTCACTAATCACGTCAGTATGCCGCTGTAAAATAGGGGATGATGACTACGGTGGTCTCCTTCATACCAGACATAGTGCAAGGGAAGGGCTGGGCGCCTGAACACAGCAGTTCCAGGTAAAGGAGGCGTTAACTGCATGGAGGTTGTATTCATGAGTTCTGTGGTAGACAGTTGACAAGGGACAACGGCTCCCGGCCATCTGTAACTGCTTCACGTGACAGATGTAAGACTAGCCACACCACACGTGACACTTTCACTCTTGGGAAACATGACACTCACCTCCACCCTTGTCTTTTGGCTGGTGGCTCTGCCAAGAGTGTGACTAAGAATCAAATGTAGAGAACCATGTTTGCAGGTGAAGCAGACCTGAGAAATGAAGATCTCAGAACTGCTTGTTACTGGGGTCCCCTTTGGAGAGCTCATGCATTAAAGACTTTTAACATATTATTAGGAAGCTCATGGGCACCTTTATTGGTTTGAGAGAAAACAGCAGGGCAGGTGAGCTGTAAACATCAGCTGCTGCTGAAGAGAGGGAGCTGGGGAAAGGACGCCAGCCAGTCCCAGCAGGGCAAACATGGCCTTGCCCTTCTCTACCATTCTCTCCACCTTGCTAAGAACTGTTCTATTACACTCCTAAAGCTAGCCACCAAAGTCTATCCCCTTATTTGGCCACCTCCTCTCCCCTGAGGCTGACTACCAAGGTCCAGCTTTCAAAGTATTCAAGTCCTTTTGGGTCACCTACTTAACATGCCCAACCAAAATAAACACCACCCTAACACAGATTTCCTCCTTTACCTTTATAAACTGCCATTTGGCAATGGGCCACATCTGTCTCCCCTCTACCCAGAGACAGTCCTTTGTCCCTCTAGGACAAATATTCCTTCCCCTTCTCTTGTTGCTGACAAATGTCCCTTCCCCTTTGTCCTCTATCTCCTGTCTTTGTCTCTTATTCCCTGTGCTTTGTCCCTCTGGAGAAAATAAATCTTTCTGCTGAGAACTTGGTCTTCGAGGGTCTTGTGCCAAAAACCAGGCCCATTCAGTGTGTACAGTGTATGTGTGTGTGTGCAGGCACTTGACTGTGTGCAGGCCAGAGGTCAGTGTCTTCCTCCATTGCTTTGCACCTAAGTCTTTGGAGACAGGGTATGTCACTGAACTTGGAGCCCAGCAATGAACTTGATTGGCAGGCCAGTGAGCACCTGGGATCCTGTCCCAACATCCCACCCACTAGTATTCCAAGTGTGCCCTGCTGTGCCTTTTATGTGGGTGCTGGAGATTCAAACTTGGGGCCTCATGCTTGCATAGCAAGCACTTTCCCCAGCCCCGTTTCTTATAAAACTACGACTTGACAACTGTACTCTTGAACATTTGTCCCAGATAAAAGAAAATTGTATCTATACACAAACATGTACGTGGCTCCCCAGAGCAGCTTTACCTGTTAATGCCCCAAACTGGAAACAATGGAATGTCCTTCAAAGTGGATGGTTTATCTAGTCCACCCACACTTTGGAGTATTATATACCTCTGGAGTACAAAGCTATGAATTAATACATACAACTTCGATGGATTTAAGGGGGATTCCGTTAATTAAAAAAGTCAGTCTCAAAGCATGTTTTGATTCTATTTACATGCATTTCCTGAAATTACAGAGAAGGGTTGAAGGGTTAAAAATACTAACAGAAGGCACAACATGACAAGTGTCTTATGTGCAACACCAGTCTACACAGAAGATAACATTCCATGCAACTATACGTAAGTACACATAAAATTGGAAAATTCTAAGTAAGTTCTTGGGTTGTCTTAGTGTCATGTTAATTTACTGGTCAAGAATCTACAATTTAAGATCAAAAGTTAATTTTAGACAAGTTAGCTGGTGCTGGGCGTTGGTGGCGCATGCCTTTAATCCCAGCACTCGGGAGGCAGAGGCAGGCGGATCTCTGAGTTCAAGGCCAGCCTGGTCTCCAGAGCAAGTGCCAGGATAGGCTCCAAAGCTACACAGAGAAACCCTGTCTGGAAAACCAAAAAAAAAAAAAAAAAAAAAAGTTAGCTGGTGCTGGGCAGTGGTGGTGCATGCCTTTAATCCTAGCACTCGGGAGGCAGAAAGTAATCCCTGAGTTCAAGGCTAGCCTGGTCTACAGAATGAGGACAGCCAGGACTACAGAAAAAACCTGCATCAAAACAAAACAAATTTAGCTGGTTACTGTGGTTCATTTTGATAATTTTAACTCTGGAGGCTGAGGCAGGAAGATGACAGCCCATCTTGGCCTCATAGTGAATCTTACCCTCAGCAACAAGACCCTCAAAACCACGACTATTTGTGACACTAGAGAGCTGAAAAGTACTTCCAGCCACAGGACTGAAGCAAAGAATGGGGTATCTGGGTCCAAAGCTGAGCTTCTTTTAATAGAAGGGGGAAGTATCAACCAGTTCGAGGTGTTTTCCATGGAAGAAGTCAAACACCCATTAACAGGAAATACAGCCTTATATTATACACAAGCACACACACAAAACCCTAAAAAACACAAGAAACTCAAAGGTTAAAATAGAAAAAGGCAAAGGAGCATAGCTACTCACTAATCAGATACATCCAACCTTAGAGGAGGAAGTCCTGCCATATTTTAAGACATGGCTGAACCTTGAGGACACCAAGGACAGGTTTAGATGATCTCACTATGAGTTACTGATCTCAAACACACATGCACACACACACCATCCAAAGGTTCATAAGGAAACCGGAAATGACGGATGTTTATTTACCTTGACCATGATGACATCACAGACTATACCTATGTTATAATCCATCAAATTATATACATGAAATAGCTTTAGTTTACATGTGTATAAAAATAAAAATACATTTATGACTTTCATTTTCTGTTATCATCCTGCCCTGCTCTGGATGGATGACAGACAGGGAACAGTGAACCTGGGCCTGGAAAGGAGGTGTCCCTGCATGATCTATTATCAATAAATCATTTTTTAAAGAAGACACTTAAGAACATTTTTTTAAGTCTAACTATTTATACATGTATGCCAGAAGAGAACACCATATCTCATTACACACGGTCGTGAGCTACCATGTGACTGCTGGGAACTGAACTCAGGATCTCTGGAAGAGCAGCCAGTGCTCTTAACTGCTGAGCCATCTCTCCAGCCTTAAGAACATTTTTAAACAAACATACCAAAACCAACTTCAGCAGTTTTGAGAACACAGAAGCCCTGCATTCTCAGCTGCCTGTTCTTGGCTTCAGTATTGATTTTTCTATAGACCCAGAGTGAACCCATCACTTGATTAAAGTCACCTTTCGTTCTGATCTCCTAACTCAGATGGTTAGGATCAAGTTAAATGACATCCAGTTTCACTTTGATGTTCATAGCTGCCAGCTCAGCTACAAAATACCGGAAAACATAAGGCACAGAGACAGTGTCGATGGTGTCGCTGCGGCCACAGACAGTGCAGTTGTATTTTCTGTTGCGCATAGCAGACCAAGAAGGAGGAGGCTTTTCAAGTAGCGGGGAGAGCAAACTGCCACATTTCACACAAACGTGGGCGACTGAGCGGTCAGAGCAGTTGAAGAGCCGATCATGAAGGAGAAAGGATGTACCATGTGCCAACAGAGCATCCCGCTCCATTTCCCCAAAGCGGATTCCACCCTGGACGTTCCTTCCCCCAATGGGCTGGTTGGTGACTTTGTCCCTGGCTCCAGTCGTTCTAACTTGAAATTTGTCTGACACCATGTGGCGTAAGCGCTGGTAATAAACCACACCAATGAAAATATCTGCTTCCAGCTCCATCCCGCTGATGCCACTATACAATCTCTCGGTGCCATAGAAGTTGTAGCCAGCAGCCTTTAACATCTCCCCAAAGTACCCTAAGGCTGAGCTCTCCTCAGAGAAGATGAAGGGTGTTGCATCATGGCAGAGACCATGCAAGGCTGCAGACTTTCCAGCCATGCTTTCGATCAACATACCAATGGTCATACGGGAGGGAAATCCATGAGGATTAAACAGAATGTCTGGCACCATCCCGCTCTCTGTAAAAGGCATGTCCTCAGCTGGCCACAGTCTGCTCAAAATGCCCTTCTGTCCGTGACGGCTGGCAAATTTATCTCCAATAGTTGGATTCCGAGGGACTCGTATTGTGATGCAGATACACTTGAATTTCCCACTGCCCGTGTCATTACTACACACTTTGATGTTGTCCACAATACAATTTTCTTTACTCCTGGGGGGCAGGAAGCAAATAAAAAGTCAAGATATTTGTTCTGTTTGTTGAGTCTCACCAGGCTAGCCCTGGCTGGCCCACAGCACAATGACCTAGAGCTTTCAGTGATCCTCTTGCCTCTGTCTCCATGTGCTAGAATCACAGGTGTGTGACACAAAATCTACCCAAGCTTTGTTTGAGATGAATAACGTTCCATAAGTGTATATGTAAATGTACCCCCATCTGTTCACCAATATAAATAGATGTTAGAAGTTACTTGTGACTGGGATGACTAATTATGTTCATCTCAGAGAATATCAGCGACAGGAAAAACTACTAGGCAAGCCCACTGAAGCCATCTTTAATCACTGTAGAAGCAGCTAAGATAATTACTCATTTTTAGAAAGACGTATAATGAACCCAGTATTTTGGGTAGGAAACAGCCTTAATGCTGTTCATGAAGGCAACAATGACAGAAAACTACCACGAAGGCAAGGTGACAGACAGTGCTCACTTTCAGCAATGACCGTTAACGACATTGTCTGATGTGTTAACCCCATCTCAAGTTGAGCTCTACCTCTACTGTTGTGGTGTAAGGAGTCAGGCCTTTAGGAGGGGTTTAGGTCCTGAGGATGGAGCCTCATCAATAGACAATGGCTTTACAAAAGGGGGCGGGGCTGCTCACTGCTGTTTGCTTTTCCCTCTGCCTCTCGCTGGGACACTAGGCAGTGCCTCCTCGAGTCCATCCACTTCAGTGAACCCACCAGTGCCTCAATGCTGAATGGCCAGATTTAAAACAATAACGAGAGAGAGAGAGAGAGAGAGAGAGTGTGTGTGTGTGTGTATATTTTTTTTTCTTTTCTTCTGTTAAAAGACAACTTGATTGACCTCCAGTAATTTCACTACAAAACAGTCTATAAAAACCAGCACAGGGGCCAGGTGTGGCAGCATAGACATATAATCCCAGCACTTAACAGGCAGAGAGAGGCAGGGGGATCACCCATTACATCAGGGCCAGGTTGGTTGACTCAGTGTGCTCCAGACCAATCAGGGCTCCTCATGACACACTTCCCACTAACAAACCAACCAACAGTCCAACATGTCCCCAAACTTACTTATAGTAAACCACAAAGCCTTCCCCGGTGTTAAGGTTTAGGTAGCTGTAGTAGGGGTCACCAAATTGCAGCTTTGCTCCTATGAATGGCAATCCATCATCGTCCAACTTTTGCATAACCCGTGGGTCACCAGGTTTGATTCCAAACACAAGATTATCATTTCCTTGCTTAAATTTTTCAGAGAGGTCTATGAACTCAGACTTGTAGACACTTCCATGAGCAAAGCCTCGCTCCCAAGAAGCCTTATTCACAATCTATGGAGTCAAAGAATCAAATCAACTTATAAGACTGGGCGCAGATAAGAACTTTCAAAACAGAAACAGTTAAGATTATACTAATAACTTGGTTTAGGGTGACTGACATTTGATTTTAAAACTGCATTTCCAAATTAGCAATGCTATCAAGACCCAAACTCATAAATGACTTCAGACATAATCAAAGACAAACATAAAAGGCAAAAACACCAAGACCTCATATCAACCTTTACCCCAGTGTGTACGCCTCAGACCAGAAATGAACTATTTGAAGAACAAATGTATTTGCTATCATGTCCCTGAGGACACATAAATATTCCTTCAGTGCTTTCATAGTAAGAGAGTTCACAAACAGCAATGGAAAAAGATTGCAGAGTTACAATTAATACGCTTACCATGGCGTCTTCCATATCATAGCCAGTGTAGGAGATCACAGCCACAATGGCATTTGTCCCAATCGGATAGTTGTCCATGCTGTAATAATCATACATGCATGGTCTCACGAGAGGGCTTTGAGGTGTCTGAAGACGGTAGAGTTTATTATCTGATCGGTCTTGAAAAGTGAGCAGCGGGAAGCCCATGGTCTGCTTACCTATGGAGGAAAAAAATGTCTTTGCATCTTGTTTTTAATCCTCATCCTCAATGTGCTTCATAAAACTGGAAACAACTAGATGCACACCACAGAGGATGAATACACACCACCATGAAGCATGGTGGCCCTGCTTATTATAGACTAACATCAGCTTTGAGAATGGAGAATCTCTATCAATATGCCTAGACTATGAAAATAATGCTGGGCAAGAGAAGTTCAGAACTGCATTAATGATACTATTTACAGACACTTGCAACACACAGCAACACTATCATTTACCGTGGAATATAATGTAAACATTGAAAGGTACAGAGGATATATACTAGTATAGACATGGAGATACACACAGAAATGTCAATTTTTGAAAATTCTGGGTAATAGAATGTAGGGTTACAGGTAATTAGATACATGTATTGATTACTTTACAAAGAATCCTTTCAGAGCAAGATGATTTTAAAAACAAAAATGTATACATACATGATGGCTAATCTGAACTGTTGACTTGACTAGATGCAGAACCTACATAGAAACAAATCTCTGGACATGTCTATAAAGGATTGTCTAGGGCTAGGTTAACTGAGAAAGAGACACACCAAATGTGGGCTGTAGTCATGGACTGAATGAAAAGGAAAAAGCGAACAGAATGCACAGATTGATTGCTCTCGGCTTCCTGACTGCTGATGCTATCTATGTGCCTATGTGCCAGCTGCCCCCTGCACCTGCTGCCATGATAGACTGTATTCCCTGGCACTGTAAGCCAAAACAAACCCTTCCTCATGTGGTGGTTTGAGTAAGAATGGCCCCCATAGGCTCATATATTTGAATGCTTAGCTATCAGGAAGTGGCACTACTGGAGAGGGACTAGGCGGTGTGGCCTTGTTGGAGGAAGTGTGTCTGGGGATAGGCTTTGAGGTTTCAAAAGCCCAAGCCAGGCCCAATGGCTTTCTTCCTGCTGCCTGTGAATTGGAAAGTAGACTTCTCCAGCACCATATCTGCTGTGTGTCATCATGCTTCCTGATATGCTGATAATGGTCTAAACCTCTGAAACTGTAAGCCAGTCCCAATTAAATGCTTTCTTTTCTAAGAGTTGCTGTGGTGGGTGTCTCTTCACAGCAATAAACACCGACTAAGACACTCACTCCATTAGGCTGTCAAACACTGTTGCAGCAACAGGACAAATAACTGATACAACACATAATGGAGTGGAGGGCTGCTCTTACAAGACCACCCTCAACACTCAACTATAAGATTCAGGAAGCGGGGCTGGAGAGATGGCTCAGAGGTTAAGAGCACTGGCTGCTCTTCCAGAGGTCCTGAATTCAATTCCCAGAAACCACACGGTGGCTCACTACCATCTGTAGTGAGATATGGTGCCCTCTTCTGGCCTGCAGGCAACATGCAGACAGAACACTGTACACATAACAAATAAATAAATCTTAAAAAAAAAAAAAAAAGATTCAGGAAGCAAAGGGTCTCAACTGTGTCCACATGCCCACTCGCCAACCACTCATTGCCCAAAGACTGGAGATTTGCTGAAAGTAGTCAGAAACTGAGAGGAATTTATATTTGAAACAAAGCAACCACTTTAGTCAACAATTGTATAGTTTTCAGTTTTTAAGTTATTTTAGAGATCTCTGGTTACTGTCTTGAAGAATCGAAGAACAGAGTTCAGAGCACAGGGGCTACTGGAAAGTAGGGGGCATTTCTTTTCTTTCTTTCCTGTTCTGAAGGTAGATTACAGAGGAGAGCCTTCACTCTGCACATACACTAAGTCTAAACCTTTGGTGGGCAATGAATTGCTCATGATGCATGAGACTGAGCCAAGTAGACTGAGACTAAGAACCAAGTTAAATAGCAGTCAAGACCAACATCAGCTCTTTCAGAGAGGCCTAGCTTGAAGCCCTATCACTCACAGTAGTTGACATAGTAATTACTGGAGACACAAACAGTAAACATAACCCACACCCAAGAAAACTACACTCAATGGATAGCAATCTTGGGACTATCCAGATGTTTGAACAGGCAAAAGGTAACTTTATATCACCCATTATAACATAATGAATATGTGATTATATATAATCAATATAATGACGATTATAGCAAGCTTAATATATACAGCAAAATATGTCCATTGTGATCAGTAAACAAAACCCTCAAAAACAAACAAACAAAAAACCAGAAATTGTAGTCTAAAGACTAAGACAATAATTCATTAGATGACAGCATGATGTCAGTGAACATGATCATCCATCAAAAATTAGAAACAGGAAACCAGAGTGGCCATTTGCATCTGTAACCCGAGTGCTGTTGGGAGTGTTGCTGGGGCTGGCTGGCTGGCTGGTAGCCTAGCTCCAGGCTCAATGAGTAAACCATGTCTCAAAGGAATAAAGAAAACAGTAACAGAGCAGGACACCAGCTATCTTCCTCAGGTCTCCACGTGCACACATGTGTACATAGAACACCATACACACAGACACAGACACAGAGACACAGAGACACAGACACACTCAGACACACACACACACACACACACACACACACTGTCTTAGTTACAGTTTTTATTGCTGTGAAGAGACACCATGACCATGGCAACTCTTTTTTTTTTTTTTAAGATTTATTTATTTAATGTATATATGTGCGCTCTATTTGCACATATGCCTTTACACCAGAAGAAGACATCAGATCCCACTATAGGTGGTTGTGAGCTACTATGTGGTTGCTGGAATTGAACTCACAACCTCTGGAAGAGCAGCCAATGCTCTTAACTGCTTAGCCATCCCTCCAGCCCTGCTGAAGGATACTGAATTCAAGATCAGCTCAAGGAAGGTTGTAGGGGTTAGGAGCAAATGCCGAAAAGCTTTAATTTCAAGAGCACTGGAAGTGATAACTATGTGAGTAACTGTAATGGCTTGAACCCCTCAAGAGTGAAGGCATAAGATCTCAGACAAACTCAAGTCATTTTCCTGGAAAATGTAAATGTGAAGAACGACACAAACAAGCCAAAGGGCTCTTCTGCACCAAAGGACACAAATGTGCGCACTAGCAGAACACAAGTGATCCTGGACCCAGCCTTGGATTCTCCACCTCCTCCAAATCAAGTAAGGACTAAAATATGGAGTGTGTGCTGCTCTTGCAGAGGAACTAAGTCCAGTTCCCAGCATCCATGTCCCGTGGCTAACAACTGACTATAACTCAGCTCCAGAAGGACTGAATGTCTCTAGCTTCTGCAGACACCTGCACATACATGCATGCAGTACTCACACATTTATGCGGAACCTCCTGATTTTGACAAATATCCCTCACTAAGAAAGCTCTTATGGTTGGGAATATGCACTGAAGTGTGGAGGGGGCACTGTGCCTACAATCTTCAAGTGAAAAAGGAAAGTATGAGCCAGCAGAATGTTAACAGAACAGGCGACTGGCCGGCTGGCATTCTTTATGCTGTTCTTGAAACTTCTCAAGTTTGAGATGATTTCAGCTTAACTTACACACGCTTTTTGTGTGTGCAGGTACCAACCACCACCACCACCTCCACCCACCTTACCCATCTGGCACTGGTACATGTTCCGAGGACTCTGGTTATGATCAGAGAAGGGGATGAAGTTGGCGATCACACTCAGCAGGCTGTGAGGGAAGAGCTCCTGGTGTGTGGAAATTCCAGAAAAAACCTCATCCTCAAAAATGGCAACGTTCATGAAGAGCTGGAGGAAAACAAGAGTAAGGAAGACAGAGGCATAAAATAACTGTGGCTGTCTCGCTGCTTCCCAGGGGTTAGTGCTCAAGGCCACAAAGAGTCCCTCCCCAATCATGAATGCCGGCTACTGATATGGGGAGCTGCTGTTGAGACCCAGGGTGTGTGCCTGCTAAGAGCTCCAACACTTTCCCCTTGGATATCTCATCCTCTATCTACCCTGTCCAATTGTGAAGAGCCAAAGAGGAAGACAAATATTTATTTTGGACAGGGTTTCTCTGGCTATCCCATAACTCACTCTGTAGATCAGGCTGGCCTCAAACTCAAAGATCCACCTACCTCTGCCTCCCAAGTGCTGGGATTAAAATGCATCACCACCTCCAGTTTCATTTTTTTTTTCTTTTTAATAAAATTTTTAAAGTAGGCACAAACTCCAGTTTGGCAATGGCAAAGATGTGGACGACAACTGTGATGCCTCAGTCTTCACCAGCTGGGGCAGAGCCAGGTGCCAAGGAACCACGAACACCGGGCAGGAAGGACAGGCAGTTATGTGAGCACCAAGCCTCCCTCAGGTTCCCAACAGTATGGCAAGACACTAAAACTACTTAGTCCTGGGCAATGGGGGTCAGAAAAGTGAGCTGGATGTTCTGTCAAATGCTTTTAAAAGTGAAAGCCAAGTCCCTGAAAACTGTTCTACATAAGCACACACCCCAGCGGGTACCCACCTGTTCCATAGTTCCAATGAGCTCTTCTTTGCCCAGCTCCAAGTTCTGCACAGGCCTCACCAGCCGGCAGGGAGTTGTGAAGAGGAACAACCCCGGGTATAGGCTTGGTTTTCCTGTCATGGGAACCAGGGCCACCTCCATCCAGGGAGGAATTCTCTTTTCTCTCAACACCTGTTTCAACAGAACAGAGTTTAATGAAGAACAAATGTATGTTTTACCCCACCCTCCCTGCCACCAGAGTCAGGTAGAATGGGAAAGGGAAAGCATCTAAGAAATTACATCATCCTGGTAATAAACCCAGAACCCCAAGCCACAGCTGTCCATCCCAATCTCACCCAGCCCACAAGGGAAATGGCAAAAAAGGCAAGTTGATTCTCCGATGTCTAAAATATGGATTAATGAATTTCTTTTCAAACAATCACATGAAAAGTGTCTTACATTTGAAAATTAAAAAACAAAACAGAATGGGGTTGCTTCGATGACTACATACTAAGAGTACATAATGGCAGGCACTGTGCTCACATGTGCATGCCCAAACACAAACAGGAACACATACACAATTTTTTATTTTATTTTTTTTTTAAATCATAAAACACAAAAAAAGAAACAGGGCTGGAGAAATGGCTTGGTGATTAAGAGCACTTACTGCTCTCATAGAAGCCAGGGTTCAGTTCCCAACACCCATGTCAGGTGACTTATATTTGTGGAGAACTTGACTTCCAGGGATCCAGCGCCCTCCTCTGGCCTTCACAGGCACTGCATGCATGCACAAAAATAAATCTTAAAACCCAGTTAAAAAATTCATTGGCGCATGCCTTTAATCCCAGCACTTGGGAGGCAGAGGCAGGCGGATCTCTCTGTGAGTTCGAGGCCAGCCTGGTCTCCAGAGCGACTGCCAGGACAGGCTCCAGAGCTACACAGAGAAACGCTGTCTCGAAAAACCCCCCCAAAAATATTCATAAGTGAAGGGAAAAATACAAACCCAAGCCACAATAATCTAAAAAAGATTATAAAACCTATACACTCTGAAGGGATCCAGATCTAAGTACGGTATCAGTAAAGATGGAAGGGAGAGGGAGGTTGAACCAGGAAACGGCAGAAGGGCAGCATTCCAGCCACAGCAGCACTGAGTTCTGAAACCCACCATGCAAGTCTTCAGCCTCAGTTAACCCAGCCACAGCACACCTTTGATATCTGTGAAGTGGGGACAGCTCACCACACAGACACACCAAAAAGGGAGGAAAGAATCAAAGCCAAATTGATGGTTATGGCTATTCTCCCATTGAAGCCCCTCATTTGCTTAGGATTACAAGTAAGCCATCATGCCTGGACCAAACTGAATTCTTTGTTTGCTTAATTTTTTTAGATTTATTTAATTTTATGTGTATGAGTGTTTTCCTGCGTGTATATACATGTACTCCATATGTGCCTGGTGCCCACAGAGTTCAGAGGAAGGAATCTGATCTCCTAGAACTGGAGTTACAGTTGTGAACTACCACATGGTGCTGGGAATTGAACCCAGGTCCTTTCAAAGAGCAGCAAGTGCTCTTAACCACTGAGCTATCTCCCTGGCCCTTGAATTCATCGTTAACTGATTGTATGCATGTGTACAGGTCAGTGAGTGCCAGAGTGTGGAGCAGAGGACAAGCCTCAGAAGCCAGCTGTTTCCTGGGACTTGAGGGATCTGGAGATTGAACAAGTCACTAGGCCAGCAAGTGCCAGTACCTGATGAGCCATCTCACCGGCCCCCAAATTGAATTAACATTAATGCTAATAGAGAGCTGATAATATAAAGAAAATATTAAAAATCATTGGCTCATAAAACCAAGATAAAAATGTTCAGCTCACCAAGAGAGACTCAAATAGAGGCAGTAAGGTTAGGAAAAGTAGAATAGAATTCTGACAGGGGCTGGAGAGATGGCTTAGAGGTTAAGAGCATTGGCTACTCAGAAGTACTGAGTTCAATTCCCAGCAACCATCTATAATGAGATCTGGTGCCCTCTTCTGGCCTGCAAGCATACATGCAGGCAGAACACGGTATACATAATAAAAATCTTAAAAAAAAAAAAAAAACTGATTGGATAGGTCTGTAATCCTACCTACCTGGGAAACTGATGCAGGAGGATGGCTAGAAGCCTGTGTAGACTACAGAGTGAGTGCAGGATATCCACCATAGTCCCAATCCACTTAGCAAAGAACAGCCAAGGGAACAGTAAGAAATCAGCAAAGATTGACCTATCAGTGGGTGACCAGGAAAGGGGCTATGCCTTCAAGTCTCTTTCACAAATCCCCTGAGAACCCTAACTATACAGTCATCAACCTAAGAGGGTCAGGTTAGCACCTTCCCAGGACAAACAAGATGCTCGGCTGGGAAGGTGACAGTAGCCAGCTGGTGGCACTCCTAGGAAGTCAAACTGGATGGATAAGCAGACAGGGACCTCAATGAAAGGACTGATAAATGCTTATAGGTCATGTGTCTGTCACTGACCCCACGCACAAGGCAAGACTACCACCACCAGAGGAAGAGTCAGGCACCTCTGGAATTAGCATCACCCCCGACTGCTTGACCACTCCAGAGCATCCCCAGGACAGCTCATCCACTAGGAAAGGACTGGAAACCAAAGGTCAGGAGATAAATAAGCAAGACAACCCACGGAGACTGAAGCTCACCTTAAAGCGACGGAGAGTGTCTGCAACGTCAGGAGCAAGCTCCTTATCCACCCAGCCCACCATGACACCATCCAGCAGGACAGGGTAGCAGTCACTGTATGGTCGACAAGGTGTGGCGTCCACTGGGGTGACTCCTGGGGCGGGGGAGGGGACAAGCAGAAAAATGACATCAGAAGGTTTCATCCAACATCTCCAGCTCCTGGGGACACTCGATGGCTGCTTTCTCAGTTCAGCTATCCAACTGTTGCATGTGTACAGCACAAATGCTTTCATATTGCTTGTGCATACGGCAACAGCTTCACCAAGGACACACAAGAATTTATCTCCTGTGAGGATGGTGGGCCCCAGGGAGGCTTTGCACAGAAAGCCTTTTCATGTGCTGACTCCTAAATCCTGTACCTTGAATACCCTTTCCCAAGAAAAGATCTCATTACCATTGATCCTCCTCATCCGCAGATTTCACTCTTGGACGTTTGCCTGCTTGACAAAATCATACCAGGGGTTTTAAAGGTCACAGCACAAACGTGACTTTCCTGGTGCACACACTCTGCCTCTTGTCACTCCGACTGCAAGCAAATCTTTCCTTGTCTGTTCAAGGCCATGCAAACACTTAGTGCTGAGTGCTGCCCAGTGTTCCTAAGTGCAGAGTGGCTCTTACAGGCCTCTTAGAGACAGTTAGATAAGCTGAGGCTGCTGGCTCAGAGTTCAAGGTTTGACCCGAGAGAACTCAGCCCTACAGACTCCCTACCCCAAGCTCAGTAGGTGCCACCAGCACAGGGCTGCAACTCATTAAGTGACAAGCCACATCTGCACATATAATAGCTGCCATATGAAACAACCAGCATTTTCCCAAGTGTCAAAGGTCACCACTCAGTGCTTCACCTGTCAGCCACACCAGCTCTCCAGGGCTAGTGTCTTTTTATTCAGCTCTCTTCTTCAAAGCCATCTCTTCCTCCACACTGGGATGATGTACTGTCTACCTCTCTAACCTTTTCTCTTTGTTTCCTCCTGGACTTTGGCCCTGGTTACAGGGTCTCCTGTAACCCAGGCTTACCTTGAACTCCTAATCCTCCTGCCTTCACCACCCAAGAGCTAGGGTTGCGGGTTTGTGCCACTAATGCTTGGCTTGATTTTAATTAATGACAGAACAAAAGTATCCTTTGCCTTGCAGTCAGCAAATGGACAGATGGCTTGTATCTCCTGAATCTTGACTATTTCTTTATTGCTTTCTCTCATGGTCCTTTCTTAATGGTTATTTTCCAGCTGGGTGAAACATTTTACATAACAAGTTTTCAACTTTTGACTCAATGTCCTTCTGGTTGCTTGAAGCACCTATCTACCCCCTGACCCTTAGGAGTCCTAAGCTGTATTTCATAAACCTCAGTCCACTGGTGACCTCACTCACACACCAACAACGATACAATACTGTCACTTTTAAATCACAACAGGAAAATCCCAGGAATAAACCATTAGAAAATACTCAAACAAAAAGATGACATCTGAACAATGACTGAGTTTTCCCCAAGCAGAGACAGTGGTTGCATGCTACCAGGAACAAAGGTCAGTGATCTATGGCATCAGCTATACTGCATAAGCTACTTTTTAATTGAACTCCCCCAAACCAACAATTTTCTACTTAGAAATTCAAAGATCTACCAGGAGCACAGGAGAGTGACCCAGAAATTTATACAGCAGCACCTAACTTTGAATGTTAAGGCTGTCCTATTAAATATCTTGCTCTTGTTGTATTACAAAAAAAAAGGACAACGCTAATGACATTTAACTTACTTTAGCTCCAAAGAATGCATGAGAAAGCAGCCAAGAAAGCAGCCCAACCCATGCTTGGAGGACTGAAAGAGAGTTCTCTGCTGAGCCCCAGAGAGTGACTTCAGTGTTTGATGCTGGTCAAAGCCATGAAACCTAGCAGGACCTTCAGTGTCCATACCTAAGCCACAGAGCAAGGCTGGGACAGATGCTGTGTACACAAACTTCGTGACGACCTCACATATGGCAGTCAAGTGGTTCAGCAACCCACACGGTGCCCCGTCTGGGGTATGCACAGGGCAGAGGAAGCCCCAAGACTCTGGCAGCAGCCTGCGCACTGTGGTGGTCCTCATCTTGGCAAAGTCGGCCCCTCTGTGCACACAGCGGAAATGGGAGAGATAGCGAATGAAGTTCAGCTTGTCAGCCACAACACACAGGCCAGAATCTTGCAGGAAGCCGAGACCTTAATTTAAAAAAAGTTACTCAAAAACAAGCCAAAGTCTTTGTCAAAAAACCCAAACTGTCTGTTTCTAATGTTTTGATAAAATGACAAAACTTCAGGGCTGGGGATACAGCTCAGTGGTAAGAGCATCTGCTTAATATATGAATGGGCCTTGGGTTCAATTTCCCAGTACCAACACACACTCACAATTTCGTAACACACAGTATTAGTTCTGATAAATGGAAAAAATTGAATTAGATTGGTCTGAGAGCCCTGAAGCTACGCAAGCACATGCTGGCATGCTAACAAGAGAAATCAGTGGCATCTGTCCCTAAAGTGAAAGCAGACTTTGGGAACCCAGTTGTCCTTTTTATTTTCCCAGCTCATTCCAATACAAGTGGGTTAGGGAGGGGCGCAGATCCAAACCCTTCCAGATCACAGTGGTAACCCCGCCCCAGACGAATGTGCTCATCTGCTTCCTAGCAGTCACCAAATGCATTTGTTTACCAGCACTGATTTACAAAAATAAGACACACTGCTGAACCCTGAATTCAGGTTGGCAGACATGAGTCAAAATTTACTAAATCATAAAATCTGGCTTCAGTGAGGGTGAGCTTACTCTGGAATTCTGCAGCAACATTTTTTTTTTTATCATAGTAGGCACATAATCAAAAAATATATAAATATGGCCTATTTGCTTAATTTTACCTGTTTTTGAACGCAGATTCCCAGTAGCAAGAAGATATTCAAATGGTCTTGTTAGCTCTGTTCCCATGCTAAATATCTTCAGCAAATTTTCATTGTTTATGGACACATTGGTCTTCTGAGCCCTCTTATCTAAAGCTATTTTAATAGATGCTAGCCAATTTTCCATTTTTTCCTAAAAGAAGCAAACGTTAAATTTAAAGTAGTGCACGCCTTAATTATCTCAAGTACTGTATCTACCTCCACACAATCTACACAATCCAGAATCAAGGCCCATTGTTTACACATGCAACAAAGGATGCGTCTTTTGCACAGTCAGGGTTGTAAAAGACAGACCTTCAAAGTACAACTGAAAGGTCAGGCATTCCTAAAGACAGAGACAGGAAGTCTAGATCAGGGGCGTGTAGCAAGGTATTTGATTATACCGTGTAAAGATATGCCACTGTGATTTAATGAAAAGCTAAATGGCCAATAGCTAGGCAGGAGGTATAGGCGGGACTTCCAGCCAGAGAGAGGTCTGGGAAGTAAAGGGGGAGTCACTAGTCAGAGGCAGAGGAAGCAGGCAGTGCAGGAGGGGAGGTAAAAGACATGAACCACATGGCAGCACGTAGATTAATAGAAATGATTAAGTTATAAGAGTTAGTTAGAAATAAGCCTAAGCTAAGGCTAGGCTTTCATAATTAATAAGAAGTCTCTGTGTCATTATTTGGGAGCTGGCTGGTGGGACAGAGGAAGACTCATTACTGGGGCTAGAGATTGCTCAGTGGTTAAGAGTGTGCACTGCTCTTGCAGGTCACATAAACAGTTCCCAACATCCATGTCCTCCAGAACACGGGATCTAGATAGTGGACCTAGCCCACCAGGAGCCAGACTCACTCCCAATTTTACATTTCTGTACTACATCCAGAAACTTTTTCTCCATTATGACACATTATATGCCCCAACTACAAGCCCAAATAAATCCTTCCCGCCTTAAGTTAGTTTCTGTCCGGCATTTTGTCAAAGCAACAAAAAAGTAACTAATAAAAAGTGTTGCAGCCAGGCGTTGGTGGTGCATGCTTTTTAATCCCAGTACTCGGGAGGCAGAGGCAGGCGGATCTCTGTGAGTTCAAGGCCAGCCTGGTCTCTAGAGCGAGTGCCAGGATAGGCTCCAAAGCTACACAGAGAAACCCTGTCTCGAAAAACAAAACAAACAAACAAAAAAAAAGTGTTGCAAACTGATTTTAGGAAGTAGTTGAACTTGAAGACATAGGTCAAAAAAAAACAAAGAATAACTGGTATCCCAGGATGTACTTTTATGCTTAGTCATTAGTGCTATGACCATGACCAAGATCTGATGTTACCTTGAGACTATATAAAAAAAATATTAAAAAGGACCAGACAAGAGGATTTAAATTAGATGCCAGCCGGAGCTGGTAGAGGGAGACCTTGTCAAAACACCAAATAACAAGAAATCAAATATTGGCCAAAGATGACTCAGTGAGTGCTTGGCACATATACAGAAAGCAGGGCATGGTAGCCCCCTCCTGTAATCCCAGTTCTGATGAGGCAGAAATAGGTAGATCCCTGGAGCTTGTTGGTCACCCACAGCTCAACCAAATCAATGACCTTCAGGTTCAGTGAGACCCTATCTTAAAAAAAAAAAATGCCCGAATACATGTGCACACACAAGAACAGGGACACACGCATCAGGCTCACATACACAGTTTTCAGAAAATGAAGTAGAAACAGGTAATAAACATTAAGAAATGGGCAGCACCACCAGTCACTGGGAAAACGCACATAGAAACAACAGTGAGACTCTATCACAACCAATCAGAATGGCAGTCATCAAGGAAGTAAATGACACAATGGAGAGAATACAGACAGGGGGCACCCTGATACACTGCTAGTGGGAACATGAACTAGTTCTGCCATTGTGGAAATCAGTATGATGGTTCCTCAAATACTAAAAACAGGCCCACCACCGGGCACTGGTGTCGCACGCCTTTAATCCCAGCACTCGGGAGGCAGAAGCAGGCGGATCTCTGTGAGTTTGAAGCCAGCCTGGTCTCCAGAGTGAGTGCCAGGATAGGCTCCAAAGCTACACAGAGAAACCCTGTCTTGAAAAACCAAAAATTAAAAAATAAAAAACCTGGCCAATCACTTCTGGGTGGTCCCAAAGGATTAGTGAATATATCACAATGATTCTTGCACACCAGTGTTAACACACCAATGCGGCACTGCTTACAACAGCTAAGCTATGAGCCAGCCCAGGTGTTCAAGAACAGAGGAATGGATGAGGAAAATACAGTGCAAATCATTTGGAGGAAAATGGATTCAACTGAAGAAGTGCATTAGCTGAAATCATACTAAGAAAACTGAGTCAGCTGGGTGGTGGTGGTGCACACCGTTAATCCCAGTGCTCAGAAAGAAGAGGCAGGTGGATTTCTGTGAGTTTAAGGCCAGCCTGATCTACAGAATGAGTGCCAGGACAGCCACAGCTACACAGAGAAACCCTGTCTCAGAAAGGAAAAACAAAACAAAGGACGAAGGAAAGAAAACTAAGTCTCAGGAAAAAAAAAAACAACAACAACAACAAAAAAAAACACTACCTTTTATGTGGGAACCTCAGGTTTTAAATGGAAACATGAAATCACATACATACAGGTAATACCCAGTATATGTATAAGCTAGAGCTTTTATTAAGTCCCTTACTGCTAAACAAAAAGGAGATAATGCAAAATGCCCACACTAGAAATTATCAACACACAGAAAACACTTGTGCCCAATCACACGGCACAAGTGACCCAATGACTGCAGCACACACTTACCTTCAGAAACATCAGGAAGAGCTGGCCGGGGGTAAGGACTTCTTGGTTCACTAAACTATCGGGGTTGTCCTCCATGCACTCTCCTCTGGCTAAAGCAAAGAGCTTCCGGGTCATGAGACAAAGCAGATAAAACTTCTCAGTATCAGATTTCAAGTGGATACAGATACACTCACTGCAAAAGAAACAAACAACCTGGGCTGGAGAGATGGCTTGGCCGCAGTTAAGAGCACTGACTGCTACAGAGGTCCCGAGTTCAATTCCCAGCAACCACATGGTGGCTCACAACCATCTGTAATGAGACCTGGTGCCCTCTTCTGGTGTGCAGGCATATATGGAGGCAAAATGTATACATAATAAATAAATACATCTTTTTTTAAAAAAAGAAACAACCTTAAAGCTACTCTGCTCCTTCTCCTGTTTAGTTCCCTACTGACCAAGGTGCTAATTTCATGTCTACTTAACATTTCTTACTCCCCAAACTGCTTTTCCAGCAAGTCTGGAGCTGTGTGCAGCAATATGGTAGCAATTAGTAACAACCTGTGGCTACTCCAGTTCAGTTAAAAGACAGATTTCATTTTCTCAGCTGCACTGGCCACATTCCAAGTTCTCGGCTCACAGTGGTTATATAAGACAAAGTCACAGCTCCAGGGAAACACAGACGGGTGGGTCATTGCTGCAGGGAACCACAGGCACATGTCGCCTGTGACTTTCAAAGATACAGACAGAAACTGTGTATCTATGTAGAGACAGAGTGATCTCAGTAACTAACAAAATGTCAACATTAGTGATCCCCAGTGTCCATTGTCTTACTTGGACACTGCAGCAAATTTGAAATTAATGCAGAATAATAGAAGCAAAGCCACCCTCCTTGCTAGGACCAGCATCCTACCCAAGCTCACTTTCAAGACAAGAACAAATCCCATCATCACTCCTTCCCCACTCCTCTGCAAAGCACACATACTTGAACAGGAACTTGGCAGCTTCCTCATTCGGGTACCATTCAGGAAGACTGAGCTTTACTCTGAAGCGTTCACCCAGATAGTTAAGGACCTGCTTCTGGGTTGAGCAACCCTCTTCCATCACAGTCCTCAACATCTGAGAAACAGAATTCTTAAAGAAAGAGTCCTCCTCTTTGCCTTTGATGAGCTCCTGGAAAATCTGATAATCTGAAAAGCTCACAAGTGCCTAGAATAGGGAAAAATATATATATACGTATATATATTTTTAAAGCTTTCTTTTAAACAACTAAAGGTTTAATTCACTTAGTCACAATCTTCCCCTCTAGTAATTTTTAATACCCAATTAAAACTAGCCCTTTAAAAAAAACATTCTTTTTCCACCCAAACTTCAAAGTTCCAGTGATTCTACTTCTGGATAGTCCAAAAATGGAATCGTCTCCTCCATTCTGAATTAGAGCTGTCCAATATGGCAAAAAGGAGATGCCAGATTCCCAAGGCTAGGTCATAAACAGACAGCCCTCTACCTCATTCTCTGGGCTGACTCCCAAGGGGAAGAGGAATTGAGACCTCCTACCAATAGCCACCAAGCAAGCCAGCAACTCAGCACGGGGCCCTGGAAGCCTGGTCAATCCAAGTGCCTGAAGCACTTCATTTATTTTAAACTTTTAAATTCTTTATTTGGGAGAGAATGTGAATATGAGAGTATGAGAGAGAGAGAGAGAGAGAGAGAGAGAGAGAGAGAGAGAGAGAGAGAGAGAGAGAATGTGCGCGCGTGCGCACACGCACGAGCTCGTGTGTGCATGTGTATAGGTGTATACAAGCCACAGCACACATATGGAGGTAACAAGTTTTGGGAGCCTGGTCTCCCTCCCGCTGTGGGTTCTGGGGGCTAATTCAGGTTGCCAGTTTTGCTTGGCAATTGCTTTACCTGTGGAGCCATCCAACCAGCCAGCAGCACCTCCAAACTCTTCACCGTGACCTATACAGTCAAGCTACTCTCAAATTCTACATCTGCAGAGACTCTAAGAAAATATTTTTTGATATATCAAGCAACTAACTTTAAGAATGGAGCAGGGACTAATCTAACTCGTATAGCATGTATGGTTAGGTTTTGTTTATGGTGGGGTGGGGGATGGGGGGTGGGACAGACAGAGTCTTGGTATGTTGCCCTAGTTGGCCTAGAACTTGCAACCTCCAGCTTCACACACCCCAAAACCTTGGGTAATATACATGTACTTTAACAAAAAGAACTATGCACTCGTATACAGGATGCAGTTTCCAATGAGCCTATTCTCTCATCTCACCTTAAGGACAAATCCCAAAGGAAGGAAAAAGAGCTCTTTCCGGTAAATAAAGTTCAGCATAACTGTGCCATTCTCCACATAGTGAAGGTTCATATTGACAGCGGAGTGTTCTTCTCTCACACAGTGCATCGAAACCCCTAGTCAAAGAAACAGCAAGAAGTCATGGCCTAGCTGTTTCATTTTTCTTCTGATCATTTTACTATCATAATCAAAGCCAAACCACTTGTTAAGATTAGCCAAGGCCCAGCATGGTGACACAGACTTTAATCCCAGCACTTGGTAGGCAGAGGCAGGTAGAGCTCTGTGAGTTCGTGGACAGCCAGGGCTACACAGAGAGACCCTGCCTCAAACAAAACAAAATAACAAAACCAAACCAACCAAACAAACAAAAACAGATTATCCAAGGCTGGCAATCAAAAAAGTCTATAGACCTTGCCAAATGTTTTCTGGGGTACACTGTGAAATGGGTGAAGCTCTGAATTTGACCAAGTTTACCATCAGCTGGGTCCCATAACACCTTATACTTGGATCACCCTGCAGAGCGCACGTCCTATGCACACTAACCATATGGGACTGGTCAAGAGATGGTCACTCACCTAACACCCTGATGGAGAACAGCAGAACTCAAACTTCACATCAACAAAGCAAAAGAACCAATGACTACATGTTTTGACATGCTGAGATACTGTTCTCCTAGGTGCTGTATCCATGGCAACTACTAAAGTCTGATTTTTATCTCAATTATAAATGATACATTGTATAATATTACAGAAGTTAATAGAGAAGCCATATGCTATCTTACAATGCCAGGCACTGTCACAGGCATCGAACACAGGCCAGTCCCCTGAGGGTGTGCCAAGGCAGTCTAAACCAGGGGACCCAACATGTCTTTGGACACAAGTGCTAAGTCAAGTCAGCCTTCATCCTCAAAAGCAATACCAGAACTACATGAAGTCATCCAGACTAAAAACAGACAAAGGTTCTCACTATGAAATCACTTTCTGGGTATATTTCCTTTTCTTAGGTAATAAACACTATACATATTAAAGTGATTCGGTATACACAGACAATGGCACCAACTTTACCACCAGCCACTTGCAATTTTTCAGCTTCACCAGGGTGCATAAGCCATGTCCATTCACTAGAAATTACATTTCACTTTTTGAATTGAGACCTTTCCCTAGGCTAACAATGCTGTGTATTTTCTCATAATGTTGGGACAGCAGCAGTGAGCCATAGCTCCCAACCAGCCAGGAGAACAAAAAGGAAAACAAATTATAGTCGTCAACATCCTGGGGTGCCAATGTTTTTGAATACAGTGTTTTCATAGCTCATCAAGTGTACAAAAAGCCAATCTGTGTATGAGCACAAGATGATCAACACTTGCTCATAAAACAGGCTTTGTTTTAGGTGATTTTTCCAAAGTGCATGCTAATGTGTTAATAAGTATTCTAGCATAGTTAGGCTTGCCAAGCTAAGCTACTATGTTTGCAGGTTAGCGCACTGACTCCACTGTTACTTCTGTGGCATCAAGCATGAGCCCAGAAACTTCTGCAGGTTAGACAAGCTGTAAAGCAATCTTTGTACATTGTAAATATGTAATGCTCTCATTGTCAATAAAAAGCTGACTGGCCAATAGATAGGCAGGAAGAGATTGGGTGAATGAGCCTGAGACAGAGAGAATGCTGGGAGGAAGAAGGAAGTCATCAGCCAGATGCTGAATGAATCAGATACTCAAAATGGGATAGAGGTAAAAGCCACATAGCAAAATGTAGATTGATAGAATGGGTTAATTTAAGTTGTAAGAGCTGGTTAGTAATAAGCCTGAGCTATGAGTCCAACAGTTATAATTAATATAAGCCTCATATGTTTATTTGAGGGTGGCTGTGGGACAGAAAAACTCTACCTACAAAGCACTCTACCACCAAACCAGTCCCTGCCTCTACATAATTTGTTTTTTGAGATATGGTCTATTATGTAGCACTGACTGTTCTGTACTGGAATTCACAGTGTAGAACAGGCTGCCCTCAATCTCAGAGATCCACCTGCCTCAGTGAAACACCATACTTGGCTCTAAGTGCATCTTTTAAAAATTAAACAAAATTTTTTTATTTATCTTAAATTATGTGTGCTTATATGTGTGCATGTGTTCCCATGTGGGCAGATGACCACAGAGGTCAGAAGTGTCAAGCTCTGGAGCTGGAGTACAGGCAGTTGTGAGCTGCCCAACATGGATGCTGGGGATTGAACTCAGGTTCTTTGGAAGACAAATCTGTGCTTTTAAACTGCTGAGCCATCTCTCCAGCCCCTCTAAGTGCATTTTTAATGTACAGTACTCTCTATTTACTACAGGTTTATTAGGTATTGCATAACAATTACCATAACCAAATTGATTAAAACATCAATTACCACATATAGTTAGTTACCAAATGTGCATGTACGTGTATACGGGATCAACACACTTAAAAATCCACTCCATTTTCCAATTTTAAATAATTAACACAGTATTATTAACGATATCATTCATAGTGCTATACACTAGCATTAGATAGTATACATGTGTGTTCACACATGTGTGGTGGAAGTACTCTCCACCTTGAAAGCACAGGGAGAGAGAGAGAGAGAGAGAGAGAGAGAGAGAGAGAGAGAGAGTGTGTGTGTGTGTGTGTGTGTGTGTGTGTGTGTGTGAGTGTGTCCAGATGTCTTCCTTAATTGCTTCTTTTGAGACAGGGTCTCTCACTGAACCTGGAACTTTCTTCTTGGCTAAACTGGCTGGAACCGCTGTTCCCTCCCCTCCGGTGCTAAGATTACAGATGTGTACTTCCATACCCTTCTGTTCCTGTTTTTAGATGTAGGTGATGGGGACTCAATCCCTCATGCCTCTGTAGAAAGCACCTCCCCACTGAACCATGTCCCAGCCCCGTACTTGGCCCAAAACTTAAAGTCTATACTTTGATCAATACTTCCCCAACCAACACCACCCCGAATCTTACAGAATGCTTATGGCAAAACAAATAAAAATCATGTAAGAGAAACACATTAAAGACTGTATAGTGTACAGTCAGCCCAGGCAGTGGTGGCACACTCCTTTAATCCCAGTACTCGGGGAGGTAGATAGGTCTCTGTGAGTTTGAGGATAGCTGGTCTACAGAATGAGTTCCAGTTCCAGGACAGCAAAGGCTACACAAAGAAGCCCTGTCTTAACAACCCCCACCACACCAAAAAAACAAAACAAAAACAAACAAACAAACAAAAAAAAAAGAAGAGGAGGAGAAAGGAAAAAGATTGTATATAGTTGTATCTACTTTAAAAAATGGTTTTCAAGTTGTCCAAAACAACATCCTAATGTTCACTGAAACTTACCGAAATGAGTGTAGCCAAGCCCTCTGCTTTTCCACTTTGGTCTTATCATCGCAATGGGGAAATTTCTCCGAGGCATAATCAACATTCGGATGACTTTTTCAATGCCATTGATTATAAAATAACCTCCCATTTCCTGCCAAAGACAGGGTTATTATCTGTTAAACTAAAGTATATGACAAAGTAAACACAAAGCTATTTCTAGCCACATGAAGAGGTACACATTGGTGAAAGGGACGCCCCATCTCTAGAAACAGTACAGGTTCCAGAAAGTCTCGTCAGATACACAACCGGAGTCCAATAGACACAGAACAGGAAGGCAGGAAAACAGGGCCACTCCTTCTAACTAGACAGTCTCTAGACTTGTAACTAGACTAGTTAAACTAGTCTCTCTGTCCCAAATTATTCCAATTTCCAACCACCATTGAAACAAAACTTATTCCAAAATCTAAAGATAAAAATGGTAAGTTTAAAAAAAAAAAAAAGTTGACTGCATGGAAGCTTTGCTGACTAGAAATCTGGACTAGATAAACACAGGAAAATACGTTTAATAATAAAGAGTGTGCTGCTAACTGCTTGATACCAAATATGCACTTCCTGCTGGATGCTCTGCTAATGGAGCACTTAGCCCTCCTAACCCTGGGTCTGCCTGTTTTCACCACAGCAAACTGAGGCTTGGGGTAACTGAAGCCCCCACAACCAATGAATGGGATGGCTGGAGTGTCACATCCTGATCTAACACCAAAACTCTCTTCCCAGGCACAACCGTCTCCCTAAAAATAGGTCGAGTCTGCACACTCCCACTACTTCAGCTCAGTAACCCAGAACTGCCTCACACCGCTGGAGAAACCACGAAAAAAAGGGACATGGGTCAGTCATTCAATAAGCTCAGGGAATTTTACTGTAAGTAAAAACAGTTCCTACAATACTTTTGTGAGTAAGTATGCCTCTGAACATGTATAATTCAAAAAATTAGGACCAGAAAAATCACTCAGTGGGGAAAGATATTTGCTGTAGAGCCTGAAGATCTGAGTTCAAACCCTGAGAGCCACATGATGGAAGAAGAGAACCAACTCCTCAGATGTTGCCTGCTGATCCTGTGACCTCTACACGTGGCCAAATTGAGAAAGAGCCAGGCTTGGTGGTACAACACCTTTAATCCCAGCACTGTGTGTCTGTGGGGGGAGGGAGGCGGCAGATTAAGATGGATCTCTGTGAGTTAAAGGCCAGCCTGATTGATCCACACAGTGAGTTACAGGCCAGCCAAGACTACATAGCAAGACCCACCCTACCCCAACACCCAAAAAGAAAGAAAGAAAGGTAACAAAAGAAGATCTGGGTTGGGAGTGTGGCCTGATGGCACACTTGTGTTTCAGATGAGCAAACATGTTCAGGAAGAGGAAGTAGAAAGAGGAAAAGGGAAGGAGGAAGAGGAGGGAGGGAAAGGGAAAAGAAAACGATTTCTAGGGGGAAAAATCCTCCTAGTACAATGCCAGAAACAACATTTAATGTATAGCTGCTTTCTCCACTGCCTCAATAGATGGGAGGAAGAGTCATGCACAGCACTCAGGCACAGTATCAACACTCCATACGACACAGCCAGAAATCAGAAGTCAGAAACACTGATTTCCACTGGCAAGCTTCCTGTTTCCCCACCACCTAGATCCCTGCACTTACCTCTGCCTCCTCATGGTGCTCAATGAGGGCTTGAGGAGGAAGGTTGTATAAGTTGCAAAGTTTAGACTTTACCATGATGGGAACATAGCCAAGAAACTGTTTAATGACCCCTTTGGGGACTCCATTCACTGCCCAGCTGATGTCAGCCTACATGAAAACAAAAGAAAAAATAGACTATCTGGACCTGCAAGAATAAATGAATATATTTTTTTAAATGTTTAGATGTATTTATTTTTATTTTATGTACATGAATGTTTGGCCTTCCTGTATATCTATGTACCAGATGTGTGTCTGGGGCCAGTGGAGGCCAGAAGAGGGCATCAGATCTGCTGGAACTGGAGTTACTGGCAGTTGTGAGCCACCACATGGTGCTGGGAACCAAACCCCAGTCCTCTGAAAAAATAGTCAGTGCCTTTAACCATTGAGCCATCTCTCCATCCCCACAAGTGAGTATTCTAAGAAAAGAAAGAGGGCCATAGTGAATTGATTTTACATGTTAGGTTCAAAAGATACAATTCCTTAAGTTGCAACATTAAGAAAGCAGACCTTTCCTATAACCTTATAAGACATTAGCTTGAGTCTCAAAATGGTGCAGTACAGCCACCTCACATCATTAATGCTCACCGTCAGCCTCCCACGGTAGGTGCTCCTTCGGCCCCGGCACTCGGCTGGATAAACGTTGAGCTCTTTGCAGATGGTCCCTTTGGGCACTGAGGGTGGACTGATAACAGCATCCACAATAGTAAGAGATATTCGTTCATCTTTGAAAGCAAATTCAAAGGGAGGTATGGCCTGAAATACAATTCGTACTACTAAATCACTTGCATTTTTCAAGGCACTTTTCACTAAGACTCTTCGATGTCTATACTCACTGATGTCTATCACGTCAGTGGAACACATCTAAAAGGGACAACTAAAGCTACAACAAACTGGTAACTTCGCCAACTACTTAACTATACATAACCATTCACTAGGGGCCTTTGCATTTGATTGTGGGGCAGGCTCTACAGATACGGGAAAAGGCTGAGCCAAGTCTACCTTCTCCATACAGCAGGACAGAGAGAACTGCTGCTCTTGGGCAAGAACAGGGAAACCAGATGCTCTTAGCGCCATTCTTCATACTAAGCTTTTACATTTTATTCCCTCAGACTGAAGCCTGGCAATTCAAAGAATTCCAAATGACTCCCATACTTTTAAGTTTCAATCTGGCAGTCAAAGCTCTCCAATGCATCTCCATCCCCATCTCTCACAACGCAATTGTTCAGCAACAAAACCTCAGGGTAGTGTCCACTACATACATGGCTCTCCCTGTACCTAACCTCCCCCTGTAGGGAAGAACCATCCTCTTTCCTTGACCTTGTCTAAAGGTGGGCTTTCTAAACACCTGGATTAGTCGCACTTCCCTCCTGCCCCTGACTCAGTAAACGCTACATTTTAGGGCAGTTCTCAAGAGTACTGGCATTGACTGCCTGCTGGTGCTGCTACCTCTCTCTCTATACAATCAACAACCAAGAGGAGCACTCAAACCTGAGAGGCCTCTTAACTGGGGAACCGGCTACAAGTAGCAACGAAACGCTTTTCTCTCTGAGCTACCCAAAGCATTGCACGGTGAGTGCACGTCACTGTTTAAAGCCGTACAGCGGCCTCCCGGCCACCTCCTCAACCGCTGGGACCCTCCGGGCCCACTCGGGCCGCCGGTAGGGCTCCGGAGCCGAGGGCGCGCCGCTCACCTGCACCGCGTGGCTCAGCCCCTCCAGCACCGCATAGTTGAAGGAGTCCACGTGCGCCCGCGTCAAGTCTTGCAACGCCGCCTTTTGCTGCTCCGGAGGAATCGCATAGGACGGGTCGGTTAAGTGCTTTAAGCTCGGTCCACTAGGCAGGCTCCGCCACCGGCCGTCGAGATCCATGCTTCTGCCAAGCCGAGACCGGCGACGCCACTCGCAGCCGGGACCGGAGACCAGAACCACAACTCCGCTTGCAGCCGGCAGGAAATGGCCGGAGTCGCAGACCCCACGGCCTGCTGGGAAATGTAGTTCCTCTTGTTCCGGCCCCCCCCTCCCCCCCGCCACACACCCTGGGTCCCTCCATTTTGTAGGGCCGACTGGGAACCAAAACTGTTGCTTATTGGGCCGTTGAAAACTACACACAGAGACAGATTAGCCTCTTCTTCCAGATGTATCCTGCAAACCTTGCTAAAGCCCACTGCACTTTAGTGTGTAACTTCTGTGGCCTTTATTTGCTCAATCAGTCGATTAGAACCGATAGAACTATCTTCAAAGAGTCTCTTCTGTTGCTTTGGGCAGTTTTCTGATTACATCCTGATGCTAACCCTAAGAGACTCTGGCGTCTTGGCTTCAACCGAAATGCAGCTGTTGGATCCTAAACCTCTGTTCTCTCTACCCAACTCTTTATCATCTATCTATCTATCATCTATCTATCTATCTCATCTATCTATCAATCGATCGATCAATCCAGCCAATTATTGGTCTTTTGAGACAGAGGCTCTTATGCCATCGGTTTTCAACCTGTGGGTCACGATCCCTTTGACGAACCTTTATCTCCAAAAATATTTACATTTCAACTCACAGCAGTAGCAAAATTACAGTTATGAAGTAGCAACAAAAATAATTTTATGTCTGGGGGGTCACCACAACATGAGGAACTGTCTTAAAGGGTCGCAGCATTAGGAAGGTTTGAGAACCACTGTTGTCTGTAGTCCTGGTTGTCCTGGAACTCCATTTGTAGTCCAGGCTAGTCTAGCATAAACAGAGATCAACCTGCCTCCTCCAGACTGCTGGAATTGAAAGCCACCATACACAGCCCCGAGCTACTAATAAGTCAAGTTCATCACTGGGACGGCCAGCAGGAATCAGGCTATCCTACTCAACCCCCTACGCCAAAAGAAGCCACCCCAAACCACTTCTGGATAGAAATCCTACGGTATCAGTTTTTGTATGGGCATGTTTTCAATTCTCTTAAGTATCAGGGCTAAGAACAGAATTTCTGTGTCATTTACTCCATTCTTAACTTTGTGAAGTTCTGTGAAACTATTCAAGTGAGCTGTACAATTTAACACCCCTCTAGCAACATCCTTACTATTTTATGATTGTATCAATCTTATCACTTGTACAATTGCATCTATTTGTAGATTTTGATTAGCATTTCCTTAGAGGCTAATAGTGTCAAACATCATTTCATGTGTATATTGGTTAATCTGGGAGAAATTTCTGCTTAATTGCATTGCTCATTTTAAAAATCGCTTCTCTTTCTACCATTGAGTTGTAATATGCTGGTCATTGTTGGGATTGTGATTTCAAAATATGTTTCCCTTTTTATGTGTTGTCTATTTTCTTTAAAAAAAATATTTGTGAGCCGGGCGTTGGTGGCGCATGCCTTTAATCCCAGCACTCGGGAGGCAGAGGCAGGCGGATCTCTGTGAGTTTGAGGCCAGAGCGAGTGCCAGGATAGGCTCCAAAGCTACACAGAAAAACCCTGTCTCGAAAAATAAAAAAAAATTGTGTAACTGGATATAGTGGCATATGCCTTTAATCCCAGCACTGGAGAGGCAGAAGCAGGCAGATCTCTGAGTTCCAGAACAGCCTGGTCTACATATCCAGGGCAGCTAGAACCACATGGGAAGACACTGTTTTAAAGAAAGAAAAGAAAAGAAATTGTTTTGTACAAATGAATGTATGCTGGGTGTGGTGGCACATGCCTTTAATCTCAGCACTGGGAAGCAGAGGCAGAGCTACACAAAGAAACCTTGTCTCAAAAAACAACAAAAACAAAAAATATTCACACATACACATAAATAAAAATAAAATATTTTCTTAAAAAAACAGTGACCAAGAACTATCTTGCTTTATTAATATGAGCAAACACCATTAAAATGTATCTTGCAAGCATGGTGTCATATTTAATCCCCAGAATTCACTAAAAAAATCAGGCCTGGTGGTACATAGTTTTTGAAGGGACCCTCGATAGCCTGAGCATGGCAAACATGGCTCTGGCAGGCCTAGCCTTCTCCCTCATTACCTCTGCATTGCTAAAAACCTTGAGATTACATTCCTCAAGCTAGCCACCAAGGACTAGTCCCTTATTTGGTCTCTTCCTCCTCCTGGGGCTGACTACCAAGATCCAGCTATCAAAATATTGATGTCCTGCATCAATAAGCATCTAGCTAGAGAGCCCAAAGTCCAGGAAGCAAAACCCTGATGTACTTGACAAATCAGCAATAAGATTTGGGACATTCCACTTTCAGTGGGATAGAGCTTTCAGTGGTGGCTAGAACTGCTACAAAAAAGAGCATCAAGGAACCAACACCAAAGCAACTGGAGCCAACAAATATTCACCATACATTTCACCCTATTCTTCTAAAGTGCACATGGATCATTCTGTGCTATAGCTCACATGCTAAGCTATCAAACAAGCCACAGTAGATGTAAGGGAATCAAAACACTTATGTTTTCCAACCATAGTAGAATAAACTTAGAAACCAATGACAACTTTGTTAATTCTCCTGTAGGTAAGAATGCTTGCTTTACATACCTGATAACCTGAGTTTGATGCCAGGAATCTACAAAAAGCAGATATTATGCTTGCATATGCAATCCTAGCACTTCTGTGGTGACCAGATATTGCAGAGTACGCAGAGTGTAAAGAGAGACTGTCTGAATACGATGGATAACCAGTTAGACCCCACTCCTGAAAATGACTCTGACGTCCACATGTTCATTGTGGCAAGTGTGAGCCCTCACACATACATTTGTCTCTGTCACAAGTAAGCGGATGCATATAAAACTTATTTCAAAAGTGTCTTAAAGGTTGTGTAAGCCTGTAACTCCAGAGTTTTTGAGGCTGAAGCAGGATGATCACAAATATGAATTCAATCTGAACTTCATATAGAGTCCTTGTATCAGCTGTGCCCTCCTCAAAAAAAAAAAAAAAAAAAAAAGCATTAAAGGTTCTCCACAGCGCAATTAGCCAAAAGAAAGAACGGATATCCAGATTGGAAAGAAAGAAGTGTAAGTATGTCTCTTTGTAGATGACGAGATCTTACATAGAGAAAACCTTTAGCAAGATTCCTAGGTACAATATCAACATATAAAACTCAGTTGTGCCGGGCGGTGGTGGCACAAGCCTTTAATCCCAGCACTTGGGAGGCAGAGGCAGGCAGATCTCTGTGAGTTTGAGGCCAGCCTGGTCTCCAGAGCGAGTGCCAGGATAGGCTCCAAAGCTACACAGAGAAACCCTGTCTCAAAAAAACAAAAAACAAAACTTAGTTGCATTTCTGAACACTACAAATGAGCTTAACAGCAAACACTTTTAACCACTGAGCTCTCTCTCCAGCCCCTTGGTCACTGTGCCTCCCAATGTATAGTCCTATCCCTTTGCTCTCTCTCTTCAGCTATTCCTGCTCTGCAACTCTCCTTTCTCCAAAGCTATTCTTACTATGTGCGTATTGGTATACTTCATTGTCTATGAAGCAATGCTCATTTTTAAAAAATGATTTCTCTGCCCCTCATCAGACTGTAGAATCTTTGACTTGACATTCACTGATTCCCTCTTTGGCTAGTTTGAACATGCCTGATAACTTCCAGTTTTTCACTGTGTTAGTGAACTTTTCAGCTCCAACATTTCCACTTGATTTTATTCAAAATTCAGATCTGTCTCCTAGCTGCCATTCTCTCTGGTCTCACATCATTCTCAGCCTCCTTCAGTTCTCCACACATACTTGAAAAAGGTGAATTAAAATCTTTGTTTAGTAGGTCCAAACCTGGGTTTCTCCAGGATAGCATCCATGCTCTACCCATCACCCATGTAGGTTCATCTTGGTCTATCCCATAATTAGTATCAAAAATTAGGAAATCTTAATCAATTTTAGAAACTGGATACTTGCTCTCTCTAGAATTTGTTGCTTGATGACTACCCTGAAGCCTATGTCATGTGTGTTTCTGCCCAATAGCTAAATGCTCAACTAATAATTGAGCCGAGATTTCCTTGAATACCTACACTCACACCTTTGCTGAGGGCACTGTTCCTGTTTGGTGATGGTGTCTTCAATACTTGTGCAAGCATTTTACAATTCTGCCTCGATATTCATGTCCTACGGCACAGAGCCTGAACATCAGAGATAAAAACAGGGGCTTTAAAGGGCTTCCCTGGTCATTCCCACAGCCCTACCCATGTACATGACCTTCTATGGTCTCATGAATATATTGGAGTCTTTAAAAGCCTCCTATGGACATATCATGCCTCAGCTTGTCCATCTGCATTTTTTGGTCAGTTGTTGGTTCCAAGAGGTATAATTACCTTAGGAAGCTGAGATGTACAATAATGGTTTATATCACTTTTGACAAGTACACCGGGAGAAAAAGTTGTTGGCATTGGGCAAGCTCTGTGTCATACTAAATAAAAATAATCCCTGGAAGCACAGGCAATTATCAGTTTTAAATAATTTACATTGGTACGGATTCTTGTTATTGGTACAAATGCAAGGTTTTTGCTACTTCTGTTTAAGATTTTTGTACGTGGACTGGAGAGATGGCTCAGCAGAGATGGCTGCTCTTCCAGAGGTCCTGCATTCAATTCCTAGCAACCACAAGATATACTGCCCTCTTCTGGCCTGCAGGAATACATGCGTGCAGATAGAACATGTGTTTCTAATTTTGCTTAAGGTATTACCTATACAGCTTGTTTATTTAAACAATGTGAAGTCCTAGACTTTGTAATGTAGGACAATGAAATACAGGTTTATAGTCACCCATAAATATAAAACATATAGTCATGCTAGTTAGATTTTTCTAGGTATTCAAAGCTATGTCCCAAATTGGTAGTCTTCAAACACTTCAAAGACCTACAGAGCATGGCATTTAAGATGTTTTAATAACTTAGGATTTTTTGACATGAGACAGGTCTGCTCCTGGCAGCACCAATCTACTTCTAAAGAGGATGATGACACCAAAGACATTCCATATGGGGTTTGCTTTCTTTGTGGCACAAATTGGCCTATAGGGCAAGAAACTACAACTTGTCTTCACTGCTGACAGTAAGTACGTTGTCCAATGTCCAACCTGGACAAGCAGGACACCAAGAAAAACAACTGCCAAACTTCGACAAGACAGGGTTGGACAATCCTTCATAATTTCCTGCTTCTGAAAAAGGTCTGTCAGATATAGTAGGCCTGTAGGCTCAAGATAGATGCCCCAACATTACAGAGGAACCTTGGGTGACTGTCCAGGCAGCCAGCTGTTTGTTATTTCTTACATTTATCTGGAAGTTGCTTTGCTCAGTTGCACTTCCTGCCTATCCAGGTAATATTATTTTCTTTCTCAGGTCTTTGATGGGGGTTGAAGACTAGATCATTACAGTTACAGTACTCCCAAATCTTAAAGACATATTAGGCACAAGACTTCAGATTCTTCAGGAGAGAACAGCTATTGGCATAATCTATATATATATCCATATCTATATAATATATATCCATCAATTAGTTATGGTCTGGACATTTAGAATTCATTTCTTACTTGTTTTGTTGTATGTAGTTTCACTTTTGTTAAGGTTAGTACCTTTTCTTCTGAACAATACTTGATAGTAGTTCTTATTGTATATAGTTTTGTTTGTTTTTCAAAACAGGGTTTTTCTGTGGCTTTGGAGGCTGTCCTAGAACTAGTTCTTATAGACCAGGCTGGTCTGGAACTCACAGAGATCCACCTGCCTCTGCCTCCTGAGTGCTGGGATTAAAGGTGTGCGCCACCAATGCCCAGCTTGTATATAGTTTTATTATGTTGCTATTGGAACCTTCCTTCTTAATTAGACAGAAAAGGGGAAATGTTGCAGGGACTCTGTCACTGTTCTGCCGGCCAATTGTGAGTCAAGGGACAGAGTTGCATTGAGGAGTATGTGACCCCAATAAAGGGCACAGGCCTGAGGGTAATGCATTCTCCTGGAAGATAGACGAACTGGCAATGAGCCACTCACAGCCTGGTTGAGGTTCCTCATCCCCCACGGGAATGAGGCAGCAGTGCAGCAGCTGGACCTGCAGTGGTGTAGCAGCTTTGTTCTGTCTTGAGTGTAGTGCTGATTTTGCCTTTGAATAAATTGTGACCCCATCTGATTCCTTCATTACTAAGTGCTGTGGTGTCCAGACATCCTCCTGAGATTTACAGGTATCTAAAACCCAACCTGAGCTAGATGATTAGCAAGGAGTCCTCAGCAAATAGCTTCATCTCAGAGGCTCCTCCAACTCTGCCCTATGCTGGAAACACACACAGCTCTCCAGACAACCACTGGTCTCCCTGACCATTGTACCATATTCAGATGATGCACAAGACACTGGAGAGGAGAGACTGGAGTCTGGCAGCTGACTGTTGCCTGTCGACTTCTGTAATAAACATTTGTTTAGGAAACTATGGTCATATCTGGCCTGGCTCTGTATGGTAGGTGAGCTTAGAGTTATGTTCATCCATTTTCAGAGTTGAGGAAAGGACAAAGAATATGCAACAGAAACTCCACATGGCTCACAGGACCCAGGATATTTGCTTTCTTGCTGTTTACAGGAAAAGTCCTACCTTCTTCTGATGGTGTCATAGACTGAAATAATCAGTGATAGCCAAGGCTAGTCAACACCCACAGTAAAATGACCAAACCCAAGGAAACAAAAACACTTGAAATGTCTATACTTTACTTTAATGCTCCAGGCATTTAAAACATTCATATATTTGCCTTGTTTCAGAGATCATTTCCTCTTAGGTGCGGTTCTATGGATTGGAGGTACATCCACCAACCACTGAATCCTCACGACAGCACCCACATGCCACATGCAACCTACTTTGGCACCTTGTCATCTTTGTTCATGGATCCCCCTCTGCCACACCCACACACAACCACAACTGTTCATCAAAACACCTTATAGCGTCGTTGACACTGGCTGGTTCCATGGTCACAGCCCATTTCCAGTGCTCCCCAATGTTCTGTGCATGTGAGTGTCACCCCAAAGAGCTACAGAAACGCACAGTCAGCTAGTGTGCATGCCAGCTGCTGCTCTCCTGTAGCCCAGAACAGAGGCACTTAAAAATTCTTGGCAAAATGGACTTATAATTGCCATTGAAGTCAAGTGTGAGGGGAGGGGCTTTTCTCCCATAATTAATGAGTAACTCTGATACATATTATTGGACTTATAGATTCATATCTGTTTACATCTGCTATCAAGGACTTAATAAACTGCTTGTGTAAATGAAAGCACATTTGTTTTTCCAGGTGCTTGGATGAGACACAAACTGAGCAACTGCTCGGCCAATACTTATTCTGAGTATTTATGTCAATATATGATTGTTCTTACAGATTTGCTTTCTTCAAAGTGTGTGTGTGTGTGTGTGTGTGTTTGAGCCTTAATCCTTAAGTGATTCTTCCAAAGTAATAAAGTGTTTGTCCTGCTTCCCAAAGTAATGTTTCAAGGCACCTCAAGACATATAGTTACCTGAGGTTCTGATTCAGTTGGCCACAGGTGGGAAGGGCCATCAACTTCTTTTTAACTTCATGGGAGGTTATAGCATGTAGTTGGCATTGAGAACCTTGGGACTAAAGGCCCTCGAGTCTTCTTTCTACTCTCCTTTGTTCTCACAAAAGGCTCTTGAGGTAGCCCCTGGGTCATCGGACATCTCCTCCACAAGATAAGAAGCTAAGGCACAGCGAGGTTATTTGGCTCATGTGACATTGGGCAGTCAGATGACAGAGCCAGGAGTGGAATCAATAGCTCCAAATAAATAACCCCCTCCCCCAGCAATGGGCAGCACTTACACCGACTAACCTCAAAGACTGGCTGGGAAGCCAGGCGTGCCCATCTGTGCCAATGACACCATGGAACAATACAAAATGGTTCAGAGCCAACCTTCCTACTTGGTGAGAAGTAAATGCATAGAATGGTTGACGCAGTGTGAGGAATGAACTCAACCCTCCCCATTTTCCCCTTAGACAGATGTTATGGGTTTGTTATGGTTTATTACAAAACCTGTCAGGATTCATAAAGACTTACTGACATCTGCTTTGTCAACTCTGTCACTATAACAGCCAAACACTTTTGAATGTCCCTGGGATTTGGGTCCAAGAACATACATAGACTGCCTTGCTCTCTCCTTTACTGGCCCACCTAAACTAGCCGTGAACCCAGCACCCTCCACTCTCCCAGTGTGTGCATCTTCCAGGATGTGGCTAATCCCTCTGTTGCCTCAGAAATTCCTCAGTGCTAACCCATCAGCTGTGCTGGGCCTCAAGGACTGACTTAATGTCAAAAGTTTTACTTTGCTCTGGCTGCCAACTTTGTTACCCATATTCTAGGCAACCACTGCACCTTTACCCTCTAATTCCAGATTCCCATGAGTTGGAACATTCTTCAGTTAAACACATTCGGTTTAGCTGGATGCATATAAAAATAATTTCATCATTCCATTCCTCGTCACAAGTTCCCACCTCTCATTCTATCTTCTCCAGCTCTTTTGTAAAAGACCCATTTGACTGCAGAACATACCAAGTAGATGCGCGTGAATAAGCACTTGTATACAGCAGAAAAAACAAAAAACCGCACTATGCTCTGGGAAGAAGGGCAGCTTTCGCTGTGTCTACTGTGGTTTCCAGGACACTCTGTAGAAGGCAAGCCTATGTACTCAGCTCATACTGAATACACACGCTATCTTCCCACTGCTTCAGGAGTGGGCTCCCGAGAAGCCTATAAAATATGAATGGATCTGTTACAAGAAAACCACGTCTCGCAGTGCACTTCTGTTGACACAGGTGGTTGTGCAAAGCTCCAGAAACACTTCTTTTCCACTCAGGCAGGACACACCCTCATGCAGAGGGCATTTCTCCTGCTACCTACGTGCTTAAGCAGACAGGACCCTTTCTGGAATGGAGACTGCCCCTCCAGGCCCTTGGAGGCAAGGAGGACAGATATGGGGAGAGCTATGAGGTGAGGAGGAGAATGGCGAATGGAATTCTACCTTCCCTGACTCCCAGAGAGGATTGCTACAAAGGTTCAAAGGTGAGGAAGGAAAGAGGAACTGCAAAGCTGCATTCAAAATTCTGATTAAATCAAAGACAAACTGAGGCTCATGAGACTTCAGAGACTCCCGCCCACCCACACCATTAAGTAAAGTCAGATACCATGTTTTCTCTTTTCTCTCTTTCTCTCTCATGCTTATTTGATGCTTGCAGATTTATCAGGCCTGCTGCTTTTGCTTCTAAAACATGCAGTGAGCAAAATACACTGTTTGGTGCCCATAGGACCCCTGGCAAATGCTCGCTCATAAGCCACCAGGAAGGTGACAAGCAAGAGGCCTTCACTGACAGGCCTGTGCACAGCCTGGACTGTGCTACATGCTTGTCCAGAGTTTAGTGGGACATAGTGTCGCGAGGGGATGTGCAGGGAGCATGTGGCAACCTCCAAAATGCTCTAAGGTCCAGTCTGTGTCCAGCGAGGCTGCACTGGACACAGAGCTAAGGCACTAACGCTGCAGCAGGTGGGATGACACCACTCAGAGATCTCTGGGCTGCATCCTGGGGAGGAATCTCGGCTACCTGTGCCACCCAAGGCCAGAGACTGCTCAAGGGCTGAGATACACCAAATCCCTGGCTCTGGCCCTTTAGAAAAGTGTTCGGTTCTCCCTCTCGGTGACTGGCGTCAGTTTCCTAAGGTCTCCGTAGCACTGGAGACAGGACCACCTGGTCTCCCGCAGCTGCCTTCTCTTCACACACTCTGCCTGCACATCTGTTCCCAGCATGCCGTGAGGAGGAGCAGTCCAGTCATCTCACGCTCCTCTGGAGCAGGGTTCCATACATTTCCCAAGGTGGCTCTGTACCTTCCTGTCCTTCACAGCTTGATGAACGCAGCGGGCTGCGGCACCTGCTCTGTGTCCGGGGGTGGGAAGACACTGGATATGGCTATGTCCACAATTCCTTGGCACAGTTCTGCATAGAGCTTCCTGAAATAAAATTTTAAAGATATCACTGAGCGTGTTTATTCAAGTGCAAGAGAAAAATCAAACCTGGGTGTGTGTTGGGGGAAGGGACATGAATTTCAGTGAGGATCTGCTCTAGAAATGCCATTGCATGGCCTTTGTAAAACCTGTCTCTGTAGATAAAGTACCAACAAGAGGCTCTGCACACAGATAAAACGTGCAGGGCAGTATTTAAGTATTTTAAAACAGCCTTGATGGGAACAAAATAAACAATTCCTGCTGACAGGCAGAGAAGGCGATTTCAGTAGTGTTATGAGCCCTAACCCGCCTGCCTGTGAGGGAGTACATGGAGGGGTAGGCGTTATCCAGGAAAACCCCAACTTCTAAGGGAGAAGGGACACTCGTGAAGACTGTGGGGCTGACAGTTAAGATGGGACCGAGGAGACAGAGAGAAGTCAAAGAATGGATGACAGCTTAGGAAAGCAGGGGAGGAAGAAGGAAAAGAGGTAGTGGGGTCTGTAAGGGGAGGAGGTGAGTGAGTGTGAGTGCAGGGGTGAGAAGGGAGGAGGTGAGTGAGTGTTGTGCTGGGGTGAGAAGGGAGGAGGTGAGTGAGTGTGAGTGCTGGGGTGAGAGGAGGAGGTGAGTGAGTGTGAGTGCTGGGGTGAGAGGGGAGGAGGTGAGTGAGTGTTGTGCTGGGGTGAGAAGGGAGGAGGTGAGTGAGTGTGAGTGCTGGGGTGAGAGAGGAGGAGGTGAGTGAGTGTGTGTGTGCTGGGGTGAGAGAGGAGGAGGTGAGTGAGTGTGTGTGCTGGAGTGAGAGGGGAGGAGGTGAGTGAGTGTGAGTGCAGGGGTGAGAGAGGAGGAGGTGAGTGAGTGTGTGTGCTGGAGTGAGAGGGGAGGAGGTGAGTGAGTGTGAGTGCTGGGGTGAGAGGAGGAGGTGAGTGAGTGTGTGTGCTGGGGTGAGAGAGGAGGAGGTGAGTGAGTGTGAGTGCGGGCCGTGAGAGAGGAGGAGGTGAGTGAGTGTGAGTGCTGGGGTGAGAGGGGAGGAGGTGAGTGAGTGTGTGCTGGGGTGAGAGGGGAGGAGGTGAGTGAGTGTGTGCTGGGGTGAGAGGAGGAGGTGAGTGAGTGTGAGTGCTGGGGTGAGAGGAGGAGGTGAGTGAGTGTGAGTGCTGGGGTGAGAGGGGAGGAGGTGAGTGAGTGTGTGCTGGGGTGAGAGGGGAGGAGGTGAGTGAGTGTGTGCTGGGGTGAGAGGGGAGGAGGTGAGTGAGTGTGAGTGCGGGCCGTGAGAGAAGTCCGTGTGAAGGGAACACAGCCTATGCCAACCAGACAGAAGTGAGGTAAGCGGGAGACATGGAAATGGGAAGCAGAGCAGTGTGCTGTAGACTGTCCGAGGCCCAAGGCAGTAGGTGCAGCGTGTTTAACCTCCTCCAGTAGCAACAAAACCCATTACCTTGTTTCCTTTGCTGTGGTTCCAATCAGTACACTGGAGTTTTCCCTCCAGTGCTGCTGACCAGTAACAACCACAACTTGCTCAGGAGGTGTTAGGAATCTAAGTGGCCAAATCCAAGGACAGGAGTCCAGACCAGCCTGCCCAGGAAGGTCTTAACCATTCTACTTCCCAGAAGATGCTGTGTCCCACCAGCTAGGAGGAGGTCCTCTTCCGCCATGCCCATTGCACAATGACATGCCCACCCAGCAGCCTCCCCCATCACAGAACTTCCCTTCTCTATGCCCTAGGCTGCTGGGTCTGCATTTCACCCCGTTATAAGACCTCTGGGAAGCCATGCTTCCTTCCATTTTCTCTTAGGAAGTCCTAACTGCTGGCTGGCCTTCATCTGTCCTGCTCTTTCCTCTCTCTCCACTCCCAAATCCCCCGCTCACTCCTCTCTGTTTACACAATCAAGCCCCAATTTTCAACAGTCTAGTGGTCATTATTCATGCTCCCATTTCTGAAGGGACAGAAACACAGAAGCCCTTCAGTGAATGGCATTAGTTCACCAAGAACCACAAGCTATAAAAATATGACATGCTGGAGCAAAGGAATGATACACAGACCAGTTTCAAGGTGGCCAGGCCAACTTGTATCTTAAACATTGGTGACACAGGAAGATTTAATGTGGCATGGGCATCTCACAGCCACCAGGCCCTCATCACTGGAAGCCCAACCCTTAGGGGATCCACACATAAAATCATGTCACTAGAAGAATGTGGGTTGGCATGTAAGGTTGGACATAATATAAAGAAATCGTTTGCATCTAAGCTTTGCAGTTACTAGCTAATAGACAATAGAAAGACATCTCTATTTCGATAAAATCCAAGTGATTGTAAATCAGGTGAAGCTGGTGAGACACCCAGTGGGAAAAGGCATGAGTGTGACAATCTGAGCTCAGGCCCCAGAACCCATGTAGAGGCAGAAGAGAGGACTGACTCTACAAGGTTACCCTCTGATCTGCACACACGCTGTGGAACATGTGTCCCTGTACACACTCACACACACACAATAATAATACAGAAAGAGAAAAAAAAAAAGTCAAGGAAAACACTATTAACCAGGAAGTATGGTTTGCTCATTCCAAGAATATGGACAGAGAACTGTGTGGCAGGCACAGGACCAGGCTCAAAGACTCTAAAGTGACCAAGAAAAAAAAAAAAAAGCTGGAGACATCCAGTGTGAACATTCCATATTTTAAAAACAAAACAAACAAAAAAACTAGCTGTTTGATAGCAACTAATGCAATGGAAGAAATACCAAGGCTCTGGATAGAGAAAAAGGGAGCCTTGGTGAAGGAGGCAGGGACTCCACAGAAAGCAAAGACCACTTGGCTGGTAAGAGTGGCCCCGGGGAGTGGTATCTTTGGTTGAGCTGTAGAGGCAGGCAAGACAGAAGCCTCGTGGGCAGAAGTGGGAGTATGGCTTCTCTTTTCTCACTCAGGCAGCTCTGGGAAGGAAGGATTTTATGGGGGCAGTGCAGAAATAGAAATTCTGGTAAGGAGGCTCTTTGCAAAACTTCCCCCAGTGATAGAATATGACTGAGGAACAGGAGGCTGGAGGCAGAGTCTACAGGACCCGTGGATTGAGGGGATGGGAGCAGAAAGCAAGCTCTCTGCCAGTTCCTGGGGAGGGCGGCTCCTCCCTTCCCCCAGCCACTGAAAACTCTGGAGAGAAGGACGAGGGGTGGTGCTTCCTATTAGACCCACAGCCATCCTCACAGGATCCGGGGAAGGCAGGTACACACATGGGTCTAGAATTCAGGAGCTGCATTGACTTAGTGGCTTTATTATGAAGCTTAAAAAGAACGCATACAGGGGAAGTAGAGCAGAGAGCCAAAGGCCACTCAGAGACAGAACCTGGAGTCCTTGGTGAGGAAGAGAGAGTCCAGCTTGCTTGCAGCCTCTTACTCAGTCCCATCCAGAATACAGGAAACAGAAGCCTCAGAGAAGAAAGATTCACCAAGAGGGAGGCAGCTGCCTCCAAAGCTGCCACAGGGAAATGAGGACATAAAGGAACTGTCAGGTACTAAAGATAGGTTTGTCATTTCAAAGGATGCTTCTTGGAGGAAGATCAGGCAGCTCCCGAAAACGCTGTTGTCCAAAGATTGATCCATGAAGAGGGCGGGATGGGGGAAGGGGTGCACTCACTGGAGTAGGGGTGGCTTCATGGAGAAGCAGCTGGAAAATGGATGCAGGCATGTGGTGATGGGAGCCCCACAGGCACGAGAGAGAGAGAGAGAGAGAGAGAGAGAGAGAGAGAGAGAGAGAGAGAGAGAGAGAGAGAGAGGCGGCATGGGAAATGAAGACGGCGGGAAGACATCAGGAGGGAGGACTGGAATGGGTCTTTGATAGAAGGGGCAGGAGGAAACACTGGACACAAGGCTGTCCATCATGAAGGGAGACTTAATCTCCACCCTCAGCATCTCTTGCTGGTACTCCTCCAGGTCAGCTCCACCATCACCCTGAGAGGCCTTGCGTTAAGTCACATCCCCTTTGACGTTCTTCTCTGCTAGAAAGCTTATCTCCGTCTGTAACCATATTCGTCCAGTCCCTTCCCTTCCCCACATCCACTGTGGGACCTGGAAGCTTCGGCAGAGCCTAACAGGCACCTGTTGGCTGCAGGGTCTGAAAAATGCAAGTGCATCGTCTACTCCAGCCCCCAGAGGCCTGGCCTTTAAACTATCATGTGTTCACACTGTCCCCTGTGGGTGGGGCTTTCTCTTAAACCACAGGACAATCACTGCAGCTTCTCCAAGAGGCAGATATGAGATCCACCCTCTTGACATGATGCAAGTACATCTTCAGACCATCAAACCAAAAAGGAGTTATCCCCTCGTGGCTTGCCTGTACATCAAGACCCGCCACAGAAATCCCAGCTCACTCTACCATCCTTTCGTACTTTCTACACACTAACACCAAGCAGGATAAAAGACCCTGCAGGATGTCATCCTGCTTCCGAGGCCAGGCTCTCCTCAGCTGAGCATCTAAACTTGCATACAACCCAGCACAAAGCAAGGTCCCCGTGTACAGTCTCCCACTGTGCAGCTGAGCCCCATTGCCTTACACCCTAGCTCAGGCTCTACTGTGTCACCTCCTGCCTGGGAAGCCCTTGAATCTCACTGTCTCTCTTACTCACAGGATCCAGCTTATTCAACTTGTCATGTGAACATGCCAGTGGCAAGGTTTCTCTCACAGTTTGGGGTGGGGGGTTGTTTCTGTTGTTATTTGGAGGCAGGATCTCACTCTATAGCCCAGGGCATCCTGGGATTTACTGTGTAACCCAGGATGGCCTTGAACCCATAGCCTCTCTGGTGCTGAGATTACAGGCCTAACCCAGCATAACTAGCTTAGTCTTCTTTGAAACCCTGGTGGCATAAACATACAGGGAATTGGCTCCGCTAAGCCCTCCTGCCAGCCAGGGTCTCCTAAGGACTCCCCTCGAGGTGACAGCTATCCTGACAGCAGTCAAAGGGTCCATGCTTGAGCCTGTCACATTACCCAAGGTGTGCATCCAACTTCCAGTTACTCAACACAGGCGGGTTCAGGCTTATTGAACAGTCACACTACCTAAGGTGCACATCCAACTCCCAGTTATTCACACAGGCGGGTTCAGGCTTACTGAGCACACGCAGGGGCGCCGTTGACCTCAATGAGCCAGACCCTCAGCTCCTCGTCCACCATGAAGTCGAAGCCAAAGAGCTGGAAGCTCTGGTAAGGGAGGTACCTGGTGCTGATGGCAGGCTCCACACTCAAGAGGCAGCTCCTGTGAAGTAAACAGGGGAGAGCTCACTGAGAATGGAGTGGTAGGGGCAGAAGGAACACATAGACAATGCCTGGAAGATCTTATACCAAGTGTGCATAAAAATCAGTTTCAACTTACTTATCTTTTTCAGTGGATAAATTCACAAACAGATTACTCAAGAGAAGGCTACTTCCCAAACAACTGGTGAGGGACAAATGCATCAATCCTGTTCTTCCAGGTCAGAGCTGCCAGCTCAGCCCCAGGTCACCATGCATCTCCATCAGTGCAGACGTCACTGGCTATTCCCATAGTTGTTTATGAGAATCACCAAGGGGCAGTGAGCCCCAGACTCTTGCCTGCCTCTGCCTCCCCCGTGCTGGAGTTTGAAGCCACTATACCAGGCTCTAAACCTGGGTGCTGGGGATGGAACTCAGGTCTTCACGCTTGCACAGCGATGACTTGACCAGCTGAGCCAGCTCCCCAGACCACATCCCTGCACTTTGCCATGTGAAAAGTAGACCAATACTTGGTAAAGTAGGAGTTGCAGAGAATCCAGGCAGCATTGATTCTCTTGCTAGCTCTAGAGATCTACTGCCAACTACTGCTAGTTGAACATTTAAGATTACAAGTATTCAAGCTAAATATTGAAATCTATCATGGAATTCTTATTACTACCAACTGCTTTGCTTTGTTGTTGTTTTGTTTTTTGTTTTTTGAGACAGGGTTTCCTTGTGTAGCCCTGACTGTCCTGGAACTCACTCTGTAGACCAGGCTGGCCTCGAACTCACAAAGATCCTCCTGCCTCTTCCTCCCGAGAGCTGGGATTAAAGGTGTGTGCCACCTTCCCTGGCTAAATGTGTAGCCCAGGCTGCCCTCAAGCTTGTGATTCTCCTGCCTCCACCTCTTTTAGCAAATCCTACCAGCAAGCACCACCACAGCCGGCTCTAGGTGTCCATTAATAAACACTGCTCTTAGGAACTAGCATGTCTTGATTTTTCACCATTGATGCCAATGAACACACAGGTATTACTCAGGAATTAAAAGACAAAACAACAACAAAAATTTTGGTAAGCATGGTCAAATTATGTTAAAAGCAGGTGTGAAAGTGACACTGTATAGTATTTGTGCCACCGCTACCTGTTACTAACCTGTGCCTACTGGAACACAGTGTAATCCTGGCACTCAAGAGGCTGAGGCAGGAGGATCTCGAATTCAAGAACAGCCTGGATTACATAAACTTTGTCTCAAAACTAACAATGGGCTGGAGAGATGGCTCAGCAGGTAAGAGCACTGGCTCCTCCTCCAGAGAACCCAGGTACAGTTCCCAACACCCACACCGGGGCAGCTCACAACCACCTATAACTCCAGATCCAAGAGATCTGATGCCCTATTCTGGCCTTATCCAGCAACTGCACACACACAGTACGGCATACACATACAGACACAAGGATAGACACATTTTTTAAAAAATGTTAAAACAAACAAACACAAAACTCACAAACAATATCAGGAAGGGAGGAGGGAGGGAAAAAAGCAATCTATTAAACATTTTAAAGCATTTTCTCTATGAAAGAATGCATTTAAGTGAGTGGTTTTGGACACAGAGTTTCATTGTGTCTCCCTGGTTGCCTGGAACCCTCTATTTAGACCACCTTGGCTTCAAATTCATAGAGATCCACCTGCCTTTGCTGGGATTAAAGAACTGTCCAAGAATGAAGTCATGTGAGGAGGATTCTGGGTGCTTGTAAGAAAACAAGTCCTATGTTCTCAGTTTATTCACGACACGGAGTTATTCTTGGAATGTGTTTCCATGCTCCTCCCAGTTGGAACAGACAGAAGTGAGTTTATTTCAGCTTATTCACTTAAAACTGGCTATTGCTATTTGTTTATATGCCTCTATAGAAAAACATGTTTTGCCACATGTGGCTTATCCTGTGATTGTACACTTTACTCAGGTGACTCGTCTTAACCCTCAGAGTATAAGCTGTCTAAATAAAGTTGGCGACTGTACGAGACATTAGTCTGTCCATTGATGACTCCCTTCTCCCAGGTCCCACAGTCCCAAGAGTGGTAAGCACACCACCATGGATTATTTAAAAGTGTTTTAATTAAAATATATTTAAAATATTATAATTAAGAAAAAGTAAGCAGTTTAATGAAAGAGGGCAACAAAAGAAAAGGATAAAAACACAGGCACTGCAATCGGGCACACAAAACTAAACTTTTTATCTGCCAAGAGGTTAGGATGAATAATTCCCAGTAAAGTGTTTTTCATCATTAGAGACTGCAGGCAGTGAACCTTTTTTAGCTGTAGTAGGAGTCAAAAGGGGGTTGGCTGGGGAAAAAGAAAAGCTGAGAGCCTTGAGCAACGTTCAGGAACAGCACCCCTGCACTGCAGGGAGTGACTACCAGGGAGCGAGGAAGCACCCAACAAACAGCGTCTGAAGTTGGGGTTCCTTCTGCATATTTTATTCTCTCATTGTAAAAATTCTAACCATCTCCAACCTATGACTACCAGAGAACTTGACATGTAATAATTCCAGACAAAGGATAGGCCTAAGAAATAAGAAAAACAAAATGAAAGGTGAACAAAACTAAAATATAAGGAATAAAACACAGATGTCTGTCAACTGCTGAAGGGATAAACTTTGGAATGTCACACAACGGAATAATACACAGTAACAAAAAAGGAAAAAAAAAACTACTGCTGTGTAGATAAATATAGTGACATAATGTTGACAAGAATTGAACTCAAAACAGGAACCACAGTGCTTCCATTACACCGTTTAAGACAAGCAGACACGGCTCTGTAGGGATAAAGATGGAAAGGGAAGACCACCTTGGTCAAGGACTCTTATTCTAAGGGAGTTAAAAGGAGTCACTGGGGATGCTGAATCTATTTTATTTCTTTCTATGTATTTATTTGTTTATTTGTTTTGGAGGCAGGGTCTCATTATATAGCCCAGACTAGCCTGGAGCCCCCAATCCTGCTGCTTTAGTCTACCAGGTGCTGGGATCAAAGGAGTGTGCCTACTAGAAATATTTTATATCATGATCTGTATGATCATGGTTAGTTGAGTATGAATGAACTCACTGAAACACACTTTGGGGTTCACACTTCATCTTTTAAAATTACTAGGTTTTGTAACCTATAATAAAGAATACTAACACTAAAAACACACCTTCTAGGTATACTAAGAAATGAGTCAAGAGGGGGAAAAATGTTAGAAATAAGTCAGGAGCAGTAAATACAGATACATGGTATACTACTAAATACAAGATATGCAGACAGGATCCCTACAGCTAGTGTCTAACTAGAGGAGATGAAATCAGTGAGCTCCGGGTTCAATTGCTTCAATATTTAAGGTGCAGACTGACCCCTACCCACACAAGCACACATGTGAAGCCACACATCTGAACAGGTACCTACACATACACATGTGAACACACATGCAGACACACAAAGTACACATATCTACACCTGCAAAAATAAAATAAATAAATAAAATAAAAGTGAAACCATACAATGTCTCTATGGGATTATGGAAGAATCCATAAACACCTGGATAATAAGCAAGAATGTTTATATCACACAAGGCAGGGTATAAGCAATAGGGAAAATAAAAAAATTGATATGATAAAAATATAAACACAATGTCATATAATCTCTGGGATGCAGAAGAAATATACAGATATTGAATGATATGTTGTTACAAATGTTTGTCTTTTTTTTTTTTTTAAGATTACTTATTTATTTATTATGTATACAACATTCGGCTTCTGTGTATATCTGCACACCAGAAGAGGGCACCAGATCTCATAATGGATGGTTGTGAGCCACCATGTGTTGCTGGGAATTGAACTTAGGACCTCTGGAAGAGCAGTCAGTGCTCTTCACCTCTGAGCCATCTCTACAGCCCATGTTTGTCTTTTTAAACCAAAACATCTCAAATCAATTATTTAGCCTTTCACCTTGAATAACTAGTAAACAAAAAAACAAATTAAATTTCCCAAAGAGCAGACAAGATAACAACAACAAAAAAAAAACAGAAAAGACAGTTAATAAGGCCCAAAATTGATTTTAAAAAAAGATTTAATCCATCCAAGTAAACTAGTGAGAAGATAAAAATTATCAATACCTAGAACTAATGAAGTGACATCATCACAGATAGATTCTACAGACGTTAAAAGGAAAATTACAAATGGTTTCTGCCTGTCAATTAGATAGCGTAAGTGGGAAAAATCCCTTAAAAAGCATAAATACCCAAAGTTCTGGCAAGAAGAAACAGATAAATCAAAAAGGGTCAATGAACTTACCTTATTATGTGTTTGATTTGCGTCAAAATGCCGCTTTCTAAGGTGATATTCAGAGCGCTGCTTAGGTACTGGTTGAACTCCTCGAAGAACATTTCATTCCCCTCTTCGTATTTCCCATAGTTCTTTGAGAACTCTTTCTGAATGCAATGGTTGGTCAAATGGCAGGTCTTATCTTGGAAATTATCTACATGATACGGTTCTGAAGCTGTTCGAAGCACACCCTCTCTATAGAGGTAGATGTTATACTGATGGTCAACCAGGACCCAGCTTCTGCAAGCCAACAAACACAGTTTTAGTCAGATCCCAAGGCTTTAATACATAACCTCCACACCTTGATTTATTATTATTATTATTATTATTATTATTATTATTAATTTTTGAAATTGAGTCCTCTGTGAAGTCCCAGCTGGCTTGGAAACCTCCTTTTAAGATATTTGCTTGCTTCTACTTCCTGTGCTGCGATTAAATGTGTATGCAACCACCTGGCACACACCTTGCATTTTTGCAGGGATGAGACAGTGAAAAGGAGAAGGTTCTAAAGTTATACAAGGCAAATCATGAGTTATCCAAAATAGTGGATTAGCACCATAATGGGGCAAATGAAGTATGTCACCACAAGTAACGAGAAGCTTGAGTCCCTTTTAGAAATAGACAGTCTTGAAGGCTATGCATGTGTTTGAGGTTAACCAAATCTGGATATGTATATATACATATGTTTGTGTGACATATGTGTGACTGTACTATATCTTGACTGATAACATTTTCTAGACAGAAGAACTCAAACAGCAGCAATGAAGATGAGAAGCTCAGCTGTACTGTGTGGTAACATGCTGGATACAATATTCCATGGAAGTCACATCATCTTCTCACAGAGCCCTAACACATTCTAAAATGATGGCTGAGATCAAGGCTGTGGGCAGCAAACATTACCGAATGTCAAACTTTCGGTGACCAGGCTCAAGGAGCAGAGGGCGCTCGAGGTATTTCTGGATCACGTGTACTTGACCCTGGTTGTCTATGAAATCCAGAAGTTCCGACGCCTCCGAGGAGATGAGGATGCCTTCACCTGACAGAAAGAAAGTGACACGGAGACCAGCTCATTCCAAGAGGAGCAGCTCCCGACCAAAGCCAGAGGAAACCACAAAATCCATAGGAGGGTTTCACTGGCCTGTTCCTGGACCACTCTCTTTCCTTCCCCACCCCCTCCCACTGTCTCTCATGCTCTCCTCTCTCCCTGCCAAGAGCATCCAGGGTCGTCCCATTAACTTTCCCTACATAGTGCTCTCAATACTAACTTGGCAGGCCATGAATTTCAGGTTTTAAAACATATTCTAATTATTTTTTGTGCGTATATGTATATGCCATAAGTTGGTTTTCTCCTTCCACCTTGTGGGTCCTGGAGATTGAACTCAGGTTGCCAAGTTTGGCAGCAAGTGCCTACTGACTAACCATCTCTCTGGCTGGAAATTTCAGTTTTATATATACAGTTTCTGAGTCACTTAAGATACCACTGTCACTGGTTACTGGTTATAATAAGGATTATGGTCTGTGATCACCAAATTCACTTCAAAGATGATGCCCTATAGAAATGCCAAGAAAGTGAGGATACCAGAGCACAAAGGATAGGGCACAGACGTAAGGTAGTGTTGTCCTGCAGTACAACAGAGAAGACCAAAGGCATGGAAACCATCCATCAATTACAACAAGAGACACGGCCTTTAACAATTTACTGAGATACAATACCCTAGAAAATCCAACTTTGTAAAGCATGCTATTCAATGGTTTTTAGCATATTCAGGAGTTCAACTGTCTTTAGAATCTATTTTTAGAACATTTTCATCATCTCCCCCTAAAATCTGTAGCCATCACTCCTTCACCCCAGCCCCTCACAACTACAACCCACTGTCTCTATGGACCTGCATCCCAACATCTTTCATATGAACTGCATCGCACAGTAAGTACATAGCTCACAACTACAACCACTGTCTCTATGGACCTGCATCCCTGCACATTTTATATGAACTCCATCATACAGTACAAGGCCACTTGTGTGTTCATGGTATAACACGTTTTCAAAAAAGTTTCACAGAGAAAGATTTATTTTGATGAGGTTTAGTTTCTCAGGTCTTGATCTTACGGTTTAACACTATCAGTATCATGTTTAAAGATTCTTTTTGTTTGCTTGTTTTTTTTTTTTTTAAGAGACAGGGTTTCTCTGTGTAGCTTTGGAGCCTGTCCCGGAACTTACTCTGTAGACCAGGCTGGCCTTGAACTCACAGAGACCCGCCTGTTTCTGCCTCCCAAGTGCTGGGATTAAAGGTGTGCGCCACCAGCTCTCGGCTATGTTTAGTTTTACCTTTTACAGGAACTGTGAACTAGGTTTGACTTGATGTATTATGATGTTGAATATGTACTGCATATAGCACCGATTCTTGAAATGTTTATCCTTTGTTTGCATGTATATGAGTGTACATAGTGTGTGTGTGTGTGTGTGTGTGTGTGTGTGTGTGTGTGTGTGTGTTAATGCTTCCATATGTGCGGGTACACACGTACATGCCACTATACACACTATGCACACGTGTGCAGGGCCCCCAGGTTGATGCTGGATGTCTTTCTTAAAGTGCTCTTTTCAACCTTAAATATTTAGACAGGGTCTCTTGCTGAAACCAGAGCCTGCCATTTCGGCTAGTCCGGCTAGCCAGCTTGCTCCAGTTCCCACTTCCATCTACACAGTCCAGAATCCCTGCCCAGGGAGTGGGCCCACCCACAAGTGAGATGGATGGGTCTTCTCACTTCAGATAATGTATTCAAGATAATCCCCCTGCACAGGGTGCCCATGGGCACGGCTCCCAGGTGATTCTAGAGCTCATCAAACTGACAACCGTCAATAAAAGAAAGGTGGGGCAGGGGTAGCTCACATGGGTATAGCACATGGTATGCAAATATGAGGCCAGAGTGCAGGTCCCCGGAACCCAGGTAAAAGCCAGACGGGCATGGCTGCTCTCTTGTAATCTTGGTGCCTGGGGGGCAGTAGCATGGCTCCCTGGAGCAAGCTCTCTTTTTCAGACTGCAGACACACTATGACCAGCTGCTTCAAGCTCCTGTGTCCTCACTTCCTGGCCACAATGGATGGTGCCTTGGATTGTGGGCTAAAAGGCGCCCTTCCTTCTTTCAGATGCAGTGACAGGATGTTTTATCACAGTAACAAGAGAAGAAAGGAAAACAGATGCCTTTGGTATCTGTCAAAAGTCATTTGGACCCATTTTTGAGTCCTGCTTTGTGGATTCACACTTCTGTCCTGCTGCCACGCTGCAGTGTCCTGGGCACTACAGTGATACATTATGCCTTAATCTTACCTGGTGAGTAGGGTGAATGATTCTCCTATATCTTTTTAAAGATCACTGAACATACTCTATAGCCTGTGCTTTTCCATATACATTTCAGAAGCTATAGGAAAACCTTGCTGAGCTCTTAATTGGAATCACAGTAAACCTGCAGACCAGCGTTGGTGAACTGGCATGCTTCTTCCACCAAGTTCAATGGTCTGCGGGCACAGCCTGTCTCCACTTCACAGGTTTTGTTTTGGTGTTTGGTTTTTTGAGACAGGGTTTCTCTGTGGCTTTGGAGGCTGTCCTGGAACTAGCTCTTATAGACCAGGCTGTTCTCGAACTCACAGAGATCCACCTGCCTCTGCCTCCCGAGTGCTGGGATTATTGGTGTGGACCACCACCGCCCAGCTCACTCCGAAGGTTTTAAGCCTGAGTTGATATTATGAGCCTCATCCCTTTCTAGGCATCCATTCCACACCTGTATTGAGTGCCTGTGTGGAGGATACAGAAGCAAACAAGACATAAATCTGCATTTACATGGGGCTTATAATGTGTCAAGGACATGGCTAGATGTGATACAGTCCTGGGAAGACACTAGCACATGCAGGCTAAAGACACAGAAAGCAATGGCTGTGGGGGACACTGTAGGCTAGAAGAGCCTTCTCCAACAAGGCAATGTCTGGGCTGATGGAGACATATTCCAGGTATAGAGGCAAATTTATCTGTGAGGGATCCAAGGCAGTCTTTGTGTCTACAGCTCAGTGAGCAAAACCAAGAATAGAGGATGACATCAGAGACACCAGGAAGTATCTGATGGGGTGGGCTCCCACCAGGACTCTGGAGCCATCCTAAATGCATTAGGAAGTAACATGATCAGATTTGTGTTTTTAAATCATCACTCTGTCTGGCAAGATAAGAGCTGGCTGAGGGTCACATTGCAGCAACTGGCTAGAGAGAATGGTGGCTTTGACTCTGAGTGGTAGCGGTAGAAATCAGAAGAACCTAATCCTGGATGTATTTTGAAGGTATTTGAAGCCCTGGCATGCCATTACTGCACTTGATAGAGATTGTAAAGAAGAGGAGGGATCTGAGGTTTGGGGCTTCAGAGACTGGGATCATACACTACATAGGAAATGTGAAGGAGCAGGCTGAGATGGACAAGCTGGGAAGAATATGAAAGTTCTGTGTCAGTTTCAAAGGCCTCTCAGAGACAGTGAGGGAGGGCACCACCAAACCCAGAGCTTAAAGTGAGGACTCCGGCCATCAGCATTCAGGAGGCTACAGAAATATTTAAAGGGCTGTGGACAAAGTTCAGTAGAGTATTTGCCCAGCATACATAAAGCCCCAGGTTCTATTCCCAGGGCCCAATAGAACCAAGCCTGGGAGTGCATGCCTATAATCCTAGTACTCAGGATCAGGAGTTTCTGGTTATTTTTGGCCACTTAGAGAGTTCGAGGCCAGCTACATGAGATCCTATCTCAAAAATATTTCTTTTTCCAGAAACAAACTGGACATTGTCTTGTGGTTGTGATGATTCTGAATGGAGTCATTTATCTCAATACATCAGTTAGGGCCTGTGAAATGGCCCAATGGGTGAGGGCACTTGCTGTTAACCCTAACAATCAAAATTCAGTTCCTGGGACTCACGTGGTGGAAGCAGAACCAGCTCCTGAAGGATCTGCTCTGACCTTCACTGTGCTTCTCTCAAAACAAAGAAAGAAATACATCCTTAATAGCCAGTATGCCACTGCATGATGCTGAAGAGGACCCCACAAGTGACAGAGGGCGGCAATGGTAACTTACCCTTGGCACCAGCTGATGACTTTGCAATCCAAACGTTGCCTTCCCCATCCTCTTTCTTTCTGTTGTAAGAAGCCAGGAAGAATTCTCTCTCATCCGTCCTGGAGTTACTGACCGGAAGCTGGATGCCATTCTGGGCTGGAGCGACTGGTGTCTTGAGGTTAGTTGGATAAATCACATATGACTCTGGGAACCATGTGCAGGACTCAGACAGCTCAGGACTGGTCTTGACTAGCCTGGCAGATGACAGAGGGTCAATTTCTGTGCCCAGGGAGTGGCCACCTCGCTCAGAAAGGCTGCTGCTTTCCCCCAAAGCTTTTCCAGAAGCCAACACCCTGTCTGGTTTCTTCTCTATTCACTCTTAGGCTGGAAGGACAGACCTTCAATGTATTACCCTATCTGGTGTGGCTCCAAAGCCATGTGCTGGTTAAATGCTCATGGTGGCCTGGGAGTGTGGGGCCCTAGATCCAATCCTCAGAACCACAGACACCAGACTGGGTGATGAGTGCCTATAACCCTAGTATTTGAGGGGTGCAAGAAGGAAGGACAGACATTCAAGGTCTGGGGACCATCATGAACTACTAGAGACCCTGGCTCAAGTCATATGGACAACAAAACCCCACAAGGCTCAGAATTGAACTCTTTTTAAATGTATCTCTATAAAAACTCAGCACAACCCTAAACTGACACCATTCGAGCAGTATGTTGTACTAGATAGATCCAAATAAAATGAGAACAGGTCTTCAATCCTGGCATTTCAGGTAGATCTCTAGAGTACAAAGCCAACCTGGTCTACATCAGAAAAAAAAAAAAAAGTGAGAAGAGAAAAAAAAATGTTTGAATAACTTGCAAAAATACTATCTTGGTGCAGTTGGAGAAAAATCCAGGGGAGATAAACTACTTAATCTACTTGACTACTCAGTCTAAATCATTCAAACACTATTTTTTTAAGTCCTTTATTTCTTGCCTTTAGCTTCGGCTGTTATTCTGTCAGAATAAAGAAGGAATCCTTCTGATGGGACACAGGACAGGAGCAAACCTAAGGAAATGCCTTCTGCTCCCAGAATGACATAACACCATAGACAATAGAGTCAGGCCCTGGGCAAGGCACATAAATGCCAGGGCTTCCCACCACTCCAGCTCTCCTGTCACTCCCAGAGCTGGGGCTTCAAGAACCTGTTTCACAAATGAAGAACTGAGTCGCAGAGATGTAAAGGTCCACCCAGGATGCAAACTCCAAACTCCCAAGTCCTAACTCTTATGTTAACCCTATCCCCAGGAACTGGAGTCATTGAGGTCTAGCAAGGACAAGCACAGGGCCACCCTGTAGCTGTATGTCCTCGTCTGTCTAGAACAGAACTGCTCATGTGAGTTCTATATCAAGATTCGCCTACAAAACTCAGTCTGAGCAAACATCAAAAACAACACCATTTTAAATTAAGATTTAAAATAAAATGGCTGGGGAGATAGCTCTATGGGTAAAGGGCTTGTTGTGCAGACATGAGAGCCGACTTAATCTCCAGTCCCACAGAGAAGGCAGTGTGCTATGACGTGCTCTTGTAATCCCAGCGCTGGGGGAGTGGGAGACACAGAGATCCATGAGACTTGTTGGCCAGCTTAGCCTACTGTCTCAAGACATTTTTGGTTTTTCAATACAGGGTTTCTTTATGTATCCCTGACTATCCTGGAACTAGCTCTGTAGACCAGACTGGCCTCAAACTTGCAGAGATCTGCCTGCCTCTGCCTCCCGAGTGCTGGGATTAAAGGCCTGTGTCACCTTGCCTGTCCAAAATAACAAACAAATAAAACAAACAAACAAACAAACAAATAAGGTGGATAGTTACTTAAGAATGACACCCAAGGCCTGAGGTTATTCTCTGGCCTCCATATACATGGTTATCTGCACATTCCCAACTACATGTGTGTACACACTCATATACTGCCCCCCCAACACAGATTTTAAAAAATAAAGCCACTTTAGCAACAAACAGGATTTGAAAGTTTCTTCAACCCAAAGAGACTAAGAAATATAAATCAACAAACCTCTAGGCCCCTGGATGTTCAGTTCTGTACCACTGTCCTAAACAGTCATCCTGGGTCACGTGCAAGCAGTGAGCATTTGAATGGTGGCCAGTACAACTCAGGAAGTAAACCATAAAATTTTAGTCAGAAGACTAATGCACTGCACTAATGTTCTTCCAGAAAGTACAACCTGATTAATTTAACAGGATGCATTTCCTTTATTACTGTATTGTAGCGCTCAGGTCACACACAAAATAATCACTGTTCTATCCAAGAACAGCAGATTAACTCAGCTCAAGCAAAGCTTATTTTCTGTGTGTAGGGGAGATGCTATGTGTTTATTATACAGTGAGGAAAGCTAGCTATGCACACCATGAGTGTCATCTAATGTGGAATGTGACTATTTTTTCTGGTTTAAAAAATAAATATTGGTGCTGAAGAGATGGCTCAGTGGGTGAGAGCACTGGCTGCTCTTGCAAAGGACCTGGGTTTGGTTCTCAGCACCCACAAGGTGGCTCACAACATTTTCAGCAAAGAATATTGGATAAGCAATTTTCTCTCCACGGTCAAGAAAGAATCAATAATATTAGTGGTTGAGATCATAAATACCTAACCAAAACACTATTTTGAAAAAGATTTACTTTACTATATTTAAATATATGTGCATGTATCTGTGTGTGTGTGTGTGTGTGTGTGTGTGTGTGTGTGTGTGTGTGTGTGTGTGTGCGCACGCGCATGCTCGCACTTGTGAGTGCATGTGCCAAGGGCAAGCATAGAATCCCCTGAAGCTGAAGAGTAGACATGATTGTAAACTGTCCTGTGGGTGCCGGCAACCAAACTTACATCCCCTGCAAGGGCAGTGTGTGTTACTAACCATTGAACAAGCTCACCAATCCTTGAACAAAAACATTCTTAAGCATTTCTTTCCCCTTGCAGTGCTGAGGACAGAACCCAGGGACTCCCACATCCAGGAAAGTCCTCTATAACTGAGCTACACATTCCCTGGCCTGCCAACAACTTTTTAACAGGACCTAAACTTGGAACTTCAGTTGGCCACAAAATCGCTTCCATTCTTACACAAAAAAAGAAAACCACTGTACATGGACAGATGATAAACATAAATTCTTTTAAGAAAAAAAGCTCAAAAAGTTATTGTGCTGGCCAGTTTTAAGTCAACTGACACAAGCTAGAGTCATCTGAGAAGAGGGAGCCTCAACTGAAAAAAAAAATGCATCCATGGTAAGACCTGGTTGTAAAGCAGTTTCTTAATTAGTGATCGACGGGGGAGGGCCCAATTGCAGGCTGTGCTGGTATTCCTGAGATTTGTAAGAAGGCTGAGCAAGCCACGAGGAGCTAGTCAGTAAGCAGCACCCCTTCATAGTCTCTGCATTAGCTCCTGCCTTCAGGTCCCGCCCTGTTTAAGTTCCTGTCCTGACTTCCTTCCATAATGGACTACGGATGTGGGAGTATAAGCCAAATAGACCCTTTCCTCCAAGTTGTTTTATGTCATGGTGTCTCATCACAGCTATAGTAACCCTAACTGAGACAGATATTTCTCAGGTTGCATAGTTAATCCCCAAGTAGACATTGGCTACAAACTCTAATATCAAAAATTAATTGAAAACTTTGAAAATATTAAAGTTTTCCTTAGCCTTAAAAAATTATGATATAAGCAGATGTTATGCAATTAATGCTTTGGGTATGCTTATATGGAAAAATATTGTCAAAGTTCAGTCTAAACAATGTTGAACTCATGGTACATCTTTTAATGTTTTGTATCTGTCAGAGAATATCATCCACATGTAAAAAAATTAGTTTCTGTCATGACAGAACTTGAAGGAGGTTGGGTTAAAATGTGGGTTTACTGGAATGGGGATACATGTTTCCTTTTCTATCACATTCTACCATATGGTACAGATTGAAAACATTTGCTTCTCTGCCCCTGATGATACGAACTGGAAACATTTGCTTTCTCAGGCCCACTTTATAAAAAGCATCATGGCTACAGCTGCCCAAATGGTTCAGTATACACTTGCAAACATCATGTCAGATGTTTTTAATAGTTTGAGAAACTATTAAAAAAAATCCAACAGAAGACCAAGCCCTTAGTGTGTGTTCTCTGCCAATACTCTCTGGTGGAGAAATGAAAGCATCTTCCCTTGCTAACTCCAGAGCTTATGTTCTTGAAGTAGAAATACTTGCCAAGTCATTATTTTCACCCAGTGAAGACATCATTTCATTCAATAGTCATAGATTTTTAAATGGCACTGTTACACACAATCTCACACATATTCATACTATACACACATGAGCTAAATGTATAGATCAAGGAAGAAGCTGTACACATATGATAACTTGTGTTCCAATTTCATATCATGCTAATAATCATGATTTTACATATTTTCATTATGCAACAAAATGCAGAAGATTTTAGTTGAGTTTTGACTGTGGCTGAAAAACTAAAAAACTGAAAATATGTCAAAAGTAACTTAAAATTACCTTTCAATGTGTTCACTACCCCCTTAAATCTAATATTAAGAAAATCAGCTGACATATAATTGGGTTACCGTTAATGTGGACTTTTTTTCAAATGTATGCTTTTGCTTCGAACTCTAGTCAATCTTTCTTAAAACTTAATCCATTTTGCCAATGTGAATATAAATATTAAATAAAAGATTTGCCTGATAACCCAGTTATTAAAAACCTTTTTGGGGGGTGGAGAGGAACAACTTGTTGGAACAGAAAGTACCAACAAAAACTTGGAATGATTTGGGTACAGAAATTTACTTTTTTGTTTGGTGTGCGTGTGTGCGTGTGTGCGCGTGTGTGTGTGTGTGTGTGTGTGTGTGTGTGTGTGTGAGAGAGGAGAGAGAGAGAGAGAGAGAGAGAGAGAGAGAGAGAGCGTCTCGTGTAACTCAAGCTGACCTCCTTGGGACTTTGTTGTGCCTATTAAGTCAACACTCTACCAACAGAGCCACATCCCCGCCCCTAAATCTACTTTTCCTCCTTTTCTCTTTTTTGGTTTTTCAGGACAGGATTTCTCTGTATAGCTTTGGAGGCTGTCCTAGAACTCTCTCTGTAGACCAGACTGGCATTGAACTCACAGATCTGCCTGCCTCTGCCTCCTGAGTGTGGCGATTAAAGGCGTGCATCACCACCGCCCGGCTCTAAATCTACTTTTTCAACCTTAGTTTAAGAAATCTAAATTCAGCTAAAGGGTTTCCAGTGAAAATGTGACCTCTGACCCAGGACATGCTACAAACTTAAAATACATGTCAAATTTTGAAGACTTAGAATGAAAAAAAGTATAATTCATTTTTTATATTAATACAAAAAGACACTATAATTTAGGGTGTGGGTTTCTGTGGAGGCTACTTTTTGTAATGCTGGGGATGAAACCCAAAGCTTTGCACATGAAAAGCAAGTGTTTTACCAATAAGCTAATCTCTTATCCTCATTGACTTAGTTGAAGTTACCGTTGTTGTGATGAAATACCATGAACAAAATCAACTTGGGGATGAAAGGGTTTATTTCAGTCACAGTTCCAAAGAAGAGTTCATCAAAAGCAATGAGGGCAGAAACTCACACAGGACAGGATCTGGAGGCAGGAGCTGATGCAGAGGCCATGGAGGGGAGCTGCTTACTGTCTTGCTCCTCCTAGCTTGCTCAGCCTGCTTTCTTATAAGCACCCAGGACCACTAGCACAAGGATGGCCCCACCCACAATGGACTGGGCCCTCCTCCATCAATCACTAATTAAGAAGATGCCTTACAGCCAGATCTTGCATTTTCTCAACTGAGGCTCCTTCCTCTTAGATGACTCTAGCTATGTTAAGCTGACATAAAATTATTCAGCACCTCCATAATTTGGATTTATTTGTTTAAATAAAATAGATTGACTTGATAGCACCTGTTCTTTGCCCTTGCTGTTTTAGGTCTAAAATTACACATGTGACTAGCATCCCGTTTCTGTTGGGCAGTGCTGGTTTGTAAGGTGATCTTGGTTTGGAAGCCCTAACTTCCAGTACAGAGCCACAGCTAAGCTCTGCGTGAAGTCCTTTGCCTTCTTCCCTTCCTTCAGCAGCCAGGTTGGGAAGCAATTGTGCAACTGTAGGTTTATCCACACCTACACAGGAGTAACGCTCAGAAGAGAAAAAGCCTGCCACGAGATAAACAGTACTTCAAGGGCTCTAGGGTGTGGCCATAGATTGGTTCTTCATGAATTTCTGAAACTCCCAGAAGAGACAGAATGAAGGAACAGGTAGTCTAAGATCCAGCATAGAATCCCATCAAGGCTCTAGGAAGCCCTCTCAGGCAAGCCTGGCCATTCTGTCCTATTTGTACAAATTAGAACCCTCCTCAATATAAACAGCTCAATATAAACAGCTCAGTATAAACCTTGGAACCCACAGCTGATGCCCCCACTCCTCAGGTGCCATTCTATCCCACAAAATGAGAGATCACCTTCTAAGTCTCTAGTATCCCTGTAAGCCATACATAATCACAACCGACAAACACACTGCAAAAGGGAGCCAGGGTCTCCTGGAATTGCTACAGCCCCTGGCAGAAAAACTTAGATAACAAAGGAAGTTGATGATGATGATGATGATGATGATGATAACAGTCACATTTACAAGATGCCATTACAGTCGATACATCATGTTACTCTGGGTCAAAGAATGGCTATTGCCACCACCATCTAAGCCTATTTTGCAAATAGGACACTGGGATTCAGAATGGTGCTGTCCAAGGTAATAGAGCTGGTCATGACTCCAGCCTTGAATTGTCTCTGACTTATTATAGCTGTTAAATATGCAAATATGCAAAGCACTATTATTTTTATAGCATCCTCTGCTTCCTACTTATAAAAGCAAAACTCTACTTTTATCTTTATTTCTCTGTGTGGGTATGTTCACATTCCAAAGAGTATAGGAGCCCACAGTGGCCAGATGAGCTGGTCAGAGGCAGTTGTAAGCTATGTATTGTGAGTGCTGGGATCTGACACAAGTACTCTGGAAGAACAGAATGTGTGCTCTTAACTCCTGAGCCACCTATGCAGCCCTGGTCATTTACATTCTAAACACAAAAAGAATGTGTTGGCTGGGCAGTGGTGGCACACACCTTTAATCCCAGCACTCAGGAGGCAGAGGCAGGCAGATCTCTGTGAATTCAAGGCCAGCCTGGTCTACAAAGCTAGTTCCATGACAGCCAGAGCTGTAACATTGAGAAACCCTGTCTGGAAAAAACAACAAACAACAAACAAATAAAATACACCACACAAAGACTTTAGGAAGCCTCATTCTTTTAGGAGTTGCTGCTAAATCATGAAAATCCATCCCAGAGAAGAGAAATGGGAAAGACCAGAACCAACACATCCAAAGAAAAAGATGCTACCATATGCACCCAACCTCTTAAAGTCCAAAAGAAACGTTATCAAGGAAAAAGAGCATTTTGTATTGGATCCCATCTCCTAGTATCTCTACACGAAGGCTTTGTTTGTTTGTTTGTTTGTTTTTGTTTTTCAAGACAGGGTTTCTCTGTGGCATTGGAGACTGTCCTAGAACTAGCTCTTGTAGACCAGGCTGGACTTGAACTCACAGAGATTCACCTGCCTCTGCCTCCCGAGTGCTGGGACTAAAGGCATGCACCACCACCACCTGGCTTATGTGAAGGCTTTTTGACTATCATGCATGTTTACGAATTGAAGAAAAAGAGTCCAGGAGACCTACTATAGACCTGATCTTAGGGACCAGACAGAGAGCTTCCATAGGAAAATAACAGTAATGAAGATGGTACAAGAACCATAGGTCATTACTATATTACACTCAGAGAGAAGAAAGTTAAAGCACAAATACCCATATGTTGATACATGTTCTGCATCCACTCACCTAGTTTAACCCTCATAATTGCTTTGTGAAGGAGCCATTCAGGCTTAGAGGGATGAGAAGATTTGCCTGTTAATTAGATTCTTCAAAGAGCTGAAGTTAATCCCATACTGCTGGCCCTGGATCTCAGTCACTGTATACTGCTGAATTCTTCTACCTATCATACCATCCTTGTGATATCTAGCCATACCCCAATGGCTCAGAGATGAACGGTTGCTGCACTCTGTCCAAATGTCTTCTGAGGCCCCTTTAGCTGCTTGAGTCTTCTGAGGATGCTTGTACACACCCTTCTCCGGGGACCAGAAATGCCCCACAACTTATCCCCACCCCACCCCTTTACCCCCACCCTTTCCCCACAAGAAGAGAGCATGGGGAAGTTTCTAGGTAAGCAAATGCCAAGAAAAAGTGGAACTGCTCCTGACAGGACGGCAGATAGATGCTCAGTGTCTCTTCAAGTGTGGTGACTCTGAGGTATCACCCATGTCAGGGCAATGACTTCTGCTTGTCTCCTAACTCACCCTGCCTACCCTGCCCCCTCATTTGCAGATGGGTTTGCCTTGCACATCTTCCAAGAAACCACTTAACACTAGACCCTACCCCCCTTCTGGAGGTTTGGGCTCCGCTTCTAGGGAGCCTCACCTAGGAGACAGGCAGTGAAACACAGCAACGCCTTAAACTGTGGTCAAAGCAACCTACAGGAGGCCACAGCCCTGATATCTGTTGACTTTTAAAACAGGTTTTAGCCTGGCAGTGGTGGGACACGCCTTTAATCCCAGTACTTGGGAGGCAAAGGCAGGCAAATCTCTTTGAGTTCAAAGCCAACCTGGTCTATAGAGCTAGTTCCAGGACAGTCAGAGCTATTACACAGATACACCCTGTCTCGAGAAGAAAAAAAAAAGTGAGGTTTTTTCCCACTCCTTAAAATAATCCCTTATACTGGCCTAAGTACTTCAGGATGAAAGCTAAAACCATTTATATAAAACACCAAAAATGGAGGTCTTCAGGAACACTTACTTCACTAAGGAAGCTTTTCGGCACAGTTTGTCCGCCCCCCTGTAGTAATTCACCAGCTGTACCAGCCCAGGCTCATGACCTATAAGGAAAGAAGAGGCTCAGATTGGAAACAGAACAGGTGTGGAGTGACAATGTCAGCAGCAGCGTGCAGAACAGATGTGTCAGACCCAGCTTTCCTGTCTCTCGTTCCAGGCTGGCTGTCAAACAGTGGAATACTTTTGTTTCTTGGCCTCTCATTATCCTACTCTCAACACTGCAACATTAATGCTGGCATGCACGTCATCTGTGATGTGGCTGCCTTTCTTCTTACTAGGAGACCATTGGGTATTTTCTATTTCATTTCTTCTTGGTCCTGACATAGCCCTCTCTTAGCTTAACATGCGTTTAATCTGGTGAGCAAGGTTGCCTGCATACAGTCACACATCCATCCCAACCTCACTTTCTCCAGACACCAAAGAAGACAGCAGAGCATGGTGCATCGACCTTGGGGAGCTGCTACAAGCCTCTAAGAAGTGAAAGGAGGTCGTAGAAAGGCCCTGTGACAAGGTCGGGAGCCCTGAGAACTTCTTTGCACTATCCCACAAGGAAACATTTCAACAGTTCATACTACAAAAGCCTTTCTAAAACCACAACAGGCGGCTTGGAGTGTGGCTCAGTGGTACAGTGCATCATCCACACATATGAGGCCATGGTTCAATCCCCAGCACCACAAAAGATGAAATGAAGATAAAAATTGGAAATAAAGTAACAAATACGTTTTATTTAAAAAAATTTAACTCCTAGCCGGGCGTTGGTGGCTCATGCCTTTAATCCTAGCTCTTGGGAGGCAGAGGCCAGCCTGGTCTCCAGAGCAAGTGCCAGGATAGGCTCCAAAGCTACACAGAGAAACCCCGTCTCGAAAAAACAAACAACAACAACAATAACAACAAAAAAGAGACTTTGAGTTGGTGTCAGGAGTTAACAATAATTAATCCAACCATGGCATACAACCAAATCAGAACTTTCAGACACTATCTGGTTTTCATAGTCTTCCTGGGGAAGACGGGTCCAATTCACTGTTGACCTGGTACCACCTCATCCCATTGGCCCTGCGTGGCTCTCTGTGCTTTCCCCTTGGGTTTTACACAGCCCACTTTAGACAAAATGTGAATACTCCCAACAGTGAAGATGCAGAACCATTTTAGTTATGAGGATGCATCCATCTTTTCCATAAAAATACAATGTTTGCTGGTCATTGGCTAAATGTGTGGTGCCTTCTTAGGACTGGTCCCAAAGTGTTTCACTTTGTCATCACAACACCAAGGCCACCTATCCCAGCCCAGCCTAAGCAGGGCCTTTTGGTGTGTTCTGAATACCAAGATTCTACCTAGGCTCTTCCCATCAGGCATTGTCAAGTGCCAGAGGAAGGGAAGTCAGGAAGGGAAGAGGCAAAGCAAAGAGGGACAACCTGGTAGTCATTCCTATACTACTTTCAGGGAAGTTAGTTTTGTGGGACTTTCTTTGCTGAGCCCTTCCAGAGGAATCTGGTTAACAAGCACATTTCTATTCTGAGATTCCCGAGACTTCCACCTGGCCCCTCTACAGAGTCATCATGCTACGGCATAAACTTGTAAAACCATGAAAAGTTGTCCCAGACTATTTCAGTAAGGTTAAGCCTTAACATACTTCGTCTTCAAGCTACCACATCTTGATAGGGCTGTAATATCACCCAAATGCCTTATGCAAGCTTGACAAATGGCTAGTTAATTCCGAACGACCTGCTTTCGGTCTAGTCTCATCCATCTGTGACCACACCTATTTCTGAAAACACTCCCCTTTCCAAGGCATGGGACACTACTCTCCAAGGTAGAGATGTTTCTTCCTCCCTATCAGTTCTCCCCTTCTGTCTTTGGACTACAATACCAAGTAAATTTTTGCAAAAGAACCAGCTACCCAGAGAGAGGCAGGCCTTGCTCAGATAACTGTGCAGTGAAGAGACCATGAGACCACGCTCAAGTCTGTAGGGTGCCAGTTGAACCCATCTGGACAACTTCTAGATTACGTCATTTAAAAGAGAGTAGCTGCCCCTTCCTACAGGAAAGTATGTGAATAAAGTGGTACCAAGCCAGCTTCGCCCATACGGATGAGGAGACCAAAGGGCATCCAAACTCCTGTTAAAAACCATCATTAGACACACAGTTTAAGCTGCACTTTTGGTGCAGCTTAAAGGTCTGAAATGGAACACCCACCCCACCCTCCACTCCCACCCACCGGCTTCCCTGGAAGCTCCCACTTTGGATAATTCAGTGAGTCTTTTCCAAATGGGCCTCCCGGTAGCACAAGCCTCTGGGGTTACAACAACGACAACTCCCCCTCCACACCCACACCACACAAGGTGGAATCCTCGGTGGCAGAAAGCTGCAAGACGACTGCAGCGGGCTCAGGGAAGCTCCGGGACAAGGCCGGGTGCAGGGCTAGGTCACTGTCAGCAGACAGCGCAATCGCACCCAGGCTCCGTTCCGAATCCAGCTATGGGTTTAGGTCTTGCTGGATCCATTTTAGATCTACCAGAGCGAGCTAGCGTCTGGAGAAGATTAATGACCTTAAAAACAAAAGCGTTGGCTCTCCGGGGCCGTGCGAGCAGCGGCCACGAGGGAAAGGCTCACCCAGTCTCCCGAAGGGCAGCCGGTTCCTCTCGCCCAGCATCAAGTTGAACCTGGGGTTGTCCCGCCGCAGCCTCTTCCAGTGGCCGGTGGCCAGGAGCAGCCGGGAGACCTCGGCGTAGACGCTGCTGTTCTCGTCGCGCACCACGAAGGTGTACATGGCGAAGGGCCCCGCGCCCCGCAGCAGCCTCACGAGTCCAAGGCACGGCGGCCCCGCGTGGTCGCCGCCTCAGCCCCGCCGTCCGCCTAGCTCCGAGGCCGCGCCTCCGGGTCCCCTCAGTGCTCGCCCTGGGCGCCCGCGCCACCGCCCGAGTGGCGAGCGCCACCCGGACGCCGCGCCCACCGCCGGCGCCCCGCCCACGACCGTGATTACGCGCGGCGGCGCTTGGGGCAGGTCTGCGGGTGCTGCGGCTGGAGCTCTGGTGCGAGGTCCACACACCCCCCCTCCCCCGCGGCTGCCACTCTGCGAGGGGCCGGTGGCTTGGGGTGCCGATGTAGTCGCAGTACTCGCGAAGTGCGGTGGAGAGAAAGAGCGAAATGATTGCAGCTGTGCCCGGGTCATGGCTCGCAAATATCCCTTTCTGCAGTCTGTCTGGGTCTCCCACCTGGTTCAAAATCAGATTTTGATGGGTGAAAACAAAAGATCCAGGCAAGGGGTGTAGCTCAGTTAGTAGAGTGCTTGCCTAGCCAGCACAGGCCCTGGGTTCGATCTCGAGCCTTGTAAAATCGGGCAAGCCTCTAAGGAGGTAGGAGTAGAAAGATCAGGTAGGTATTTCAAGGTCATCCTCAGCTACTTAGGGAATTTGAGTCCAGCTGGGCACCACGAGGCCCTCTTTCAAAATAACGAAAACTAAAATTCTAAGGTCCCATCCTGTTTCCAAGTGAAGCTGTGTTTCCCTTCCGATCTGCTCGGTGTTGGTTTCAAACTTTGTCATCTGCTAAGGAGGGCCTCTCTGGATTCTGCCTGTGGGTCAGTCCCAAACAGAACCAGGGAAGCTCTGGACCCCTCATAGTTCCTGAAATTCACCAGCGTTGGACCACTGTCTCTCCTCTGGACTCTAACTTCCCCCTTTGAGCGGTGGCAGATTTGTTCTTGAAAGGATTCTTGTCCCTTTGCCTGATGGCTGAGGAAACCAATTTCGGTACTAGGAGCATCTCTATACTCACTTATAAATGCCCACAGCAGACCCAACCGTCACAATTTTAATTAGCTTGGGGGGGGGGGGTCGTGTAGGGGAAGAACACCACAGAGCCTCTCTCCACCCTGCTTTCCTTATCTAAGTACAATGTGAAGGCCGCCTTGCCTCATCTCTGCCCATCTACCATGGGCACACTCTGGCTTATTTAGTGCTGGGAATCAAAGCCAGGGCTTTGTGCATGCTAAGCAAATGTTCTTCCAAGTAAGCACACCCCCAGCCCAACACTACATCATTTTTGTTTTGTTTTTTGTACATCACTCCTTTTCTTGGTGGTAAAAGTCCCCACTCCCCACCCCAGGCATCTTGAGGGTCGAGTGAGACTTAACACTGAGGAAAATGAGTATCAGATCTGCACTAATGGGGCCACTCTATTCCTTTTGTGCACTAGTGGTGACACAGAAAAAATAATCCAGCCCCGTTTGACTCTGAGCTGTAGAAAATCATTAATATTTTCAGCTGCCATTACTCAGATGCAAGAGGTGAGGCAACAACTTGGAGCCATCTTGTCATCTTACAGAAGGGGACTCTGTCAGAGACTTAGACTTGCCATTAACCTTTGAATTAGTCCTGGTCACATGAGTGTGTATGTTCTTGCCTACACTTGTAAGGCGTATGCTACCCTCACTCCTAGTCTGGATCTTTGGAGTCTGTGTGTCTTCTCCTTCTGGAGCTGATCCCGCCCCTCTTCTTCCTTATTCTCTGGCTGGTCATAGGGTGAGTGAGTTTTGCTCTGTCATGTGTTCTTAGCATGATGTGCTGCCCTGCCACAGGCCCAAGAGCAACAGAGCCAATCAGTCATAGCCCAAAACTGAGATGCAGAATATCCCCTTCTCTTTATGAGTTTATTATCTTGGTTAGTAGTTGTAGCAACAGAAAGCTGGCTAACTGCCAGTTTGTTGACTTGACACAAGCTAAAGTCATCTGGGAAGAGGGAACTTCAAGTGAGAAAATGCCTCCATCAGATTGTTCTGTGGGCAAGTCTGAGAGGGTTTTCTTCTTGATTTATAATCGATGTAGGATGTCCCAACCCACTGTGGGTGGTGCCAGCCCTGGGAAGGTGGTCCTGTGTTGTACTAAAAGCAAACCCAGCAAACCATGTGTCTTAGTTAGGGTTTTATTGCTGTAAATAGACACCATGACCATGGCAACTCTTAAAAAGGAAAACATTCAATTGTGGCTGTTTAGTACAATTTCAGAGGTTTAGTCCATTATCAGCAAGACAGGAAGCAAGGCAGCACACAAGAAGACATGGTGCTGGAGAAGAAAGAGCCAAGAGTTCTACATCTGGATGGCAGACAGCAGGAAGACAGAATGACTCTGGGCCTGGCTTAGCTTCTGAAACCTCAAAGCCCAATCCCTTGTGACACAATTCCACCAACAAGGCCATACTTCCATAATGTCACTCCCTATGAGTCTATGAGGGCCATCTTCATTCAAACCACCACACCCTGAGAAGCAAACGGGTAAGCAGCATTCTTCCGTGGCCTCTGCTTCTGTTCCTACCTCCAGGTTCCTGCCCTGACCCCCGTCATGATGGACTGTGATTGGGATGTGTAGCAGAATAAACCTTTTTCTCCCCATGTTGCTCTTGCTCAGAACTTTTATCACAGCAACAGAAAACAAACTAGGCACACATGGATGGTATGCTTTCTCCAGCCAGTTCACTCCCCCTAGCTCTGGCTATTGCCCCACAAAAGGTCTTAGCCCCTTAGTAATAACAACTTGAAATTGTTTAGCAGTGAAAAGACCCTTGAGGAGAAAACAGTTCCGTATGTAGCAGACAATTCCTGGAATAGACTTTGTCTTAGTCAATGTTCTATTGCTGTGAAGAGACACCATGGCGATGGCAACTCTTACAAAGGAAAACATTTAATTAGGACTGGCTTACAGTTTCAGAGGTTTAGTTCATTATCATCATAGTAGGAAGCATGGCAGTGTGCAGGCAGACATGGTACTGGAGGTAGCTGAGAGTTCTACATCCAGATCAGCAGGCAGCAGGAAGACAGAGTGACACTGGGCCTGGCTTGAACATTCAAAACCACAAAGCTCACTCCCAGTGACACACTTCCTCCAACAAGACCACACCTTCTAATCCATATCAAGCATCACCACTCCCTAGCATTCAAATCTATGAGCCTATGGGGGCCATTCCTATTCAAACCATTATAGACTTCTTCCAGTAAAGTGTCACAGAAGAAACACAACTGGGCAACTGATGTTGGTTGTATGGAGTGTAAGTACACAGGAACACACACATCCAGAAAGAGGAACTGGTATTCTTGGTCCCTCCATAAACACTGAGGAGCAACTCTCCCAAAGGCCCAGCCTCATGTCAAGATCTTGTCTCTCTCTAGTCTCACTTAACCCTAACTAGAATTCCCAGTGAATCCTCCAGCTCACCCAGAACTCAGCATAGAGAAGGGCTTTGAGCTGCAAAACCAGGATCTGGATTTTTGAATGATGCTACTTGAAAGCCATGAGGACATTTTCATAAGGATGACAGAACTTGGAGCCACTTTCCTCTGACCGTAATAGCATCTGGGCTTGTGATGCTGCACAGATAGTGTCACAGAAAATCAAAGACTCTGGGAGTTCTGAGGTCAGCCAGGGATGAACTAGTATGTTACGATAAATCTTTCTGCCAAAGGCCACTGAGCCCCACCGCCACGTGTGCGCTCTATGCCAACCGCCCGCCCGAGTTAGGGCCCAAATTAATGCACAGAGAGACTTGTATTAGGTTCAAAGATGCTTGGCCAATGACTAGGATTCTCATCTGTTAGCTCAGTCTCAATTATCATAAATCTATATATTTTATAAGACTTATCTTATCAGACACCTTAATTGGCATCCCTCCTTGCCAGTGGCTCACATCCTGCTGCTGGAGGAGGCAAAGGGAAAAAAGGAACACTTCCTGTTTCCTCGCTTAGATGAGTCTCCTTGCTATGTCACTTCCTGCCTGGATCACCACTTATCTACTGCATTTCCCAGAATCCTCTTTGACTCCTAGTCCTGTCTAACTTGCTGCCACTGGCCAAACAGAACTTTATTTAGCAATCAATAAGATAAACATACACAGTACATTCCCCATCACTAGTATCCCAGCTCTAGAAATTATTCCCTATATGTCTCAAGTCAAGAGTATGGATCAGCTGGGCATTGGTGGCCCACGCCTTCAATCCCAGCACTCGGGCGGCAGGGGCAGGCGGATCTCTGTGAGTTCGAGGCCAGCCTGGTCTCCAGAGCAAGTTCCAGGACAGCCTCCAAAAGCTACACAGACACCCTGTCTCAAAAAGCAAAACAAAACAAACAAACAAACAAGAGTATGGATCGGTAACATGATAGTTGTGGGTCAAATGGCATGTAAAACACACCTCATGCCTGGCATACCATAAATCCCCCATAAAAGGAAGATTATCACAGTTAGATGGGGCACTTACACAGTTGACTAAAAATAAGATTTTTGCTAGCGAGAAAGTGGAGTCTGTAGAGCAAAACTATCTTGTGGTGAAAATGAACACATTTACTCCCTGCTCAAGGTCAGCCATCTCCAGACACATAGTTCAAGTTCGAAAACTTTTTAATACACACATACAACTTACATACTTACTAACATAGGGAAATGCCTATGTTGCTTCCTCCCTAACCATAGGCTATTGTTTATTTATAATGTGTGAATTAGCTACTTTTCTGTCGCTGTGGTAAAACACCTTGACCAGGGCAACTTATAGAAGGAAGAGTTTATCTTGCCTTACAGTTTCCAAGGGATAAGTGTTCACCATGGCCGGAAGGCATTGCAGCAATCAGCAGACATAGTGGAAGAAATGACCCGAGAGAAAGATCACATCTCCACTTGCAAGCAGGAAGCAGAGAGCAAACAGGATGTTCAAGAGACCATAAGCGCTCAAAGCCAGTGACTTACTTCCTCCAATAAGACTCCACTTCCTAAAGTTTCCACACTCTCCCTATATAGCTCCACCTACTGGGGACCACGTGTTCAAATGCATGTGTCTCATTCAAACCACTGCAATGTGTTAATTTTCAAATGTTTAAGGCTTTGCAAATTTTCTTTTTCTTCTTTTCGAGACAGAGTTTCTCTGTAGCTTTGGAGCCTATCCTGGCATTTGCTCTGTAGACCAAGCTGGCCTCAAACTCACAGAGATCTGCCTGCCTCTGCCTCCCAAGTGCTGGGATTAAAGGCGTGCGCCACCAATGCCTGGCACAAATTTTCTTTTTGCTGTTCATCTGTAAATTAAATTGATTATAGTCATAGAAAATACTTCACATGCTTCCAGTTCTTTTATTTATTGAGATTTGATGTGCAGCATGGCTTGTAGTCTGTGAAAATACTTCATGTGCTCTTAATGAGAATTGTGTTCTCTACCTACTGGGTATGGTGTTCTGTATATGCTAAGTGGAGTGCCTTTTTGGATGGTCTGTTCAAATTTTGTTAATTTTATTGCTAGTAACCCACTAATTATTTTCACAAGGCTTTGAAGCCTGCAACTGCAGTTATAGAACTGTGAATTTCTCCCTCTAATTGTCAGCTTTGGTTGCATGACTGTGAAGCTGTTCTCTAATATCTTCATTTGTAGTTGTTGCATCTTTCTGATGTGTTGGCCCTTTCTATCATTGTGAAATTAACTATTCTTGGTTCTAAAAATAGTTTTGTAGTAAGTCTATTTTACGTGATGACAACATAGGTGTTAGAGATCTTAGTGATATCAGAATAAATTGAATGACTTAAAACAATAGAAATGGTCTCACAGTTCTGGCAGCAAGAAGCCTTAGAACAATGGTTCTCAGCCTATGGTTTGTGACCACTGTGGGGGTCAAATGACCTTTTCCCAGGGTCATCTAAGACCGTCAGAAAACACAGATATTGACATTATGATTCAAAACAGTAGCAAAATCACAGTTATGAAGTAGCAATGAAAATGATTTTATGGTTGGGAGTCACCACAACAGAAAGAATTGTATTAAAGGGCTGCAGCATTAGGAAGGGTGAGGACGACTGGCTTAGAATATGCTACCAGAAGAGCCATGCTTTCTCCCAAGCTGCCAGAAAAGAATCCTTCTCTACCTCCTCCAGCACCCAGTGGCTCCCAGTAGTCCATGGAGTAAGCACATCCCACTGGTCTCTGTATCCATTGTTCCTTCTGTGTCTCTGTGTTCAAATTTCCCTCTTCTTATGAGGTGATCAGTCACTGCATGGGGTCCACTCTGATAGGACCACCTCCACTTGCTTACATCACCAGAAATAGATAAATTAATTGTCCGTCTTCAAATAAGATTGCTTGCACAGGTTCCTAGTGGACATAAGTTTGAGAGAAACAGCACTCTAACGAGCACAGCACCCCACCACTGATTACTTCTTGTAAAGAATATCTTTTCTCATCATTTAACTTTCAGCTATTACATCATGTGTCTGTGTTGTCTGTGTGTATGTGTTCATAGGAGGGATATATATGCATACATTCAAATATGGAGGGCAGAGGTCAGCATTGGCTGTTTTCAAAAACTTGCCAATTTTTTTTAGTCAGGGACTCTCATTGAACCTGGAGCTCATTGATTTGACTGGCCAGTGAATGCCAAGAATCTGTCTAACTCCATCCTCCCGGTGCTGAGATTACAAATACACTACTGCACCCAGAGTTTTCTATTTTTGTATTTTAGATTTATTTTATGTGTGTGCTTTATTGCAGAATAAACTATGATTGCTTTAATAAAGAGCCGAATGGGCCGATAGCTAGACAGAAAGGAGTTAGGCAGGACTTCTGAGGACATAGAAGTCTCAGGGAAGAAAAAAGGCGGAGTTAACAGCCTGGTGGAGAGGGAGCAAGATATGCAGGAGATGAGGTAAAAACCACAAGTCACATGACAACATGTAGATGAATAGAAATGGATTAATTTAAGCTATAAGAACTAGTGGGTCAAGCCTGAGCTATATGCTGAGCTTTCATAATTAATAATAAGTCTCCATGTTTTTGTTTTTGTTTTTTTTTTTGTGAGCTGGGTGGCCCAAAGAAAAATCTACCTAGTGTTTTTTTTTTTCTGCATGTGTGTATGTGCACTACATGCATGCAGTTCCATGTGGAGGCCATAAGAGGGCGCTACTCTAGAACTGAGGTTACAAAAGTTGGGAGTCATCATTTGTGTGCTAGAAATGGCATTAGACCTACAAGAGCAACAAGTGTTTTTAACTGCTGAGCCATCTGTCTAGCCTGTATCCCTGGCTTTTTATGAGTGTTGAAGATCCTAACTAGTGTCCTTATGCTGGGACAGCAAGCATTTTACTAACTGGAGTTACAGATGGTTGTGAGGTACCATATGGGTGCTATAAACTGAACTTGGGTCTTTTACAAGAGCAACAGGCTCTTAACTGCTGAGCCATCTCTCCAGCCCTGCTATTGTATTTTTAGATTGAAGTCCTGTCACTTAAAGACAAGACTGGAGGCCAAGTATGGTAGTGCATGCTTGTAATTCTAGCACTGTGTCTAGGACAACCCAGGATCCATAGAGAGATTTAAAATTGTGAAATTGCTTTGTGAGATGATGTATTGGACACACACATGCCTAACACACCTTTCAGTGTATTCTCTCTCCAATTTAAGCCTTGGCTTCTTTTTAGTTCTCAAGAAACAGCTGCCTGGTGTCTGTTCACCAACCAAATTTATATGAAAGTCTGCCTATAAAGGGCTAGAAATAAAAAGCCATATAAAATGGCTCAGCAATTCACTCTGACTGTCAAGAGTCTGGAGCATAGTTTCTTTTCATTTCCACACGACACAACTGTCTCAGACGTGTAGCAGAGCCCTATTGAGATTAAGATAGCTGTCTTTGCAGACTCTCATGCAGTTCTTATCTCTGAAACAGAGCAGTGGTCTTGCCACAATGCCATGCATAAGTTATGCTGCTGCTTGTTCATGATACTGTCTATGACGTCAGGGGCAGGGTCGGGTAACAGAGGCTGGGAGATCCTACAGTTTGTAGCTGTGTGCAAACCTTGGTGGCTTTCCTGTGGCTGTTTCTCGAGGAAAAGTGAAACTGCTTATCTCATTTGTGTGGAGAGTGCAGTCTTCCCACCAAGGTGAGAAAAAGTTTGTACTTTCTAGACTTTTGCTAGTTCTCTGTGGATGGCTATACTGGCTGGTATCTGCCTGGCTGGCTCCAGGCATTTCCTTCATTCTCTCCTCTCTTCTCTTGTTCTTTCTTAGCCTACACTTCTCCTCCTACTTATTCTCTCTGCTCACCAGCCCCACCTATCTTTCTCCTGTCTAGCTACAGTCCATTCAGCTTTTTATTAGAACTTTTAGGTGCCTTTAGGCAGGCAAGGTGAAACAAATGCAGCACATTTTTATATAATTAAGCAATTGCATCATAAGCAAATGTAGCATATCTTTACATTATTAACAAAGGCAGCAGAAACAAATGTAACAGACCTTCACATAGTTAAACTAATATTCTGCAGCAAAAACAAATTTAACGCATCTTTGCCTGGTTAAAATAATATTCCACAGCAAATCGCAGCATTGAGTTGCCATTAACCATTTCTTTCTTCCTTTCTTTCTTCCTTCCTTCCTTTCTTTCTTTTGTTTTTCCAGACAAGGTTTCTCTGTATTGTTTTGGAGGCTGTCCTGGAACTCCTTCTGTAGACCAGGCTGGTCTCAAACTCACAGAGATCCGCCTGCCTCTGCCTCCCAAATGCTGGGATTAAAGGCGTGCGCCACCAACGCTCGGCGCCGTTAACCATTTCTTAAACTGTGTCTCTATTGTGTCTTGTGAGTCTGCTCTTTATTCTGTTGTCTTCTTCAGGACCTGACTTATTGTGTCTTTCCCCCTCCCCCCTTCATATGCTTCTGCTAAGCCACACTCTATCCTGTATGTGTAAGGTCTTTAGTATAAACCTTAAGTATCCCTTTAATATTTTATAGATATTCCCTTTATAGATTCAAAACTTGCATTGAATCAAGAGAAATAGTTTCATATGTCAACAAGCCTGAGCTTATGGTGTCATGATTTCTGTTCACAGACCCATGGAGATGGACTCTTTCCTCTGGGATGATGTTGGCTCTATGGTACAGAATAGAGCCATGGAGCAAATCATTACACCAATGACTATCCAGCTTTGTCACCTGCTCATCTCAGTGGAGAGGAAAGATGTACAGAAAGAAGCACTTGCCTCCATGCAGAAGGTGGCAGAGGACCTGGCCAATGCTAGTGAGGAGTTTGTGCATGTTGCCAGCAGGTAATATCTCCATGGAACTTAAGCCCATTCCTCTGACAGACGAAACACATAGTGGAATCTGATTATAGTCTTTAATGCTTTGGGGCTGGTGGATGTAGCTCAGTACCTGCTAGCATACGAGAAGCTCTGGGTTTCATCCCAGCACTGCATAAACTGGATGTGGTGGTGTGCATCCCAGAACTTAGGAGGTAGAGTGTGGAGGGCCAGAAGTTTGCGGTTTTCCTTGGCGACTGATGTAGTCACTCTTCTATAGCTGTAAAGAGATACCATGACCAAGATAACTCTTATAAAAGAATGCATTTAATTGTGGGCTTGCTTACAGTTTCAAAGGTTTAGTCCATTATCATCATGATGGGAAGCATGACAATATACAGGCAGCCATTGTGCTGGAGAAGTAGCCAAGAATTCTGCACCCTGATCCATATGGAGAGAGAGAGAGAGAGAGAGAGAGAGAGAGAGAGAGAGAGAGAGAGACAGAGACAGAGACAGAGACAGAGACAGAGCTTGGAATGGGCTCTTTGAAACCTCAGAACCTACCCCCAGTGACTCTTTCTCCAACAAGCCCTTTAACTCCTAATCCTAATCTCTTTAACTAGCGCCACTCCCTAGTGACTATGCTTTCAAATGCATGAGCCTGTGGGGGGCATTCTTATGTAAACCACCAAAACTATATAGCCAGTTTGAATCCAGGCTGAGACTGTCTCAAAAAAATAAATGCTTTCTGATAAAAAGGCACGTGAGACATAAACTAGCATAGGAATGGATGTAGATTGTTGAGTTTGCTTCTTTGTTGCTATGATAAAATCCTGACCAATAATAGCAACTCGGAAGAGGAAAGTATTGACTTGGATTAACAAGCTATAGTTCATCGTCAAGGGATAAACTCAAGGAAGGAACTTGGAGGCAGGCACTAAAGCACTAACCATGGAGTGACACTGTTTCTTGGGTTGCTCCCTTGGCTCAGCTACATTTCTTAGACAGCCCAGGCCCACCTTCCCGTGAGTGGCACCACCAACAATAGGCTGGGCCCAACTACACCAGTTATCAATAAAGAAAATGCCCTCATAATCATGACTACAGGCCAATCTGATGAAGGCAATTCTTCTGTCCAGGTCCCTCTTCCCAGGTGTGTTCAACCAAGATTAGCTACCTCAGCTATGGAATTGGGGCAGAACCTAAAGGTCACGTGACTCCGGTTAGGTAAAATGAAAAACTATAGTGAGAAATATTGTAAAATATTTGTTATAAATTATGTATAGGAGCTGGAGATATGGCTTAGCACTTAAGAATGCTTGCTGCTCAATCACAAACCTATGTTCAGATCCCAGAACCCATGAAGTAACATTCACTCACATACATAAAGTAAATCATGTAGAAATTTGTTAACAGAGTGATTTTTTTCAAGACAGGGTTTCTCTGTGTATCTTTGGAGCCTATCCTGGCACTTGCTCTGGAGACCAGGCTGGCCTCAAACTCACAGAGATCTGCCTGCCTCTGCCTCCCGAGTGCTGGGATTAAAGGCGTGTGCCACCAACGCCTGGCTAACAGACTGATTTTATACTGATTTAATACTTTCTCATAAATTCTGAATTTCTGACAATGCATTTTTTTAAACCCAAAAAGTGCAGTAAGTTTAGAGAGGCTAAATGTTGTTTGTGTTCACTGCATTATGAATGCCTTTGCTTATTGTCTTTTCCTGGCAAGGTAAATTATTTATACAGAGAATTATCAGTGTTCACGACTGTGGGAAATGGTCCAGCCCTTCTTATCCTAGCAAAGTCATAATAATGAACACTTGGACTTGAGTTTGGCTCCACCATCCCTGAGCAGTTCCCAGATGGAGGCAAGAAGTACATCCCATTAAGTGTTGGGCTGGCAAGCTCCTGCCTTCCTCTGCTGGGCAAGCTCTCAGGGGGCCAGAACCTGCCCCATCAGCTGCTGTCTGTCTGCATGCATAAGTGAGAAGAGGCCAGCACAGAGATATGTTTCCTCTTGCTCAGAAACATAGCTCATGGTGAACATTCAGGAAATATGAATGAGCAAAGAAAGAAAAAATATTACCCACAAAAAAATATTTACCTAGAGACAGTCATTCTGGGTAGTTGAGCATATACATATCCAAGATATTTTTCTTTCTAAATTTTCCCTCCCCATCACTCCACTATGTATTGTGGTTGGCCTACACTGTATAAGCCAGGCTGGCCTGGAACTCTCAGACACCTGTCTGTCTTGGCCTCCCCAGTGTTGAGATTAAAGGCAGGTGCCACAATGCCTGACCTGGAAACAATTTTTTTTTTTTTTTTTTTTTTTTTTTGATTTTTGAGACAGGATTACTCTGTGGCTTTGGAGGTTGTCCTGGAACTAGTTCTTGTAGACCAGGCTGGTCTCCAACTCACAGAGATCCGCCTGCCTATGCCTCCCTAGTGCTGGGATTAAAGGCATGCACTACCACGACCTGGCTGGAAACAATCTTTTTAAACATATGTAGAAGTAATCTAGGCTTTTCATTATTTTAAGGGGCATGTGACAATTTCTGAGCTCCTGACACAGTTGTAAGTGTCGCGTCATTGACTGTCTGAGTAGACTTCTAGTGAAGATTTGTCTAGAATCACAAGGTTATATCGCCACTGAGAATCATAATCCACATATCCCATACAGATAATGACAGATACACAGTGGACATTTTGCTTAAAGGACACAAAGTAGCAATAGTCGGTGAAGGGAATCCACATCAAAACCATTTACAACAACACAGAGTGAGTTAATAGTAATATCTGAGCATTGACCGAGTGAAATCCTGTATTAGTTGATTTGCTGCAACTTGAGGAAGAAAGGTTTTATTTCAGCTGTGGTTCTAGAGGAAGAGTTCTAGAGGAAGAACTGGGGAAGCATGCCAGCAGGCAGCTGGAGCGGGAAGCTGAGAGCTCCCATCTTTAACAACACCAAGTGGAGACCAAACTGAGCTGGATGAGGCTCAAAGCCAGCCTCCAGTGACGTACTGCCTCTAGCAAGGCTGCCCCTAACAGGGCCACCAACGAGGGACTAGGTTTGCAAATACCCGAGCCTACGGGAGACACCTCGTTTAAACCACCACAAACCCATGCACATAGCATTAAAAACTTAGATTTGGGGCTGGAGAAATAGCTCCTAGTTTGGTGTTGTAGAAATGTCGTGTGACCTTGGTGGAAGTCGGCGTCAGGGATGGCAGTATTAACAGCATTTAGCTTGCCTGGTGAGCGCTATCATGTGACTGGTCTTGTAAAGAGGTCCTGAAGCTTCCAAATGTTTCCACATTTTCCTCCCTGCTCCCCCTTTTTTTGCACGTGTATGTGTGTGGAGCTTGCATGCATCCATGCACATTTGCGTGTGTGTGGGTTGCCGGGGTGTATGCATGTGTGTGCACATATGTATGGAGAGCAGAGCCGCCTGACTTGAGTGTCTTCATCCATCACTCTCTACCTTATAAACTGAGGTAGGGTCTCTCACTTGAATGAAGACCTTGCTGATTCATCTACTGTAGCCAGCCAGCTTGTTCCAGGAAAGCCCTATCTCTGTCTCCTAAGTCCTGGACTACTGGTAGGCTGCCACACCTACCCAGCATTTGTGTGGGTACTGAGATCTAAACTCGGGTTCTTATATTTGAACAGCAAGCACTATACCCACGGAGCCACCTCCTCAGCCCCTGAGTTTTACATTTTCTATGTACTCAGAAGCCTAGATCAGCAAGAGATGTCTTTCAGAGAATAATGAATTCTTTTGCTAGCTTCATGCTTCCCTGTCTGTTAGCAGGTGCAAGACAGCGAGCGCCCTTTAGGTTAAGAAATGCGAATCTGGACTGTTCTCCACCCATTATATCTATCATCCTCACAGGCAGGTTCATCCTCAAAGGGAAGGGACTGGTGTTCTATGCCAAGGATCTAAACTTACATCCAAGCACTCTGGAGAAGGCTCATTTGATCTTCATGGGAAGTCTGGAGTATGTTTTACCTATCCCATTATGACCGCCAACTCTTGGCATGTTTAAAATGAAGAGCTATTTCAAGTGTTTGTGAGAATGTGTGGGAACTTGAAGTCACTCGTTGCTGATTAGAACACAGTATGTTGCAGCTGCTTTAGAAAATATTCTCTAAAAGTTAAATGTACACCTGTTGTTATTGGGTGTGGTGACATAGTTAGGTGTGATATCACCACAATTAGGCATTTGTCCAAGGGAAATGGAATCCTGTGTCTGCACAAAGACCAAGGCATGAATATCCACAACAGTGTTCTTTCTTTTTAGGTTTGTGTCCACAGTCCTAGGGATTGGACTTAGAACCTGGCACCTCTGGGCAAATGCTGTGTTAGATCACCAACCTTTTTATTTCAAGTGTTAAAACAAGTTCTTTGTAAGTTGTCCAAGCTGGCCACAAACTCTTTATGTGGCCCACACATGGCGTGAACTTGTGATCCTCCTGCCTCTGCCTCCCAAATAGCTGGGAATATAGGTATGTGCCACCATGCCAAGCACAGTGGCTTTGTCTTATTTCTAATAGCTGAGATAGAGTGGCCTCACATTTCTTACCTGAAACTCTGGAGGCCAGAAGATGCTGGGATCATTGTATGCAGGCTGTTGAGAAGAAAAGCCTGAGACCCAGAATTCTCTACCCAGGAGCATATATATATATATATATATGTCATTAACCTGTTCAGCCTAACCGTGTGACATTTGTAAAGGTTGGAAAGTATATTGAGGCAACAACTCTAATTCACAAACTAAAACACCTGAAGAAAGTATGAAGAGAAATTTTAAACATTTTTTAAAAAAAGAATTTATTTATTTATTATGTATAGTGTTCTGTCTTCGTGTATGACTGCAGGCCAGAAGAGGGCACCAGCTCTCATTGTAGATGGTTGTGAGCCACTGTGTGATTGCTGGGAATTGAACTTAGGGACCTCGGGGACTCAGGATCTGTGGAAGATCACAAATGGCTCTTAACCTCTGAGCCAGTTCTCCAGCCCGATTATTATTTTTTAACTCAACATTGTGTCCTGGGGAGAAATCTATGGCTCATAAGCACAGTTGTCAAGGTTGGCTTTAATGGTTCTGTACCTTCTGTGTACCCTTGTTTTCCGGGGTTCTTTGGTTCTAATGCTATAACATTGCAAGTAATGTTTGTGTCTATTCAGGCTGGCCGGAGACTCTGAGGAGGAGTGGCTTAAGGAGGAAATGCAGCCTGTGGTTGAGTCTTTGATGCTCTCTGGAAGGAACATCCTGATGGTAACCCAGAAGCTCCCCCTGCAGCCGGAGTGCCAGCGCCACTGGGAGGAGCTAGTGGCCACCGCTCAACAGATCCTGGTAGACACTACCAAGGTGAGGCTCCCTCAGAGTTGGCTGGCTGCTTGGTCATTGCTGGAGAATACGCATGGCCATGTGGTTCCCACAGGAACTCCCTAGTGTCTCTTAATTTGAAACCTGCCCAAGTGCTTGCCAAGATCCCAGACAGAGTTCATTACCGATTTAATCAGGGCTAAATTGAAGCTGTAGTAGGAGCAGGTACAACCCTTCCAAATACTCTCAGATTTTTACCCTGATACACGTTCCTTGCTAAATACAACTTAAATTTATTTTGGAGATTTTATTTACTTGTATTTTATGTGTATGAGTGTTTGCCTGAATGTGTGTCTGTGCACCACATCTGTAAAATGCCTGAGGGAGGCAGATGGAGGCAGAGGAAGGCATAGGATACCCTTGCTTTGGAGTTACAGACAAGTGTGCCCCCTTGTGGATGCTGGGAATCAAACCCAGGTCCTCCGGTAGAACAGCCAGTCATCTCTCCAGCTCCTGTGCACAACTCTTAGACTGGGATATTGCTCCTGGGTCAAATGCATATCCCCGAAATATTTTGCTGTTGTTCGTTGTGTGGTTTGTTGACAGATATTTGCACAGGCCTTATCGAAGAGTAGTTGCAATGGGGTAGGGGAGGGTGAGAGGTAGAACCAGAGGGGTTTGGGCGCCTGCTGGTGGTGAGTGAAGGCTTTTTGGCTTGGATACCAGCCTCAGGATTAGAGAGTGAATGGAGCACGCTCTCCCTCTCTCAATCTCTCTCTCTCTCTCTCTCTCTCTCTCTCTCTCTCTCTCTGTGTGTGTGTGTGTGTGTGTGTGTGTGTGTGTGTGTGTGTGTGTGTGTGTGTGGCGGGGGTGGGGGTGTCAGGCTAGAAAAGCTGTCTCAGAGAAGCCCTCCAGCTCATCGCTGTCATCTAAATAACAATACATCTTTGAACAGTTCAGGGTAGACCCCACCGTGAATATGGAGAGAAGGCAGCTGCTTCAGACCTCTGCTTTACAAAGAAATGCAAACACCACAAACTTCCAAGACTGGCCTGCGCATCATCAGATCCAGTCATGGCAGATGATGCCTGCATTTGGTTACAGTCAGATTAACTGACAATGTAAGGTCTCCTAGGCTTAAGCTACATGGCTCCAAGAATGTTCAGGCATCTTCAAGTTTCTTTCCTGTGACCGCCCCAGCAGGTCCTGCTCCTTGAAGACGCAGCAATGGCGAGGAAGACCGTGCCAGCGGCTGGTTGGTGTCTGACGTGCCTGGAGGCTCTCGAGGCCGCGGAGGATGCGACTTCTCTGCGCGCCTCGATCTCTGACCTGGCGGCTGCGCTGCTGCGACTGGGCAGCCTGACCAGGCGCTGGGCCCGGGACGAAAGCCTGTGTCGAATTCGCCACCAGCTAGGGTGCTGCATCCCAGCGCTACTAGCGGCCGCCCGCGGCCACCTCCGGCACCCGCACAATCCGCAGGTGGTGGTAACACGGCGCCGCGTCTTTGCTCTGACCAGACAGAGCCTCAGGGAGCTCCAGGCTGTGCTGCAGCCCGGAGTCTCAGGGCCCGGTGCTCGCTCTCAGAATGGCGCACTGGCGCGTTGTCTGCAGAAGCTGCAACAGGTCCTGGAGGAGCCTGGGCCAAGCCACCTGCGTGGTGGGCTGCTGGATGCGCCACTGGCCGCGGTGGTGTGGCACTGCCTGCGCCTTGCTGCCTGCTCCGCGCCACGGGAGAGGATGCAACTGGTGGCCCATTGCCGCCAGCTGCTGCAGCTCCGTCCCCGGGTACACCGGCCTCCCCAGACCAGTGCAGGGACAGAATGCATAGCTCTGCGGGCTGCGACGGACGCACTCTGTCGGGGAGTCCGCGCTGGATTACTGCGCCTGATTCTGGATACGTTCACAGATACCCAAAGTCCTCTAGAGAGGCTGGTCCAGGCCGCCTTAGCAACTTCCACCATCAGGCCCGGATGCAATAGCGAAGCCTTGGCCGAGACTCTCCGGCTTCCCCTCGAGGCTTTCCACAACCAAGCCAAGCAAATGATCCGAGTGGCACACTTTGTCTGGGTCTTCTGCCCCCAACAGCAAACTGGCAGAGACGTGGAGGCTGCTGTGGCAGGTCTTTGGGGGCTTGTTGTCAAAGTGAAGGAACTCTTTTCACAGAGTCCGCAAACACATGGCCTGGATTGGAGCTCTGCCACCCTGCAGGCTCTGCTTGAGGCCTGGGCTAGGGAATCCCAACACCTCTTGGGATGCTTTGATGTGGTTCTTGATATTCCCGAATTCCTGAGTTTGTCCATCCAGGAAATGACTAACCACTTGGACCTGTACACAAGGGCTCTGAGGAGTGGAGAGTCCAGAGAGTTCTCCGGATCTGTGGCGTTCTTACATGGAAGAGCCACACACATAGTACAGGTGATGAGCAGGTATGTGGGTCAAGACCCAGATCCCATTTTCCGAAATGGGATGAGAGTCGTGGTTCAGCAGCTGGCGCAGTCTTCCTTGACTCTGGCTGCAGCCACTGAAGGCAGCACAAGTGGGGACAGCACTCAGGACATCCGTCCCTTTTTAACCAAGGCACAACATCTCATCTATTCAGCTCGGCAAGTCCACAAGGGGCTGGATGGGGCCAACCACCCAGACATCCTCAGTCCGCTTCGATTCCAAGTCCAAAGGTTTGACATTGCCAAGGGACGGCCTTATTTTATTCTCCCCAGCATCCAGCATCCCGCAGCTCCCTCAGTGACATGCCAGCAGGTAGCTGGGTTAGGGGAAAGTGGCACAAACACTTCTTTCCTACCAGTAGAACAACTTTCCTACACAGTGGTCCCTGACACCTGCAAACAGGGGTGGGCCTCTCCACTCCTTGCTGTCAGCGAAGTCATCACTGCTATGGAGAACCGGGATCACCAGGTAGTGACCTCACCATGCACCAACATGCTAGAGCGGGAGTCTACTGTGAATATAGCCCAAGAAATCCAGGCTGGGGAAGAACCCGTGCGGCCAGGGAGGATGAGAAGACCACACAAATTCTCAACAGTGGTACCTTTGATTACTGACCTAGCCAGGGAGGAAGTCCCTAGCACACACACTAGAAGTGACAGGCTCCTAGGAATGGCTTTTCAGCAATCTGGGAGGACCAGGGAAGCTAGGCAAGCTTTGGTAGCCACGGCCAGTGACTGGTACTCTCTGTGTCAACAACTATTTTGCCATAGCCAAATGACTGAGTTACCAGGGAGCATGGCAGTTTTTGTGGAGCTTCGGCAGAATTTGGCCTCAATGGTTCAAGTAGCAGCCAAAAGTGGCCCTGTGAATTTGAAAGAGAAGAGCCCTGACCCAATGGGGCACCCAAGAATACTTTTAGAGCTACAAGGACTGTTGGAAAAAACAGAGATCCATGCTAAACAGCTGTTGGACCAAGCTCTGTCCTTTGATGGTCTCCAAGACCCCAAGTTGAGGGAAGAGAATGTTGACAATGAGTGCCTTCTATGGGCAGTGGCTGTCCAGGACCTGATACAGTGTATAAACAGACTCAGTAAGAGACAGGGGCTGTTCCTACTTCCCCTGCAACAAGCAGTGAAGAACCAGCAGGGCTTGCAGGAAGGGTTAGATCAGGCAGCAGATGTTTCTCAAAGGTTACAAGAGGCCGCCGAGCTGTCTAGTGTTCTGTGTGGGGATGAACAGGTAAAGGGTGAGGTCTCCTTTTTGTGTGGGGAAGTTCGGGTACTCACAGATGCCTTGCTGGAGGTGGCACACATCTTGGTCTCCTCCCACAAGCCTTGTCCCAGCCTCTCCACACGCTTTGAGCTTCTCTGCTTGGAACTTAGCCTTCGAGCCAAGGCTCTGACTGACTACCTGAGCAGCATCAACACTGTCTATGAGGAAGTGTTCCAAGATGTTGTTGACAAGAGCTCCCCGTCAAGGCTGTTGTCTGTTATCCAAGTTGTGCAGGGAATCATAGCAGGAGGTCAAGAGTCTGGAGCCTTCCAGGAAGACCTTCTTGTGTCTCTGAAGAGCATTCTCATGCTTACTAAGGAGGTGGCCAAGAGGGTCCCCGTGCTCCAAGAACACCCAGAGGAGCAGGGGTTGCCTATGCTGGACTGGCTTCGGTGGGAATGGGCCGCCAAGGCCCACCATGTAGTGACTCAGCTCCAGGCCTTGCAAGGTGGTCACACTGGGGCCTGGAGACTCCTGATCCAATGCTTGAAAGCCAGGGAGGAGCCAGTAAAGGCCCTAGAAGAGGATCCAGACCAACTGCAGCCTCACTGTAAAGAGGATTCAGCAGGAACCACTGCAGGGGGCAGTGTGGATTCTCTGGATGCTGTTCCCAAAGGCACTCCCCAAAGCTCAATGGGGACCTGTGCTGATGAGCAAGCCACCACGGTAGACATGAGCATGGTAGGCTACCTGGCATCTTTCATCTACCTCACCTGGACCTGCTTCCTAGTAACTAAAGACCCTTGCACATTCCAGAGACTCGATGCCCACACCACATATATAATTCACACAGGGCAGACAGCATGGGCAGCCTCTAAAAGCCTAAGGTTGGGTTTCAGGTTCCCTAGCCTGCAGCTACCTCTGCCACGCCCTTAGCAAAATCACAGAGAGGTCTCAGCACCATTTAGACTCCAGCATTCTAGTCCTATAGAGGGCTAAAGAATGAGTCCCTGCAAACACACTTCCCTTCTGTTAGCATCTTGTATACATCCTAGAACTAGTGCCTATGCTTTTCATTGGCTTTTGTGAAGCTTTTCCTTATCACTTTAACTGAACTCTTCTATGATTGCCAGTACTTGGGCTGCTTCAGCCACTCTGACCTCCCCTCTCCCAAGTGACAAGGATGCGACTAGAATCACTGTAGTATGGGGGAGAGGGGTTTATTAGAAAGACGCTAGGTCTGTTGAATACTTCCCCTACGTATCTGCTTCCTTCTAGGGCAAGACAGAACACTTCGGCATTAAGAATCTGAAAGATTGTATTTCTATTGACCAGAGCCAAAGTCAGTAGGAAACAGGACAGCTTAGCAGGGCTCTAGTGGTCTCCCTGCAGATACACGTCATCCAGTGTTTGTAGCTCTAGAGGTGATTGGATCCCAGCGAGTGGAGCCTAAAAATGAGGTCGACTAAAGTCTCATGCCGTAGTCAACGTTACTTAGAGGCTCAGACAATTTACACTCTGAGGGTTAAGAAAGGTCACATGAGTAAAGTTCTCATGATTCCAAACTGTATACAGTCACAAGAAGCTGCATGAGGCAAAACCCATTTTTCCACAGAAGCATATAAACAATAGCAAGTTGTAGTCAGTCGTCTGAAGTAAACTCACTCCTGTCTGCCACACCTGGGAGAAGCACAACAGCACATTCCAAAAAACAAGTCTGCGTTTTTGAAGAAACTGAGGTCACAAGACTCTTGTCTTGTTTTCTTGGAGTTCTCAGAATGGTCCTAGCATGACTGCAGTTTTGGACCATGTTCTGACAATCCAGGATTTGATAGATGAGTCGCCTAATCTATCCCTTGGTGACCTTATGGATGGCTGAGCAGAATCTCCCAAAACTCCACAGGGCTTTTCCCAAGATAAAACTGACCACAGCACACCATGCTTTTATCCCTGCCCTTATTAGCCTCACTTCTTTTTTCTCATCAAAATGTCACTTCCACGAAAGGGGACCCTGTGACCCAAGTAATGGGGAGAATAACAGACACATTCCCCTGTGCTCTGGGCTGCCTGCTCATCTCTCAGCTTTATAAATCCAAATGGCTTTCAGACTCTCTCTCCTCTTCTCGGGCTCTCTGTAGTCGTCAGCACACAGCTAATGCCACCCACTCACTGACTTGTCTTCTGTTCCTGTCAATGCAGCAGAAGCATTTCCCAGGGTGGCAGGGCAGGGCGACACTGGCCACCCAATCAGAAGGCTCTGAGAACAAGACAACAGCACATTCTCTAAGTCCCGTTCTCACTCTCGTCTGTGAAAGGACACCTGTGGGAAGTGCTTCACTCCAGGTCTGGAGTCTCGAAAGCACAATCCTCGGCCCACGTTGAAAAGCTTGGAGTCATTTCTAGATTTGGATGCTTTAAGTATCTGGAAGGTGTTAAAAAGGCCACTTCCTAAGTTTCCTCACCGTAACAGTTGGGGTTTCTATTGCTGTGATAAAACATCATGACCAAGTCAACTTCAAAAAGCAGGTGTTTAACTTGTCTTATGGTTTCAGAGTGTTAAGGTCCATGGTGGGGGAGTGAAGACACGGTGGCAGGCAAGAAGCTCAGAGGTCTTGATCTGCAAGTAGGAGGCAGAGAGCACACTGTCTTGAAACCTCGGGACACACCTCCTCCACCCAGGCCACACCTCCTCACCCTCGGGACACACCTCCTCCAGCAAGGCCACACCTCCTCACCCTTCCCCAATGGTTCCGCTAACTGGGGCCGTTCTCATTCACACGCCCACACTTATTCTTAGCTCCAGATCATTAGGGCCATCCTCCATGGCCTTTAGTCACTGCGGTTGGATTCTTGATCAGTGAGTTCGGAATAATTTCCTTCTTTTCACCTACTCCTGCCTTCCCAACTCCCAACAGGCCTGCCGATGGTCCTCTCTAGAAAAGGCCTCTGCCCTCCACTCCCAGCACGTAGGGACATCCTGATCTAGTCAGGCCATTGATGAAGCAGATGACATCATACATTTTCAGAAGGTGAGGTTTAAAGAGGAACAAGAATGGAACCTGAGATAGGTTACTAACTGGTAATTTATTGGGAAATATATACTCACACGAGGAATCAGTAACCAGATTTGGCACTCAGATGCTTCCCAAAGCTGGCTGAACCCCAAAAGAGAGCAAACCCGGCTCTGCCTCGCCCTTTATCCTATCCTTTTCATACCTGTGACCAGCGGGTGTGGTCATCGGTGCAGGTGTTGGGATCTCTCCCTACAGAGGATGCTTTAATTGAAAAAGTCAAGACAAAAACACCAACAAAGACAGGTGATTTATCAGTACTCACTAGCTTAGTGTCCTAGCCCATTCCACAGGGCTACTACAGAGTACCACAGATGAGGCAATTTATAAAGAAAAGAAATGTAATTGGTTCACAGTTCTGGAGGCTCGGGCACATCGGGTGAAGTGAGGCAAAAAAATAACCAAGGATATCCTCAACTCTTTGTCACTGGGCTCATGTCCAGTGCATGATAATTTATCTTGATTTTGGGGTCAGAAAAAACATAGGAAAGGCTCCCCTAAAGATCCACCAGAAAAACCACATAGCCTCCTGTCAGGTCCAGATGTCAGGGCTGGAGGAAGGAGGAAGCAATAATCAAGTTATCAAGAAAAAAATAGTTATTCACAGTAAAACTGTGAAGGCCTTTGGTATAGAAGGATGGGTGTGAGCATGTTCAAGTTGAAACATTCAAGGATTCCTGAATTTCCTTTTTTTCAAAAGAACTATCTTTTATTTATTCTTTAACAATTTACACATGTTAATAGTGTATCTGTCTCATACCCATTCCCAACCATTACCTTATTTGCCCCCCAGGTCCCCTGTCCATCTCCCACTTCATATCTTCTCCCCGTCCTCCCCCTTTCTTTTGAGGCGACATCCCACTGTGTAATCCTGGCTAGACTGGAACTCTAAGTAGCCCAGGTTAGCTTTGATCTGCCTATCTCGGCTCCTAAGGCTGAGATTAAAGGTGTACACCACTATGTCCTGATTCCTGTTTTATATTTATGTGTATGAGTGTTTTGTCTGTCTGTATTTCTCTACACAACATGCATATAGTGGCCTGAGGCCAGACAGGGGAATCAGATCTCCTGGAACTGAAATTACAGATGGTTGTAAGCTACCAAAGGGGTGCTAGGATTTGAACCTGGGTCCCCTGGAAGAATAGCCAGTGCTCTTAACTGCTGAGCCATCTCTCCAGCCCATTTTTCTAACAAAAACAAACAAACAATAAGCAAATAAACAAAAAACCTGGGCTGTCAGCAGCTTAATGCTGCCTCTAAGTCCCCTGTAGAAGACTACATGTTCCTTCCTCTCCCTTGTAAAGCCTGAGCACTCATAGAAAGGAAATACACTAGTTTGCCTAGTTTGAGATTTGAGGATGCCATGTTTCAGTCTCTGGATAAATGGAGCACAAACTCATAGGTCTCTCTCCTTGCTGTTTCCCTAGAGTACATTTGGAAGGTTGCCAAGGGCTTTGAGGATTCAGGAAACCTGCCTGATTCTTTTGTGCCTTCTTTAAAAACGATTTAAAAGCAATTAAGGGGATGAGGGGAGGGCTCAGTTGATACAGCACTTACTGCATGTGGTGGTTTGAGAGAAAATGTCCCCCAAAGGGAGTGGCACTATTAGGAGGTGTGGCTTTGTTGGACTAGGTGTGGCCTTGTTGGAGGAAGTGTGTCACTATGGAGGCAGGCTTTGAGGTCTCATATATGCTCAAGCCACACCCACTATCTCAGACTACTTCCTGTGGCTTGCACAAGATGTAGAAACCTCAGCTACCTCTCCAGCACCATGTCTGCCAGCATGCCTCAATACTCCCAGCCACCATGATGATCCTGGACTGAACCTCTGAAACTGTAAGCTGCCACCTCAAATGTTTTCCTTTCCTGGTCATGGTGTCTCTTCACAGCAACAGAAACCCCAACTAAAACACTGCACAAGCATGAGGACTTAAACTCTACTCCCCGATTAAAAACCTGTGTGTGCAGATGTGCTATACATTTGTAATCCCAGCATGGAGGAGGCAGAAATGGGCAAATCCCTCGTCAGCTAACATAGCCTGACCAGCGGGTACCAGTCCAATGGTAGATCCCATCTCAAAAAATGAAGTAGACAGCAGCTCCTGAGGAACACTGACCTACACATGTGCGTGAACACACACACACACACACACACACACACACACACACACACACACACACACACAATTAACATCCTCACTGAAGTTCAGAGGCCCGAATGTCAGGAACTGTGTTGTTCTAACCATCTAACCAGATGTCTCCTTTAACATCAGAGTGGCAACCCCTCTCTGCCTCCTGCTCAGATGGACCTGACTGTTCCAGAGGACAACCCTACAGACAGTGAGAACAGAATCACCCAGATCACACAAGAGATGGCCAAGGAGGTGCTCCTGATGGCTCAGAGCTTGAGGAAGAGAGGGCGAGTCCTGGTACTTGGTCTTCAACAGTCATGGTGGGTGGTGGGTGATTGGGCACCCTGTAGGGAAGTGGTGCCAATTTGGCCTCCCTAGACAGTGCTGGAAGGAAAGGTCACACTGAAGATCCAACCAGCACCCCATCTCTGTAAAATTCACTTCACTTCTCTCCTCCCCTCCTCTTTCTGGCTCGGCTACTCTGGTTTTATCCATTGCATCAGGGACGACAATTTTGTCTAATCTGTGATGTAGTAAAATTAGTAAAAATCAAGGAGTCATTCATCTTCCAGAACAATGAGTCAAAAGTGTTATTTATACCTTTTGAGCTTCACTTTTAAATTTCACTATCCCTCTGTGTGTGTGCATAGCCCAGGGAGGATACATGTGTATGAAGGTCGGGGGACATCTTTGTAGCATCAGTTCCTTCTGTTTTTGTGGGTTTCAAGCTCAGATTAAAAAGCTTTCAAAATGCCTGCACCCCTGGAGCCACCTCAGCCCACTATTTGCATCTTTTCAAGCTGACTTTTGGGACTCTGTCTCTATACCCATTAGGCCTTTAACTCAGGACCTTCTACATCAGTTTCTCAAGTGTCAGAATTACAGGTCCATGTGTTAATACACCTTGCTGCTTTTTAATATCCCCCAAAGAGAGTTAACAGAGAGGGCTGAGACCTCTTGAAAGCTAACCCTTTAAGGCTGGCACAGCCTGATTGGGGGGGGGGAGCTATTTTCTACTAGCTTCTAGAGGCTGACTTCCACTGTGAACCTATTCCCACTCTTTGTAACCCTCTTCTTGATTAAGCTGAGGCAAATATTGTTTGCTATCAACAGACCAATATGGAAAAAACTAAGAAAGAAATCCACATACTTTGTGTATGGACCGAAAGGAAGACACAAAATGGCAGGTAAAAAACTGCCAGTGTGGTTCTACTGGGCACAGATGGCTCTAAAATGCAAGACTGAGCCACAGGGGACCTGACTTTCCTATCCTGGGGCAGGACAGAGGGTCCAGGAGAAAAGGGAAGGACATCCCCTGGAGATATGTCTACAAGGACAAACCCAGAGCCTTCATCACACCAAGACTCAGACCTTTCATTGTTGGGTCCCTCCTTCCAGCTCCCCCAGCCAGTCAACATCTGGCTGAACCAGTGACCCCCAAGGTCACCAAAACAGGTGTGGCTTTCCAGAATGTATTTCTAAATCAGGTGTTTTGATTTAAATAGAACTCAGGTGTCTGTGGTGGCTTGTGACTAAGGACCTAGGGATGTGCAAACCCTGCACCCCTTGTGTTTCTGAAGAGCTGTACATTTGAAAGGAAAATCCAGGAACCATTTTAAGAGTGGGGCTTGCTTCTGGTAGGAAGTGGCTGGCTATGCACAATTCACCTGAGTTCCCCAATCACACATCCTGGTCGAAATGCCAATTGTAATCGACATTTCCTGTCCCAACTGCCCAGTCTCAAATAACTGACTGACTCAGAGGCTGAATATGAATTATGAGTGCTTGGCCAATAGTTTAGGCTTATTACTAGCTAACTCTTACACTTAAATTAACCCATACTCCTTATTTACACCCTGCCACGTGGCAGTACCTTTATTAGCATGGCACGCTCATCTCCTGATCCCTATGCATCTGCCTGGCAATTCTCTGACTCTGCCCTTCTCCTTCCTGTGATCCTACTCTGGAGCCCTCCTCTACTTCCTGCCTGGCTACTGGCCAATTAGCATTTTATTAAACCAATTAGAGTGACAAATCTTTACAGTGTACAAGAGGATTAGTCCACAGCAGCCTATCTTTTTTTTTTTTTTAAAGAACCAAGTATTATGCTCTTGAGTGAAATAGAAAAAAAGACAGAAAATATCTAGTTTGGACTGGGGTTATTTGGTAGAGCTCATCAGGTAGAGCCCTTACCTAGTATGCACAAGGCCTAGATTTAACCTAAGCACCACATGAGCCCAGCACTCTCAAGCTGGAGATAGGACAATCAGGAGTTCAAAGCCATCCTCAGCTATACAATGAGGTCAGCCTGGGATGTGTGAGCCTAGGAGGCTAGGTTTTTCTGGCCTTCTGCAGTCCCCATAGAAGGAAGGAGATTGTTCATTGTTTGGTCAGGTTCTTTCTAACCCAAGAGAAAGCCCTTAGAGTTGGCTCATGAGATGGTGGCTTCAGCTAAAATATACTCATTTCCAGGGGCAGAAATAAATTGAGTCAAGAAAGCTTGGGACAAGCATTGTAATTTGTCCCTGATGTCTCAGGGGAAACCTGTGAAGGCAGCGTTTGCCTACATCTAACATTTCCATCTCTGATATAGACCAAAGATCAGCTCATTGCTTCAGCCAGAAAAATCTCAGCTTCCGGAAAGGACATTGCCAGACTCGTTCAAATCATTGCTAAGAACTGCATAGACCAGAGATGCTCCCAGGAGCTTCTGTGTATGGTGGAACAGATTCAAACCCTGAGCAGCCAGCTCAGCATCATCTCCAGGTAGGAAGCAACTTGCAGGAGAATGGCTAAGCTTTTGTGAGACCCAGTGGGGATGGAGGGCGCGTTATTTTTATGTTTACACTAGCCCCTAGAGTTTACACTGGCCCCTCTCCCATTCAGAACACAGGCCCTTACTTCATAGCGTTGCTGGACTCACAACACTTCAGGGGTAGCTGGCCTTTGACACAAGTGACTGACGCCCTTTCTGAAGGGGAGGGAGGTTTCACAGAATAGGGACAGGGATGTGTGGTGCCAATACCTACTTTGAGATAAATTCACTTCCTCTGTAAGAGATCCTAGATCCCAGTACCAGGAAGTCTGTTAGCAAGGGACTCATGTAGCAGCTAGATTTTTACATTCTTTTTTTTTTTTAAGATTTTATTTATTTATTATGTATACAACATTCTGCTTCCATGTATATCTGCACACCAGAAGAGGGCACCAGATCTCATAACGGATGGTTGTGAGCCACCATGTGGTTGCTGGGAATTGAACTCAGGATCTCTGGAAGAGCAGTCAGTGCTCTTAACCTTTGAGCCATCTCTCCAGCCCCCGATTCTTACATTCTTATGGTGAGAATAGAAATAACATTGCACAAACTAGAATGGTTTTACATTTATTTGTTTATTCATTTATTTAGTGTATACACAAGCACATCCATGCCATGTGGAAGTCAAGAGAACAACTTGTAGGATGGTTCAGTGGTTAAGAGAACTAGCTGCTCTTCCAGAGAACTGAGGTTTGATTCCCAGCGCTTGTATGGTGGCCCACAACTGTAACTCCAGTTGCTGGTGATTGGCACTTTCTTCTGACCTTCATGGACACCAGGCACACATGTGGTACATATGTATACATGCAGGAAAAACACTAATACCTATGAAAACAAATCTTTAAAAAATAATAAAACTTAGCAACTGCTCTCCAGGAAATACCATTTCTGATGCATGACCATCTCAAAATTAGCTGCCAATATTTTTTTTCCATTTAAGACACAGACATAAAAATGACCACCACAAACAAATCAGTTTCATAATCAAAATTCGACCCCCTAGACACAAGAGGCATGGTGCCAAGCAGGGAGGGCTACACAAAAAAACTTACCTGTGTCAACTGACAAAAGGAGCTAGGGGGAAACAGGCAAAAGCATTCATTGTGATTCTCATGGGAATGAGTGGGTATGGCCAAATAAGCAGGCTAAGCATCGTAGGACTGATTGTTCTGAGTTCAGAAGGTGTGTTTGCAGGTAAGCCATTTGCTCTTTCTGGTAACTGGGAAGCCCTAGAAGAGGCAGTCCCTTCAACATTAGCCACACCCCGCATACAGTTCTGTTCAGAATTTATTCTTTCATGTTTAATGACAGTTGGCATCTGTTCTGTGACCTCTATCCAGTAATTTCCATTAACAACATACTCTTTTTTTTTTGTTTTCATTATAGATGCTATATGACTCACATGTTCTTGGCATTAAAATACATTTTTCATTTAAAAATGCTAAATTAAGCCCTCAGAATCGTCCTCCCCAGGGACTGTGGTGACAACTCAGTTGGTAAAGTGCTTGCCTGGCACGTGCATGAGACTTGAGTTTGATTCCTATCTAAGAGCTGAGTGTGGTGGTATATAGGTCTAACACCAGGGCTGAGGGCTTGCTGCTATAGCCACACCTGTAAGCTCCAAGTTCAGCAAAAGACACTGTCTCCAAAAAGGTGGGGGGAGGGTGGGGTGACAGTTGAGGAAAACACTTTACATTGTTCTCTGGCACATGCAAGCACACACACACACACACACACACACACACACACACACACACACTCACACACCCCTTTCCTCTGAGTATTCCCACCAAAGTATCTCAGCTTCCTATATGAGGTTTCCATTGTAAATGCTGCTATTCATTGGCAATTGCTTCCTTACCTGGGATAAAGACTTCTTTCTTCCCCGATGCCCCCAGTGTAAAGGCCTCCCTCGAAAGAAGCAAGTCCTCTGAAGAGCTCCTTGTGGACAATGCACAGGGGCTCCTCCAGGCCGTCTCCAAGACTGTGCGGGCTTCGGAAGCTGCCTGTCTTCGGGTGAGTGCCACAGGGACCTGGCAAAAGTGGCCACAAGGATACCTTCTCTTAGCTCCTCAACTCTGTTCCTTCCCTAAACCTCACTTTCTGTGCGTTTGATTTCCCTGACTCCATTAGCCTGGCTTTAATCGGATCACTTTAGCCGCAAATCTGCAGGTGAGCTGGCCATAGCATTCTGACACCTTTTGCTTCATTTCCTTCTGTTTCTGGGATTTCCTTTTGTTTGTCTAGTTAGCTGAATGAAGTTTTTGTTTTTGAGATAAGATCATAGATAGCCCAGTATGTAGCTCAGTCTGACCTTTAAAACTCAGGATCGTTTTGCCCTGGCCTCCTGAGTTGTAAGTGTATACTACCATGCCTAGATCTGTTTTTCCTCTTTTGTAGGATTTATTTTTTTAATCTGTGCATTTTTGCCCACATTTCAATTAAAGGTGTGAATATATTAATCATAGTTTCCATTGGAAACTTGACATTACATGTAGATCTATGAACACTAAGTAAATATTATTTACATATATATATTCATGTCTTCCAGGCACCTAGTTTGGGAGGTGAGTCAGTATTGTCAGGCTTGGCCTGAGTTGGGTTTTTATTGTTGCAATCACTGTGAGGGTATTAGGCTTGCTAGCCTTAATTTGTGTTTTGTTTACTGACCTTTCCTCAATGATCAAAGGCTTTATTAAAAAAATTTTTTTTTTAAAAAAGGGATATGTGACAGGGGTTGCTCCCTTCCCCAAAGCCTGCATCTCAGAGAGGTGTTCTCAGTCCTCTATCCCAACCTGAGCCTTTCTCAGGAGCATCAGGAGAGGTCTTAGACAGAGAACCCCGAGTACACGTGGCCCTTTCTTGTGGATGGGCACTGGATCACACTAATCTAATGTGGACATTAACAATCGTTAATTTTACTTCTCAGTCCTAGAGGTCAAAGTGTACCCTGAAGATACTCTAGTGCTGAGCCACATCCATAGCCCTTTAAAAACTTTCCCCCAAACCTTATATTCAATTACACGGCTGCCCCGGCTCCCTCCAGGCTGAGTCTTGTGCAAACCAGTTCTATTCTCATCTCTCCTCAGACATGTCTGTTTTCCAATACATCTGAAACTGGAGAAGTTCAAACTTCTAGACTCCAATACAGTCCAGAAAAGCACAGTCATGTGTATTAACTGACTGTCTCACTGGGGTGAAAGCAATACTTGTCTGGCTTCCCATATCTTAAACACCAGCTTTAAATGGACACTGTTGGCATGCCTAAAAGAACACCTCCCTGGGTGTGATGCAGGACAGTGGGGGCAGATGCAGTAGGATCTGAAGCCCAAGATTTTCTTTAGATACACAGAAAACTGGAGGCCAGCCTGTCTCAAAGCAAAACAAAAGCCAAAGCAAAAATAGATTAAATAAAAAAAATATATAAGAGTTTGCGTAGGGCCTTTCTGTGTGTGGTCTGCCTCTGTTCTCGTTACTTTTTCCCAGGCCCAGCTGCTTCTTGTTCAGACCTGACTTAAATCCTACCTCCTCTGAAGGGATGAAACACCTCCACTGTACAGACGCCTCTTGACTCCTGAGGGAGACATGCCCCTATAAACCCACCATAAGTTGAAAATACAGTTAAGTCATAAATGCATTTAAGGCCGGACATGGTAACTCATACCTGTAATCCCAGCAGCAGGCAGGAAGCTGAGGCAGGAAGACTGGAGGCTAGCCTGGGTTACATAGTGATGAGACCTTGTCTCAAAAAAGGGAAAATGCTGTGGGACAATACTGTTGTACACTGCCAAGATTTGTCACTTGAATTGGTTTAATAAAACGCTGATTGGCCAGGCAGGAAGTATAGGCGGGGTGACCAGACTAGAAGAATTCTGGGAAGAGGAAGGGTGGAGTCAGCAGTCACCAGCCAGACCCAGAGGGAGCAAGATGAGAATGTTGCATTGAGTAAAGGAACCAAGCTACATGGCTAAACGTAGATAAGAAGTATGGGTTAATTTAAACATAAGAGCTAGTTAGTAATAAGCCTGAGCTATCAGCCAAACATTTATTTATTTTGGATACTTGATTTTTTTTTATAAAGAAGCCATAAATACACACTGGAAAAAAAGACTATCTTCAAAAAATGGTGCATATCAAACTGGATGTCTACATGTAGAAGAATTTAATAGTGAAGACGGAGTTTCTTTCCCACCTGTTCTGAAGCTGATTAGCCCAAATAAGCACACAGAGACATTAATTATAAACTGTTTGGCCGATGGGTCAGGCTTCTTATTGGCTAGCTATCTCTCAATTATTATTTTTTTAAAAGACAGACTTTATTTATTTATTATGTCTTCTGCCTGCATGCCAGCAGAGGACACTAGATCTCATTCGAAGATGGTTGCAAGCCACCATGTGGTTGCTGGGAATTGAACTCAAGACCTCTGGAAGAACAGTCAGTACTCTTAACCGCTGAGCCATCTCTCCAGCCCCGCTATCTCTCAATTATTAACTCATTTCTATTAAACTATGTACGAGGCAGTGGCTTACCCATAATCTGGCATGTTACTCTTTTGGCAGCATGCCAGCCAAACATTTATAATTAACATAAGCCTCCTGTGTGGTAATATGGGAAGCAGCTGTGGGATGGGGCAGGCCAGAAACTCAACTCCAACCACAGGAAGAGAAGAAGGAAAAAGATAAGCAAAAAATAAAAGACACATTAATAATTTAATCTAATTCTTAAAATTACTTATTTTATATTTTATGTGTATGAATGCATTGCCTGCATGTGTGTCTGTGTACCATATGTGTGCAGTGCTCTCAGAGGCCAGAAGGGGGTGCCAGATACTCCTGGAACTGGAGCTACAAATGACTGTGAGCCTGCATGTGGAATTGAACCCAGGCATTCTAGAATTGCAGCCACTTAACTACTCTTAACTGCCTAGCCATGTCTTCAAGCCCTCACACCTAATAGTAATACATTAAGACACGATCATAGTTCAAAGCTGAAAGATTGTAAATTGATAATCATGGATCAGGGACTATCTGTAATGTAAATCATATCCAATTTCCTCTGTTTTAGTTCTTTGTGTGGGAGATGCAGAGGAAGAATGGGGGTGGATAGGGAAAATATTTTTTTTAATGTGAGTGGGTATTTTGGCCTGCATATATGTCTGTGTCCACATGTGTGCTTGGTACCGGAAGAGAACACTGGATCCTCTGGAACAGGAGTTAGAGGTGGTTGTGAGATGCCACATGGGTGCTGGGAACTGGACCTGGGTCCTTGGGAAGAGCAGCCAATGCTCTTAACTGCTGAGAAAGAATTGAAAATAATTGGCTGTGTTCTCAGGACATTTGTTCTGCTTTTCATCCCCTTTTTCTACCCCCTTCACACATGATACTTTGATGCTGTAAAATGAGAGCTGTGACACCAGAAAGGCAGCCCTAACCCTCTAGAAGGAAACCACACAAGAGCAAGCTCCAAACTGGCGGCCCTGGAAACATGGCAGCTGCCCCCGGAATTGAGCTTGGTTACCCTTTCGATCCTGCAGGGTTTGAGATTGCCATCCTCAGATCCAGAGGAGCTGGAGGTTGCTGCCCTCTGCACACAGTGGAAGAGGAAACTACTCCAACATCGACATCAAGAAACCTCAAGTGAAGACTGTGATGAGCTGGGCTTACGAAAAACAAGCACGAGGAACCTCCTAGTATTGGCGGCCCTGGTTCAACAAGCATAATAAAAGCTGAGGCATATTCTCCAAGTCACCCTGTGTTGACCAGTGATTTGGCAGCTAAGCATGCCTCTTGGGCTGAGCCTGAGACACCGGTCTTTGTGGCCAGGGCTTGTGCTTTTACAGAGCTTCCCTTACAGCATTCCTGGCTAAGAACATGGTGCACTGATGGAAATTCAACAGGGAACGCTCCTGTCTGTATGTGACATACGCAGAGGGGTTTTATAAAGAGCAGCACAGACAGAAGATGAATGCACTTTGAAGAGAATCATGCCCTTTTTTGTTTAATTGTCCATCCATTCTTTCACTCTGTTCTGATCATTCTGTTTTTTAAAACCACTTTATTAATTCACACATCATAGCATCCATACATTTAAAATATATCTTTGTTTTTAATGCTCACAGATTTATGCAAGCATCAGCACAGTCAGCTTAGAATAGTTTAGTCATTCCTGAGAGAAACCCTTCAGTGGTCTCCTTTTGCCCTAGCCTAGTAGCTGTTAATTACTTTATTTTATAGATTTTCCTAGACTGAACACTTCCTATAACTAGAATAATATAAGTGGTTTTTGTGACTGGCTTACATTGTTTAGCATAGCTTTTGAAAGACCATTTATGGGGAGAGGGAAAGAAAATGTTTAGCTCAATTTAAAAAAAAAAAGAAAGAAAACGGGCTGGGTGGTGGTGGTGCATGCCTTTAATCCCAGCACTCGGGAGGCAGAGGCAGGAGGATCTCTGTGAGTTCAAGACCAGCCTGGTCTACAAGAGCTAGTTCCAGGACAGCCTCCAAAGCCACAAAAAAAGGGGCGGGGGAGGAAGAGTCCATTTGGATTGGTACTTCATTTCTTTCTACCAAGTATTTCCATTGTATGAACATACCACACTTACCTATTCACCAATGGCTGGACATTTGAGTTATTTCCAATTTCAACTATTCTGAGTAAAACTGTTATTGAGCTTATTGGAATGGTGTTGTGGATAATATTTCTGCATTCTCTTAGTCTGTCAAATGTATAATTACGTCACATCTTCCAGTTCCCATATTGTTAATTTGTGCACTGATCCCCTCACCCATTATTATGGCTAGTGGTTCGTTAATTTTATTAAACTTCTCAAACAAACACGTTTTGGTTTTGTAGATTTTCTTATATTGTTTTATTTTCTACCTCAGTCATAGCTGTTTAAGGCAGAAGGATAAGCCTTGTTATTTCCTGACAACCTGGGCAGAGGTGTGGCTTGATGTGTAGGCCAAGTGAGAGTAGAACTGAGGCTAAACAAAACAGGAGGAAAGTCACCAACCGCCACACCCTCTGTAGATCCTACGAGCTCTGATACTGATCACCCAACAAGATTTGCCCACTGCTGTAATAGTGGCATGTGTGTTCTCCAAGTGACCAATTATATCCTGAATGGATTTGAGGACTCTTCTACAGGATGGAATATGTGTCTGGTATTGCAGGCCTGTTATGTCTGTGGGTCACAGGCCCTTTAAGTCATATACTACTGATGTTTTGCCAACTTGTAGCTAAACTGCCTTGTAAATATTTGTGTTTACATCCATAGACTAGTGCCTTAGCCTTGATCAGAAAAATCTATTTTGGCAGTGGACAATGTTTAAAGCAGGGATTCATAATAGCTAAAGTGTTGGAACTAAGTGACTGCTGAGTGCTGGCCCTAAGGGGTACGTACATCCATGTCACCTTCTCTGAGGCCCAAGGAACATCAAGCAAATGGGGTAGAAGGACTAAGGAAACCAAGCATGGGGAAAGTGTGGTGGGGTACTAAATATGTGTTCTGAATATGACACAGCCATTACACCAACTCGGCAAGATCAGCTGACCAGTGAGCTCCAGGGATCCTCCTGCCTCTTCCTCCTTGGCGTTAGGATTATAGGTGTGCCTTCATGCCTCCTTTTTCACATGGGTGCTGTGGATCTGAATTCAGGTTCCCATGCCTGTACAGTGTTGAGCCAACTTCCCAGACCTTCAGTTGTTTCTAAGCAAATGATTTTTCATCTTGAAGATGTGTCATGTGATACTCAGTTAAAGCCTGAGTGGCATTGCTCATGCACAAGAGAGGAACCAGGAGAAGACTATGCTGACTCTCAACGAAGCAGTTTCTCATGATGAGATTAATTGTAGGCTCTCATACGGCAATGAGCACTTGGCCACTGAACAGACTAGGACAGAAACCAGAAACCATCTTATGATGTTCCCTGACCTTGAAGGGTTGCTGAGCATCTCCTGCTGCAGTGAGATCCCGTTTTGACCCTAATGAGCTCCTGCAGTTCATTTTCTAGCAACCTGTCAGATTCACATATTCTAGGCATAGTCAACCTATAGACTATGCGCTGTGAACATCCCAGGGTAGATAGGAATGCAGCCCCAAAAGATCACCAAGTCTGGATATCTTGCCTCCTGCAGGAGCCACTAGATGACCTGGCTTATGAAGCCCTATGGAAACTTGAATAATGGATCATGCTGAGCCCCTTTCCTAATGAGGTTGCTGGGGCATCGTATGCAGTGTAAGCAATGTAAAAATGTTTTAAATTTTGGCAAATCGATATACAAATGACTACTTGTTGACTGTCATTATATATACATGGAAGTATACTGCTTCTTATAAAACTGGTCTCCTATTTTAACTTCCCTCTTAAGCGCCTGGAAGAAAAACTGTAAAATGGAGGTAGGTGACAGCTTCTTACCTGAAATAAATGAGTGACCACATTCTCTTTTTTGTTGACTTAAAAAGCATGTAAGATGTCAAAGTGCATCACTGACAACTCCAAGACATGGTGATGACAAGGGAGGTCCAGGGAAAATTTGCTCTTGTTTAAAAATTCAGCCTCTATATGTTTATTTCTTTATAATAAATTATTATGGATAAAATCTCTTTGACAAGATATTGTCTGTTTCTATTGCTGTGAAGACACCATGACCATGGTAGCTCTTAGAAAGGAAACATTTAATTGAGGGAGATTGCTTACAGCTTCAGAGGTTCAGTCCTTTATCTTCATGATGGGGAGCATGGCAGTGCGCAGGCAGACGTGGTGCTGGAGATAGCTGAGAATCCTACATCTTGCAGGCAACAGGAAATTGACTGACACACTGGGCAGTATCCTTTGAGGAAACCTGAAAGCCCACCCCCAAAGTGATATACTTCCTCCAACAAGGCCACACCCACTCCAACAAAGCCACACCTCCTAATAGTGCCACTCCCTATGAGATTATGCGGGCCAATTACATTCAAACTACCACACTAACAAAATGCAAATTTTACTATTCCTTCCAACCTTAATTTTCTTATGAAGATACTCAAATCTACAGTGAACGGCCAGTGACAGTTCTTGCCTGGTGTGCTGAGGTTCTAGGTTCCATCTCTAACACTGAAAGAAAACTAAAGTTGTTTGTATAAAATCAATAGAGAGAAATATGGGGGACTGACCACTTGAAGAACTAATACTTTTAATGCATTAGTACTATATTTTCATCCTTTCTTACACATTTTACACTTAAAACACAAACAACTCGTGACTTAATCGGGTGGTCTCATGCCCACCTGAGCCAGGATCTCTGTTGTTTCAGAACCGATGACTTTTATACTAAATTGATGCCCACTTCATCCTCACATGCTATTTCAGCAGACATACAGCATGGCCCCAGGAGCAAAGTAATTGTTGGCTTCCATCAGCATCCATCCTGCATACTTTGGGCAAGTCAGATCCTTACGACAATCTACAAATCAGTACACCTCTATGGCAGAGAAGTTCTCTATTTCTTACATGCTAATATTTAAAGACTGGCTAACCTGGTGCGTTAATATTCTTTGAAACAACTTCTCAGCTAATTCTCTTACAATTTCAGTGCACATCTAAAGTATCATAAAATTGGTAAAGCACACAGGTCACCCATGGTTGTTCTGGAACAATCCTGAATAACTTAATAACCCCGATAGGAATGCAGGGATTATATCTGTGATGTACAGAAAGCAATTTTGTATTCACAAAGATGAAACAAAAGCAGATAAGAAACTAGATGTTGCTCAGAAATCAATTCAGAACAAGAATGTACATTCCTTTGACCTTAAACTTTGAGACCTTCAACAGTTCTGTCCTTCCAGCCCCATAACTATTATTCAGTTTAAATAAGACTTAACTACTCAACTGTTCTCCCACTCTTAAACAGGGCTAGCAGGAGCACTAAGGTCTAGAATACAAAATCAAGCTAAAAGACAAAAAAACTGAAGCTACATCATCCAATAATGTGGCTCTTTTCACTACAGCCCAGTTTTGGGGTTTCAAGTACATGTATTGTCAAACTTGAAACTAAGATCAAATATAAAATAGCCTTTAGGGCACTAGCTAATAGACTTCTAAGAATGAGTGTGATGGTTTGAATAATAATGGCCCCTGTAGGCTCATATATTTAATTCTTCCTCATCAGGGAGTGGCACTACTTGAGAAGGATTAGGAGGTGTGGCCTTGTTGAAGGAAGTGTGTCACTGGGAGTGGGCTTTGAGGTTTCAAAAGCCTGTGCTGAGCCCACTTTCTCTCTCTCGGCCTACAGATCAGGATGTCTCTCTCAGCTTTTGTTCTGTCCCCTTGAGCACTGCCATGCTCCCAGCATACTTCCCACCATGCTGATAATGGACTAAATCTCTGAAACTAGAAGCAAGCCCCCAGTTAAATGCTGTATATTGTAAGAGTGGTCTTGGTCATGGTGTTTCTTCACAACAATGGAACAGAAGTGACTAAGAAAATGAAATGAGTAAACAAATATTTCATCATTGGACTTAATAACTTTTAAATCCTACTTTTAAATTACTCATCTAACTTCCCTTTCAGTAATTTAAAAAACTGAGCTTTCATTAAGAATTCCATGTTTAACAAGTCAAATTATCTTTCTTGTAAATTTAGAATTACTACTAATTCAACAATAAGGATAAATGCATGAGTGTAACTAAAGAGTTGTTGCAATTTTTGATTAACTAAAATTTAGATATTTTATTGGCTTTTTAAAAAATCCAATAAAAGAGGAAATTGTACTATTTTGGGATACATTTTTTGTCAGTTTTGTCTGTTTTACTCACTTTTCAATTAACAGTAAAGTTCATTTGAATAGTAAATCAAAAAATAGTTTCTATGGTGGCTTAAACAGTATCTTTAATGCTATCCTGTTATCCAGAGCCATTTCATGCAACAAACAGAAACAAAAACATTTGTTGTGAACTGGGAAAATTGCTTCTGTGGGGGCTCTCTTTAACTAAGTTTAGAGTTATTACTTCCTTTGTCTCACAAAAGCTTTTCCTTTTCAAGCAATTTATTGGCATCATCCCAACAAAATATTGCCATAAACCAGAAGTTCCAGAGATCATGCCAGTGTAACACTGTGAGTTATGAGTTGTATCATAAAACACAGGTGCCATTGCTATACATGTCAGTGAATATACAAGAATGAATACAAGTTACTTTTCATAAAATACAATTTCTAATTAATTTAGAGTTCTAAGCTATGAAGACATGAAATAATTAAAACACAGGTGGTCTCTGTTATAAAACCAGTCATGTGAGATCTAAAAGACTGTTTATTGGTACCATATACAGTGGAATATACCTATCATCTCAGTGGGTGTTTTTGCTATGCAAGAAAAAATATAGAATCTAGACATTTGAAACATTATCAGCTTAATAATTACTACAGTCTCACTTTGAAAATTCTGTTAAAAATTGCCACAGTCATGATGAGCACAATTATTGCAGTTACATCATTTGAAAGAGATAAAAATTATGCTGCTAAAGACAAAACACTGAAATACATAAATATCACAATGTGATAGAGCAATAAAATCATAACTATTTAATATGAAAAATTAAATTTTAAAAGTTCTGTTAGAGAACCTGGAAATTTTTTTTACTATAGCAAAACACTGTATTTATATTCCTTCAGCTTCTATGATACAGTGTTCAATAAAATACTTTTAAAAGATACAACATTCAAGTGCTTCATGTACACAAACAGTGTTGCCAATGCTAATAAAGTGATGCCCTTAAACATGAGCTGAGCTAATTATGGTTTTAAATGTTTTCACCTTGCATTTTACTTAGCAGTTGGTGTTACAAACTAATCGGTTTTGTGCTGGCAAGAGGATCCTAGTTAAAATACTGATTCTCAAAATTAATGCTTATCATATTGCTTGAAACTAAACAACCATACAAAAGTGGTAACTGTTAACCTAAACATTGATTACGAAAGACAACTGGCATATATACATATATACACTCAAGCTGACTGTTGAGTTCATGATGGTTCACTTACAATAAAAGTACTTTTACTAATGCTCACATGATATGTATTTCTATACTACAGTCTCTTGAAGTTATAAAAATATTATATAAAATACCACAGACTTTAGAGGATGTAAGTTCATGTGGTTCTGATACTAGCAGCTGAAAATGTTTATAATTTAAAAAATAAATAAACTATAGAGGTAAACCAGTTACAAAACAGCAGAGAACTGTGACAGCGTGAGAAGAGCTTAATTACACAACAGCTAACAAAATGGTGACGCGGTTGGATCAAATGTCTTAAAAACCTCTTTCAGAGATTTGTCATCTGTTTCTCTACTTGGATCATCACCTGGGGTGGGGCTTGCCTGTTCTGGCTCTCTTGCCTGCCTTGGATCACTGTATGGAGGTCTAATTAAGCCTGTTAAGGCCTGAATAGGAAGACTATGCACAGCGGGGACCTGAACCTTATCCGCACTCCTCAGAGTATCTGCCTGCGTGTCGACTGGCCCCTCACCTGGGACGTCCGAGTCTGCAGGAGTTTTCTGTAGGATCACTTCTCCAGGGGAAGGCTCATTTTTATCACTACTCTTTGAACCACTTTTTTCCTGGTTCTCTGCATTTTCTTCTGAAGAAATGGTAGTTAGCTCTGATGAAGGCAATGAACCCTTCTCCCTAGGATCGTACAAACTAATGCTAGTAAGAACTGAACTTGAAGTTCCCAGTGGGAGGCCAGCTGAAGAGAGTTTGGGGGCATATGGAGGAAGAGCCACAGGACCAGCATTGATAGGTGATGCTATTGATGACTGTGACAAACCAGGGTTTGATCTGGCTAGGTTTGGGCCACTCTTTGATACATGTGAGTCCTTTATAGCTGCTTGATGTGACTCTGTATTGGGCAGTCTGTGAAGCCTAGGATCAAAATTCTTTTGCAGCCTAGGGTCTCCTAATTTACCCCCTGAACTATGTAAGTCTCCACACTGTTCTAAGTAGCCCTCTCTCTGTGTTATATTCATTTTGGCTGCTGATTTTGGATCAAGGGACAGGGCACTTTGATGATCACTTTTTGTATTCCATAATCTACTGAGCCTCTGGTCAGCTATAAGTGGAGGCAGAGGTAAATTGATTGAAGATACTGGATCGGGTTTAGGTAAAGGAACCGGAAGTAAGTCCTCTGGAGCCCACACGATGTGTTTTGCAAAGTTGGGTTTGGTTAGGATAATGTCCATTTTAATGTGACTGAATTGTCTTAACTGTGACCGTGGATCCTGGAGTACTACTCCAGGTGAAGAATCCAAAGGTATTAAGAAGGCTTTCTCTCTCAGTTCTCTTTCTGTATCTTCATCATCGTCATCTCTGCTTTTGGGTTTACGATTCCCACCAGCATTTGCAGGATGTAAATCAAACTTTGCTCCACTAGCAGAAGCGCCTCCAGGAGCACTTCCATTCCCTCTGAATTTCCTGGGATCCCACGCAAGTCTAAGGTCCACTGGGACAGACTCATGAGGCTTCCTAATATCTTGCCTTGGGACAGTCCGTAGCCTTGGGTCAACCACCTGACTCCCTTTCCTCTTCTCTTTAGCAAGTCTTGGATCAGTAGGAATGCCGAGCTCTGTGGGAGTGTGCTGCTGACTTCGTAGAGACCCTGTTTGTTTCTGTAATGTTCTCAGTATTGACTTGACACCACTTCCTTCCTCCTCTTCACTACTGGAGTACCAGTTAACTGTATCATCTAAATAAAGACAGAAGCTTGTGGTTAAAAACAAACTGTTCATATGTGACCTTAATTAAGACTAAAAGCAATACTATTTCCGAACTTAGTATAGTCACTATAAGGGATCCCCACCTACTCGGCTACATGGACTCTTGCTCTGAACAGCAGTATCAATTTCTCTACTCCTAGTAACAAACATTTAGACAGTTTCAAGTGTGTTCTCAATGTTCAGTATGAAAATAGAAGAGCTGGTCCTGCACCAACTAGTTTTGAGTACATGTACAGTAAGGCAAATTGTGACTTAGGAAGACTACTTTATCTGCTGTTGTAGGGATTTGGCCGTTTGGCCTAATGACCAATTTCTAAAGAATAAAGAGGGATATGGTATAGAAATGATGGGGAGAGGGGTAGATTATTATGATAAAAAGAAGAAGAGTAGATTACTGAATCTATTTTTACCCCAAAAGACAACTGTCAATCTCAAAATATTTTACATTGGTATGGATTTTGGTTTATTAATACAAATTTAAGGTCAATTTTGTTATACTGTATGTATGCATATTTCTACTCTTGTTTAAGGTATTATGTGTCTATGCAGCTCATTTAAAAATGTAATGTATAGTTAAGAAATACAAATTAATAGTCATCTATAATAGTCAAACTTATAGTCATGTTAGGTTTTCTAAATATGCAGAGATATATTTCAGATGGAATCTTTAAACACTTCAAAGAACTACAAAATATGGCATTTATATGTTTTTAAGAACTTAAACTTTTCTAATGGGTGGTGATGGTGGTGGCACATGCCACCTTTAATCCCAGCACTTGGGAGGCAGAGGCAGGTGGATCTATGTGAGTTTGAGACCAGTCTGGTTTACAAGAGCTAGTTCCAGGACAGACTCCAAAGCCACAGAGAAACCCTGTCTCGAAAAACCAAAAAAAAAAAAAAAAACCAAAAAACTTAGATTTTTCTAAACAGTGAACATTGAAGAAGCTCCTTATGGAATTTGCTTTCAATGTGGCAAGGCTAGCTAGCAATTTGGGCATGAAGGTGCTCTCGCCTGGACGGTTCGAAGTATATTGTATAAACTGGACATGCAGGACCCACAGGAAATGACTGCTCAACTTTGTCAAAACAAGGCGGGTCCTTCAGGGTTCCTGCTTCACAGAAGAAACTGCCAGACAAACTGCAGTACATAGAGGAAACCGACAGACAAATCGCCAACATAGGCGGGACAGTCTTTCAAATTTCCTGTTTCAATAAAAAGTCTGCCAGATACTACAGGCCTGTAGGCTGAAGGTGGATGCCCCAATATTACAGAAGAAATTTGGTTGACTGTCCAGGCAGCCAGATGTCTCTGCCATTTCTAGAGTTTTGGAAGTTGCTTGCAATGCACTTCCTGTTTACTCAGGAAATACCATATCCTTTTGGGGTCTTTGATGGAGTTGAAGACTAGATAGTTATAATTATAGTTTTCCTTAGTTATGACAAAAGATAAATTAGATATGAAACTTTAGACTCACAAAGATAGGATAGTTGATACAGTAAGTATTTCCATTAATTTTGCCAAATACAAGTAGACTAAATACTGTACCTATAACTCCTGCTCGATAATGGTTTTGTTACATGTAATTTTACTATATTAAGTTAAAACCTTCCTTTTTGATCACATATAAAGGGGAAACGACATGGGATGTCTTTCTGTACACTGTCAATATGTGTTGCTCTCATTGGTTGATAAAGATGCTTTGGCCTATGACAAGACAGGATACAGTCAGGCAGGAAATCCAAACAGAGATACAGGAGAAGAAGGGCAAAGGTCTGAGAGGTGTCATCCAGTCACCCAAGGAGCAACATGCCAGAGCACTACCAGTAAGCCACAGGCCACAGGCAATACACAAGATTAATAGGAATGGATTAATTTAAATGTAAAAGTTGGATAGTAATAAGCCTGAGCCATCGGCCAAACATTTATAATTAATATTAAGTCTCTGAGTGATTATTTAGAAATGGCTGCAAGATGTGAGGGACAGAAAAGCCTCCAGTAACAATCGCCATCTTTTTTTATGCTTGTGTATAAATATAACCGATGCAACTGTTATTTAAAGCCTGTCATTGAAGCCAGAAACAGTTCTAAGATGAGGACTACAAGGTAAACTGGAAGGGGATGGTGCAGAGGAACTCATTTCACATCTTAACCTATTTCAAAAGTTAAGAAGCTATTAAACCTTCTTCCTTGCTTGATGCTCTATGAGACTGGGCACCAGCTGGTTCTTCATCTTCTTGGTATCTCTGAGTCAATCGGATGAAAAGAGCTCTCTGCACTGCAGGAGGGAGCCCTGAAGTAGGCAGAGGGCAGTGACCTGTCACATTGCTGCTGATGTCAGGCCCACTCCCAAGGTTAGGTGAGTCATGAGCAATGGGAGGCTGCTGCTGTGCAAATTCTTCATGCCACAGCTCATCTACAGATACAACAGAAGAGAGACACTGTGAGCTCACACCCCACTCAAGTGGAAGAGACTGAATCTTTCCTAATCATCACACTGGATTCCTAAGTTGTTGTATAATTAAATATTTAAAAAAATTTAAAATTCTGTTGTTTCAAATTTTGTGTTTTTAAATTGTCAAAAAGTTTATTGCATCAAAAGTTAAAAGTTTTGTTTCTATAATTTTGAGAAATTGAAAACATTTCAAGGTTTCAATTTTATCAATTTTACTTAACTTAAAAATGCATGTTTTTAATGGAAAGCAAGTCTAAATATTTTAAATTAGAAACTGTTGTTTACAACTTACCAGCACAGTTATCAGGTGGCTGAAAATTATGTGCAGCATTCTGTGAATAATAATCATCATAAAACTCAGCTGGGGCTTGCAAGGACTCAGAGTCGGTGGGAAGCTGCATATCTCCAGGCATTTGCTGGTACAATGAAGCTGGAGAGCGGTGATTCTCTCTAGGGACTTTCATCACGTGTCCTGGAAAGCTTGGGGAATGATAAGCTCCACCCAGAGTTGGTAGTGAGTCCAGCTGAACAAGCCCTCCAGCTTGACTATGAGGGCCTACAATTTCAGGTGCGCCAGGTGGCAAAGGTGGGCTCTCTTGCATTGGTGGACCAGGAGGTCCCACACATGGGTGATGTCCAGGGGAGCCTGGGTGCCTCAAAGGACTATCACATCCTTGAGGTACATTAGATCCTGGACCTGGACTTGACTCAGAATTGTACATATGCTGTGGACAGGGACTGCTTTCCTGAAACTGTGGTCCTGGTGGTGAGGCACTGCTGTAAAATGCTGGTGGTCTATAAGTAAAAACAAAACAAAATAAAAACAAAAAAGACCCCAATATTTCTCAGTTCAAAGCAAAGAGAGAAGCAAAAATGTTATACTCCTAAATAGATACCAGCTAAGAATCTTTTTTTTTTCTTTTTGGTTTTTCGAGACAGCGTTTCTCTGTGTAGCTTTGGAGCCTGTCCTGGAACTAGCTCTTGTAGACCAGGCTGGTCTTGAACTCAGAAAGATCCACTTGCCTCTGCCTCCCAAGTGCTGGGATTAAAGGCGTGCACCACCACTGCCCAGCAAGAATGATCTTTTATGTTGAAATAGAATCCTGTGTATTTAAGAGATTACTTATTCCATATCATTGACAGGTTAAAAGTGTGTCTCTTGCTTTCATTTCAGAATTGGTTTTCTTAATTACTACTCACTACCAGATGTTTGGAAAATACAGAAAACAGCAAAGATAAATAAAAGTCACCTTGGAACCCAACATTAGGAGACTCTTCTGTTTTCCTGGGTATACACAGACTTGTTTACAGCCAAATTAAAATCCTACTATCTAAACATATAGCTCTGATCATGATTTCCAATGGAAGCTTATTGTGTTGATGGCATACAAAAGATTTCATTTTTAATGCAGACCTTCTTTATCATTTCTAATAGATTTGTCAGTTTGTGTTTTTACGTTTTACTGAAACTGCCTAGTGAGAGTCTCCCACTACACTTCTAATCTTGATTATTTATATCTTTCCTTTACTTCATTGATTATGATATATAATATTAGCAAAATGGTGGGTATTCCTATCCTTTTTAAATTTGAGGCAAAGCCTCAGTATATGGCCCATAGCAACTCTTATCCTAGTTTTCTTTCTATTGCTGTGATAAACACTGCGACCAAAAGTAACCTGGGGAAGAAAGGGTTTACTTCATCTTACAGTTCAGTCCATCATGAAGGAAATCAAGGGCAGGAACTCAAGGCAGAAACTGAAACAGACCATAGAGGAACACTGCCTCCTACTGGTTTGCCCTGATAGCTTCCTCAGCCTGCTTTCTTTCTACAACCCAGATCCACCTGCCCAAAAGAGGCATCACCCTCAGTGGGCTGTATCCTCCCCCATAATCAAGAGAATGTCCCTCCAGTCTTGCCTACAGGCCCGTATGACAAAGACATCTTCTCTGAGGTTTCCTGTTCCAGATGACTCCAGCTGCGTCAAGGTGACCAAAAACAGCATACCTCGCAACTCCCAAATTCTGACTTTAAAAGCACATTTACCACTATTTCTTCAGAACTTTAACTGCAATACTCTTACTGGCTCACATCAGTTGTGATGTTTACTCTAGTTCCTTGTGCTTCATGTGCTGAGATATTGTTGCATCCCTGGGCACGCAGGATTGAAGAATAATGTATAGCAGGGCCTAGAGGATGGGAATCAGGGCTACAATGGCCTTGCTAGAAAATGAAAATCGGACACGGCCTATCCAGAGTCTTTCCTCTAATACCCCAAGGAAATGCTTTAAGAAAAAACCCAGTGTACAAGAGACACAGTATCAGCAATTTGAAAATGCAATAACAAGCATGAAGGATATGAATCCATCCGGGAGTGCCCCTTGGTGTTACTATACAGCAAAGCTTCTAACGTTGTGGAAAATTCTGCAGAGAAAAATTGCTGGGGGCAGGAAAGAAGGGGAAGGGAAAGAGAAAGGGGAAGTAGCAGCCCCAAGCCAGGCCAGGTAACTGCTCTCTGCCTAAGTTTAATCATGTGAGTGATCTGGAATGCTCCTTAGTGTCTGAATGTTGAGCTTCAAGGGAAATGTTGCCAAATTGATGGGTTTAACTTACTTCTTCCCAATTTTATGTGCTAAATCCACAGTAGGTTTTACGACTATTTCAAAAAGAGATGGAATTTTCTTCAAATCATCAGAAAGATCTGTCTCAAAATCGTCTTCATGATCAGAAAAGGGAACGTGCTCTGATGGGGTTGGCAGAAGCCCGACTCCTGGGGGTGGTTTGGGGAGAGGAGTTATGCCACGCTTCCTAAGTTCCTCTAATTCTCTTTCATCTTCATGTATAAGTTCTTCATCGGCATTCAAAACCTGGACAATTGTAAAGGTTAGTAAGTACTTCAGAACAAGCTGTCTTCCTCACATTTAACACTAAAGACCTCAGTAAGCTACTTTTGTTAAACTAATAAATGAAGATTAGCATTAAAGTTTAACTAGATCAGAGATGAGTAACTATTTTCAATATGCAGAATGAGGTTCAGAGTAGTTTAAAGTAGTCAAGCATAGAAGGTAATTTAGTCTGGAACCCTCTTTAGTTTTGGTACACACTACAGACAGACAGACAGACAGACAGACAGACAGACAGACAGACACACACACACACACACACACACACACACACACACCTCTTAAGAATGCACTTGGAAGCCTAGCTACTTTACCTGCATGTACTATGCATACACATCCCTCTCCAAATAATGCACGTAGCAACCCCAGAAACCCCTGGGATCCCTACCTGCTTGGCTATACATACTCTCATCTCTGAACATCAGTACAGATTGCTCCACTCCCAGTTACAATCAAATTTAGACATCTTCTATTCAAGTGTATACTCAATGTTTAGTATGAAAAATAGAAGGGCTGATCCTGCACCAACTGGTTTTAGGTACATGCATAGTAAGGCAGACTATGTCCTTCAAGTGAACTTTAGGAATAACTGTCTATTTACCATCTTATTTATGCTTAAGCGAAATTAGGTATGTATATGAATAAAATCAGATGTACTATGGGAAGAGGCATGAGTAATAAAAAATTATTATATGATCTGATGTACCAACCAAAATAGAACTAGGGGCAGGAGCAATTTGGCCCTGTGGTTAAGAGCTCTGCTGCTCTTCCAAAGGATACAGATTCAGTTTCCTGCATCCACAGGGCAGCTCACAACTGTCTGTAGCTCTAGTTTCAGGAGATCTAACACAATTTTCTGGCCTCCAATGACACCAGGCACACCTACTGTGCATATACCTGCATGTAGCAAAACACTCATAAAATAAGATAATATGATCCCTAGTAACATCCTGGAGTATTTCTCAAAGCAAATTATTTCTTTTAGTATCAGAATAGGGATCATATTAAAATATTCTCAAATTTCTAGACCAATAATTGTATTTTCCAACAAACTATATTAATAGAACAAAACCTACAGCAGTTCCTCAATTTCTTAGCAACTTTACAAAATACTCTTTATAAGATATGATTTAGGGGGCTAGAGAGATGGCATAGAAGTTAAGAGCACTGACTACTCCAGAGGTCCTGAGTTCAATTCCCAGCAACCACATGGTGGCTCACAACTATTTGTAATGAGACCTAGTGCCCTTTTCTGGTCAACAGGCATATATGCAGGCAGAATATTGTATACATAATAATAAATAAATCTTTAAAATTAAAAAAATATGATTCAAGTAAAATCTGAGGAAAGATCAAACAAATGATCAATGGTGCAAAAGCACTACTCACTTTGTCCAAAAGTTTCTTTGTCTCTTTAGTCAGATCATCATGGGAAAACTTACAGTTGTCTCCTTGATAGCACTTTGCTCCACTATGATAGAACTTGCAAGGAAATTCACGTAAACAAAAATATTAAGGAACAGACCAAATAAAATCAAGGATAATTTTTTTTTTGGGTGTGTGTGTGTGTGTGCATGCACATGTGAACACACGTGTGCCTATCTATATGGAGGTCAGAGGTCAACACTGAGTGTCTTTCTCTATCACATTCAACCTTGATTTTGAGGCAGGAGCTCACCATTTAGCTACACTGGCTGGCCAGTGACCTCTAGGGATTTATCTGTCCCATCCACTCCCCAGCACTACATACACACACTACTGTACGCCACTTTTACACAGGTGCTGGAGATCTGAACTCGGCTCCTCATGCTTGAACAGTTAGCATTTTACTGAGCCATCATCCCAGGCCCAAGGTCTAGTCTTTTTCATTTGGAAAAGTAACTGTTATAAAGATGATTCACTTCCAATATCTGCTTTATAACATTGTACCTACAATCAACATTTACATGTTATAAGTGCACCAACTGGTTTTAGGTACATGCATAGTACCTTCTTAAAAATTGTTAAGAGAATATATCTCATATTAAAAGTCTTCTTACCACGAGAAAAAATGCTAAGTCAATACAACTTTGCTAGTATTTGCTGTACTGAAGAACCTGTAATCACATCTAGTAATGTATTATAGATCAATGTTTTAATAATGTAGGAATATTTAAAAAATTTAAACTCTTATTCTATGACTACAAATATACTTTTGGTTTTTTCATCTCATTAGTTCTTTGAAAATTCCATTCAGAAAGTTTAAATAGTATTCACCCCTCAACTCCCCTCAGATACACTCCCTTCTCTATCCACCCAACTTTGTGCCCCCCCAAACAAAAACACCATCTAATTTGTGCTGCCCATATATTTTTGGGAGTGTGACCTCCTACAGGAGGATAGTACACTGTGAAGATGTGCCTATGCTTTAATAAAAAGCTAAATGGCCATTAGCTAGGCAGGAAGTAAAGGTGGGACAGCCAGACATAGAGGACATGGGCAAGAAAAAAGGTCGCGATGCCATGAGATGCAGAGCAAGCAGTATGAGCACTATGGAGATGAGGTAATAAAGCCACGAGGCAGAAAGTAAATTAAGAGAAATGGGTTAATTTAAGTTATAAGAGCTAGTTAGAAACAAACCTAAGCTACCAGTCCATCTTTTATAATTAGTAAGTGTCATGATTTGGGAGCTGAAATGAAGGACAGAAAATCTGCCTAAAGTTATACCCATTCTTAAAAATTACCTGAGCCTTGGATGGGGAGGTGACATACATGTCCCATTTAGTCCTAGCATGCACACCGTTCTCCTATTCTTTGTACCTGGACTGGTTATGGGACTCTGTGTTAACCACCATCTACTGCAAACAGAAGCTGCTCTTGACAAGGGTTAGGAGATGTATTAACACAAATGTACTTTTTAAAGAAAAACATTTACAAAGTTAATAGAAAATAGTGTTGTATTTTAATATACAGGTACCATTCCTTTCTAATAACTGTTACAGAAAACAAAAAATTGTGTAAAAAAATTTTTTTATCTTGAAGGAAATAAAAGTATTTGGATATGTCATGTTAAGAATAAAATTCCTAACAATTAAAGCCACAGTACTAGTTTTACTTGAATTTTTAGAGACAATTTCTAAATAAAATACAAACTCTAGATTTATATTTGGGTGGCATGCATTTGAGTAATACATGTGTGGCTTTAGAGCTGTCTGACATGTCAGGCACTGTGGCACAGTTTTCATCCCAATCCTTGGGAGGCAGAGATAGGTGGGTCTTTGTGAGTTGGGATGACCAACATCCTCTTGGGTTCCAGGGCAACACAATGTCTCAAAAAAGACAACAACAACAAAACCCAAAACAAAAACAGAATGACAAACTCCAGGGAGAAAACTCATATGACTAATTCTGGCTAGTGCAAAAAACTGATAAAATTGAAAATTCTTTTTTACATTAATAAAAATCTTAGTAAAATATACTTATTTTGATTTTTTTAAAAACCTTTGTTAAGACAAATATTATGTCTGCTCCAATCACTATTATTTAACATTACTGTAAAGGTATTCTGAGTATAATTAAAATTATAAAAGTCATGGTGGCATACATTTGAAACCCTATAAGACCAAGATAATTCAAGGCCGCCTTACGCAATACAGTTACTGTAAAGCCAATATGGGCTACACAGTGAGAAACTGTCTCAAAAACAGAAAACAGACAAACAGAAAAAATCCAGAACCACAAAATATAGCAAAAGTGAATTAAATAAAATATCATTTATTTACAAGTGAAATGAGACCCCAAGAACAGAGTAGAAACTTTTAAAAACAGAATTTGATATCTGGTTTCTAAAGATGGCCCTATCAAATTTGAAAATAATACACTTGTATTTTCTTGACTAAGACAAATGAGGTGTATTTGCCAGATTAAATATCAAGTACACTCTTTGGGAGGCGTTGAGACAGGATTTCTCTGTGTAGTCCCAGCTGTCCTGGAACTCACTCTATAGACCAGGTTGGTCTCAAACTCACATCGATCAGCCTGCCTCTGCCTCCAGAGTGCTGGAATTAAAGGCGTGCGCCACCACCACCTGGCTTCTTTTCTCGTTCTTTACAACACTGACCAAAACCTAGGTATGCTTTCTCTTAACACTTGGGGCTTCTCTTCCTCCAAAGTGTCCTACCCTTTCCTTCCCCAAACTGATGCTTATCTCACTGCCATTTTGCTAACTAGCTTTCTTGCTTAACTTAGAAAGCATTCCTTTCTCCCTCCCTCCCCATGTCTCACTCAGGGCAGCTGCTGACACTAAGAGTTTGCTTGCCCTCTTGCCTTTCTCTGAAACTCTAATAAAATCACCCTTGAGCTTCAAAAAAATTTATATTCCTCTTACTATGAGCAAGAGCATTCTTCCATTTGATTTTGTACCATTTATGTCTCTCTTTCTGTGAATTATCTTTCTCTCCTGCTCCCAATCTTCTCAATTTTTAGGAAACTCTTACAAAATTTACAGAACTCTTATATATTTATTTATATAAAATATTTCCCATATTTTAATGTGTTTACTTAGCTTGTAGGTTTTTGTTGTAAAAATTTAAATGATCTCAGTCAAATTTTTAGTTTTTTCCCTTACTGATTTTGAGCCACAATAAGGTTTTTCATTCTCCTGGGTTATAAAGAAATGCATTCCTATATTCCTGAGCACTTTGCCTGTTTGAAGTTCAGAGGCTGACAAGACTGAGTTTACATAATGTGTCATTTTAAGTATAAAACCAAGCTAGGATTTCTAGATTGTATTTATGACTTTTTAAAAACAATGAAGCCGGGCATTGGTGGCTCACACCTTTAATCCCAGCACTCAGGAGGCAGAGGCAGGCAGATCTCTCTGAGTTTGAGGCCAGCCTGGTCTCCAGAGCGAGTGCCAGGATAGGTTCCAAAGCTACACAGAGAAATCCTGTCTTGAAAAACCAAAAAATAAATAAATAAATAAATAAATAAATAAATAAAAGCCACAATGATGAAGTATCAGTGTGTTGGTTAATACACAATTTCTATAAAGGATATTATGCATATAAATACAGTTCTCTCCTTTGGTACAATATCCCTGTAAATAGTATTTGCAGATCTCCTTTTTCTTTTCCAATTCTGCATCATGATCAAATTTACAGTGATCTCCCTGTTTAAACAAAAGAAAGCAGAAAGAATTAATTCAGTTCTACTCTCTGCTTATGTCCATGGTGGATTCTAGTCATTATCTTTAGTGGTAGACACTGAGCTATCACTAATGATGCTGGTAATCCCTCTCAAGCCCTGCCCAAGCAGTGTCTGTGGCCTTGGGATTCTGCCAGTGTCCCACTAGCACCCACCATTTCTAGAGGTAGCACGGGAACTTAATTAACCTATTGGTGTCATGTATAAATCAAAGCTAATAGCATCAACTAAATAGTGCATCTGTAAGATTAAGCCACCATGCATCAGCCAGACCATAAATGCTTTCTGTCACACTGTCAGATAGGCACAACTGTAACTGTCACAAATGTTAACACATCTGCTATGTGAAATCTGTTTTCTACCCATTATTGGCTGTCCCAGAATATAATTAAATGAGTCTGTATATATAGTAATTTCATACAAGGTACATTTTAAAAATCTGTCATTATTGCAATTATATGAGCAATAAAAAAAAAACTCCACGAAGGACTAAATTCTAAAGACTACTTTGAAAGTTAGAATGCTCTATCATACCATCTATGATAATATTTACCTTAATACACCTCCCTTCCAGGAAGTATTTACAGATCTGTTTTCCTTTGTGTTCCACTGTGTGCTGGTTAATAAACTCCTGAGTCATAACTTTCCATTTTTTCCCCGGTTTACTGTACTGCAAGAAAACATTCACTTGAATGTAAGATATGAAATATTAACATGTATTAAGACATACATGGATCTGGAAAGCAGTATAAATTGGCTATTAATAACAATCAACATTAGACACTCTGATTCTATCCACTTAACTGGAGAGAAATGCTTCTTCTGGTAGTCTTGTTCATTGCTACTACTGGCTGCAAGGGAGCCTTTTAAAGATATATTTTAAAAATAAAATTATAAAGGCTTGAAATTTCATAATCATATTCAGGTTGGGTAAAGGTGCTATAAAATATATTATCTTGCGTATTGCTGACAGATATATCATAAGTAACTTTAAAACTTCCGCCCTGATGCCAAGGCTGTACCTGCCTAGCGTTGCACAAGGTCCAGGTCAAAACCAAGCATTTTGAAACTACAGCTATGTAGCTGTTAGAAGTCTACTTGGGCCTGTGAGACAGCCTTCAGGTAGAGGCATTTGCACCAAACCCTATGGAATCCACATGGTGGAAGGAGAGAACCAGCAGGTTGTCTTCTGACCTCCATGTGTGTCGTCCCTAAATATTCACACATGAGCATAAAATACATAAAATGTAATGAGAACATTTAAAAGTTCACCCTTGCCTCCGTCTAACTGAATCAAAGCTAGAACCGTGATAGAAGACAAGAACTGGTAACTCCAAGTCAGAGTCGCTGAAATGTACAAGTTCAGAACTCAGCTCAATTTAACACATATTTGTTGAATAACTGTTACATAACAAGTATTTAAGTTCATCTTGCTGATCATTTATACTAACTTTCCCCCTTTTCAATGCTTTCAGCTCTGATAAATAAATAGTTACCAGCACCCTCCTTGTTGGCCCACTGACCTGTACTACCCTGTCACTGCCATCTGCACTGGGGAGAATGACCTCTAGGAAAGGAGAGCACAATGAAGGAGGAATAGGGGATGTGTTTTTGCTTGGAAACATCAGTTTTATCTTGAGGCTTTTCACATACAATCATTTTATTTCTAGGTCTCTTAAATGTGTACCTATATACTAGCACCATGGATAATTAAAAAAATTCTTTTGAGAGGATTTTCATATTCATTGTATCTTAGCTGAAAATTTTTCATTTATTCAGATAGTAACATTACAATTACAATGCATTACTTGCACCCAAATGATTTAAAAATAAAAAGGTCTTCCCCTCCTTACACATAAGTTCTCAATACCTCTTGAAAGTCATCCATTCCTGAAAAGACAGGCCCTTTAGTGACTCTTGCCCCATGGTGTTCTTTTCTTTTGATTTTCTTCGGTAAAACACGTCCATGACTAGTATTAAAACTTTTAATCCGATATTCAGTACCTTAAAAAGTTAAAATGTATTTCAAATATCACAGAAAAGCAGTGTAACTAATATCAATCAGCTTACAAGTAGCAATATATTTTTAACAGTCTACAGTGAGTCATCCTCCTTTCCCCTAAGAGCCAGTGAGAAAGTTAACCAATCATCTCTACCTTCTGAGTACTGCTTCCTGCTCAGAAGATGCAGGTGTTAGCAACAAAGGACGCAAGGCTTGAGTACCCATGTCTAGAGAAGTCATTCTTGTCTCTCCCCTCCCATCTTGGGATAAGATGATTAGCAATTTATTATTTTCATTTGTCTTTGTTTTAAGGCAGAGTCTCATCCTGTAGCCCAGGCTGGCTTAGAACTCCCAGTGATCTTCCCATCTCAGTTTCTCAACTACTGGGATTACAAGCATGAGCCACTACATCTGGTTCATAATTCATTCTTTTTATTTTGTTTTGAGACTGGGTCTCTATGTAGTTCTGGCTGATCTAGAACTCACTATGTAGACCAAGCTGGCATCAAAGTCACATATATTCTCCTGCCTCTGCCTCCCTGGTGCTGGGATTAAAGGCATGCACAACCACACCTCTTTTAAAAGCTACCCCCCCTTTTCAAAATAGTTTTATTCTTGAAAAGGGACTAAGAAATTTGTTATTGTAAACCTATATGGTTCTCATATTCTAAGACAGACTAGCTTTAAACTCACCTGGTGGGCTTCCTTTAGTTCTCTGTTTTTTCCCTGATTCCTTAGAAAACGATGACCCTGAGGATTCCTGAGATTGTCTATAATATTTCAGCTGACTGGAAAAGTCGTCTTCTCCCTCATGGTTGTAATTACCAAAGTTGTCATCACTGTAGTTACCAAAGTTGTCATCACTGTAGAAACTAGATTCAGCATACTCTTTACTGCTGAATTTTTTGTTATGTTGACTCTTCTTTGATGTCATGTAACTTCCTGATATATGTCCATGCTAAGTAAAAATGGACAATCATTATCAGAAATGCTCAACTAACAATAGCAACTGATAGAAACACAGAGTATCTTTTCCCTAGAAAGTTGGGAGAACAAAGGATAGAAGATAGTTGTTAGTTCTGACTACATTAGTATTTCCTTATGACCATATTTAACAATAAATTCAGTACACTAAATGCCACTTATATTATTAAATATTGTACTTTTATTCTTTAGCTTTTATTTTCCATGATCTGTGTCTCAATAGTTACAGACATGCAGATATTTTTAAGTCTATATCATATGTAAATTCCTTTTCCAAAGAAGAAGGTGTAAGCCCCTTCAGTACTCCAACTGTCAGGCTCCACCCACAGAACCAGCCCCTCCAGACACAGGCCAAGCTAAGTCCTTTTTACACAAAGTAAAAAGTCTGAGCTCAATTCTGGGACTTGAAATCCCACCAATCCCTGGAGTCAAAACCCCACCAATCCTTAAGCTTGCCCCAAGATCAAGATGTGAAATCCTACCAATCCCCATCCTGCAAATCACTGCCCTGGAAAACTTCACTGCCAAGAAACCCTACATAAAACCTGCCTCCAGCTCAGTTCCTTGCTGTTTCTCACCCAAGCAGAAGAGCCATCCTGTGTGTCTTTCCCAACAAATCTCTTGTGTGAGGTTTGTTGTATGGTGTGACTTGTGGTATTCCTTGGCTCCAGACTGCCAGGGTGTTTTATTATAATGTTATATACATTTAAAAACATTAGAATTACCTTTCTAGTTGAAATATTAAGATATACAGATTGAAACAGAGCTGTAACACTTGTGTTGGGGAACCTCTTCCCCTCATAGCTGTAACACTTATAAAAGGTCTTTCTAAAATTAAAGAAAACAGAGAAGCAGCTTGGGGGTAATACAGAAAATATTCATATATCAAATATTGAAAGATTAAATAGGAGAGGACTTCTGGGTTATTGGGAACAGAATGGGTGGATCCGGTGGGGACAGGAGGGGAAGGTAGAGTTGAGGGAGGGATTGCAGGAAGAAACAGCTAGAATTGTGAGACATTTGAGGGATGATATGGAAACCTAGTGCAGTGGAAAATTCCTAAAATATATGAAGATGATCCTAATGAGGATTACTAATAATGAGGGAAACAGAGTCCCAACTGGCTGTCTCTTGTCACCAAATGAGGCTTCCAGTACTGGGATGGGGTTGCATTCAATTGAGTTTTTGGCCAAGGGGGTTCAATGGAAATCACCAAACAACCCAGGATGTTGCTAAGACAACAGGTTGCTCTCTGCAACCTAACAGCAGGGCCCCTGTTGGGGAATATTATTTTAAGGTGTGTGACTTATGTTTATGCTGCATTTGTATAACTCTGTGAAGCTCTGATTCTTTGCCTGTCTAAAATACCTGGTGGTCCCAATAAAGAGCTAAACTGCCAATAATGAGGTAGGAGCAAGGATAGGTGGGGCTGGCAGGCAGAGAGTATAAATAGAAGAAGAGAGGAGAAAAGCAACAAGAGAACAAGGAGAGGAGAATATCAGGAGTCAGCCACCCAACCACCCAGACAGCCATGGAGTAAGAAGAAAAATAAGATATACAGAAGTAAGAAAGATAAAGGCCCAGAGGGAAAATGTAGATGGAATAATTATAGTTAAGAAAAGTTGGCAAGAAACAAGCCAAGCTAAGGCCAGGCACTCACAACTAAGAGTAAGCCTCCTTGAATGACACACTTGGGAGCTAGGTGGTGAGCCCCACAAAAAGCAAAAAGAGTAAAAAAAAAAAAAAAATTAATGCTACAGGCTCCATTGCCAGGACAACACACACACACAATTCATTGAACATGGAGATGTCAAGCTGGTGCCAACAGGGAGCCTTCAGCTCTATGTTATAGTGTTTTTGTGCAGGAAGGTACTCTACAGGTTACCAAAAGGAAGCATATACGCCAACATAGCCACAAAACGTTTGACCTATGATCTGTCCTGTCTGCAAGATATGTTAGAACAACAGTGGCACTGAACTGGTGGGAATAGTCAACAAATGACTGATTTGACTTGAGGCCCAATGCTTGGGTGACCAAGAACCAGCCACTAGACAGCCTAGAGACCCAGGGTAAAACCAAACACTACTGGCCTAAAAAAAAAAGAAAGAAAAGAAAAGAAAACCCACAAACCAAAAAACAAACAAAAAACCTATCAATAAAATGACTCCTAATGATACGCCTTATTCAGTCATCATCAGAGAAACTTCCTTCTACAGTGTACAGGAACAAATGCAGAGACTCACAGCCAGACATTACATGAAGAGAGAGAGTCCTTGAAACACAAAGCTCTAAATGGATGTCTTCATCGAATCCCTCCCATCAGAGATCAGGGAACCCCCATGGAAGAGGAGGTAAAATGAGTATAAGAGCCAAAGGTAGGGGCTGGAGAGATGGCTCTGTGGTTAAGAACACTGGCTGCTTTTCCAGAGGACTTGGGTTCAATTCTCAGCACCTACATCGAAGCTTCACAACTGTCTGTAACTCCAGTTCCAGGAGATCTAACACCCTCATACAGATATACATGCAGGTAAAATACCAATGAACATAAAAATACAGAGGGAATATCCCTGAGGACACAAGGAGAATAAGACCCTCTGAATCAACTGAGCAAGGCTCATATGAACTCACAGAGACTGAAGCAATAAGCACAGGGCCTACACAGGGATGCACCAGATCCTCTAAATATATAGCACAACTTTCAGCTTAGTGTTCTTATTGGACTCCTGAGAGTGTGAACAAGTGGGTCTCTGATGCCTGTGCCTCATCTTGAGGCTCCTTTCCTTCTGTTGGGTTGCCTTGACCAGACTCAATATGATGGTTTCTGTTTTATCTTACTGTATTTTATTTTGTTATATTTGGTTGTTATCTCCTAGAAGCCTGTTATTTTCTAATGAGAGATAGAAAGGGAGTTGATCTAGAAGGGAGGAGAGGAACTGGGATGGGTAGAAAGAAGGGAAAGGGTAATCAGGATATACTGAATCTACTTTCTTTTTTATTTTGTTTTGTTTGAGACAGGGTTTCTCTGCGTAGCTTTGTAGTCTGTCCTGGAACTAGCTCTTGTAGACTAGGCTGGCCTGTGAAGAGTTCCACCTGTCTCTGCTTCCCTCTCCTGAATGCTGGGATTAAATGCATGTGCCACCATGCCTTGCCCAAGAACCCATTTTCAATAAAAAGAAAATGAAAAAAAATCAAAAACATGTAAAAATTTTGTAAAAAAAAAAAAAGTCAAAGACATATACAATCTTAGAGTAAAAGGATTAAAAAAGTTTTCCAAGAAAATAGAAATAGTAAATATGCAGGTAGCACTGTTCTAATATCTGATCAAATAAACTTCACACAAAAATAAAAGAAGGCCTTTTCTTGCCAGGTGTTGGTGGTACACACCTTTAATCCCAGCACTCGGGAGGCAGAGGCAGGCAGATCTCTGTGAGTTCGAGACCAGCATGGTCTACCAGAGCAAGTTCCAGGACAGACTACAAAGCTACACAGAGAAACCCTGTCTCAAAAAACCATTTTTTTAAAAAAGGTTATTTCTTATGGATTAAGGGACAACCCATTAAGAGGATATTACAATTCTAAAGGCATACATACCAAACACAGATGAACCTAATTTCATAAAACAAATGTTACTAGATGTAAAGTTATAAGATTAACCTCACCGCAGTAATTGTGGTGACTTCAATACCCTACTCTCACCAGTAGACAGGTCATTGTGACAAGAAAAAGAGAAACATTTTAGTTAAATTACATCACTAATCAAATGGACCAAAAAGACAATATGCAGAAGGCCTAGGTCCGTCCCATACAGGCTCCCTGGTTGTTGGTTCAAACTCTTTGAGTTCCCATGAGCCAGGCTAATGAATAAACCAAATCTTAACAAACAGAGGGAAACTGAAATAATTCCTGTACTCAACTTGAGCACAATGGAATAAAACTAGAAACTATAGAACATACACAACCTCATAGATGTTGAACACCACACTCCTGAATGATGAATCGGTCATCTAATACCCCAAGACAGAAATTTTAAAATTCCTAAAATTGAACTAAATTATAACATAACACAGAAAAATGTATGTGTCCAAGATTTGTTTCCTGTTACTGTGATTAAAAACACCCTGACAAAAGCAATTTAGGGTTTATTTTAGCTCACAGTTCTAGGTTATAGTCCATCATAACTGGGAAGTCACATGAGTTTCAGGGAGTTGGTCACATCACCTCCACAATGGAGAGCATATGGATGGATGGATGCATGTATCCATGCATCCATCATGTTTCTAGTGCTCAGCTTGCTCTTTCCTTTTTATTGCAAGATCCTGTCCATAAAATGATGCTGCCCACACTTAGGGTAGGTTTTCCCAACCTCAGTTCACTAACTAAGAAAATCCCCTAGAGGCTAACCTAACCCATATAAACACTCACTAAGGCTCTCTAGATGGTGTAAGGTTGAGTGTGAAGGCACATTACATATCTTTAAACCTATGCAGTCAGAGGTAGACAGGTCTTAAGTTATTTTCACTAAAATTAGGAACAAGACAAAAATATTCAGTCTCTCCACTCCTATTCAATGTAATGCATGGAGTCTTAGCTACAGCAATAAGACAAAGAAGAAAATAAAAGAGTAGTATCTTTATTCAATGTGATAGGATTCTATATTTTAAAGATCCTGAAAAATCCATCAGCAAACTCTCAGATCTGATAAACAGTTTCAGAAAATAGCAGAGCAATTTATAAAATTAACACACAAAAATCAGCAGCTACCCTATATACAATATCAAACATGCTGAAGATGAAACCAGAGAAACAATCCCATTCATAATTGTTTTCTTAGAAGCCAAAATTTGGAATAATCTAGCTAAGGAAGTAAAAAGTACTATTGTGGGATATTTGTACACTATGTGGAGATGTATTGTGTGATCGGTATAATAAAAAGCTGAACAGCCAATAGCTAGGCAGGAGAGTATATGTCAGCTTCCAGGCAGAGAGAGAACTCTGGGAAGAAGAAAGGTGGAATCGCCAGTCAGATGAAGAGGAAGCAAGATGGGTAGTACAGAGAGAGATGAGGTAATGAGCCTCCTGGAAGAATACAGATTAGAAATATGTGGGTTAATTTAAGTTATAAGAACTAGTTAGGAATAAGCCTAAGCTAAGGCCCAGCTTTCATAATCATTCTTTTTTTTAAAAAGATTTTATTTATTTATTATGTATACAACATTCTGCTTCCATGTGTATCTGCACATCAGAAGAGGGCACCAGATCTCATAATGGATGGTTGTGAGCCACCATGTGGTTGCTGGGAATTGAACTCAGGACCTTTGGAAGAGCAGTCGATGCTCTTAACCTCCGAGCCATCTCTCCAGCCCCTCTGAACCATCTCTCCAACCCTCATAATTAATAATAAGTCTGTGGTCATTATTTGTGAGCTGGCAGTCTGAAAAGAAAAATCCTACTGCAGTACCCCCCAATGAAAACTTAAATGCTGGATAAAGAAACTGAAGAAGACACTAGAAGATGGGAATACCTCCCATGTTCATGGATTAGAAGACCTAATATGAAAAGGCTATCTTATCAAAAGCAATCAACAAATTCAAGGTAGTCCCCATCAAAATGCCTATACCTAATTCTTCACAGAAACTGAAAAAAAAATCTTAGAATTCATATAGAAACACAAAAGACTCAGAATGGTCAAAGCAATCCTAAGCTATAACAATAATGATGATGTTGGTGATGATGATGAAAAACAATGACTACTTACCCAAAGGAGTCTGAACCAGTATATCATAGAGGTACTCCCACATCCATGTCTACTGCAGCACTGGACACATTAGCTAAGTTATGAAACAAACCTAGGTGGCCTTTAACAGTGGGATTGATAGAGTGCTTTTTAGGCATAAAGAACAAAGTTTTGCCATTTGTAGGGAAATGGATGTAACTGGAGATTATCGTATTAAGCAAATTAAGGCAATTTCAGAAAGACAAATATTGTGTTTTCTTTGTGTCTTAGACTTTATAAAGACACATAAAATTGAACCAGGCAGTGGTGGTGCACACCTTTAATCCCAGCACTTGGGAGGCAGAGGCAGGCAGATCTCTGTGACTTTGAGACCAGCCTGGTCTACAAGAGCTAGTTCCAGAAGCTACACAGGGAAACCCTGTCCTGAAAAACAAACAAACAAAAAAGACACATGTATACATGCCATGAAAGTAGAAATCAAAACTGTTTAGGGAACAAAGTGGATTACTCAGGGAAGGTGAGGAAAGGTAAGGTAAGGTGGAAGTATGGAGAGGAATATGTTAAGAATATAATATACACTTGTGTGAAAATGTCCTTCTAAATGTATAGTAAATAAAATTGCAGAACTTTTGTAAAAATCACTTATCTCTGAGGTCTATCACTAATAGAGAAGCTTTCTCTAATAGTGAAGTAATACTGAGTGAAAAAAATAAAAATCTTATTAAAAAACTGTTTACAATAAACATTAATTTCATTACATCTTACTAAAACATGAAAACAAATATATAATTTAGTCCTAGAAGTTTATTTAATGATAGTAGTCATTTAAATATTTCACAAGTACTTTATAATTAGTTCTATCATATCTTCTGCCAACTTTTTAATAAAACAAGAAAAATTCCACATAATTATGATTTGAAGACCAATAAAAAGCAAATACCATACCTTGTTCTTAGTTTATTGCACTTTAAATGTGGTGTGGTAGGAATTCTTTTTTCTTTTTTTGAGGCAGTCACCCTGACTGTCCTAAAGCTCACTCTGTAGACCAGACTAGCCTTGAATTCACAGAGATTCACCTGCCTCTGTTTCCCTATTGCTGAGATTAAAGGTGTGTGCACCATTACCCAGCCATAAGGTATTAATTCTAATATTTCCCAATTAGATAGATTTATAATTATTGCTTACATTTTTTAAGAAGGTGATTTAATTAAACATTTATTGGCAGTCATTTAGCAACACCAACTATAAAGAAGGCACCAGAAACTGGGACACTAGCTCATCTGGCAAAGGGCTTGCCTTGCAAGCATAGAGAACAGAGTTCAGTCCCCCAAAACTCATGCAAAATGTTGGCAGGACATTACCAGCGCTGGAGAGATGGAGACAGTAGATTCTCAGGACTCATTGGCTAGCTAGCCTAGCCTATTTGACAATAGGACAATGAAAGACATTTTCTCAAAAAGCAAGATGAGCTGTGGGGTTGGAGAGATGATTCAGTGGTTAAGACTGCATTCTGCCCTTCCAGAGGACTTGAGCTTGATTCCTAGAATTCACGTTAAGCAGTTCACAACCACTAGGAACTCCAGGAGATGCAGCACTTCTAGCCTCCATGGGCACCTGCACGCGTACACACACTGTCCCCCACCCCACATATACATCATTAAAAACAAATCTTCAGACAAACAAAAAGCAAGGTGATAGTAACTGAGAATGACTGTCAAGGTTGTCTTCTGGCTTCCACATGTGTACACACAAGTGCAAATTCATCTGCAACATTTATACATTTGTGCACACACACAAAAGAATATGGAGCTAGAGAGATGGCTCAGTGGATAATATTACTGGCTGCTTTTCCAAAGGATCAGGGTTCAATCTCCAGCATTTTGTAATAATCTGTAACTCCAGTCCAAGGGATCCAGTGCCCTCTTCTGGCCACTGGGGACACTGCATGCGCACGAAATAATAAAATCAAATTTTTAAAAAAAAAAGGACAACTGAGAGAGAAACCATATAACCAAACAGACTAATTTGGTTTCTAAACTAACAAGAGATTAGTACTATCAAATTAGGGCAAAGAATAAAGTTCTTGAGGAAAAGAATATTGCTTTCCTTTGTTTATACAATACATATTTAAGAAAGAATGTATAATGTTGCCTTATGGCTGTTTTCTTTTCTAGTGCTGGGGATGGAACCCAGAGCATGCTAAATAAGTGTTCTACCACTCTTTCATTTAAAAAAAATATTCCAGATGATTTTTGCATTTAAAGAAGCCAATGTCACATAGATTCACAATTCATTATGATCTTGGTGCACTACAGGTTGGACTGTATCACTCCAAAATTCCTGTGCAGAAGCCCTAACCCCAGTAGCTCAGAATGTGGCTGCATCTGGAGATAGGCCTTGAAAATAACCTCTGGTGTTTGACTGGTGTTCTTTTGTTGTTGTTTTTCAAGACAAGGTTTCTTTGTGTAGTCCTGGCTATCCTGGAACTCACTCTGTAAACCAGGCTGGCCTTGAATACAGAGATCTGCCTACCTTTGCTCCACAAGTTCAGGATTTTTTTTTTGAGACAGAGTTTCTTTGTAACTTTGTAGACCAGGATGGCCTCGAACTCACAGAGATCCGCTGCCTCTGCCTCCCAAGTGCCCAAGTGCCCAAGTGCCACCAATGCCTGGCTTGACGGCTGTTCTTATAAAGATGAATAATCTGTGCATTCAGAGACATCAGGGGCTGCTATACACAGCAGCATGACCATGTGAGGGCAAAGCTGTGAGAGGGCACCCATCTATAAACCAGAGGGGGGCACCACACAGACACTTCCATATAGGTGCCACTGGAAAGAAACTCCGTTAGCATTTTGAACAGGGACTTCTAGACTTCAGATTCAGAAAAAATGTCTAATATGTGTCCAGACAAACACCAGTGCCAGTAAACTTGATAATATAATACATTCTTTATCTCAAAGACTTGGGAATTTGTAGTATGATAAATATATGCTAATATGACAAACAGATTTTCAGTATTTCCAAAAAATGTGCAAATTAAGCTTGCATTTTACACTTTTAAAAGGCAATACATAAAATATGAATGCCACTTGAACACCCATTTTCTACTCCCCACAGCCAATGAAAATAGGAAAGAACAAGCACAGGCAAGGATGCAGAGAAGATGCCTCAAGCATCTCAAATCGAATATATAACAGTACAATCTGTGAAAACAGCTTGGTTGTGGTTCCTCAGAAAGTTAAAAGGAACCACCAATAATTTCACGATTATGCATATGCTCCAAGGAAATGATTGAAAGGCTTTGAAGACAATTTTTTAATAAGTTGGATTATTCACAACAACCAAAAAGTGCCAATAACCCTACAGTCCCTCAACAGATGATTGAATAAACAAAAATGCAGCACACACAACAACAGCGTGTTGTTCAGTGTTAAAAAGAATGAGGTTTTTATATACACTGAACATGCATGAATCTTCAAAACATGCTGAGTAATATAGGCCAGATCCAAAAGGACAAAGCATATGCTACAAGAGCTCTAGAGGAGGCAAATTCATTGACAGAAAGTGAGGGCGGTAGATAGAGGAGTGAGGAGTAGGGCTGCTTCCTAGAGACAGGATTTCTGTTTCAAATGAGTAAGAAGTTCTAGACATGGAAGGCAGTGGTGGCTAAATACGACAGATATATTTAATGCCACCCAGTCATAATCTTGAAATGCGGTTACATGGTATATTTTATGTTATACATGTCTTATCATAACAAAAAGACAATACCTGAGAAAATGGAGTGTCATAATCCCTGTAGAAACTACTTCTTTTCTTATAGGAACTTTCCATACGTTCAACATCTGAATCCAGGCTGTAGTCAGAACTATCATCACCAGATGGAGAGTTATGCTGAAACCAACAAACCCACATGTTACATTCACAAGAAGGAAACTAGTTCATAACCACATAAGCTTGTTTCAGTCAGTGGTGGCAACCAAGAGGGTCTACTATTCCCTTAGACTCTTGAGTACATTGAGAAATTCTTGCTCTAGGTTGGAGAGATGGCTCAGCCATTAAAGGCTAGGCTCACAACCAAAAGGATAAAGTCTTCCTTTAAAGGTCACCACCACCTACAGGCTGAAGTTTTTTTTTTCCCCCTTTTGTTCAGGTACTTTATGGACATGCATTTCTCATCAACTCCATGCCAAGAGCTTAAAACAGAAATCACTTGGCTCTAAAATGATCTGACATTTATACATTTATGCCTCTCTGCCTCAGCCTCCTAAAGGTGGGATTGCAGGTGTGTGCCACCATGCTCACTTTAAGCTAATATTGAAGGAAATAAAATTGGCTCCTTATCACCAAAAGGTTCCAGAACATGAGTAGACTATTTGTTCATTTAATTTTGTCTAAAGTTGCTTTGGAGTTATTTAGTGGCATGAAAATACTAAAACTACTTCAAATTACCTACCTGAAATGAATCCAGCCCACAAAATCGAACAAAAGTAAAACAAAAACCCCAAGTGAATGATAATAGCTGGCAAATAATGAGAGAAAGCTTATTTACATTGTAATGTAATTTCAAATATAAAAATCAACAAGTATTTTTGTTTTTTTTTTTTTGAGACAAGGTCTCACTAACACTGGCAAGCCTGGCACTCTCTGTGTATACCAACCAGACTAGCCTCAAACTCACAGATTTCCACCTGCCTCTGCCTCCCTAGTACAAGTCTTTTTTTTTTTTTTTTTTGTCTGACCAAATAATAACCTCATCAACTTGAGTTCTTTATGCAGTTCTTAATATTTTTCACAATAAAACACACAGCTCTGCATTTTTTAATTTTTTAATTTGTGAATTCCCAACCTAAGTATGGCACAAGCTAAGCGAAATTTTATTTAATTGAACTGAACTCTAAGATTCTTACAGAGGCAGGGTCTTCTTTCCTCCATTCTGTTAAGTGTTCCTTTAAAAAAAAAAACAACTATTTTGCTTCTAAATGTTTGGAGTTTGGTTTTGTTTTTAGTCTTGATTTTATTGATTTGATAGATGAACCATCTTTTTACAACTATGCTGCCAAATATTTCAAATACATAGCCATTGTTGGTTGGGGTTTGAAATAAGTAATTACTTGATTGTTTGGTGATATTTTGATCACATTCTGATGCTCCCAAGACTGCCGATAAAAAATTTGCTCTGAATCAGAGGGCAGATCTAGCTACTAGCTGACCAAGAGGTTTGGGAGGACTGAGGACAGATAACAGAGATAGGAAATAGTAGGCTTACAGAGGTTCTCAGGCCTTTTTGGATGGAGGAACAAGACAGACAGACAGACATGATAGGTCTCTGGTCTCTTCTCTGCCACTTCTTTGATCATTCAAGTTCTTACTCTAATATCTGACTCCTGAATTTCACTGATAAAGAATAACTAGATAAAAGCTTCAACTGATGAGAGAAATATATTAACCTATTACTACTATGCTCTATTTCTTCTTAGTCATTAAAAGTTCCTGCTTTATGACAGTTGTTACTTTGAAGAATGTAAAATTTAATAATATATTCAATTTGAATTGTAACTTTTATCATTACAAAATGCCTTTCTGTGTGTGGGGGGATTAAGACATGGTCTCTGTATGTAGTCCGGACCAAACACAGAAGTCCTGCAGGTGGGGTGGGAAGCAGAAGGAACAGGAGTTCAAGATCATCTTCAGCTATAGAATGAATTCAAGGTCAGCCTGGCTTACATGAGATACTGTCTCAAACAAGCCAGCAAGCAAACAACAACAAAAAGGAATGGAAAGTTGATGTTAGCTTAACTAACCTTATGTTTCTCATGTTTTCTCCTTTTGGATTTTTTCTTTTCTCTTTCTTTCTTGTGTTTTTTTCTTGATTTTCTGTAGGCTTTCTCATTTTTCTGCTTTTCATTCTCTTTTGCTTCCTGATCTTGTGTTTCTTCAAATCCTGCATCATCTATCTCACCATCTTCTAATTCCCCATCTTCTCTGTAGAAAGTAATGAAAATTTTACACTTCAAATGTCAATTCTAAAACAAATGAGAAAATATTTTGAAAAGAAAAAGACCCATGTGCCAAGAAAAATTACATTCATACAGATAAGAGGACCAGTAAGTTAATATTTTACTTTTTTGCAAGTATCTGTGGTTTCTGTTACTAATTCTTCCCTTAAAAATATTGAAATGGGGTGGGGGCTGGAGAGATGCCTCAGTGGTTAAGAGCACTGCCTGCTCTTCCAAAGATCCCGAGTTCAATTCCCAGCAAATACATGTTGGCTCACAACCATCTGTAATGAGATCTGATGCCTTCTTCTGGCCTGCAGGCATACATGCAGGCAGAACACTGTATACATAATAAATAAATCTTTAAAAAATATTGAAATGGGCCGGGTAGTGGTAGCACATGCCTTTAATCCCAGCACTTGGGAGGCAGAGGCAGGCAGATCTCTGTGAGTTCTTGGCCAGCCTGTTCTACAGAATGAATTTCAGGACAGCCAAGGCTACACAGAGAAACTGTCTTGAAAAACAAAACAAAACAACAACAACAAAAAAAAACAAAACAAAAAACAAAACAAAAACAGAAATTAAAATGTAACAATTATTCTCGAAACCAAAGTTTGTCGATTTCTAATTTAGATTCAGATTACTGGTTCTCCCAAAATGAATGAATAAAATGTTATCACAAACTATTACAATTACCAGTAATTAAACTACTTTGAAGGAAAACTAAATTATTTAAAGAAATACTATAATTACAAGACCTTTTTTTTTTCCAGAGATAGGGTCTCTCTCTGTGTAGCTCTGGCTGTCCTGGAACTCACTCTGTATGTAGACCAGGCTGGCCTTGAACTCACAGAGATCTATCTCTGCCTCCAACTGCTGGGATTAAAGGTGTGAACTACCACCACCTGGCAAGAAAGACTTTTTAATTTTCGGTCTGTAGGTAGCTTTAAATAAAGGCAAGCTAGTCGGGCCGTGGTGGCACACGTCTTTAATTCCAGCACTTGAGAGGCAGAGGCAGAGGCAGACAGATCTTTGTGAGCTCCAGGCCAGCCTGGTCAACAAGAGCTAGTTCCAGGACAGCCAGGGCTACCCATAGAAACCCTGTCTCAAAAAGTCAATAAATCAGTAAATAAAGGCAATCTATAGTATTTTTTTAACCATCAGAGTAAATTTCAGTAGGTAGATATACTGTATGCATAGATTTAATAAAAATCCAAGCCACAAAAGATTTACAAATTGCTCAACTTTCATTTATAAAATATGTAAAATTATACATCTAATTCCACTTTCCAGTGACTAGCATCTTTGCTATTATCAAAGCTAAATACTGGGAAATAACTTTTATTTTTTTAATTAATTAATTTATTTTTATTACATATAGTGTTCTGTTTGCATATACACCTGCAGGCCAGAAGAGGGCACCATACCTCATTACAGAGGGTTGTGATGCACCACGTGGTTGCTGGGAATTAAACTCAGGACCTCTGGAAGAGCAGCCAGTGCTCTTAACCTCTGAGCCATCTCTCCAGCCCGGAACTAACTTTTAATGCTGTCACGTTTTTAATTATAGAATCCAAAGTTTTAATTCCATTTTAAAATTCAAACCAATGATAAACACAATTATGATGTGGGCATCGTATAGGTAAGTTGGAATTACTAGGAATGTTTAATGTATAAAATATAAATTGTTCCTGTCATTCTCCTGTTTAAAATCTTCAATAATAATACAATAGCTCAAAGTTGCCTCAAGTTTATCTACTTGTAAGAGAGGAAGTGGTCTCAAGAGGACTGTGAATTGGTAGTTAATGAAACTGGCTTGTGTGGGTAAAGATTCTACTCTTCTTTATGTATTCAAATCCTCTTTAATAAACAGTCTACAGTGGCTTCCTTCTGACCCTAGGATGATATCAAATCTCCTTGATATTTATTATTCAAAGGCCCTTAATAATTGAGCCCCCACTTGGCCAGCTAATCTAATTTTAGTATTTCAAGTCTCCAAGACTTAAAACATCATCTACAATTTCTCATTAACCTACTCACCTCAAATAACAACTCCTGCTTCTGTCACATAGCTAATTTCAATATATTTAGAATACAAATTAGATGCCATTTCCTCCAAGATGCCTCCTCTTACTCTGGTTTAGAGGAGATACTCCAAGTACTGCCCTGTTTGTCCTATTGTTGCACTCTTAACATTGTTTTCTGATCATTTGTTTATTTCTTGGTGAGTGAAGGGGTTTGGCTATCTTTCATATATGTATCTTTAGTATCTTGCATAGTACCTACTATTATTCAATCACTGAATCTGTAACACCCATCCAGAAGAAGTATAGGATAGCATCCTAAATGGTCATTGTTATTTTCCCCCAGCTCTGTTATAAAATTGAAATAGTGTAGTGATTGAATGAGAATGCTACCCCAAAGGCGCATATATTTGAATGCTTGTTCAACAGTTGGTAGAATTATTTGGGAAAGATTAAGAGGTGTGGCTCCATTGGAAGAAGTATGTCATTGGGGGTGGGCTTTGAGTTTTAAAGGCTCATGCCATTCCCACTGACTCCTTTGTCTCTCACTCCTTTTCTACCCCCCTCTCTCCTTTCCCTCATCTCTCCCTCTGTCATTCTGCCATACACCCCACCATAATAGCCATGGACTGACCACCTGAAACTGTAAGCAAGCCCCAATTAAATGCTTTCTTTTACCTTGGTCTACTCACAGCAATAGAAAAGTAACTAAGACAGTGATGTATTTCCACTTACATGGACTTAAAATTTTCTGTGAGACAGGCTTTGCATTCTGCTATCTTAATGACAACAATAATGTATTTTTTATTATTATTGTTGTTATGTGTGTAGTTGATGCGTGGGGAAGAACATTATGCTGCAGCATGCATGTAGAGATCAGAGTGATGGGATGTGCTCTTTTGTATGTTGTGAATATGTTTCTCTTATTGGTTGATGAATAAAGCTGTTTCTGCCAATGGACAGGCAGGATGTTGCCAAGCAGGAAGAATAAGTGGGGCTTCCGTACTAGGAGAATTCTGGGATAGTAGGACACCTGGCCATTCTCCGGTAAGCCAAGACCACATGGAGAGACACAGATTAATAGAAATGGGACCAGGTGTTGGTGGTGCATGCCTTTAATCCCAGCACTTGGGAGGTAGAGGCAGGTGGATCTCTGTGAGTGCCAGGATAGGCTCCAAAGCTACACAGAGAAACCCTGTCTCGGAAAAAATAAATAAATAAATAAATAAATAAATAAATAAATAAAATGGGTTAATAATTTAGAGAGAGCTAGCCAATAAGAAGTCTGAGCCAATGGACAAAGTTTATAATTAAAAAAATAAAAAGAAATAAGAGTAATAAAAATGGCCATGTAAAGATGGAAAACAATCAGAGAGTCTGGATACTGTATGTTATTGTGTTGTCTTTGAATTGTTTGACTGCTGAGGAAGGAGCAACAGCTGCTAAAAGAGCTGTTGATTATAAATGCTGCTAGATTAATCCAACCTGTATATTTTCATAATTTAAGTCTAAGGACATGTTACTTTGGAAAAGAGGTTCTGCTTTTGTTTCCACAGAAGATGAAAAGCTGTGGATTCCTTCCAGACGAATATGGTTTGATTAAACAAGACCCCCCTGAAGCAGTGACCCAGTGATCCAATATCCAAAACATCTGAGACAATGCAGCTCCACAGGCCACTACAGCCAGGATTTGGCCATGATTCTGGGTTTTCTCAGAATCTCCTTGGAATTGATAGAACCTCCCCCACCCACCACAAACAGCAGGAAGCAGTTTGGAGAGAACACCATGCCCACTTTCCCAAATATTGTTTATAAATATTTGTTCTCATTTAAACAGGGTTAGTTATAAATGGTTAATGATTGCAGTCAATTACTTTCTAAAGATAAAAAAGAGAATATGATATAAAAATGAATACTTTGCATTAGTATGGATTTTGGTTTATTGATACAAATTTAAGGTCAATTTGTTGTATGTATATTTCTACTCTTGTTTAGGTATTGTGTCTATAGCTCTTTTAAAATGTATAATTAAATGCAGACTATAGATAATCACCTATAATAATCAAAACTTACGTTAGGATTTCTAGATACACAGAGATATATTTCAAATGGATAGGTATTCTTCAAAACCTTTCAAAGACCTATAGAATATGTCATTTAAAGTGGTGTGTTAGGACACAACTGCTCCTGGAAACACCAATTATGTCAGAGAGAAAGGAGAGCATCAGAGAAACTCATTATGGAGTTTGCCTTCAACATGGCAGGAATAGCCATTTAGACAAGTAACTGCTCTTGCCTGGACTGCTTGACAGCATACTATCCAAACTGGACAAGCAGGTTACAAAGAAAAGTGACTGTTGAACTTGCCTAGGGACAGGATGGTCCTTCAAGGTTCCTGCTTCATCAAAACATCTGCCAGACATTATGGGCCTACAGGCTGAAGAGGGCTGCCCTAATGTTACAGAGGTGACTGTCCAGGCATCAAGATGTCTCTGTCAATTCTAGAGTTCATATATTATCTTTCTGGCATCTTTGATGGAGTTGAAGATAGATAGTTATGGCTATGGTTTTCCTTAGTTATGATAAAAGATAAGTTACATATAAAACTTTAGACTCACAAAGATGGGACAGATGATAGAATATTTTCTTTAAATTTTGCCAAATGTAAATGGACTAAATATTATGACTATAATTCTTACTTGATAACTGTTTTGTTATATATAAATTTGCTAGGTTAAAGAGAGCTGGCAAGTAAGAAGCCTGAGCTATTGGCCAAAGAGTTTATAATTAATATTAGCTTCTGTGTGCTTATTTGAGATGTTTGAGATGCAGGACTAGACAGGACAGAAATTTCCATCTACATCAGAGGACCACTTTGTAGAGACAATTCTGTCCTACTTTTGAGTGGGTTCCAGTATCAAGCTTATCGTAGTCTTCACAGCAACCACCTTCACCTGATGAGCTATCTCACTGGCCTCATTCTGTTCAAATTAATTTTTTGCACTTGAAAACAAGTACAGAATTCTTTGACCCAACAAATTTAGTGAATATGTTAACTAAAAGGCAAATACAAAAATGTTCTTAATAACGTTAGTCATAAAAAAAACTGTATAAAAACTTGATAAATAGCTGTCCAGTCTTTAAGAGTGTATCTCTTAGGCAAATCCACAAGGACAAAAAATAGGGGTTGCCTGGTGGATTAGAGGGGAAAATAAAGAGTAATTATCAATGGGCCTCAAGTTTCTCTGTGGGATGATGAAAATGTTCTGAAATTACACAGTGGTGCTGATTAAACAGCCCTGAATACATTTAAAATTCAATATATATACTTAAGATGTTGAACTGTATCTCAATAAAGTTGTCTTTAAAAGACTAAAGTATTTTGTTGTTCTGGTTTGCCATACACCTTTCCTGGAAAAGTGTAGCTACCACTCCTCATTAAAGAATCTTCTCTTTACAGCTGATGGAGGCCATCACAAAACAACAACAACAAACAAACAAAAACTACATCTGCACATAATGCAGAGGTCATAGGAACCCTAGGCCAACAGGGAATATCCTGGAAGAGCAGATGGAAAGGTGATGGAACGATTCAAAGAGCCAGAAGTCTGAATGTGAAAAAGTCTCTTCTAGAAATAGCTTCGTAAACGTGTGTGTGTGTGTGTGTGTGTGTGTGTGTGTGTGTGTGTGTGTGTGTGTGTGTGTGTGTGTGTTAGGACATCTGTAAAGATGTGTCTCTCCTTAAAGTGTCTTCTGACTGGCTGATTAGCCAAAAGCTAGGCAGGACAGAAAAGGCAGAGAGAGAGGAGCTCTGGGAAGAAGAGAGGTGGGAGATGCCAGGGAGATGTGGATCAAATCAGATATACAGAATGGGAGGGAGGTAAAAGCCATGTGCAGAATGTAGATTAATAGCAACAGGTTAATTTAAGTTATAAGAGCTAGTGGGACAAGCCTAATCTAAGCCAAGTCTGTGTGATTGGCTGCCCAAAGGAAAGTCTGACTACATATACTTCTACGTTTATGCAACAATAACCAAAGAAAAAGAGGCTAACAATTTGAGAGTGGGGGGCACAAAAGTGGTTGAGAGAGAGTACCTGGGAGAATTGGGAGAAGCTCTAGAGAGGAAATGGGAGGAAGAAAGCGATGGAATTCTATTTTAATTAAGACTGCATTAGGCCTAAAACATTTTTTCCTTAGATTTAAATGTCTAAGATCTGGGAACATATCTGTAACAGAGAACTTTCCCAGCATGTGCAAAGTTCTGGCTTTGATTCCCAATACCACCAATGTGGGATATTTAAATATCTAAATTATGAACAAGTGGAGAGAATCATAATAAACTGTTATGTAAATTAAAGGCTCAAATGTTCCTATGTTCTCATTCTGAAGGTAACTGTTTAGGAACTAGATAGTGATGCATGCCAATAATCCTGACACTTGAGCAACTAAGGCAATCACATATTTAATCCCAGTTTGGGTTATATATCTGTATTTAAAAAAAAAAAGTTTTGGCCAGGCAGTGGTGGTGCATGCCTCTAATCCCAACACTTGGGAGGCAGAGGCAGGTAGATCTCTTGAGTTTGAGGCCAGCCTAGTCTACAGAATTAGTTTCAGGACAGCCAAGACTACACAAAGAAACCCTGTCTCAAAAAAAAACAGATATGCCTCATGTGGTGATATATTGTTTATGATTTATTAAAGCTACTGGAGATCAAAATAGCAAAACAGCCATACTAGTTAGCTATAGAAGCTAGGTGGTGGTGGTGGTGTGTGGTGGTGGTGGTGGTGGGTGGTGGTGGTGGTGGTGGTGGTGGTGGTGGTACACACCTTTAATCCCAGGACTCAGGATTAAGAGGTAGACAAATCTCTGTTAATTCAAGGCTACACTGACCACACGAAATTGATCCAGTCTTAAAAGAAACAGTTCACACAAAGGTGATCTCAGTACCTAGGATCACATACCTTTAAACCCAGCACTAGGGAGGTGGAGACAGGAGGATATGGCTGGGCAGAGAAAGGAATATAAGGAGGAGGAGAAGACAGGAATTCAGAGCCTTTTCCTCTGAGGATTTGTAGAGACAGGATTGCCAGCCATTTCAGCTGGGTAAACCTAAGATCTACTGGCTTGGCTGCTTTGCTTCTCTAATCTTTAGCTTGAAGCTTGAACCCCAATCTTGGTCTCTAGATCTTTTATTTATTGTGTTACCATCTCAAGCCTCAATAATTCTACCTTCTTCCATTATGTATTTTTTACTACTAGGAAGAGTAACCTGAATTCTTCAGCCTTGACTCCAGACAGTTTCTGTCTTTATGATGACTGGTTAAAGGCTCGTTCATTACAAGATCAGAAAAACAAAATCCTTAATAAAAGACTAGCTAAGCACTCCTAACAGACATTAGCAGCATTAATCACAAATACACACATTTGCTGATATAAATACCCCCAAACAGACATTCTTTAAATATACTAAGTGACTGCCAGGATTTCTTCACAGCGCACATGCAGAGATGGAAGCTGGATCCTCCCCCCAAAAACAATGTGAATCTTCTCAGTACTTGAAACTTCTACTTAACCAATAGTTTCCTTTTACACGTTGTATTAATTCATGCTGTCATTTCTCCCTACCCTGAATGACAAGGTAGGACACTGTACTTTCATGTCTTCAGAGGCCCTTAAGAAAGGCTGAACCACAGGCAGCCTGAACCTATGATCCCCTAAAATATGGAAAGACAGGCAGTGCTAGGAGATGATGCCAGAGAGCTAGTTCTCATTCACCTCCCGATTTTGAGGGAGGTTCCTGTGAGGCTGTTTTTTTATCCACCTTCCAAGGTCCAATTATGTCTAATTGATTACTTTCCCTGCTCCTTAGAGTGTAGCTTCAGGTTAAAGAAATATCGATAGCACAGTATTCAAACAGCTCTTCAACTACAAAATGCCCGCCCCACCCCCAATGCTGTTTACCATCAGGCTCCTTCTGTTTTAGTGCTATCTTGGGGACAAGGGGCATGAGCAGATGAAACTAAGCTGCTCTCTGTGTAATAAACTGATTCTAATGGAATCTGTCAACAGGCTTGGCAGATTCTAAGGGCTTTTCTCAGCTTACTCTCACCTTTTGTTTCAACAAATTCTGAATCAAGCTGTAGGTAGCTCCCTGAATTACACACCTACACCAGTTATTTCCACTTAAGCAAAACCACTGCCTGGCCATCATGAGGCCATGCTACCTGACGTTATATTATATTAACCTAGATTTTACCTTAGAAGTTTATAGCCTGGATAGTTCATCTTTTAAGATACTTTTTAAAAGATGTATTTATTTCTTTACTTATTTGAGAGAGAACTTCACTATGTAGCCTTGGCTGGCATGGAACTCACTCTGTAGAATAGGCTGGCAATGAACTCACAGAGTTCATAAGCCTGCCTCTGACTCCCAAATGCTTAAAGGTGTGTGCTACCATGCCTAGTTTTTCTTTCTTTCTTTTTTTTAATTATGTGTGTCTGTATGGGGATAAATTCATATTGTCAGTGCAGGTGTCCAGAGAGGATGTCAGGCCAAACTTGGTTCCTCTACAAGAGCAGTATATACTCTGAACTGCTGAGCCACCTCTCCAGCTATTACCTTTTTAAAAACAAACAACAAAAAAGCAGTAATAAAAAACAACCTTGTGTATGTGTGTGTGCACTAGTACAAAGGTTAGAAGGCACTTTTTAGGAGTTGGCCTGTTCTCTCCTTCCACCACATGGTTGTAAGTATCAAATTTCTTCTTTATAAATGGCCAGAGGTAAAATCCAATGAACACTACCACCTTTCCATCCTTGTGCTTTATCCAATATAATTCTTTTCTTTTGCTTTTTTCTCTTTTTTATTTTTATTTATTTATTTATTTATTTATTTATTTTTTGTTTTTCAAGACAGAGTTTCCTTGTGTCACTTTGGAGCCTGTTCTGGAAGTAGCTCTTGTAGACAAGGCTGGTCTCAAACTCACAGAGATCCACCTGCCTCTGCCTCCCGAGTACTGGGATTAAAGGTGTGCACCACCACCGCCTGGCTTCTTTTGCCTTTTCAAAGTTATTTAGTTTGCAGGATCCCCTTTTACTACCTTTCTTATTTGTTTTTGCTTTTTTGTTGTTGTTGTTTGAGACAAGGTTTCTCTGTGTGGCTGTCCTGGAACTCACAGAGATCCATCTGTCTCTGCTTCCTGAGTACTGAGATTAAAGGCATGTGCCACAAACACCTGGCTTTAAATTATATGTGTGTGTGTGTGTGTGTGTGTGTGTGTGTGTGTGTGTGTGTGTGTGTGCTCTATTTGTGACTCATCATGTGATTGCTGGGAACTGAACTCAGGACCTCTGGAAGAGCAGACAGTGCTCGTAACCACTGAGTAATATCACCAGTCCCCTTTTACACTTTTAAAACTATGTCTATGTTTTTTTATTTAATTTTTTATTTGAGATTTAATTTTATTAAATGTGTATAAGAATTTTGCCTGCATGTATATATGTGTACATGTAGTGTCTGGTGCCCACAGGGAGAAGGGAGAAGAAGGTGTTTGATCCTGTAGAACTAAAGTTACAGACAGTTGTGTGCTGCTATCTCTACAGTCCCCTGTGGCAATTTTTATTTATTTATTTTACTTACCGTTTGTTTTACTCCTCAAGCTAATCTCAGAATATGTTAAGGCCTAAACCAACTTAAATAAAGATTATTTTATGAGTAGAACTTAGTACAAACACATGAACTATATAATGAATTTTCATTAATCCTAACATTCTCTATAGTCCTATGGCATCCTTTGAAAGTTTTACTTAACTCTATGCAAAAGTATTTCTATAGCATAGATAACAGAATTCCTTTCTTGTGTTACAAATAATAACTTTTACTTGCTCAATCAGTAACATACTTACTCAACACCTAACTTGTACAATAACTGTTAAATAAAACCACTATGTAACAATTCAGTAACTATTCTCCACCTGTGGGTTCCCACCCCTTTGGGATTGTATATCAAACATCCTGTACATCAGATATTTACATTACAATTCCTAATAATAGCAAAATCACAGTTATGAAGTATCAAAAAATAATTTTATGGTTGGAGTCACCACAGCTTGAGGAACTGTATTAAAGGATCACAGCATTAGGAAGACTGAGAATCACTGAATTAGACCATTTTAAACATTTCCTTCTCAATTCAAAAGATCATGTCTTTCTAGAAGTATCTGAAAGGAAATTTATCTTTTTGGATAGGATCATCTAACTTGAAAAACTTTATTAACTAAAACTTTATTGACTAAAAATGAAAACAGAAACTGTGTGACCCAAGAAACACAACAAACCAATATGAAATAACTGATCTAATACTTATAGATAACAGTGCAGCCCTAGGGCTCTTGCTGACAGCAAGGGAGAAATCTGCAATGCAGCTAGTGCTTTCTGCTGTGCAAATTACCAATACAGGGAAGGTTACCAACCAATAACCAAAGACAACATGCCTTTCAAAAGCAGATAGAATTCTGACACCTGTCCTGTACTCAAGATGGGAAATCTTTTGTTCATCCATCTAAATGCCTTCCAGTGTCTACATGATAGTCATGGCTATTTTTTAGTATTTATTTTTATTTCTCTCTCTCTCTCTCTCTCTCTCTCTCTCTCTCTCTCTCTCTCTGTGTGTGTGTGTGTGTGTGTGTGTGTGTGTGTGTATGTAAAAGCATGTGGAGGGGTACCTGTGGAGATCAGAAGAGGGTGACAGACCCCAACTGAAATCCAATCTCTAGTCCTCTCTGCAAGAGCAGCAAGTACTCTTAACTGCTGACCCATCTCTCCAAGCCCCACTCATGGTTATTTTTGTCTTATAGTTTGGCTCTCCTGAGCCACATATGCTACTTCAAGCTGTTACTTCATTTGTGACACAAAAAATTGTTTTGTAGAAGATATGGCTCATCAGTTAAGAGCATTGACTGCTCTTCCAGAGGAATGTGATTCAATCCCCAGCACTCACAGGGCAGCTTACAACCATCTATAATTCTAGTTCCAAGGTGATCAGGCACCTTCTTTTGGACTGAGAATACTGCACACACATGGTGCACAGACACACATGCCAACAAAACACATACAAAATGAAAATGATAAGTAACACTCTCAGAAAGTTGTTTTGTAATAGAAAGAAACAAAGGGGCTGCTGCTCCCCAAACAGGGCTCTAAAAGCAAGGCTTGTAAGTCGGAATTCCTTCAAAGTAGGTCCCAACTCATAAGACAGCAGGTGTGTAATGTTCTCTTCTTTAGCTGTATGACTGAGGATCAAAGGGGTTGAAACTATTCAAACCAAGTTCTAATGTAAATACCTCAGCTCTCCTTGTTAAGTCAATCCTGTGATTTTTCAAAATAAACCAAAAAAGGGGCAATTTCATAATCCCTAAGTGAACCAATTTGAACTTTAATACCTAGGCTCCTTTTTGGTATGAAATAAATCTTATTTTTCTCTCTATTTCTAACTTCAATGTGGAAAACACTGAATTTGTTTTTATTACCAACCAGATTTCTTATCTTTTATAAAAGACCTAGTGACATCTGTATTACTGCCAGAAATGTATTTATAAAATCTTACTGGACAAACTATAAAATATGCAAATAAATTAATTAAAATCCCAAAGTTTAATATAAGGCTAACCATGCTTCCTTTATACTAGGCTAAGGGGTAAGATTAATTATCTGGGCCTGGTAGTATAGACCTGTAATCCTAGTTACTTGGGAAGCTGAGGCAGTTCTGCAAATTCAATGCCTGCCAGAACTAAAGTTAATTCAAGAATGGCTTGGTCCTGGTAGCAAAACCCTGCCTTAATAAAATTTTTGTTGTTTCTTTAGAGACATGGCTTCTCTGTGTAACTTCCCTGCTTGTCCTTGAACTCACTTTGTAGACCAGGCTGGCCTCAAACTCACAAAGATTGTCTGCCTCTGCTTCCTGAGTGTTGGGATTAAAAGTGTGTACCATGCCCGGCCAATTTTTTAAAAATTTATGTCAAAGTTTTCTTTTTAGAGTAATTTTCTAAAAAATTGCTACTATTTTTGAGAAAGAGTGTGTGTGTGCATGTCTGTGCACATGAGTGTGGGTGCTCAAAGAGCCCAGAGGTGTCAGATCCCCTAGAGCTGGAATTACAGGTTGTTGTGAGCTGCCATGACATACTGGGAATCAATTTTGGGTCTTCTGGAAGAGCAGCCAATGTTCTTAGCTGCTGAATTGTGTATCTAGCCCAATGGTTCTCAACCTGTGTTACAACCCCTTTGTGGGTAGAATGATCCTTTCATAGAGGTCACATAAGACCATCAGAAAACACAAATATATATTACAATTCATAACAGTAGAAAATTTATGTTATGAAGTAGCAACAAAAATAATTTTATGGTTTGGGGTCACCAAAACATGAGGAACCTTATTAAAGGGTCGCAGCATTGGAAAGGTTGAGAACCACTGCTCTCACCCATTTTAGAACTTTTTTTTTTTTAATGGCTGTAGACATAGCTCATCTGTAGAACACTTGCCTAGCATTACAGGTTCAATCACCAGTATCTCAGGAAAAAAAATTTACAAGTATATGCGGGAAAAAAAACTAAGTCTTAGCAACAAATTCAACCCTGAGTTTCAGAGAACAAGATCAAGAGTAGGATAGCAATGCTTCCAGGGACGACAATAATAATAATAATAATAATAATAATAATAATAATAATAATAATAAGGATCCACTTTCTTTTTTTCTGAGAATAAAATCAAAGAGAAATTTCTCCTCTGAGTCCTCATTGTATTGCCTGAGATAATGGACAATACTCAATACAATGGACACTATCTTCAAGGGTATTCATAAAACTGATAGGACAGCTTATTGCTTACAGCATCATATTACAATTTGAACAAGAACAAGCTGCCAAAATTCAATTAAGAAAAAGCAATTACATTGGGAAACAAAATAAAACTGTCTAAGTACACAACTGTCTAATGTTCTGACTTACTCTGGGGATTAAATGCATGTCTAGAGCAGCAATTCAGCAGAAAACAAGATGCATTTCCCAACCTCTGGAAGGTAGGTGTGGTGTGGTGTGTGTGTGTGTGTGTGTGTGTGTGTGTGTGTGTGTGTGTGGTGTGCATGCACATGTGTGTGAATGTGGAGATCAAAGCCTGGCAACATGTGTCTTCCTCCATGACTTTCTTCCTTAAATATTGAGGCAAGGTATGACCTGAATCCAGACTCAGCTTGACAGATTCAGCTAGCCAAAAGCTCTGAGAGTCCCATCTCTGCCTCTCAAGGGCGGGTACTACATGTAGGCGGCTAGGCCCACTTGGCATTTTCTTGGATGCTGGAAATCCCAAGTATGGTTCCCATACTTACATGGTGACCAGCTTCATGGAGTTTTTAATCTAGTGATGGTTGAGATAGGAAATTTTTTAAAAAATCACGCAATAAACAAAACTTTCCAAGGATATGGAGGTAAACAATGCTGTGAGAGTGTGGACTCATACAGTAACACCATCTGTCAGGGCAGTCTGGATGACACTGTAGGAAGTTGTGAATAGAGTTAGCCTGAGAGATGGGCATAGTTAAGAGATCTCTGCAGATTGAACAAATAAAATTTCTGTGTAGAGAGCAATACACTATGGAACTGAAACCATCTTAGTGTCATTGAGTCACATATATCCATTCCTCAAGTGTTTGGATATTTTAGTGTTTGTTAGGAAATGGGGTTCTCCAAGGCAGACAACTTGGGCTGACAATAAAGGACTGGGTTAATAGAAATCTATGGAATTTTCTTTTTATTTGATTTTTTTGTGATTTATATATATATATATATATATATATATATATATATATATATATATATATCTGAATAGAAAATATTGTTAGACCACATGTATTTTCACAAGAAGAAATTAAAAGAAGTTATAAATCCAAGCAGCAAAGATTCTAACAAATTGCCCTTATTTTCCTTTTGAGAATAATAATGAAAGGTTATCTGGACAGATAAAGCAGCAATGAAGCTGGGACACACCAAGTTCAGAGTCTGTTCCTGGGGGTATTTCTGTTTCATTGTATTCTATATTCACACAGCAGCAGTCTGTGTGAATGACTATCTTCCCAGAGTCTCCTCAAAGCAACCAAACAGAAGATGGAGTGTTCATCAGGATTATAAGTGTGTTTGTAAAGCACCCAAAGTAACTAAAAGAAATAAAAGTAACTTCAGTAAAACAGGAAAGGAAGGTACACACTTTATTCAGTTCTTTCAATGTGTCCAAAAATTGGCTTCTGGATAACAAAGTTATCTGTTAATGCCAAATTCTCTGACCCATTTCGTTTTCCAAGAAAGTAGAGGGAAATACTGCTGTGCCTTTTTTTTCTAGGAAATTTCATTTTTATTCTAAGAAGTTTTATTTTTACTTTGGGATTTTCTGTGTGTTCTTGTCAGGGTGGATTATACATGGACACATGTCACATGACTGTGAAGACCAGAGGACAACCTCAAGTGTTACTCCTCAGACACCATCTACCTTTTCTTTTGGAGTCAGGGTGTCACTGGTCTAGAACTCACCAAGTAGGCGGACTGGCTAGCAAGCTACCCCCATCTCTGCCTCCCTAGCACTAGGATTACAAACATGCTATTATGTCTAGTATATCATCAGCCCATCTTCTGTGTTTTTTATTGTTATTGTTGTTTGTTTATTTATTAAAGCATATGTAACCTTAGCTGGCCTGGAATTTGCTATGTTGCTCAGACTAGCCTCAAACGGATAGTAATCCTCTTGCTTCAGCTGGTGCTGGGATTACAATTTTGTGCCACCATACTTAGCAAGTCTTTAAATATATACCTAAGCTTAGCTCTTTAACATCATGAAAGAATACAGTTACACTTCTCACATATTTTTGAAGTAAGCAGAAACAGGGTAGTATATGAATAAATCAAATTCTAATTACCTTGCTAAGTTCTTTTGAGACTTAATAGTTTTGTTGTTGTTGTTTTGAGACGGGGTTTCTCTGTGCAACAACCCTCGATGTCCTGAATGAAACTAGCTCTGTACAACAGGCTGACCTCAATCAAACTCACAGAGATCTGTCTGCCTCTGCCTCCCAAGTGCTAGGATTAAAGGCGTAAGCCACCACCACCCAGCAAGACTTAGTAGGTATGTATGTATATATATGTGTGTGAGTATACATATAAAATAATATCTATAAAACGTTTGTATTTTTTGTATTTAGATAACCAATTAAACTAGATTCAATTTATTTTCATTCTTCATTTTATCCTTTTCATTTAAGCTCACTACTACAAACTGAAAAATGCAGAAATCCACAGAAAATATTCATCAAATAATATCCCCCATTTTTACATAGCAATTCTCCAGAAATCATTTTTGAATGGCTCTATCACTGAACCACCTGTCATCTAGTAACATCCAAAGAGCACTAGTTCTGTAAGTATCCAAAACGCCAATCCACCATTTGATATTAGGTTAATTGTAAATTTGAGGTGATGAGACCATAGGATTTGAAGGTATGATAGGAATACTTTTTTTGTTTATTGATTGAAATGTTCTACTTTATACTTCAGTTTAAGTTTTCAACTAAAATGTATTTTTTTAAATTCTGCTTTGGTCATTTCTAATATTCCCAGATGTCACATGATCAGAAACTGCCTGATCATTTTACCATTTTAAAGATTTATTTATTGTATATAGTGTTCTGTTTACATGTTTGTCTGCACACCAGAAGAGGGCATCAGATCTCATTACAGATGGTTGTGAACCACCATGTGGTTGCTGGGACTTGAACTCAGGACCTCTCGAAGAGTAGTCAATGCTCTTAACCTCTGAGCCATCTCTCTAACCCCCATTTTACCATTTTAACTAATCAGTATAGTAAGGTAATTCTATGCATACACATGACATTTAGATTGCTGTAAAAATCTGAATATTCCAAATTAAGAAGGTGTTATAGGTACAAGTTGGAATGAAAAATTTTATTGAAATAATTTTACCAATTAGATGAAGTATAAATGTACATTAATGAATGTGGAAAAGGTAATATTTATGTTAGCTATTTTGTGTAAAAAAGTAACTACTAGATAATGACTTTTCCATTTCAAAATTGCATAAGGAAAACTAAAGTTTTGTTTAACCCAATAGTTTTTGTTCTGTATCTGTGGATACATACACATAGATGACTAGGTACAAGAAACAAGTTCTTCCAACTGTCTGGTGTCCTACTACCTCTAGTGAAAGTAACCCTAGTATGAATTAAATCAACAACTGGGCTAATCTAGCAATTACTGTACTAAATGATACAAAATATCATTACTGTACTATAATGACTTATTTCTAAATGAGACCACTAAAACTTGTAACAAAGACTTCAAGTGTAACAGTTGTTCCTACTTTTTCACATATGCTGGAGGTTTGTTTATATAATGATGATGACATTGGCTTTGGCTCCTGCTTTGGTTGGCTATTGTTTTTCACACTTGGCCATTTGACATCCAGAAAAAAGAGGCATCTGATACAACATATGCACAACCAAACCATGAAGGTGTTTCTTATGACAACAGATTATTCATTTGCACTTTATTTGCTTATGCAAAATAAAATTTTAAGATACAAGTGTATATTTCAAGGACATAGCAATCAAGTCACCTAGAACTCAATGCCCCATGAAAGTGCAAGTGTTCCAAGACATTTCTCAACTGCCTGTAGACATTAAAAACTTAAGCAAGAGGAGAATTAGGGTTTTTGGTGCATCAATTAATTTCCTTAAGAAACTGAAATGTATATGCAATAGCAGAATTTCTATTTTCTATAACTAAAAATGCAGCTTTCTTGGCTGACTTTCCTTAAAATACAATATAGAGATAATTAGTCCAAGTAACTGGAAGTTTTGATATTTTTAAGATTTAGAAGGAATATTTTAGGATTCAGACAAACGTATGACAAAGGATGAATGTATAAATAACAAAAACAGAATTATCTATAATTCAGTAATTTCCGTCCAAGAGTAATCATAATTTTAAAGCAATGGAGAAGGTAGTCCTTCTCACTCAGCCACACAGCATCTGCTCCTAAACTATGAGATGGAGTGAAATATGAATTGTTAACCATGACATGTAAAATTTTGAGGCTCATTAGAATTCCAAATATAGGTTATTATGTATCAACTCTGTGGGGGGACAAAAGCTATCCTCTAGTTTTATGTTATACTTTTAATGTTAATTAACTTAAGACTTTAAAAGCTACTTGGGACTGGCTTTAGTCATTTATTTTCCACTCAAAAATATACATATGATAAATGAAAGTTTAAGCATTAAAACAGTATTAGTATCTCAAGTATTAATGTTAAGCCAGAAAATTAAAAACAAAGCACATATAAAATCAGTTATAGTAGAAAAAGCCTACTTTGCCAAGAGTAAACCTGTTAAAACTGTCTTTGTTAAAGTCATGTAATTACCATAATCTTGGTTGGTATGTGTTCACACCAATCAAGTAACAGCTCCCAGAACCCAACCATCACACAATGTACCTATGTGCACAAGTGTGTGAGTGTGTGTGTTTAGAATAAGAATGCTCTAAAATATGAATGAAGAAAACAACCATAAAACCAAAAGATTAAACCATACCAGATTAAGAAGGACCAAATGGAGAAAAAAAAAAAGAGAGAGAACTAAATTTAAGATATTAGTATGCAATGCAAAGAACTGTTCTTAACAGAAAGAGGGGCTGTCAACAATGGAAGCAATGAAAGAGAAATACAATATGGGCAGTGCCATGTGTCCAGGAGAAAAGAAAACATTTAAGAGAGATGCAAGTGTGTCCTTGACAGGTACATTATGGAGATGTGAGTATCACTTCATTGGAGCTTAATGCCATTAGACTACCAGTCATTTACAACTAACCCCTTTGTCCTAATACCATACTCTTGTTCACTGGGCAACTCTTGATATATAGTTTTCTACAAAACATTCTATATGGAGAACACATTCGCTGATATAAACATCTGGTCTTCATTTCACAGGAATAAACTGATACTCTTATGTATATACACTCTCTTTATTATGGGGCTAAAAGTGTAGGCTCTGTAGTTAGATTACTGGGAATTTACTTAGGGCCTTTGGGAACTTTTAAATCTTCATATTTGATTTCTTACCTTTAAAAGGGAAGGCCAATAATAAGACCTGGACTGTTGTAAGGATTAAATGATTCATATAAGCAATTGAGACACTAGTTTTCACACAGAAAGTGATCAATGCTACTAGTTTTGAGCATGAGTTGGCATGATGAATCTAAACAGCTCTGAGGTGAGTCCACTTCTGAACCTGAAAAACTGATAATGCAGGGTCACTTTGGAAGATGACTCTGAAAAAAAAATCACAAAACAGTGTCCTGACAGCCCTGGCATGAAGGCTTGATCTGATGAATTCAAGGTCAGCCATCCTTGTGAAATAGGCATTCCATCTGTCCAGGACAAAACCTTGGTTTAATACAGAACAAAGGGTTACAAACTCCAATTGTCAGCCCACACCTAATATCCCAACACTAGGAAGGCAGAGGCAGGGTGATTTCTATGAGTTTGAGGCCAGCCTGGTCTACATAGTGAGTTCCAGGTCATATAGTGAAACCGTCTCAAAAAAAAAAAAATTTAAAAAGCAGAAAATAAACTGCAGTTGTGAATGAGGTACACCTTGGGTGGTGAGTCCACAGATGCAGAAGTGGTAACAGACTTACAGGGTAGAAAATATTAAGTCAAATCTTAAATGCATTCAAACAAGCCTATTTTGAAACATACTGGACTTAACTCTGTAGTAGAGAGCATACCTAGCAATGTGAAAGGCTGTTGGTTCAATCTCCAATACAGAAGGAAGAAAACATCTAATCAGATAATAGGTGTGTATAAACTTTCAGACTGAAGGCCATCAGTTTACAGCACCTTTGAACTCAGTACTAAAATGTTCTAATTTAAAAAAAAATGTGTATCAAAGAACTTTTAAACTTCTTTCCTTCAGTGCTTTGATCTTCACATCCATGAAAGGTTTTTCTTCCTTTGGTTTTTTAAAACCGTGTGTTCTTTTCTCATTGGCCTATTACAACACATATCTCAGTTGATCTCAGTAATTTCAACTAACATCTCTACCAAGAATTAACTAAGAGATAACTCATGAATCTTGCTTTGTGCCTGCGTCATTACCAATGATCAAGTATTCACTGAGCAATTACTAGATAGCTATCCTGGCTCTGCTTCATTCTTCCTCACACTCGACTTCCAAACACAGCTATCACTGCCTAGTACCTAGGTTGCTGCAGGAATTGCTTTTCCTCTCATCCAGTGCCTCCCACATCACACAAGAGTGAAATCAAGGTCCTTACATTTGCCTTGAGGGCTCTAGACTGCACCCAAGTACCCTCTAATTCTACTTCTACTACTGTCTCCCTGGCTCACTTCCCTCTGGCATACTGCTTCTACTTCCTTGTTTTCCCCTAATCCTACCAAGCTCATTCCTGAGTCCTGACCTTTTCTATCTCCCATTTGCCCCTTGGGATGCTTTTTCCCCAAATGGCTTGGGTCTGGACTGCTCTCCTATTTCACAGTTCTAACAAATACTACTCTTTTAGTAAGTAGTTACCTAATAACCCTACTGAAAACAGAAACATCCCACAGAACTCATCTCACTTTCTGCTTTATCAAATATGTAAGTTTTCATGCTATAAATATTTGTAATGCTTTATAGCTATTTCTCCATTTTTCAAATATATATTTGTTTTTCAAAACAAATTTCAAAAATGTTATATTTCAAAATATAACAAATGTACATAATCACTCAACATATAAAACATGTATAAGAAAATAATTTTAAAGCAGAAAATTATACATTTTTTATGAATTTCACTTACATTTAGAATCTCCTCCCCCCCAAAACTATATCTTAACTTATATAAAGTCAAAGCAGTTATGAGATTCCACTATTTTCCTGAATGTGTATTTTAGTTTTCAAGTGATAGAAAATAATCTTTGTGAAAATTCCTAGTTCTATGCCAAATTTTACATATTCTCCACATAATTCATATAAACTTGTATTATAGTATAAAAGAGTTATAATATAGAAGCAGAGAATAGTTGAGGAGTCCATAGATGGTTTTTCTCTCAAATTTCTTTAGAATCAACTAGAAACCTGTAAAAATACAGATAACCACAGATCTACTTAGAGATTTCTATACAAATTGTTCTGGGCAGTACACAAATCTTTATTTTGTATCAAAGCAGATCTGATTAGATAAGACTAAGAAACATTTACTTAACGGTTTGTAATTACATGGGGTGCTTCTAAAACTTAAACTTAGGCCCAGATCATATCAGTGGAAACACTGTGCACTCAGAACTCTCCAAAGCAACTGGGGAAAAAAAACAAAAAACAAACAACTGCTTTGGTAAGGTTTAAAAATTTCTGAGAGGATTCTCTTACGGAGTTCATAAAGCTAAATAAATGGTTGCAGTGCTGGAGCAAGGGCCCTTTGTATAGATTCCCGTTTTGTTGGGTTTTCTTCCTTCTTTAGCCCAGTCTTCCTTGGTGTCTAGAGTGTTAGGATTACCAGTATAACTCACCACATACTGATACTGCAGTTTCTTGATGTAGTTTTCACATAAGTGGTTTTTGTTTTTTGTTGTTTTTTTAAAGTATTTGTTTCATAGCACCACAACACTGAGCTAACTGGATATACTTCTGGGGTGCTAATCTGAAACAAAACTATTGCTACTAATCATTCATTCCTACTACTAAGCTCTTAATCTGAAGCTTCATTTTAACTTCTAAATCAGTATTTTAAAACTTCAAATTCTACTTTTTAAAAACACAGGGTCCTGCTGTTTGAGGCGGTCTGACATGTACACACCATCTCCCTGTCTCTGATTGAGTGTTGCGATTACAGACATGGTAGTGCACACCTTTAAACCAGCTGGAGCATAGCCAGCCAGATCTAGAGTTCCAGGCCAGCTAAGGCTAGTGAGACCATGTCTAAGAAAAAAGAAAGTCCTGATGTCATCATTCTTTAGTAGAGTATTATTTTGATTTCTAAATTTGGTGGTGTGCTTTTTTCATTATGTAAAGTATGTAATTCTATATACTCAAGTGACTCTGTCCACTAACAAATGAGAACAAATTTCCTTTCATATAAATGAATTTTAAGTCCATTAACAAAACCCTGTCATTGGCTTTATCAGTAGACTTTTCAACATTATTAATTAATTCTAGGAACTTTTTCCATTTTTTTTTTTTGAAAGGTAATATCGGGCTATGGATGTAGCTGAGTGATTGCCTATGGTACAAGAGTCCCTAGGTCCATTTGCTAGCACCAAAACCAGAAGTATTAATTTAAAAAATTATGAAAAATGTGTCAAGGACAAGCTTCTTCACCTAGTTCTAAGGGTGTATTTTATTATCTAAAAATTGCTACATACTTGATGTCTTTCTGGAGAATTCTTATTACATTATTCAAGTTGTTAAAAAAAATCCCTTTGTACTTTTTGTTTTGCTTCTGGATTTAGTAAAGTGTGTACTTTATCAAAAGCAGCTCATATTACTCAGCAATCCTTAAGTCTTATGGGCCACACTAGTAACACAATGTCTACTTCTGACTATATCTATACACAAAGCAATGTGAGCACCTAGATTTTCAAGTTAATATTCTAAGAATCAGATGCTTAAGATTTTGCGCCAGGAATTTTAATAAAAGTCCTCCTCTGCCTCTCCCCCCCCCCTTAAAAATGATTTGGCTATATGAATGCACATCTGAAGTCTAACTAAAATTTAGGTATGCTGTAGTCTGTAAATGTCACCAAATCACTGAATGGCACCAAGAACGTGCCTCTCGGAGCACAGCAAGATTTATAAAAAAAAAAAAATAGAAAATCAGAATCTCAACTAAATGATCAGATGGTATTTAGCACCTAGGAAAACAGGTTACGCTAAAAATCTGTAGTCTGTGTTAACTACCATACTCAATTTGAAAAACTGCCATTTCACATTCCTGGGGGTGGGGGTAACAGGACTGCAGCAGACACACGGCCTGGGGGTGGGGGATGGGAAGAGATTTTTCTTTTTTTTTTTTTCTCCTCCTCCTCCTCAAAACTACAACATGTTTATTTTCAGAGGTGGACTCGGGGTAAGGAGGCAAACATCCAAAAGGCCTACTAGCGAGCCTTCCGGGGCCGGTCCCGACGGGGCTGCCGACGCCGGCCAACCGGTTGGTTACTGGCCCGGGCGAGCAGAGACGCCACGGCCGCCCGCGCGGCGCCGACGACTGAGCCGCCGGGGGCCGGGGGGGGGCTCGCACGTGCCCGGCGGGGCGGGGCGGCGAGCGGCGGCGACCCCGGCTCCGGGAGGCGGGCGCGGCCGGGTCGGCCTCCCCGCGGCCGGCCGGCAGGCAGCCAGCTGCGGTGGACCAAGGTGCGCGTCACGGAACCGATGGAGCCACACAGAGACGTCTAAGTCATGCAGGAGGCGCCCGGCCCCGGCCCGCTCCCGCCGCCCCGACCCCTCCTCCTCCTCCTCCTCCTCCTCCTCTCTCTCATCCGACAGAAAGACAGACAAGAAGGGTTCCCGACCTGTCGTGCCCTGCATGTTCAGAGTCTGTCATGTTTGGTCAAGAACGGGGCGGGGCTGGAGGGCAGGTCTGGAGGCCGGCGGCGGCGGCGGCGGCGGGCGCGGGAGGACCCCTGCGCCGCCTGCGGGCACCTGTTCCCGGCCGCCGCCGACGGGTGACGAAGTGGTAAAAACTCACGGTTACTAGTGAGCGACACAGACACAGACTTTCCAGTCTATTAACAACCACGCCAGAGAGATGGGGCTCTAACTGCAAGGACTGGGCAACGGCCCCGCGCTGCCGGCGCTGCCGCTCTAGTCTGTATTCGCCGCCGGAGGCTGAGGCGTGGGAGCCGGCGGGTGGCGTGCAGCGAAGCGGGGATTTGGACAGTGGCCGTAACGGTGATTTCTCCTCACCAACATGGCGGCACCCGAGACAGGCGGCTCGGAAAATGGCGCCGGCCGCAACACCTTGCCCGGGACTAAAGGGCAAGTGAGATTCCTCCGCCAGCCGCAGCCCTTCTCCCTGCCCGCCGGGGCTGAGCGCGTTGGCCATTGGAGGAAACTACCCGTCAATCACCGGCAGGGGCGGGCTCTTGAGACCCCCTCCCCCAGCTGCGGCAGCGGAGGCAGCAATCTGATGACTGGAAAGGGAAGCCAGAGATGCGGTCGGGTGGCCCTTGGAGTCACTTCGGGAGGGGCAGGCTACCCCTGCGGTGTCCACCAGATCCTCTGTGCCGGTTTCTTGGTGTTCCTGCGATATTCGCCGTCCAAGGGCTTGGGCTTCGGGGTTCCGGACGCATCACACAACCCCCTCTGCACCTAGGCCACCGTTAGCTGCGCGAGATAGAGGAACTGCCAGTTACCTTTGTGAAAAAACCTTTGTTGCAAAAATCATCCTTAGGCCCTCAAAGTTGTTGCTGTTGTCTATCTCCGTAATATTTAGCGCGCATTGGCGCTAGAAGGAAGATTAGTTGGCACGCAACTTTTCTGATAATACTAAATTCACTCATTACTTTACAGAATTAAAAATAGCTGTTGAGGTTATTAAAATATGATCTTACGTCTTGGCATTATGAAATACTAAAAGTACTTCATAAAACAAGAACATGACAGTGCAATTTTTCATTTATCTGTGGCCTTCGGAAATAATCTTGAAATGGGTAGTGTATACTTAGTTCTGAAGGAAAGTCATTTATTGAAATTAGCTTAAATGGGCTTGTAGTTGATACTTTTATATCTTTTTCCTCCGCTTTTTGTCATGTTCCCATTACCCTGAGTTGGTCTTGTCTCCTTGGCTGGCTAGTAGCCTGCTAGGAGCACAAGTATTGTTGCTTGTGGGAGTGATCGTTTCTGTTTAGCCATAGGATACAAGACTGTTTATCTGCTACCCAGACTAAGAAATCCCCCTTCTTTCCAGACACGTTTTACTTGACCCTATTGTGTGGCTGGAATGACTTGAGGGGGTGGGTATACGTCACTGCACCAGCGGGAGTCTTTCCTTTTTTACCTGTTGATGCATAGGCTTGATGAGCCCTGCATGAACAAACGGTAGTCTTCACTTGAAGCTGTGGAAAACTGTCATAGCCTTTAACAGGTAACTTCCTGCTTTGGGAACTGATTAACCTCGAACCAGTGCCTTTGGACTAGGGATCGTTCTTCAATCCCTCTCCATGTTTGTCACGGAGAAATTTTTGCTTGCTAAGATAACAAGTTGGTATTTGTTTGTTTAGGCCTATAAATTGATATGTTTCATTAATTCTAGCAACATTTTATGCTTTTCAAAAAGATTTTCCCCCCTTCCTCAGTCTTTCGCAGCCTGTGATTTTTGATGTCAGGAGCAAGTACTACTGACATCTAGTGGTGGAAACAGCTTAATCTCCTTCAATGCACAACTGTCCTCCAAAGCAAAGAACTGTCAAACCCCAAATGATAGTTGTGCTGAGTGAGGCTGAGGTTTAGATGCCTCTAAAATCTGCAGCTGTAAGAAGGAAAGTAAACTGTTCCCTGGGCCACTACGAGGGGTCATGCAGGGCATCAACTCCCATTTGTACCCTAGATTCCCAGAACTGTGAGAAATGCAGCAGCCTTTGTTGGTGATTACATACACCCTCAAGACAGGATACCTAGCAAATGCTGGAACAAAGTCTTCAAGAGGTCATTGCACCCTCTCATCATGCCAGATACTTCCTTTTCTCTCTTTTTGTAAAATGTCATAAAAGTTGCCCTTCCATCCATGTTGAACCACACAATGAAGTGCTGTTAGTTACATTCAGACTATTGTGCACCAATCACTATTACCTGTTTCCAGACTTGTCCATCACCTCAAACAGAAGCTGTAACCACTCTTCAGCATTTGGTACCCCTATTTTGCTATAAATTATAATATTCTATAAATACTCTATAAATCAGAATATTCTAGATATTTGTCCTCATGAGTTTTATTTCATTTAGCATACTGGTTTATTTGATGTGTGTGAAGGTTTGAGACAGGGTCTCATGTAGCTCAGGCTGGCCTCAAACTTCCTATGTAGCCAACGCTGACCTTCAACGCTCTCTCTTGTTACTAGATATATTTATTTTATGTGTATGAATTCTTGCTTGAATGCACACCCGGTGCCCTGAGAAGTCAGAAAAGGGCATTGGATCCCTTGGAACTCGGAGTACAGAAGCTTGTAAGCCCCCATGTGGGTACTCGGAATTGAACCTAGGTCCTCTGGGAGAGCACCTAGTGCTCTTCAACTGAGCCCTTTGGGATCGATCTACTGCATATATGTGTAAGCTTTTCTAATCGTTACTCAAGAATACTAATATCTGATGCTTTCCATGTGAATTTTATGCTCCCCCCGTTTGATTTCCTTTGTGCCTGCTTATTTTTCATTCTATTTGGGCATTCAATTTATTTTAAGTTTTTTGAGACAAGTTCTCGCTGTATAGCCCTGGATATCCTGAAACTCACTAAGACCAGTCAGGGCATTTCATTTCATTTCTTTCTTTCTTTTTTTTTCTTTTTCTTTTTTTTTTTTTTTGGTTTTTCGAGACAGGGTTTCTCTGTGTAGTTTTGGAGCTTATCTTGTCACTCGCTCTGGAGACCAGGCTGGCCTCAAACTCAGAGATCCGACTGCCTCTGCCTTCCGAGTGCTGGGATTAAAGGTGTGCGCCACCAACGCCCGGCCTGGCATTTCATTTCTTAAAAATCACATTTATTTTATTTATGGCAAGTGTGGTGGTCAGATGACAACTTTTTGGGAGTTGGTTTTCTTTCAGTCTTGTGGGTTCCAGAGATCAAACACAGGCCATCAGGCATGCTTGGCAGCAAGTGCCTTTATCCATTGAGCCTTCTTACCAGCCCAAATTCTGGAATATTTTGTGTGTGTGTGTGTGTGTGTGTGTGTGTGTGTGTGTGTGAAAATGATTGTATGAGCTAGTATTTTCCTCTAAAGAGGGATATTATTAGTTTTTACCTCCTTAATTTTCTCTCATAATTTTTAATAACCATTGACATACAAAAAAGGTGACTGTCCATATTACTGGGGAGGTAGAATTGTCCTCTGGAAGAGGTCGGACCTAAAATCATTCTCTTCATTTGTGGAGTGGACCATGGTTCATGCTAGGAATCAAATAATCCCTTCAGTTACAGCAGAGTCAGGTTTTTCTGTCGTGGCCCAGAACATAGTTTGAATTTTTCTTTCTATTTACATCCATTAAGCGACTCTCTGTTTTCCAAACACAGTCTATTTTCCTGTCTTTACAGTTCTCCTTGGAACATACATTTAACTCCAATTTCATCCCTTCCTCTGGAAATTATCTCAAGGCTGAGTTCACCCCTTCCGAGCTTTCCCAACCAGCTTGTGGTTCCCCTCTTCCGAATAGCCATTACACTTAGTACTTTCTAATGAACTTGCCTGCTTTAAATATATTTGTGTTTACTCTTCTATTGTAGAGGCCGGCTAAGTTTCTTTGTGTGTATTTAATTTTGTTTATTCACTTGTCAAATGTGTGTTTGAAAAGTACGAGAAACGGTGTGATTGCAGTCAGTGGGTTTCCACAAAATTGAAAGAAAACTGTAAAAAGGGCTGGAGAGATAGATGGCCACGCAGTTAAAGAGAACTTAACTGCTCTTGAGGAGGACCTGCACTTACGTGAATTCCCAGCACTCAAGTCAGGTGAGTCACAATAACTCCACAATCACTGGCCTCCGCGATCACTGACCTCTGCGGGCACCTACACTCATGTACACACACGCAAACACACTCGTACACCTAAAAACAATAATCTTCTTAAAAAAGAATTTATATATATGTATATATAAATGCTACTAGATTGCTGTACTAATAGGTATGCAAACCCGCAAGGCCGGCAGAGAAAGAAGCCGCGCATGCGCAACGCAGGCACTGAAGGCGCCCTAGTGAGGGCCGTGCGTGCGTCGTACGGGCGCGAGCCGGTGCCCGGGGATTGCGCGGAGTCGCGCCCAAGTGGCGCGTGCGTGGGGCGGAGCCTGCGGCCCTTGGCGCGACTCTAGGTTCTCCTTCGGCTCTGGTGGTTGCTCAGTAGCTGCTCGGCGTGGAGGGAGACGGTCCCCGTCTGAGTTATGGATTTTGAAAATCTTTTCTCAAAACCCCCCAATCCGGCCCTCGGTAAAAAACGTGTCGCCGACTCTGAGAAAAGGTGATCCACATGTTTTCGTCCTTTGCAGGGCACCGCCCGGGCTCCGCCCCCTCGCTCCTTCGGGAAGCCGCGAGCCTGGGCTAGCGCGTGGGCGGAGGCCGGAGCGGAGCGGTCGCGAGGGGAAGTGGGATGGAAGTCGGAGGGGGACCGGGGCGAGGACAGTGGCCGGGCAGCGGGAGGAGGCTCCGGCCTCTGCGAATCTGCCCCCAGGGGCCGGCTGCTCCCCTTGCACGTGCGCTTAACCTGTTTCCTGTCACTGTCTCAGCTCAGAGGCGGCTTTGCCCGGACTCCTGGTTCTTGAGAGTTTGAAGGATACAGAAACACTGCCCTGCCAGTGATCCCGAACCAAAAATCCCAGAATAAAGCAGCAAGCACCATTTCGGCTTAGTATTTCCGTTAAATTGGAAAAGCATGTTGTTAATGTCGTACCTAGCGCAGAGTGCAGACTTTCTGTACAGGTACCCATTCACTTTTCAGTCTTTCGAGTTGAAAGCGCGTCCCCACACTCCATCTTCTCTCCTAAACCCTTGTCTTGTATGTTCCTATCTTGCCTCAGTGGAAACTTGACACACATCCTTCACGAGTTTTTTTCCCCATCCTCAATACAGATACATTTCCAGTGCTGGGTCGGCCACACCTTCAATCCCAGCACTTGAGGGGCCAAGGCAGGCAGACCTTTGAATCTGAGACCAGTCTGGTCTACATAGCCAGTTGCAAGCCAGCCTGGGCTGCTACATAGTGAAACCCTATCTCAAGGGGAAAGGGAGTATGTGTTCACTTCTCTGTCTCTACCTTAGTGGGAACTATTACTCTAATTGGGCTACATCAAGGGCTTTACTGTGTGCTTCATGTGAAATATAGCCCCCACAGATGAGAATATTGAAGCATAGAGAGCCTAAGTCACCTGCTGAGATTGTATAGTGGGGGTGGCAGATCTAAGATTAAGGTGCTCCAGTAGTGTGACTTCAGTACGTAGGATTTCATCACCCAGCTTCTAAAGCACAATTAATCAGGAAAATTAGGTCCTATAGACACACTGTAAAGAAATGGACAGATTGCTTGCAGGTGATAACATTTAAGAACAACAGAAATGAATTGATAATTTTAACTTGTATGAGAACTGAGCAAGTTTTTAAAAATAGCTAATAGTTTGAGAATATATTAGGCAAAATACTTGTTTACTAGAATTTGGCTGAAATATGTAAAAGACACTTGGATTTGCCAAAAGATAGTTGAAGTATGGCATGGAAGTAAGGTATCTATTCATGTGCTGCTTTTTACTTTGGCTTTAGGTCTTTTTCAAGATTTTAGGTTTCTGTATTTTTCTCTCAGTTTATCTTTTGATTTTTGCCTGCAGTTTTTTCAGTGTATTGAAACACTTTGTTTTAATTTATTTTATATGTATGATTTCTTTTGCCTGCATCTATGTCTCTGCACCACATGTGTGCCTTGCCCTTGGAGGCCAGAAGAGAGCATTGGCTCCCATGAAACAGGTGTTAACCATGTTTGTTAACCATCATGTAGGTCCTCTGGAAGAGCAGCCAGCGCTCTTAACAACTAAGCCATTTCTCCGACCTGATAAGAGTGTGTGTGTACGATCTTGCAAGTGAGTCAGTCTTTAAGTTTCTGGCTTTTTGCTCATTATGGGAATACTCATTCATTTAAAGCAATTTTTAATGAGTTCCTGCTACATAAAACACATCATTCTAGGTCATGGTGATAGAACCATAAATGGAATGTAGAAAAGTACTAATGCTCATGAATTGTAATTGTGGTGGATGACAGATACATGGTATTAAAGATAATGGAAACCACAGGGCAAATGGAAACTGAGTGAGGAGTTAAGAAGTACTTGTGGAATAATGAGGATAGTGTAGATAGTATTCAAAGAAGACAGTTAAGGAAAAGCCTTAACGAAAGTCACCTGTTTGGTTGTTAAGGGCAGGAAGTTGGAGACTAGGATGTTGGAATCAGCTATATACAGATGATACTAGAAGCCAGGAGACTGAAAGACGTCACCAAGAATGAAAGTAGAGAAAGAAAGATGAGGACTGGCTTTGTTAAGAGTTGCAAAGATGAGGAGCCAAGTGAGGAGATAAAGAAGTAGCAACTGGGCATGGTGTCACACCTATAATCCCAGTCATAGGGAGGCAGAAGCAGATAGATTGGGGCCAGCCTGGTCTACATAGTGACACTGGTAGTTTGAATGTAGTTTGTCCCCATCAGCTCATAGGGAGTGATACTATCAGGAGATGTGGCTTTGTTGGAGTATATGTGGCCTTGTTGGAGGTCGTGTGTCACTGTGGGGGTAGGCTTTGAGGTCTCCTTTGCTCAAGCTACACCCAGTAACAGTTCACTTTCTGTTGCCTGTGGATCAGGGTGTAGAACTCTCAGCTCCTTCAACACCATGTCTGCCTGCATGCTTCCATATCCTGCCATGATGATAATGGACTAAACTTCTGAACCTGTAAGCCACCCCAATTAAATGTTTCCTTTCATAAGAATTGCTGTGATCCTGGTGTCTCTTCACAGCAATAGAAACCCTAACTAAGATCCCATTTTTTAAAAAAAGTAGCAGCAGCAATAGGGGAAAAGACAGGGACAGCTCAGTTCCACTGGAGCTGGCTTACTAGCTTATGGGTGAGTCAAGAAATAGGACTGAGAATCATGGCCCTTAATGGAACAGTGAAGCGGAGAGGGCAGGGTAGAATGACAGGGTGTGATTCAAGACACGGTTCTCCATTTCTGATGTTTTCTGTCCTTTCATCTTGGGTTGATTTTTCTGTTAAAGCAGCAGTTCTCAACCTTCCTAATGCTGCATCCCTTTAATACAGTCCCTTATGTTGTGGTGATCCCCAACCATAAAATTATTTTCATTGCTACTTCATAACTGTAATTTTGCAACTATTATGAACCATAATGGAAATAACTGATATGCAAGATATCTTATATGTGGCCCTGTGGAAGGGTTGGTTGTTACACACACACACACACACACACACACACACACACCCACCCACCCACCCACCCACCCCCCCCTGGCTGACCACCCACCCCCTGGCTGAGAACCAATGCTAGAGTATGCTCAGTAATTGCCTCACACAATGTCTACTCATGATCAGTTTCTCATGCCTGAGTCTGAAAAGAGTCTTCATCTTCACTTCGGGTGTTTGTCTCCTAACCTCCAAAAGCCTCCTGCACTGTACCTGGCATACCCTTCTCTTTTTATGCTCCTTTTGAATAATTCTTCCATATCGTTTCTGTTTAGAAAACCCCAAGTCTAACATAAGAACAAAGTGTTCTTTATATATGTACCTGTATTGTTTTTCTCGAAAGCAGCTAGGAAGCCCTTAGGAGGCAGGGACAACTCGTCTTTTTCATTGTTGTACCTGATGATATGAGGCCACAGCCTGACATGTGGCGAATACTTAGTATGTACTGAATGACTGGAATGGTGAGTGAGTGATGACGTGTGTGTGTGTGTGTGTGTGTGTGTGTGTGTGTGAAAATTCTTAAGCATTGAGATTATATAATGGAAAGTTTTCAGTTTTATAGGTTGTGTATACATATTAACATTTACTGGCCATCATCATCATTGCATTGTTGTTATTCTGAGACAGAGCCTCACTATGTAGCCCTGGCTAGCCTAGAACTTGCTGTGTAGAGCATACTGGCCTCAAACAGATCCACCCTTGCCTCCTGAGTGCTGGGATTAATGGACTGCACCACTATACCTGGCCTATATTGCTGTTTTTTATTAATGTTTTTGTTATAGAGTATTTTGAATAGTCTTCGAATTTGCAGTTTATCTTAACCCAAGCAATGCGTTTTAACGTAATAAACACTTTTGTGTTATTTGTTATTTTCGATGCAGAATTGATGATGAAGTACATGGTGCTGAAGTTGAAGAAACACAGACAGAGAAAGTAAAATGGAAAGCAAAGCGGAACTGTGAGCCAAATCCCAAGAAAGTAAGGTTCAGCTGGACAGACAGCTTTGGATGGATGTGAGAACATGAGGGACCCTGTTTGTCTCGTTGTATCCAGCATTTGGGGCCCAGTTACTTTGGTCAAGGAAACTCAGAATCATCTTTCAATAACTTTCTTACCTTGTGGCTTGAACTCCCTCACCATCAGATGGAGAATGTACCAGTGTTATAACAAGATCGATTTCCCATTTCTGAAATGGACTGTAAACTGTTTTTGAAAAGTTTCTTTCCTATCAAATTAGATGTAAAATCTACATGTCTGACTCACTACTTAAGCAGCCTCAGTAATTACTAACTTAAAACCCAGATTAGTGTGTAGCAGGATATAAACATGGCAGCATGAACAAACAAAATGTATTATCCTGTAGTTCTTGGGCTGAGAGCAAGGTGTTGGCAAGGTGGTTCCTTCTGGGATGTGTAAGGAGGGATCTGTTCCAGACCCCTCTGGTGCTTTTTGGTTTTCCATGACTCTAGAAAGCATCCTGACCTCCTGTGCAATGACCTGACTTCCAAATAGGCCCCCTTCTGAAGGACTCAAGACTTACACATAAGAATTTAGAGTCGGGGGCTGGAGAGATGGCTCAGAGTTTAAGAGAACTGACTGCTCTTCCAGAGGTCCTGAGTTCAATTCCCAGCAACCACATGGTGGCTTACAACCATCTATAATGAGATCCGATGCCCTCTTCAGGCATGCAGGGATACATGCAGACAGAATGTTGTATACATAATAAATAAATCTTTAAAAAAAAAAATTTAGAGTCAGGGAGACTCATGTTCAGTCCATCACAAAGTGAATAAGCTCCTCTCTTTGTGAAGTTATTTTTTGGCAGGGAGGCAGTAAATGCTAATGTATTACCTAAGAATATGTTCATATTGGCAATGTAAGGCACAAATGGGCTTTATAAAAAGATCCAAGAGAGATGATACAGCTGGCATGGCATCATTGTCTCCTGGGGAAGGCTCTAAGCTACCACATAAATACTGTCTTTGCATGTGTAGCTGCCAAGCATAAGAACCTAGGCTGAAGCCGGGAGGCAGATACAGGCAGATTTCTGTGAGTTCGAAGCCCGCTTAGTCTACAAAGCTACACTGAGAAACCCTGTCTTGGAAAAAAAAACAAAAACAAAAACAAAAAAGAAATAAAAACAAAAGAACCGAGGCTGACATCCTGAAACTGCAGCTTTATTATCCCACAGGGGTAGTGCCCACAGTTCACAATCTGTGTACTGCCTCTCTAGTAGATAGACAGATAGAGCATTGTATCTTAACTAATTTCCAAGGAAGTTATAGGAAAAGATAGACACCCAGGTTATCCTCAGCCCAGGCTTTTCAGATACTAATATAAATATATATAGGGTTATGGCTAACTTAGTTGGGTACTCAGGTAAGAACTGCAGGTCCAGAAAAGAGTATTCCTGCCTCCTTCCTCTGTGTTAGCCCCTGAGATGAGCAGTTCTAGCTTGTATACTGGTTGCTTCCATGCTCTTTACAGTTTTACTGCTTATGTGGTCATCCCTAAGATTACAGTTTAAAATCCATACATCTAGTGTATGCTTGCTATCTTTATGGAAGTGCAGTAGTCCATCATTTGAACATAGAACACCCTATGTGGATAGGTCCTGGGTTTGCTTTTATTAGCACTGCTATGACATTCTTTCACTTATATCATGCATGTGCACTCTGCATTGTCCTGGGAGAGATGATGCTAGATCCTCACACATGAACATCATTGCTGTTGTATTAATACTTAATTGTGTCAGAAAGTGGTTATACCGGTTTTTATTCCAATACCATGGATGAGAAGGACTATGTGGCTCTGTCTGAGGATGCCATGACAGCCCTTTCCCCATGTGAATTTTCTGTTTACTTCCACTTGTTCTAGTCTTTCTGTCCTCCTTGCCTTCATTGAGATTACCTGTTTTGCTATTATTATTGTTTTCTTACAGTTCTTTACGAGTAGCTTTTGGTTGTCATTCCTGTATGTTATGTGTCACAGATACCTGCTCATGTTAGTTGTTTTTTTATCCAGTGATAAGTGGTTTTAAGAATGTATATTTAGTCCTTTGTGTATTGATGAACATATATTACCTTCTAAAGCTTTGTTTTACCTTTTACATTGAAATTTATAATCACGATGGGGTGCAGGCAACCTATTTCTTTACTTTGTTATTATCATACCTAATTGTTTGAGGACCATTCATTTATCAGTAAGGTGCTGTCTTGTCCCTGTGGTTTTACATTGTCAATTTTGTTAAAATCAAGTGTATATGTTCAGTTTTCTCAACTATCTGTTCTTGTCCTCTGAATTATCTGTTCCTTTCCTAGTACTTAGAGTTAATTATTGCAGTTTTATAATGATTTGGTGTTGTATTAGCAAGTCCTGGCATCTTTGTTTGTTTTCTTTGAAGTGTTTTATTTATTTATTTTTTTTGAGTTTGGTTTTTTAAAACAGGGTTTCTTTGTGTAGTCCTTGTTATTCTGGAACTTACTCTGTAGACCAGACTGGCCTCAAATTCAGGGATCTGCCTGTTTCTACCTCTCAAGTGCTGGGTTTGAAGGTGTGCACCAAACCACACCTGACTTGTCTTAGCTATTCTGAGCCATAGGCCTATCTATGTAAATTTAAAGTCAGTTTGTTGGGTACCACAGAAAGTCTTGGTAGGATTTTCATTGGGAATGTGTGAAATTTATAGATAATTTAGAGGGGAATTGGAATATTTAGAATAGTGTACAGTCTTTGTCCTGAATTTTTCTAAGCATTTTCTAAGCTTATTGTGTATGAGCGTTGGCAGAAGCTTATGTGTGTGGAAGTATGTGAATGTGTGTGTGTGTCTAATTATGTACGCATATGTGAATACATCTGTAGGCCAGTGGTTGATATTGGCTATCTTCCTCAGTTCTCTATTTTTTTGAGACGGGTCTCTGAACCTTGAGTTCATTGATGTAGTTGGGTTGGCTATCCAGTCAACTCCAGGGATCTGTCTGTCTCTACTCACTAGTGCTGTCTCCTAGGGCTACAGATGAGGCTACCAGACCAGCTTTTACATGGGTACTAGAGATCTGAACTTGAGTTCTTGTGCCTGCATAGCAGGAACTTTACTGACTGAATCATCTCCCTAGTCCTTCGTGTGTGTGTGTGTGTGTGTGTGTGTGTGTGTGTGTGTGTGTGTGTGTGTGTGTGTTTGTGGTGTGTGTGTGTGTGTTTGTTTGTGGTGTGTGTGTGTGTGTGTGTGTGTGTGCATGCATTTGTGCGGTTTGCCCTTCAAAGCTAGAAGCATCAGATTCCTCTGGAGCTGGAGTTACAGGTGTAAGCTGCTGGACATGGTACTAGGAGCTAAACTTGGGTCTTCTGGAAGAGTGCTATGTGCTACTAACCACTGAGCCATTTCTCCAGCCCATTTTTAATTCTGCAAAAATTTTCAGGTGTTTAAAAAAAGAGTGTAGAGAATGCTATATGAAACCTATGTACCCATCATACAAATGCAATAATAGTCAATTAATGGCCTGTATTGCAGTCTCTCTCTCTCTCTCTCTCTCTCTCTCTCTCTCTCTCTCTCTCTCTCTCTCTCTGTGTGTGTGTGTGTGTGTGTGTGTGTGTGTGTGTGTGTGTATGTGTGATATTTTGATTGTATTTTGATGTTCCTGAGACTGATAATTTTTTTTTTAAATCTACTTTTGTTTTGTTTTTTGTTTTTTTGAGACAGGGTTTTACTGTGGCTTTGGAGCCTATCCTGGCACTCGCTCTGTAGACCAGGCTGGCCTTGAACTCACAGAGATCCACCTGCCTCTGCCTCCTGAGGGCTGGGACTAAAGGCATGTGCCACCACTGCTCGGCTAAACTTTGTTTTGAAATCAGAGGGTGAAGCTAGCTACTAGCTGACCAAAATCAACCATATAGGTTTTGGAGGGCTGAGGACAGATAGACACAGGAAGTATTAGGACAGAGCTCAGAGGGGGTCTTGGCCCTTTTGGATGGAGGATTGAGAGAGACAGGAGGTCACTGGTCGCTTCGCTGCTGCTTCTCTGATCGTTCAGATTCTTACCCCTCTATCTGATTCGGAGTTCTTATTGATAAAGAATAATTAAGTAAACACATCATCTTTTCATCTTTACTTAGTTTAAGCACCTTGGAAACTCTACAGCATCACCAAAGAGTTTGCCACGTATAAAATCGAGAAGTAAGGACTATGACCCGTACAGTGATGGTGAGACCTGCAGTCAGGAATCAGAAGATAATTTTGACAAAGAGCTTCAGCAATACATACAAGCCAAAGAAATGGCAAATGCTGCTCAACCATCACTACTTCCTGAAGAATCTGTGAAAAAAAAGGGAGCAGAAGACACCCAGCAGAGTAAGTGATAAACTGTTTTATCACTTAGAGTTTGTATGCAGCAGTTGTCATGGTTGTCTGTATTTAGTGTTTTTTTTACCTGCACTTTATCTTATGGTGAGAAGGTGACTTTTGTTGCTCTTTATGCCAGATACGAACTTGTTTGATGTGAGACATAACCTGAGACTTGGTTGCTTGATATGTAGGAGACACTGGCAGCTGCTGGCAGGTTATCAAAGTCTGAATCACTGGCTTCTGTATGTATGAAGGTTGGGCTGTGCCTGCTTATATGGCCCTTGTTTAAAGAATTGACTGCTGGATGATTGTGTATAAGTCTATATATTTTTAAGTGCTGGGGTTGATCACCCAGGACTCATGTGTATTAAGGGTACATTCTACCACAGAACTATATCCCCAGCATAGAAATGTATTTCTTTTTAAAATCTTTTTAAATTTTAAATTGAAATGTACTACTTTAAATTATTACAATAGAATTTAGCCATAGATATGAGGACACATAACAATCTGTAAATGAGGGGTTTTTTGTTGTTGTTGTTGTTGTTGTTTTTGAGACAGGGTTTCTCTGTGGCTTTGGAGGGTATCCTGGAACTAGCTCTTGTAGATCAGGCTGGCCTCAAACCCAGAGATCCTCCTGTCATTGCCTCCCAAGTACTGGGATTAAAGACATGCCATAACTTCCCAGCATAAATGAAATTCTTAATGCTTTCCATTTACTGTGATTTCCTCCAAGTATTTCTTCTATTCAAGATGCAGCTATAGGTAAATTTAGTGTATATGGAATGTTTTCTTTTTTGGCACTTGTGAGTATGTGCGTGCATGTGTGAGATATTTTGTGATGGGATCTCATGTAGTCCAGGTAGTCTGAAACTTGCTATGTAGTTGAAGATAACCTGGTACCTCTCATTCTCCAATCCCAGTTTCCTCAGTGTGAGGCTTACAGTTGTCTTACTTGGCTGTATATTGCTGTGAGAAAACACCATGACAGCACCTTGTGGAAGAAAGGGTTTATCTCATATTATACTTCCAGGTAACAAGCAGTCCTTTACTGAAAGAAGCCACAGCAAGGACACAGAGGTGGGAAATGAAGCAGAGACCATGGAGGGGTGCTCTTTGCTTGCTTGCTCCCTGTGACTTGTTCAGCCTGCTTTCTTATACCATCCAGGTCCACCTGTCCAGGGTGGCACCACCCACAGTGAGCTGGGCTCTCACATTAGTTATTAATCAAGAACATGCCCTGTCTGGAGGCCATCTGTTGGAGTCACCAGTTAAGATGTCCCTTCCCAAATAATTCTAGTTTATGTCAAATTGACAAAAAAAAAAAAAAACAAAAACAAAACAAAAAACAACAAACTAGCTAGCACACAAGTATGTGTTGTCATCCTCAGCTCTGACACATTTTCAAAAGAAAATCTACAATATATGAGATCATTTTAAACCACTCTAGCTTTTTTCTACAGATGTTGTGGCAGTTGTAGTTAGATAGGTTGATTGCTGATGTCTTCAGAATGTTCTGGTCTCTGGTGTGCAAGACTGATTTAATTATCTTGCTTTTCCCTCCCATCCAGCACTTCTTTTCAAAACAATGCATTTGAAATTAGGATATCAGAATTCTCTGTTTGCTTCTTAATAGCAAAGCTTCTAGAGAGTCAGGTCACTGTCCTACCCATTTTCCTTCACTGAGGTGCAGGTTCCCCGAATTATAAGGCCTATTTCTGAAGGTTAAACTGATATCATACCTTTATGCTATTTTAAAAAATGAACTTGTTTGTTTTTAGCTGCCAAACAGAAAAATAAAAAATCTAAAGCTGGTCACAAGAAAGTTAAACAGAAGAAGATGAAGCGAAAGTGGCCTGGCACTGGGGACAAAGGGCCGAATGTTTCCCTCAAGAACAGTGTATCCCAGAAAAAGGTAAAAAGAGCTGTGCTTGTAGGAGGATGCCCACATGCTTCCTGGTTTTTATCTTTCACCTCAGTTTCAAGAAGTGCTCAGTGATGTGGAGAGGCAGGAGCATCCCACTCATCAGGGTTATGTTGACTTGGTGGTCTTTCTTCTTAACCACTGCTTCCTGCCCTCTCAGCATGGGCTGCCAGCGCCCATCTTTAGCCTCAGGGATTTCCCTGTTGGTCCAGAATACAGGTGTACCAGCCCTTTGGTCTCTGTGTGTTGGACCATCACTAACTGTAGTAAACTGGAGTGGGGCAGAAGGAAAGAGCCTTGGAGGCAGTTGAAAGGCCAAATAGTCTTGCACAGCTGATATATTACAGCCCCCCAGGCTTTGGGCTGATTCCTTCTGGAATTACAAACAGCTATTTCTGAGTACTTATCTTACCAGATCTTCCAGTCCTGCTCCTGGTTCTTTGACTGTGCTTTGTAAGTGTTCTTCCTTGACATGCATATGCACTCAGCATAGGATAATAAGTGACTGCTCTTCTTAAGACCTTTAAACTGAATGGCAGGCTTTTTACTCAGCTTAGTCACGGGGTCAAGAGTTTGGAGAGGTTAAAATACTAGAATACAACGTATTACCTAAATATGGTTGTGGATGCCTTGTCCCTACTGCTTTGGAGTGGTAGCAGGAGTTCGAGACCATCCTGGGTAACAGACAGTGAGATTCCATATCAATAAAAGGGAGGAGGAATACCAAATGTTAAAGATTGAAATAAACTGCTGGGCGTTGGTGGCGCACACCTTCAATCCCAGCACTCGGGAGGCAGAGGCAGGTGGTTCTCTGTGAGTTCAGGCCAGCCTGGTCTACAGAGTGAGTGTCAGAATAGGCTCCGAAGCTACACAGAAAAACCCTGTCTTGAAAAACAAAGCAAAACAAAAAAAGATTGAAATAAACTTACATGAGAGCTGTCTCTTTATACATATTTTGCAAATGGGGAATCTAAACTCAGTTCAGATCACTGCTGCTTGCACACAGGGCTAAGCCAGGGCTGCACTTTTTTCCTCCCCCTCTTCTGAGTCTTAACATTGGCTCTGATGATTCTTCACCCAGAACTGACATGAAGAGCAAGTTCTAAACATGTTAGGCTCTCACAGCATAATGATCTAAAACCAAAGATTTGAGCTGAAATACACGTATGATTTTTATGGTCTTAATAAATCAATAACTTGGTATTTTTGCCAAACAGGCCTCTTAGGAGATGGGTTAGCTCCTTAATTGCATATACCATATTCGAAAAACTGTGTTTATTACTTAGGCACACAGAAGCGTTATGCTCTGTCTGTCACAAGTTAACACATTAAAAATAGTTTTTGTTTCTAAAGAGCTAAAACAGATTTTAAGGCTCTCATTTCTTTTTTAAATATTAAGCTGTAAAACTATCATTGGAACTAGAGTGTTTTTGGTGCTTCTTGTTTATCATGAGTCCCAGCTTTGTTTCCATAATCCTAAAGCTTTCTATTGTAGACTTTTTATTACAAATAACATTCTTTCCTTTTTTAGTTTTTTAATTCATTTTTATAAAATAAGGACAAAGTACAATAAGATATTCAAATTTTACAAACACTACTACTCAGTGGTTGAATGCTGTTGAAACCAATGAACACTTATTTTATGAACTGATATACTACAGTCCAACTTTAAAGCTCTTTTAGGAGAGACATGTTTTTGAGCCAGGTTCTTGCTGTATAGCTCAGGCTGGCCTTGAACTTGTAACCCTGCTTTGTCTTTGGAATGCTGAGATGACACATGTGTCACCATGCCCAGCTAAAAGAAAAGAGGCACATTCTAATGTATTAAAGTAGCTTAAAGCAATTTTGTAAAACAGAATGAAATACTTAATTTTTTCTCCTTTTTTTTTTTTTTTTTTTTTTGGTTTTTTGTTGTATAAAGATGGATGAACCTGAAGAGAAGCAGCCTCGTGTAAGGATGAGTCAAGGCTTCATCAATCAGCACACGGTGGAACGTAAGGGGAAGCAAGTGTGCAAATACTTTCTTGAAAGGAAATGTATTAAGGTATGAGTGTGTTAACAAAAACACACTACACTGTGTTTATGGCATAAGTCTATGAGAACTGCTGTCTCTGTTTGAGCCTTTTAAAAACATACCTCTAAAATTTTAAAAACTTGCTCTTGGAAAAAGTTTAATTAGGAAATTAGTGATATGCCACTTTATGCTTTTAAAGGTAATTTACTAAAGATGTTTAAGAATTTTTAAAAGTTCAGCATGTTGAGCCGGGCGTTGGTGTTGCACGCCTTTAATCCCAGCACTCGGGAGGCAGGTGGATCTCTATGAGTTCGAGACCAGCCTGGTCTTCAAGAGCTAGTTCCAGGACAGCCTCCAAAGCCACAGAGGAAACCCTGTCTCGAAAAACAAAACCAAAACAAAACAAAACAAAAAAATGTTCAGCATGTTGTCATATGCTGAGGCACTAGCTTGTCAGGACTCTTTCTGGACTGGCTTGCTCATTTGAAGTTTAGTAGAAGTTAAGTTGCAAAGGTCTAACTGTGATTGATAACTTGTGTTTATTCTTACCCCCAGGGAGACCAGTGTAAGTTTGATCATGATGCAGAGATAGAGAAGAAAAAGGAAATGTGTAAGTATTATGTACAAGGGTACTGCACCAAAGGAGAGAACTGCCTGTATTTGCATAATATCCTTTATCACAAGATTCCCTTCTTATAACATGAACATTTAAATAAACCATAGCTGTTGCTTTAACAAAGTGTTCTAAGCCCAAGTTGATATCAAAGTGATTGCATTGTATACACTTTTACATAAGAAAGAAAGGGACCCTTCAGAAAACCTCCTAAATATAAGTCTGTTCGGTTCAGCCTGTGTAGTAGAAGGTTCATGAGACCAGGTCAGGCCCCGGAAGATGTCAGTTTCTGTTGTGATCATGTCTTATTGAGTCTGTATTCATATAGAAAAAGAGATATTTTATAGAGGTTCCCTTAATTTGAAAGGTAGCTTTAGTTCTAATAGCACAGACTTGTTAAAAAAAAAAAAAAAAAAAAAAAAACATGAAATACAGGCACTTAAGGTAATAGCACCATTGATCACACAAAAGTTGTTTCTTTATAGTCATATATCATAGAATATCAGATTCTAACTTGATATTTTCTGGATAACAATGTTATATAAATTAGTTCTACTTTAACAAACATAATGCATTAAAAAAAAAAATCCAGATTTGTAGAACATCCTGATTGTTATCATTGACTTTAATTTACCCCATCCTCAAAGAACATTTTAAAATAACCACATCTCTCAAGGAATTAAAATACATTTCTTTCATCTGTGAATGAAACCTGTGGCCTATTATGAGAATATATATGAGGGAGAAAAAAATTGTCTTTCTAAAATGAGGCCTTTTATTGTCTCATATTTTAAATAGGAAACTCAGTGATTTTACTGGTAGAAAGATTTTAGAGGAAAAGTATTATTAAATTAATATTGAATTATTTCAGTTGAATTAAAATTGTTCTTTCCCTTAACACTGTGCTACATGAATACCCTTGCAAGTTTTATCACACAGGAACAAAATGTTATCAGGGTGATCACTGTAATTTTTCTCATGCTCCGCTGACTGCAGAAACACAAGAACTGTTGGCTAGAGTAAGTACTGTGGTTATTTTGTTTTTCTTTTTTAAAAGAATATGTTTGGACCAAGGATAACATTTGAAAAAAGAGAGAGAGCTTCATGGGCTAGTATATGATAATCTAAGTTTACTTAGGTTTGGAAAATTATTTTTATCTTATTGTCACTAAAAGGAAAATTAATATCCATTAATAGTATGAATTAGAATGTTCTTAAATTCACTATTATTCTAGATTTACAATTTTTATGGTTTACTATGTGTGTGTGTGTGCAGATTTCTGGCATTCAGAAAAAACTCTTACAGTTGGTTCTTTCATGATGTGGGTCCATAGGATCAAACTCACCTGGCAGCAACCACTTTTACTCACTGAGGCATCACTTTACCCTGGTTGGCAACTTAAATAGCTGTTTTAGATCAAGACAAGCAAAGGAAATAGAGGCATAGCATAGTCCTCTTGTTACAAGCTCAGAAGGAAATCCAAAGTCATTGCTGACAAACATTTTAGCTACATCAACAACTGGCCATGTAGTTTGTCTTCTGATATTCTTAGTCTCTGAGAAAAGGTTTTTGTGAAGTTACGGTTGTTAACATTCTCTTCCCATAGATTAGGTAAGGATAGTGTCTCCAAATTTAAATTTAAATAAAATGTGGAAATTAAAAAATAATCCTAAAACTGCCTGCAGCAAAAGTGCCCTGAGCATAGGCCAGTATGAGAAAGGGAAGTACTTATTGGTAGACACTTTTATGTCTAAAATAGAGAAGGTGTCTATGGAACTAGAAATCATGCCAATACTTACTTATGTGAAATGAGGTTTTTATTTCTTGTTGTAGTACCGCATGCTGTTGGATCTAATGTTGTTAGAACCATTTGAGAAGTATAAGATAGGACAGTGTACATAGTAGGTGTTAATGATTTTTTTTTAATTCACATTTTCTTTGTTGTTTAGGTTTTGGATACTGAAAAGAAGTCATGTAAATAGACTAAAAAGGTAAAAGTGACTCTGCTAATGTTCTTATTCTCTGAATCATGTCTTGAAATTGAGATAACAGCTTTAATAGAGGTTTTTCTGTCTTTTTCAATGAAAGCATCTTTTCCTTCCTTCCTCAATAAAAATATGTGCATACCTGCTTCTCTAGTTTTGCCTGTCATGTGTTTTTTAAAATTCTCCTCTTGAGTTCTGTCTGTCCATCTGTCTGATTTTTGAGATAGGTTCTATGTAGTCCTGGCTGTCCTGGAACTTGCTGGTCTTAAACTCACAGAGATCCACCTGCCTCTACCTTCTGAGTGCCAAGATTAAACATACGCACTACCACACCTGGCCCTATATAACATTTTATTTTATGACTGTGTTATGATTAGATGTCATTAATGGAGCTTTAGACTATTGTCAGTTTTTGGAATGCACATTGTTACTGTAACTCTTTATAAATATCTCTTGCTATAATTTGCAGTTACTCAGGGTCTGTACCAAGGAGTAGAATTAATGGATTGGTTTAAGGTAACACAATTTTTCTAAAGTGTTTTGTAACAGTTTACATTTCTATAAGTCAGAGAATTTCTGTCCCATACTTGTTAATACTTTGTATTTTAATTTTTCCCCAAACTTAGTGGATGTAAAAATGGTGTCCCATAGCTTATTTGCATGAAATACAACATCTTCAGCCTACTGGCCAAAGGGTTCTGTTTATCCTTTTGCATTGTTTTTATATGTTCCTCATCCTTTGTGAAGAGTGTTGGGTCATTTCCCATTTTGTAAGGTGTCTTTCTTTTTATCTTTTGTTTTGGTTTTGGTTTTTCAAGACAGGCTTTCTGTGTATAACAGCCTTGGCAGTCCAGAAACTAGCTCTGTAGACCAGGCTGGCCTCTGATATATAGAGTTCTGCCTGCCTCTGACTCCCGAGTCCTGGGATTAAAGGTATATGTCACAATGCCCAGCTTTTTTTGAGGTAGGGTCTTGCCATGTGTTACTCTTTTCCAATGTTTTAGTTATTCAAGATCTTTTAGATTCAGATTCTATATATGATTTATTTTTTATTTTTATTTATTTATTTAATTTTTGAGATGGGATTTCTCTCTGTAGCCTCCCAAGTACTAGGAGTAAAGGCATGCACCACCACTGCTTGGCCTATATGTGAATTTGGTTTTTTGGTTTTTTTTTTTTTTGGTTGTTGTTTTTCGAGACAGTGTTTCTCTGTGGCTTTGGAGGCTGTCCTGGAAGACAGCCTGGTCTGTAGATCAGGCTGGTCTCCAACTCACAGAGATCTGCCTGCCTCTGCCTCCCGAGTTCCGGAATATATATATATATATATATATATATATATATATATATATATATATATATATTTTTTTTTTTCCCCCTTAAATAGCTGTTTATTGGCAGTGGGCTGGATGGGATGGCAGAATTAGCATTCAGAGACAACACCACACACCAGTCACGAGGGCAGCAAGAGTGATGGGAAAGAGCCTGAAGGCCCCCTCTTGAACACAAGTGGGTAGGCAGGGGCCTGGAGTGTTGATGGGGCAGCCAGCCTTAGATCACCTCTGGTTAGTAGGCATGGTTAGAGATGAAGAGAGATTCACTGGCTGCAGCTCCAGACTGACCACTTGGGGTATACTTTCCTTGACAAGCAAGGCTGTTGGCCAGGGTTCTCTTGATGTACTCCTCCTGGGCAGCCTTCAGATTCTCCTTCTTCCCACCCCACCCAGCCTATATTTTTAAGAAATTTATTTCAATGGGCAGTGGTGACTCACATCTTTAATCCCAGCACTTGGGAGGCAGAGGCAGGTGCATCTCTTTGAGTCCAAGGACAGCCTGATCTACAGAGCAGTTCGAGAACAGCTGGGACTACAATGAGAAACCCTGTTTCAAAAAAAAGGAAAGAAAAAAAACTTTCTTTCTTCCCTTTTTGTTTCTCTCTCTCTCTCTCTCTCTCTCTCTCTCTCTCTCTCTCTCTCATTCAAATATCTATTTGTAACTTGATTGCGTTGAACATGAGGATTGCTTTGGGTAATAATAACAACAGTATTGTCTTCATATTTGTGAGCCTTTTATTGTTTATTTACTATGCATGAGTCTTTTGCTTGAATGTATGTCTTTGTCCTGCACTCATGCCAGGTACCCACAGAGTTTAGAAGAGGATGTTGCATCCTCTGAAACTGGGTTTATATGTAGTGAGCTGCTGAATGAGTGGTGGGAATCAAACATGGGTCCTCTGTCAAGAACAAGTGTTCTTCACCATTGAGCCAACCCTCCAGCCTCCACATTGTGAAATTTTTGATGTAATCATAAATGGGTTCTTAAATCTCTATTCAACTCTCTTATTGTTGATATAGTTTTGTTTTTGTTGTTGTTGTTCTTGAGATGGTGTCTTTCTATGTGGTCCTGGCTGTCAAAGAGCTCCCTGTGTACACCAGGTTGTTCTTGAACTCACAGCTTCGCCTGCCTCTGCCTCCTAAGTGCTGGATTAGAGGGTCAACGTAGCTTTATTTATTTATTTATTTATTTATTTATTTAGTAGCTTTATTTATTTATCTACTTATTTATTTATTTTTGGTTTTTCGAGACAGGGTTTCTCTGTGGCTTTAGAGTCTGTCCTGTAACTCATTTTGTAGACCAGGCTGGCCTCGAACTCGCAGAGATCCGCCTGCCTCTGCCTCCTGAGTGCTGGGATCAAAGGCTTGCACCACCAACGCCCAGCGAATATAGCTTTCTTAAAAATGTGGTTTTGTTTTTTTCTTTTTCCATGTTTTCTGGATTTTGGTTCAGTTCTAGCCTTTTTTTAAAGAATCTTCCCATTTAAATTCAGGGTGTTCCTTCCATTTTCCCCAAGAAGAATATCTAACTCATTTTGGATTTTATGTTTTCTTCTTGCTACACAGATGGTTTGGGGGGTGATTAAGTTGGTAATTTTCACAAGCTGATGTGTTTATTCTCTTCTGCAGCTTGTATAGAGGACAAATCTATTCCTGGTCAAGACTTTTGAAGACTGGCTAGCGACTTGGAATAGTTCGGAGGTTCCTCAGTTAATGCACCTTCCTGTGTGGTTGTGATCACGTGCAGCTCCCAGACCTAGCACTCAAGTGAAGTGTGGCTCTGCACTGGGAAGCTCCAGCTCCTGGGACACGAGGAGCACAAGCATGCTGGCTGGTGGTGGATGCTGTGCTGTGCTAGGTTGCAGAAGTCTCTTCCAGTCGAGATTTCCATACAGTTTGTACAAGCACAACAGAGGCAGAGAGGGGTTAAATGAGGGTGGGAGAAGTATGGGAAGGATGACGAGAGAGAATTGCCGGGGGACAGTTACATCTCTACGTGTCATTAAATACTTTGCACAACATTTTGAACAATAATTCAAAGTTCCATTTTATGGTTTAGCATAGAATACGGTTTTGTGATCTTTTTAAAAACAATTTTCTCCTGGATATCTGTTTTTTATTATCCCTGTTATAAATAAAGTGCAATAATATCTCTTGCTATGGTGTTTTCATACTTGATGCTCTTACCTTGGGCCAGTGAGCGCTCTGCAGGTAAATGTGCTTGTTGTGCAAGTTTGATAACCAGTTTGACCCTCAGATTCCATGGTGGAAAGAGGGAGCCGGCTTCAGAAAGTTGTCCTCTGGCCTCCATGTGTATGTCATGGCACATACGTGTCTATACTCACATTTGTCATGCGTGTGTGTAAACAACACACAAATAGTATTTTTTTTTAAAGAATCTTTCTTGTTGGCTCATAAACAGTGGTCACATTATGTACTTGTATAAAATATAAATGTTGTGAGTTTCAGGATGTTTTGAACACAGCATATAACATTTTCCAAATATAGATGAAATTCTAAGTATGTATTTTATACAATGGAATGCATGCTATTAGACAAATACCCTAAGACTTACTGTTTAGCACCTCTCTGATATACAGAGTTCATCATTCTATCAACTACTTAGATACCTGTTGAAAATACCAGCTAAGGTTATTTTGGTTGTAATGGGAGACTACCAAATCAAGAAAGTGATTGCTCATGCTCAAGGGTCAAAGAAGGGAGGACACTGGAATAGATCCCTGGAAGCTCAGGAGATTGTCTGAGAGTGAGCCTCTCCTCAGTGACCTGTTGTCACCTGCTGTGTTGACTGGTCCCCCTCCCCAGCTGTGGCTAAAGAGCAGGACAGGACAGTGCACTAGAAGCTGCTAGATAAAAATTACAGAGGAGGCCTCAAGGTAGTGGCACATGCCTTTAATCCCCGAACTCAGGAGGCAGAGGCTGGGCATCTCTGAGTTCCAGGCCAGCCTGGTCTACAAAGTTCCAGGACAGCCAGAGCTGTTACACAATTACAAACCCTTAGGTAATAAGCTGTGGGAAGGAGTGCTAGCAAAACCGAAGATGGTAAGAAGTCTGCTATTTGGTAAAGAAGGGTTTTCATACTTGTTTAAGCTTTTAGATAAGACAACTGTAATGACTACAACACTCAGGAGGCAGAGGCTGGCAGGTCCCTGTGAGTAAGAGTTCCAGGACAGTCCAAAACCTACAGAAAAACCCTGTCTGAAAAAAGAAAAAGAAAAGAAAAGAAAGAAATACCTTCAAGAACATAGGCCCTAAAGACTGTTGTAGTTGTGGTCCAAGATGATCAGACTGTGGCTACATGTGGAGCTGGTGGTAGTACTTGGTGTCATCCATATTATGATAACTTTGTAGGTAGCCCGAGTACAAGCATTAAGGGGCTGTGGAGGCAAGCACCTCCATAGAAAAGCCTGTGAGGCCATTGAATGTGTAGCAGGGTCAGATTCCCGGCAAAGAGTCCTTGCTAGGAGAATGTGCCCTGGAGTGGAGATACCAAGATGTTGGAAATCCTAGCAACATGGGGCACATGCTGAGGAAAACTGCAGACACTACGTGGAGCTGGCCACAAAGAAGCCACATTGCAGCAAACGGATATGAGAGGTGGAGCTGCCGAAGCCTGGTAATGCCACTGTGTGTTTCGGATGCCAGGTATGGAACTGTGGGTTTCAACATTTCCCCTTCTGTGTTGTTTTGTTTTATCCTACTTTTCCCTTGTGCCCAATTCCTCCCTTTTGAGATGGGAATGTTTGCTCTCTGCCTTTTTATGGGGGAGGTTTTGAGACAGGGTTTCTCTGAAGCTTTGGAGACTGTCCTGGAACTCACTCAGTAGACCAGGTTGGCCTTGAACTCAGAGAGATTAACCTGCCTCTGTTTCCTGAGTGCTGGGGTTAAAGGCATGCACTACCACCACTGCCTGGCCGTTCTCTGCCATTTTATATTGGAAATCTGTAACTTGCTTTTTTTTTTGGCTTTCTGGAGCTTGTGGCTAAAGTGGCTAACTTGAATCTCAGTAGAGACTTTGGACTCCAATTTGGAATGAAGGCATTTGTATGTTATTAGATGACCATGAGTCTTGGCAGGACCAAGGCCAAATGCTATGGTTGGGATCTGGAATGTTCCCCAGAGTGCCCAGTCCCCAGCTTGTGCTGTTTTGAAGGTTGTGGAACCTGGCAGATGTAGATCACTAGGTCTAGCCTTTGAGTGTTATACTGGTCTCTGGTTTCTGCCTGCATCTCTACTTCTTATCTGCTGCCATATGAATGAGCCTCTTTGTCATGTACTCCTATCATTGTGCACGGAACTGCTTACTGACACGCCTTACCATAATGGACACAACTGAAGTTGTGAGTCAAAAAAAGCCTTCCTCCCTTAAATTGTTTCAGTAGCATGTTTTGTTACACCAATGAGAAAAGTAATTAATATATTTGTCAGTTCCTCTAAAAGCACTGAGTATAATTCATAAGTAAATGTGGTGGTTAATGCCTTTTGAGATCAGGCTGAAGCAGGAGCATAACAAGTTCAAGACCAGCCTGGCCTATATCTGAGTCTTGCTTAGATATGGGGTGCCTAGGAAGGGAGGAAGAGAGAACAGAAGAGCATGGGGTGGGCTGTGACTGTCCCTCGGGGACTAAGCACTTGCCTGATAGTCACAAAGCCTTTGTGAACTAGTTCCGTAGCTACTGAAGTCATTGGATTTGTACTTTAAAAGATTTCATCAATGTCTGCATGTGCATGTACTGTTACTTAAAAACCTGAAGGGGCAGCTCCAGTGCCACAATCTCAATATTGTGGGGCTGTTGTTTTGCTCCAGATTGATTGGACTTAACCCTGCTCCAATAGAAATCCCAATAGAATTCTTTGTAGATGGGGATAAGCTTATTCTAAAATTCGAATGACAGGACAGTGGAAATAGAGTAACCAAACAAACCTTAAAAACAATACATTTGGGGTTGAGGATATGGTGTAGTGGTAGAGTGCCTGGCTAGCATGCATGAGGCCCTCTGGGCTTCATCTCCACTACTACACACATTTGTAAATACTGCAAAAAACCACACTACTCAAATATAAGAACTAACTCTGTCAGTTACAGTAATCAGAACTGATAGGCAGGTATGGTGATGCTTGTGTACTAGGGAGGTCTTAATTATACAGACTAGAATCATCAAAAAGGAAATCCTCAATTGAGGAATTACCTGAATCAGACTGGGGTGAGGACATTTCTGAGGAGGAATTGTCATGACAGTTAATAATGCAGGAGGGCTCAGGCCATGGTGGGTGGCACCATCTCTAGGCAGATAATCCTGAGCTCTATAAGAAAACTAGTCAGAGCTGAGCAGTGGTGGTATGCACCTTTGATCTCAGCACTTGGTAGGCAGAGGCAGGGGGATCTCGGTGAGTTTGAAAGCAAGTTCCAGGACAACCAGAGCTGTTTCACAGAGAAACCCTGTCTCAAAAAACAAAACAAAAAGCTAGCCAGTTAAGAGCCTGCCAGCAAGCAACATTGCTTCATGTTTTCTGCTTCAAGTTCCTTTCCAAGTTTCTACCTGACTCTTCTCATTTGTGAACTGTGACCAAATAAACCATTTCCTCCGCATGTTACTTTTGATCTGTGTTTATCACAACAAAAGAATGAAACTAGAATACTGGGGTCTTTATTTCTTCTTTGGGGATTTCTACAATAGCTAGTCATTTCCTATATACTTGAAGGGATCCCTTTAATATTTCCTATAGGGTAGAAATGCTGAGTTGTTTCTTCATGGAATGTTCCCATTTCTTCTTGAATAGTTTTGCTTAGTTAGCAGGTATCTCTTTTCTTTGATATCTGACTGTGTCAACCAACTGTGTCATTTGACCTTCATGGCTTCTGGTATGAACTGATCTGTCACTTTTACTGAAGCTTTCTTGAACTTGAAGACCCTTTACCAGTTTAAAACTTGTTTGATTCTGCATTTACTGTGTCTAGGTGTGAATCTCTGAGTTTAGCCTATTTGTAGATCTTTTAGCTTCTTAGGTGTACAGATTCGTGTGTGTTACCATATTTGGAAACTTTTAAGTCATTTTTTTTTTTTTGAGCATCTTTTCTACCCTTTCTCTTTCCTCTTTTTTCAGAGCCCTCATTGTCAACCGTCAGCTGAAATCTTCTGGCTCTACCTGGATAGGCAAGAAACTCTTCCAGTGCTAACAGTCCCTGGCATTTGGGTGCAAGATGTTGGAGTTGAACCTGTGGACCCAGAAGCTTACAGCTCCAATTCCTGACAACTAGTGCCTATTGCTACAGCTTTAGAAATTGAGACTAAAAAGCTTTGGGCACTTATGTTGGAGGGTCTGGCTTTAACCATCAATGGCCCTTTCCTGTGCCAGCTACTGTGATCCTCAACCTAGGGCAGCAGAGGCTGGCAGCAACTACAGTGTGAAAGCTGGCATACAGGCCTCGGGTGCTGGCACCGTTAGGCCTACAGCAAAGTGTTACAGCTCTTGGGCCTAGGATGTCAAGATCTCCAGTCCTTGATAAAAGGCTAGTATTATAGATTTCTGGTCCAAGGTGGTGGAGACCCTTGGCATTTGAGGCATGGCAGCTGTCTTGCAGCTCTCAGTTTGTCAACCCTTGCTTTTTTGGCTTCCGTTCCCTGGTTCTTCACTTAGAAACTCTTTAGCTGCCCCACCACCAGTTCTGCCACAGTGTCTACTGCTCTGCTGCCACTTCCGCCATGCCACAATGTTGACAGCCACTCTATGGATAAAGATCAAAAGTAGGTATGTGTGTTCATTATTGAGTCCCTTTGCTGTAGTTTGTTTGTTTGTTTTTTGTTTTTTTAGTTTTTTGAAACTGGGTTTCTCTGTGTAGCTTTGGAGGCTGTCCTGAAACTAGCTCGTAGACCAAGCTGGTCTTGAACTCACAGAGATCCCCCTGCCTCTGCCTCCCAGGTGCTTGGGTTAAAGGTGTGAGTCACCACGTCCCAGTTTGGAGAGATGTTCTTAACAGTTGCAGAGGACCCAGAGTTTATTCCCAGCACCCGTATGGTGACTAACAATCACCTGTAACTCCAGTCCCAGAGGATTTAACATCTTCTGAACTCCATAGGCACTACACACACACACACATGAAACAGACACACATGCAGACAAAACACCCTTGCATATAAAAAATTAATTAAAAATATATTTTGGGCTGGAGAGATGGTTCATTCCTTAAAGACTAGGCTCACAACCAAAAATATAATTTTTTTTTTAAAGAAAAAGGTTTTCCAAGGAAGGAGAGGTCTTGCAATACAAAGAAGACTTAATAAGTAACTTATGTACCAGTGATCACAGCTCCCCTAAGGAGGTATTCCAGCCAGTTAATATGTGAACCATGATATATGACAGAGATAGGGGAGCAGGGCATATATGACTTAAGCTATGTGACAGAAGTCATTCTTTTTCTGGGTGGGGTGTGAAGCTTGCTCAGTATGTGACAGGGAGATCTGATGTCATAAGGCTGCCTCCAAACCCAGGAATGGCAGGGAGGCTGGGTGTGTTGTCATCCCTCTCTGTTTAGGGAGGTCCTGGTTATCTGGAAGGCCAGTTTCCCTGCCTGTGTGACATGAAGAGACATCACCTTCAATATTCCTAAAGGCAGTTACATCTCTGTCTTACTTTACTTCTTAAGCAGAGTCTCCAAGCTGACCAAAGGGGAGAACTCAGGGCTTTCTAGACAGGTCATCTTTTCTTTTCTTTTTTTTTTCTTTCTTTTTTCTTTTTTCATTTTTCAGGAGAGGGTTTCTCTGTATAGTCCTGGCTGTCCTGTAACTAGCTCTGAAGACCAGGCTGACCTAAAACTCACAGAGATCTGCCTGCCTCTGCTTCCCAAGTGCCAGGACTAAAGGTGTGCACCACCACCGCTTGGCTAGGCTGGTCCCCTTAATTCTCAAAAATGTGACGATTTTTCAAAGGTCTAAATAGATATCTCATTGTCCAATGTTTGATTTTAAGTTTTTAAAAAATTTGAAAAAGGTTTTTTATTTATGTTTATGGATGTTTTGCTTGCATTTATGTGTGTTCACCACACTTGTGCCTATAGAAGGAAATTTCTGTCCTGTCAGCCAGCTCCCAAATAACTACACAAAGACTTGATATTAATTATAAATGCTCAGCTAATAGTTTAGGCTTGTTACTAACTAGCTCTTACAACTTTAATTAGCCCATATTTATTAATTCACGTGCTGCCACATGGTTCATGGCTTATTACCTCATTTTCTACACATCCTGCTCCCTTTGCCACTGGGTGGTAACTTCATCCTTCTCAGCATTCTTCCAGTTTGGCTCTCCCACCTAACCTTTTCCTGCCCAGCTATTGGCCAGTTGGCTCTTTATTAAACCAATGAGAGCAACACATCTTCAGAGTGTACAAAAGGATTATTCTACAGCACGTGCCTGGAGGTCACCAGATCCCCTAGAACTGAAGTACAGATGGTTGTTAGCTGCCATGTGGGTGCTAGGAATTGAAGCTGGGTATTCTGCAAGAGCAGCCATTGCTGTTCACCATAGATCTATCTCTTCAGCCCCTTTATTATTATGTTTTGAATCGGCCTTTCCTTGATTCCCACTCGTAACAGCAGCACAGGCAGTTAACAGTACTAAAACCATTGCTGCTGGTTGTTTTGACCAGCGTCGTATTTATGTTTCCTGTTGGGATCCAACCCGGGAATTATGCATGTTAGGCAAGTGCTACACCCCCAGCCTCCAGGGCTGTTCACATAGAAAGTGTGCAGCTTTTCCAGTAAGCCATCAAACAGACCAAATCATGAGTAAAGAGTGATGGACCCTCAGAGCATGATCTATCCACTCTAGCAATGTTTATTAGTTATTTTTCACACTGGCAAAGTGTGGGATTTGGAGAGCAAGAGGAAGGAGAGTAGAAGCATTTCACCCAGATTTTTGCTTGAATACATTCTCTTCAAATTCTTATGAGCCATTAGTTCATTCTCAGAATTCTGGAAAACTTTATTTTGATCATTTTACCAGTTCTCAAGCCTTTCATAAAGAGTTTTATAAATCCTCCTTTTTTTGCCATTCCATAAATAGAAAGCTTCATTCACTTTTAAGTATTGTTTGACCTTACCAGAAAATTCAGATGTGTGCAATGACATCTAATTTATAAATATGTGTTTCTAAATATATTTCATATAAACAAATATATATAAATAAGCAAATAGAATAAATAGGAAAGGAAATAGGTGTGTGTGTGTGTGTGTGTGTGTGTGTGTTTATATGTGTTTATTGCTGGGTAAAGGCTGACTGTGTTCTGTACTCCAGAATCCCCCTTTTCATCCCAGAATCCCCCTTCCCTGCCTGGTGTGCCCAGGCTCATCTTATGGGAATGCAATTCCACACAGAAGGATGAGACAGCAAACAGTCACCAGAGTGCATGTGACTGTTGGCAGGAAGCTCCTGTTTCCTGTGTCTTTCAGACCTTTATACTGTGCTTCAAGATTTTTAAACTTTTTAAAAGAATATTGTTTTTTATCTTTATTTTATGTGTTTTGGGTTTTTTGCCTGCATGTATGTCTTTGTGAGCATGCCAAATCCCCTCGAAGTAGAGTTACAGACAGTTTCAAGTGCCATGTGGGTGCTGGGAGTCGAACCTTGGTCCTCTGGAAGAGCAGCAGTGTTATTAACCATTAAGCCATCTTTCCAGCCCCCAAACTGCCTTTTTAAGAGACTCCATAAATAAATGGTCTTATGGTCCCCATGAGTCTTAATAAATTCATGCTTCATATCCCAGGTACACCCTGTGCAAAAATATTCTACATGTGCTCTTGGGACGTGTTACTTGGCAGGTAGATTTTTTTTTCCTACAGTCATATACACTAGGCTCTAATCTTGGACTTCTTGAAGGAATCTCTGATTGCAGACCTGTGTCTGCTGACCCACCAGTTCTTTCCAGTCTTCCAGATGCCTCCAGATTGCAAGCCAATTTAAACTTCCTCGTGTAGCTGAACTCAGTTAGGTAAACCTAGAATCAACAGAAATGGATCCTAATCCTAGCCAAATGTATGTTCAAACAGTCATTGCAGTTCATGAAGAAGGAAAGGCTGGTCCCTCTGAATTCCTCATTGTCTCTGAGACTGAATGCCTGTCCTTATGCGGTTGTGAAGGGTTCTGTGTTCTTGAACGTCGGAGAGATGATGTGAGCAACCCCTCAGGAAATTGAAGCTTGCCCAACCTCTCTGGCCCCCATCAATTCTTGGCTTCAAGAGTTCTAGAGAGCTGTGCTCCTTAGGATGCCGCCCACAGCTCACTGTGAAGCAGGAAACAGGAAGATGAGGAAAAAAGCATCCCATTTTAATATGATCTGCAGACCTTCTTCACAGGAGGCCAAGGCCATAGTGTTCCCTGGAGCAACTGGAGAGACCTGGGGACACTCAGCTGGGAAAACACTGTGGGAGTGTGGCCTTATTAAATCTTAGGAAGAATATCATAGCTGCGGAGACTGTCGAGATGTTTCAGTGATTAAGAGTAGCACTGGCTGCTATTCTAAAGGCCCCGGTTAGATTCCCAGCACCTACATGGCAACTGACAACGACCTGTAACTCTAGTTCCATGGGATCCAATAGCACAGTCATATATGCAGGCAAATACCTATACACATAAAAATAATAATAATGAAAACCATAACTGTGATGAGCTGCCATGTGGGAGCTGCTGAAAGCCCTATACACAGGCCTCCTGTGTCCACAAAGAATTAAGGTTTGGTGTTTGCAGACCTTGTTAATGGGCCACACCTGCTGTCCCTGGGGCCTCACCCACCTTTGCTGTGTTCCTGCATAACGCAATTGTCTGTAGAACAGGCAGAGCTACTTCTCACCCTCTGCCCTCTCGGGCCCCTTGTGCTAAATTGCCCTGTTTGACATTCTGGACTATGAAGGACAAGCAAGCTGTATGCTCTGCTCAAGGCTGTATTTCCTGAAGAATCAGGTCAGGAGTAGTCACTGAGGCAATAAAATGAAAGATATTTTAAAAGGTTTTTCTTTTCACCTTAAGAAAAAATGTTTTTTTTTTTTTTATGAAAAAATACAAAGAACTTTTTTTTTTTTTTTTTTGTAATGTTCAAACATTGCTGTGGCAAGGTCAATTCACAAAGTAGCACTACAGGACTAATGTATGCCCATGCTCAGGCAATTCAAAAATCCACTAGAGACAGAAATGAAGGGTGCTGAGAATGCAGTCCAGTGCTCCCCTATGCATGGGCCAGGCACATCATGACAGTCACTTGGACACGCAAGGTGTCTCCTATGACATTGCATAGTTCTCGAGTGGGCTATGCTCTTTTCTCATTTCCAAGTTTGAGGATCTTGATTTGTCCTAGCAACCAACTACTCAGCACACACTTTTAAAGCTGCTCACTACATACTGGTGGACCTTGGGACCACCAGTCAGAGACCATCAGAAACCCACGGAGTGTCAACAAAATAAGGCTGGTTTTGCCACAAAAGAGAGATTGTGTATAGGGTGAACCTGGGGGCATCTCAACAGGAGAAAGCTAAAGATAGTAGTAACAAGGTGTTTGAGACCTTAGGATGATCCTGGAAGGAAAAGTTGCTAGAAGAGTCAGTGATATATGGTTGGCCGTGAGCCAACAGGGTTAGGAATGTACGTGCTTACGGTTTGTGGTGCTCTTGCTCTGAGTGGGCAGTTTTGGAGTGTTGCAAGCCCCAGAACAGCATGCTTTGAAGAGGGGTGGTTTCTGTTCATTTTTTCTTTTTTCAAATAAATCGTTGTGGTTGTGTTGAGGGCTGACTTTCAATAGTTCACAACGAGGGAGCTGCTCTGCTGCGAACAAAATCCCCCGACCCAGAAGCAGGTCATCTACAAATGGTTTAGTGCCAGGTTCCTATGTTCAACGTTACAGGCTAGAGGACGGCCCCTTTCTGAGCTGGGGTCTGCCACGTGTGGGAGAGCAACAGACCAACATAAGGGGATTTCTAGTTTAGACTGGATGAATTATAACAGCAGAAATCTATTTCTCATCATTTGGGAGCCTGGGAAATGAAAGACAGAAGTACCCACAGATTCAGGGTCTGGTGATGGCCCACTTGTGGGCTCATGGATGCTGCATTCTCACGTGGGGAGAGAGGCAAACACACTCTCTGGGTCTTTTTTATGAGGACACTAACCCCATATGTTGAGGTGGTGCACTGTTACAATAAATCTTGAGTTCTGCCCACCACGTGGATGGCCAAAATAATACATAGAGACTTATACTAGGTACAAATGCTGCTTGGCCAATGACTAGGATTTCTCATATGGTAGCTCAGTCTTAATTATCATAAATCTATATATTTTATAAGACTTATCTTATTGGACACCTTCTGCTGGTGTCCTCATCCCCGGAATCACATGGTGGCTCAGAGCAGAGAGCAGGAAGAAGAGCGAAGGGGAAAAGGAGGTACTTCCTGGTTATCTTTGCTTAAATATGAGTCTCCCTGCTATGTCATTTCCTGTCTGGATCACCATTTCTTTACCACATTTCCCAGAGTCCTCCTTGATTCCTAGTCCCATCTAACTTGCTGCCTCATTGGCCAAACAGTACTTTATTCAACAATCAATAAGATGAACATACACAGAAGCACATTCCCCATCAGTGCACTCCTGACCCAATCACTTCCTGCAGTCAGCCTCTCTCCACTATGACAGAAAACCTCAGGAAAATAAACTTCAAGGAGGAAGGATTTGCTTTGTCTCACAGTTTCAGAGTTTTTGATCTGTTGCTGTTAAGGGTGTGGAAAGGTAGGAACATCATGGAGGAACTAAAGGTAGGAGCATCATAGAGGAACTAAGGGTAGGGCCATCATGGAGGAACTAAGGGTAGGGCCATCATGGAGGAACTACATGGTGCAGGAAAGCTGTCCCCCCATGGCATCCAGGAAACTGAGAGGGTGGGAGCCTCAGAAAGAAAACCTCTTCAATTACAGCCTAAGTTTCCATCACCTCCTAACAATTCATTACAAACCTGTCAGTGGAGACAGGTGGTGGTGGAGCACACCTGTAGTCCCAGCACTCGGGAGACAGAGGCAGGTTGAGCTCTGTGAGTTCGAGGCCAGTCTGGGATACAGAGTGAGCTGGGGGCCAGCCAGGGATACATAGGGAAACCTTATCTCAAACAAACAAACAAAAAACAAACAAAAAACAAAACAAAGAACAGGCAAACAAAACAACAACACAAAAACCTGCCAGTGGACATGATGGTTGATGCTGTCATCTGACAGGATCTAGAATACTCTAGGAAACAGACCTCTGAACTGTCTGTGGCAGTTTCTAGTCCGGGTTAACAGAGTGGGAAGACCTCCCCTAAAGGTGGGTGGCATCATTCTGTGCTCGCTGGTCCTGGACTAAGAATAAAAAGGAGGAAGTGAGCTGGACACCAGCTTTCATCTTTGTCTCCCTCCTGACTCTAAGTAGACACAGTATGCTTCACACTTTGGCTGCCATTCCTTTTCTGCCATGATACATTGTCCCTTACAAAGAAATTCATTTTACAACAGTTTTTTGACAGGCCTGGCTCAGTGATTCAGGGTGTGTCCTGCTCTAGCTGAGGATCCAATTTCAGTTTCTGGCACCCATAGCAGGTGGCTCACAACTACCTGTAATACCAGTTCTAATGAAAGTGACACCCTCTTCTGTCCTCCATGGGCACTTCATAGACAAGCACCTCTTACACACACACACACAAAATTAAAAATATAACAAGTCTTAAGATTTTCTCTGGTATATGTATACATTTACAATTTATTAAAGATGAAAGCAATTTTACATACAAATAAGATGAACATGCATGCTTATTTTTACATAAAGAATTAGACATTGGGGCTGGGGAGGCTTGGTCAGTAAAGTGGTTGCCATGCAAGCATGAGGACCTGAGTCTGAGACCCAGCACCCATGTAAAAGCCAGGTGTAGTGGAATGCACCCGTGTAATCCCAGTGCTGGGTATAGGAGAGCATAGGATCCTTGGGGCTTGTTGACCATCTAGGTGCATTGGTGATCCCCAAGTTCATGAATGACCCTGTATCAATAAAGAAAGTGGAGAGCATTGAGGAAGACACTCAATGTTAACCTTTGACTTCCACACACATGTGCATATGTGCTCATATACATGAACATGTACATGCACATATATAACATGAATTAAGTGTCAGTTGAATACTTGACAGAATACATCATAAATCATCTTTCACACTTTTCAGTGTCGATTGATATTTTGAGTCTACCGTCATCCATACTGAAATTGCTACCTCACTTCACATAAATATGTACTATGGAGATGCAATATGGTAAAAATATCTTACATTCTAAGAGACTGGAACTTTTGCTGGACCTCATAGCCAGAGTTAATAACACTCTTTGAAGTCACTTAAGTCTTAATGCTGCTGCCCTGTTTGTTTAACCTCCATTTAAGAGAACAATATAGCAGTCAACCTTACTCACCTTGGATTTCCCATGTCATGAACGTTTACAGCCTAAGCTAATGCATAGCTGCAATATTAACTTATGTATTCCTTCATGCCCCTGAAGCAGAGGAATGCACCCTTGTTCTAATACTCATCCACTGAAAGCAGCAAAATAGATGCTAAAAACAACTTAAAAAATGAATGTCCATAGTAAGTATTGAACACAACATTTGGATATTGCTTGATATAATGAGGTTTGTAATACTGTTTGTTGTCTAGGTCAGTAGGAGCCAGTTGGAGTCAGTGACTTAATTCCTTATAAAACTCTGTTAAAGTTTTTTGTAAAGTATCCTGTTCCTCCCCCACGTGATGCTGTCTATGCTGTTCAATAAATATAAAGTCCTCTATTGGGAACAGACACACATTCACACCCATATACACAGACAGACAGACAGACAGACAGACAGACAGACCACACACACACACACACACACACACACACACACACACACACACTGATAGAAACAAACACAGGAACAGGGATAGATTGACAAGACAGCCTTCCAGCAGGCACAGATTCAGCTCCATACAGCAGACAGACAGACAAGACACAGGAAGCAAGAAGTACAGCATTAAAATCTGGGCTCGCTCTTTGTTAAATGATACCAAAAGGAAGTGTTTTTATTTCTTTTCTTAATGTAACACTAGTACATTGTTGGTGACTCAGAGTTCATCTCTAATGCATTTAATCCATGAGACATAATACAAAATAACAGAAATATGCTTAAGGACATTTCAGAAATAACTGGAATTTCTTTTTACTAATCCCAAGCCATAATTCACTGATTATTTGTCTTATGAGACTCAAGTCAGCAACTCAAACAATAATTTTCAAAATCAAACATTCTAGGACAATGCAATCCAAAGAAACAATAATTTAATAGTTGTGAGTGGAGAAATGATAATAGGAACACATTGCATATTAAAAATGGTTTGTGTTGTCAGGCTTCCATTATGTTTCTAGAAGATCAGAAAATTTAGTTTGTACAGCAGAAACACTGTACTTGAGACTACACTGGCCTCGTCTCAAGCCAGGTATTTCAGGCAGTGTTTGTGGGCACAGTGCAGTGTGACAGCCTACACAATAGCAAATGCACTAATTGTGGTTTCACAACCAAAGCTGCACTGCAGCTGCAGGCACACTCAGAGCTGCCAACACTTCAGATTCACTGCACATTAGATTTTGAATTAGTTTTTGGTCATCTCATAGTCAGAACCCTTATTGTGTTGCATGTGTATGCATGCATGTGTGCGTGTGTGCGTGTGTGCGTGTGTGTGTGTGTGTGTGTGTGTGTGTGTGTGTGCGCGCGCGCGTGCGTGCACGTGTGCATGTGGTCATCACCCTCAGTTACCATTCCCTGTGCAATTGCAACCCATACTCCTATAGTTTGAGAAGCTGGGCTCTAGGCTAATCCAGGGTTGGGATTAAGAGTCCAGATTCCTTCCCATTCCTAAATTCAATGAATCTCTTTATGAAATCTGCTGATTGAGCCCCTTGTTTCGATTTTTACTGCTGAAGTAAGCAGAATTATGTCATTATTAGATATAAAATCAGTCAATGTCCCTTTCAGAAAAAGAAAAAAAGACCACAATGTTTGAGAACTGGTCTGCTGAATGTCCTGCTCTGTACTCACTGCAAATGCTTGCCTCTTTGAATTTAACAGCAATTACACCCATAATATCACCATCTTGCTCCAAGTCTTGGCAAAGAGAAGGATGACTTAGCTGGAAGGGGCACTGAGAAGAAATGTGTGTAGTTAGCAGGTGACGGTACCCGGTGTTCTCTAGAATGGGGCTGACCCTCCCCCAGCAAGGGGAGGTGGTAGGCTCAGCTGTTGTCTAGGGCAGGGGACCTGGGGCTAGTTCCTAGCACCGTCATCACATACAGACATACATACTGGGTGGCTCATAACCAAGATGTGTTCTCTCATAGTCCTGAAGGCTGTGATCCTAAAAGGTGCCAGCAGGGACTTCCCACTGAAGACTCTAGGGAAGAATTCTTTCTTGACTCTTCCTGGCTTCTGCATGTTTCCAGCCGTCCTCAGTATTGCACGGCTGTCACAGCACAATTGCAGTCTGACCACCACCTTCTTTCTTGTGTCTGTTTTCTCCTAAACACTCTGGAATGACTTCATTTTAACATCTGGTTACATCTGCAGAAACCTTGCTTCCAGTGAAGGTCCTCTTGAGAGGTGGTAGGCTAGGACCAAACAGGCCCTCAGCCAGGCTTATTATGCCCTCTAGGCAAGTGTTTGGGATAAAGCTAGGGATTGCTCTTAACCTTCTCAAATTCATTCTAGTTCCAGCTTTACAATTTAAAGAAAAAAATTACAAAGCAGGTAGAAGGGGTTGAATACATTCAGTGTCACTGTCCATGGTGTGATCATACTGTCAGTGATCTTATTTGTCTGAATATCACTGCTTGAGTAACAACACAACAATCTTAATCAACAGGATCACTTCCACCCATGCCTGTATGCATCTGCAGCCACAGCTCACTGTCATAACTCAGGCAGCTGAGCTGATGGAGCAACCTCCACCCTGAGTGGAGTCAGCTGCCATATGAAAGAGGAGAGCACTCTGGGGATTCCAGCATCTTCAAGCCACTGTACCACTTCTTCACCCACTACACCTAACTGCAAGGGGACAGAAAGTCCAGCTTGCTACCAGGCTCAGAGGTGACCATATTCACTGCTGCCAGCCTCAGAGGGCAACTTTTCTTCTGTGCCCTGTCCATCATCTTGTCCATGGTGTAGGCAGGTGCCGGGGCTGCTTCAAGATGCCTGCTCTGGTGGAGTTGGGATTCCAGCAGGTTCAATCTGTAAGGATGCTTTTGGCTTCCATGAGAACTTCTTCTGAAACCACATTAGTCCTTTGTCATCTCATATAGTTGGAAGTCCAGAGGCAGAAAAGATTCCAGGTCCATTGCTGCTGGGAGCCCATCTCCATTTTCTGGCTCTTCTCACCAGAGCATTTTGTCCTTTCCCGGCTTCCTTTAATGCCAAAAAAGATGTCTTCCAGCAGCAGCTGTGATGAGATACTTCCTCCCATTAGTGGAAAAGAAAAAGACCATTCAGAAAGAAAACTCCTTCAGAGGCTGGAGAGGTGGCTCAGTGCTTAAGAACCCTGGCTGCTCTTCCAGAGGACCCAAGTTCATGTGAACCCATATGGCGGCTCACAACTGTCTGTCTCCAGTTCTGAGGAAACTAATACTTTCTTCGGACTGCTACAGGCACACACATGGTGTACAGACATACATGCAGGCAGAACATCCATACACATACAAAAACAATAAAATTATTTTAGGAATATTTATTTTAAGATTATTTTCTTCTGACTGACTGACCTTGTAGAGATGTAGCAGTCATCTAGAATGCCATTTATTCACAGCTGCTCTAGCCTGAGTTTCTGCTGATAATGACTCATAGTATTTGCCCTTGGTGTCTGGAGGGAGGGAGGTGAGTTATCTTCCATTGAGACACAGGATGGAATAATAAGCACGAGTTAGCTATAGCTGCCATCACTAAGAACCATAGCCGTGATGCGCTAAACAGTAGAAAGTTCAGGGCTGAAGTAGTAGTACTTACTGATCTTTCAGAGGATTGGAATTCAGTTTCTAGCACCCTCATCAGGCAGCCCATGACTGCCTGCAACTCTACCTCCAGAGGCTCTGATGACCTCTTCTGAATTTCACAGGCACACACACACACACACACACACACACACACACACACATCCCCTTAAAAACAAAAACTAAATCGGTCATGGTGAGGCACACCTTTAATCTTAGTACTTGGGAGGCAGAGGAAGGTGGATTTCTGTGAGTTTGAGGTCAACCTCAACATAGTGAGTTCCGGGTCAGCTAGGGCACACTGTGAGACACTGTCTTATAAATAATAATAATAATAATAATAATAATAATAATGATAATAATAATAAGTGATGAGGAGGGTATTTTTCTATAGCTCTAGAGTCTAGAAGTGTGAAATCAAGGTGTTGCCATGGGTGGTTTCTTGTGTGACCTCTATTTGGCTTATGTCTGGCTGCCTACTCACTAGATCTGTGTGTCATCTCCCTTGAGGGTGTGTTCGTGTCTTGTCTCTCTCTCTCTCTCTTTTTTTTGGGGGGGTTTCAAGACAGGGTTTCTCTGTGTAGCTTTGGAGCCTATCCTAGCACTCACTCTGGAGACCAGTCTGGCCTCGAACTCACAAAGGCCTAGCAGTAGAAAGTCTGTTGGCAGAGCCAAGGCACATAAACACCATCGTGAACAATGGGACCAATCTGGGGACCAGGAGGACCAACAGGGGTTGGGTCACTTATCAATGCAAGAATTCAGGGGCTCACTCCAATATCTCACGGCTTCAGAGAAAACACAACAACCCTGTTTGAAGATGGAGTGTGTGTAACAAGTCAATGACCAAGTAACTTTACTCAGCTATGTGTGTCTCACAAATAGAAAGACATAAAGGAAAGCTGTGAGTCTTGCCATGTGGTAGAGTCCACTTTCTCCCAACAGGGTCTCTGAGAAGTTTCCTTGAGATAAGGAACTAGATGGCTACGACCTTAGCTTTGGTTAGGAGAGGGTCGGACTCATCAGCCCAGACCCACTTGGCATCAATCAGACACTCCTGTTTGTGAGCCAGTCTCCATTCCCATGGCTCTGCTAATGCTGGCTTTGTTGGAAATCCTTGTATCACAAGGACGTGGCCTGTGTTTCTCATTAAAATTATTCTGAAGAGACCCATTTCAAGTGCCAACTTCTCCATGAACTGTCTGTGACCTTTCCAGGAAATGTCCCTTCTGCTGGAAACTTGAGTCATGGTGCTCTGAGAGGGCTAAATCACATGGAGGCCCCTAGGGTAGGCATCCCAATTGTTGGTCCATCTTTGACTTAACTGAGTCTAAGCCAACCACAAGAGTGACCAAATAACTGTTAGGTAACCAGGGCTTCAGGCCTGGAGTCTCCCCAGCTCAGGAAGGCTTATAGCTGGTGGACACCACACCCCCAGTGCTCTAGCTCCAGGCTCCTTCAACTAGGAGATGACCTCATATGGAGTCATAGAGCTAAAGGTAGGGTTGCCAAATATTTGACAACAATGAAAGGTTCCTGAGGTGGTAATGAAACAAAAGTTAATTCAGAATCAAGCATGTAATGAATCTGAGGTGTTTCTGGCAGGGCTCACTCGTGTTGCATCATATATCAGTGTAGCCTTGGTTCAGAACACACAACAGGTGTGCTTTGTGTTGCACACAGAGTCACACCACAAAACACCATTGAATGCTGCCTGAAACTCGATGGCACAAATCTGAGACCGCTGTATGTTGCGAATTGCAGTCATTTTACAGTATTTTCTTCCCTTACAGAAACATAATGGAAGCAAAGTCTTTCAATATTTTCCTACTCTGACTTCTTAGCATAAAAATATCAACTTAGTATATCTTTGGATTGGATTGTGTTAGAATGCTTGACTTTATCATTTTTATCTTTCCCCCTTTTTATTTTTCGTGTGTGCATGGTATATATCTGTGTACACATTTTTTGCATGTTTGTGACCATAGATACGTGAGGGTGCCCATGTATGTGCACATGGAGAGAGGTCCAAAGACTGATGTTGGGAATCACTCTTGATTGATCTTCCACATTACTCATTGAAGCAGGAACTCTTAATCAAACACATAGATTGCCAGTGTGCGGAATTGTCCTAGTTAGCTTTATTTGTCAACTCGACACAGCCTGGACTCAATTGAAGGACTACCCACACCAAACTGCCTGTGAACATATCTGTGTGGGATTGTCTTGATTGTTAACTGACGCAGGAGGGCTTAGCCTACTGTGGATGGCTCCTGGTCAGGCAGCCATGGGTTATATAAGGAGGCAGCTAAGCATGAGCCAAAACAAGGCAGCAAGCAGTGTTCTTCCATGGTTTCTGCTTCAAGTTCCTGCATTGACTTCTCTCAGTGACAGTCTGAGCTAGAAGTGAAAGCCAAATAAATCCTTTCCTCCCCTCAATTGCTTTTGATCAGAATGTCTTATCACAAAAATGAAACCAGGACACTAATTTGGCTAGCCAGCTTTCTTTTCCAAGCCTGGAAACATAGATAGGTCTCCATGCCTACCTGGCATTTATGTGGGTTTCTGGGGATCCAAGCTTAGGTCATCTTGCCTGGGTAGCAAGTGTTTAACTGTTGAGCTACCTCCTTAGTCCCAGAATTTTGCTTGGATTACTAACTTGAATTTCATTTTTTTAAGTATTAAATAAAATCTGACTTGGCATTAGAATAGCATTGCCAATAATTTCTGAAGTGGCCCTAAATACGCTTGTCTTCCATTTTGTTCTATATATTTTTATAAAGTGACATTCTCAGCATTGATTCTTAAAAAAATTTTAAAATTAACTCTGAAAAACATTGAAGATGCTTTATTTTCTGCAATATCAGGTATTTAGCACATCCATCTTGTTAATATGCAAACTTGCTTTAGTTTTTAATAAATGGAAAATTATATGGACATCAAAGAATTATATTAAATAAGTTTTTGTGACTTATTATCATATATTTGATTTGTATATAAATTTTAGGAACCTATGTGTCCTAGTTAGGGTTACTATTGCTATGATGAAACACCATTATCAAAAGTAAATTGGGGAGGAAGGGATTTATTTGATTTACACTTCCACATCATAGTCTGTCATTGAAAGAAGCCAGGACAGGAACTCAAGCAGGGCAGGAACCTGGAAACAGAGACTGATGCAGAAGCCATGGAAGAGTGCTACTTACTGGCTTGCTCAGCCTGCTTTCTTATAGAATCCAGGACCACTAGCCCAGGGTGGCCCCTCCCACAATGGGCTGGGCCCTCCCCCATCAATCACTAGTTAAGAAAATGCTCTGCAAGCTCACCTCTATAGGTGATCTTATGGCAGCATTTTTTTTCTTTTTGGGGTGTGGAGGGCGTGTTGGGACAGAGTCTCTTTGTGTAGCCTTGGCTGTCCTGGAACTTTCTCTGTAAACCAGCCTGGCTTTGAACTCACAGAGATCCACCTGCTTTTGCCTCCCAAGTGCAGGGATTAAAGGCATGTGCCATCACCACCAAGCTGAGGCATTTTCTCAATTGAGGTTCTCTTCTCTCAGATGACTATAGCTTGTGTCAAGCTGACATAAAACTAGCCAGCACAGTGTATCTGAGGTCATGTAAAAATTTCTCAAGTAAAAGGGGTTAAGAATGGAAAAGGGGGGACCTGGAGAGATGGCTCAGCAGTTAACATTTGCTGAGCTTAGGGAGGAACCAAGTTCAGTTATCTGCACCAATTTTAGCTGATTGATGACACTTAGAAACACTCATATGAACAAGACCAGAGTCAGGAGGGTTCATCTTTCTAGCCCTGCAGTGAGAGCTTGGCAAAGTTGGGACAGTGACTGATGGAAAGAGTTGCATTCCAGTCTGACCTCAGACTATAAACCAGTCAGGTTGACTGTGACCCTGGGATGGCATTTTGGGGTTTGGCATATTTTCCTTTTTGTTTGCTACTGTTGGACATGCTACAATTTAAAAATAAAGTGATTTTTATAAACTCTTCCAAAATCCTACTTCACTTTCCATTGCTCAACAGCTCATGATCTCCTGGCTGGCTGTTCCCGTCTTCCTGGTGGCTGTTGACTGCTCCTCAGAGGTCCAAGACAGACAGTTCGGCTGGCTGGAGATCAGCCCTGTACTGGGGCCTGCCTTTCCTTCCAAAGCAGAGTCTGCTCAGTGAGCAGACGTGAGAATGCTGCTGCCGGGATCTGCCTTAGTTAGAAAAAGGACCTTTTAGGGAGTGGGAGGTTGTCTCTGCCTTGCGGAGGAAATGCTGGCATCTAAGACATGAAGGCAAAAATATTAAAAGCTACAATACTGATGTAACATTTTCAATGGCAGGGACTGAAAATGGTCTAGCTGTCATCCCCAAATGACTAGATGAATAAACCATGGTAAATTCTCAAAATAGAGAATTGATATGGGATATGGCTATGAGGTGTGATAGCCAGCTATTAATAGGAATAAAAAGTCAAAGGAAACATTGAATATTATGCTATTGTCTATCATTAATTTATATTATTTTACTTTTAATTTTATTTATACTAATAATACATTTGTATTGTTTTATTTTTGTGTGTATGTGGGTTGCACTTATTTATATGTGTGTACAACACAGAAAAGAGTGTTGGATCTCCGAGAACTATAGTTACAAACAGTTGTGAGCCACCATGTGGGTGCTGCTGGGAATCTAACTTGGATCCTCTGCACAGAATTTGAAGCCATCTCTCCAGCCCCACTATATTAAGTAAAAAGATAAAAAGGGAAATTGAATATTAAGTGGGAGGAAATACGGGGGCTGAAGAGATGAAGCCTCTGTGGGTCCTGGGTACACACAGGTGGGACACAGTTATACATGCAAGGATAACACCCACACACATTGAATTAAATTAAAAAACAAAAATCACAAGCAATTACTAAAAACATCAGGGCCAACAAGATGGCTCCATGGCCATCTTGCTGTCAAGATTGGTGACCTGAGTTTGACCCCTGGAACCACTGTAGAAGAGGGATCAATCTCAGGACTCTCACAAGTTGTCCTTCACAGGTGTCCTGTGGCCCACACCACCTCTCTCATAAGCAAATAAGTAAGTGAAAAGTAATTTAAAATTTTAGCAAAATGAAATGCGACTGCCCGGATTGTAGTTTGAGCCGGAGCCACGGAGAATTATTTTAAGTGATTTGAAAAAGCAAACCAACTATACAACACTCATGCTTGATGACAGCAAACTCAAGGACAAAACAAATGAAAAAAACATAACATGAAAGAATTATGGTAACTATCAGTATTGCTGATGTTTTCCTGGGAGATGTTTTCCAAGATGTAAAATTATTATTGTTTTGTTTTTAGGGTCTTTCTGTGTATCCCTGGCTGGCCTGGAACTGTGATATGGGTGCTAGGAACTGAACCCAGGTCTTCTGCAAAAGAAACAAGTGTTCCTAATGGCTGCACCATCTCTCTATCTCCAAATATAATATAATTTGTTTTTAAAAAGGAAGAGACAGATATTATGTGCCTTCCACTTGAGGTACCAGCCACTACCAATAAAGTTGTCTTCAGGATAAAGCCAACTCAAATCTCACTGAATATGACTAGAACCACAGGTGCATCTGAAAGAGAGAGAACAGAGGATTGCATTAAAAGATCCTATAAAAGCTCTCAGGAAAACCCAGAGTGTGAGAATGTTCCAGGAATGTTCCAGGGCAGTCAGGGATACATAGTGAAACTCTGTCTCCCAAAACAAAACAAACAAAAAAGAAAGAAAAAAAAACAAACAATCCAATATTGTGCCCTATAACAGACCTCCAGGCCATCTGTTGTATGCTGAAATGTGAGTTTCCCTGCTACATATTAAAGCTTATCAATAAATCATACTACATGGGCCTAATCAAGCAAAGAAACAACCCAAGTCACTCGGAGCAATGTAAACAATGATTAAATGTCTGGAGGCATTGAGGAACCATTGTTAAAATTCCGTTTTTTAATTATATTATTTGTGTGTGTGTGTGTGTGTGTGTGTGTGTGTGTGTGTGTGTGTGTACCACACAGCCCAATGTGGGGTCAGAGGACAACTTATGGGAGTTGATTCTCTTCTTCCACCATGTAGGTCCTGGGGATTGAAGTCATGCTATCAGTCTCAGTAGCTAACACCTTTACCTGCTGAGCCATCCTGCAGGCCCTGCTGTTAAATTTCTAGATACTGTTGAACGTGGATAATGTTGAGGTCATGCTTTAGAGAAATGTTTTAGAAACACAAGGTGAAATAGAGATGGAATGATATCACGTCTAGGGCCTCCTTCAAAGTCATCCAGGGGAGGAGGAGGAAGAAGAGGTGATTGGCAGATGTTGGTGGTTGGAGCTGATGATGACGCATGGGGTTCCTTATGTTGTTCTAGTTTGTGTATTTGCAGTACTTGGATCCGTATTACCCAGAAAAAAAGCGGGTAAACTAATACACGCTGACAACTAGTCACACTGACTTAACATAGACAGCAGCCTTAAGAAGACCCAGAAGCAGGTTTCTGAAAGTGACGAGAGAGCATTGCTGCAGTTTGGATCCAGAATGTCTCCCTGAAAGCCCAAGTGTTTGGAAGTCTTGGGGAGTGGCAGGGTCTAATGGGACGTCTTTGGCCCGTGAGGGCATGTTGTTGAAGTGGATTCTGAGACGTGGTCTTGTGCTGTCTTTACTCCCAGCCATGAGGTGAACAGGTTTGCCCTGCTTCCTGCCATCGTCTTGACATGTCACCTCATCGTGGCCCCCAAACAAGAGACCCAGAAGATCTGTGAGCAAAAATAACCCTTTTCTCCCTGAGTGGATTGTCACATTGCTGCAGTGACAGAAAGCCAACACAGTAAAGAGAAGATGAGGAAGGGCCTAAGTATAAGCCACACCACAGAGTCTGAAGCAGTCAGACACCCGCACTTCGGTACCATAGGGACTGAAGCCAAGTGATTTCCTACGTGGGAGGCAGCTTTGATGATGACAGATCTCAGTGGAGAAAAGTACCTCTTAACACAGGGCCTGTTTGACACCAGAGTCACCATCATATCCCATCATATTACCATCTAGAAACACAAGGCTCTGGATAACGTTTTAAATGAGTCACATTATGACCCAGAAAAAACAGATCTTCAGGCCCTTGTCCTGTTTTTAGTGATGGCAGCTGAAGCCATGAGAGGAGTCTCAGTCTTTGTCTCACAAAAGAGGCTAGGGACAAATTCTCCTAGGAGCTTCATAACAGACTGATCACTAAATGAGGGACACCTTGTTCAGCTTTAGCTGCTGTCAGGACAAATACGAAGATTTAGATGGGAAATGGGAACCTAGCATTTTTTTCTTTACTTCTGTTTGATACAGGGTTTTATGTAGTCCAGGCCTGCCTCAAACTTAGTATGTAGCTGTCATATGTACAACCATACTCAGTTTTATGTAGTGCCAGAAAACGAACTTAGGTCTTCATGCATGTTAGACAATAACTCTTCCAACTAAGCTATACCTCTAGCTAGCCCTCTTCTTGTCTTGTTTTGTTTGAGACATAGTCTCACTATGTCATCCAGGCTGCCCTTAAACTCATGATCTACCACTCCCACCCTCTAGAAATATTTTTAAAATAAAATGTATACAAAGAAATAATACCAGTAGATTGATGTGTATTTGGACATTGAAATTCCTCTCAACCCATCTAGTTTTAAATTTTAATTGGAGTGGTTTTCCCTCATCCCACCCAGTTCTTAGTGCTAGAAAGAGTTTTCCTGCTTCATTCATCTGGAAGACACCACCTCTTGGTTCTTCCAGCACCAGCAGCAGAAGAAAGCCATGCAATGAAAGACAATTTGAGTATTCTAAACATTCCATGGCCAGATGCTGTCCTTACCAGTCTCCCATGTGGCCAGCACATATTGAAACTAGTGGAGCAATCTTAAATATCACCTCTCTCACTCTCTTGCTCTTCTATATCCAACCTGGACAGACAGAGAGCTATTCCTTCCAAGAAGGAACTCTCCAGCTCAGGGAGAAGTCTGATGATGGGCAGAGACAGAGAGGAGAAACAGACTCTATTTCCACTGCCATAATACCAGGTTTTTAAGACATGTTTTCTCTCAAGGGAAGAAACTCTGGTAGAATCCGTGATTTAATGTTGACTCCTTGGTCTAGAAGGATCCACTTGGTGTTACCAGGCTCCCCTGAAGGCCCCTGATAGGAAGGCTCACAGGGGTATTAGACCATTAACGGAGCTAGAACACACTCATTCAGAACAGGCTTGGCAACTCAATGCAGAACAGTCAGCCATTGTCTCAGGCTTGCACCATGAGCTCCTCCCCCACCTCAGCTCATTCAAATTCACACAGTCACTCATATAGCATTTTGAGATTCTGTGCTGTCTCCAAAGAGGATATTACAGTGGGGCTTAAAGCAGAAAAAAAAAAAAAAAAAGAAGTGTGATGGTGGTACAGCATTTGTATTCAGGCTTCCTTTCTGTGCCAACCCATGGGACAGAGCACAGCACATTGCTCTAGAAGCCTGGGTGAAAAGGCAAAGTGGGTGGGAACATGACAGGAAAAAAATAACCATCACAGCTCTTGCCTTTAGTTGTGTCCTTGGGGATGGGAAATCAGTCCAGATTCCAAACCTTAGTCTCCCTACTGCCATGGAATCCTTAGAAGGCATAGCGAGACACAAAGATGGTGATCTTGGACACGTGGTTGGCCTGGAAGGAGCGTTCCAGATATTCGGACATGTCAACGTCTACTTCCAGAGTCTGAGGCCCCTCCAGGGTCTGTATCAGGATGAGCTCCCCTGTCTGCCGGTCTGAGCGTTGCATCACAAAGTGGCCACTGCTGTTCCCACCCACAATTCCAAAGCGCAGGCTGTTGGGTCCAGGATGGCCTGGAACTGAGGCTGTGGCCATGCGGAAGAGCGTGATGGGTGTCTTCAGGTTGGAAGGTAGAGAGAGGTAATGGAAGGAGATGGTCTTGGGCAGGTGGCGACATGGCCTGCTATCCATGGGACAGGGGTTTCGCTCGCACTGACTGGAGCAGAGGTAAAATAGAGACAGTTAGACTGGGGAAAACTCAAGAGAGGCTGCCCCATCCACCCTCCTGAAGAGGCCACACTTCTGTAGACTCCAGTATCTCTCTGGAAGAACAAAATGTCTGTGCTTCATGTGAGCTGGTAATTATAGGGGAAATGGAAGCTCGGAGAAGCTTCCTTGTCTTTCACATTTCCTGGGCGTGATGAAATTATCGTCTCTCCCCACGAACTGTATGCCCAGCCGTGGGCAGCCCTGGGTCTACTTACAAGGGAGATGTCTTCACATAGCTGATGTTGCCACTGCCCTGGGGACACTCAGGACTGACGCACTGGAAACCTCCTCCAGTGTTGATGCATGTGGTCCCTTGGGGGCACATGTGTAGTGAGCCCACACACTCATCCACATCTGTTTTTCGAGAGACACAATGAAGGCTGTGACTCTTCCTGCCTTTCTTATGTCATCCAGCCACTTGGAACCCCCCGTAGGTGATGAAATGGGAGACTCCACAAGGGGTGAATTTACCAAATACCCAATAAATACTCTGTGTGTGTTGGGGCAGTACACATGCATGTGTGTGGAGACCAGAGGTTGACAATGTGGGTATTTTGCTCAATCACTTCTTCACATTGTTTTTTGAAACAGGGTCTCTCACTGAACCTGGTTCTGCTAGGCTGGCTGGCTAGTGAGTGCCGGGGATCCAACCCCTTAGAGCAAGAACCTTGTCAGGTATTCTGTTTTCTTTCAACATCTGGAATTGAGGTCCTTCAGAAATACTCTAGGACTGTGGTAGTGAATCCCTCTCCCTGGGATGCTGCTTTCTTTTCCTGGGGTGTGACAAGTGACAGGGGTTCCTGCCAACACCAAATGAGTGTTACCAATCGTCTGCTTCCTTCTCAGACCCAAGTGCTTTTGAGTCTCCTTACTGCCCATGTTTTTCCTCACATTCAGACTCAAACATAAAGGAATGCCTGCCCCCTTAACCACATCCCATACTGAAAGCAGACATCCCCACCCAGTCAGTTTTTATAAGAGTTCTCTGTGCCCTTTACAAACGTTCAGTGAATTCACCCATCTGGAGGCAGTCCTTTCCCAAGCCCAAGTAATCCAAGTGGGATCATTTGAGCGCTGTGGGATGGATGAAGGAGGGGATGGATGATAATAGATGATGAATAGGGGGCGGTGAATGGGTGTGTGGATGAGTGGAAGTGTAGATGGGTGGATGTGAGAATGGCTATCTGGACATCTCCTGTTCTAGTCCCCAGTTGCCCACTCCTCTGAGACTTACACTGGAGTCTAACAAGATGTCACCAGAGAGCCACTTCTCCCCAATATTCCAAGCCAGCTTGTGACTTAGCCCCCTGTCCTTTGTCTGCTTTCGTCTCCAATAGTTCAAAGCCATTTTCTGAAGCCTGCTGGAGTCCCTTCAGTGTCCTTAGTCCATGGAGGAGTCAGGTTTGGACATCCTCCCAATGTGAGCCTGCAGCAGCTGCATTCTTCCCAGAGGTGCCCTGTAGCCCCAGGTTCCAAGGCCTACAATCAAGCTGAGCAAGAGGAGACTCTGCTTTGCCTTTGGGCCTGAATTGTATATAGGAGTCCTAACTTATTCATGGTTTGACTTACCTGTGGCCAACTGTAGTTTGAAAATATTAAATAAAAATTTCTAGAAACAAGCAGTTCATTGATTTTAATAAATTTTATTATAGTATATTATAGTTATTTATCTTGCCATTAGCTGTTGTTAATATTTGCTCTGCCTAATTTATAAGTTAAACTTCACTTGAGGTATGTACTATAAGATAGAAACATCATGCAGCTAGAGGTTAATATTATTCAACTGAATTTGGGTGTTGACCCATGGATGGGGGAGGGGCTACTGTATTCTGATTGTGCTCGTAGGGAAAACTGATGTGTCTGTGTCTTCAGGGGAGGTGTGGTAACAGGAGGCCTCCTATTGGTGTGCCCAGGTTCCCCTAGATTCGTCTGGTGTCCATGACGATGAGAGCAGCTTTCAGCCTCTCCTTTCTAACCCCCACTTGCACTTGACCTGCAGACATTCCTTGCTGATGATGGTGCTTATTTGCACCATGTCTGGAAACAGAGAAACCTCAGCCCTGTCATCCAGGGGGTCACAATGGATGGGTGGCACTTAGGTAGAACCTGAGCCAGGTGTTTTACATCCCACCCACCAATCTATTCTCTGTTCCTGGCAGACTGACTGGCCTGGTCTGTCTGCCTAGGCTCCCAGGCCTTTAGGCCTCCAGGCCCCCTTGTTTCCAGGCCTTCTGGTGTTTAGTGGAGTTTGGCAAACGGAGGCCTGAGCAGCTGTGGTCTCTATTTTTAGTCTAGGCTAAATTCTGGTGGCAGATGCATACTTCCAGCCACAATTGTTATCAGACTCTTATGAGCCCTGTCCCTCACTCTTGCCTGTCACTGATGGCTCTGCTTCTCTGTCGTCCTCAACTAGCCACCACACATGGCCAGAGCTGTGGAGCCTGGCCATGCTGAGTACAGCACGTGTAGTCAGAGAACACTAGTAGATGGACACACAGGGCCATGATGCCTCCGAGGTCCCTTCAAATTCCAATAAAGTGGACTCTGGCTGGCTTCTTGGCCTTTGGGTTCATGTCTGGTGGAAGGCAGTGCTGAATAAGAGGAAGTGACCTTACCTAGAAATGTCACTCACATGGGGTCAGAAGAGGCTGACCCTTCTGATGGTTAAACAGCTAGTTTGTGTAGAATATATAGCCTGATCTTTGGGAGTTCTTTTTATTGATTTCTCTTCTAAGATTGAATGTATACCCAGAACTTTGGTTCTCTTAGCATAAACACTCCTGAATGGGGATCAAGGATGAGAGCAGGGGTCACAGCAGCAACAGGTGGCCAGGTATAGAGGGTGACCTCTATCCTTGTGATCACCTGCCTCTGCTACAGTCTCACTCACCCTCACAGCTTTTCCCATCAGCCATGATCCGGTATCCACTAGGGCAGGTACATCGGTAGGAGCCAGGGGTGTTCACGCAGGCATGCATGCAGAGCCGGGGGCGTCCTTCCTGCCCGTAGATCTTACACTCATTCACATCTGGGGACAAAAAGTGCCCTTGACTCTGGCAGCTGTGACTAAATAGCTGGATAAAGTGATAAGCTATCCTAACCGAGGAGCATCTGGGATGTTCTCTCTTCCCGCCCAGGGCCAAGAGGGCTGAAGGGAGGAGTGGCAGGATGTGGGCCATCCTAGCCGGGCTCCTCAGTCTAACTCAGGAAACTCTACAAAACCTAGCAAGTCAGGTACCCCGCTCGAAGAGGAAAACCAGATTGAGACAACCATCTTAGCCCTCCTCATCTTCAGCAATGGAGACATGGAGTAAGAGAGCCCTGCAGCCAGTGTGGTGGGCCAGGCCTGTACTCTCAGCATTTGGGAGGCTGAAGCACGGACCTCCATTTGAGGTCAGTCTGAGCTGTATATTGAGACTCCTCTTTAGAAGGGAGTGGGGAGTATTTTTATTTCTGATGCTGTGGAATGAACCTCTTAGCATTAACTGTCCAGATCTCAGGTGGAATTGCTGTTTAGTTGTGGTTATCAAAAGTGGGCTCTAGAGTCCCCTAAACTGAGGAGGTGACTAGGGAAGTCTCAGTAACTCCCTTGCCACGCCCCGAGAGGCGGGGAAGAGGTTGTCGACTCGTGAAGGCAAAAGACTCCTCTTGGGCACAGTAGTTCTAGGCTATCAGCCCTGGCTGCCTTCTTCCTCCCCTACCCGCTATGTTACAGAAGATGGCCTTGGACTTCTGATTCTCCTGCCTCCGTATCCCAAGTGTTGAGATTACAAGCATGTCACTCCAAATTTACGCAATGATGAGATTGCAAGAAGGGCCTTGTGCATGCTAGGCAAGCACTCTAGAGACTGAATGCAAATCCCTTGCGCTCCATCTCAGAGAAGGCCGTGGTGCACCCTGCTGGAGCCCAGCCGTGGGGAGGTAAGAAGGGTAGGCACACTAGGAGGAGAACCAAGATGGGAGCGCAGCCACTTCTTTTTTCCAGAATCCCCCTGAAGCCTACTGGTTAATTTCATTCATCCTGGCAACCCTTACCTAAAGGCAAATCACAGGTATTTCTGAGACCACATCCAGGAAGACCCTCACCCCACCCCGCACTCCTCCCCAGGGCAGCAGATGGGACCCTTTTTTCCCCGGGCTAACGTTCTCGCACCTCCTCCCGAGCGGTCCCCGCTCCGCCGCGGAGCCCGAGCCTACCCTGGCAGACGCTGTCGCCGGCTGCGGTGCTGCTCAGGTGGAATCCCGCCTCGCAGCTGCAATGCTGCTCCCGCTCCATCTGCGCGCAACGGGGCGCGCGGCTGAAGGCGGGGTCGCCGGCCACGCCGCCCTCGGGGGCCGCTGCGGGGGGGAAAAAGATAAGCTCAGCTCCTGACCCTCCCCAAATCCCTACCCCGGCACCTGCAGTGCGCCCCAGGACTAGCGAGACCCTATCTTTCAGTGAGTACTCTACCGCAGGGAAGGAATGACAAGCGATTAACCTAAACTGAGAGACTGCGACCTGGACAGGACTGAGAGAGCTGAATGTAATAACGGGACAGCCAGGCATACTTCAGTGTGAACTCCGAGATTCATTTTGAGAATTTTGTACAACGCGCACAATTCTGGGGGCGCTGAAATGTAAAATTTTAAGCCTCCACTTTTTCTGTTCCGTGTGTGTGTGTGTGTGTGTGTGTGTGTGTGTGTGTGTGTGTGTGTACACATGTGTACACAAGCTTGCAGCCTCGTCAATGTGTTCAGGGTAGTTGTTTTATCATTACAGTTTTTGTGTTTTTCCAAGAACAGAAAGTTTTCTAACCACAATAAAAATAAGGTAAACAGAATAAAAACAAAACAGGCAAAACCATGGGTTCACTATGTAGCTCTGTCTGGCTTTGGAACTTACTGTGTAGACCACGATGGCCTTTAACTCCTGCCCGTGCCTCCTGAGTGCTGGGATGAAAGGATACTTTAAAAAGATTTTATTTTATGTGTAAGTGTCTGTGTACAATCTGTGGTGTCTGATGCCTGTGGAGGCCAGAAGAGGGTTCCTTGATCTGTCTGGAACTGGAGAGTTAAAGGTGGCTGTGGGGCACCATGTGGGTGCTGGGAACCCCTGACCTGTGTAAGAACAGTACCTGCTCTTAACCTCTGACCTTCTCACCAGCTCTGGCAAAGGGATTTTTGTTTGTCTGTTTTTGTTTTTTGTTTTTCCAGACAGGGTTTCTCTGTGAAACTGTCCTGCAACTGGCTCTGTAGACCAGGTTGGCCTTGAACTCACAAAGATTCACCTGCTTCTGCCTTCTGAGTGCTGGGATTAAAGGTGTGCACCACCATCACCCGGCTGGTAAAAGTATTTAAAAAAAAATTCTTGAAATTTTTTTAAGATTTAGGCAGCATCACCTGAATCCAGTTCAAGTCAGCCAGAGAAGCAGAGCCAGACTCGGTCTCAAAATGGTAATATTAGGAACTGGAGAGATGGCTTAGTGGTTTAGAGCCAAAACTATTGCTCCAGAAGACTCAAGTTTGATTCTCAGCACCAACATCGGGAGGCTCACAAACTGCCTGGAAACTTCACTTCCAGGAGCTCAGAAGCCCTTTTCTGGTCTCCACTGGTACTGCACTCAAGTGTACACATCCACACACATATAAACACACACATACATGCACACACAGCCACAAGTTAAAAATTAGAAAAATTTTGGGGTGAGGTTTACAGGGTCCTGGGAGAGAGGCATAGTCCAAGAAGGTTCCAGGTACACCTGCTGGGTCATTTCATAGTGTGTACCTGCTCACTCCTTACTTTCCATTCCTGGAGAAGAATCCAGTCATGGGGACACTTCATAAAATGACCCCTGGGCCTGAGGTTTGATGACCGGAAGGTCCCACAGCAGAAGATGCCCTAAAGGGGGGCATTTAGTGGCTAGTATGGCATCACCAGAGTGAAAGGAAATAGGCTTTTTTCTGCTCTTCTTTGTAGACACAGTCAGTGACCTTCCAAGAGAGCCCTGCCTCTCCACTGTTTCAACAGAAGGTTCAAGACATAAGAGCTACAGGGCTGGGGTGGGGCTCTGGGGACAGCTTCACTGTGAGAATGGACCTGGCAGGCTAGTCCCACTGACTTGTCAAGCTTGTGGGTGTACTGTCTAACCCTGACTAGGAGCTGGCTGCTACAGAGGGCATGAAGTTGTTTTGTCTTATTTTATTCCAGGCTGGACTTGGACTCTGCTATGAAGCCAAAGATAGCCTTAGACATCTGGCCCTCCTGCTGCTTCTTCATTGGTGCTGGGATTACAGATGCTCACCATCTTGCCCAGCATTATGTGATGCTAGTGATCAAATGCTTGGCTTCCTGCATGAGAGGCAAGCATCCTTCAAAGTGAGCTGCATCTTCACTCCCAAGAGTTTGTCAACTCTTACTCCCTGGACCTTATACTGTTCACCCAAATGCCCTTTCCCCACAGGGAGTCTACACAGAAATAAAGACAGGCAGGCCTGTCTGGCAAAGGAGTAGGACATCATTTGGTTATACCTCTCAATTGTAGAATGGTGTGAAACCCCTCACCCATCCTTCATAGATTCCTTATCAGGAGGTTTTCTTGCTATGTGCTGGAACTCAGGAATCAAATGTCTAGCATCCTTGGCCTGCTGACTTTGCAGGCTGTGATATCGGAAGGAAAAGTGATTCTGCTAGAGGACAAAACCCTAACCAGGCAAAGGTGCCCCAGTGTATCTTCCCAGGCCTCGTCCCTCATCTGCATGCTGTTAGGTTGGAGGCTATCTCTCCAAAAGAAGGATCAAAACTCTGGATATAAAAAGAGTTAAGCCCATCCAAATGAGTACCGTTAGGGTACTAGCAGCATCAGCCAATGGATGGAGTGCCTGACACATTCGCCTTTGGTGACCGTGACCAGTATCCATGCTAGCCCCCAGGACAGCATCCCCAGCAAGTCCCCTGGCTACATACCAGGCTGGGTCTGGTTTTGACAACGGTTCCCAGTTTTTCCTGGAGGGCAGATGCATCTGTACTGGTTGACTCCTTCCACACACGTTCCCCCATTGTGACAAGGCTGGCTGGAGCATTCACTGATGTCTAGGAAAGGGTGTCAACACAAGGTTATATGGATTCTTGTGCCAAATCAAGCAAAAGCTAACTATGGGTTTTCCCTTACATTGTAGGGCCACTCCAGCTTCCTGTCTGGCTTGCTCCTGGTTTGTAATCCTCCTGCCTCAATCTCCTGGAGATCTACCCTCCCACCTTATCCTTCATTCTCTCTACCTGTGGGAACTGCAAGGCAACTGATGAGCTGAAATGCAGGCCATTGCTTCTGCAGTACCTGCCTCACACTGTGCCCACATGGGGCTCTGTGTGCAGGAACTGGCAGAGCACCGCCCACACTCAAGGGTGTAGTGTGCACAGCTGTAGCCAGGTGTTGGCATCTGCTTATGAGTGAGGCCCTTCAACTCTTCAACTCTGCTCCAAGGTAGATCCCAGGCCTTGAACTTCCTCTCTTTGTAGCCAAGGATGAAACTGAACTCAGGATCTTCCCGCTTCTGCCTCCCGGGTGCTTGGATTAACAGGTGTGTATCACTATGCCCATTTTTATTCCATGCTGTGCATGGAACCTAGAGCTTCGTGCATGCTAGCCTTATTCTACTAGCTGAGCCGCATCTCCATCCCTGGATCATCTTTCAAACAGGAGCTAAATTCCAAGAAATTAAAAAGGCATTTCTGTGTGTCTCCCAGGAGGAAGAAACAGGGGCTCATCCGGTGAGAAGTGCAGCTTCATTCTGGGTCAGCTGGAAGGGACTTTGGCTTCCTCAAGCCTTGGTCTGTCCAAACACTGTTTATCCATAGGGAAGACACTATTTCCATTTCCCTGTAATCTCAGGCTGGTGACATGCTTCCCCAGTCAGCCTGTTTTCGGATGATTCGTTGCCAGGAATGTGCCTGAGATCATACCACACACAAACGTGACCCTCTCTCCGTCAGTATTCCAAGGTCTCTCAAGGTCCAACTCTATCTTTGCTTACTGCCCCCCCCCGGAAGTGGACAGATCAATAAACCGTGAAGGTATGGGGAGGGAGCCAGAAAGTGTGAGTGTTTATATCCCTCAGTTTGGTGTCAGCACACCCACAGCCATTATCTGTCCTGGGAGATTCCAGTAGAAGCCACTGAGCTGCCCTTGCACCTGAACCCATCAGAAGGGGCTAGGTTAACAACAGCTTGATAAAGATGTGACCAGGTGCCCCAGCGTATTCATTTCCTTACAGGCTCCAGACAGACGTTCTGCATTTCTTATCTTGATGAGCAGTCAGAGATATTCAATGGCCTGATGCCCAGACTGGCAAATGCTATGTCCCAATGGAAGGATAGTTGTCATACAGTCAACTGTGTCCCAGGCTGTGGCATTTAGTTATGACTTTAGAACTGTGGAGAGGGCAATGGCAGCGATGGTAAGAAAGGCTGGCAAGCCAAGGCCTGAGCACAATCGTACTATTCTTCAGTGAAAGTGAGTTGTCATATGGATACTCTAATTTACTCCCTTTTAAAAAATACTTATGTCTGCGCCGGGCGTTGGTGGCACACGCCTTTAATCCCAGCACTCGGGAGGCAGTGGCAGGCAGATCTCTGTGAGTTCGAGACAGCCTGGTCTACAAGAGCTAGTAACAGGACAGCCTCCAAAGCCACAGAGAAACCCTGTCTCAAAAACAAAAACAAAAACAAAACAAAACTTATGTCTGCACGTACTCACATGTATGTGAGACAGGTTCTCAAGTAGCAGAAGCTGGCCTTGAACTTGATACATAGCTGAGGATAACCTTGATCTCTGAGTTCCTGTCTCCTCATGTTGAGTTCTAGGATTATAGGCATGAACCATCATGCCTGATTTATGTGGTGCTGGGCATTGAACTCAGGGCCTCATGCACATTAGGAAAGCATGTGCTACCATATAAGCTACATTCTCAACCCCCGGCCCCCTACTTTTTTTTCCTTTCTCATTCTACTTCATTCCTGGCTTCTGCATTTTGTTTCAAATTTCCCACTATGCTGGTGACTTTATTTCTAAGGTTTTCTCATTTTTTTTAACTTTTCTTTTGCATTTTTTATTTTAATTTATTTCTTGGAGGGGGAGAACGCACGAATGTCATGAGTGGGGAGGTTAGAGAATAACTTTCAAGAGCCCATTCTTTCCATCTACCCTGTGGGTTCCAGGGCTTGAATTCAGGTCATCAGGCTTAGAGGCAAGAGCCTTTCCCGACTGAGCCGTCTCTCAAGCCTAGATGTTGTTTTTGTAGTCAGTCTTTATATTTTACAAACTTCTATTGGCTTGTTTTGAAATATTGGCTTATGGTTTCCTTTGGTTTTAAGGGTATGATGTCTTTCTGGCAATTCTTTGTTGTCCATGGAAACTTTTTTCTCTCTTTTTTTTAGCTTTTTATTTTTGTATACCAGCTTGCATGGGATTTAACAGGAATCCTTTGGCCCCCCTCATACTTACATGAAACAAGTTTCTCCATTTGCCTTTAGCACCTTCGTGCCTCCAAAATTTCCTTTCCTGTTATTTTTCCATCATGACCAAAAGCAGAACCTCCTACCTCCTCAGCTCTGTGTTGGTGGCATTCAACTTGTTTTTTTTTTTTTTTTTTTTACATTCATTTTCTTATCTTATGTGTTTGAGTGCTTTGCCTGTATGTATGTGTATATGCATCCCATGCATGCAGTTCCCAAGGAGGCCAGAAGAGGGTAGAAGATTCCCCAGATGACTGTAAACAGTCTGGCATTCTGGGGATCAAACCCAGGTTCTCCGCAAGAGTAGCAAAGTGCTTTTAACTGCTGAGGCAACTCTCTAACCCTCTGGATGGCATTTTTATGTGAGCAACCATATCTTATTTGTACTTGTTTTCTTTGTGTTGGGTTCTCCCCAACATTTTGGCTGAAAACTTTTGGAGACTCTTGTCCAGACATCCCCGGGAACTAAGGTTTTCTATATGAAGTGTCCTGGCTAGAGGTGTAGCCTAGTTGGCAAAACTGCTTGCCTAACATGCATCAGGATCTGGGCTTGGTCCTTAGCATAAAACTGTAATCAGATGCATAGGATCAAAGAGAGTCAAGGGAGCTAAAGGTGAGATAGGCAAGTTTACATCCAATCAAACTGACCTCTAACAGATTGCCTCCAAAATGTGTGAGCTCAGAGAGCCGGCCCTGAATTTTTCTTGAAGAATCAACCAAAGAATCTCAGAAGGAGGACCCAAGTGACACTTCGCAATTCATAAGAGACAGGACAACCAGTGAGAAACATGGAGCTGATCTGGGCTCCAATTCAAACAAAGTGTTAAAAACACATGAGACAATAGGGAGAATTGTATTTTAACTAGAAATTTTATGACACTAAGGAGTTTATCTTGTGAAAATTACTAGAGTTTTGGTTTATATGATCTTCCTTCTATACTTTATTTCTATTATATGTCTATGATTGGTTTTCCTGCATGTATGTGTGAGCACCACATGTGAGCAGTGGCTGGCTCCCCTGAAACTGGAATTACAGATGGTTATGAGTGTGGGTGCTGGGAACTGAACCCAGGTCCTCTGTAGGAGCAGCCAGTGCTCTCAACCTCTGAGCCATCTCTCCCTCACTGAGTTTTCCCTTCCCTTCCCTTCCCTTCCCTTCCCTTCCCTTCCCTTCCCTTCCCTTCCCTTCCCTTCCCTTTCCTTTCCTTCCCTTCCCTTTCCTTTTCTTTTTCTATTTCTTTTGAGACAATATCTCTCCATTTTGTAGCTCTGACTGTCCTGGAATTCACTCTGTAGATCAGGCTGGCCTCAAACTCACAGAGATCCGCCTGCTTCTGCCTCCCAAATGCTGAGACTAAAGGCGTGCGCTGCCACCACCACCTGGCTGAATATTTTTCTTAATAAAAGAAAAAAAGTTTAAAATAATTGTCATTTTTAGGACTATGAAAACAGGAGAAAGGTCACCTAGTAGAGTACTGAATGGCCCCTGTGGGGAAGTGCTTCATGCTGGTGGCAAAAGACAAAGGGGTTTACTTCTCTTAAGCTTTTCCTTTGGTTGCTCCTGGGTTCAAAAGATTACATGAATGGCTATGGCTTCCGGAACTCAGAAAGCCTCACACCCTAAAAACCATACCCTCTGGCTGGAGCTAACTCTCAGCTGATGGAATGCTTACCAACAGTACAAAGCTTTGGATCTATCTAATCTCTAGCACCACAAAAACTCAGTGTGATTGCAGCAGCACTCAGGAGGTAGACGCCAGAGAGTCAGAAGATCAAGGTCATCCTTGGCTACATACTGAGTTCAAGGCCAGCCTGGGTTACATGAGGCTCAAGAGGAGCAAGAACAACAACGACAACAAAAATGCCCTTCATAGAGAGAAAGAAAAAGACGACTTCAGGAAGCCAGATGGCTGCTTTCCACTGTGGACTTCCAGGGCTCCTCTGGCCACTGCATCTTTAAGAGTGTTGTTATGTATCATTCCCTTCTATGCCAAGTAGGGTTCATCACCTTCTTCCCAGTCAGTTGACTGCAGAATGGGCACTGGCCAGTTATTAAAGAGCTGCCAAGTGTTTCACTGGCACTGACATTGTATGTCTCGAAGTGAAGGGCTGTAATTAAGATTTTTGTCCCCCATGGTCACAACACACAGTGACAGAACTGCTGATGTGGAAATTGAACTGGGAACACTCAGCAGCTGCTGGCCACCAGATTGCTGAGCTCTAGCCGAATGGAACTGTCTTGGCAGGAGAGGAGGTGTTCTGAAGACATTTGGAATGACCACTCCCACCGGTTGGCTCCCATAGTCTGAGACAAAGGACATCAAGCATTGGAATTTTTCTAGGAATCTCATCCTGGGGATAGAAAAAGGCTAATCATGGTGCCAGCCAGAGGAGGAGTTTGTCTCCCAGGAAGAGATTGCATACAGTTCTTTGTTGTTTGTGTGTGTGTGTGTGTGTGTGTGTTTTACATGTGTATATGTTAATGTGTGTGCATGGGGGGCGGTGGCAGATGTTGCATGCCAGAATGGGAACCATGGGTCAACACTGAGTGTCTTTACTGCTGTCCATGTTAGTTTATTTTGTGTGAATGTGTGTTTTGTCTACATGTATGTCTCTGCATCTCATGTGTGTCTGCTACCCACAGAAGCCAGAAGAGAGCACTGGATCCCCTGGAACTGGAGTTATAGACATTTGTGAGTCAACCATCATGTGGGTGCTGGGAATTGAACCCAGATCTTCTGGAAGAGCAGAAAGTGCTCTTAAACAGGAAGCCATCTTTCCAGTCCCTCCATCTTAGTTTTTGAGAACTCAGAGCTCCTTAGTTCAGCTAGACTAGCTGGCCAGCAGACTCTGGTGACCTGCCTGTCTCTCTGCCTCCAGTGCTGGGCTTACAGGCATACACCATCACACCCTGCTTTTATGTGGGTGCTGGGGCGTTTCTGGTTGTTTTTCACTACTACTTGTCTGTTTAATTGTCCTACCGAGGATAGGTGGCCAAGTGTAGTTAAGGCTGCTGGGGCCAAGGCTCTGACCCTAACAACTCCAGCAACACTGAGTCTCATACACGTAATCAAGATTGTCACAGTTCCCTGTGAAGATCTAATAGCAGCTATCTGGCATTGCTGTGAGCCTCTGGCTGAAGACAGCATTCATGAATGCCAATGCAGACACAGCATGCCAACTTGGGGGAGGCTGAGCCTCGAAGCTTGTTGATCCAGTTGGTTGTAGCATACAAATATTTTGTTCCATCAGTACAGGGTAAACGTCCAGGCCCAGTTTACACTTAGTGAGATGAAAAGTATCCAAGATTCCATTTTGAAAAAAAAAAAGGAATATAATCATTTTATTCTAATCAACCCTCAAGTCAAGCATCACACAGCTAGTTTAAGGCAGCCACTCAAACACCACCCCAGTCATGATTCTATCCATCTCAGTGAACTTCTACACAGTTAGTCTGGCCAGTCAGACGCCATGGAGCTTCACTTGGGCTTTTACACTTTCATTATCAATTATTTTGCTCATTTATTTATTTTTATTTATTTAATGGTACTTCAATAGCAAGGAATTTGAGTTCACTTATACCCCATGAATGCATATATATAATGACAGAACTGAAACCAGAGACTAAAAGTGCCATAGTGTCCTTCACGGCTCGTGTATCTTTGCCTCCATTCCGTGTGTCCTTCCTTATCAACTAATATTTTGGGGAAATTTCGAAAATACTCATTTGTGTCATGTGCATGTGTGTACCTGAGTATGTGTCCATGGACCACATGTGTCCACAGAAGCCAGAAAGGGGTGTCAAATCCTAGAACTGTCCACTTTATTTCAAGAACTTGGAGTCCTCTAATTTACCTAGACTGGCTGGCCAGCGGGCTCTGGCAGTCACACATCCCTTCTCTCCCCATCAGTGGGGTTACTGGCACACAGCTCTGCACATGACTTTTATGTGGGTGCTGGGGATCCAAACTCAAGAGCTGGAGGGTGCTGAGAACCGAATCCAGGTTCTCTGCAAGAGCAGTAAGTAAGAACTCTTAACTTCTGGGCTTTCTCTCCAGCCTTCTGGAAAAAGTTAATATTTGTTTTGTGTGTGTGTGCGTGTGTGTATTTATGTGTATGTATATGTGTGTATGTGTATATATATATATATATGTGTGTATATATATGTGTGTATGTGTATATGTATGTGTGTGTATGTTTATGTGGGTGTCTATGTGCGTGATATATGTGTGTATGTATGTGTATGTGGGTATGTATTCATGCATGTTTATATGTATGTGTGTGTATGTGTGTGTGTGTATGTGCATGTGTGTGTGGGGGGGGTATGTGTATATGTGTGTGTATGTGTGTATGTGTATGTGCATGTGTGTATGTGTGTGTGTGTATGTGTGGATATGTGTGTGTATGTGTGGGGGTGTGTATTCGTGCATGTCTATATGGGTGTGTATGTATGTGTGTATGGGTGTGTGTATGGGTGTGTGCATGCCACAGTATGCTTGAGGAGGTCAAAGGACAGCTTTTTTAGGAGTTGGCTCTCTCCTCCTACTATGTAGGTCCCAGGGATTGAACTCAGGTCACCTGTCAAGAGTACTAACTTCCATCACAGATACACAGACACTCAGTCCAGGGATAAGGTAGGGAAAGATAATGTGAGCCCTGTCATGGCAGCCGGAGTGGACTACAGATAGATAGATTTCTATGACAGGGCAACAGACAGATAGATGTGGGGGAACACAGGCAGATTAGGCTCAGGTGGCCAAGTGAATGGGACCTAAGGTGCTGAGTGGACACAGGAAGAACCCACCAGGGGTCTGCAACTCAGCCTGGAAATTAAAACTACAGATGCCCAGAGCAATGAAAAGCAAACGCCTTGTGTTCATACCTAGGATGGCATTTTTATCATTCATGAGGTGTTTAATTGAATGGAATTCCTTCAGAGTCAGGGTGAATAACAGGCTCTGGCATTTCCCCAGGTGTGTTTGCACGGCTCATAATTTATCATCTGCATGGCTCCTGGGGAGGTCTGAGAGCTAGAACCTGTAATCAACCCTTCAGCCACTATGCCTTCCAGGAGAGAGGAAAGGGCACCCTGGGCCAGCGAGTGCTGCTGTGTGTCTCAGCTCCTCCTGTCAGTCCCCACTCCTCTTGGGAGGTACTGTGTTTTCTGAGATCTCTTTGTTTTCAAGATTTCTAAGTATTCAGGGCTATCGATTGCAGCAGAGTGGCAGAGCTCTTGTCTAGCATGGATGAGGCCCTTGGTTAAATTCCAGCCTGGACAGCATAAAGGGGCCCTATCTCAAATGAACATGCCCCCAAATCCCCTGCGCAACTGCTTTTGCTTTTGTCTAAGATTTATGCTACTTTTAATCCCAACTAAAATCATGGACATTTTGCCTCAAAAGGTGTTTCATGGATGCCTAAAAAAAAAAAAAATTAAAAAAGACTGATAACTATCTGATAACTATGAATATTTTTAAACTGTGGTCTATAGGCTTTTGAAAAGCCAATAAATTACATGTGCCAAGTTCTCTTTTCTCTATTGTTAAAACAGTTCTGTTCTCAAGCCCAGCACAGGACCTCAGGAAGGCCTCTCCCCAAGCTGTCCACACCAAGTCTCAGCCAAGACCCAAGTGACAACTGAGGGATTTCTTCTTCTTCAAACTGTGCAAGGAGCCCCATAAGCAGACTGCAGCTCCAGGGCAGCTCAGCTGTCCCCTCTTCTAGTTTCTCCTCTTAGCCTTAGTAGACCTAGGCCATGACATTGATATGATCCAATTGTTTTTGTTAGTGTTGTCTTGGTTTAGTTTAATTTTAGTTTTTGAATTAGGGTCTCCTTCTGTAGCCTAGGCTAATATCAGACTCTGTAGCTCAGGCTACAGACAGAGCACCTGCCTCAACCTTAAGAGCAGTGATTATAGCTGGAGACACTATACCCAGATAAGAGTCAATTTTTTTTTCATTTTTTTTGAGACATGGTTTCTTCATGTAGCCCTAGAAGTCCTGGAACTAGCTCTATAGACCAGGCTAGCCTCAGATTCAGAGATCTGCCTGTCTCTGCCTCAAAAATGCTGGGATTAAAGGTATGTAGCCAGGCAGTGGCATAGAAGATAGGAGGTAGATGTAGGAATATCAGGACTTCAAGGCCATCCCTAGCTGTAGAGTGAGTTTAAGGTCAGCCTGGGTTATATAAGACCCTATCTCAAACAAACAAACAAACAATGTTCAGTCACTAGAGTCCAGAACTGGGTGAGCTATTGAGAAGTAGAGAGTGGCTTTTGTATGTTCCATACCCAATCTACACCGCAGATTCTCTATAGGCAAACCAAGACTGGATGGTTGTGGGGACTAAGCAAGCTCACAGTGATGGAAAGAGCTCAGACCTGGTGTAGAGGTAAGGAAGCAGATGTGTTCCCCTGTTTCTCTGCTGAGGAATGATTGAAGAACCATGGGGAAGGGGAGATGGCTGAGTGGGTGAAATGTTTGCCACTTAAGTGTACAAACATGAGTTTGGATCTCCAGAATCTACCTATAGACTTTGGTAGGGTAATCCCTGCAATTTTGCTGACCAGCCATCCCCATCCTGACATACACAGCGGCAAACAACCAGAGAATCTGAGGGCAAGGACTGATACCTAGGGTTATCCTTGACCACTGTGGCATGTATTCACCTGCACACACACTCCCCCCCGCCCCCCCTCACACACACACACACACACACACACAAGAAAAAAAGGGAGAGAATCAGAATTAGATGTGTCTCTGGGATGACCCTTTTGGACCAGCATACCCATGCTATGTGGTGTGGACAGGGAAGAATGGCCATACCTCTGCAGTGGGGCTTTTCTCCAGTCCAGGTGCCGTTGGCAAGACATACCACACTGCTGGGACCAACCAATCGGAACCCAGGGTTGCAGGTAAAATGGACTTCATGGTCCACTAAGTACTTGCTCCCGAACTTCCTGCCATCAGGAGGGGCATCCAGAGCTGGGCAGGAAACTATAAGGAAAAGAAAAGGGATTAGGAGCCCTCCCCTGGGCTGCAGACATGGGGGTGTGGATGTCACTCACAAGACCTCTCTCTCTCTCTCTCTCTCTCTCTCTCTCTCTCTCTCTTTCTCTCCCCTCTCCTTCTCTCCCCTCTCCTCTCTCCCCTCTCTACACTCTCCCCCCTCCCTCTCTTTCTGTTGAATGACTGCCGGGCTTGGCCCTGGACCTTCTAAATGCCACATCTCATGAAACCTTCCCAGTGTTTTTGGAGAGGAGGAGGGGGAGCACACAGTTGACCTAGTGAAAGCTGAGGAACCTGAGGCTGAGACACCAAGGGTTGTGTGCACAGAGCCTCACAGTGCAGTGCCGAGTATCAGATTGATGAGACCAACATTTACTAACTCTGCTTTCTCTTGTCTCCGGCCTGAGACACTCCGGCCAGGTTCTCTTGTCTCTTGTCTGAGACCTGGATGTCCCAGGTCTCCTGAGCAGGCTCAGCCTACCACCAGGCCAGCTCCTCCTCCCCACTCTTCAGGACTCTATTCAAATGTCACCACTTCCCAGAGGGATCTCTGGCTACCATGCATCTGTGTCTCAATCCACTTTGCCTTCTTAGCATTTGACTACTGCAGTGTGTCTTTCATGCTTGCTGTCAGTGTTCTCTGCCTGAGTGCAATCTGGCCTGTGTTCTTTCTGCTAGCCCCAGCCCCAGCCAAGCGCTTGGCACACAGAGTATATTCTATAAATGCGCCTTGAAAGAAACGTAATTTATTGAACCTCTGATGAAAGCCTTCCCCGGAAATGTTACTTCACACAAGAAAGAAGTCCCTAAGGAAACGAAGTCACCGGGGACCTATGGTGTTGGGTATCTCACAGTCTCCATCTCCTATCCCCTGAGCCCCTACGCCAGTGCTCACCTCTAGGCCTAGAAAGAGTTGATTGAGAGATATCACCAGGAAAACATGACCCAGTGTTAGAGTTCTCCCATTAGTGGAGGGAAATTGGAATGTCCCATTGTGCTCCAGACAAGTAGGACTTACTCTGGAAGCCCCTCTTCCCACCCAATTGGGTGGAGTCACTGGAGAATGTACTTTCAGGCATGAAAAGCCAGAGCCATGCTTGTTCATGGAAAATAACGTGTGCCCTAAGTGCGGCATTCTGGGAAGGTCAGGGTAGCAGTGTATCTGTGCGGAGGGCGAATGTGCAAAGTCTCTGGGCCTTCGAGGCTGTGAACTTAAAACCAGTTTGAGAAGCAGACTGTTACACTAAAAGTAAAAACAGGAACAAAAACAAAATTAGAGTCCACTGTGCTCTCCAGGGAGGTGAAAGGCACCTATACTTGCAGAGTGATGTTTATGACAATTCTGTGGGATTATAGCTTGCTACTTCTGTAGCTATTAAGCCTAGAATAAAGGGTATAAGAGGAAATGGTCTGGGCGTGGTGTCAAACCACAGCTCTTGGGAGGCAGAGGTGGGAGGATTTTGAGTTCCAGGTCAGTCTGAACTATACACTGAGATGCCGTCTTTAAAAAAACAAAAAACAAAAACCAGAAACACAGGCCTGGAAATGAAAACCATAATCCCAGAACTTGGAAGGCAGAGGCAGAAGGATCTGGAGTTCAAGATTATCCTGGGTTACACGACAAGTTTGAGGTCAACTTGAGCTACATAAGATAAAACCAAAACAAGGGGGCTGCAGAGGTCATTAAGAGGGCTTGCTGCTCTTGCAGAGAACCAGGGAGGGATCCACTGCCCTCTTCTGGGTTCCTTGGGCACATGCACACACATGTGCATACTCACAGGCACACATAAATAAATCATAAAAAAAAACCCTGGAATAGGAGACTGTCACATATAGGGGATAGGAGTAACCTTAACGTGTACACGATAACAGACACAGACATGCACGCACACACACACACACACACACACACACACACACACATACACGAGGGGCAAACTGGATGGAGTTAGTTGCGGGGATGACGGTTCTTAGTGCAGTTCTTGGTCCTAGCCTGATGATTTGGGACCCACCTGGAGGTGTATCTGGGGCCACTTTACTAATGGTGTTTTGCAGCGCAGCCAGCCGGCTCTTCATGTTTCGGATGCCTTCAGCAAAGCGGGTCTCCTGGCCCTTCAGCAGCTGCTGCAACTGGCGGATGGTTGTCAGGAGCTGCTGTCTATTGAGACAACTCTAGGGAAAGAAGAGACTGTTGGAGCAGGCTTCATCGTGCTCTGGGCTTCATAAGTCTAAACCATGAGCTTCAAACACCCCGGTGCCTTGTAAAATACCTTGGTAGAGCAGCCTCTCCAAGGCACCCTGCCTGCCAAATACTCTGCCTCATCTGTTCTCAACCTATGGGTTGTGACCCCTTTGGGGGTTGAATGACCCTGTCACAGGGGTTGCCTCAGACTGTCAGCAAATCAGATATGTACAATTCATAACAGCAAAATTACAGTTATGAAGTAGCAACGAAAGTAATTTTATGCTTGTGGTCACTGCGACATGAGGAACTGTATTGAAGGGTCGCAGCATTGGGAAGGTTGAGAACCACTGCTCTACCTGAACAACAGCATCTGCTGGGTTAAGTTGCTGGGTAACAACCCAAGCACACGTATCATACATAGCAATACTTCACCCCTTGACACAACAAAAACAAGGGCAGAATTGGTGACTAAATGACTAGGTGCTTAAGCAACCATTTGAACCCAAAGTTCTTTATAATCACTGGCCTGTCCCTCCAAAAGACACACAAATTCCTTCTCACTCTAAATTAAGACTGAATTCCTGGCTGGGTGAAATTCTCCTTTCTTTCTCCGTTGGACACTTGGAAAACCAAGAGAACAGTGGAACATACAGAATAGTCAGGGAGGCCTGGTGGTTCCTAAGCTTTTAAAAATGTAACAAGAAAAATAAGGAAAAAAACTGGAATAAAGAAGTGTTCGATATATGTCCACTTTTGATGGTTTTTTAATAGTTGTTTTTTGTTTTTTGTTTTTTTTAAAGGGAAATGGTATTGTACTTAACGTTGACAAAGACTATCTGACTTAAAGCAACTGAAACATCATACTGGATGTGTTTCCTTGCAGTTTCTGTTACATTTGAGAGTCGGGACATTGGGGCCGGAGAGATGGCTCAGTGGTTAAGAGTGCTTCCTGCTCTTGTAGAGAACCCAAGTTTAGTTTCCAACACACACTGGAGCAGCTTGCAACTTCGTGTAAGCGACAGGGGATCTGATGTCCTTTTCTGGATTCTGAAACCATACTGCTGGTTCCCCCCCACACCACCCCTTAGCCCCCCCCCACCAAACACACACACCCTCAAAAAAGAAAAGAGCTGTGGCAAGAAAGGGATTATCCAGGAAGGAGAAAGGACCTTTGCCTTGAGCAATTGATTCTGGGCTAAGGTCATTCTCATTAGTTTGGGAACTGTGTGTCACGATGCATAATGTGTCTGACCTGGCTTGTATTACTTGCTATGATGATGCATCTTTAGGGATATGAAACATAGTTTATTTTGGGCTTTTTCACGGAGTATCAGTTTGTGTGTATTATAGTGTGCATGTGTTCATATGCGTGGTCACGTGTGTGCAAGTGGACATACGTAGAAGCCAGAGGTTGATGTTTATGCCATCCTCAATTGCTAACTCACTGACCCGAGAGCTCACTGGTTTCAGAAGACCAGCTGGCCAGCAAGCTTCAGGGATTCGTCTGCCTCTGCCTATCCAGTTTTGAGATTACAGGCTCACCAGCCTCTGCCATGGCTGCTGCGGATCTGAACGCAAGGTCTCATGTTTGCACTATGAGCTCTTCATCCATCTCCCGAGCCCCATTTATAAGTTTTATAATTAAAAGAAATGTGTGCAAGCTGAGGGGCAGCTGGGCAGCTGAGGTATGTGGCCTCCACAGCCTGGGCAGTGTCCAGCCTCTCAGTGGAGCCGCTGTGGCCACAACGGGCCACTCTCCCTGAGAGACTGCCAGACCGCAGCACCTTGGAGTTTTCACCAAACACATGACTCATGGGCTAGATTCAATGGATGCTTTTGACAAAATTGAGTTCCCCATTGCCCCTGGAACTCCTTGGCCTCCACCGTAACCTAGGCCTGATGAAGCATAGATGGAAAGGTAACTGCCAGAAAGAGAAGTTGTTTTTCCACCTCACCCCACCCCCACTGTTGGCCATCCTTCCACACAAGTCCTGAGCACAAGTCCTGAGCGATGACCGGTTCTTACCTGCCTGGCACTGCATGGCCAACTCGCCCAGACCTGAGCTTCCACACCTATCTCCTGTGGTAAAAGGAAATGGATGTCTTTGTGGCTTGTGTTAATTCCATGTGGGATGCACTTCTGCCTATAAGACGTGCTTCTCTTCCTCAGAGGCCGCTTCACAGCTGGCTGGTGTCCATGTGTGGAGAAGCAGCCTCTACTTGTGATTATTATTAGGCTTATGTTAGTTCCATGTCACAAAGAGGCTGAAAGTCAAGTGATTTGACCCAAATCATGTAACCTGGGAGTGGTAGAGTCTGGACCCTGTGATTTCCAACCTTCCCCCAAGGACCATTTGTTCTCACACAGCCCTTTGTGGTGGGGTCTTTTTTGTGAATTAACAGCCCTAGAGTGAACTTTTAACTCTTGTGCAAGTTGGAGATTTGACAATGGGGACAGAAAGTAGTAGCATGGGGAGGAACCTCTCCTCACACAGATGTCAGGTAATTTTATATATATCTGGTCCCAGGGATGTACAAGGGCTCAGTGCTGAAGCAAAGAGTTCTCAATGCCAAAGGCTTTGCTGGGAAGGGCAAATCCATGGGAACCTGGAGTGGGGCTCCAGGGGGAGAGTGTACATGTGAGGGGGCAAAGGGCCTGTTGTCCTGTGGCCACTGGGCAGGCACATTTTTCTAGGCTCAGAGCTGCCTCTTAAGAACAACTGCCACCAGATGCTTTATCCCGCCAACTGTCACTGAGCTGAGACCTAGCAGTGCTGACACAGGTGAAGAGGGAGCCAGCTGGAAGGTTGGTGATGACTCAATGTGGAAGGCGGGAAGGCTCTCTCTGACCCACCCCTGTCTGACCTGTCTCGGGTAATGCAAAGAAGATCTCAGGTGTTCTTGGCAAGCTGTCCCACCAGATGAGAGGCAGGGGCTGAGGGAATGAGTGCCTTGCACAGGGTGTCTGATGCTCCTTACTGCAGCTGCCACTAACCAGGCAAGTCTCTGATCCCAAAATGTTAGACCATGCCCACCTGAGAATGGGGTGATGGGGCTCTGCTCAGCCAGGACAAGAGATCAGAGGCATGAGTGTGGGGGACAAGTGGGTCATGGAGGAAGATAAAGGTTCCAAATGGTCCCAGTTTTCAAACTGAGACAGTATTCATCATCGTCACTTGTTCAGGGAAAGCATCCACCTTGAAAAACAAACTGAAACACAGAAGTAACCCAAGCAAAGAGACACCAGTGTTAACTTCCTACTCTGCGTTACTTTCTGAATGGGACCAAAGACGCACATCCACAGTATCATCTGTCAGGCTAGGTCACCACAGGGCTCTACCCGTTCCTTCTTGTGTTGGATATAGTGCATCTTTCACATTGGTGGGCACAGCATGTCTACCTCTGGGTCTCAACTTCACTTCCATTGCTCTGCGGACATTTTTAGTCTGGAGGGGGGGCTCCTTTTCCCCATTCCTCTGTCCACCGTGCTCTCTCACCGACCACCATCACCAGCTCAGAGCACAAGCTCCTGAGGCTTAGGAACAAACCATTTCCTGTTTCTCAAACAGTATTTGCTGAGGTCACCTGCTGGAGACCAGTCCTTCTCATTAGAAGATCCCAGACTCAGCCTATGCAAGGTGACCCTACGCTTCCCACAACCTTCTGCAATAGACCTCCCATTCTGGAGGGAAATTTCAACAAGGCTGTCACTAGGCAAGGCCAACAACCCCAGTCAGGACACAGCAGGCTGTGCACTCCAGGAAGGACAAAGGGACCCACTGAGTCTGGGCCCTCAATTTCACAGGACCCTCCACACCTCTTTTTTTCTGTTTTTGAACGTTTTCTTGAAGAGATTGCCCTCCATTGATGTGAGCATCTGTCCCTTGGCTGTCAGGCTGGAAGGACAGGGCAGTGGCACAGCTCTAACCTAGCATGCTCAAGGTCATTTGTTCAATGACCACAAAAACAAAAGTGAAAATCAAAACACAGGAAAAAAAAAAAAAAGGCTCCACACCCAGTGCCACTGACAAGAACCTGTGGAAAAATTGTCTCTTAACTTTTTAATAACATTTAAGGTAAAACCAAGATGGTCAGGGAAATTCTTCCATTTCCAAGGGAATAAAAAGATCAGAGTTTAACAGCCCTGGCTGTCACGGAACTCAGTCTGTAGACAAGGCTGGCCATGCAATTACAAAGATCCCGAACTCTGCCTCTTGATTACTGGGATTAAAGGTGTGTGCCACAATGCCAGACTTAGGGTTTCTCATTGTTGTTTCACTACTATTGAAAGGGACAGCACTTCTCCTAACTCAACCCAGGCTCAGAGCTGACAGATTTAAAGCCTTCAGTGAGGAGCAGGGTCACACCATCAGCTCTTCCCAAGCATAGATGGTTCTAAAACTTGATGTCAGTGCTGAGAGCTGGGCAGAGGATCCAGGAGGGTCTAGAGAGTGATGAAAATATTCTATTTGGAGCCTTGAGGGATGGTTCTGTAGATAAGAATGCTTGCCTGGCATTTAGGTAAAAGTCTGGGCATGGTGCATGCATGACTAACTCCAGGGCTGTGGAAGTGGACTACAGAGGGGTCACTGGAGTGGGCCCCAACCCTGTTCCAGGTTCACTGAAAGAGTCTGTCTCAAGGGATGATGGTATAGAGTAATGGAGCAGGGCACCTGATGTCCTCTTCTGGCTTTTAGGAGCAAGTATAAACACACACACACACACACACACACACACACACACACACACACACACACACACACACACACACATTCCATCTCCCCTGCCCTCCTCAGGGAAGTCCTTGTTCACCCTTTCATAGTTGTTCTCTCAGTGTTTGCTCAAAGTCTCTCAGAACTTGCCATGTTCCTCTTTCTTTGAGAATCAACCAGGAGAGATGAGTCTGCAGGGTCTTCATACCAAGACCCACCAGTTGATGGGGGGGCATGACCCCAAGTTTACCTGGCCCCATCCCAGAATTTAGGAGGCCTGGCCCTTCCCATCCCATTCAGAGCTCTTTGCTTTGGGCTCAATTTATAAACAAAGTCAAGAGCCAGTGTCCACTATCAAGATTCCCACAGGCAGGGTGAGAGCTATGGATGGTCCTTGAGGCTTTTCTGTACCCAGCTGAGGGGTCTTCTTCACAGTGCTGAGTGTATTAGTGTGGTCACAACAGTTACCTTGCTGATAGAGCCTTGGACTCTCAGGCGGCCACAGATGACCCCTTAGACTGGGAGGGGCCATGCTCCTTTCTCCTAAGCCATAGCTATGTGTCTCGTCAGCGTATTCTTAACGGAAACACAGATGTTTCGGTGCCTTTAGGTCTCAGAGAGGACAGAGCATACTTGCCAACTCGGGCCTGCTAAGCCAAGGCTCAAGGCCCTCACCACTGAGTCATGGTGAAATTCCCACATTTCTTTTCTCTAGAGCTTTGCTTTTAGACCAAATTGAGGGCTGTAACTCCTCTCACTGCATGTGAGAGCATACACACACACACACACACACACACACACACACACACACACACACACACACACGAGAGAGAGAGAGAGAGAGAGAGAGAGAGGAGAGAGAGAGAGAGAGAGAGAGAGAGAGAAAGAAAGAACTCATGATGCTAGGAGTTGCCCACAGCCCTTGCATTAGGGTTCTCCGGAGAAACAGAGGTAAGAGGAAACAAATATGACCCACATAGTTAATTGTTAAGGTTGATTTATTTTTAAAGTTGATGTGTATAAGTATTTTGGTGGTATGTATGTTGTACGCAAAAAGCATCCAGTGCCTATGGAGGTCAGAGAGGGAGCTGTGTTTCCTGGAACTGGAGTTACAGATGGTTGTAAACCACCATGTGGGTGCTCGGAACTGAACCCAGGTCTTCTGCAAGAGCAGAAAGTGTTCTTAACATGAAGCCAACCCTCCAGCCCTGGAAGTATAGTGTGTGTGTGTGTGTGTGTGTGTGTGTGTGTGTGTGTGTGTCTGTGTGTCTGTGTGTCTGTGTGACTGTGTGTTACCTGCATTCCTACACACACTCATGAGGGAGGGAGAGAAAGATGAAGAGGGGGAGTGTAGGAGATGGGGTGAGCTCATTGGCTCATGTAATTATGGGGCAGAATCTATGGTGCCGTCAAACCTCAAGTTCAAAGGCAGCCTGGAAGAACTCTCTCCTCCCTTGTTTGCATAAGACAAAAACTCCACATTAAGGAGAGTAATCTCTTTTATTAAGGCCATTGATGTAAATGTTAACCACATCTAAATAACACTTTCCCAGCGACATATAGATAGGGAAGCCATGGCTTAGCTAAGCTGCCACAAAATTAATCATCAAAGGCCTCCAGCTGGAGTCTCCCTTTGAGGGCCAGAGCCTAGGGCATTTTGTGGTTCTGTGTTTGTGTCAGGGATGGAACCCACATACTGGAGGCAGGTGTCTACCACTGCACCACACACACACAGCCTGAGGTTTTAATTTGTACCCTGCTGGCTGTTACTGATTTTATATTCATACCAAAGCTGTCTTCTTTGTTTTCTCAGTCATGGAAACAGGAACAGTGGCTCTTCTTGTTTCTCTCTCATGGTTCAGCAAGGAAACTCACCCTTCTCTCCCTAACATGTGCCAAATATGTAGGACACATCTTCTACACATTTCCTCTTTACCATGCCCTATGAGACAGGAACGTCTATGGTCATCAGTATTCAGAGAAGGAAACTGAGTCTCAAGGGGCAGAAACCTGCTTCAATTAACTAACCAGGAAAAGGCTGAGCAGGACAGGACATGGGCAACCACTGGGAGTCTATATCACCAGGGCCCTGATGCCTTTGGGGACAGTGCCTATCCTGATGACAAGCTAAGCTATAGTTAGTGGCATGCATTCTTTTCATAAGTCAGAGACAGATGCCCTAGGGTGATACTAGTGTGGTCGTGTGACACCAGCATGTTAATGTATTTTTACACTATGTTGTAAATGACTATACTTCTCTACAACCAGTCTTCTTTCCTTCCTTCCTTCCTTCCTTCCTTCCTTCCTTCCTTCCTTCCTTCCTTCCTTCCTGCCTGCCTGCCTGCCTGCCTGCCTGCCTGCCTGCCTGCCTGCCTGCCTGTTTTGCTCACCCCTAGCTCAGGTCTGGTTCCTCAAGTCTCATACCTAGTAGCTCCCTCTTTATGCATATGTTCCTACAAATGGTGACTCCTTAGGTATGTACATCTCACTTTTTGAAACTGGTGGCTTTGAGTGCTATCAAATTGTGGGTGCTATTTTTCCTTAGTAAAAATACATGCAGTTGTGCATACCTATAATCCCAGTAAGAGGCAGAGGCAGGAGGATTGCTTCTAGTTAAGGCTTGCTTGGTTTACATAATGAGGTCCAGGTCTGCCAGGCACTATATAATGAGATTCTATATTTTATTTTAATTTATATGTTTTTAGATGCCATGTTCTTACAAGTCCTAGGAGGTGACTGAGAGTGTAGAAGTTTCTGGAAGGAAATGTGAAAGGATATAGACGTTTTATCCACCCAGAGTATCTGCCTTTGTCCCCAGAGCCCTGGGGCTGCACAAACCAACTCTTTTTACTTACAGATCATAATTTTGAGAGCAGCATGGGCCACAAAATCCAATCTCATACTTTAGAAATGTGTGCTGAGTGGTGACATAATGATCTCTATGAACATTTATGCCACAGCAATGACACGCTCTGTGGGGCAAATGGCCAGCAGGTAAGTCAGGCAACCATGTTGGGCAGAGACAGTGCCCGGATAGTGAGGGAAGTGATACAATAGATGTCTTAGCTTGGTCTTGCTTAGAATTAAAGCTGGTGTCAAATAGAGCAGCATGGGGACATCAGTTCCTTAAGGGCCTCCCTAGAAGCCACTCAGATGGCTGCCTACATCTCCTCCTAGCTGCCCAGGCTCAGATCAACACTTACTCCCATTTCTAGACATGGTAGCAAAGACGGCTCCTTATTCCCAGACCTGTGTCCTTGATGGGCACAGGTCTAGTTTCAGAATGTGCAAGTGAGGGTACTTGAGAAAACAAGAGGTGTGGTCCACCCCAGCCTCAGCCTACCCTCCAGATGCACGGGTGCTGTAGAAAGTATACTCTGGGTTCCAGTGCTGGATCATCTGCAAGAATGACCACAGCCCCCAGACATCATTTATAAGGGGACTCCAAAGCTCCTCAAGAAGAGGGCAATCTGTTTCACACATGTAAACCCACATGGTAGTACACACAGTTGAGAACCATGGAAGGAATACACACATACATACATGCATACACCCAGGACTGGCTTTGGCCAATGAGAGGCAGTGAAAGCCATGCACCAGCTCACTTCCAAGGCTGGTTCTCCAGGAGCCTTGTATTCTTCCATGCAGTCTTGGTCCTCCACCTCTATGAGAGAAGTCCCTGATAACCTCATGGAACAGACCCACAATATCCTAGATAAGATACATAGACCACTCAACTAGCTGACTTACAGCTAGTCCTAGAGATTGAGCAATCCCTGTCTGGAGGAGTGGAGCCAGACCTGAGTATCAGGGCAACCCACGTGAGCCCAAATCAGATTGCTACCTTGGTCTGCCCATACTAGGTTCTAAGTGCCCTGCTCAACTCAAGGTCCTTGTTTGCTTTGCTTCTACTGTGGGAGCTGCTGAAGGCACCAAATATTGTTTCATGGCATGTCCCATTTGGATCTGGATGGCCCATAAGATCCTGTTGTTTTCAATTAATTTCTATATATTTAGTCTAAAACTTTGTACTGAAGGGCTGACAATCTCCTAGTGCCGTGACCACAGCAGACATAACTAATCAAGCACAACCTTCCTCAATTGAGGAGGACCAGTTTTCACTCAAGGGTACAGGAGTAGCTGTGCTCCTCTGCTAGTCCCTAAACCTGCTTTCAAGAATGAGCTATGCCTGCAGAACTGAACAGTCTGACCAGCCCAGAAAGTAATGGGCTAGGAATAATTTTCATACAGATAGATAGGCTCAAAATGAAAGGTAGCAAACCAAAGAAGAGCATCCGAGCCTCAAAAAGTTCATGAGAGCAGAGAGGCCCTGTCCTGCCAGGTCAGCAGGCAGGACCACAAGCCCAGCAAACCGAAGGAGAGGGCTGGAATACACAGGCCTCCAGAAAGATGTCCTGGCTGAGTGGCTAATAGGAAAGAGCAATAGGAAGCAGTCATGGCAATGTCCGTGACAGGCAGACTCAGCTGAGAGGAAACATGCCAGGAAACTTGGAAAGTTAGACAACACAGGAAGTTGACCACACTAGACCACCTGGTCCTGTGGTGACCCATGGAACAAAGTGCCCACCTGTGGTGACATATGGTGACAAACAGGTGCTCACCTGTTTTAGACATATGGAGTTGCCTCCGGGTATTTCAAGGGAGTGGAATTACGAATTCATTTCTTTTCCCTTTAATGAGATCTTGCTGTGTAACCTAGGCTGGCTCCAAACTCAAGATCTCCCAGTTTTAACCTCCCAACTGCTGGGATGACAGGTGTGTGTACCGTTCTTGAGAGAAACATACTTCCCAAAGGGAACAGTTCCACTCGGTGGAAGGAATTGAATTTGTAGTTATGATCTTCCAGAAAAAGAATCTCCAGGCCTCCAGGGTCTCTTCAGCAAATGCTATCACACATTTCAAAAGCTGACACCAAGTCCGGGTGTGGTAGCGCATGCCACCAGAGGCAGAGACAAAAAATCTCTGAGTTCAAGGGCAACCTGGTCTACAGAGCAAGCTCCAGGAAAGCCAGGGCCACACAGAGGAACGCTACTTGAAACAAACAAAAAACTGACACCAACTCTACCCAGTTTCTTCAAGGGACTGTAAAATTATAGGAGTGTAAGAGCTGAGGACGAAAAGAAATGTGTTCCAAATTCAACATCCATTGTGACACTGAGGCAGAATGAAGAGAAATCACTGACCACACATACACAGCAAACACACACCTAGAGCTAGCACCGCACTCAACACCGGGAAGCACAATGCTTTCCCAAGCCGGACCAAGATGTCCGCTCCCCTGTGAAACAGCACTGCAAGTTCTATACACAAATGTCAAACAACAACAACAACAATAATCTTTACAATAAACAAGATAGGAGGTCAACACCAAAAGCTCATTGCATTGCTATGTACTAGAAATACACCATTTGGATTGTTTTCCATATGTATAGGTGTGAGGTATGCATGTACATGGATGTGTTCTTGCATATATGTGGCTCATGTGTGTGTGCATGTGGAGGTACAAAGTTGACACTGGGTATCTGTGAGGAGCCACACTCACATTCGCCATTACAAGATGGCGCTGACATCCGCTGCCGGATCAAGTAAACAACGTTGGTATCCATGTGCCCAATGTTTTTCCACTGCCTAGCCCCGCCTATTCCATGGCATCATATAGGGTGACGAGTCATGCACCTATCCCAGCTGTACACGCATCGCTCAGAGTTTGTGAGCCTTTATTAGGGGACGGGATTCTTGGCTCGGGGTCTCCGCTTTTGTAAGCTTATGCTCTCTCTCTCAAGACACATAAAAGCTTTACTACAGAAGGATCCGAGTATCCTGTGTTGTTCTTGCCAGCAAGACGATCGCGCGGGACAGGTATCTTCTTTAGTTGCTCTCTGCTGGACAGCAGGTGACAACTAGTACTTAGAAGGTCAACCTACCAGAAGAATAACTCTCTGATGGGCAAAGATAATGGGGGTCACTGACTATAAATTACAGTTTTTTAATGTAATTTAATTTTTCTCATGTGCATACATTCCTTCCCTAAAAACAGCTATGGGTATTTTCCCCACATAAAAAGATGTGTTTATCTTTTATAAATATTTCATCTAGTGGATACACACACACACACACACACACACACACACACACACACAGCCGTGGATAGTCAGGAAGATGATTTCTGCTTAAACTGTGTAACCTGATGAATAGACATAATACTAGGATATTTTTTATTACTCAGACTGACATAGGAAAGTAATAGTATTCTCAGACAGCTAATTTTAAACTTCAGAACAAATTCAAAGCAAACTGGTTGCCCCTGGAGATGAATACACAAGGACAAATTCCCAGGTGTTTATTGCTGATTCAAAGGTAAGGCAGGAAGCAACTTTGGTAGGCATAACCCCCTGCAGTAATGGACTTTCTGCATTTACTCCTAGCCTCAAGGTTCAACCAATGAACTGTTAATTGCTTAAGTCCTGAATTTCAATGTCACTTTCTGTCTGGGAACCCTGACCCCTTAAGAGCTATGTGCACAGCCAAGTGTTACTCGCTGGCTGGTCAGTGTGACATCCCTAGCCTGAGAGAAACTGTGTGATCAGTACAGCTCTTGTTGTTTACTCCAGAAATGCTGTGTGAGCCTGAGAATGTGATTCACGCTTTTCCCGAGGCTTGGCTGTAGTAGGAGAAGTATGAGAGATGGGGAGAGAAATGTTAGCATCTGTATGAAAGGGGTGTAGCTGTGTGGAGATGCAGAGATTTCTAGAAAAGAAAAATTTAAAGATGAAGTAAAAGAGAAGGTTACCATCAGAAATTGTGTGTGTGTGTCCTTATTTACCCTCAGACAGAAAAGTCTAGCCTGCAGATAGAGAAGAAAATGTTTCTAAGTCCCGCTGTTCTGAAGGCATTCTTTCTGCAACTCTGCATCCTCTGCGTGTAGAAGCTCCCCATCCTATATATTAAGACAGGATTTCTCGGTGAACCTGGAGCTTGCATTTTGGCTCATTTGGCCATCACCTTGCCCTGAAGATTCCTATCTCTACTTCCCACATGTTGGGGACATAGAAAGCCACCACATCTGCCCAGCATTACATGGGCTCAGGGATCTGAATTTCTGTCACCACACCTGCAAAGCAAGCACTTTACACACAGACCCATCTCTCCAAACTAATTAAAAGCATTTTAAATGACTCAAAAATTAAAATAACTAGATGCAATCCCAGCACTTGGGAGGCGGAGGCTGGCAGATCTCTGTGAATTCGAAGCCATGTATGTATGTGTAGCTGAGACCAAAGGCCAATTTTTAGGAGTCTGTTCTCTCTTTCCCCCATATGTGTACCAGGAATCAACTCACATTGTCAGGCTTGGCACTCAGTGCCTCTTCCTGCCAAGCCATCCTATCAGCCCTAGAAATAAAAAGAAACTAGAATAGTCAAAACAATGTTGGAAAGAAATAATAAAGATGAAGGACTCACTTTCCCCACTAACAAATTTCTGGTAACACACGCCTGAGCAATGCACACAAGAAGTGAATAAATAATTTTCTGAAAAAAGACAGTAAGCTGGGTGTGGTGGTACACGTTTTTAGTCCCAGCTCTCTGGAGGCAGTGGGAGGCAGATCTCTGTGAGTTCGAGACCAGCTTGGTCTACAGTCAGGGCTACACAGAGAAACCCTATATCCAAAAACAAAAGAGGAAAGAAAAAAGATAGTACACTATTGATGTAGAAATAATCCCATATTCATAACAGGTGTGGCTTCTGACTATTCCCATGCAACTCAATGATAATTTAGTAGTATTTCCATAAATGCTATTAGAATAATTGATTATCTATATGCAAAAATGTGATTTCCACATAAATCCCACACTATTAAAAGAAACTCAAAATGGATCATAGTAAAAAAAATAGTGCAAAGGTATGAACATTTCAGAGGAAAACAGAAGATAAATATTTTGGCTTTGGAATTAGGACAAAAGTTCTTAAATTTGATTATTAAAATTCTGGCCAATAAATAGGCTTTATTAAACTTTCTTTTTATAATAAATATTATACATATAAAATAATAATCTTTATTATTCTGTTCTACAGAAGACATTTGAGCTGGGTGTGGCTGTGCACACCTGTGATCTCAGCACTTGGGAGGTGGAGATAGATTAGGAGTTCAAGTCCAGCCTTAGCTGCATAGGTTATCTCAAAGCCAGCTTGGGCTACATAGACCTCATGTTTGAAAGGAAAAGAAAAAAAGCAGTTTAAAGAAGCTACAAGTGGCAGAAATATTTTTAGTTCTCTTGTATTTAGAATCTATAAAAGAAAGCTCCAAACTGAACAAGAATGCAAATGATCCATCTCAAAATCGGGCAGGGTGGCATGGCAACTCATGACTATAGGCCAGGCTACTGGGAAGTCTGGGATGAGAGGGTCACTTGAGCCCACAAAGTGGACATGTGATGACTTCCATCTCACAAACAGAACCAAAAGGAAGGTAGCTTGAATGTCACTTGTCTCAGCCATTCACAAGGCAACTAGCATCCAAGAAAACATCCTACACCATTTGTTAGTCATTAGGAAAACAGAAACAGAAACCACGCAGGGGGTCCCACTAGACACCTATTGAAATGATTTGGGGTGAAAACCCTAGTAAATGTTAGTACTGGCAAGGGAGCAGAGTGGCTGGGTCTTTCACAGGCAGCTGGTGGAACACATCAGCTATGAAACAGAGTTTGAAAATTTCTTGAAATGTTAAGAATTCATTTTCCATTTGATTCAGCAGTCTCACTCTTACATATTCATACTAGAGAAAAGAGAATTTATATTATACAAAATTCTGTGTGAAGCTTTAAAAAATTTTTTTTAATTATTTGTGTGTGTGGAGATCGCCCAGCCTTTTTGGCTGTTTGGCTGGATGGGTTTTGTTTGTTGGTTTGTTTTTGAGACAGGGGTTCTCTGTAACAGCCCTGGCTGTCCTGGAATGTGCTTTGTAGATCAGGCTGGCTTTGAACTGACAGAGATCTTCCCGAGTGCTGGATTAAAGGAGTGTGCCACCACACAGGGCTGATCATTCAACCTTAAATAGCAGCTGCTTTTACTTGTTGAGCCAACTCCCCTCCCTGACCCATGATCCTCTGTTCATGATAGCCAAAATCTAGAAAAGACACCATGGATGCTGTTCTATAGTTGAACTGATAAAGTGTCTTCATCCCTAGACTGGACAGTATTTGCCAATACAATGACATCAAACTGGTTTGGTCAGTGTTTTATCACAGCAATAGATGGCAAACTAGAATACCACCATTTCATACAGCCATGCTTTCACCACATGAACACGTGATAACATGCAGTTCTGTACTTTGGCATATGGACACACATTCATACACACACTGTAACACTCAAATACCTCAATACATACACACACACACACATACCCACCACCATAACACAACCATGCATTTGTATACACACAGAATAACACACACTTGCTAATACACACACACACACACACACACACACATACTAACACACACTCCCTCACATACTCTGACATATGCAAACACGCATTCGCCTTCTCACATAGAAGGCAACTGTGAATTAACAGGCACATGCATGCACTCATACACTTACACAGATATACACCTATGTCAATCTTAGATGTCACAAAAGTCGGCAAAGAGGAACCCCAGACAGGACTCCTCCACAGGAGCTCCCATTGACTCCACTTGGTGGCCCTCTGGCTTCTCCTGGTGAAGTCCCTTGCCTGTCCTAGCCAAGCTCCCCCATGAAAAGAGGTGACCTGTGGGTAGGTACCATTCTTTCCACTTGCCTGCAGGTCTCATCGCTGGATCTGAGAGCACTGGGGTTTGTACTGTCAAGTAGAATCCACTGTCATGTAGACTCCAGGCACGTCTCTTGATTCCTCATGAGTCCCATATTGAGTCCACTGTAAATTCTCCTGACCTCAATCCTCTCCTGAGTTGTAACTGACTCCACGTTGTGACTCTGAGAGCTTTTGATTGCTCTGGGTCTTAGGCATCTTCTCCATAAGAATCTCTAAGGCTGTCTTTAAAAACAGTCCTACTTGAGATGCAACCTAGACCATATAAACTTTGGAGCCTCCTTCAGAGGTATGGTTGGCACCAGGGCTCCTAGAAGTCCCTTGGGTCATGTTATGCACAGCCAAGATCTGCCCAGAGACTGCCTGGCACTGGTCAATGTTGATCTACCCTTCAGGAGACCACATCAGGAAGAAAACAGATGCAGGGAGGAATCTATGTAGAGCAGGGGGCCAGGAAGCCTGTGTGAAGATGTGCTTATCAGAGCAGAGAAGAAACCAAGTAACATGGAGATTCCTGTGGTTCGTTCCTCAGGTTTACCCAGCCTGAAGCTGGGAGGACAGGGGAGCTCCAACCACTCTCTTTGGGTGAAGTCAATTTCACTAGAACTTTCCCCTCCCCCTAATAGGGTTTCTCTGTGTAATGGCTCTGGCTGTCCTGGAACTGACTCTGGAGACCAGGCTGCCCTTGAACTCACAGAGATTTGCCTGCTTCTGCCTCCAGAGTGCTGGGATTAAAGGTGTGCGCCACCACCACCCATCTTAATTTCACTAGAACTTTGAAACAAACATCTATGGCTGATCCTTTTCACTTCTTTTGGCTTCACCTGCAACAGGTGTTTTGCAGATAAAGAAGGCAATACTGAGCCATAAGGGGATGAGAAAAGCTGGCCAAGGCAGAGCAGGGATTAGATCTCAGTAACGCAGGAACATGATCAAGCTGAGGCAAGCTCAGTGCTATCTCTATCACATTCACCCATAGCCATATCTATTTCCCACGCACCCCCATGTGACAGACGATGCCCACCCAATTACATAATCCTGCTGAGACCGGGAGATGCTTGAGCTCTGGAACATCTCATGTCGTCCCTTTGCAGCCTGGGATGGAGGAGCCCATTGGAGATGTATCTTCTGTGCTTCTGGCATTGGGCATGGGATGAAGGTTTAGTTTGGTTTTGTAATCTGCCAAACTGGGGTGATCCCATTGCTCTTGTGGGTGGGTTCACTTTAGCCCCAGGCTGGGCCTCTGCCATTTGGCCGTTCAGCTATTTCCTGTGACGCCCACTCATTACCTTCTGCATGAACATGAGCAGGTCTGATCTAAACCAAATTCTCCAGGCCTGGAAACTCTTGCTGCACCCCAAGGGGCTGCTCAGTGACCCCGGAGCAAGATTGCCCGTGACCAGCGATTAGCTCCAGGACATACAGTATGGAGAAGGATCAGGAGGTCAGAGTCCCCCCACAGATGGAATTTATACCGCTCCTTCCCGACCTGGTGGCCTTATAGAAGGCTTAGGATACCAGCAAGGCTCTTGACATTCAGCAGGCACCCAGTGTCCCTCTGCATTCTGCAGCTGGTTGGAGAAGCTGGCGGGCTGCTCCTCTGCCAGGACTCTCACAGGGGTAAAGGGGCTTTCTCTGGCTGCTGGAACCAGTAACCTGACAATACCAAGTCCCTAAAATGAACTTTTATTTACATTTTTATTTTAAAAATCAACTTTCAATGGTTAACATGAAAAGAAAAGAAAAGAATCTGGTCAAATAAACAAATCCAGTGGGATTCGGACACATTCATGATTAAAAAAAAAAAAAAGAAAGAAAGAAAGAAAGAAAAGAAACGAAAAACCGCCGCTGCCCATACGGGTAAGAAAATATAATTGCAAATGAGGTGCTCGGAATAGGGCCACCTGAGGGTCCTCCAGGCCAATGCTAAGTAGTTCTAAGGATGGTTAAGGTGTGGTGACGGCAAGAATATTTCAATTAGAAATGTAAATGCTGCGTTTGGAGGGCGAGAACGTTCTCTGACAGAATTGGGCAGCCAGGTGTTCTCACCGAGTCCCACAAAACACCAAAGTCTCAGAAGTCCCGGGCAACTTTGCCTCTACCGGCGATTCCCACGCGGAGCCGCCTTCCCCTGCTGGGCTGCAGCAGCCCAGGTCCTCCCAGGTCGCCTGGCTCGCCGTGCATCTGCGATGACAGATGGGGGACCCCACTCCTCTCTCCAACAACTGAACCCCAGCCCGAGATTCCGCTCCAAGGTCTCAACTCCAGCACAGGAGTGGAACATGGCATGTCCCAGGCTCGGCGTTACCTCCTCGGGAAGCGGGACCCTGGGAAGGGCGGCGGGGACACTGACCTGGGAAGCCCGCGCTCCGGGGCGGGCGAGGAGCAGCAGGAGAAGGACGAGCGCGCGCGGAGAGCCGGGCCACATCTTGCCCGGCACAGCCTGGATGCTGGGGAAGGCAGGTCGCTGTTTCCTGGCCGATATTGAGTCCCCGCAATGCGCGAGTCCCTTGCAGCTCCCGCGGCCACCAGCGTCCGTAGCCGCCTGCACGAGACTGTCCGGGCAACGCGGGGAGGCGCCAGCCCCGTGGCGGAGGCCGAGAGAGGAGGGGCTGCAGAGCCTGGAATGCGACTGGGAGCACGCCCAAGCCACGACTCCGGGGAGGAGGCTGGGCGCGACCAAGGGTGGCCGATGCCCACCCTGGATTGCCCTACTGCCCACTGTCCCACTTCCCGCCGGGAGCGACCCAGGCTTCCATCAGCCACATGTGACTGATTGATGAGGCAAACTTAGGTCTGCCCTACCTCCAAGCCCACACAAGGACACCGTCCTCCAGGATAGCAGAGGACAAGGCTAGTGTGGAGGAAAGAGGGGCTTCATAAACTTGGCCTAGGTTAGACCACGTCTTCTTAAAAAACTGTGGACCGAAAAATGGGAGTTGAGTTGGCTGAATGTAGCAAATGGCAAAAGCACAAGAACAACAATTGATTCAGAATCAAATATAATGAATCCAAACTGTCCTTGGTCTCCGTGACTGGTGCTGGTCAGGTGTCCCTGGGTACCATGAGAATGAGACACCTAGGACACTTGGCTCAGATCCCAGAATATTTATGTTATGAAATGAAGTGCTTTTACTGTACATACAAAGTTTCCTGCCACTTTGTACTTACGTGAAGTGGTGTGCTTGGTGTGACAATTATCAAACTATCAATCAATTTGGGGAAAAAATGTCAAAAATGCTTCTTGTTCTTCAATATCAAATATTCAGACAAGATTTAGTTCTTCATGTAAAAAACTAAGCAAGCACACCAAATTTCCTTTTATCTTTAATAAATGGTAAAATTGTATTTATAGCAAAGAATTACTTTAAAATAAAAGTTTAAAAAACTCCCAGGGTTTTGGGAGCACGCATACCCAGTGACTAAGAATCTACAGCCATCCTTCTAGTTTGCAGTCTGTTTCCCAAGAGCTTCAAGTAGGGGCCCAGCTATAGAACCTCACTAAGGACTGGTTAAGTAACAGGCCTGGGATGGACAGGCAAGAAGTTAAATCCCTGCATCCAGGCTGTGGGCGAACCAGATGCTTCAGACCTCTGCCCCTGGACAACATAACTTAGTTCTCCCTGGAAGAAGATCTTGTATAGCTCATTCTGATTGTATGGAATGGTTCTGAAACCCACAGCCCTTGACCTGGAGCTGTTTTCAGTGGAAATCAGAAACGTAAGCTGGGTGTTCTCTCTCGGCCTATGAGGGCTGCTTTAACAAAGTACCACAGACTAAGTAGTGTATAACAATACAAACGTGTGCCTCAGACTCTGCGAGCTAGAAAGTCAAGATCAAGGTATTTATTGGCAGATTTGGTGTTAATGAGGGCTTAAGTCATTCTCACTAGTGGGAATAGGCAGGGGAGTTCTTTGAGGCCTCTTTTTTTGGGGGATGGCTGGTGGGTGGGTTTTCAAAACAGAGTTTCTCTGCGTAACCATGGCTGTCCCGGATCTTGTTCTGTAGACCAGGCTGGCCTGGAACTCAGAGATCCACCTGCCTCTGCCTCCTGAGTGCTGGGATTAAAGACATGTGTCACCTCTACCCTGCATAAGGCCTCTTTTGTAACAATGCTATAGGGATTTAATTCAGAAATATCCTAAGGTCACATCTCCTAATACTACCACACTGAGGATCGAGTTCAAACTATGACCATAGCCAGTTCCCTGGAAAGCATGGAACATGGAGCACTGGGCATGGGGCCTGGGGCCTGAGGACCACCTAAGCTTTGGCTACCCAACAAATCCCACTGAGCTGTTTCCTCTGGCTCCCTGAAGTGGAGTAAGGTCCATGTCCTTGTGCTTTGAGAGTCTTGCAGGGAGACCTAGTCAGAACACTGCTTGTTACTGTCCAGGTAGAGAGGAAAGGGCAGCTGCCAAACCAGGGCGGCTGGTAGAGATGATGGGCTTCTGTGTCAGTCTCCAATGTGTCTGCTGTCTATGAGAGGGCCACCCGTTTCCTGGCTGCGCTTACCTCCTGTGAATGAAAGGGTTCATTCCGCCTGGAGGGCCTATTTATTTTGAGTTTTATCCTACCCTGTATTTACACGGCAACCTCCAAGCACTCTTGGTTCTGGTTGCAGACTGAACACTAGAGGCTGGGCAGATGTGAGCCAGCCCCCTTTTCTCGCCTTTTACATTCTCCTCAGAGTTGTAAAGCAGAGCAGATCTCACAGAGGAAGAGAATGAAACAAAGTATGTGGTGATTAATCTTCATTGTCTGCTTGGCCGGGTTCGAAATCACCTAGGAGACACACCTCCAGGCATGTCAAAGAGGTTAAATTAGGAGAGAAGACCCACTCTGAATGTGGGGGTGGCACCACCCCTGGGTTGGTGGCCTGGACTGAGGGAGAGTGGAAGCCAGAGGACTGCATCCTTCTCCACCATGCTCTACTCAACTAGGGAGCTCAAAGAAACCCTTCCTCTTTCGGTTGCCTCCTGTCAGGAATTTAGTCACAGTAACCAGTTAAATAGCTAACACAGCATGGTTGGTGAGCAGCCTGGGGTATGAAGGCTCAATTCTAATTGAGCACCTTTCAGAAAGGTGCTTTCAGGGCATCCTGTCTTGACCTAATCCTCTCTTAACTTTTAGGACTCTCGGAACTTTGGCAATTTTACTTAAAGTGCCACAGATGCCTCTTGGGTTTGTTGTTGCTTTGCTTTTCTACTGTTTCTAAAAGTCAACAGACATTTTTGCTTTTGTGTTGTGCCTATTTGCTAACTTCCATTTGTGAACTTTGTCCTATGGCTGACACTCTTTAGTACTCGCTCAGGGTTCATCTGAATTAGTTTTCTGAGTTCTGCCCTGATCTGCAGAAACCAAAGCAGATGCCCCACAAGCAGAACCTGCCAAGGCTATCTCAAAAGAGGCTAGTGGCTGGAGCGATGCTTAGTGGTTTAGAGCACTGGTTACTCTTGCAGAGGACCAGGGTTCAGTTCCCACTACCTCTGTGGTAGCTCACAACCATCCCTCCTTCCAGTCCCAGGGGATTCAACATCCTCATCTGGCCTTTGTGGGCGCCTGGCATGCATGTGGTGCACATCCGTGCATTCAGGCAAAACACTCATACACATAAAATAAAATAAATCTAAAAAGGAGATGACTCTGAAGACAGCCTCTACAGTTAGGGATTCCCTCTGGCCTAACAAAATGGGCCTATCAGCTAGTTTGCTCCCTCTATTTCCCCTCTGTTGTTTTCAGGAGAATATCTGGGGGCACTGTTGGGCAGTGAAGATGGCTTGGCTTATAAAGTGTTCTTGTCACCTGAGGCTGATGACCTGAGTTTGATCCTTTGGATCTACACAGTAGGACAGAACCAAATTCCACAGGCCGTTCCCCATCCTCTACGTGAATGACATCATGTGCATATAATAAATAAATAAAATGAATATGATTTTTTAATGGGAAAAGCTGTAGGAGCTGAGGATGTAGCACAGTTGGTTGGACACTTGACTGTCATTGGTGAAGACTTGGGTTGAATCCCCAGCACTGCACAAGCCAGGCATGAAAGCACACACTTATAAAACCAGCACTTAGGAGGTGAAAGCAAGAAGATCCAAAGTTCAAGGTCATCCTAGGCTACTTAGTGAGTATGAGGCCAGCCTGGGCTACATGAGAGCTGCTGTAATGTCCCCAGTTCCCAGTATGATATGGATTTTAACTGGATTATAATTTTTTATTAATATCTTCTCTTTTTTCTAGATCAAAGACAATCTCCTGTGTCATTCTTCAGGCACTGTATACCCTTTTCTTTAGACAGAATCTCTCATTGGTCTGGAATTTGCCAAATAGGCTAGGTTGGCAGGCTCCAGGATTCCCCTGTCTTTGCCTCCTCAATACTGGGATTAAAGTGTGCCCCACCATCCCCTGGCTTTATACAAGTGATTTCTGGGGCTCAAACTCAGGTCCTCGTGCTTACAAGGTAGGCATTTTACAGCATGAGCCATCTCAGCATTTAAAATTCTATTTATTTATTTAGTCACTCATTCATTGATATCTGTTAGGCTCTTACTATTCCTGCCTGAAAGAGAAAGATTTGTTGTAGGTATCTATGTTGAAGACCTGGTCACTGGCAGCATCCAATGGAAAACAGTGATTCCAGGGCTGTCCTGTGAGGCCCTCATGGTCTCTTAGGGTGCCAACATCATGTTGCTTCCCTCCTGATCCATCCATGTCCCAATCTTGCTGTCAGCACAGTCACAGCTCTGCATCTGTCTGTGGCTCTAAGTGTCATCAAGCCTCTAAGAAGCTTCTCCGAATGGTCAAGGAACAAAGGCTGGCATGTTAGTCTGACCAAGGATAAGAGGGCCAGAGGAGGGAGGGGAATCACTCAGCAGGAGAGCCATGACTTCATCCAATTCCTTCATTATACAAATATTTATCAAGTGCCAACTCCAGGCCTGGCTCTGAGCCAGGCACTACATTATGCTCACACATTATATCCAGATTTGGCCAGCAAGCCATGCAGTCACATGTAGGACATTGAAGACATTGTCTGCCTGTGTACAACATCAGGACAGACAGTAGAAGCTGCTGGCCATGCCCCGAAGACCATTTCCAATCTTACAAGATGAATGCCTGTTTTTTTTTTTTTTTTTAAAGCCAGACTTCATTGTGTTATAATTATAGACCAAGCATCATTCAATGTCTGCCAAGGCGAGAGAGGCTTTGAAAATCCACAAATGCCATTCCACAATGAAGTCCAAATGTCTGTGGAAGGGGCAGAGTAGTGGTCTCAGTTGGTGGGTGATATAGTTCATGGAGTCGGACATGCCTGAGCCAAACCTTATCAGCTGCAGGTACCAAGGGGGACTTGGAACTCTCCATTTCTTTGCAGGAATCTCTTTCTTCATTTATATGAGAATAAAAACATTTATCAGAGTCAATAAGCCATCCTAAATAATAAAGAGTCAGACATGATGGAGTTGGGATAAATAACACTATAGATGTTGAAGAAGCCATAGAAAATTATTATTATTATTATTATTATTATTATTATTATTATTATTATTATGTTGGTTTTTTTTTTCTTTTTGAGACAGGGTTTCTCTGTGTAACAGCCCTAGCTGTCCCGGAACTAGCTCTGTAGACCAAGCTGGCTTCCAACTCACCAAGATCTGCCTGCCTCTGTGTCTCGAGTGCTGGGATTAAAGGTGTGCACCACCACTGCCCTGCCAGGAAATTATTTTACATTTACTTAAAGTTATGTAACACCTCTGTCTTCTCTCTCTCTCTGTCTATCATTTAATTGAAGTTACACCACTTGGGGCAATAATGCTCCCTCCCCTAAAAGTCAGAAAACATCTAACAAAACCCCCAGTGCCAGGCATGGGATGCTTCCCATGAAGCTGTTGGTCATGAGAGTCTGAGAGACTCTCAGCAATAGAGGATGTTGCTGTTGTCCTTGGTGCCTTCTAGTAAAAGACCCTACTGCGGATGCTACCACACACTGTGGACATAGAGCTTTAATAGAGCTGAAACTGGCCTGGAAACCTCCTCCCTGGGGACTAGCTCTCATGGCATTGGATGGAGCCATCAAACCACCAAGGGAGAAAAGTAGTCAGTAGTTCTCTCTACCTATAAGCACCTACAAACCACAACAATGATCATCAGCATGGTGAGATATTCTGAAAGGGGCAATAGTGGCACTTACGTCCTGGGGGTGATCAAAGAGCTGTCTAATTGGACTTAAGGCTGGTTCAGTAGGGAGGAATCCATGCCTGACACTGTAAACTAGGTGACTACCGTGTCTACAGAGGTCATGGGATCCGAGGAGAACATACTACTGCCAACTTCCTAAACCAGTAAAACTCCTAACTGCATTCTATATACTAATCCGTATACTCACGGATAAGCGTAGCTCTAACCCCTCATCCAAAAGCTTCTTTTTGCAGCAAGGGGAGACCATTACGGAAAGCTACACATTGTCAGAATGCAAAGATCACCTGACTGTGGGGCCTTTGTCCCCAGTCAAGACTTTACAACACAGCTCCTAAGGCTCAGGGGATATCATAGAAGAGGAGGTTAAAAGACTAAGAATCACAGGATCAGGACATCTGCTTTGAGATAGTCTCTTCGAAAAAGAAAAGAGACAGGAAGTATTAGAGGAGTAGGGAAGGGGTGGTGGAAACAGGGACAAGGGATGAATATGGGAGGAGTTGGGGAAGAGTGGGGGATGATACATATGAAATTCTCAACCAGTTAATAAAGATATATAATATATATTATATATATATATATATATATATATATGTTCTAAAACCCCAATTCTATCTTTGGAGTTGGAGAGATTGGTCAGAAGGTAAAGGTATTTGTTGGGTGCCAAGTCTGACAACATGAATTTGATCTCGGGAACTACATGGTAAAAAGAGAGAACTGAAGCCGGGTGTTGGTGGGGCACACCTTTAATCCCAGCACTCGGGAGGCAGAGGCAGGCGGATCTCTGTGAGTTTGAGGCCAGCCTGGTCTCCAGAGCAAGTGCCAGGAAAGGCTCCAAAGTTACACAGAGAAACCCTGTCTCAAAAAAAAAAAAAAAAAAAAAAAAAAAAAAAAAAAAAAAAAAAAAAAAAAAAAGAAAAGAAAAGAAAAGAGAGAACTGACTCCTGCAAGTTGTCCTCTGATCTACACACACACACACACACACACACACACACACACACACACACACACACACACACACCCTGAACACACAACAAACAAAAAGTGAACAAAATGTAAAACATTGTAAAAATTGTCTTTACCATTTGATGATGCTTTTTTCGTATGAATTGCCCAGTTTATTTTACAGAATGTTATTAGTCATCTGAGCTGGGAAGATTGTTATTGTTTTTTAAGCCATTGTTTCTTCAAATATTTTTCTGCCTTTGCCCTGTTCTGTCTTCTGGCATGCTCATGTTGTGTATGTTTGTAAACGTGTTGTTGCCTTACCGGTCTCCAAGACCCTGTGTTTTTCTTCATTCTACTATTTTCTCTTTGTTTCTCAGACAGAGTAACCAAAACTGGCCAATATTCGAACCACTGATTTCCTCTGTCCAGGTAAATCTGCTTGAGTGTAAATGAATTCACTTCAGTCGCTGCTGTCTCCAGAACTAGCATTTCCATTTGGCTTGTTTTTATAATTGCCATCTTTTTACTAATACTTGCTGTTTAGATATTATCTTCACACTTTAGTTTTAGCACACAGTTTCTTCCAGTTTGTTCACTATATCTCAAATCGCTCAAGTGTTTGTCTCAGAGGAATTGGATTCCAGGTAGGATGGGGATGAGGGAGGTGGAAGCATGTTGTGGAATAATCTTATTGCACACTGTGAAGACCTGTCTTTGCCAAGACGCCTTCTGATTGGTTTTGGGAGGAACTGAATGGCCAATAGGCGGGAAGAGGTTAGGCAGGACTTCCGGGCAGAGAGCAAAGACGAGGAGATGAATCTCAGTATAAGAGAGATGCCAGAGGAGATGCAGAGGGAGCAGGACGTGCAGGGGGAGAGGTAAAGGCCACAAGCCACATGGCAGCACACAGATTAGTAGAAATGGATTAAAGTTATAAGAGCTAGTTAGGAACAAGCCTAAGGAATGATGTGACAGACTTTAATGATTTCCATGGTAGGGCCTCACCCCCTCCGAGGAATGGGTGGGGGTGGGGTGGGGAGATGGTGGGGGGAGTGAGAGTACGAGAGGGAGAGAGAATGGGATTAGTATGTAAAATAAGATTGTTTAAAAAAAAAAAAGAAAGAAAAGAAAAGAAACAAGCCTAATCGAAGGCCGGGCTTTCATAACTAATAAGTTTCCAGGTCATGATTTGGGGGCTGGTGGTACTGAGAAAGACTGACTACACATGCCTCATATGTTTGGATCTGCTTTTGCCTTTCTGATTCCCCAAGATGTCAACCCCAGTCCCTTAAGGCCATACTTGGGCCTGATAGGTGAAGGAGGAAGACATGGAAGAAGCCCACCAGACCAGGAGACACCCTCTTCTGGATGTACAGCCTCCCACTGTGCAGGACAGGTGTGCCTGGGCAGACACCAGGACTGCTCCAGTGGCAGCCAGAGGTGCAGACCTGCAGGGTCTTCAGGAGTGAACATGGGGCAACTGAGCAGCAGGAACAATCCGGAACCAACTGCTGAGACCTCCAACCACCTGTCCCTGATGATGGCCCCACAGAAATCAGCATCTAGGAAGACCACGAAAAAAGAAATCCAAAATGGCAGAAGTGCAGTTTCTCACTGGAACAGAACCATGAATTTGGACAGGATTATCGGGTTGTCCCCTTAACAGTCAGATCTTGAGATGCTGCGTCTTAACTGTCATGATTGGATTGAGAGACAGCTAGGTGATTATAAAACTTTGAGGGTGTATTCAGAGGCCATTAGACGATGGAGTCTCTGACCAAATCAAGGTTTAATCCTCAAATGGATGCAATCCATGAAAGGCCTGTCAGGAAGGGGTGGATCTAAGGAACATATTTGATGCATCAGGAAATTTGCAGGTCCAAATATGTCTCTCTTAGGGTACTCTTTGTTACCTAGCTTCTCTGGGATTGTGGCCTGTAGGCTGGTTATCCTTTGCTTTATGTCTAATATCCACTTATGAGTGACTATATATTATATTTGTCTTTCTAGGTCTAGGTTACCTCACTCAGGATGGCTTTTTCTAGTTCTGTCCATTTGCCTGCAAATTTCCTGATGCTATTTTTTTTTTTTTTTACAGCTGAGCAGTACTCCATTATGTAAATGTACCACATTTCCTTTATCCGTTCTTTGATTGAGGGGCATCTAGGTTGTTTCCAGGTTCTGGCTAATGCTGCTATGAACATAGTTGAGCAAGTATCCTTGTGGTGTGAGTGTGTATCCTTTAGGTATATGCCCAAAAGTGGTATTGTTGGGTCCTGAAGTAGATTGATTCCCAATTTTCTGAGAAACAGCCATACTGATTTCCAAAGTGGCTGTACAATTTTGCACTCCCACCAGCAATGGAGGAAGTATTCCCCTTACTCCACATCCTCTCCGGCATAAGCTGTCATCAGAATTTTTGACCTTGGCCATCCTGACAGGTTTAGATACTTTTCTATTGCTGTAGTAAAACAGCATGATCAAGGCAACCTATCAACCACAAGCTAGATAGAGGGCGCTGAGAGTGGTCTAAGTCTTTTGAAACTTCACTGCCCCCATGGGACTTCCTCCAACAAGGCCACATCTAATCCTTCCCAAACAGTGTCACTTTCAGACATTTTTGCCTTTCCTTTTTTTTCCTAATGTCACCCCACAGTTCTTTATCTTGTCGAGTAGACCATTTAACATTATTAGCCATTTTTTTGATAATTGCATAGATGATACCATATTTATATCATTTCTATCCCACCCTCTCCCCTTCCAATGCCTTCTGTGCCCCAACTCCTTTTCAAGTTTATAATCTCTTCTTTAATTATTACTGTCTGCAGGGTCCATTTAGTGTTACTTGCATGTACATGTGCTTAAGGCTGACCATCTGGGACGCTCAACTTTGGAGAAGACTAATTATATATACTTCTCTCATCGGCCAGTAATTGCCTGTAGTTCTTTACCTAATAGTGGAGCCTTGTGAGATTTCCCCATCCACATCAGCACATCAACTGACATTGTTGTAGTGCAGGTCTTGTTGATCATATTGTTGAGATCTCATGGGTATAGTTTCCTTGTCACATATAGAAGATGCTATAGCAAATGCCCTGGTCCTCTGGCTCTTAGAATCTTCCTAAACCCTCTTTGACAATATTCCCCAAGTTTTAGATGTAGGGGTTGTGTGTAGCTGTACCAGTTAGGGCTGGACACCATATGGTCAGCTGTAGACTTCTGTAATAGTCTCTACCTACTGCATAAAGAACTACATTACCTGTTGTTCAAAGATAAGTACTTAGAATGCAGCTAGAAATTATACCATGGGCTAGAGAGATGGCTCAATGGTTAAAAACATTGATTATTCTTCCAAAGGACACTGGTTCAATTCCCAGCACCCAACTGTCAGCTAACAACCATCTGTAACTCTAGTTCCAGAGGGTCTGGTACCCTCTTCTGCCTCTGTAGAAGACACCAGGTGTGCCTGTGTACACAGACATATATGCAAGCAAAATACCATTCACATAAAATAAAAATGCTTTTTAAAAAAGAAATTATACTGGTTTAAGAAAGTGGTAATAGTAGGTTCTCCTCATCTAGGGTCAATGACTTCACAATGATGTTGACTGGGTTTACACTATCAGGTGTGAATTCCCCTCTATTGAGTAGTCCTAATGTCCAAGTGTGTGGTTTATATCTTGTGGGGATATCTTGGGGCTTTTTGTTGTTGTTGTTTTGGTTTTTTTTTCTTCATTTTGTTTTTTCAAGACCGGGTTTCTCTGTGTAGTTTGGAGGCTGTCCTAGCTCTGTAGACCAGGCTGGCCTCAAACTCAGAGATCCACCTGTCTTTGCCTCCTGAGTGTTGGGTTTAAAGGTGTGTGCCACCACTGCCTGGCTTTGTGGGGATATCTTGTCATGATGGTCATTGTTGTGGTTTGTAGGTATCACAGCTGGATAGGAATATTGGTTACTTTTCTTCCTTGCATAGCATAGGGAGAAAAGATTGCACAGCAACTTTGCATATTCTTGAGAACTAGTCCTCAGGGAAGAGGCTTCTGAGTTGGTTCCAGTTGGAGATTCATCCAAGTACTGTTTGCAAAATGTGTGGTGTCTTCAGCAATGTGGTCTCACCTTCAAGTCTGGATAATAACAAAGGGCAATGGCAATAGCCTATATTGTTTTGGGATTGTTCTAGATCTCCCTTAACCAACAATTTGAAGGGAGAATTTGCACTAAGGTTTGTGTTAGATAGTCTATGGTTCTTGGGGAAAAAATTGTTACCCTAAGTGGTATAACTACATCCAAATTTCCTCTTTCTCTCTCTCTTCATCCATCCATCCATCCATCCATCCATCCATCCATCCATCCATCCATCCATCCATCCAGTTTATTATCTAATATGTGTAAACACATATGTATTTTTAAGTTCACATAAAACAATGCTTCCCTAAGGCTTTTTCAAACACCCTTAATGTTATTGAACCCTCCTCCCTCTTTCCCTTTGTACTGGCCTCCCTCACCAGTTTCCAGCTAAATTCTTCTTGCCCCCTGTCTTAGTTAGGGTTTCTATTGCTGTGAAGAGACACTATGACCATAATAGTCAATAGGCAATTCTTATAAAGGAAAACATTTAACTGAAGTGGTGGTTTAGTTTCAGAGGTTCAGTCCATTATCGTCATGGTGAGACAGGTGGCATGCAAGCAGACATGGTGCTGTAGAGGTAGCTAAGAGTTCTATATCTTGTAGGCAACCGGAAGTAGACTGAGACACTGGGCAGTATCTTGAGCATATGAGACCTCAACACTTCTTCCAATAAGGCATCTACTCCAACAAAGCCACACCTCCTAATAACGCCACTTTTTTGAGCTTATGGGAGCCAATTGCATTCAAACTACCACACTCTTTTCCCATTTCTCCCTTCCAGCACCAGTGTCCAGCTACCCTGCTCTTTAGAGCTCTTCCATTATTTTGTGTGTGGTACTGGGAATTGAACCAAGGGACTCGTGCCTATTCTTAAACAGATTTTAAAAGTCTAGCATTTAAATACGTAGCATGAGCTGGCCATGGTGGCACACACCTTTAATTCCAGCACCCAGGAGGCAGAGGCAGGTGGATCTCTGAGTTTGAGGCCAGCCTGGTCTACAGAGTAAGTTCCATTGTAGCCAGGGCTATATAGAGAGAACCAGTCTGTTAAAGTAGGTCAATTAAATATAAAAATTAAGATGTAGCATGCTTAATGTCTTTAAGGTCTTTTCGTTCATCTTCAAATTCACAGACTGACATTTAGTAATTTAGTAAAAATGCTTTTATTGGTTGGTTAAAGGAAAACAATTTTCCAGGGATGGTATTTGGCACCACCTGCTGAATAGTTTGGGTATGTTTGTCAATGTATGAACTGAGTTTGAGGAACTACTGTCAAGGTTATTTTCATCTGAATTCAGCTTCAGGACAGCCTGTGGTAGAGGAAATTTGGTTGTGAATCCATGGTCACTTAAGGTGGGACTTGTCCTGGGAAACTTCCTTTCAATATGAATATGTCAACCTTTGGATGTTTCAGGTGGGGTTTCTTAGCCAAGTCTCTGTTGCCTCCCACAGCCTAGACTCAACTGCAGCTTCCCCATCTACTCAGCTGCCTAGGCAGGCTGCACACCAGGCTGCAGGCCCTTTTTGTATTACCTTCACATCTGACTAGCAAGTAAACAAAACTTCCCCCATCCCCAGGACCGTGAGACAGTCTTTCACAGACAATTCCTGCCGACATGATGCTTGCCTATTCACTTTGCCAAGAGGATGATCCTTGGCAAGTGGTTTATCTCTGACCCTCCACTTTCTTCTCATCTTTAAACCAACAGGGGAGTTATAGAAATGGACCTCCTTGAAACTTGGGTAGGACAGCAGTGAACAAAGTTTGGGTCCTGCAAACACTCCTGACTCTCCCAAATTGTTATAAAACAGCTCAGGTGTTTCCTCTGAGACTTCTGTGTTGTCCCCTCACTACAGCTCAATGCTGGGAGGATGTCTGTGAAGTGTCCCCTCCACACCTGCTTACAGCGGGGTGTGCTTTATTCCTGTGCCCTAAGGCCACACTGGCTTCTCCTTTTTTTCCTTTTGTCAAGTGCTTTTTCTTTTCTTCTTTTGGGACAGGGTCTCACTATGTCACTCTGGCTGGCCTAGAATTCTTTATATAGAACAAGTTGTCCCTGAACTCACTGAGATCCACCTGCCTCTGCCTCTGCCTCTGGAGTACTGGGATTAAAGACATGCACCATCATACCAGTTTACACCAACCTGCAAGTGTATGAGTTTCTTGCTTACATGTACCTGTGCATGTACATGTTGTGTGATGCTCTAAGGCCAGAGAAAGGTATCTGATCCTTTGGGAATAGTTATAGACAGTTGTGAGCTGTCATTTGGGTGCTGGGAAAATCCAGGTTCTCTGCAAAAACAAGTGTTCTTAACCACTGAGCCATCTCTCCAGCCCTCAGACAACTTTGACTAAAATTTTCTTAAGGGCTGAAAGCCAGTTGTGGTCAGCAAGTACCTGAACTCAACGGTAGCACAAGCTGTGGGGTCATTTAAGCCCTTGACACTCATCCCTCTGCAGATGTGCTCTAATTCATGCTTCATATATGTACTGTACTATTATCACAAACTTCATTTTATGCAAAAGCTGACACCATTCTGTAAGAGGTGGACAGGCCACAGTTCACTCATTATTCTTGTCTGGTGCTGACATTTAGCTTGTCTCTAGTTTTTGTGTATGTGCAGAAACCTTACTCTGTATTTTGAAACATCTTTGGAAACATCAAATGAATAGGCATTATTCAAAGGTCTTAAACTTTGCCGGGTTTTTCACCAAGACTGAGTCAATATCATCATGCACGAATACTCTCATTTCATTAGACTGAGAGATGACTGGTTTCTCTCTCACAAACACACGTACAAATCGATATAAATGCACACACGGGTGTACAAACTTAGGTTAACTTTATTTAAATATTTCCTTGTTTTGTTCTGCTCTATCACAATGATTTTCTGACTTCTAGCTGTACCTCTCTTTTAAAGAATCCCATGCCTTGCCGTCTCCTGGAGTCTGCATTTCCTACAGATTTTCATGAGGTAGCACTAACAGATAATCTCAGAAAACAATCTCCAAATGTCAGAAAGAAATTTATTTAAAAAAAATATTAAGGCACAAAAATACAATTTTTTCAAACAAAAAGTCCTTTAAATTGCTGTGTTCTATACTCAAAGAAATTTCTCCCAAATAATAATTTAATCTTTTTAAATAGAGAATATATTTTAACCTCTAAACTTTCTCCCCAAAGAATGAATGTTTTCCTAGTTCTAAAGAAGCTTCATACAGTATCAAGTTCCTGTCCTATAGTGTACACTTCCTTAGAAATCTAGTCTTGTCACTTATATATATCTGAGTGTTCACAATTTGAATATTAAACTTCCTCTGATAGATGTAAGGCTTGGTGTTTTGTATTGCTTACTGCATGCTGTCAATCACAGACATGAGTATCACAACAGGAGACAAAACCTAGCATGGTCTCTCTCAGCTTCAGTTATAGACAGCCAGGTCAATAGCCCCAAACCTCCTTCAAAAGGGTATGCAGATCAACTCTATGTGCACACGTTAAGCCTAATCTTGACATTATAGTAGTCTAAGCATGATGTACCATAATCCAGACAGAAAGTTCGCACTTTCCACAGGATAGGAAAACAGTTAAAAAAAAATACAAAAAACAAACAAAAAATCTAGGAAAAGCATGGGGGCATCCTACCAACTCCCAAGTTGACAATTTCCAACTCTTGTTTCTTACTGAAATATAATAACTACCCCAGAAGGCACACATTTAAATATTAACCTAATTCAAATTATGAAAAAATGTCTCAAGCAAACTTCATAAATCATCAAAATTTAGCATGAACTAAATAACAAGAAGTCTGAGCACTAAACTGGAACCTTATCCTCAGACCTCTCAACTAACTGGGAGGTCCTGCCAACAGCATCCTGAACAAACAGAGGTGGGCACCTGGAATGTCCCAGTGTTGTCTGGAGATTTGGGGCAGATGGGGAAGGAGATTGAGGGGCTACACGGCAGCCCTCCCAGTGCTTATGAACTACACCTACTGTGTAGGGACATACGCTAGGGCTAAGAAGGCCCCCCAAGAAATACTCAGGTCACTGAACATTATTACACATGGCACAATTATCACTAAAGGCAACAGACACCACACACACCCTTCCAAAACACTTCTAGGGATTAAGATGGAACTCTACTAGCTCTGGATGGAAACAAAAGTGTTCATTTCAGCCTGGAGCTATGACAGAGGCAACATCACTTATCTTTCCTGTTTTTTCTTTTTGAAACACTACTGAGGTGGTATCAAAAGCATTTCCCTGGCCATCAGCTACCCAATACACTTACCAGTGTGGGCTCCTGCTGGCTGTGCACAGAAACATTCAACTGCAGGCAATGGGGGTGTGGGTGAACTGCCTCACCGGGGAGGACAGGGCATTAAATGCAGATTCAAAGTGGGCCTTGGTGGTGCATGCCTGCAATCTTAGCAAAAGGTTCTCAAGTCCAACATCAGTCAGCCTGGGCTACAGCGACACCCTGCAACCCCCACCCCTTAAGAGGCATCTCCTGTTCTCAAATAACTAGTTAGAAAGTAGACTATGCCAAAGCCAAAATGGACAAGCACACAGGAAAGCATGGTGGACAGAAGCCACTGCTGTGGTGGAAACTGACAGGAGTGGAGCCACCACGGTTGAACTGGCCACTCTCCCCCTGGGAAGCGCCAGGAACCAGTGGGTATTCGAGCCAGCCTTTCTCCATCAGGTCTGCCAACACTGCACAGTTTCCCAGTGTTCACTATGGAAAACACATTTTCCAGACATACAGCTATAGAAATATATCTCTATCAACCCCTTTGAAATAAGTACACAGGAAATTAACTCAAAAAGTAGGCTTTTGAATGAAGGGTTTGTTTTGTGGCATCACAGTGAAAATCACTGCAGGTTATAGTTAAATGTTCCTGGTCAGATTTTCACATTTTCTCAATTATTCCAAGTTACTGCAATTCACAAGGCCAAGAGTCCTACAGAGGAAAGCCCTAAGACCCTGCCTTTCATTACTAAATGTTGTCAGCCTGGTATCTTTGGTCACAAAAGTAGTAAAGCATTCACATTTTCATCACACTATATTCAAGTGCCTTTCAAGTCTACAACATTCTATATTTAAAATATTAGAATACAAACTCTCAATCATACATTATAAACATAATTTAACAAAGCAAGGTGAGAAATATGGTTGAGGGTTGGTAAATTACATGTTGATGCATGGTAATAGTTAGTTGCCATCATGGAATGGCAAACACCAAGAATGTGTAACCAACCTGATACTGTGCACAGTCCCCACAAAAGGAATGGTGCACGGAGGGGCTGGGAAGAAAGTGCTTTAGGGGAGCCACAGGGCCAGTGTCACAGCAGAATTAGCAGCAGCATGTGTACATGTGGCCTGCATGTCTTTGGACATACGTTTCTCGTTGTGCACTTGTATTCCCCTGAGCTCAGATTCCATGATGTGCAGTGCATGGTGGTATTTACAAATAAGAGCTTTGTGTACACCAACAGAGGGGACAGGACTAAACATATGAACATGCTCATGTTCCAATATTAAGTCACTTCAGTATAAAAACTCCAATAAAATTACCACTACAAAGATGAACACTGCTGTGGAGCATTCAGGAGCATCATGTTATCTTAAGAGGAGAAGGAAGGTGTGTTCATAGATTCTTTCCCTTTTCTTTTTTTACTTTTGTTGTTTGTGTGATTTTTTTGAGACAGGGTCTCACTACGTAGCTCTCTCTGGTTGTCCTGGAACTTCGTAGACCAGGCTGGCCTTGAATTCAGAGATTTCAACTGCCAGGCATGTATAACCACACCCAGCTACAGATTCTTTGTTCTGGAGAAAACTGAGACCACAAATTTGAATGCCAGTAGCTGTCACCTAACTCACATCTGTGTAGACATTGCTAAGACTATCAGATTATTTCCAAATTCAGGCAACTTAATGGCAATTAAACTGACTTTATGAGTCAGTTTTAAAGATGGCTTTATGAGGGCGGCAGACCCTCCCACTCCTGAATCCTTCATTTTCGTACACAAATCTCCAAGACAACACAATGAAACAGAGTGAAGCCGTCGACTACAGGTCCCAGTCACATTATCTTTTCTGAAGAGAACATCTTTTCAGCTATTTCAGATCTGGTCATAATTTCCTAGGGGGGAAAAATAGGTGTCAAATGTTGGGGTTACACCCAGAACCTACTAAAACTTTATCTTACAAGTCACTATATTTAATCTTTTTAATAGCCCTAACTTTGGGAAAATATCAGGTAAGAACCACAGCCCCCACATTTTCTAATTTAGCAGTCTGTCATGTGGCAAGGCCTTCTCCACCCTGCCATCCTGCCACAGCACTACTTCAGAGCCATCTCCCTTCCAGCTCTTCTCATGCTCTACCACCAACACAGTGTGTACCAACTGCTAATAGCCACCCCTCCTCTGTATGAGCCAGGGCTTTGTCATTTATCCTTTAATCCATATACTGAAGATGTACCCTGCCTTGGGCTACCCTGCATTGTCTAGTTGACCAATAACTAACCCCCAAAAAGCCTTTATTTAAATTGCATGCTTAGTAAGGAAAGCTGGAAAGAAACTATTCCAATAAATTATTTACATATGTCAGAAGTTAAACAAAAGACACACAAGGCTTCTTCCCTTCATTTACACCAAGAATCCTTTATCCTGCTTCTCCCTGCAGTGAGACTTAGCCCACAATCCTTCACACTTCAAGCCAGCACCGCATCCTTCTGCCTGTTCAGGTGGTAATTGCTTCAAAAGGTTATTTTCAGAATATGGAAACAGCTAAAGGAAATAAGCAAAAGCAGCTTTACCTCATCTGAGTCCACTAAGACGGGGAGAGCTCTGAAACAAAAGAGACAAAAACAATGAACTCCACAAAAGCTGTAGGGGCAGTAGGGCATCCAGGAGGAACCAGGGCTTAAGGTACTGGCAATGTTCTGCCTTCAGATTATAGAAAGGAACTCATTTAAAAACTGCATTGGCATCTACCTAGGATGTGGACAATTTCCAGAATGTGTGTTCCTTTGAAAATGTTCAGCCTAAAGTTAACAGAAATATTTAAAAAAATTGAACTTCAAATAGAAACAAGCTAGTACAAGGGAATCCTACTACATGTGGAGCAGTTGGTTGAAAACTCACATGAGAATTGAAACACCCCACCCCCTATTTACTTTTCAATCCTTGGCTATTTCTTTTTTTTTTTTTTTTTTTTACTTGTAACAATTGTCTTGGTATTCACCACTTAACTAGAAAACTTGTGCTTTTGTAAAAAACTAGGAAAGATAAGCACATTACCAAAGGTAATATTTCTCTTTTATGGAAAACGTTTGTTTGGAGATGTATTTAATTATTGTGTTAGCAGGTGTGTGTGCTTGGAGCACAAGTGTGGACGTCAGGGGCTACTCAGGAGCTTGCTCTTGCCTTCTACTGCTGAGGCCTGGGAACTAAACTCTTGGCCTGGGAACTAAACTCTTGGCCTTTGCCTGCTGTGCCAGACACAAACAGACCTAAAATTCCCAGTATTTAAGGATGAAATGTAAAGGACCTTGAAACTGGTGGGGTGGGGGTGGGGGAGCAAATACAGAAAAAATAAAACCACCACAGAAAATTAAGTTCACACAACACACAGGGATGAAAACTAAAACAGCCTCCTTCTGAAGCCTTGAGAGCTTGGGCTGGTGAGATGGCTCAGTGAATAAGTATGCCACCAACATGGTGACTCGAATTAGATCCCTGGGCCCATAAGGAAGGAGGGAACCAACTTCTACAAGTTGTTTCCTGACCTTTGTCATAATGTTTATGAGCATGTGTGTGCACACACACAGGTGGATATAAAAATTGTTTTACATATGTCTGAACTTTTCTGTAAAACAAAATTAAATGATTCTGAAAACTGTAACCAGGAAGAGAGGGAGTTAGTTGCAGGCTATTAATATTGAAATGGATGTACAGTAGAAGGGCAGGGAAAGGGGTTGAGGCTGTGTTTAGCTCTGTAAGAAGTAGTGACAGGACACACACACACACACACACACACACACACACTGACAAACATCCAATGAAATCCCTTAAACTATAGCCTCAGGTTCAAACTTAAACATAGGATATTTACACGTCTGTGAATGAAGAGGGAATATTTTCTTCCACCCACTTCAAATCTTCATCCTGTAGAAATAAATACTTATATTTAGTATTTGCTAAATATCACCTGAAAACATACATGGGGGGGGGCATGTTTGTAAGTTTACAAACCTGAATCAGATGCATGGAATCTGTTAGTTGTCACATGTGCTCTAAGAAGCTGGCTCAGGATGTCACACACCAAGTGACAGTGTTTCATAACAGACAGAAAATTGCTGATCTTTCTGTTTCTTGGTTTTAGTTAAGAATATTACTGTTCTTTTTCTTTTTGTCTCAAGAAATCGAAATGAAAATGCAGAATTGGTTTGTAAGACAGCAAATAGCAAGGTTCACTTTGATTTTTGCTTCTATTCCTCATTATGCCCAATTTGTACAAATTCTCGAGTTTATATTTTTTCAATTGAAAACAATAATGGACAATGCTCCAACCTCAGTAAAGCACTGAAATGGTGTGCATATACCTGTGTTCATAGTCCTACACGAGGCAAGGAAGGCCAATCAGCTGGGGTAGGTGTTTTCCCTTCTAATAGAAATTTGCTTCTAGTAATTACACTTAGAAAAGAGAAATGACAGTATAAAATAAATCAAGTTTTTCTTTCCTATGTACCTGGCAACCTGGGTCACTCTACTTGCAGCAGTAAGCGCCTTGCTGACTGAAACAAGGCAACAGAGCCCCATTTCTGTGTGTGGGTTCCAGGTAGAAATTAGTAATGAAAAATAAGACCTCTAATTTCTAATCAAAAGCCAACAACACTTAGCTTAGAAGAATGAATAAAAATCCTTTGACATGTGACCACTGAGTTTTAAATAGAGTGATATTTTCACCAGAAGGAAAATAACAAGTTGGAAACGTTAACACAGCTTAAGTATTCCTCATCTAAAAATTATTGGGGCCAGAAGTGTTTTAGATTACACATTTTATATTTCCAAGTATTTGCATATACACATATGCAAAAAGCACCCACACTGAAACATGAAATTCATTTATGATTCATACACTTTACATGCACAAGCTGAAGGCAATTTTAAGTAGTATTTGTAAGAATTTAGTATATGAAACAAAGTTCCTCAGTAGTTTTTCTACTTGTGTCATGTTGATGCTCAGAAACTTGGAGGCTTTGAATTTTCAGATTAGAGTGCTCTAGCTGCAGCTCTAATACGGCTAAGTAAAACTAGAGGCTTTTAAAAGCAAAAATTCCCATGAAACTACTCCAAGAATACATTTTACAGGCTGCCAAAAGTAAAAATAAGAGAATTCATCAAATCTACCAGAGAACAGTGTTGTCATACAGCACTTGTCCTGTGAAACTCCCACATATATAATTTTATATATAGTATCATTCCATGGCAGCAGAGTGCACTTTACATGCAGAAGCTGAAGGCAATTTTAAATAGTATTTGTAAGAATTTAGTATATGAAACAAAGTTCCACAGTAGTTTGTAAGTAGTGTATGTAAGGCTTCATTCTGCTTCACTGCCATCATCATCACTTTCATTTACCGCAACGTGTAAGGTATTTTAAGACTCATCTTTGAGCCAAGTGTGGTAGTGCAGGCCTTTTATCCCAGCACTCGGAAGGCAGAGATAGGCAGATCTGTGAGTTTGAGGCCAGCCTGGTCTACACAGTGATCTCTGGATTTGGTTCATTGCACCCCCTTGATGGCTCACAACCAGCCATAACTGCAGTCCCAGAGGTTTTGACTCTCTCCTCTGAACCGAGGGCACCAGGTACACACATGCACACACATACATGTGAGCAATACTCATATACATAAAACTATAAAATAGTCTATAAACTCATCCCTGCCTTATATTACAAAGCCATGGGGTTACTGACTGTAAATGACTGGTTGTTTCTGTCCACACCTTTCTTGGGTGCCACTACTATGCCTCCCTAATAAGAACAGCTGTGGGATTCTTTGCATAGCCCTTTGGTGGTGTGCTTTATACTTATTGAGCACACATATAACTGTGGATGGTCAGGAAGATGATTTCTGCTTAAGCTATATAATTTTGATGATTAAAAATAACACTAGGATATTTTATATACTCAGACTGACATAGGATTCTCAGTCACAAAGATAGCTTTTTACACAGACAGCTAATTTTAGACTCCAGAACAAATTCAAAGCAGGCTGACTGCTCCTGGAGACAACTATCTGGTTGCCCCTAGAGACAAATACATGAGGTCATTTCCCCAGGTGTTTTGCTGATTCAAGGTCAGAGGTTGAAGCAACTTTAGTAGACATAGCTCCCTGCAGCAATGAACTTTCTGCACTACTCTCTTACCACTCAAGGTTCAGGTAATTAATTGTTAAGTCTTGAATTACAATGTCATTTTCTGTCTGGGAACATTAACCATTTAAGCTACATGCATGGCCAAGTGTTACTCACTGGCGGGTCAACGTGATATCTCTGCCTAAGAGAAACTATGTGACTTATCTTGTGTTATGAGAATGGGTCAGGTTCTGGAAATGTAATATATAATTATTCAGAGTTTGGCTGTGGGAACAGGGGCAGTGAAGAGAGCAGAGGAAGGGTTGGGGGGGGGGAGAGGCTATGGAGAAAAATTAGAGAGAAGCTCCTGATTAGATGAATGAGCTAATTAGGAAGCTGTGGAGAGGAGTTTTTCAAGATGAAGTAAAGAGAAAGTTGTTATCAGAAAGAATGTGTGTATTCTTACTTTTCCCCTCACAGAGAAAAAGTCTAACCCTCAAATAGATAAGAATTTTTTCCTAAGCTCTTAGCCCCATTCCAGGATTTTTTTTTTTTTTTTTTGCACACCTTGGGTGCTGACTAGAGGCTGGCCCCCACCCCCCAGATAGACTAATATTCTACATTTTATTCATGCATTCATAGTTTTAAAAGTCTGTTGTTTTGGAAAGGGAATGGGACATAAGAAACCCTTTTCACAACAGGTGACAACCTGTACCTAATACAGTTTCAAAAGAAACTGCTTGGATGTGCTGAAAAGCCACCACTGACTTTTACCAAGACAAAGCCTATCCATCTGGGATGAGCCTGGCAGAGCCCTGGCCAGACATGGACTCAGACACAACAGGGCTAGGGAAGCCTGAGGTGCTGCACCTCCAGCAAGTGCCTGGCCTCAGGCTGCTGGCCCAAGCACAGCACCTGACAAATGAGAATAGACAGCAGCAACATCGAAGCTGTGGGCCTGAACTTGCACCGGTGCCTGGAAACAGCTAATTTAACAACAACAAACCTTAGCAAAAGCCCCTTTGATGATCAGCAACTCTGACATGGACAGACTCTAAAATATTAGACAGAGATTCCACTAAACACACAGATAGATACTCACAAAATTATCACAAGTAGGTTTAGCTGTTCCGTTTGAAACTGTTTTTGAAGCTCTTAGTTTTATTCCTTCAGCTACAATGAGAAACATCAGAGACATATAGATGATTATAAAATTATACTTTCCTTAATAACTTCACACTTAATACGCCCCCCCACCCCAAAAGAAAAAAGATTAGTTTTTGAAGAGTTAGGAATGGCCACTTTGGCCAAGGCAGTAGCTTTAATATGCCACTTCGGGATTAGGAAAGAGGCACAGGGAACGCCAACAGGCTTTTGAATTGATATGCAATAATTGAACACTTTATAGTGCTATTTCACTTCCTCCCCACACACACAGTGTGTCAGGGATACATCAAGGCAATTGGCCAAATGTCACTTCCAAATAATCTTTTCTCTGCACTGAGAACGGAGTCCTCTCTAGCTATTTAAATTACTAACTGTAACCACCCTATTGTACTATCCACTAGGACTTGTCCTTCAGTCTAACTCGAATTCTGTCCCTTTTAAGCAACTGTTGTCTATTACTGTTCCTGCTTTTTCTCCTCACTTCAACCTCTGTCACCCCCTGCTCCTGAAATCAACTGTTCGGCTTTTACATCAGTAAGAACATGCAGTGTCTACCTTTCTGTCCCTGGCCTACTTCACTGAGCAGTATCCTCAAGGTTCAAGTTCTAGCAACTACTTCACAGCAAGCAGGTTTCCAACTTGCTGGTCTGCAATGCACCTGTGGAGAAGTTCAAGCATATATACTTCCCCCAATTCAATTTAAAGTGTAAGGATAAATGTGTAAGAGTTACAATATTTCAAAATAAGACATCTTTGGGAGCTTGGGACATATCTCAGTAATAGAACATTTGCCCAGACTGTGTGAAGCCCGAGGTTTTATCACTAGCATCCCAACACACACACACACACACACACACACATCTTAGAAATTTTTACTTGCTTGCCATATAAAAAGCAGAGTATGCTTATGATATAAAATATGATACGAAAATTATTTTCTTCATATTTGATGAAAACTGTTTTTTAGATTTTTTTTAAATTATGCATGTTTGTATGTATGGGTAAGTCCCACTCCTCTTAAAGAGACTTTACACTGTCTGTGACTTGTAGTAAGTAGTGTGTGAGGCATCCTCTTTAACTGGCTATCAGTCACGCTGACTGTAACCACTGTGGGGTTTGTAGTAGCTCACTGCTGTTTTATGTTTCCCTGATTATTGAGAACACTGAGCACTTCCAATGTGCACTGTAAGTCCAAGTCTTCTATTCACTGTTACCATGTGGGTAACTTTTCAATGGATGTCTTCCTATCATTCTCTACCTTCTTTCTTTGGGGGGGGGGTTAGAGGGGTGGGTGGTGTCTCATTTAGTCTAGAGTTCACTGTTTCAGGAAGACTGGCTGGCCAGCAAGTTTATACTGCCTCTCCTCTCCCTCCCACCTCCAGCACTGGTGTTACACCTGGCTCTTACATAGGTGCTAGGATCCAAACTCAAGTTCTCGTTATGTACTTAGCAAACACTCCTGAGCCACCTCCCCAGTGTGTGTAGGTGCATTCGCACCTGTGTGTGTGGGTGGTGGAGGCCAGAGGGCAACCTCTGGTGTTGTTCCTTGGGTGTACACTAGCCTGGAATCAGCCAAAAAGGCCAAGTTGGCTGGCCAGTGAGCAATAACCTGCCTCCCCAGCACTGGAGTTATACATTCATGCTACCCAGCTACCAGGCTTGCCTTCTTGTTTTTAACATTGGTTCTGGGGACTGAATTCATGTCCTCATGCTTCCAAGGCAAACACTTTACAGGCTAAGACATCTCCCCAGTCCTAATAGGAAAAATTTTAAACAATACATGTGACCTTGCATCTCAAGTAAAGACTTCATTCTCTTAAAATATGTACAATAGTCACTTGAAAAGAAAACAAATGACGCACTTAAATTTTCAGATGTTACCATGAATTCCTCAACTTCATCATCAGAATCATCTATCAAGGGCATGAAGGCATACCTAGATAAAAACAAAGGAGACTTTAACCCTGATCATTGTCAGTCATTGCATATAAAAAGCTGTACTATCCAAGTTTCTTAGGCATTAAGATAATAACTAACCCCTGCCCACCCCATTTTAGCATTTTTCTAATGAAAGGAAGGTGCTAATCTGATTAGGGACATTAAAGATAAGATCAAATAACTTCTCAAAAATACTCTTTATAAAAAATTTGCTTCTATAAATTGCCAAGTATAGCAAGGAGGAAAAAAAAATTTAAGAATTATTTTACGTGTGTTGCCTGCATGCCTTCAGATGCCCTGAAGCTGGAGTTATAGGTGGTTATGAGCTGCTATGTGGGTAGTGAAAGCTAAACCTAGGTCCTCTTAAACAATGTTTACATTTATAATTCTCTAAGTTTTTTTACTTTAATTATTAAATACTGTTGATGGAAATAATCTTTCTTAAGGTCTTTTGGGCCATATCTGTAAAGGTTCCTTTGCCTTATAGCACACCAGAAAAGTGTCTCCAAAAGCTTTCAGGAAACATTGCTGATAACCACAATGTCAAATGCCCAGTATTTTTGGAATGCATATATATATATATATACACACACACACACACACACACACACACACACACACACACACAGTGCCACTCACATTACAAAATACTGCACAGCCTTTGGTTACTGTGATGTATCTATTCATGGTGATACAGAAATATTTAGAATATTTCTAAAAGGTATAGAACAGTATTTATCTGCTTCTGCCTCCTGAGTACTGAGTTTAAAGGTGTGACCCAACATGCCCAGTTATTTGCATTTTTATTAATTTGTGTGTGTGCATGTACATGCATGTGCTCACACAACTGGAGGTCATAGGACAACTTTCAGGAGCTGGTTCCCTCCTTCCAACATGTGGGTCCCAGGCAATGAACTCATGTCTGCAGGTTTGATGAGAAGAGCTTTTACCTGCTGAGCCACCTCACTGGCCCAGTATGATTATTAATCGTTGAAGAGGGAAGGAAACAGACTTCCTAGTAAGAAATGCAACAGTTTTTTCCTTGGAGAAGGTGGCAGGCAGAAGAAGGTGGGACTGGCCACCACAGTTCAAAGTACAGAGTTCTAAATTGGCACTCAACCTTGTGCCATTTGTTCCCTCTCTCGCTGTCCTGAATCCCAAATTGTATACCTGTCTGAGCATCAGGTCAGTTGCTCTAGAAGCTTCTGGCTCTGAGGATCCTGGATTTCAGAATAGGATGCTTACACTCCATGCAAATAGTCTAAACTCAAAGCACTTCTAAGCATGTGGTATAAGAATGCTGCACCTGAACACAGTAGAGGTGGTCCTGATAGTATAGGTGGGGGAGAGCTGACCCTGAGAATGTGAAAGCACAACTGGCCCCACCCCTCACTCACTGCTGCAAGGGTGAATTAGCCTGGGCAATGCTGGAAAGCTATGCTAGTGGTGAGGACAGGGGAGAAGTGGTGGACTGACCAACCTTACAGCTGCCTAGGCCTATAACCAGGGTTATGACTTGGCCCACCACAACATTCACCCCATCTATGATCTGCTGGAACAAGTGAAGGGGTCTGGTCCACATACCCAAAGCTACAGGATCTCCACTGTAATATGAATTTAAAAAAATCCAGAGACTGATATTGGGGTTCAAACATCAAGCTGAACATCAGAAGAGCAAAGTAGCTGGCCACTAGCTTTTTACCTCTATCTCAGGCTGAATGGGCTGATCCTGTCTTTATGAGCTCTCACCAAGCCTCAGACTGTAACCTCTCCTCAGCATGGCTGGAGAATGAATCTTCCTACTGAGATTTTGCTCCTGTCTTATATACCTCTCATGAGTCCTGGGATTAAAGGTGTGAGCTATAATTCTCTTTTAGACTGATTTAATCTTGTATAGATCTGGGGTGGCCTTGAACTCACAAAGATCCATCTATCTCTTAATCCTGAATTCTAGGATTAAACATGTGTACCACCACCGACTAGCTTCTGGCTGCTGGGATTAAAGATGTGTGCCTGGTTTCTATGGCTTGTGGCTGACTTTGCTTTCTGAATCTTCACACAAGCTTTAATGAATCATAAATAATATATCACCACCCTCCACAACACAGGGCAACAGAATATTCAAGAAGAGTCCTAATGAGGGCCCAGCATCAATGGTGCAGCAGAAACTAAAGGCCTTGAACCAGACCAATGACTCTCTGCAATGAACACTTGCAAGTAAAGACATATGGACAAAGGGGTTTACTGCGTGACTCACTGTGTCACATGGCAGCTTCCAAGACAAGATTTTACATTTTTTTCTTTTTTTCTCTTGTTTTATTTTGGGGAAGTTGCAGGGACAGAGGGTGGATGTGAAGGGACGGGAAAATGAATGGGACAAAGATGTATGATGTGAAAGACACAGTGAATAAAAAGAAAGCAGGGGAAAAATGCTGCACCTGCTATCCTAACTATACTGCACACCACGCTGACTTCTATGTACCATGACTTCCACAATTCTCCCCAAATGTACATCTTTCCCAGCCCAATCTTTCACTATGCTATTGCTATCTTAAAGCTATACCACAATTCCAGCTCTTCATGGAGTCTTTATTTTCCTCCTAGACTGCTTAATGTATCTATTTTACTGTCTTCCATTTGTTATGCCTGTCTTCTCACTTGAATATACAACTGCTTAAAAACAAAGTACTTCCCAGCAGTCTCTGTGTGTTTTCTGTCATGGTCCCTGCAAGCATCAAAGCTAGCATAGAAATGATCTGTGTGAGGCGAAGGATAAATTTGGGTCAGCACCACTTGAGCAGGTGCTAGGTCAAGACTTCTAGAATCTGACTTCAGGGTTTTTTGTTTTTTTCTTACATATTTAAGCATAGTAAAACTTTGGAAAAAAAGTCTTCATGTGACAATTATCACAACACACCTTCAGGGATGGCTACATCAAAATTCCCTTGCAAAACACACCTCTATAGCAAAGCACCTGTGACCCTTGCAATAAGAATGAGTTCTGCTGCCTGATAAAAGTGCTCAGGGTAAGGATTTGTAATACGCATAAGGAAAGATTCTACTGAAGGAGGATGCAAAGTACATGGGACCTTTTCATAAGGAAGGGTTCTATTCACTGAGAGACAAAGCTCAGAATTAGGGCCTAAACATTGCTCAGAGTTTGGGGGACTCAAGTAAAGGCTGGCTCCACAGAATAGCAAAAGATCACCATGTTGTTAGATGACATTCACCCTAGTCTTCTCCAGCCTTCCAGGTGAACAGGCATCATTTCCTTCTCTTGAAGAACAAAAGTCTCTGGATTGTCAAATACTTTCTGTGAGCTGTGCTCCTAAGGTTCTCAACACCACAGGAGCCAGCCAGCAAATGCCTGCAAGTCATAATTTCCCCGAGTTGTTACCTCTGATTATTCGCTGATGGCCTCCATAAGAACATTATCACAATAAGGATGAGTGAAAAGAGAAAGCTCCAAAATGCATCATCAACCCAGAGCTCCATCCAGTCCTAGAACAAGGATGATCCAAACGCAAATTGTCAATTTTCTGATAAATGTGCAAATGTTCCATTCAAACAGTACACAGCAGTACCGAGACCTCTCCAGCTGGCAAGCCCTCCTAGTAAATAAACAAGTAACAGTGTTGTTTCTAAACAGCATATATATTTCCCTTCATGAACATAAAGAGTTAGGAAAAATAATCAAAACATAGACAGAACTTCAAGCAGAAAATATTATAGAGGGGGGAAAATGGCAAAAGGGTTGGCTTCTTTCCTTGAACTGTCTCTTCCACTGCAGCAGATTAGGGCAGCTGGACCCTTTGTAGGTGTACCTGTGATCTCAAGAATCAGGCACTAAGTGAGAACTGAGATGAAGTATGGGACATTTCCCCAAGCAACGCTGCGTGTGACATCAAGGCAGCACTGCACCTCAGGTGTTTCGTTCAATTTAGGTACCATGCCAGGCTGGGGTGTAGCTCAGAGAAGCAGAGCATGTGCAATGCCCTGGGTGCCATCTCTAGCACAAAAGGTAAAAAGAAGTTCAGAAAAAGGGGTAATAAATGTAAGAGGAACTTGCTCAAATATTTATTTATTTTTGGTGTTATGATACAGGGTCAAATACAGCCCAGGCTGGTCCTCCGGCCTCCTCTGGCTCCTGAGTGCTGGGTTACTGGATTGTGCAACTACTGACAGTTTATATGGCACTGGGATTAAACCCAGGGTTGTGCACATGAGACAAGCATTCTACCAACTGAGATCCACCCCCAGCTTCAGAATTATTTAGAAGAGAAAAAAGTTTTCATAACTCTACAAAAAATAAGTAAAATACCCAATGAAACTATATCTTTACAAACTAAACTCTTTGAAATTCCACAAAATAAAACACTATAATTAAAAACAGTAACTGTCTAAATAATTAATTTGAACATTTTAATTCCTTAATAATTAACCAGTCACATTTTTTTTTGTGGGCTTAGTGGCTGCACATAAATCTACTGATATTTTAATTATCATCTGCAGCCCCTGGTGGGGCTTCCTGTCCTGCAGCCACAGCTCTCTATCATCCTCTATCCGTAAGACTCGGGAGTCAAAGGCTGGGGTAGAAACCTGATAGCTCAGAGAGACAGAGTAGCAACTAGCTGACCTTGTTTTTTTGGCAGGAGACACCATAACAGATGTCTCTTCCCTCATCCCAAAAACAAGAGGAAGCTCAAATTCCAGTCCCCACCTTTTCCTTCCTGTGTGTCTTTTCTGTCCAAATTGTTGGCTTCTCTCAATGGCCAATTTCATAAGTCAGTCGCTGGCTCTGCCCCAATTCAAGGTATAACTTTATCGGGCAGTCTCAGGAATGTCAGAGTGTCATCAAACTATACCACAATATTTTTCCCTTTTTGTCTAATAAAAAGACACGTCTCTTGTGGTAGCTCTGGCCAAAAAACAAGGTCAGCTAGTTGCTACTCAGCCTCTCTAAGTTATCACATTTTCTTTCTTTCTTTCTTTCTTTCTTTCTTTCTTTCTTTCTTTCTTTCTTTCTTTCTTTCTTTCTTTTTTTGGTTTTTCGAGACAGGGTTTCTCTGTGGCTTTGGAGGCTGTCCTGGAACTAGCTCTTGTAGACCAGGCTGGTCTCGAACTCAAAGAGATCCACCTGCCTCTGCCTCTGCCTCTGCCTCCCGAGTGCTAGGATTAAAGGCATGCGCCACGAACGCCCGGCTTTCACATTTTCTTAAATTAGCACATTTTTACCCAAGCCTTTGACTCCTAAGTCTTATTGCTAAACAGAACAATAGACACCTAATTTAAACCTAACTAGCTCTTACAACTTAGATTAACCCTGATGGGGAATATTCTTCTATGTATGTTTATCTTATTGGTTGTTGAATAAATTGAATAACTAGTAATCGAGGAGGATTCTGGGAAATGTAGTAAAAAGAAGTCTTGTGATTTAGGCAGGAAGTGACATAGCAGGCAGACTCAGAATATAAGTAGGGACAAGCAGGAAATCGTTCTCTTCCTCCTCCTCTCTTCTAGGGAGCCGCCATGTGAGCCCTATAAGAGAGGACGCATGCCGCCAGCATCCTTGATCAGATAAGTCTTTATAAAATATATAGATTAATAATTATAGTTGATACTTAAGACAGAGATAGCAGATAAGAAATCCTGGTCATTGGCCATCCACATTGTAATTAATATAAGACTCTGTGTGTTATTTTGGGCACCCACGTGGCGGCAGGGTTTGGGCGGCCTGGCGGAAAGATTTATTGTTACATAACCCATTTATATTAATCTATATTCTATCACATGGTATTACCTCTCTTCCATCTTGCACCTCCTGTTTCTTCTCCAAGTCTCCTGGCACCTCCTGCACACTGAGATTCCTCCTTCTCTTCCTTTCTCTCCCCAGAAATCCTGCCTATACTTCCTGCCTAGCTTTTGGCCATTCAGCTTCTTATTACACTAATCACAGCAATACCCCTTTACACAGTGTACAAATACCACAACAAACCATTTTTATTATCTAGCCAATAATTTAATTAAATTTTAAAATACTTAAGATTTTACTTACTGATTGGCATTTTGCAATCCTGAAGGTCTTTGTTGTCCACACCATAAACACTATAGAAGCTGAAAGACAGAGAAAGTCACCTTTGAAAGAACATACAATACTGAAATGGGTAGTTTTTGAAAGAGGCATAGATGGCTTACCCAGCACAGCAAAGATGAGTGTATTTGTAAAATGCCTATACAATGAAAATTTCACAGTGTTCTTTCTTAGCCTTAGAGTCTTCATAGTCTGTGCCAAACTTATAAAAATGTGAAAAACTAGTTAAGGAAAAACATGAAAAATGGCAACATATAGTTAAAAGAAAACACAGTAAGAATCTTGTAGTATAGTCTCAAACACAGCAGTGCTAAATACAGTTCTTAAAACAAAACACAGAAAATGTATTTTAATCTATATCATTCTAAAATTGCACTTAATTACACAGTTTTCTATATAAAATTTCCATTGTCTTAAACAAATGAACAGGCTTTAAGGGAAAAAAGGCAAGAAGACTTGTAATGTGTTCCTGTGACATAGGACAGTGCCATGTACAAAGTCAAAACAGAAACCCTCAGCTAAGATACCTCTTGCTACCTATGATACCATTTCTGTTGCTTTCTTGTTTTCTTTTTCTAGCTGACTCTCATGTTATTCTCTAAATAGCCATAACTGAGTAGTTAGGACATCCATCAGTTCCTCTTTATTTAAAAAAAAAAAACAACTGACTGACAAGAAAACAAGCCTGAGTTTAAGTATCTTTTGGAAGGACAGGGGCGTACTAGGAATGTAAGCTCTTAAGCGACTTAGAAGGCCAGGGTGAAAAGGCCTGTGGACAGAAGGACACAAGCATGGGGAGTTGGCCAAGCACGGTGACAACATTCAGCTCTTTCCTGGAAGTCTGTTCCCATGAGGACCTTTAAAGAGGCTGTGTATTGGCTCAGGCTAACAGTGGGTCCAAGGACGTGGAAAAGTCTTGCAGTTTGATCTTAATTGGACAGCAGATACAGAAGGTTCAGCTAATTATTCATGAGGCAAAAAGTGGGAATTTGGAGGGTCTGGTCTGGCTTAGTCAGGTAAAGCAAGGGCATCCTGGACTCTGAACCAGGTACTATGGGAAGCCCTTTCCCAGAACACAAATGGTGGAGAAGTTATAGCATTGGCTGCTTTCCAGGAGCACCAGGCTCAACTAAGGTTAATACTGTTCTAAATGTGGACACAGAGACTTCCTTGCTGATCACTCAGGTCAGCAGAGGCCTGCAGGTCTCTGCTCATGCAGGTGGGTCCCTCCTTAGGGGCAGACCAGCAGCCTTTATTTATGAACCAGACACCAACAGCAACAGAGAGCAGGACAAGCTCTGAATTTACACCTATTTAAAAAACTAAACACTTCAAAAATCTGGGCAGTGGTGGCACACACCTTTAATCCCAGTACTTGGGAGGCAGAAGCAGGTGTAAGAAGCTCTGTGAGTTCAAGGTAAGCCTGGTCTACAAAGGGACAGCCAGGGCTGTTACACAGAGAAACCTTAACTCAAACAACAACAAAAACTGAAAAACAAAAGACTAAATACTTCATTAAAAAATTACTTTGTAAAAACTGATTTTTCATCCATTTTAAATGTCCATATATTTTACAGTGAAGGCTTCTCTCTCTCTCTCTCTCTCTCTCTCTCTCTCTCTCTCTCTCTCTCTCTTTCTCTCTCTCTTCCTTTTAGTTACTTAATTGAAAAAAAAAAGTTCTTTGAGAAAGGGTCTCACTGTATAGACATAGCTGGTCTGGAACTCGGAGATCCTCCTGCCTGCCTTCAAGTGCTGGGATTAAGATGTGAGCCACCATGCCTGCCTGGCAAGATCAGCTTCTGAGGTAACACACTCCAACAAATTAGATACTATTGTGAGAACCTACAAAAATGCAAACATACTATACTTCTTAAATATATCAGACAAACATATGAAACAAACAAATCTGTTCTTGTTTGATCATTCAAAGATGTTCTTTAAAAACCAAGGAGTTAAAAATATCAAAAGCAAATTTGAAACTGCATGAGCCTTTACTTACCAAGGCATTGTTTAATTAGGTTCAAGTTTAACTCACCCCACCACCGCCCCCTGCAGAAGAGGAAGCAATAATGAAAGCGTACAGGCCCCATAAGGTGGAGAGAGCCAGGCGAGCATGCTGCTGCAGTAGGAAAAGGATATCCACCAGCACAAGCCTGAGTCAAGAAGAGAGAGAGGCAGGCTGGCCAGAAGAACAAGATCAGAGTCATTCGCCTGCAGCAAAACAGCAAAATAGCAAAACAAATAACCAAGCAGCAAAGGCGGGCATGGGGAAACACAAGAAAGGCTATCAACTTTGAATTTCTGTCAGTTAAGATTCTTAAAGAATTAATTTGTGTTAGATTCATTGAAATCAAAGAGAGCAAAGTCATCACCCAAAACCATCAGTTTTATATGCAGCCCTGCTTCTATCTACTTGTCATTGTAACCACCTAGGAAATCTACTTCTCACCTCATAGTGGTAAAAATGGCCAAATGGCAGGAGACAGCAAACTTGGCAAATTCAGGTTCAAAGCAAAGTGGTATTACAGTAACTTACTTCCAGTCACCACCCAATACTGTCCAGGATAATCTTATTTTCTGGATTTCTTATGACCACTGAGTAAATTAAACCTCTCATTTTGAGTTCCCTACCTGCCCGTCCCAATCTGGCTGACTGTACTGGAAGGCAACAAAGTCAGTGCTGTCCAAAGGAGATAGCCTGCCTACATTTCCACAGAGATGGGATCAGAAAATATAGAACTCTTTCCTGAGTGTTTTCCCAATGAATATATATTTGTAAATCCTAAGACAAAACAGCACATTTTGTTTGTTTTGAGACATGGTCTCTTTATGGAGCCATGGCTGTTTTTGAACTCTCTTTGAAGGTCAGGCTGGCCTCTAAATCAGAAATCACCTCTGCCTCTCAAGTACCAGGATTAAAGGTGTACACCACCACACCCAACTACAAGCTTCTTCTGTGTGGAAAGTCTGAAGCTCGATTGCTTAATGCAAGGGCATATTCCCTGATTTGTCCAAAGCTCCAAGCACAAACTACTTTAGAAAAGAGGCAATTTCAAAGGGGCAGCTCAGGCTCCTTTCTGAATACACAATGTTGGAGGACAAGCCATCAGGACAGAGTTGTACTACTGAAGATGGTTGCCTCCATCTCTACTGCAGCTCTGTCATCCCAATGCCAGACGTGTCTATTTCCTGTCCATTCTCCACAGAAAGGCAAGCATCTCTAAGAAGCCACTGCAGAGGTTGCACAGGACCCACTCATGTCATTACAGTTTTCCCCACAGCCTCATCTGCCATGATTCCCCAGCATATTTACACGCAGGAAAGCTAAGTTGGGATATTCTGCCACTGCCCCCCTTAACTTCACACTTGCAACTATTCTTTCCCCTCAATTCTCTTCCTATTTACTCAACCATTTCTGTGAAGTCTTTATTTTTTCTGCCAGAGTTTTCCTTTTGCCTCTATTCTCACACCAGCACTCTAAAATGGCATTTCTCCTGCTATGTTGTTTCAGTGAAGTTATATATTTGTCTCTTTTATTGGGTGTAAATTCTGTAAACACAGAGACAATATTCTCTATTTATTCCTCACTGTGTAAAGTGTACATTGAGTACTTACATGTTTAGTGAGCTAACAGGAAAATAAAGAAATTCCTATCTGGGAAGTTATTACTTTCTTGCCATTAGCTAAACTCCTATATTGAGAAAACAATAATGCACAATTATATTTCATTCCACCATTATTATGAATTAAAAACATCTGATTTTAATACCACAAACTATTTTGGAAGGACATGATAAAGGATATGAACCACACAAAAATGGAGTCAATAACTGCTAAAGTAATGTCACTCAAAACAACAGCTAAATGTTTAGAACCCTGAAAAATAAAAGTAGGGAAAGCCTAAATTTACACAAGTAAATTTCATTGTAGTGTATAAGTATCATCTGAAGAAAAACAATTTCTCTTTTTATCACCTACAGTGCCATGTAATATTTTATATCTTGATGGAATTGTGTTAGCATATAGAAACCATCTGTTTTGGGAACAACAATTGTAATTTACCAATTTATTTCATGCTAGAAATAAATAGACTGACAAATAAACAAAATGCTTGCCATGCCCCAATCTCACCCAGACCTGCCATTTCCATCTTCTTTCTCATCACACGAAACCCAGACTTGATTCTATCAAAGGAACAGACTCCTACCCTCCCCTGATGGCAAAGGGACACACTCATGCAAGTATGTGGAAGGGAAGAAACAAACTATAAATTAGACACCTGCTTCAACAGTCACATTTAAAACAGCCACAATCTAAACTGCTGACTATGTAAATTTTAAAATGTATAATATTGTATTTATATATGCGGTATTATTTTTTCTAGTCTTTTTAGAAAAGACTAATTTTCTATGAATTATATGTATGCATATATATTTCAATATATATGAGGCTAGCTGGGTGTGGTAGTACAGGCCTTTAATCCCAGCATCAGGAAGCAGAGGCAGTCAGAGCTCTGTGAGTTCAAAGCCAGGCTGGTCTACAAAGAGAGTTCCAGGACAGCCAGGACTGTTACACAGAGAAACCCTGTCTCAAAAAACCACATATCTCTCTCTCTCTCTCTCTCTCTCTCTCTCTCTCTCTCTCTCTCTCTCTCTCTCTCTCTCTCTCTGTGTGTGTGTGTGTGTGTGTGTGTGTGTGTGTGTGTGTGTATGGGATTCTTCATGATTACGCAAAGGAACAAATATACTCGAAAAATAAATGAACGGGTTTGTAACGTGGAATGTAGATGCATCAACATAATGGAATGAAGCTTTATAATACTACTGAAAAATATCCTCCTTTAAGAGCCAAACAAAAATATGTGAGGTAAACATATGTGACAGCATAACAGATTAACTGCTCTGTGCATAGTGATCTGATCTACACATTGAATTCAAATATGTTTTGAGTAAAATGCAAGTCATTGAATCAGGTAAACTACAGTAAACTTCTCAATTACTTGGCTTCCTAAGGACCCAAGCTCCTTTCACAGGAGTTGTTTGGTTGGTTTTGCTTTTTTGCTAGGGGTTTTCACAGATTAAAATCTAACACTTCCTCAGAGGACAATGTGCTGCTGCCCACGTGACCAGGTCATCCCTGAAGATGATCTCCTCCTGGTTCTTCCAATTGTGGGACTTGCTGACTCCCCAGAGAAGTCCAGTTAGAGCAAAGTTAGAGTCAAACGAGAGAGGGGTGCTTACATAAGTGAAGGGAATAACTCTCTTTCTGCTCATTTGATCCATTTCTAAGCCCAGGATTAAGAATGATATGTCTGTGTTTAAACTATGTAAGGGCAAAAATAGACACCCCTAATAATGACCACAGGCATTTCTGAATGGAGCTACTTCCAAGGGTGATGACATCAGTGGTGCTTTCACCGTCTGCCACTTTAGGAACCACTCTGCTGGGCGGGCTCTTTCTTCACCAAGTATTAAGAAAAGCAGACTATTCCATCTGGAAAAGGCTCAAATTGGGACTTTCTCATACATTTTTATCTTAAAAACAAAGAAAAATGAAGAGACTAAATATGATTGCATTCCATGGCAACAAAAAGGGGTTAATGTGGCTTTTACCCCAATGACTCTCATGACGCCTTCAATGGCTGCAAAGATCAAGTAAAGCAGTCCCAGTCCAATCACCCGATGCATAACTGTTCCTAACCGAGGCCTGGAGTAAGCAAGAGGGTTGGGGGAGAGAGAGAGAGAGAGCATTGTTAAGTAGAGTAAATCTGAACACAGAATTCACAGAGTTAATACATAAAGGGAACTACTTAGTTATGTGGATGTGCTTGGAACTCTGCATTCTCTTTCAAGGACACAGTCACGAGTCCAGAAACACCAGGTCTTCTCTTTAGGACCTGAAGCTATGCAGGTGGCAGAAGGATTCAAGTTCAAGCAACAGGCTGAACATAACCAAGTACTACTTAGAATGGAGGAGCAGGTTGGTACGCCTAGGCAGGGATGCTATGCCAGTTTCTAGGGGCTGCTGACAGCGATTGTAACTTCTATTAACATTAACTGCAAACCATGTGGAACACTATCTTGGCGGAGCCTGCTGATCTTGGGACTGGACACAGAGCAGAATATGAGCACAAGGAACCCCAGTGCCCTCCCTCTCTTTCCGCCTCTCACCCCAGAGCAGGAGTGATAACATAATTTGGTTTTTAATCTTTCAACTTAAAAGTTAAAATATTTTTTATTCTTAAAACATAAATGAACAGGGTAAAATGTATTTTCTAATTAATAATATGAATAAACTTGATGGGATCTACAAATCAGAATTGATTGCACATACATTTTTCGATACTTTGAAACCCTCTTCTCAAAGTAATTAGAAGGGAAAAATGGCTTTGAAAACATTTAAGACAGTCATGTTAAAACAAAACTTAAGGGAAAGGGCTAAGTGTCAGGTGTAGAGAAGGGGACCAGGGTGGTGGCCTCCCCTCAGGTGATAGGCAAGCAAGGGCTTGGAATGCAGCCCAGCCTTACCTTGAGCTGGAGACCATTTGGACTCCATGCCCTGAGTGCTGGGACTACAGGTGTTCACAGACCTAGCTGTGAACTAACAAATCTACTCCAAGATACTTATTCAAGAAAAAATAAGAACACCTAAAAGCTCGTGCCAGTGATCATGACAGCTTTACCATTATTGCCAAGAGTTAGGAGGAAAATTTTTACCAGCTAGTAATAGCCCAACACCTATAGGGAGAAAAGCATCCTCATTATCCTGGGAAAGTTATATATAACAGAACCCTTCAGGAAACACACTTGATGGAAAAAAAAAACCGTGTACCCCTTTAAGATAAAAACATAAGCTGCTGAGAAGCACCATTCCTACTTACCTTCCTGCCTTTAGGAGGGAAAGAACTGGGCAGAACTGTGTGTGGATAATGATCCCCTACTAGAAAGCCAACAAAACCAGGTTGGCTCTCGACACCATAAAAAGCTGAGCAATTTGGCTAATCCCTACTCTAGTGTTGTCTATCTACACTAGCCATGTTGGAAGTTATATGGGATAAAAAAATTTACTAAAGTGACCAGAACTCCAAGATATCTATGAGCTAAATTAGCCAATGATACATGAGAAATTGGGGCTTAAATGGAAGTAAACTATCTTAGTCCTTATGGTGGTCAGAACCCCTTACACCAGAGGGAATGGAAGATCAGAAGTAAGACAGTTAAGAAGGAAGGTCTGTAATTCCGAGACATAGCTGGGTTTCTATGTTTGCATCTGGGCTTAGATGGCAGTTTCTTTCCTTCTTTTTAAAAAATAATTTAAACCTGGTTTTGTTGGCTTATTTATTTCATGTGCATTTGTGTTTTTACCTGAATGTATGTCTGTGTAAAGGTGTTACAACCCCTGAAACTGGAGTTACAGGCAATTATGAGCTGCCATAATTGGTGCTGGGAACTGAATTGGGTCCTCTGGAAGAGCAGCCAGTGCTCTTAACTACTGAGCTACTCAGTAGTTAACTACTTAACTACCTCTCCAGCCCCTAGACAGCAGTTTCTAAACAGAGTCTCTATTGATATTGTGAATGAAACACCAGACACAGCAATGTTACCTCTGCCTGGATCCCAGAGTCAACCAAACCCAACTCCATCATTTGTTTTAATTTCACTCCCATCAACTCTTCAGGAAGGGCCTGGGAGCCTAATATCTTGGCACTAACTGTGCTCCCAAATACAATGAGAATCGACAAGAAAGCATAAAGAATGCAGATCCCTGAAGCCACATTCTTAGTACCATTTTCCCACTTCTGCCTTCGCTATGGAAACTTCAGAGCTCCTAGATTCCTCCTAGTGTTTTTTTATTAGCTGATGTCAGACTGCTTAAGAGATAAGGTATGGTGGCACATGCCTACAACCCCAACACTCTGGGAGGCTCAGGCCACCTTGGGCTACTGGGATTCAATTCAGGATCTTCATTTGGAGATAATATAAAATGGCTAGTCCATGCAAGTTTTTTTTTTTGAGACAGGGTTTCTCTGTGTAGCTTTGTAGACCAGGTTGGCCTCGAACTCACAGAGAGTTTTTTAAACCCATGCTCTTACAGAGTTTCCTCTTGGGGATTCAGATTGGGACATTGAGAAGTCCTGAGTTCCACAGAGGTCATGTGCATGGACTAAAACACTAGACTAGAGAGTCAGGAGTTGTTCAATGAAGCAATACTTACTTCACAATGCCATAACCCAAGCTCACAATGATCACAAGCAGGCGAGCCAATGTCCTCTTCACTGCAGATATCAACTCTGCAAATATCAGTAAACCTTGGGCTGAGGGGCAAGGAAAGAAAACAATTCATTATTTACACTCTTGGAGGCCAAATAAGACTCTAAAAATTATTATGTGCAATGCAATGACTCTGACCCTAGAGTAATTAGCCACATGTGACTTACAAGCCATTTAATCCAACTGATATTTCAGGCCTCAGTGAAGGCAGTACTACCTCCAGAAGACTCACCTCAAGTCTGATTAGCTCTATTAGGCAGTTTTCTTCCTCTTCTTTTTTGGTTTTTCGAGACAGAATTTCTCTGGGTAGCCTCGGCTATCCAGGTACTCACTCTGTAGACTAGACTGGCCTTGAACCCACAGAAATCCACCTGCCTCTGCCTCCCTGACTGTTGGGATTAAAGGTATGTGCTACCACTGCCCAGAGTAGGCAGTTTTCTTATGTCAACCTGAAGCCTACCAGAGCTCCCCTCCACCTACATCCCTCTTCAAGTCCAGCAAACATCTGAAAGTTATCATGCTCTCTGGAGTTCTCTTTTCTCCATGTGCCTTCATCATTTATTCACTTAAAATACATATTTATAGCAGTAAAGTGCTAGCCTAGAATGTGCAAGGCCCTGGGTTCAAATCTCAACATCACAAAAAGAAATGGAAGTATTCACTGTATTCCCAACTCTATGACTGTAATAATAAAAGAGTCATCTTGATCCCTATCTGCATAGATTTTGAACTCTGGTTAGGCCATGTAAGCAGACACAACTCAGCATGGGGAGTGCTACATGTGACACAGTAACCCTGGGACTAGGAGACGGAGCAACCTAATACATAATACATACTTGGGGGAGGCATAATTGGTCTGGAAAACTCACAAAAGGTGAATAAATTAGGACTAGAAGAGTAAGTGGACCTATATTGGGGAGGGAAGCATGAAGAAGGGAAAAGCATAGTATGTATGCAGCAGAGTGCAACATCAGATGCCAAGAAAAGAGCACAGGATAGAGACCAGGACCACTCATGGCTCTGGGAACTCTGTTATAGAGTCTAGACTTAATGCTGAAGGCAGTGGGAAGTCAACAGCAAAAAGAGAAGAGGTGGGTGGGACAGAGGCCGAGGCCAGGACCAGGACCAGGACCAGGACCACTCATGGCTCTGGGGACTGTTATGTAGTCTAGACTTAATGCTGAAAGCAGTGGGAAGTCAACAACAATAAATACAGAAGAGGAATTGGTAAACTATAGCCCAGGAGCTAAATCTAGCCTTGCATATTTATGTAAATCAAGTTTTATCATAACACAGACATGATTATTTGTTTATTGCTGTCTGTGGCTGCTTTTCACAATGGCAGAGCTGAGTGATTACAACAGAGACCATGGAGCTTGCAAAAATCAAAAATATCTAGTATATTGGCTTTTACAGACTGTTCAAACATACTGACAGTGACTCAGTTTCTTTGACAACCCCTCTGGTGACATCTTAGATAAAGGACTTGGATTCCCTGATGGTTGCAAATGGTACTTCATCTCTTCATGGATCTCTGGTTTTTGCTGTTTTCTTCAGTTCATACCACCCTTGTTCTCTCTCTCTAAGTAAGAGATCCTTACCAGAAGAGAAAGAGGATGAACTGCCTTCTCTGACACTCAGTCAGGTTTCAACCATTATCATCTAATACTACCCCAACCTACCCCTGACAGTGGTTGGGAAGGAATCTAGGGCCCATGTATGCTAGGCAAGTTATCTACCACTGGGATATACCCCAGCACTTTCTGACTTAGAACACACATGCAAACATCTGTGTGCATGTATACACAAGCAAATATACAGCAGGAACAGCTCTACTATGCAGACTCCATGTTGGACCTTTGTTGATAGTTCTTTGCAGATAAACTTTTAGCCTTTCTATTTTGATGAATTTCTAACACTCCTCAACAGAAATTAGTGTAATAACTTCATATGAACCCGTCACTCAGCTTCAATAAACAGCAACTTGAGTCCAAAGTGGTTTCAGGAGTATTTCAACTCAGTTCTTTTTTCCTGGAGTTGGTCAGCATCACTGTCTGTTAATGATCTATTTGTGATTATACTCAAAATGTCATTTTACCCCTTTGAAATCCTCTCCCTTTCCAAAGTGTCAGTGTAAGAATGAATCCTCACTTTTCTGGCCTATTTGCATCTATCTTCTACAAGCCTGAAGCACACATCTGAAATGTGTACCGGTATCCTTCCCAGTGTCAGACAGCCCACTGTGCAAACCATGGCAGTGCCTCCTTTAGCCATATAGAGGAAGCTCTTGCAGGGTGAAGAGGAGAGCACAGACTACAATACACACAACTCGGTGCTACTATTTTACTCTCTTCTTTTTCAAGGGAAGAGAAAAAAAAATCATAGAAGGAAAAATTTCAAAAGCATTGGCCACACCTAAGGTACCCTTACCCATGTCTTGTCTTGTTTTAATACCATTAAAGAATGGGAATTTTCTTTTTCCAGAAACAAAAGTGAAAACACAGTGTCCTGATTTACCACTCAACACTCTATTCCCCACTGTACCTCAGCTAGGCTGCTAGCAAGCAAGCTCATGGCTCCCGCAACAGTGCTGGAGTTGGACATGCACGTGCAGCCATGTCTGGCTCTTCAGTGAACACTGGAATGCCGCCTCATGCTTTCTTAGTAAGAGCTTTATGAACTGAGCCATCTCCCCAGCCTCCTGACATTCTCTTGTTGGGTTCCACCCTCACATCTATGTATAAAAGGGGCCCTTCTACAGCTCTGTTCACACTAGCTAAAATACACTACACATAACTCATGGAAATAGTCGAAACTTACTTGACAGTCCAGTGCTGTTGATGTTTTGGTATTCACTATAAAAAACTGCTTTTTCAAGCATTCCTAGGAAAATCACAGCTGCAATCCAGAACTGGATTCTTAATATATCTTTCCAGTAACAGGCAGACCACATCAGCCAGAGGACACCATAAAGTATGTAAACAATACACATCACCATGTAAAACTGCAGGGAGAGAAACAGTGTTAGCCTCTGACCCTCTAACTTGAGAGCTGACATCTCAGGAAACTCAGCCCCCACTTCATCTCCTCATCACTCTGGAAGCAGAAACAGAGGGCTTGTCAGAGCATATCTACAGAGAAGTTATACTACTGAACTCAAATTCCTTTGGAGAAAAGGATGAGACATACTCACAATCATTAGAGGCCAGTCTGACGCAGAGATGTATCCATGAGGTCCAACCATAGAAAGAGAAACTAGCGACAGCAGGAGGGAGGGAGGGAGAAGAAGAAATGTAAGAGTTAACTAATAATCAGGGTTTTGGTTTTGTTGTTTTGTTTTGTTCTTTAGGTTTCTTGAGACAGGGTTTCTCTCTGTAGCCCGGCCATCCTGGAACTCACTCTGTAGACCAGGCTGACCTTGAACTCACAGAAATCCACCTGCCTCTGCCTCCTGAGTACTGGGATTAAAGGCGAGTGCTACCATGCCTGGAAATAATCAAGGTTTTAAAAACATTTTAAACATAAGCTCATTTCTCCCTATTTACTAAAAAAACTATATTAGTATTAAGCATCAAGTTTTAAGTCTTTAAAATAGATGTATGACTAACAGATCTGTGTTTGAAAGACATGTTTTAAACAGACAATGCAGATTCACATTAATGACAAAAACTATAGGATAGGGGTTAACCATACCATTCAAATTCCAGACTGCATCTGTTTTTTCTGTTTTAATAGAAATGATGAAGATGTGGAAGCCATCTTTCTGGGTCTTGGCTACAACATCCTGCAATAGAGAGAATAAGTCTTTGTTCTTTAAGACAGATTATTATATGAGATACAGTTAAACAGTTAACACTTAAACAATTTTAATAACTCAACAGATAAAACAGAGGGAAGGAATGGCAGGCAGTGGAAGGAAAAACCCCACTGTAAAATTTTTTCTTACCCTACACCCCCATACCCAAGAGAGGGGAACAAATGGTTCTCATCCTCACTATCTTCCACTACTTATACTGCCACAGGTCCCCCTAAATCCTCATTCCATATTTTCTTTAATATTATCACTCAAATATTTATTCTGGGTTGGTCTTGGTGGCACATGACTTTAATACTTAGGAGGCAGAGGCAAGTGGATCTCTGTGGGTTTAAGGCCTGGTTGGTCTATATAAAGTTTCAGACTATCCAGGACTACAGAATGAAACCCTGTTTTAAAAGAAAAAACAAAAAACAAAACCTAATATTAGAATTGTCACATTCCATTCTAATATCACCAAGCATTCAATTTTAGGGAAATGTTGATTTTGAAAAATTGAGTTGAAGTGAGATAATGTCAAAAATAAGTCAGACTAGCCAGAGAGCTTGAGTCTGAGGCCAGTACGGGCAGCAGTAAGACCATGCCACAAAACAAAATGAAACCATAGAATTAATTATTCCTGTCTCCACAAAGGAAATGTCCCATCACCATCCCCAATAGGTATCAAAGTCCTTGAATGCTCAAGTCCTTCATATAAAATGCCATGGGATTTGCATAGTCTACACACACATCCTCCTGTATACTTAGAATCATCTCTAGGTTATTTCTAATACCTAACAGAATGTAAATGCTATGCAAACAGTTTTTATAGTGGATTGAAATGCCTGTAAAACAAACACAGCACAGTCCACACCTGTGAGTACTTTCTTCCTTTTATTTCCTACTCCTCCACATAACATAGTTTGTGCCAAGAGTCTGTCCCAGCCACTACTACAGTGAATGTCTTCCTATTAGATTTCTCTTTGGAATGGCTGAGGAAACGTGAAGTCAGTATATAAAAGCTAAATTTAAGCTCTCCTATGCCCAATTCAGTACCTACACATAATTCCTCCTGATCCTCTGTATTTCTTACTCAGCCTCTGCCTCTTAGTAATTCCCCCAAATGCCACAATTTCCCCCCTGCTGTGCTACACTCCTGTTGCTCATTGTACTATGACACAGCAGCCTACTGAAAACTGGAATTTTTTTTTAAAGAAAAAAAAAAAAAAACTGGCTGCAGAGCTAGTCTTCAAAGAGTTTTTTTTTTTTTAAAAAGCAGAAATAGTATATGCAAAATAGAAAAAAACCAAAATATATTAAAGTTTTTTTTCTTTTCCAACTTTAATAATTATCATTCTGCAAGTAGTCACCAGGTTGATTTTTCAATCTTACTATAATTTGTACATACTGAATTTAAAGACAAAAGAGTTTACCATTGATCCTTCTTGGCTTGAAACATTTCTGCTGCCTGTTAGTTCTTTATTCTAGAAAAGAGTAAAGTACCATTCTATATTACTGCAGATATTAATTCATTCTAAACAATGGATTTAATGTTTAAATTATCTAATTATAACAATTATCTAAAAACAATCCATTCTAAATTACTATATTTCTATGGAGAAAAGTAGTTTTCAATAATTAAGACAAAAGTGTTAGAAGAAAACAGCTTTAAAAGTTAAATACCAGAGAGCAAGTCTCATTGTACTCTGAACATGAATTAACAAAGTTCTTTTACAGGGCTGAGAGATGGCTCGACAGTTAAGAGCCTGAATGCTCCTCCAGGGGACCAGGGTTCAATTCCTAGCACCCACATGGCAGCTCACAACTGTTTGTATCTCCAGTTCTAGGGGATCTGGCATCCTCTCACATACATGCAGGCAACACATCAATGCACATAAAATAAAAATAAAGTTTTAAAACATGCTACATTTAAAATAACAAAATTCTTCTGCTTAAAAAATGCTTCCTTGGCGGGGCAGTAGTGGCACATGCTTTTAGTCCCAGCATCCGGGAGGCAGAGGCAGGCGGATCTCTGTGAGTTTGAGGCCAGCCTGGTCTCCAGAGCAAGTGCCAGGATAGGCTCCAAAGCTACACAGAGAAACTGTGTCTCGAAAAAAACAACAAAAAAAAAAAAACAGCCTCGTCTACATAGAGAGTTCCAGATCAGTCAGTACTACATACTGAGACTGTCTCCAAAAAAGAATAAAAAGGAAGAGAATACCAATTTCTTTCTTACACATGCAAAAACTAAAACCAAGACTTAAAGACAAGCACCTTCCTTTCTGAAAACACTGACAAAACATTATTCAAGCCTGATGTAGTATTCACTTCAAATAAAATAAGTTGATTTTAACATGGCAAGGCAGATACTCACATTTAATGAGGGAAATGCCTGTAAATCACTGTTGCAATCTAAGTTTTCACTTTTTGTTGTCCAACAGTCAATGTTCTTGAAATAAGCACAGAAGTCCGTATCAGCATTAAGTGCATGTTTTTGTGACAGCTCCTATTCAAGGAAAAATTCTAGGTTATAATTTACTTGTATAATTTTTTTCTTAGAAGAAATAAAACTTCATATTTAAAGAATACTAAGAATTAATTCAGTTTGGAATATTTGAAAACCATGTAATAAAACAAAATACCAAAGAGAAAAAAAATTAACTATGATTGGAAGTATAACTGAGGTGATCATACCATTTTAGCCATTCCAGTGTGTTTGTACCCATTATCAAGTACAATCATGGACTTAAGAGATTAAGATACTATTATAGGGGGCCATGGGTGCATGACTGTTAACCCCAGACCATGAAGACTGAAGCAGGATAAAAGGCTATTCAATACTAGCCTGGGACACACAGAGAAACTGTTTCAAAAAAACAAAACAATAGCCAGGAGTAGTGGTGCACATCTTTAATATCAGTACTGTGGAGACAGAGGCAGGTAGATCTCTAAGTTCAAGACCAGCTTAGTTAAGTTCCAAGCCAAACAAGGGTACATAATGTAATCCTGCTTCAAGACAAAACAAAAATCAATATGCTACCACAAAGAAATAGCTTCCAGAAAAATAAAGAATGCCCTAGGATTACTTAAGTTTAATCCTATATGTAAGAAATGTTACAGAGAAAGAGAAGAGCAGTTAATTATAAAAAAGTAGAAAGCAAATGGTAAATAAAGCAAAAGCAGCTAACCTAACCCACCACTTTTGGACAAACAACAGAAGAATAAGTTAAGCCACTAACAGAAGCACCCAGTCTTGGAAGAATTGCCTCTCACAGACCAAATACAAGACAACTGGAGCAGAGCAAATAAAAAGATTCATTGTCTTTGGGACACACAGGGAGACTCTATCTCAAAAACAAAACAAAACAAAACAAACATCAACAACAACAAAAAACAATAGCTAGGAATAATGGGACATAAATTTAATTCCAGCACTTGGGAGGTAGAGTAGGAGTTTGAGGCCAGCCTAGTCTACAAAGACAGTTCTAGGATAGCCCAGGGCTACATAGAAAGACCTTATCTTGAAAAAAACAAAAACATTAAAAAAAAACAATAAAAATTAACTGATCATGTCCTATAATCAAAGTAAAAAATGAATGTGTCCATACTGTTGCCTGGGACCAATTAAAAAAAAAAACAGAAGAAACAAGGTAGCTCATTCACAAAGGAAAATGCTAAGACACATAAAAGAAAAATGGAAATAATAAAATCATTGTTAGGCTGCTAAATGAATGGATAGATATTTGATTTAAAAAAAAACGGACATTTATATAGCTATAAAAATTCTGTCTCACACACCAACAAAAAGTAGTAACTGTACAGTGGAGGGATCAACAAATACATCCTCTAGCAACTGAATTAACATCACCAAACACAACTCGATATTGTGTGGGATGCCTGGAATCGGATTGTGAAGAAGCAGAGCTAGTCAAACTGAGGGTTATTTTGCTCTAAATGAAAAGACAGCACTAATAAAATGGAAACCCAACATTACTCAGGACAGAAATCAAACATATAATGGAGAGGCTTTCTAAACAATGGTCATGAGACTCGTCAAAGAGCACCCTGCAAGGGGTTACAAGGAGTCCCTCTTATCCAGGAGAGGAGACGCCTAGCCTTAGCACAGCCTCTTTCTTCCTCTCTGTTCTTCCTCAGACACTGATTTGAATTCACGAAATCTACTTGCCCTCCTAAGGCTCTGGATTCCCAGCAACTCATTAATTGAATGATGTGAAAGTTCAATTTCCTTCTCAAATTAAGTTGACTAATCATAGCCCTTTATCAATGGCTGCTACAAGCCTGATTCAAACATTTTTTATAAGATACCTCAAAAGGACATTATAAAACTTAGTTTTGTTAAGAAGCACATACTTAAATCCCCAAACCAATTTGGAGCACTTCTAAAATTGTGAGCTCCACTTCTAGTCTATTCACCTGGTGTGCTATTAAACCTTTTTATTTATAATTTTTCCTCCACAGTTTTGTACGAATTAAAGACTTGTTTTCACTTACCTCCTCCAGGTCAGAGTATTCATTGTGACAGGTGTGATACTTCAAATGCCACTCTATGGTAAACTTCACAGGTCCAGAACAACTGAATGATTTCACTGTTGAGACAAACAGTTTTATTGCACATAATAACAGTCTAGTATGAACTTCAGACTTCAAGAATGCTGTCTGAAACTGGCTGTTTTAATGGTAACATGAGCAAAACATTACCTAATCTCTCTAAATCACTGCAAAATGAGAAGGATAAATTCATTAAATTTTAACAGCTGGCCAGAACTTGCTACAACTATTCAAATGTAAGTTCGATGTTGTAATCAACTAAGCATCCAGGCTTGCCCAGCTATGGCTTTTCTAGGTCTAACGTATTCTCTCACTCACTCATCCAAACCACATTGAATTCCTTGCTGTACACCAGGAAAGGCCAGCAGCTAACAAGAATGAAATTGATGAACTAAAGTGCTGTGAGAATTAACAAGTGGGTGCTGTGAGAAGCCCAAGAGGCTGAGAACAGGGTGTCAAGGGCACTGGCCACCTGACCTGGTCTAGGGCTAAGGCATGTTACCTGGAGGAAGAAAAGCAGGAATTAGTCAAGTGAAGAGGGGGGTAAAGAGATGCACTCAAGCCTAGTCTAAGTGTGAGCCCAGACCAAACATGACTGCCTAGATACGGTTCAAACAGACCAAGCAGTATGACCTTTAGTTTGAATACCATAAAGCACCTCCAATGCTTAAAGTCCTAGGTGGTGTGATTAAGACTGAAAAGGGCTAGGTCTAAAGCCAGAGAAAGCTCTTGTTGGGAGTATCTATGCTACTACAGCTGGCTTCCCCAGAGCAAGCTATCAGGAAAGGGCAGAGAAGCCAGAATATCTTTTCAAAACATAGCCTTGGATTTTAAGAGCAACTTTGTAGAACGTGGTGGATGATGAGTACCAGAAGGTGAGGATCACCTTAAAAGATGGTAGCCCAAACAGAGCCCATAGATAAGGCCGATAGAATTTTAGGGAAAAAAAAATCATTTCTTGCAAATAACTAAGCTTAGAATAAACAAAATTCTACAATATTAGGATTAGTTCAAAACAAAACATTCAGTATTGTAGACTATGATTTTAATTAGGCAAAGACTGTTACATTTGTGTATGCTGCAGAATATTACTTTAACTGTGTAAAGGTGTGTTACTTTTGTTTATGCTGCATTTGTTTAATTACACAAAGATGTGCTGTATTTGTTTCACCTTGCCTGCCTAAGGCACTTGATTGGTCTAATAAAGAGCTGAATGACCAACAGCTAGGCAGGAGAAAGGATAGACAGGGCTGGCAGGCAGAGAGAATAAGTAGGAGAACTCTAGGCTTGAGAGAGAAAAAAGAACAAGGAAGGAAGAGAAAATAAGGGTCATGCCTGGGGCAAGAAGTCAGACAAGACTTAGAGAAGTAGTGAAAGTAAGGCATACAGAAGAAAGGTAGTAAACCCTGAGGCAAAAGGTAGATAAAGAGAAACAGTCTAATTTAAATTAAAAGAGCTAGCCAGAAATGTGCTAAAGCTAGGCCAAGCATTCAAAGCGATAAGTCTCTGTGTCATGATTTGGGAGCTGACTGGTGGCTTAAAAGAAAAGGCCAGGTATAATTCAGCTTAATGTATCTTACATTAGTTTATATTAATGTACATATTTATAATATATCAAAATTGTATATTAATATACTTACCAGAAAACTTGATCTCAGTAGAGTTAAACATAGTTTTCCTAAATATCAAAGGTCCTGATTTCTAAAGTGAAAAACAAATACAGAAAAATCTTAGTTAAAGCTTTCTTTATTGTTTAAACGTAGCTTTATCTTCTAAATACAGAACACTAGTCCTTGTGACACCGTCTAATCAGAGTGATTATATTTTAAAGGTTCCACACCTAGCCTTCAAGTCAAGACATTTTAAAAATGCAAAACTGGGTCTAGAGAGACGGCTGGGTAGTTTAAAATGCCTACTGTTCTTGTAGAGGACTAGAGTTAAGCTCCCAGCACCCATATCACAAGGCTCACAACTGCCTATAACTCCAGCTCCAGGGGATCTGTGCCTCTTCAGACCTCTGCAGGTACCTGCATTCATGTACACATTCCCCCATCCCATATACATAATTAAAAATTATATATAAATCTTTAAAATGTAAAATTGACTGTATCTCTTGCTGGCTTAAAATCTCATTGCTGTGTTTATTCCCTAGTTGTTGTAAGGATCAGAAGTAGTGGTCCTGCCTTCGAAGATCATGAGTTCAACGCCATCCTGGGTCACACAGTGAACTCTGGAAAAAAACAAAACAAAACAAAACAAAAAAAAACGAAAGACCTCAAAAAGTCGAAACTGGAGCTTGGTGATACACAAGACAGAGGGCTCTGGCCATTATGGTCAGTGTTGCTTGGGCATAATACAAAACTGCACATTGCATGATGTTCTCTTGGCATCAAAGTTAAAAGTATTTTCAATAAATTACATTCCTCTGCAAATTGATTTTGTTTACCACTGTACTTACAGCAGGCCAAAAATCCTGCAGACCCCACACAATCAAAGCCTGCTTGCCTCTCCAGCAATGTTTCGTTTCTGGAAAACTGCTGCTGGGACCTCAGCAGTCAACCTGAAAACTGCAAACCCCTCTCGTGCTACTTAGCTCCTTCTTACCTCAAGAACCAACTCAAAATCTCTTTCCTGGCTGGGAGTATGTAGCTAGCGAGTCTGTTTAGCATGCTTCCAACCCTGGGTGTGCTCCCCAGTGACCCCATACCTCCTTTATGCGGTCTCTAGTAGCCACCTTGCTTCACAACGATAACCACAATTAAAGTCAAACACTTCTTCCCAAGAATAAAAATCCCGCAAGAAGGGACCATGCTAAATGAAAGAACAGTAAGGAATTATAGAGCACTGGTAGGACAGGTCACTCTTTTTGGTAACCATTTCCCCTCCCCAACAGTTCCCACAATAATAAAATCAGCAGCCCAGATCCCTCCTCTGATCTCGAAGATACATACAGTCATGGATATGTACATCAGGCACATTACACTAACCTGCATTGACCAGGCACACTCCTCTCTGTTCTCACCAAGTCTTACACTGTCTGCTGTGAAGATCAAGCCCTCCCGTGACCTAAGCCATCACTCCCTCGCTTCCACCCCAACCCCCAGCACAGGCCTATTTACAGCACTCGCTTCCCGTGTTTAGTTCTTCCACATCTACCAACATGGTGCCATGCTGCCCCTCAACATTTCTGCTTTGACCTCAACAGTATAACTGGCTCTTCTGTCTCCAGACCTGAGCCTACCATTTATCATTAGGTGGCAGCCAGAATAATTAGCAGTTTGCCAAAATCCCTGTAATGGCTCTCTGTTATTCATATCCAAAACTAGCGACTGATGATCCCAGGGCTTAATCAACCCCCGTAGTGATATATTCACCCCCCCCACACACCTGCAGTACTGACCACACCCTTTTGGGTGGTCACAGGTGCGGACTTGACCAGTTAAAAGGAATAGAATTGGGGCTCAGAGGCCCCTTTGGTCTCGGAGAGCATCTGGGTAGCAAGGTCTGCACCCTTGGAGCAGGAGACCACGACAGCTATTTGCTTCCTGTGTAAGTTCTTTTCTCCTGATAAACTCCACTTCATCTTACTGGGTCAAGCATCCTTATTTTCACACCCATAACCCCCAAATGGGGTGAGGGGGTATATCTGGCCCATGATGAGCAATTAAAAAAAAACCAAAAACAAACAAAAAAACTTCCAAGTTAGGTGACATAATACACATACTGTTTCAAGCTTCACTTAAAGGAGTTCTGGCAATTCTGAACCATAGCATCTCCTCATCTGGAGTCAAATGACAGTTACTCTATATAGCTGGCTTTCCTTCCTGAGGGAAGAGGGTAGTCTAAGCTCAAGAAGCTTACAAGGCAGACAAGGGCCTTCCCTGAAATTACAGCAGCAGGGAACAGTTGCTGGGATGTTGTAGCTGCCTACAAGTTGTATGGTGGATCTTTAGTCACATAGCTCTGAGATCTTAGCCATGCTAGGGGCACCCTTGTTCTTATGAGTAACCCCAAGGTACTCATTGGTTCGTTCACTAAGATGGACTTCCATAGAGTTGTTGCTTTCACCTGTCACTGTCCTATTAGAAACAGTCTCTGAGGGAAAGTCACATAACAGTTACCAATTTCAAGAGACATGCTATCCAAACTCAGCTTACTTCAGACACGATCTATCTCAGCCCTGCAGGTCCTGTAGTTTTAAAACTGAAGTCTAGTGAGGAAAGCCTATGGTGACCTTAGTCCCCCACCTTCCAGAACTTCATTCAATAAAAACACCAAGAATTACCCACACTGCTAATGCTCCACTCCTTTTCTTAAAAGGAGATACCTCTTCATCTTTTCAGACTAGCTATACATCTCCACAAATCAGGGTAAGCTGGCTCCATCAGTACTTGAATACTAATATCCCAAGAATGCTATGGTATACTAAGTATCTGCTCATAAATGTGCTGTTCCCAATATTGTGTTAGCTCCTTGAGATGAGAAAACATCATATCGAAAGTCATCTTTGCAAGAGTAATAACCAATCTAGTACATGGTATAAGGTGGTGCTTGTTATGCAATGATTTTTTTTTTTTTTTTTTGGTTTTTCCAGACAGGGTTTCTCTGTGTAGCTTTGGAGCCCATCCTGGCACTTGATCTGTAAACCAGGCTGGCCTTGAACTCAAAGAGATCAGCCTGCCTCTGCCTCTGCCTCATGAGTGCTGGTATTAAAAGCATGCCACCAATGCCCGGCTATTTAATGATTTTTATATCTAAAAGAACTTATTTTTTCTTTTGAGGAATTCACAAAACAAATGAAAGCCTCATTCTCTCTGTTCTAAAAGACAAATTCTGACAATTTAAGAAGAAAGCAATCAACCTGCTTTTTGCAAAGAAAAGCTTGCTGATGCTCCTGAGCTACATAGGAAATAAACTCAGCCTGACCACCACACATGACAGTCAAGAAAGAAACTCTGCTTGTCAAAAGATCCTGTCATTCTTCCCTGTGGGACTCTCACTATAAAGTATGCTCAGCAAAGATCTTTGCAGACATGCTCAAGTAGAGTAACAGTTTTCACGTAGTTAATTCACTTGCATTGTTTTTACTTGGAGTTTACAAACACTGCCTTAATCACATTCACTACAGAGGCAGTGGGAAACTGTGAAGTGTGCTTCCACAAAAGTTGCTTTCTATTGATGAGAAGTTCAGCAATTGAGATGGGCAGCCCCTGTCATTGGTATGTCTGCAACACAGGGCACCGACTCAGAACAATCTTCAAAGAAATGCTACTGAGCCAGGATACAGAAACAAGCCTATCTTTGATCCTCTGTAGCTTTGTGTTTGGAAGCGTGTGCAGCTTCTGATATTACTTTAGGTTGCAGAAATAGAAATTTCATCTTTAAAAGCTGGACGTCGTCTCAATGCACCCCAAGCAAATCTGGGTGAGTCATCTGACTCCAGAGAAATTCTAGAGACAATGCCACTTCCTGAGATCCCTATCTCTTTTGCAAGACTTTCCATAATTCGGCCCCTGCATTTCCCCACATCTTTTAGCCACACAGAACGTCAAGCTCTCTAACGGCCTGCCCAGTTAAGGAAATTTTCATCCACTCAAGCCTCCAGACTTGCCTTTTAAATACTCCTAAGCACACACCTTGCCCCGCCTACACACGTAGAAGTCCCTGAACTGTGATAGGAGCGCTAAAGAACACATACAAGCCCAAGTAAATAAAATAGAGGCGAGGTGGTGACTGTGTGCATGACTATAGAGCACATTAAATGTGCACTCTAACAGAAGGGGTAGACAAACCTCTCTGGGGTCTTAAGCAGTAATCTAGCCGAAGGATCAGTCTCAACGATGCCGCTGGGAATGCAGAGACTGGGGGCTCTGATCAGAACAAATAAAGGCATGATCTAGACACACCGTGTCAGGGCACAGTGAGAGTTCAGGACAAGCGGGTGGAGAGTCTCGCGAACAGCAAGAGCATTTGGAAGGGGAAGCCGGCCTAAGGACAACTGGGATCGCTCTTCCCTGAAGCCCACGTCCGGCAGAGGGGTGGGGACGCTCCTTTCCTAGAGCTCAGTCAGACAATGGGTTCAGGAAGCCTGTCACTGGACCCACCACTGTGGGTGAACAAGCCCAAGGCCAGACCGGTGCGCGGGCGGAGCTACCCTGCCAGGGCCCTGGGAGCCTGAGAAGCGCCACGCCTCAGTCCCCAGAGTACTCACGTCATTGACGGTCCTCGTCCAAAGCCCGAGCTCAGGGACGGCGTCGACAGCCGCCGGGGCCCAGCACAGGAGGCACAGGGCAACGCGCAGCAGCTGGGCCGGGGCAGGCAGGCGGCCCAGGAGGCCGGGAGGGAGCCAAGCTGAAGAGCGACAGGCGGCAGCCATCTTGACGCGGAAGCCGCACCTGCGCTCCCGGAACCGGCCACGCCCCGGGGCCGCACCTGGCGCAGTTCCGCCCCTAAAGGGCGGGCCCGCTGCGGGCGGGCGGGGAAAGGAAGCTTGAGCGGGAGTGCAGAGGGCGCCTTGGGCTGAGGCAAGGCGGCGCCGTTAGTCTGGGAAGCAGGGCGGGACCTGGAGGTGGCTTCAGGCCTGGGAGAAACAGAGGAAGCGTGGAGGGGAGGGACCAGAGTGGGAAGAAGGACCGGCTGGCCCGGGAAGGGGGCGGGGCCGAGGAGGAGGCGGGGCTCAGGCGGTGAGGCCAGGAATGAGGCGGGGCCAAGAGTTTAATTAGGGAGGGTTTATGGACGCGGGGCGTGGTAAGGAGGCGGGGCCTTCCGGGGGAGTTGGGGAAAGGCAGGACTGCAACCAGATTAAAGAGCCGGGTGGGCGGAACCATAAACTGTTTGGAAGGGAAGCTTGAGTGTGGGAAGGGGGAGGCGGGGCAAGGGGCGAGGAGAGGAAAAGGAGGAAAAAGAGGCAGGGCCTGCAAGGAGGTTAGAAAGGAAAGACCTGGTCTGGACGATAATGGGGCTCTCTAATGAGGAGTTGGCACAAATGAAGGTCCCATTGGAGCATCTTGGGAGTTCAAAGACTGCCTAAGCTATATAGCAGGCTTGAGGCCAGCGTGAGCTACATGAGACCTTGTCTAAGAGCAAAACAAAACAACAGATCGTTTGTTAAATAACCATCCAGATGAGCTCTAAAGGAAAAAAAAAATCGTTTCTGGAGCAATAGTCAGATCTCACCAGTAGGTGGCACTGGTAAACTAATAATGTTTTATATAAACTTACTCTTCCCTGGTGGTCTTTCTAGTCCCCATTAGATAACAGTTGTTATCTTCAGTAGGACTTGTTGTCCATATTTCTAATTTACTTACTTTTAGTTAAGTAATTATTTTTCAAGCACATTTGAGTTTACAGTGAAGTAAAGAGAAATGTCTCTCTAGAGAGTTCTAAGATCACCCTGGTCCCCCCAGCAATCTCCCCTCCCACCTAAGCAACATCCCACACTACAAGAAGTGCCTTTAATAGAGATCATTGAACTAGTGATCAATTCAGAACACCTTTGTTTTTACTGCTTATTAAGTATCACATAATGGTAGTGATTTCGAGTAATACACTCAACAGGGGTTATTTTACATTATTAATGAGCAGATGGACTAGTGAGAGGATCCAGAGGATAAAGGCACTTGCTGCCAAGCTGGACCACCTGAGATCTATCCCTGGAACCCACGTGGTGTAAGGAGAGAACAGACTCTGGCATGTTCTTTAACCTGCACATGATCCTTACTGGACACACAAATAAAATATAATTAAATGTTTAATGGAGTAATTACTTTTGTCAATTAGATGTTTCTTTTCTAGGGTAATTTCACTTCCAAGGAAGAGTAGTGCTAATGTTGATTCTTTAAGTAAGTCAGGCTGCATTTGTTACCTCCTATATCCAAAGCATTCTATCTGGATAAGATCAATAAAGTCTATCAACAGGCAGTGGATATAACTTTTGCTCAGTGTACCCTGCCCTGGTCTGATCCCAATCATTGCAAACAGAGCTGATAGGATCGGAGAAACTGGTCATATCCTGAAGTGTCTGGAGACATGGCTCAGAGGTAAGAGCTCTGGCTGCTCTTGCAGAGGACCAGGGTTCTATTCCCAGCACTCCCATGGCAACTCACAGCCTTCTTCAACTCCACCTCCATGGGGATCTGCTGCCCTCTTCTGACCTTCCTGGGCATCAGGCACCCATGAGGTCCACATTCATACATACAGGCAAAACACATAAATAAATAGGTCGAAAATATTTTGAATTTTAAAAGTCTGTAAGTAACTTTTTAAAAAATCTTTATATTTTAGAGATTTCTTTGATTTAGATGATTCTAGAAGTAATTTCCGGGACAAAAACTCCATGTTCTTTAGGAAAGGAATGTATATGCCAATAGGTTAGCCTTATGGGGCATTTGCTATGCCCTGAAATTCACTTATGTGTTACACTTCTAATCTCCAGTTCGTCAAATGTGAATATTTAGAGAAAGAGATAATTAAAGTAAAATGAGGTCTTCAGGGTGGGCCCTTATCCAGCCTAACCAGCATCCTGATCACAGAAGAAACTCAGGACACATCCATAGCCTGGGGAGGACACTGTAGACCTAAGGAACAGTGACAAGCCCAAGACAGGGTCAGCCCCAGACAGAGGCAGTCAGAAGAATCTGACTGTGTCAGCAACTTTATCTTGGACTTTCAGCCTCCACAACCACAGAGAGCTCATTGCTGTTGTCTGAGCCGATTGTTTTGTCAATCTTAACAAGTCAATGCAGACAGCAAATGTGACAGGGAATGGAATGTGAACAATAAAAACAAGATAATTATCCAGTCAGCTACCATGGTGGCAAATGGTATGTAATCTCAGAGACTTTGGAAACGTGTGTGTGTGAGCTGTGTCCCCAAGTCATCTCAGCAGGAAGCTGGATTGTGTGTCTAGATGGTTCCTGGTTTAGGATAGACTCAGAGTTTTTCAACTTTAGGATATTACAGAAGCCACACACACCGGGTTTTCAATGTTGATCTGTCCATGGCTGGAGATGTGTGGCGTGGTGCTCTTTGGTGGTCCTGGCAGTTAACAAAATGGAAGAAAGCCCTGTAGTGTGCTGAGCTGTTGAGCTTGGCTGCTTGTAGGCCAGATACATTAAATGCCTCTTTCTTCTTGATTGAGACAAGGTCTCACTGTATACCCCAGTGTATACTTACCATCCCAGGCTTCCACCTCCTAAGTGCTAGACCTAAGGAGTATACCATCATACCCAGCTGCTTCCCACCCCTTTCTCTTTCTCTGCTTTATAGTGGAAACAATTTTATTTATTTATTGGCATAGAATAAAATGTAAAAATTGACATTGAATACATATATACAATATATTGTGAGTATAATTGCCCCTACCACGCTCTGTTGGCTCCCTTCCTTTCCCTTTAAACCTCTTATTTTTCCCCCAATTAATCTTCTCAGATTGGACCCTTCAGTGGATAGAGGAGTTACCCATGATTGTCTAACCCTTCCTGAGAAGTTGTGGACCGCTAATGCTGGCCTCCCTCCCCCTACCCACTCCCCTTCCTTCCTTCATTTCTCTCTTCTTTACTTTTTGTAACTTTAACTGTCCTGGAACTCGCTCTGGAGACCAGGTTGGCCTCGAACTCACAGAGGTCCACCTTCCTCTGCCTCCCGAGTGCTGGGATTAAAGGTGTGTGCCACCACATTTTACTCTTTGTTTCTTCTAACTGGTAAATATTGGACCATAGGTTTTATACTCTTGTGAGATGACAGACATGTGCCACAGTGCCCAACTACTGGTTACAGATGTGCATGTTTAACTTGAGATGCTTTCTACTTATGATGGCTGTATTAAAATATAACCCTATGAAGGGTCAGGGAGCAGAGGAATTTGCCTCTATTCATCCTTGGAGTATGGCCATCCCTTCGAGGGAAGTTTAAGTCCTATGAGCAAGGCAGAATAGCTTTTCCAAACATTGAAGAAAGCAAAGAAAGACGGGGGAAGTCAGCTCAGACATATGGATAGAAAGACAAGGAAGACAGCCACAAGGACCCCTGAAGAAACTCACCCTGAAACTCTCAAAGATGAATGCATGTGGTGTTAGGGATTTGATTCAAAACAATACAAGGATAGGCAGAAATGGGACATGTATCCAATAAGATGAGCTGTGAATTAATTTTTAAATGTATTATTATTATTATTTTATTTTTATGGGTATAGGTATTTTCCTTGCAAATATGTCTAAGCACAGAGGCCAGAAGAGGACATCAGATTCTCTGGAACTGGAGTTACAACTAGTTGTGAGCCTCCATGTGGGTACTGGGATCTGAACCTGGGTCCTCTTACAGAGAGACCACTGATGTGTCTCTCCAAGTCAGAACTAACCTTTTTCTTTAAGTCTGAAGAGAAAAATGGGCAGTCACATAACTCTTCTTATTTATAAATTTAGCTGTGCAATAGTAAGGAGGTTGTATCGTGTGTGAGAGATTTTTGCTGGATTTAATAATAGGATCTAAGTTTACACTCCTACATAAAACAACAATAAACCAGACCAAATGTATGAATAGTTTTTAGGGTACTGAACTTCAAGTGATGAAAGATAGTTATTTACAAGGAATGGGAAAAAGTGGATGAACACATACACAATGAGAGAGCAGGGTGGGGGTGGGAGTGAATATTAAGTCCCATGATTCCTCCAGTCTACTGACTTGAGGAAATTTTCAGGCTGTGAAACAGGAAGGAAGAATCCAGACAGAGCAGGCAGACTCTGAGAAGACTGAGCAGGAGTTCAGTGTGATCTAGGGGGTTGGAGTTTTCAGGAGGAAATAGGTGAAAGAAAGAATGGTGTAGAGGAAGACTCAGATCTGCAGGGGCAGGGCTGTAACTCTTCAGTAGAGACTCTGGACATTCCATGTAGAGAAAGTAGTGTCCCTTGTCCTTCAGGAATCTGAGCAGGCACAAAAGCTATGTCTGCTCATGTTTCCTAAAACTGGCCTGACATTTGCATATAATCTACACACCTCCTCCTGAACACTTTTGAGTATCAAGATATCTTACACTTTCCTTTTCAAAAATTACATTCATTCATTTAATTGTGGAGGGAGCATGCACATGCCATGAGGCACATGTAGAGGTTAGAAGACAACTTTCAGGAGTCAGTTCTCTCCTTTCAACATGTGGATTCCAGGGATCAAACCCAGCAAATGCCTTCACTCACTGAGCCACCAGGCCAGTCCTAAAGGCCTTTAATGTCTAGAACATTGCAAATACTATGTAAAGAGTTGTTACACTGCTTTGTTTAGAGAATAAAGAACTAAATAGAATGCATGCCTTGCATAGTTTACTTTTTGTTTCATTTTTTGGCTTTCAAGGAAATTTCTATCAGAATATTTAGAGATTTTTTTTGACATAAATAAGGGTTGGTTTTCTACATTTTTCCATGTCTACTGAGATAATCACACAGATTTTTTTCCTTTATGTTATTAATATGATTTAACTAATTTTATAGACTTAGATAAAGTCCATATTTTTTATTGTGGCAAAATACATACAAGATAAAAGATACCATTTAGCTGTTTCAATAACATTGTTCAAAGGCATTCATACTTTCCTGCAGCCACCACCACCACCACCATTCATCTCCAGAACTTTCTCCTTTTCCCCAAATGAAATTCTGTACCCATCAAACATTGACTCCCTGAGTCTGATTATTTTAGTGTTATGCCAAGTTTGTGAGACCCCAGAAAGACCACCAAGGAGCCAACTCACCAATGCAAATGCACAAGGTTTATTGTTAAGCTACAAGCCTTGGCAGGGACCCTGTCCGGCAAACTGGCACAGCAGCTGCTGGAAAAGGGTACCTGGCCTCAGTTGCAAGGGGTTTATAAAGGAAAAAACCCACAAGCAGGGTGGTAAATGCCTTGACTCTTCAGGATTGGGTAAGAGTAGGTGACCTTTGGATTCATCGGAAGTGGGGGCTAGCGGAATTTCAAAATTGTTACTAAGGGTTGCCCACAAGAACAGTTGTGTCAAGATGTTATTTACCAAAATTAGTCATTGTCTGACCACCCAGATGGGGTCACTTTGGTCAGGGTGGGCACAGTTTGGGTGCTCCTTGGAACTGTTTATGGTTCCTTGGCTGGAGCTGAATCAGCCTTGTGCCACACAGGGAATTTCTCAAGGTGTCTTTTTCTGAGGATGGAGTTAACTCCATCCTCTCCAGTTTACCTTACTCTTACACTAGGACCTTAGATACACGGAATTATACAATATTTATTCTTTGGGGAAGAGAGAGCTTCTTTTACTTAGCATCTTCAGGTTCATCCACATTGTAGCTTTCGTTAAAATTCCCTTCCTTTTAAAGACTGAATCATAGTCTGTCATACCGACATATCTTGTGTTGCTTATCCATGCATCTGTTCACTTATCTTCTTTCTGTCTTTGGCTTTTATGAATGCTAATGCTATGAACATTTGATTACAAGATGTTTTTAATTGATTTATTTTATTTTGAACTTTATTGTTAAAAAGTTTACACACACACACACACACACACACACACACACACACACACACCATATGCCAAAATGAACCAGGCCCAAAGACTATACAAGTCATCAATGATCTTCTGTGCAGTTAGAACAGTCATTCAGAATGGAAGCTGTTTGCTTTTGAGATGGGTCCTCAGTGTGTAGTCCAGGCTAGCTTCCAGTTCATGATCCTGCTGCTTCTGTATCCAGAGGTGCTGGGATTACAGGAATGCAGTACTGTACTCAGCTCCTAATACAGCTGGTGCCTGATTTTAGGTTACATGGGTTCAGGCAGGTGTGAAGTGGTAGCTCACTGTGGTGTTGAGTTTCTCCTGAGCTCTTTTCAGGTGCTTATTGGCCATTTCCACAGCTTGGTAGAAATGTGAATTCAAGTCCTTGGCTCAGTGTAAAACTGGGTTATTTTTCCTCATATTGCAGAGTTGTGACAGTTCTTTATATACTCAGGATTCATATCCTTTTTCATTTAACCTGACAGTCTGTGATTTATTTTGTGTGTGAGTGTGTGTGGTTTTGTTTTGTTTGGGCTTGTTTTTGCTTTTTGGTTTGTTTTGAGGCAGGCTCTTGTGTAACCCTACCTGACAGCAAATTCACTAAGTAGCTAAGGCTGATCTTGAACTCTGATCCTCTTGCTTCCACATCTGCACAGGGATTATAGGCCACAGGGAATTTATTTGGTTTATTTGGTTCTGGGATGTGAATCCAGGGCTTTGTTCATGCCATCACTCTTGTACTGCTTTTTCTTGGGGGCCACCAACCAGCTCCCAAATCATGTCACAGAGACTTATTATTAGTTTTGAATGATTGACCTAGTTTATGCTCATTTATGGCTAGCTCTTTTAACTTAATCTGTTTCTCTTTAACTACCTTTTGCCACGGGGCTTTCCTCCTTTCCTTACTTTCTTGTTGTCTCTATGTCTGGCTGGCTGATGGCTGTGGCTTCTTGTCCAAGGCATGCATATCTCTTGTTCTTTCCTTTTCTCTTTAGAGCCTAGATTTCTCCTCCTATTTATTTTCTCTGCTTGCCAGCTCTGCCTATTCTTTCTACTGCTTACCTATTGGCCATTGAGCTTTCTGTTAGACAAATCAGGTGCCTTAGGCAGGCAAGGTGAAACAATTGTGACAAATGCCAATCTTTACATAATTAATCAAATGCAGCATAAATAAAAGTAGCATACCTTTACCCAGTTAAAGTAATATTCCACAGCATAAACAAATACAACACATCTTTGCCTGTTGCCTGATTAAACAATTATTCCACAACACTCTGCCAACTGAGCTATATCTCCAATCCAAGATATATATATATATATATATATATATATATATATATATATATATCGAGACAGGGTTTGTCTGTGTACTGTGTAGCTTTGTAGACCAGGCTGGAGCCCCGAGGCCAGGGTGGGCATCTGCCACTATGATGAACAGGTGTGTGGTGGAGAAATGGGACACAAGAACTGAAGACGTGACTGGTGATGAGAACAGGCTGATATCGGTGACCTATGCTGCTACCTGGGGCCATGTGATATCCAGGTCTGTGCTGCCTCCTAAGGACATGTCTGGGTCCATGACACTACCTCACCTGGGGCCTGTGCTGATGTCCATGGCCGGTATTACCACAGAAGGCTATATGGATGGATGCCGGTGTTCTGGGCCACCATCTGAGGTCATGTTGATGCCTGAGGTCCATGCTGCCCCGGGAGTCATACTAGTCTAGGTTGCCTGCACTGCTACCTGGGATCATTGCGACATCCCAGCCAGAGCTGCAGCTGAAGGCGTATCTGGGTCCGTTTGCCCTACCACAGTGGGGTCTGTTTTGAAGTCCCTGGCGTTTGTTACCACTTGGGCCCACGGCAGAGCTGGTCCTGCCCTTCACTGGCAGACTCGGTGAGAAAGCTGCCATCCTCCCCTACCCGGAGAACTGGCCCCAATGACGTGGTCATGGGAGAGCTGGCCCCAAGCCTGGATGGCCCAAGGAGACCTGCCCCCACCTTTCCTCCATCTCTTACGCCCCTCCCCGCCGCTACTGCCTCTGCACACCCAACTGGCCCCAGACTTTCCACTGAGGGTGACCGTCCCAGTGGCCCCGACTGACCAACTCAACTACGACCTAGGCCTACATCCAGGACTTTGAGTTGGTCCACCCAAATATCTACCCCATCTATGACCTGCAGGGGCACATGAAGGTCTGGGTCCTGCGGAACTATAGCCGCAGGACCTCCTTGACTCATGTGCAACAAGATTTCGGAAAAGGAGTTTTGGAGGGGGTTCAGTATTGATGGTGTGACAGAGGCCTTGGACTAGACCAATGACTCATTGCAATGAACATTTGCAAGTAAAGCTGTTTGAGCAAAGGATATACTTTGCTGTGTGACACACACCGCAGCTCCTGGGCCACTATGTAAGTATGTGATGGAGAGGCAGGAAAGACAGAGGAGGAAAGTTTGTTTTTTTCTTTTTTAAGTGCGGAGGTTACAAGGGTGGAGGGCAGACATGGAAGGACTAGGAAATGAGCAGGACTGGGTGCGTGATGTGAGATTCCCAAAGACTCAATTAAAAATGTTAATAAGAAATTAAAAATGAATATAATTTTTGAGCAGAGATATCAGTCCCACAACTGAAGAAAACAACAAACAAAAAACAAGAATTAATCCAAGAAAGTCATTAAACAAACAGCAATAATTCCCACTTCTGAGAGAAGGCACACCAGAATCCAGAATTTCTGTAATAATATGATGAGAAATATTCAGTTACAAAATACAAAACACAGCTGGGCATTGGTGGCCCACGCTTTTAATCCCAGCACTGGGGAGGCAGAGGCAGGCAGATCTCTGTGAGTTCGAGGCCAGCCTGATCTACAAGAGCTAGTTCCAGGACAGCCACAGTTATACAGAGAAACCCTGCCTCAATCCCCCCCTCACACACACAAAACAAAACCCACAAGTAACTGGTATTATCCTATACATGAGGAAAAGGAAGTCAGTGGACACTGTCCCTGCACAGGACCAAAGGTTGTAATTATCAGATAAATTCTTTATTATAAGAAGGCATCTATTTGTAAATATGTTCAGAGAAATAAAGAAAATGGTTTTTAAATTTAAATTTAAATTATTTATTTGTTCTTTTACTAGTGTAAAAGAACTAGTTTTGCAACAGGATCTCACTCAGAAGCCCTGTCTGGCCTGGAATTTTGATGTAGAGCAGGCTGGCTTTGAACCTGAAGCAATCTTGTCTCTGCCTACCCAAATACTGGGATAACAGGTATGTACCACCACACCCACCTACCTTTTTAATGGAGGATGTCAATAATGAAATAGAAGTCATTTAAAAAAATCTGGACTTTTAGAAAAGAGGCAAGCCTTTAGGTATGTGGCACCTAGTGTCCTCTGTGTGCTTATCCAGGCTGGAAGACAGAAACTGGTTGACAGAAGTTTCAATCAACAAACACACACACAGGCAGAAGCCCCAGAGGAGAGGTACAGTAATCTGAGGGTCCACAGAGACTGCTCATCAATAGAGCGCTGCTGTGCAAGCATGAAGACCTCACTTTGGACCCATGGCAGCCATAGAAAAAGCCATGCCTGTGGTTGCCAACAATCCCAATGCTGGGGTGGCAGAAACTGCCAGGTCCTTTGCGCTCACCAGCCAGCCAGTGCACAGTCTAATCAACTGGTGAGCTTCATATTCACCAAGGGATCCTGTCTCAAAAACCAAGGTGGAGAGTGATTAAGAAAGACAACATCAACCTCTGGCCACCTTCACATACATGTGCATCCACATGCACACACACACACACACACACACACACACACACACACACACACACACACACACACACACTAGAACAGCCTAATAACAGATAGGAACTGGCAGAAGAGAAAACTGGCCATTTGAAGAAGCTCATTAGAGACACCATTTGAAGTACAGAATGAAAAAGAACTCAACACACACACACATTTGGGTTCAGGAAGGACAAAGTAATCCTTTAAAAAAGCCATCAGCAAATTTGGGGGTGGGTGGCAGCCTGCCTGCCTCCAAGCCCTCAGTCTGCTGGTGTGGTGAAACCGTTGCGGTTTTCAGACCTCAGCCGATAATCCTTTCCTTCTAAACCACACGAGTCAGGACCTTAGAGCTTGACTTGGGGAAGTTGATCCGTTTCTAGTTCAAAGGTTTCTTGGTCTTTAAACAGCACTTACAAGTTGAGCAGATCCCTTGGCTGTGACCCCTGGTGGATGCAGTAAACCATGCAAAGCAGAGGGTTCTGGGATATTCTGTAAGAACTGACTCTGAAGCCGTCTATTGCCTTCTCTAGCTACTAGACAGCAAGGTCTAGACCATCACTGTTTGTAAGACCCCGGTCCTAGAGCTGGGTTCCTCCTCTCTGTTTGTGACTAGATGAGTTTATCGTATGATGACCCATAACACTTCATTGGACAGACTTAAAACTGTGTTCTCTGAACAAAACAACTGAAAATTTTCACATCTTTAAGGAGTAGTAAGGGTTAATTATTAAATTTAAGAAGATTCTTAAATTTATTTAAGAAAATTCTTTTTTAAAATTTATTTGTATTTTATGTACAAGTGCTCTGCAGTTATGCCCACATGCCCGAAGCATGTGGATGAATATAAGCCACCATTTGTTTGCTGGGAATTGAACTCAGGACCTCTGGAAGAGCAGCCAGTGCTCTCAACTGTTGAGCCATCTATCTCGCCCTAAGATAATCCTTACATTTCTCTTTTAAATATCCATATATAGAATACACATGACCTCCCCATGCTCTCTTTTTTAATTTAAATATTTTTTGCATTTTGTACAAGATTTTAATAACATTTCCATAATAAGTAATCATCAAGTTCTTCTTCAATGTCAGGTCTCATGCAGCTCTGACTGGGCTCAAACTCTTTATATAGCCAAGGATGACCTTGAACCCCTGATCCTTCTGCCTCTACTTCCCAGGTGTTGGGATGGCAGTGTGTGCCACCTTGCTCATTTTAAGTAATGTCGGGGATGGAATATCCCCTTGTGTATCCTAGGCAAACATGCTACCAACTGAGTTTCACCTGTAGCCCCTCAAATCCCATTTTAACAAAATCTGCTGTACATGAAAGAATTCTAAAGTAGTGGGTTACAGTTTCTAGAAACAATCACTGCATTTAGATAGGTGAAATAAGTAGTTAGACGAACTTTATGTTAAACAGAACATTAGCTTTGCGGAAATTCTTTTGAAAATCGAGGAAATAAAATCTAAATGGAGGAGCATGTGCTGTACTGACATGTTCATTAAAGACTTCCTGATTTCCCATTTATCCTCCAGTGTAAGGAACGGTCTTTAGAGAAGTGGAAGCTGCTGTTGTGCAAGTTTACTGCAAGGCTGGCTGTTTTTCCACTGAGTCAGCACAAGTCCCACTCACTTAAGCCATTGATGGGGAGAAGTTACAGCACCTTGACTTTGTGATTGAGGATGACCAGAAGCAGCTTGATTTCTAAGATAAGGGATGGTGTTTGGGCCATTTCCTGTGGGGGAACTTCTTTTTTGGTCTGGTGGGCTTAGCTGGAGAGAGAGAGGGAGAGAGAGAGAGAGAGAGAGAGAGAGAGAGAGAGAGAGAGAGAGAGTCAGTCCTTTTACTCTGACCTACCTCATGTCCCTACATCCTTTAGGTAAAGCTTCCAAACCAAACATGAGAAAGGGACGGACACCAAGAAGCTCACATGGTCAGTAACTAGTCAGGACCAGATTTGTGCAAAGGAAGCAACTTGCAGGCCCCAGAAACCAGCAAATTGCTTGAGGTGAGGAGTGAAATCATTCTTCACTTTGTACTTCCCCAATAATGCATCTCTGGCTGTGTGTGTGTGTGTGTGTGTGTGTGTGTGTGTGTGAATTTAACACAATAAGCAAATTATTATTATTATTATTATTATTATTATTATTATTATTATTATTATTACAGGCTTTATGTGTGTAACAGCTCTGGATGTCCTGGAACTCATTTTGTAGACCAGGCTGGCCTCAAACTCACTGAGATCCGACTGCCTCTGACTCCCAAATTCTGGGATTAAAGGTGTGCGCACCACCACCGCCCAGTTATTTATTTCTTTTTAAAGGTTATTTTTATTTACTCTTTAACAACTTCATGTATGTATGCAATATATTATATCACACCCATCTCCTCCCCTCTCCTTCCCATCCTTCCAGCACATCCCCTTCTCTCCTTGTCCTCTCAAACCCCCCCCCCCAACCAACAACAAAAACCCACTGAGTCCAGTTGGTGCTGCCTGTGTGTGCATTGGCGTGGGTCCATCCACCAGAGCGTGGACAATCTACCGGTGGCCACATCCCTGAAGAAAAAAATGACACCCCTCCCCCAGCAGTCTTAAACTGCCAGTAGCTCCTCAGCAAGGGGTGGGGCCTCCAGAGCTCCTCCCCATCCATGCTGGAATGCTGACTGACTTGCTGCTGTGTAGGTGAACACAGAAGCCATGCCCGCCCGGTCCGCAGCTCTTGCACTTTTTCCACCCCCTCTTCTAGGATGTTCCTTGAGTCTTGACTGGGCTGATATAAACTTTCTGTGTAGGAGGGAGCACTCAACAGTTACTCTCCGATCTTTAGCACTTCTAAGTCACTGCTGGCAGCTGCCCAGGGCAAAAAGCAGTTCCCCTGAGCAAGGTGGTGGAGGGCAGCGCTAATCTGTGGGTCTAAGTACTTAGAAGGTGACTTGACAATGTGTCATGGGAGGTGCTTCTGATTTGACAAATGTGGTCTTGACTGCATAAGGAATGAAGCCTTTAAATAGGAAGAGCTTCAGGCAAGTTTGCAAGGACCAGTTCTTTCAAAGACCCTGCCTCATCCCTTTCCTATGAAGGGTGCTGTAACAGAAGATACTGGTGTCTTGCCCAAGGAAACCTGGCATGAATAGCCTCGACACAGCCATTTTTTTTTTTTTTTCTGGCCAGCACTTTATTTTTTTCCTCCAAAGGCCCTTACATGTCTCACTAAGAAAGAGCTAGAGCAAGTTTTTTAAAAAAAGAAAGAAAAGAAAAGAAAAGAAAAGAAAAAAGGCCCCTTAAGAGGCCAGACAAGCCTCATCCTGCAGACACAATGTCTCTGGTGTTTGTTTATTTCCCTGTCCTCTTGTCCTCCCGGCCCCAGTCTGAGTTTAGCAGAAGACAATGACCTGGCTTATTTACTTGCTCCAGCTTTTCACCGTAACAGCCACTTTGAAGAGTGACTTAAGTGTCTACACAGAGAACAGGAAAGGCCCTATAGTTAATGGGAATTTGGGAAAGTTAGTGGTCTCCACTAACAGCCAAGGTTAGCGTTCAAGGCTATGGCTGAGAACCTCACAGAACCTGGGTTCTCAGGGAGGAGCTTGAAATGTGCTGAGCCATGGTGGTGAAGGGAGAAGAAAAATAACATGCTTTAGCGTTGATTACCTACAAGTTACTAACAAGATTGCTCAGAAAATGGTTTTACAGAGAAATAAGAAATTTTCTCAGACATAACTTGAAACTGGTTGATTACTAACAGGCTTTGTCTGGACCATTTAGAAAAATAAAAGAGTTGTGTTTCTGACTTTGTCAGAATTTACATTTGCTGAAGCTGTATCTTTTGGAACCCTCTAATTAGGGCTCCTTGCTCATGAAACCCCCTTTCCTTACAGCCTCCCTCAAGGAATAACCCTGTTGCCAGCTGCCCAGAGAGCAAATTCTGCTTGTTCTAAGATGACTGAAATGACATCTGTTCAGTTGATAGAAATGTAGCTTTAATTTATTTTTGAAGATGTATTTATTTTGTGTGTATAAGTGTTCAGCTTTCTTGCATGTCTATGTGCCAGGTGTGTGCATTGCCCGTGGAGGCCAGAGATGGTATCCGATCCTCTGGAAATGGAGATACAGACAGTTGTGAGTCAGCTTGTGGTGCTGGGAATCCAACTCTGGTCTTCTGTGAGAGCAGCCAGGGATCTTAATGCTGATCCCTCTTGCCAGCCCCAGAAATTCAACCAGTGCTGTAACCACAGTTCTTTGATTCTATAAAACTCACTTAGTTGCTCAGAAAGATAACTTGGGAGTGGGAGGGGTACCTCAAAGCCAACTGCAGATAAAATCTTACATGGGATTACAAGACTATAGCTAAAAATTTATTTAAACTGTGAGAGGTTTTTGATCAGGGTCAAAACCTCCTTGAACAATAGGAAGCCATTAGGTCTGAGTGCTAAAATAGTTTCTCCTTTTTAGTACATTGACTTATTTGTTTGTTTTTCAAGACATAGTTTCTCTGTGTAATGGAACTCGTCTTGTAGACCAGGCTGGACTCAAACTCATGGAGATCCACCTGCCTCTGCCTCCTGAGTGCTGGGATTAAAGATGTGCACCATCACCACCCGGTCATGAACTGATTTCTTGCTGGAAGGAGTTAATTTGTCACTGTAGTAGTCCAGCTATTTTTGCTACATCACATCACTTTGCAGCAATACCAGGTCCATGGCTGTGTAGCTGGATGGGGTGAACATCTCTGCTGTGCTTGTTGATATCACAAGAAACTAGCCATTCTTGATACCTAATCAGGACTTCAATGAAAAGTTGTTCTAATTCTTTATTTTGGGTTCATGTATTTGAGTGTTTTGCCTGCATGTATATATGCACACCACATGTGTGTCTGGTACCTGCGGAGAACTTTGGATCCCTTGGTTAGCAATGGCTGTAAGCCACCATGTGGATGCAGGAACTGAACTCAGGTCCTGTGCACGAGCAGCCATTGTTCTCCACCATGGACTCATATTTCTAGATCTCTTCAAATTCTCTAACAATGTTTTTGATTAATATGTGTGCATGTGCGCTCATGAATATGCCACTGCCTTTGTGCAGAGGTCAGAGGACAACTTGTAGGGTTCGTTCTTCCTTCTAACCATGCAGATTATGGGGCCTGCAGATTGAGCTCAGGTAGTAAGGCTTGGTGGCAAGCACCTTTTTGCCTGTTGAGCCATCTCACTGGCCCAAATTCTCCAAATGCTTATTGATACCATCAACAAGAAACATTGCACATTCATTAAAAAGTGCTTTCATTAGTGGGGCATGGTGGTGCACTTGGCAGGCAGAGGCAGGAGGATCTCTGTGAGTTTGAGGCCAGCCTGGTCTACAAAGGGAGTCGCAGTATAGCCTACGCTATTAAACAAAGAAATGCTGTCTTGAAAAACAAGACAAACAAAAATGTGTTTTATTAATTTTTAAAACTAGTCGCAAAATTTCAGTAATACATGTTTAAAATATTTTTCAAAACATGAACCTTTAAGCTGGGCTGTAGTGGTGCACACCTTTAATCCCAGTATTTGGGAGGCCGAGGCAGGCAGATCTCTGTGAGTTCAAGGCTAGCCTGGTCTACAAAGTAACACAGAGAAACCCTTTCTCAAAAAAAAAAAAAAAAAAAAAAAAAAAAAAAAAAAGAAAGAAAGAAAGAAAGAAAATCCTGGCACTTGTGTCAAGTGTCAGAGTCAATGGAACTGGAGTTACAGACAGTTGTGAGTTGCCATGTGGATGCTGGGAACCAAACCCACGTCCTATGCAAGTGCAGCCAGTGCTCTTGACTGTTGAGCCAGTTCTCCAACCCCCTAGCATAATATCATTATAGGCTATGATTGTCTCTGTTTCTCCTTTCACTAATAAAATGTGATGGTGACATTTGAGAAGGATGAAGATTTGTCTAAGCTCCTCAGAACCTTTGCACAGTGACAGGGGAGCCACCCTAGAGATGGGGATCCTGGCCTGACCGCTGAAACCAGGACTCTGCTATGGAAGACTGCAGCCCCAAACCCTGTGTACTCTGATCCCTGAAGACTGCTGCAGCCTGGGTGAGCTCACTCTCAAGTTTGAAGCAAACAGCTCTGATGATGTCAAAGGTCCTGGATCTGCCCAGTGTTTCCATGGACAGCATTAGTTTCCTGCCCTCAGTCAGTCTCTTCCAGCCTCAATCTGCCCATCTCTGGGGCAGGGATAGTGCAGTCCCTACCATGAAATTAAATGAGCGTCATGCCTGGCACATAGTGAATGACATCTATGTATAGTAAATAAAATGTCTAGAGGCTTTGGAGTAGAACCCTGCTATCCTGGCACTTGTGTCAAGTGTCAGAGTGTATCCCAAGGGGCACCCAGGGAGGTAGGATCTTGTGGAGGTAGAGATCTTTTAGTCTTTGAAAGAGTAATCCTAAAGGCAATTGTGGGACCTAAGCCTCTGCTTCCTGGCTAATGCTGTGCACACAAGCATGTGTTTCTTCAAACCTTTCCATCTATCATCCTCACCAAAGGTAGAGCCAAGGAGCCGCCCTATCTAGGATTGTAATCTCCAAATTGTATGTTAAATAAACCTTAACTTTTTTTTTTAAAGTTAATTGCCTCTAGTGCAGTAATTCTCAACCTTCCCAATGCTGTGACCCTTTAATACAGTTCTTCATATGGTGGTTCCCCAACCATAAAATTGCTGTTGTTACTTCATAACTGAAATTTTGCTACTGTTATGAATAGTAATGTAAACACCTGATATGCAGATGGTCTTAGGTGACCCCTGTGAAAGTGTTGTTTGACTCCCAAAGAGGTCATGACCCACAGGTTGAGAACCATTGCTTTAGAGTTTTGTTGTAACATGAAACCTACTAGTGCAATCCCTAAACTATGTGCTTATTCAAATGTTCTAAATTCTGGCTCTCACAGTCTCTAGACATGGGCCATAAGCAGGCTATTCTCTCTTTCCAAGGCTAACTGTCCTGGCCTAGACATGATGATGACACTGGTACCCATGGTATAAGGACACACAGTAAAGGGAACGTACATACATGTATAGGGCTGGAAAAAGGCAAGTGTTAAACAAGGGATGATTGAGCCAGAAACCGAGATGGGAAAACTCTATAGCCTATGTCCTGGCCCTGCCCTTCCATCTCCCCAACAGAAACATGACTCACCTGTCAAACTCTTCCACAGTTTATTTGAAATCTTCTCAGTAGGTATAATCTTGAATCCTTTATTATTTTTATTTCTCATTTGTGAAATCTTTTAAAATTACATTTATTTACTAGTTTATTTATTTAGTGGATGTATGTGTGGTAGGTGTCTATGTAGAGGTCAGAGGACATCTTTGTTGGTTCCCTGTTTCCACCATGTCAGGCCCAGGGATCAAATAGAGGACATCAGGCTTGGTAACAATTACCTTTACCAGCTGAGCTTTCTTGCCAGCCATTCTCCTACAGACTTCTGAGGTGGTTTTTCTATTTCTCTCAAAAGTCATGCTCAGAATTGGCAGAGGAACTGTGGTGAGGGACCGCCATTAGGGGAACTCCTTTGCAAAGGTTTCAGGGCTGCTGGTGACTGCTGTCTTTCCAAGTTTGAAGCATGCTGAACTCGTCGTTCCTCATTTGTATTTCATTAGGAAGTCATATCAGACGTTCGGCTGTAAAGCCTTGAATATTAAATAAATCATTCTTATCACACACATGATTCATGGAGGCATACCTTCTCATGAAGGTCAAAAAACCAATGAAGCCAAATCTGGTATTTCATTTTTACATTTTTACATTTAATACTGTGGAAAAGAAAACAACTTTAAAAAAGCAACACTGATTCTGTACAAATGTTAACACTGAGGAATACATTTTAAAATCTGCAAGGTCAGTGAAATAAGTCATCTTTTATTAAAATATAATATCCCTGTCTCTTTCCACCATATACATATATGTTCTCTCTTTAAATAAATATATTATGTATCTTATTTATATTTTTCTTGTGTGTACATGTTCATGTACATGCTGGTGTGTGTGTGTGTGTGTGTGTGTGTGTGTGTGTGTGTGTGTATGGAGGTCAAAGGACAGCATCAAGTATCACTCCTCAGATGCTGTCCACCTTTTTTCTTTGAGACAGGGTTTCACTTGGCCTGAAACTCGCCTACGCTGGCTTTCCTGTGAATGTCAGAAATCTACCTGTCTCTACTTCCCCAGCACTGAGATTACAAGCGTGTGCCGCCACACCCAACTTTTTTGTTATGTAGGCTCTGGGGATCAAATTGAGATCCTAGTGCTTACAAGTCAAGGACTTTACCAACCCAGCGATTTCCCATAGCCTCTGTGTTTTTATTCTGTACTGTTTGGGGATCTGGGGATGGAAAGCTGGGCGGTCCACAGGTGAAGCACACACTCAGCTGCTGAGCCTGCCACACTCCCAGCCTTGCTGTTTGTTTATTTATTTTTGAACATACTTTGACTTATATATGACTGTATGTGAGTATGCATCATGTGTGCAGGTGGAAGAGAGTATCTGATCTGGAGTTATGGGTGGTTATGAGCCACCTGATTTAGTTGCTGGCAACTCAACTTAGGTCCTCTGCAAGAAGAGCTGGCACTCTTAACCACTGAGCCATCTCTCTCTGCTTATATATTTATAGTGAAAACTGACTTGACAGCATTCACCTGGTGCTGTCAGGCCATGACTTTACAAGTAAAGTAGGTAAGGAAAAAGAATGCCAAAGCATCAGTTATAACCAGTGTGCGGCCTTGAACAGAGATGGCCCCTATAGGCTCATATGTTAGAGTGCTTGGTCTTCAGTTGGTGGAACTGTTGGGAAGGATCAGGAGGTGTGGCCTTATTGAAGGAGGTGTGTCACTGGGAGCAGGCTTTGAGGTTTCCAAAGAATGGTGCCATTTCCCAGGGCATTCTCCATTTCTTGCTTCCTTCTGCAATCATGGACTCTAACCCCCTGACACTGTAAACCTAACTAAATACTTTCCTTCATAGGTTGCCTTGCTCACGGTGTTTCATAACAGCAATAGTAAAATAGCTAAGGCAACCAGATCCCATGGAGCAGTATGTGCCTGGTCCTTTCATGCCTCCACTCAGCTGGCCTCACATGGGGACTTCAGAGTCTTCTGAGGAGTCATCTGCAAACAAAAGTTCATCTGCTGATGGGCTCCCCAAGGGTAGCGTACTGCAGTGAGACCAGGAGATCCCATTTTTGGTGAGTTTGTCCTCTGGTAAGACACCATCCTTTCCAGATGTGGCTGCAGCAAAAGGAGTGGAGGCCACATCTTCCCATTCTTCACTGACCCCATCCAAGATGTATCTCTCCTCATGAAGGTTGTTCTCATGAACTTCTGCTGTGACCACACTGGTGGCGGTGCTGGGAGTGCAAGAGGCAATGATGGAGTCAGGATCAATGTTCATGTCTAGCCCAGCGAGGGAGGGCCCGTCTGCCAGGCCCTCGCAGCTCTCTAGCAACTGGGTATTGATGTAGATGATGGATTCCTTGTCCTGTGCATCAGGCAAACTCTCGGAGAGCTTTTCCAGCTTCAGTCTCAACACTGAGAAGGTGGGTCGGTCCAAGGGATCAGCACTCCAGCAAGAGTACATGATGTCATACCTGATGATAACAGACAAGTGAATGTTACCTAGTCTTTAATTTCATTCTATTTTAATTAGCATTTGTTCCACATTTCATGGAAATAAATGAGTTTTGGTGTGTGTGGGAGAAATGGTCTAGTAGTTATTCAACTTTTTAAATGGGGTGTGTGTGTGTGTGTATGCATGCACACACACGTGTGTGTGTGTGTGTGTGTGTGTGTGTGTGTGTGTGTGTGTGTGTGTGTGTGATATTTTCTTGTGCATCTATACATAGAGGCTGGAGGGGCATCTGGTGTCCTGCTCTATCCCTCTCTATTCTTTTGAGACCGGGTCTCTCACTGAACCAGGAGCTTGCTATTCTGGCTAGACTGGCTGACCAGCGAGCCCCAGTAATCTACATGTCTCTGTCCCTCACAGTACTGAGGTTACAGGTGCACCACCGTCATACCAAGCTTTTTACATGGGTGTTGGACATTGAATTCAGGTTGTCATGCTTGCACAGCAAGTACTCCTACCTACTAAGCCATCTCCTCAGCCTCTTGTCCAAAAAATTATTCTGTTTCTAAAATAGAAAATACATCTGACAGTTATATCTACTTTTGCAAATAAAGGATTTAACATCCTTTTCTTACACAGGCTTTGCGATCAAACTAATCATCTGCTCTGCAAATAAAGTTTTATTAGAACACAGCTATGCCTAATTATGTGCTGTTGTCTGTGACTGCTTAGTCTGCAGTTGGTGGAACTGTTTGGAAAGGATGAGGACGTGTGGCCTTGATAGAGGAAGTGTCACTGGGGGTGGGCTTTGAAACTCAAAGCCCAAACAGTTTCCAGTCTCTCTCTGCCTCATGCTTATGGATGGTCATGGACTCATCTCTGAAACTGTAAGCAAGCCCCCAATTAAATACTTTCTTTTATAAATTGCCTTTGCCATTGTGTCTCTTCACAGCAATAGAAAAGTAGCTAAGACATTTACAGCTCTGTCACTGCACTTTGTAAATTATAGCACATGCCCTGGGCTCATGGGTAGCAGGGGGAAGCAGAGGAATGAGGCTTGGACTGGGCAAGCCCATCACACAAGTGCTCCTCAAGACCTTTCTGCTGAGTTCTTTCTGCTCTTTCTTTCTGGGCAATGTCATCCCCAGTGTCTAGCATCTTAAGGATTATAATCAAGGAACATGAGAAGGGAATGACACGTGGAAATTACTGGGCTGCGAAAGAGTCACAGCAGCATTTCATTTTGATCCTTCTCTGCTTTGAGATATTGATAGTAATATCACTGGATAAGAAAACTGAGCTGAGAGGCCTGAGAGGTGGCTCAGCAGTTAAGAGCACTGGCTGCTTGCCCAGAAGTCCTGAGTTCAACTCCTAGCACCCAAATGGCAGCTCACAACCATTTGTAACTGTAGCCCCATGGGGTCTGATGCCCTCTTTTGAATACATAAAATACACACATAACTAAGTCCTTAAAAAAAAAAGAAAGAAAGAAAGAAAAGAAAACTGGCTGGGTGGTGGTGGCGCATGTCTTTAATTCCAGCACTTGGGAGGCAGAGGCAGGCTACAAAATGAGTTCCAGGACAGGCTCCAAAACTACACAGAGAAACCCTGTCTCGAAAAACAAACAAACAAACAAACAAACAAACAAACAAAAAACTGAGCTGAATCTAAATTATCTGATTCATGCTGATGACTGGCTTCTCAGGAACAGAAAAGAGCAATTCCCATTTTCACATTTACATATAATCTATAGATCCCTGGGTTAATCCTAGTAAGTGTTGGTTCTCACACACAGCATGAAGATCTCATGTATGCACACATGATCATTTCTACGTTGGCCTTTACCAGGGCTGTTACTAGCTCCTGTAATGTGAAACTCCCATGCATACAGAGGGGCAGGACTTCAACTCAGAACACCACCCTGACATCCACACCTGCCTCACAGTCCTGTTCCATCCTCCCACCGGGAGTTCCTTTTAGCTTCTCTCTCTCCCTCTCAGTTGCTAGTCACTTAGACCAGGCAAACAACCTTGGCTCCCGCTTTGAGGCTCTCATAGCATGGTCAATTTGCACATCTCTATAATTTTGCACAGAGCCTTACTTGTGTGCTCAGCGGGGCTTTGAGAAATTCTGTCCTTAGGGACATAACATCCTTTTCAATACTGTGCCTGTGCTGTTTAATTCTCTTTCATTTACTCCATGTCCTTGGAAGAAAGCACTAAGTGACCTATCGTGATAGAGCACAGTAGTAGTATTATTTTCCTTTTATGTCTAATACTTTATGAGAATATAAATACAACTTTATCACACACACACACACACACACACACACACACACACACACACACACACACACACACCACACACACAGGATATATGAGATAGGGCCTTGCTACATAGCCAGGGCTGGCCTCAAACTTTTGTCCTTCCTACCTCACCATGCCCACCTTAAATATGACTTTGAAAGATATGATAAGGGGCTAGGAAACCACAGGAAGATGATATCCAGAAGCAACCCATGACCAGATTATAGTTGTAATTATCTGTCTGTGGTACTTAGGATGGTAGCAGGGCTCATGCATACTAGGCGAGTTTTCTACCACGGAGGTACCCCAGCTTCTGATTATAATATTTTAGAATCTCTTTGGCTGATGTCTAAGCAATGAAGTAGGACACTTGGGGAAGGGAGATGAAGGTTCTACACTATACACTGTATTTATGTCATGATGTCATCATGATGGGATGAAATCTTGGTTTTCTGTTATGTCAGTGTCAGCAATGAGAGAGGAAGAAGATGGGAATGCTTGTATGTTTTTTAAAGTTTTATTTACTCTTACTTTATATGTATAATATATGGGTGCTTTGCCTGAATGGATGTCTGTATACTTTACATGTGCATTGCCCACAAAAGCCAGACAAGAGCCAGGCGGTTGTGGCACACACCTTTAATCCCAGCACTCGGGAGGTTGAGGCAGGCAGATCTCTGTGAGTTTGAGGTTAGCCTGGTCTACAAAGCAAGTTCTAGGACAGCCATGGCTGTTACACAGAGAAACCCTGTCTTAAAAAACAAGCAAACAAAAAAAATCAACCAAACAAAAAAAGCCAGAAAAAGTTGTCAGATTCCCTGAAACTGGAGTTACAGACTGTTGTTAACTGCCATGTGGGTGCTAGGAATTGAATCCAGGTCCCTTGGAAGAATAACCAGTGTTCTTAATTGCTGATATATCTCTCCAGCCCTGTTTTCTTTCCTCCATCCCTCTTTCCCTCTCTCCCTCCTTCCTCCCTCCCTTCCTTCCTTTTTTTCTTTAAGACAGGCTCTTGTAATGTAGACCTGGCTATCTTGAAACTTACTATATAGACCAGGTTGACCTCAGACTCACAGAGGTTAGCATGCCTCTTCTGGGATTAAAAGTGTGTGCTATCATGCCCAGTTGAGGAGAGGCATTCTGAATTCTGAAGAATAACTGCTGGCCAACAGGACCCTGTGGGGTATAAGACAGCCCTACCAGAGGAAGAGGGAAGGATTCTCATATCATGGACCACTGCAGAAAGCTGGTGAGGAAGGTTCTGGGGGTGCCAGGGAGGCCACAAAGAGCTCAGCTGGGGAAATGTCCCACAGAAGTTGATTGAAGCATAACAGAAAGTGGTATCCTGAACAGCAGGAAGCAAGACTGACAGTCTGGTCACCCATGATGGGAGTGATACTGTGAGGAGAGGTGACCCTTTGCAGGACAGGATTAGAGAGTAGGGACCAAGGGGCTCTGTGACAGAGATCTGTGTATCTCTCCCTCTATTTCTGCTCTCTTCCCTGTATCTTTCCCTCACTATCTTATCTCTCTGTTTTAAAGTACTGGAGACTGAACATAAGACCTTGTGCATGCTAGGCAAGCTCCCTTACCACTGAGATACATTCCCCAATCGACATTGCTACATTTCAGTTGGCTCAAAGCAGCCAAAGAGCAGCAGCAGCACACAGGATGCATTCATCTGAGCCATACTTGGATTCTAAAAAACTCAGAATATTCATTTTGTGTTTTTGTTTTTTGTTTTTTGTTTTTTTTTTTAAAGAATGTCCCAGAAAAGGAAACACAGAGCTCTCTTTGGAAGATGCTGTTGCTTGCCCGCATACACTTAAGGCTAAGGAATAAAGCCTGCTTCACCATCCTGCTGACCACATCTCATCTGCAAGCCCAGGGCATGCAGCCATCAGAACATGGGGACTACAGCCTCTCTACAATCACCTGGGTCTTCAGACACAGGATGGGAGCTGACTCCACCACCTAAAAGTGTTCTCAGAGAACATCAGCTCAGCAGTCTCTTGTTTTAGTTCAAAGTGAAACACAAAAACCACAGTTTGACACAGCTCAGACCTCACTCAGACCCAGACTGACCATTGCTAATGTCAGCTTCTGCTGGTGCAGGGGGATAGCTAAGAGAGAAACCACAACAAAACTTGCTGGGTGGTACGGCTACAGAGAAAAGCTTCCTCATTTCTAGAAGCCAAGATTTCATTAACACAGCCCTTTAAAAAACCACCGTGAAGCCCTAGAACTAACTGAATCAGGACTTTATAATGTTTTCAAGAGACTTACAGACATCCTCAACCACAAAGCAGGCTGTGACTGGGAACAGAACAATCGTCCTTGTGTTTGGCTTAGAGTCTAAGCCATAGATGGGTCTAGAATGTTGTATACAAGGTGACCTGGCCCTGTGTGCTGAATGAGGCAGCAGAGACAGAGCTTGGGATGGGCCCGAGGGTCTCGAATATACTCCCCGGCACCAGCATCCCACATGCTGCTCCCTGACAGAGGTAACTAAGCCTATGTTTTTTAACGTTCTGGCACTGAACACTGAGAGAGGATTTGTCTTGATCGGATGTGCTTTGTGGTAGGAGTTGGGAGAGTTCATACCTGGCCAAGAACAGGTCTACAGGGAACATTTTAAACACACAATTTCTAGGCCCAATTTGTGACAACAGCAATGCCACACCCTCTAGGCATAGGGTTAAGCAACTGCAGTGTCAGAATGCTCCCCACAAAATTCTAAGACCCAGTTTGTTCTCAAAGGCCCTGGTCCAGGTTCCTATCTGTGATAAGTGTTTGAAATGCTATAGAGAAAAAGGATTACAGGGTTCAAAGTGAGAAAGGGAAGAAGGATCCCAGCACCTCACATATTATAAAGCAAGCCTACTTATTGGCAGTGTCTCGTGGTCCCTATGGTTTGGAAATATATTGGTACCTTGTGTTGACTGTTCCCATTGATGGAGGTGAGGCCTTTTGGGTAAGTGAGCCACTGTGGGCTCACAGGAGCTGGGCATCCAACACCACCTGCATCAGGAATGACTGCTGGCCAGAGGCTTCCATGAGTGGTGCTCTCTGTACAGGCTCTCCTGGCTAACAGTGGACTCTACTTGCACTAGCCATGCCTGTGTTTCCCAGGTCATTGCAGTCAGGTAGCCACCTCCTGCAGAAAGCCCAATGATTCAGGGATGCTCACTTACAGTTCATCCAGGCAATCCTCCGGCTGCTTCAGCCTGTGGCCATGGAGAAGGTAATCGTACATCTCATGGTTCTGGACTCCAGGATAGGGGGTCATTCCCCGTGTTGCTATTTCCCACATGGTCACGCCAAAAGCCCACTGAGAACAAAGCCACAAGAAGTGAGGACAAAAGTCTTTCCACAAAGGCTGAATGGACTTTTTCATGGTGAAAGGTCATTTCCTTAAAGCCCTGATGATGAAGCACAAAGCTGGTAATTATGTGTGAGGCTCACTGTTCCCCGGACACAACAACACATGGGGCTGAAGCCCCAGAGTTCCCCATTCATACCAAAGCTGTTCTGCGAAACTTGGCTAAAGGCAGATGGGGCCTCATCCCAAATCAACACTGCTTGCTTTACTGCTATACTTTTGCTATGGAGTATTTGCTTTCCCCAAGCTTAGATCAAGGCTATAAATACACAGCATCTTCTATATAGCATATGGGTTTCAAAGGCTACCAAATGAACTCATTCAATTTAATGTGCACAACTTTTATGGGCAAGAAGCCACTCATTTGTAGCAAAGATACGGGAATCTCTGAAGGTCATATGCAAAGTACAGGATTGTGAATGTGAGCACTTCACCATTTGCCTGAATTAAAGTTTCCACAAGATATAAAAGCAGGTATTAGGGTGCATACTTGCTATTCCAGTTACCGAGGAGGCTGAAGCAGGAGGACTGGGTGCTCAAGGACTTTCTAGGTTACATAGATAGACCCTGCTTCAAAAGTAAGTATAGGGGACTGGAGAAATGGCTCAGGCACTATGATCACTGTCTGTTCCACCAGAGGACCTGGGTTCAAGTACTAGCACCCAGTTGGTGGCTCACAATCATTCGTAATTCCAATTCCAGGGGATCTGACAGTCTTCTGGCCTCCATAGGCACTAAGGCACACACATGGTGCACAGACATACATGTAGGTCAAATACCCATACACATAAAAATTAATAAAAAGTAAAGGGGGCAGGAGAGATGATTCAATGGTTAAGAGCACTTTCTGCTCCTGCAGAGGACCCAAGTTTGGTTCCCAGCATTGACTCATAATCACCTGTGACTGGCTTAAGCTCCAGGGGATTTGATGCCTCTGGCCTCTGAGAACATCTACATACATGTGCACATATCCACATATAGATACACATAATTAAAATAAAATTAGATCTTAAAAGTAAAGAAGAGGGAGGTTGAGAAATTATATTAGTGTTCTCATAGCATGTGTGGGGTCCTAGGGTCAACCTCAGGACCACAGAAAGCAAATGAATGAATAAACGAGTTAAATAAAAGCGTGGTCCATGCATATTCCCAGTTTATCAGAGTGTATTTCCCTGCATCATCAATTTCAGTCACTTCTTTCTGTGTGTCTCCCATCTTTGTCAAATCAAAGCTGTGTACACACCACATCACTTTTGCTTGTGTAGACACGATCTGCCAGGCTCTCTATGGCAATCCACTTTACAGGCATTTTGGCAATGCGGCCTTGGCGGTAATAATCACCACTGTAAATCTTCTTAGAGAGGCCAAAGTCTGCCACACAGACAGTCATGTCATCCCGCAACCTGTGAAGAATGAATTCAGGTCCTCAGCAACCTCAGGAGCAGAGCATTTAAACCCAAGTCTGCATCAGATGCATGAAAAGTAACTAAAGACACGGGGACATAGCACAGTTGGCAGAATGCATGGTTTGAGTCCTAGCACAGCATAAATGGGAATAGTGGTACATGCTTCTAATCCCAGCATCTGGGAGCTGGAGGCAGGAAGAGCAAAAGTTCCTCAGCTGCTTGGCAAATTCAGGGCCGCCTGGGATTCATGACACCCTTACTGGAGGAGGTAAGGAAGAGAAGGAGCAAAGAGGGAGAAGGAAGGAAGGAAAAGGAGGAAGGAGGGAGAAGAAAAAAGAGAGAAGAAGGAAGGAAGGAAGGAAGGAAGGAAGGAAGGAAGGAAGGAAGGAAGGAAGGAGAAGACATGGAGCTCATTTTCTTGGAGTAAGGAGCTGCTTTAAGATCAAAGACACAGCAAATAATAGGGACCAGACATTACTGTATTTCATCACTCTGGCCTGTGTGGAGCTGGTCCAGCACAGGCACCCAGGTACAGTGGTTAGAGGCACTGGGGGACAGAGATGTGGCGAGCAGAAGTGGAAGGACCAGAAGCTCCTCCTGGTTCTTTTGTGGACAGCATCATGCCACAGAAGCAGCACTGGCCTCACGGACTAAGCAAGGCCAAGCAAGGCACAAGAGGAGGTGAAGTCTGGGAGACGTGGGAAAAATGGTGCTGAAGGATTCTTGCTAATGCAGCCAACTGTTGGAGGAATGAACTGGAAAATTGAAGGGAAATATATTGCAATCACAGCCCAAGCTAGTAAAACAAGTCCTAGACAAGGAGGAAGAAAAGGAAGAGAGAAGACAGAGAGGAGACAGGGAAGAGGAGGTGGGAGATGACTGAGCTATTTGTTTGCCTGACATTAACTTTTTTTTTTTTTTTTTTTTTAAGACAGGGTCTCATGTAGCCCAGGTTGGCCTGGAACTTGCCATGCAACTGAGGATGACTGTGAACTGTGGATCCTCCTGGCTCCATCTCTTGAGTGAGGGGAATAGAGGTATGCACACCCAAAAGGCCCACACTTTCAGTTAAGGGTAAACTACACAGGCAGTCCTTCTATCTGGCAGGAAAAGCATGAAGGAAATATTAAAAGAAAAATAACATTTCATGATTCTTTACCCACAGTTGAAAAGCAGTAAGAAAACCCCCAAATCCCCCAAGGCTTTAAAAACTGAAGTAAAAGGGGAAGGGGTGTGCGACTGAGAAGCGTGAGTGGCCATCACAAATCTACTGTCAAATCTCTGACCAAGAAAAACACACATGGTCCACTCCCTCTTCTCACAACAGGGAAGTTAAAATCAAGGAGCAGTTATGGTATTTGAAGACTGACATCAGGCAATGGCTCTGTTGAAGCAGGGTAAAGAGATGGAGAAAATTCAAGTCCAAAGTTCTTATGCAAGTTCCTATAATTTGTTATCTGCTGTGACGGAAAAGCTTCTAGATCATTAAGGTACCAAATTTCATCACAGGTGTGGGGTAGATATGACTGCAAGTTCCTGAAAAGAAACTACACCTCACATTGAATTTTCCAGGAGGCTGATTATCTGGTTAGGAGTTCAAAGACTGTGGAGGGGTTGGAATGTCACAGGGCAGAGTTTAACTACAATATATCTTGAGCTATCTTTAGTTCACTCAATTGCTATTCTCTGCCCACCTCTGTGTCTGGCCTATTGTCCTTAATGTCCTGTGATTCTCAGATGAAACCTCTGGATGTATTAACTCAGCAGAATCTTTCCACCAACCAAGGCCAAAAATGTCCTCAGATAACCATCTAAGGCCTATAGAAGTTTATCTACGTGGCTGTAACCCACCTCCCCAATGTTTCCACCAATGTATTTGAAAGTGTGTTGATTTATGCTTTTCTTTGTTATGTTATTATAAAAACCTGAAAACAGTCACAGCTTTGGAATATGATACTTGAGACAATTGAATCTGTATTCTCAGGCCATGGTCACTCATATTTGACTCTAGAGTATACTATCTCTTACTCTCTTTGAGGAGAGAACTTTGTCAACAAAGGCTTGGGGAAAACAACCATTGGGAATTTCATCATTGTCATTCAAGTTATACTATGGTTAGCTGACTTACATATTATTGTGGGTCCAAAGCTAGCTGATGGCCTTTGGAAAAGATCACAAAGATCACGCCTAGTGCCCCTTGCTGAGTGGCAAGAAGAAAACAGACTAATCATAAGAGAGAGCCTTGGACACTAGCCAGGCTCTTAGAGGCAAAGATAGGCCATCCCCAAGGAAGAGCCTCAGTCAAAATCAGAGCAATGGGATGGAAATCCCATCCAAAGAAAGGCACTCCATCCCACCTGCAGGCCATCTGCCTTCCATAATCTATGAAATTCAAGGCCTCGAAGTCTAATGACCCTGCCTCCCCAGGATGGCCTAGGTTCTTACATGCAGTTTCGAGCTGCTAAATCCCGATGAAGAAAATTCCTGTTGCTCAGATACTCCATTCCCTGGGCAATGTCCATCATGAACTTCAACAGTGTCTGCAGGGGGATGTACTAACGGGAGGAAACAAAAAGAGACATTATGGTTTAGAAGGCAAAGCTGGCAACTTACTCCCATCCAAGGGAAAACAGTGATGCGTCTATACTTTATGTGTATAAGCATTTTGCCTGAATGTACGAATGTTCACTGTGTGTGTGTTTAGTGTAACACAAATAAGTGACCCAGAGACTCATATTGGGGTTCAAACTTCAAGTTGAATTTGAGAAAAGCGAAGTAGCTGGCCACTAGCATTTTACCTCTACCTCAGGCTGCATGGACCGATCCTGTCTCCACAAGCTCTCATCAAGCCTCAGACTGTAACCTCTCCTCAGTGTGGCTGGAGAATGAAGGCCTCCTGCTGTGTATACTGAAGACCCCGCTTCTATGTTTTATAGCCTTCTAGTGCTGAGATTAAAGGCGTGTGATCTGTTACTCATTTATACTGATTCAATATCATGTATCCCTGAGTGGCCTTGAACTCAAGAGATCTGTCTACCTCTTAATCCAGAGTACTAGGATTAAAGGTGTGTGCCACTACCTCCTAGCTTCTGGTTGCTGGGATTAAAGGTGTGTTCCTGGCTTCTATGGCTTGTGGTTGACTCTCCTTTCTGAATCCTCAGGCAAGCTTTACCAAATCATAAATAGTAGATCACCACAGCTTAGTACACAAGGAAGCCAGAAGAGGGTGTCAGATCCCTTAGAACTGGAATTACAGATGGTCGTGAGCTGCCATGTGGGTGCTGGTAATCTGACCTAGGTCATCTGCAAGAGCAGTCAGTGCTCTTAACTGCCGAGCTGTCTCCACAGCCCTGGAAATGGTGTTCTTATTCCCTAAGGTAGAGTGGCGACACAGGGACACAAACCTTTCCTTTCTGTATTGTTATTTTTTTTTAAGTGGATACTTTGTTTTGAGAAAAGGTCTCTCTATGTAGCTCAGGCAGGACTACACTCAAGATCTTCCTGCCTTAGTTTCCCCAGTGCTGGAATGACAGACATGAGCCACCACACCTGGGTCAGAAATAATGCAAATAACTCTTCAAAACAGGATTAAAGAAACTTTCTAAAACTTCTTGAAAAGCATTACATTCTTTGCTATTAAAAGTATTTCAGACAAGAAAAATTATATCTTTTCACTAATCATGAAGCCAAAGGTGAGCTTTCATATCCCAAGAGGCACAGGGACAGAGGACGAGGCCAGGCAGAAAGGACGAGGAAGGAGGAGGGCCTCACTGTGTGTTTTTAATTTCCTTTTACATCTACCTATTTGCTTTGTATGTGTGTGTGTGTGGGGTCACTTGTGCCACCACATACATTTGGAGACCAGAGGACAACCTGTGACCCACCAGGTGGGTTCCTGGGAATGAACTCAGGTTGTCCTTGGCAGAAAGCAACTTCACTGGCTGGGCCATCTTACTGGCTCGAGTGTCTGGTTCCAATGAGGGAAGAGGAGATATCATGGGAGAGGGTCAGAAGTTTGGGAGAGAAAAAAACCCAACGTAATAGGAGGTGCTTCTAATTCTGTATTCTTGCTACCATTTTTAATTCTTCCTCCCCCCTCTCTTTCTCCTCCTCTTCTTCTTCTTCTTCTTCTTCTTCTTCTTCTTCTTCTTCTTCTTCTTCTTCTTCTTCTTCCTCCTCCTCCTCCTACTCCTCCTCCTCCTCCTCCTACTCTTCCTCCTCCTCCTCCTACTCTTCCTCCTCCTCCTCCTCCTCCTCCTCCTATTTGTTGTGTGTGACACTACCAAGGTTGATCTCTGGGCCTCACACACACTAAGACAGCTCATTTTATTTTGAGATTATTTTGAAAGACAATTTTCTTCTTCTAGGCAGCAACTATAAGGCAAGTCTTCACCCCTTATCTTTGCACTAAAACACAAGTATGTATTCAGAAATTGTAATTTTTTTCCCTCTAGGGCTTTTCTAGAGTTTCAGGCATCTAGCATTTTCTCTGTGTTGTAAAACAAAACTGCTGTGTGAGTAAACATGTCACCAGCAGGCTGGGGACACAGCTCAGTGGTGGAGGATTCATGTAGCATATGCACAGCCCTACAACCCTGTGTTTACTACCCAGAGCTACCAGCTCCACCACACACACACACACACACAACACACACACACACACACACACACACACACACGAAGAGAGAGAGAGAGAGAGAGAGAGAGAGAGAGAGAGAGAGAGAGAGAGCCTTCCAGGCATTTAGAATTGGTTAGAAGGATGATGACTAACGAAGATCTCCAAGTAATAATTTAATGCTTTATTGCAGTCATGGCACTAAAGAAAGGCTGACTACAAGTTCCTGGCAATCATGAATCATGAGTGGTTTGTCCATGATACCCACTCCCCTACCACCACCGCATAACATTGGGTCCGTCACAGCTCCTCCAAGGACTGTGAGTTTTCCAAAATGGTATTCACAGGGCATTACATTTGGTTTTGTTTTCCTGTGGTACTGGGGATGGAACTCAGGGCCTTGCGCTAGACAAGTTCTATACCCTTCAGCTATAAGCTTGAACATTACATTTTTAATGACATATTTCCCAACCATGACATATGCCAATTATATAGTGCACATGAAACCAGAATGCCATAATTATCCTTACCCTTAAGTAACAGAGTTATGGAAAAAGATAAACAAATCGAACGTGGAAGTTTTGCCTCTCTGTGTACTTGGTTTTCAGGATGCTAGTTTCTAGGACAGGGTTTGGGTACTGTGAAATAGCAAATCCTATTGTCATTAGTGAGCTGTAATGAGTAGAAGATACAACTAATTTGTGATTTTTTCCTGTAATAATTATGTTATTCTTGGAGTCTGTGACTAAAAGTGAATTTTTAAAAATTGGAGAGAACAATTTAAAAAGAGTGAGAAGATTGCAGATGTCACCACAGAGATTTTTATGTACCAATGACAACAATCTGAAAGTGAAGCAAAGGAAATAATTTCAGCCACAATACAATCAAAATACTCAATTTAACAAAGACACACAACTTACTGTTGTGTGTTCTCTTACAGCGTTGGAGAAAATTCAAAAATCCAAATATATGAAGAAGTTATCCTCTACTCATGGCTTAGAAAACTCAATAATATTATGATGTCAATTCTGCCCAACTTCTAGATTCCCTATAAGCCCTGTTCCAATGCTGGCTGGTTTCTTTGTAAAATGTTACAAGTTAATTCTAAAATCCCATATGGAAATCCACAGAGATCAGAATATCTACAACAGGCTTGAAGAAGAACATGGCTAAAAGGCTCAGACATACTAAAAGGCATTCAAATTAAAGTTGGAAAGAGGATAGGTGTGGATACAACCATTAATGAAACCTAAATGACATTTCGGGGTTGGGGAGAAGGCTCAGTTGGAAAAGCACTTGTGATACAAGGATGAACGCTTGAGTTTGGATCCCCAGGTCCCACATAAGGCTGGGCTAGGTAGCAGGAGCTGCAATCCCAGCACTCCTAATGAGAGATGGGAGGCAGAGATGGGAATCCCTGGAAGCTCTCAGGACAGCTAGCCTGGAGCACTCAGGGGAGAGCAGAAGACCTCACCTCAAACAAAGTGAGGGTGGGGATGGGTACCAGAGATTGTCCTGGGATCTTCACACCTTTACCTGATGATGGGATAGCAGGACTATGCCACCACACCTAGTTTTTGCAGTGCTGTAAGCAGAAGCCAGGGGTCCAAGTGGTCTCAGCAAGCACTCCACCTGCTGCGGCTCTAGCCCTCAAGGACAACATTTTACAACCCCGAGAATCTTGGAGGGGACTACCTCATGGATGGACCCATTCATGATTCATCATCCATGACTGCCAGGACCTTGCAGTGGGCCCTCTTTTTTAGGGCCATGACTGCATTAAAATATTTTGCATTATCTGGAGGTCTTCTGTAGTCACCATCCTCAATCAACTCCAACAGTGGCTTTCTTTCTCTTTTATTCTTTTTGAGCACTTTAAGATTTTTATTACATTTATTTAGTCTGGGGCATACGGAACCTTTCACCATGTGGTTCCCGAGGAATCAAACTCAGGTCTTAGTCTCAGTGGCAAGCCTCTTGTACCTACTGAGCAGTCTCCCAATCCCACTTCTAAACTCCTTAAGTGGGAGAACTGTGCAGTATCTCAATAAAGTTGTTGTGAAGAGTGCTGTTCTAAGAAAAGAGATTAAGAAGGGGTGGTGGAGACGGATGGACACAGAGGTGGTGCAGGGAGAAAGAGGGACCCAGAATGAGGAGAGGTACAGAGTGGGCTTCTCCCCTTTGTCTCTGGATGCTAGCACGCGACACTTAGAGTAGCTGCTGCCGTCTTAAACCAAGTGCAGCACCACCATAGATGTACAGTCCAAGGCTGAGGTGATGCCAGACACCTGATGCTGCAGAGTCAGAGCTGGTCGCCTCTGGAGCAATGGTACCCTGGCTCTGTATCCCAGTCAGCCTCCTCAGAAGCTGGGATCAGAGGCCTGTGACACCAGGCCCAACCCTGTATATCTTTTTTTAAAGGTAATTTTGAGTTGGTTTTGGTATAACATATATAGTAAAGCCAGCTTCCTTCCTGCAGAGCCCAAAGGGCAACCCCAGGGCACCTCCCCTGCTGTAGCTTCTCTGCCCATCCTCCCCTGCTGTAGCCTCTCTGTCCATCCTCCCCTGCTGTAGCCTCTCTGTCCATCCTCCCCTGCTGTAGCCTCTCTGTCCATCCTCCCCTGCTGTAGCCTCTCTGCCCATCCTCCCCTGCTGTAGCCTCTCTGTCCATCCTCCCCTGCTGTAGCCTCTCTGTCCATCCTCCCCTGCTGTAGCCTCTCTGCCCATCCTCCCCTGCTGTAGCCTCTCTGCCCATCCTCCCCTGCTGTAGCCTCTCTGTCCATCCTCCCCTGCTGTAGCCTCTCTGTCCATCCTCCCCTGCTGTAGCCTCTCTGCCCATCCTCCCCTGCTGTAGCCTCTCTGCCCATCCTCCCCTGCTGTAGCCTCTCTGTCCATCCTCCCCTGCTGTAGCCTCTCTGCCCATCCTCCCCTGCTGTAGCCTCTCTGTCCATCCTCCCCTGCTGTAGCCTCTCTGCCCATCCTCCCCTGCTGTAGCCTCTCTGTCCATCCTCCCCTGCTGTAGCCTCTCTGTCCATCCTCCCCTGCTGTAGCCTCTCTGTCCATCCTCCCCTGCTGTAGTCTCTCTGTCCATCCTCCCCTGCTGTAGCCTCTCTGCCCATCCTCCCCTGCTGTAGCCTCTCTGTCCATCCTCCCCTGCTGTAGCCTCTCTGTCCATCCTCCCCTGCTGTAGCCTCTCTGTGCATCCTCCCCTGCTGTAGTTTCTCTGTCCATCCTCCCCTGCTGTAGTCTCTCTGTCCATCCTCCCCTGCTGTAGCCTCTCTGTCCATCCTCCCCTGCTGTAGTCTCTCTGTCCATCCTCCCCTGCTGTAGCTTCTCTGTCCATCCTCCCCTGCTGTAGTCTCTCTGACCCCCATCCCTGCCTTGCCCTTGCCCCCGGAGACAACTTGCAGTCCCTATAGCTGCCTCTGGAGAAAACCTGAGGTTCCAACATGTGTGCTCTCTGTTCTCTTGCCCCCATCCTAATCCCACTTTTCCCTTTCCTTGTTTCATTCCCACCATGGCAGTGTGAATTACTAAAGCTTCTCCGGTCAGAACTCCTTCCTTCCCCAAGGCTCTAGAGTAGACACATTTCTGTTTGATGTGTGTCATCCCAGCTACCATCCTCTGTGAGTTGCTGAAGTGGTGTTTAATCATCTGCCTGTCTGTCCTGCACATCTCCAGTGACACTGTCCATGCTGAGGACAGGGACAGGGACACTTGGAGCTCAGAATGCAGGCCCTGATCAGAAGCTCATTGACAAGCCCTGAGACTTAATCTTGGATGAGGGTAATTGGAACAAGAGGTCTTTATGCCTACACAACTGACTGCACAGGAAGCAAGAAGCAGCCTGAATAAAAGCTCGGTGTTCCAGCTACTCTATGAACTCCCTGTCTTCTGTCTTTATCCCAGGCTACAAAATATCAAAATGTAAAAATGTATTCCTTTCCATTTTTGTAACACTGGGGAGTTATTTTCTACCACTAAGGGCACCCTTGTACTTTTGCAAAGAGAAATGATTAATCAGGAATATAGCGTGTGCTTGTTTCCCTTACACGTCATTTATTTTGTTTAAAAGAATAAACGATTACAGCAGAACTTTTGCCAGATCAGGCTATAAGATTTCCTGGGCAAAATAATTATAATAGTAACAGTAATAATAATAATAATAATAATAAAAGACACCCTGAACTAAATTTCAGACCTTCTACAAAGTGAATGACTCAAAATGGATGGACTACTCAAATAAATCACATAAAACTGAACAGTTTTAAGAAAGCAGCAGGAAAAAAAATTAAATCAGGGATTAGTAAAGAGTTCTCAGACACAACAGGCAAAGCATGAAACATGAAAGAAAAATTAACACACATGTGTGTAATTGCACTCACCAGAGTCCTGCTGTTGGTGGCAGCTAAGGGGACAGAGGTGCTTGGGTTAAAGTATGCACCGGTATCGACTGATTGGTACTGTTCCTTCCTACAGCCTGCACTTTTTGGCAGCAATAACTCAGGGCATTTTTGGTCCACAGCAAATTCTGTCCTAACCTTGAGTGATTACTGATAGAGGTCAGCTCCATGTTTTCCCATTGTGGGTGCCCTGAAGTAACGCTGCCATCTTAGACAGAGAAGTGATGGGGAGGAGCAATGGATCAGCCAGAGCATGCCATCGACACAGATCACAGCTCCTGCTCACGGGGAACACGAGAGGAGGACGTGGTGCTCACTTCACATGGAGGCCCATAGCAATGTCTCCATCATAGAATAGGATGCCTAAATCTGCAGTCTTTGAAGTTCACAGTAAAAACGGACCCCAACCAAGGACAAGTCTTTAAATTCATGCTCTTAAATCTCTGAGATGGCCCATCATTAGCTTTCTGGGTATGACCCAAATTGCCAAGGCTGTGTAGTCCTTGGGGTGTAAGGGAGTAACGGAGTACAAGGATGGCAGCTGAGGTCTCTCTACTCACCATATCTTCCCGAAACTCATCTTAGTGAGGATCACAAGATGATACATTCAGAAATGATTATTTTATACTTTAAAGACTGAAACCCATGACTCCAAGGAGGGCTCTGTAAAATTTACTTTAGGAAAGCTGCATGTGGTGGCACAAATTTGTAATCCCAGCATTCAAGAGGCCAGCCTGGGCTATAATGTGAACTTATCTCAAATAAACAAAGCACGTGTCTTTAAGAGAGTTGCTTTTACCAGTCTGTGATGAGTAAAGGCTCCATAGGCTGCAGTCAAGGAGACTTTGGCCCAAATTGGCCTCCTCCTACCATGAACAGGAATAAAGACTCACTCAGGACTGTCGGGGGTGAAGACCATAGTTCAACCCCTGGGTGCACAGTGAATGCTGAACCAAGGCCAGTGTCCTTCTCTGCATTTTCAGAGACACCGAGGTTGCCTCAGTTGACATGAAACCTTCAGGAACAGCTGACACAAGTGGTCTGTTACCTTTGGTCTCGTTTCTATCCGGGAATACAGCAGGAATGTATGTAGATCTCCGTATTTCATGAAGGGTAAAATCACCATGGGCTTCGGGATGCCTTGAGAGCTCATTTCTATACACACTCCTGAAATTGAAAGCAGGACCAGTTACAAAGAGCTCTTGTTAGGAATGAACACATAAACCCACTGCCAAATTGGAGCCATGTGCTACCAGGTCAAGAGGTGAAGAATCAAAGGCTTAGAACTCTCACAGTAGATTCTGGTATATGTAACACCTGCAAGCTGCGTGACTTTCTTTCTTTCTTTCTTTCTTTCTTTCTTTCTTTCTTTCTTTCTTTCTTTCTTTCTTTCTTTCCTTCTTTACTTTCTTCCTTTCTCTTTTCTCTCTCTCTCTCTCTTTTAGGTTAGGCTAGTGTTTTCAAGAGAACTCTCAAAGCTCAATCCTGTCACAAGAGCAGACGAATAGAAACCAAAGGGGTTTCGTGTTTTGTTTTTGTTAGACTGAATAACTGAGGGGTATAGACCTCAGAGAATCTGAGGGCAAATTAGCTAAGTGCTCCTATGAAAGGTCTGCTGCACCCAGATGCTTAAAGTTATTAAAGTATTTTTGAGGGCCTATAGGCAAACCCCTCTTTCTGAACTTTCGGTGATCCAGGATACAATGCTTTAGCATGGAATTCTGCAATGAACTGGTCACCTGATCCTAGGCTTACAAAGTGTAATGTGTCAAGCAAAGTCGAATGTCTCTCCTAAAGCCACTAACTGCAAACAATAGCTATTTCTTTGACAAACCTTAGCTTTCACGTCTCTACAGGGTCAGCCATATAGAATTTTGTATGACTGCTAAAAGATTTGTTATGGACCAAGGCAAAGGGCAGGGAAGAAAAAGGCCAGCATTTCTAGATTGTTTCTCTCAGAATAACGTCCTTTGCATATCATGCGCTGATACCATGTCAGTATTTTTTTTAACATAGATATTCATATAAAGCCAAAGTACATTAAATTGTGTCTCTGAAATAGTCAATGTGCCATGACTCACAAGTCGGTTCATAAATTATTTCTCAAAGACTATTTAGAAAAATGTCTAGGTTTACAGCTTTACTTCTCTGACAGCCTCCACTCTACAAAGACTATTACATTACTAGCCCTTGTGTCTTGACTTTGAGTCACTGTGGGCTATTTTAACTGACAATCTTCTAATTTCTGTGGACACTCTCACTATCTCGAATTCCATCAGCATCCAGAAAACACAAACCCATTTTTACTCTTGGTCTCAGAAGGTAGGAAGAACCCAGTGTTGTGATTTTTGGTATAAACTTCTCTACAGAACTTTGTGTTCTCTTCTTCGGCACACAGTGGGCCAGTCAAGCCCCTCCCAGCCTCACTCTGGTGTCTCTCCCTGAGGTACCTAGAAGCCGGATGACGTTTGGGTGGCTGAAGTCTTTCATGCATGCTGCTTCGCTGAGAAACTCCTCTATCTCCCGTTGAGAAAAGTTGTCCACTAGAAGAGCAGATGGAGAATGGAAGACATGATCAATGTCCTCAGTTTAGAGGAGGGGGCCAGAAATAGCAGGTTAGTTCAGTAAAACTTAAATCCACACCAGGCTTCATGGAGCATTCTTAACTTCAGGGAAGCTGAGGTAAGAGGTCTCAGAGGCCAGCCTGGGCGAGATAGCAAGACTTTGTCTCTCAAAGCAAACAAAACAAAACAAACAAACAAATTCCCCTTTCAAACAAAAATAAAAACTCCTAAAATCAGGAAAAGGCAAAACTATGGAGACAGGCAAGAGTGTCTGTAGTGTTTTGGGGTTGGGAGAAGAGAGAAGCCAAAGGGGAAACTTGAGGGATTTTTAGGCCATGCATGATGCCGTATAGGGGACATAAACCTAAAATTGGTCTTAAAATGTTAATTTAATAGACTTTTCACAATTACCTTTGTCTCTCCCTCTATATGGATGCATACCTGGGTCCATAATGACTACTTGTTAAATTGTGCCTTTGAGGTGGGTGCATTTCATACCAAAATTTTGAAATGTAACCAATTTAAGAGAACTATTTACAATTCAGTATTGGCCCATCAAGACAGTTCAGTGGATAAAGGGACTTGCCTCAAGACTTTGATGACCTGAATTTGATCCCTGGGAATCCAGATGGTAGACAAAGAAAGAAGACTCCCACAAGTTATTCTCTGATCTCTACACATATGCCAGGTACACATAATAAAATTTTAAAAACTAAAAATCAAGCCGGGCAGTGGTGCATACTTGTAATCCCAGCACTCCGGAGGCAGAGGCAGGCAGATCTCTGTGAGTTCAAGACCAGCCTGGTCTACAAGAGCTAGTTCCAGGACAGGCTCCAAAGCTACACAGAGAAACCCTGTCTCAAAAAACAAAAAAAGCCCCCAAAAATTCAATAATATGCTATATGAAGCAAGCCAATCCTGAGAGAATAAATCTCATTCGATTGCATTTGTGGGTAGTACTTAGAGTAACAAAACCAGACAGGAAGTAAAATGGCTACTTCTTGGGTTGAGGCGGTGTGTGTGTGTGTGTGTGTGTGTATGTGTGTGTGTGTGTGTGGGAGTATGGCATTTCATTCTGAAAAGATGGTAAGTTCAAGGGCCTGATGGTGGTGATGGGTCCATGGCAACATGAAAGTACTAAATGCCATTGGCCTATACATTTAAAAATGGCACATTTTATTTTATGGGTATCTTGAGAACAGACAAAACATAAGGCCAGGCCTGTTTTGAGGGATTTCTTTAACAGGGTATAACTAGTGACTAAAATGGTCTGAGGGTACCAACCTAGGTCTGTACTATTCTTTTGTTTTGTTTTGTTTTGTTTTTTGTTTTTGTTTTTCGAGACAGGGTTTATTCTAAAGGTTTATTCTATATTTATCCTATTGAGGTACAGAAAACTTAGAAAAATATTTTAAAACTTTTACATTTATAACATGTCTGTCATCTTCATCCTCACTGCTTCCCTTTGCTACGGAGCACTGGGTGGGGGTGGGGTAACAAAATGTGGGGATGGAGCTCTCCTGAAAACCCTAACCCAAGGGTCAAACCCAGGCAAATGGAGACTCAAGAGCCTTTTCTTTTCCTTAGTAAGTTTGAAACATAGTTATTTCCCCACATCAGTAATTTTATGTCCCCTCAGGAAAACAGCACTTGTGGGTGACTGTGTCACACCATGGACAACGTCGACCTTTGGTCACAATGCCAAGAGCTCTTGGTTAAGGGTCTAACAAGCTCTCTTTGACATGCCCTAGTTTTTATTTTGTCTTCCACAGTGCTTGGGATTGAACCCAGGGCCTAGTGCATGCCAGGTGAGTGAGTGTTCTACTACTGAATTACATGGAGATTCTGAGGCAGGAGGCTGTTCTTTCAATCTTAACCAGCATGGTGTAATTCTCGAGGGAGCTATTCTGAGGAAGTGGCCTCACTGCCCTTGAGATTGGTCAGACCAATCCCTGGGGTCAGATACTAACATCCCCCTGCCTCATCATGCCTTACTTGGGGATCTTAGCCATCTTAGATGATGGAGGGTGAGGGAGAAAAAAGATAGAGATGGTGGAAGTGACGAATGCTGCTCTGAGCATGATGAACACACAATGCATGTGTATAGCTCATCGAGTACCTTCTGCTGGTGAGCATGCCCCCACATTGCCTAGTGGCATCAGCAACTGAGACCAGGGCACAAGCACTGTTCTACACGGAGGACCTGATATAGAGATCACTGACTGCCCACCCTGGAAGAAAGGGTTCCATGCTGGACACTCACACTTCATGGTCTTCACTGCCACCTTCTGAGAAGTCCCATCATCCTGCTTCAGACTTCCTTCCATTACAGACCCAAACTCTCCTGTGAAGTGAAGCAACACCAATGTGATGCTGTGCAGATGCTACCCTGACCCCAGAAGTGCAGAGTTGTGTGGTCCTGGAGTGACTCATCTGCCATGCTCTGACACCTGTGATGGGGGAATGTCCTTCTGCATATATGTTTCTCTTATTGGTTGGTGAATAAAACAGTTTGGCCAATAGAGGCAGGAAGATAGGTGGGACTAGGAGACAAAGAGAATTCTGGGAAAGGTAGGCAGAGAGGCACAGGGAAGAGGACGCCATGTAGACCACAAAGGAGTAACAGGTCTGGGCATTCTCCGGTACGCCAAGACCAAGTGGAAATACATAGATTAATAGAAATGGGTAAATAATTCAGAGAGAGCTAGCCAGTAAGAAGCCCTAGCCATCAGCCCCCAGTTCATAAATTAATATATAGCGTCTGTGTGTTTATTTGGGGCTGAAGCGGCAGCAGGACCTTGAGGGACAAGAAAAATACCAGCAACACACCTGCATAGCTGGGGTGAGCACTGGTATCGTGAGTTTGAGTGGCTAGACTTCGCTTAGCTTATCACTTCACCAACCATTAAAAATACCCAAGATACTTACAGGAAACATGGAAATATTACCGAAGATCACAAAACTGTCTTTTCTTACCCCCAAGTGCTAGGCAAGCACTCTACCACTGAACTACATTCCCAGCCCAAAGCACAAATTTAATAACTATCATTCATGCTAAAAACAATTTTAAAATTTAAGTACATATATTTCATCAAATGAAGAAGTAGAACAATACCTTAAAGTATGTAGAACTTGGATCAATCAATAGATGATAATAATAAATAATAATTAATGAGTCATATGCTTTGCAATGAAAGAAGGGAAACCATACTTTCAAAGCTTACTCTGTTCCAGGCACTGCAGGTGCTTCTTACATAAGTCAGATCTGAGTTTCAAAATTCTTCTCTTTCCAAGGAAGAATTATTGGCATAATAACTCCAAGTCATAAAATCGGTATTTTATTCAGTGAATACACACTAAAAAAAAATCCTCAACTGGTCCTTGCCTCAGATTTTACAAAGAAATGCCTTGAAGCTGCTTACCTTCCCCCAGAATTTTTCCAAGAATTAGAAGATTTCTGTCAATCACAACATCTTCTAGTTTATTTTGCAGCTCCTCGCTCACTCCCAAGCTGTGCACTACAAAGGAGTAATCGTGAGAATAAGATTTCGCAGTGTCCTCTCTTCCGTTAAATACAAGCAGAAGTATATGGAAGGCCCTATGTCAAAGTTACACATTTTCCCTACTTTGTACTCATGTAAAAAAGTCTGCACTTCATTCTACTGTGATTGGGGTGAATAAAATTGATCCTTCAAGGCAAGATCATCTACAAATAGCTATAAAAGTGGGAGCCACATTTCTTTCCCCTTTCGAAACAGCAGCTGACCACACTGAGATTTGTGCAGAAGAAGTCTGCATTACCCACCAATGTATGCTGGTGGATAATGTATCCTTATTTATGATACAGAAAAGAGCTATCAGGACATCTGCCCTACCCTCCCATGCCAGCCAGGGAAGAAGATAAGTAAACCACAGGAAATAGCCAGATGATAAACTGTCCTTGAACATGTGGTATGTGGCATCTCATCCTAAGACATTAGGCTAAGTTGAATATCTCAGGGGATTGGAGAGTAAGACTGTCTACAGCAAGTATGCAGAACACAATAAGGTAAATAGCAGGTGTGCAGTACTAGAGAGGGAGAATGATTCAATGACCAACTGGCAGATGATTTACCCTGGGCCACAGCTGAGGCACGAGCCAACTTTGAAAGAGAAGAGCCTTAATATTGGAAGAGAGATGTTCACTCCTAGAGAAAAATTACTCAATTTGTTCTTCAATTGTTTCCCAATAGGGGAAAACCGTATAAGCGAACCATTTTTAAATTCGAGAACAGAGACATCTAAAGGTAAAGAAGTTGGTTAGAAAAGTAGTTAACACTGTTTGTTGCACACCAAGTAAGTGCTGATTCACAGCAGCCTGTATTCCGTCGGGCTACGTCCTGTTCTGCTTCACTTTATTTTAGTTTTTCCAAGTAGACGTTCAGAAGCATGGTTTTGATGATGTTTGCAATCTTGGCATGTTGTTCCTGAAATTGCTCAGGAACGTGTATCTGTTTACCCTTCCCCCTAAAAAAAAAAAAACAGAACCCCCCCCACTCTCACTCATCAAAATTCAAGCCTTCCAATAACTTGGCAGACTGTTCTTTGAGTTGGTGGCCAGGACAACAGGAAGTGAGCCTGGAGATTATATCCATAGCTTTGTGGCTTCCTTTAAACCTCTGACCTCTACCCCATTTCCTCATTGTTTCATGAGATTATGGATCCTTAACTTGTTTCTTTACACCAGGTGCACTTCCAATTTCCAGTAGCCTGGCCAGTAGATCCATATGGCGACATCTGATCATCTCCTTGCTAGTTTCTAAATGTTAAAATTATTCATCCCGCTGGGTGCTGTAAATTCAGCACTCAGGATCCAGTGGAGGCAGGAGGATCATGAGTTTGAGACCCACCTGGACTACATAGCAAGCCTCTATCTCAGAAAACAAAACAAAATCCATACATGTATGTATGTGCATACATATGTATACACACACATACACACACATATCTCAGAAAAATACATTCATATACATATTTTTTCTTTTTCATTCTCATCCTTTAGCTTTCATTTAAAACTTATCTTGGCTCTCCACTATTTTAACTTTTGCCAAAAAAGTGAAATGAAAGGCAACTTACAGGTAAGCTCGATGGCCCGCCGACAGAATGACTTCTTTGCTATGTAATTTACGACTAATTGGGAATCCTCCTCGGAGAATGCACCCCTGCACAAAAACAAAGACATCCAGCCATAAAATCAGGGTAACAGGTCCATGTGCCAATATAAGGACACTATGGTGTCAGCAGCATGTGTAAAGGGCTCTTCTGCAGCCCAAACATTTCCCTGCTGGGATGCAGCTTGGTGGCAGAGTGCTTGCATAGCAGGAGTGAGGCCCTGGGTTTGATTCCCAGGACTACGTGAGGGAAAAAAAAAAACCATAAAAACCATTTCCCACTGGGAGAAATACATTGCTTTTCTTGAATCTATTTTAACTCTACCTGGTGCAAAACATCTCTGCCCAGGTATCATGAAAGACAAATAAAAGGACTGGGTATCAAGGGCAAGTACGCTTGCCTATGATGGCCAAGGCCCTAGATGCAAGCCCCATTCTATATTTACATACACATGTGATTATACATGTAAATATCTTAAGAACAAAGAATAACTGATACATTTTTAAAGATATTTACTTACTTTTATGTGTGTGATTGCTTTGCTTGCATGTATACCCATTGCTCCAGCCCCAGCAAACCTTTTTCTTAAGGTCCATTATTTGAGTCTTTAAAAAAAATTATTTGCATATGGGTGTATCTATGTGAGTACCTGAGGAGGCGTAAGACCCACTGGAGCTGGAGTTACAGGTGGTTGTGAGCCACTTGACAGGGGTGCTTGGAACCGAACCCAGGTCCTCAGCAAGAGCAAAGTGCTCGTAACTGTACAGCCATCTTTACACCCTGACGCAGCATCTCCTTAAGTGCTGACAGAACATAACATTTTTAACTCAGGCTTACCGCAGTTAGAATTGGTAATGACCTTTGGGACCACTGAGAGACGGATAATAGCAAGGAAGCTGGGCAACATTAAAAAGCTTGTCCAGAGTGGCAGAATTGGGGCTGGAAAAGGAAAAGGGTTTTAAACTGGAACGTCAGAATACAAAGTGGCCTCTATTTGAAATGGATAATTCAGAAAATGTGACAATTTAGCCAAGGAAGGAAGAAAGGAGAGGGAAGGAGGGAGAGAAGGAAGAAGGATGAAAACAAAAGAAATAACAAGCGAGAGCCAAGCCACCTTCAGCCAACCAGGGATGCTGATACCTTGGCGACTGTTCCTGAATCCCTATACATACAGGTGGGGCATCTTTCTCTGAAATGACTGGACCAGAAGTGTTAGGAATTTCAGGCCTTTCCAGATTCTAGAATCTTGAAACCAAAGCTAAACATGAAGCTCATACCCATTTCACGCCTACTTCACATATAGCATGAAGGTAGATAATACTTGTAGATCATTTTTGCGTGGAACAAAATTTCTGAATGTGGCATCATGTTGACATTCTGTTTCCAATTGAACCATTTTGGAGTTCATATTTTCAGTTTATGGATGTTTAGATGTATCTTAAAAAAAAAAAAAACCTGGGGGCTGGGGAGCTGGCTCAGTGATAAAGTGTTTGATGTGTAAGCATGAGGATATGATCCCCAGATCCATGTAAAAGCTGAGTGTGGTGGTGTGTTCTTGTAGCCCTAGTGCTGGAGGTAAAGAGAAAGACAGAACTTCCCCAGCTAACCAGTCAGTCTAGTCAAAATGGTAAGGTCCAGGTTTAATGAGAAAACCTGTCTCAAAAAATACAGTGGAGGGGCCTGTGAGACGACTCAATGGGTAAAGGTACTTGCTGCCAAGCCTGACAACCAGAGTTCAATGTCTGGAACCCACATGTGGAAGAAGAGAATTAACCAACTCTTGTAAGTTGTCTTCTGATCTCTTTGTGTGTATCATGGCACCCTTCACACATACGTGTGCACACACACACAGAAGTTAAAAAAAAACAAAAACTTTATTTTTAAATTTAAGAACAGTGGTGATCAACAGAGGAAAACACCTGATGTTGAGCTCCAGTCTCCACACAGCCATGGCAGGAAAAGTACAGATGCACACACGTGCTGACACGAGTATATAACAATGCGCAATAAGTAATAATTGGGGTCATTTTTAAAGCTTCTCATTCAACACTGCTCAGTTTGTATAGCATGTCCTACTGAGGCTCGTCTCTGTGAAAGAGCCCATTGTAGGGCTGGCCCTTGGGGTTGCTGACTTTGCAGGAATTGGTCTAAGTAGAGAAGTCACTTGACTCTGAGCCCTGCATAAAATACAACAAGGCAGAAGCCCCACCAGACTGGTGTTATCATCTGTCATAACAACCTCACCGATACCGCAGGGTTAATTTGTTTCTTCTTTTTATAGACAGGGTCTCACCCATCCCAGCTTTATGTAAACCAGGTTGATTTCAAACTCACAAAAATATGCCTGCCTCCGCTTCTGCTGGGATTAAAGGTGTGCTCTGACGTGTGTCTGCTCAAGGTTAACATTTTTAAGTGGGAAACTTACCCAAACTTTGTTTCCTGGACTCTTCTTCTGATGGCCAGGGAAATATATAAAATCAACCCAATTAAAACAAATCCACAAAAGCAACCAAGGATGATGAGCATAGACTCCGTGTTGCCAGGTGCTGGAGTTGATGAGGGTGCATAATCTACCCTACCTGGAACAATTCCAAAAACATTAATTGGAAATAATATTCAGGGGTTCAAAATACATAGGATACATTGGCTTGCAATCCTTTAATATTTTGGTACTGGGAGGCAAGGAAGTCACATGGGCATGTGTCTTTGCCAACTGTGTGAACTGAGTGACAGACATGGTAGTCAGTCACGTGCCATGACGACTGTGGAGATGCTGCATGTCTGTCACTCATGGTGACTAGAGGTAACTTTATGCTTTGTGCAACGACAGTTCTCATAGGAGGGTAACAAGAATTTGAAACGTATTGCTGGGAACAGGTGTTATTTAGACTGTAGTAATGGGTGCTTTTACAGGCGATTCTGCCTATGAAGCAAAGCTTTAAAACCCTTTACAGTTTATTACACATGGAAACGGAAGTCCTACAGTCATAAATTGTGATTTTTAACAAGGATGAGCCATTATTGGTTTGTGTGTGTGTGTGTGTGTGTGTGTGTGTGTGTGTGTGTGTGTGTTTGCCGATGTGTACATGCATGAATGCACGTGTATGTGGATACCCTTGGAGACCAGAAAAGGGCATGAGATCCCTTGGCGCTAGTTACAGGTGGCTGTAAGCTGCCTGATTTGGGTGCTGGGAAATAAGCTCTGGTCCTCTGCAAGAGCAGCCAGTGTTCTTAACTGCTTTGTAAAGCTCTGCCTTTTGAATCAGAATCTCACTGTCTTTGAGTTTCTTCCAGGTAGATGCCCTTAGTCTCCCTAGCACCAGTAAGTATGTTCCCCAGGAACGGAGTCTACTGGCTGCAGGAAGGTAAATTACCTTCTATTTAGTGCTAAAAGGAGAGCCTGCTTAGGGATCACTGGGAAAGAGACAGACACAAATGAGTCATATGCTCTCAAGTCTCATCTGCTATTGGGTGCAAAGGTCATGTTTGGCAAGAGCCTGTAAATGAGTAAGTCATGCTGGAAAAGATGGCTGGGCATAGAGTTTACAACAATGGTTTAATACCAAATAACCTAGGATGGGTTGGACTTAGGACAAAGGTGGCTCCCAGACTTACAGAAGCATGGACAGCATTTGACCCATGTGAGGCATCATGGTGGCTCCTTGCCAAAGAACATTCCAGCAATAGGCAAGAGCTAATATGCGTGGTTGGGCATTTAGCTCAGCTAGTCAGGGAAGCATGCGGATGGCATCTGAAGGAAACACTTGGTGTTCTATGCAGACTGAGTCCCTGAGCACATTACCCAAGGGCTGAATGGGTAAGAACAAGGGGAACAGTAGCTTCAAACAGCCGAAACAAATGTGGCAAACCAACCATGCCAGTCAGAGGCAGCTAAGGACTAGCAGTATTGCTTGTCCAAAATGCAGTGCCATGTGCCTTAAACCAAATTGAATAGGTAAAGTCCAACTTAGTATTCTTTTTTTTTTTTTTAAAGATTTTATTTATTTATTATGTATACAACATTCTGCTTCCATGTATATCTGCACACCAGAAGAGGGCACCAGATCTCATAATGGATGGTTGTGAGCCACCATGTTGTTGCTGGGAATTGAACTCAGGACCTCTGGAAGAGCAGTCGGTGCTCTTAGCCATTAAGCCATCTCTCCAGCCCCAACTTAGTATTCTTAAAGAATGGATCTTCCTCATAAGTTATCAGTGCTTCCAATAATGGCAGAACAGTAGGGGTTCTCTGGAATGTATTCTAAAGTTCCTTATAATTGCAACAATGCTTTTTGGTTCTTATTTTACACTTGTCAATCACCCTCCATCGCACGGGTCCCACTTAGGCAGTCTGTGAGCTGCTCAGATCGCCACATTCTGCAGCCAACAGGGGTCCCCGACTCACTGTGTTCAGGAATGCTTATTTTCACTGGCTCACTGAAAGGTCCAACGCCCCCTTTAGTGATGGCTGCGATCCTCACTGTGCAGGTGGCATTGTGGATTTGGACAGGAATCTGAGCCCAGCTACCATTCTGGCCGACTTCTTCGGAAAGCTCTCTCTGCTAACAGAGAATAAAAAAGGAAATGAAACACTGAGGCATGTAGGGACCTCACTAGACAGCTACCCACATGCCCACAGTTCCTTCTGAGGGAAGCCACCCAGTTTCCATGCACAGAGGTCATCATGTTTCCACAAAGTTCCTTCTTCACAGGGGCCATTGCCAGTGGCACTATAGGGTGGGTCATGGACGTGTGGGTGGGGGTGTCATCGATCTCAAACCTTGGGGGCCTTGGGAAACTAAGATAACAAAGGCACAGCACTTATATGGGTCACTTAATAAACTTCTGGAACAAAGGGAACATTTGGTGGATGCCTCTAGGTCAGTGATTCTCAACCTTCCTACTGCTGTAACTCTTTAATACAGTTCCCAACTATAAAATTATTTCGTTGCTCCTTCATAACTGTAATTTTGCTACTGTTATGAATGGGAAATTTCTGACATGCAGGATATCTGATATGAGAACCAGTGTTCTAGATGTTAAGAGAAGTACTGAAGCCTTGTAATCCCATGTGCAAAATCTTACCCTTGGTGTAATGCCACAGACTCACACTGTCCCTGGGCAGTATGCACCCGTCAACCACTGTAAGGGAAATGTTAGTCACGCCCTCTTGGGGGCTGGCAAGGTGATGCAGACCACGCACACTAGGGCATGGTCAGAGTGACATAGCAAGACCTTAAATTTGAGGGTCGCATGCAAGCAGCTCCCTCTGTTCCATGGTTCACCTGGTTGTAGGGGACTGACTCCATCCCGTGAGTACTCTCCTATTAAAACATCTGTTCATCAAACTTGCTCTGACTCCTTTGCGGTATGCACTAATTGCACCCCACTATATTTTGGTGTTAGAAGTGGGATTTTTATTCTGAACCCGAGGGTGAGAAGTGGATTTATTCCCCTGCTGCATCAGCGCCCAGGTAATTTTTCATCTTCACCTGTGGCACTGACCGTCACAGAGTATTTCTGGCACCATTTAGCTGAGAGGAGCTCCTCGACGTTCCAGCCGCACCCTGGCCACCTAGAGGTTTCTTTCCTCCGCACACGGTCTCTGCCCTGCACCTCTGAGCCCATTCCAGCCGGGCCTAAGTACCCCCTCGGGTACTAAGCTTGGACCGATTGTGATTTCTATCCCGTTCCTTCTGTGACTTGGGACTGAGACAAGCTGGACCATGTGGGCTTTAAGCAGGCTTCCTCCATTTTTGGAAACCTGAGGCTCCTCCCCTTCTGTATTAGCCTTCACAGCTACTTGGCACCAGATAATGCTTGGCTACACCGAGAGTTTCTTTTTCTCTGTAGGCTTCCGCCCACGCGCCAAGCGCTGCCTGCTGCTCACGAAAGTAACACAGTTTCCGCCTGGCTGAGACCCGTTGTTGTCATCTGCCGTTACCCAGAACCCCACTTCTGGTACATATAAAGATGGAAAATACACAGAGAGTCTGGATGCTATATGCTATATTGTTGTCTTTAAATTGTTTGCCGAGGAAAGAGCAAAAGCTGCTACAATACATTTGATTATAAATGCTGCTAAATTAATCCAACTTACACATTTTTAAAATGCTTTGACTTCAAAATTTAAGTCCAAGGACAGGCTACTTGGGAAAAGATTTCTTGCTTCTGTTTCCACAGAAAATGGAAAGCTATGGATTCCTTCCAGGCTAATATGGTTTGATCAAGCAAGCTGATTCTATATCCAAAACAGCTGAGAAGATGCAGCCATAGATGACTATATAGGGCCAGATTTCTGTGTTTTATCATGATCCCCATGGTATGGACATCACCCCCAACCAGCAGGAAGCAGTTTGGAATGAACGATGCCCAAATTCCCAAATATTGTTTATAAATGTTTGTTTTCATTTAAATGGGGTGACTGATGAACTTACAAAACAAGATGAACAGTCCTGAAGGGTTCCTACTGAAATGGAGAAGTCTGCCAGACACACTGTGGCCTGTGGGCTGAAGATGGATGCCCCAACGTTATAGAGGAACTTTGGGTGACTGTCCAGGTAGCGAGATGTCTCTGTCAATTCTAGAGTTTATATATTATCCTTCTGTGGTCTTTGATAGAGCTGAAGACAGATAGTTATGGTTATATAGCTTTCTTCAGTTATTATAAAAGATAAGTCACCCTTCTTTTTATTTAGAGGAGATGATGGGGAGGTCCTTCTGTGTATATGATTGTCTTATTGGTTGATAAATAAAGTACTGTTGGCCAATAGGAAAACAAGATAGGTGGGACTAGGAGTCAAGGAGGATTCTGGGAAAGGTAGGAGAAAGCTCAGAGTCACCATGTGAGCCCAGGAAGACAGGACGCTTGCCGCTGGCGTCTGATAAGATAAGTCTTATAAAATATATAGATTTATGATCATTAAGACTGAGCTAGTAGATGAGAAATCCTAGTCATTGGCCAAACAGCATTGTACTTAATATAAGTCTCTGTGTGTTACTTGGGACCTTAACGTGGCAGTGGGTGGAACTTGGGTGGCCTGGCAGAAAGCACCCACGTGGCAGCAGGGCTTGGGCGGCTTGGAGGAATAAAGACTTATTCTAACAGAATGGAGTAAAGACATATCGTTACAAACCACCCTTGGTTTAGCCAAGCTTCTGTTCCCTGAAGTCCTGGGGGTTCTAAGTAAACTCTCTAGCTGGATAGATGGGAGAAGTGATTGCACTTTTCCCCTCTGCTTGACAAATAGACAATTTGTGACATTTGAGTTTTTTAAAAAGATATGTTTATTTTATCAGCATGAATGTTTGCCTGCATGTGTGTCTGTGTACCACATACATGCCTGGTGTCCATGGAGGCCAGAAGAGGGTGTTGGATCCCTTGGAACTGTAGTTAAAGATGGCTGTGAGCCACTATGTAAGTGCTAGGAATTGAGTCTGGGTCCTCTGGAAGAGCAGCCAGTGCTTTTAACCACTGAGTGACCTCTCCAGCCCCAATTTGTGCAATTTTTGAAACCTGGGTTTACTTTTACTGCTGTTGTCAGGCTTTCCAGACTTCCATGGTTACAATGCTCTCTGTTGTGGGAAATATACTTGGACCTGGACTTTTTAATTTTGCTATTTTTGAAATCATATTATAATCACATCATTTATGCTTTCTCTTTCCTCCCTCTAAACCTTCTCATATACCTCTCCTTGTTCTCCTTCTAATTCACAGCCTCTGTTTTTCATTACTGTCGCTACATGCTTATATATATTTACATGTTACTTGTATGTATGTTTTCAGGGTTAAATAAAGATGGCACCAATAGACATACAAAAGTGAATAGGGGAAAGCCCATGAGGCTTCAGCCCTACACTTAAGAACTACAATCTTAAGGAATACTGACAGTGGGAAAAATAGTCTTCCTCAGGGAAGAGCACACTAATTGGTAGTCCAATACCAAATCAGTTCAACTTTTTAAGTGACAATTGTAGGGTTTTCAGTCCGAAATGAGGCTCTGGGAAACCCATTAATCCCAGGATGGTGGACTTTTGATTTCAGAAGGAAATCAGGTCATGTGGGGCACAGGTGCCACAAATCATCTTTGGACTGGAGGTGTGGTTGGCGGTAACTTCATCTCAGGTTCACTGGGTTTCAAGCCAGTCACTTCTAGAAATGGTGCAGGACAGAGTTAGCTCAGCCTCAAGGACAAAGCAGGCTGGTTGGTCATTCATGACCAAGAGGCACCTAGTTTGGCCTTCCAGAGATATTTCCAATCTAAACCGAAAGTGACCATTAAGGCGAGGAAGGGAAAGAAATGAAAAGGGAGACACCACCCTTCTCCCCAAGGCCTGAGCTCATGGTATGTGCCAAAGATTTTTGTTGTTGTTAAATAAACAAATGAGAAGTTAGCAATGGAGGGGCTGCATATCCTAGGTTGGTCCTTTTTAGAAAGAATGTGTTTTATTTTGATAGTGGGTTAGTTTGTAATTCTACATTTAATTTGGGGGTAGATAGAACTGAAAATCATCAGGTAGTATAATCCACACCCTGAGTCCTGGAGCCCTGTAGTGACTCAGGCTTTTCTCATTGAGGAAAAAGTCTTTAGCATAGCTCTCAGCCTGACCGATCCTCAAAGTATAAGACTTCATGCTCAAAAGGAAACAGGCCTGTGGATACTGCTTTTTTCCTGCAAGATTCAGATGTGAAGCATCATTTAAAGAGAAATTACTTATAAATTAAAAAGTAACATGCAACTAGAAAAAAATGACATACTTAGACCAATATAGAGCCTAACAAACACAAAATTAAAAATATAAATGTAACAGTACATTTGTTCCTTTGAATCTGTACAGGGTTGGTTCCCACACAAAACGGCTAGGTGTGTGCTCAGTGGTGGTCACATGCTTAGCTGAAGTGAGCTTTGGGTGTCATTCTCAGTATGCATACATGGACACAGTATTTGTGCACAACTCACTGTAAATCATTTTGTAAAAAAATTATAATATTTTGAGAATTTCACATGAGTATTTACATCATTTCCTCCAGTCCCTCACAAATTCATAACCTCTTCTTTACTTACTATACACACACACACACAGAGAGAGAGAGAGAGAGAGAGAGAGAGAGAGAGAGAGAGAGAGAGAGACACTCCCCTCTGAATCCACTTAGCATTGCTGATATGGCATGTTTTTAAGGCTGACCACCGAGATTGGAATAACCTATCTTGGGGCTCATCCCTGAAGAGAATGGCTTCTTCCTCTCTCAGCAGTCATTAACTGCTTTAGCTCTTCATCTAGGACTGGGGCTGTGAGAGTTTCCCAACCCATGTGGGCATGTGTAAATCCTCTGATAACTTATAAGACCCAATAATGTGTTAACAGCTGCTATATTACTTACCCTTTTTAACAATGTGGTCATTTATATAATATTGCTATTGTTGTTAGATTGCTTAGGGAATAATGACTCAAACAATAAAAGATTTTTTTTTTTGAGATAAGGTTTCTCTGTAACAGCTCTGGCTGTCCTAGAACTGGCTCTGTCAACCAGGCTGGCCTGGAACACACAGAGATCTGCCTGCCTCTGCATCCCGAGTGCTGGGATTAAAGGCGTGCACCACCATGCCCTATGGAGCGAACACAGGGTTTTATGCATGCTAAACATGTTTTGTGGCACTGAAATTCATTCCTAGCCTCTAAAATAAAACAAAACAAAGAAAGAAACAGGCTTGATGGTATACTATATAATCTCAGCAATGGGAGGCAGAGGCAGGAGGATGGCTAAAAGTTCCAGGCCAGCTAGGGCTACCTAATAAGGTCCTGTTTCAGACAAAACAATAACAAAAACAAGTATTTTGCTATATAGTCTTACTCTATAGACCTGCCTGGCTGGACACTCACTATATAAACCAGTCTGATTTTGAATTTACAGCAGTTTTCACAACCACAGTTCCCCAGCGCTAGAATTACAGTACAAGCATGGCTGGCTGGGAAAATAAAATGCTTACTAATAGGCATGATTTCTTTTCAGAATATTTTCAAGCTGTGACTGAGTCCATAGATGTGCAGGTTGCAGACATGGAAGATCAACTATGGTTTACAATGTCTACTTGGGGCCTATAATTCATTATGAGAACCCAGAGAAATTATTTTTCATTCCTACCTTTGATTCCCAAGAGGAATTAACACAAGCAAAGAGTAACCTGGGAAAAGTGCATGGAACAGGGTCTAAGCCAGCAAGTGTGACACTTCTTTTAGTTCTGATTTTGGACACTCTGAAATCGATTTAAGACTGGATTACTAAGTATCTACCACACATATATTTTCTTGTGGTTGTCAGGTGGCAGAGCAGAGCCCTTTCCCAGCATGCATGTGGTCTGCTCATGAGATGTGCGCCATGGGCCAACTGCCTATTTCTTGTTTAGTGAGCATTCATTGTTCACTAACATAAGGACTTGAAAATCTACTAACATTTTTTTCAGGTAATGAAGCCCAATTTATACTATGGCATTTGAATGCAATTTCCCATAATTACTCAAAAAAATGATACTATAGACTTTCGGGGGACATGAAAGTAACAGCACATCTTTGGAAAGACAATTTCTTTTTTCCTTGTGGGTGTGGCTTGGAGTTAAGACAGGACAACTATGGTATTTTGTTTTATGATTATCAAATGACTTAAACATCACCAAATGTTCTATAAGAATTCACACCCTATAACTGATATCTGTGTCTAAAAAACATGGCCCATTTCCAGCCCCAAGAGCAATAACTTCATTGGGGGAAGAAGTATCAGATAAAAGTTGTGTCACATGAAGTAACAAAGGGCACTTGTGAAAAGTGCTCAGATTCATAGGCACGGATGACAAACCCATATCTTGTCTTTACTTCTGAGTGTCTACACTGTGGAGCTGAGTGCGAGACTATGCTTTAGGAAGAGAGACTGGCTGCTGGAAGTAACCTCGGCTTTACAGTCAGCCAGTCCCTGGTTCTTATCCCCAGATCTCCAGTTCCAAGCTTTGCGGCTCTGGGTGAGTCACTCAACACCTCTAAGCCTATTTCCTTAGGTGAAAACTGAGATGACTGTCTTTTTCACAATGTTTATGTAGGAGTTAAACAAGTCCCTGATAGAAAACAGTTTGCAGTCTGGATAAAAAAATCAATGGTGGTTCTTAGTATCTTGGATTGTGTTCATCAAGGTGCTCGCTGTGCTTGGGTCTCCCTCCTCTATAGCTGTAAGACCTCCTTTAGCATTGGTCTCAGGGTGTCTTGCAAGCCTTAGAGCATTGGAAGAAATTAAACTGTCTAGCCTCCCAATGCAGGACATCCATGATCCACTCAGAGATTACCTTCAAGGCAAACTTCTCTAATCAAAGAGAACCGCTCTCGTTGATACCTGGCTTTCAGATGTGGCTTAGAACCCTGACCCATCTCATAAGAACATTGACTATTTCTCAGGCCTAAAAATTATACCCTTTCTAATATCCTGCCTTCTGGCAGAAGGAGAGAGAGGGGAGTGGAGAGGAGGGGAAGGAGGGAGGGAGAAGGAGGAGGAAGAGGAAGAGGAGGAGGAGGAGGAGAAGAAGAGGAAGAGGAAGAGGAAGAAGAAAGGAAAGGGGCAGATAGCAGGTAATTTCTGCTGCCCCAGCAGCCACTGGCAAACTCAAGAGGAGGCAGAGGTCTCTGTCCAAGGAATACTTAGGTGTACTTGATTTCACATTGTGTGTGTGTGTGTGTGTGTGTGTGTGTGTGTGTGTGGTGGTTCTGGGGATCAAACTTGGGTCCTGGTGCATGAAAGGCAAGCACCCTATTGCTAAGCTATATACCCAAAGCTCAATCACACTGTTTCAAGACCACAATAATCTCTGTTGAGACTCACATCTGATCCAAAATCTCTACCCACCACAAACACAGATTAAACCAGCATTAGGCCTACAATTCCCAATCAGAGGTACATTCTCAAACTGGTTTAGATGGTGCAGCAGGTTCCACACATTGGGCCCATGGCACCACAGATACCTGCAAAGCAAGGGCAAGGCCCCATGTTCAGACAGTGCACAGATGAACAAGACTCCAGCCTGAACAAGAATGCACTGGTACTTGCCCTTCACCTTTGGACTTTGAGCTCTGATTTGGAAGGCAAGAAAAATAAAAATGGTAAAAAAACAAAACAAAACAAAACAAAAACTTCACTGAGGTGTAAGAAATATCCAAGCAGTAAAGACTAGAAGCTTCTTTCTCTAGTTGTCCATACCATTCTCAACGCAGAGGGCACCATTCTGAAGGGCACCGGGAACAAAGAACACAGCTGAGCATTGTTGGTGATCCGTATAGCAGGCCATTCGGCCACTGCCACTCACAACATTTCCAACAGCATCAGCCTTCACACACCTCAGCTCAAAAGGACCTCACTAGAAGAGTGGCTTTCACCCATGCCAGAGGCAGAAGGGCTGACCAGGCATTGGTTGGCTTATAGAGCACCCAGAAGTCTGCCATTGGCAGTCACTATTTCTTGCCAATAAGGAAACATGAAATTTGAGCAGGGCAGTGGTAGTACACACTTTTAAAACCCCAGCTTTCAAGAAGCAGAGGCAGGTAGATCTCTGTGAGTTTGAGGCCAGTCTGGTCTACAGAGCGAGTTCCATGACAGCCAGGGCTACACAGAGAAACCCTGCCTTGCAAACCAAAAGAAAAAAAAAAAAGAAAGAAAAAAAAACCATGAAATTCCTACTCTTCGACATAGTAACATAAAGGTTACTAGATGACAAAGGTGCAAGTCCACTAAAACAAACCACCCAGAGAGCTCTTCCAAGAAAGTTCTGAAATTACATAAATACAAAACCCAACTTATTGCAGCTGTCAGTCAGAAATTTCAGAAGTGCCTGATTTCCTGCCTTCCAGAAGAAGAAGAAGAAGAAGAAGAAGAAGAAGAAGAAGAAGAAGAAGAAGAAGAAGAAGAAGAAGAAGAAGAAGAAGAAGAAGAAGAAGAAGCTAAAAGTGCAAATGAAAGGATAGCTGTGAGAGACCAACACTGTCTCAGCTGTGGCCAGACAAGGTAAAGAATCCTAGGAATGAAGTGCTGTATGCCTAGGTCGTTGAGAACATCACTTTAGCTTGGTTGGGCCCTCTGGGACTTCTTTAGGATTCCCTCTTTGCTTCCAGGTTCAAGTCATGAGACAGAAGCATAATTGCAGCAGAGAATGTTCTCAAAATAAAGTGACCAACTCGGCCTGTTATTGTCACAAGGCATGAAGTACAATGTGGGCGCAATGCAAATGACCTCATGACTGGATGACTTGACCTCTGCAAGGAGGTAAGCTACTGAAAAGGTCACAGCCTGAACTGTGCCTATATTGTTCTCACTGCAGAGGGGACTCATTTGACAAAGGCCAATGAGAATGCAGGGCATGGCTGGGTGTGAGTGGCACTCAGCGCAGTAGGCTCTCAGGCCAAGTCATTCACAAAGGTTTCACCACTGATCTTTGAATGCCGCAGCTCAAGAAATCCCCTTTAAGAAAGAAGCCTTCATCCAAACCAGAAAGAATAGCTCTTTAAACACACTGGTTCACTTTAGAACACATATGGGTGTACTGGCATCTTCTACCAATAGAGAATGATGAAGTTCCTACTGAACTGGACAATTACCAAACTCTTCTGCCCTACACTAAGCATTCACCACTGTAGAAAAATGCTATACCATCTGGACCAGTCACTACCTTAACTCAGTCCATGGAGAAACTCAGTTAACTATGAGACACCTAGGACAAATGTCTTGGGACAAGAGATTTCTCACGTAGGATTGCTATGGATACTTGGTTATCATTCACACGATGGAGAACAAGATGGACATCTCAGCCCTAGTCTTTTTCTTCCATCCCATACCTACTGTTTTCAGAAGTCCATTTTCTTACAGAAAAGAAAGAGAACAAGTCCCAATTGTCCTTTTGGAAAACATTAATTTTTATAAACACTGGATGATGTTAAATTGGAAATGAAGGGAACAACGGTTGGAGTAGGGCTGTAGCTGTCCCTCTTTCTTGCCAAGAAGTGTCATGATGTCCCAGATACATGCAATAAAGAGGTTTAACTTGGGATCTACAAACAGGGTAAGATGGAACAGAGATATGATGACTCAAGAGGCATAATTTCCATGACCACAGTAACGGAAGGTAAGGAAGAGTCAATCCAGTTAGTGACACCAGTGTATCCTCCTTCTCTAGTCTGATTTCTGTTGCTGTGATAAACACTGTGGCCAAAATCAACTTGAGGGGCGGAAAGGGGGTTTATTTGGTTTACACTCCCAGGTCACAAACCATCACTGAGGGAAGTCAGGCAGGAATTGAAGCAGAAACCATGGAGGATGCTGCTTAGTGGCTTGTTTCCTGGCTTATGCTCAGGTAGTTGTTTTCTTATACAGTCTAGGACCACCTGCCTAGGGATGGTGCTGCCCACGGTGGGCTGGGTCCTTCCATAGATAGAGGATTGCTAAATCCCCCCTTTTCTGGAGGCTGCTTACTCTCTGCTATTCTCTATGAAGCTAAGAATGTTCCATGACAATCTTATTTAGGAAAGAACCTTCAGAAATTTCCACAAGGCTATAAATTGCCAGGATGCTAAGCCCTGTAGCTCTCTGACTGCAAGCTATGATCGCTGGATAGTCCACAGTACACTTTTCCTATAATAGCCTAAATTCTCTGAAGACAAGAGACACATGATAACACGGGCTAATAAGTTCCTTTTTGCTGCTGATAAATTAATGAAGAGTAAGTGGGGTAATGAGAAAATCCCCCAAGACTCCTTAAAATATTCTGTTTAGTCATCTCTAATTATTGCTACATTGCTTGTGTCCCGTTGGAAGGTGCCTTGCCTTGCTCAATCATAAATAATCCCCACAAAACGAAAGCTTCTGAAACAGAATGCAATCGGCAAGTCAAAAGGAAATGACTAAGTGTGCTTTGAGGTGCAGACTTACGGAAGTCTCCGAACTCTCCCACATGTGAGATATCCTGTAGCCCACCAGTTCCCCATCCTGGCGCTTAATTGGAGGCTTCATCCATCTGATTTCCACGCTATTGGTAGATTCGTTCAGAAACACAGTGATGTTTAAAGGTGCTACAGATGGAGCTACAAGAGAAAGAGAGGAAGATGAAGAGCTACAAGGAAATACCACACAGGTTTATTTTCTTCTTGATTATCAAGTGTTTGTGTTTCTAATGTTCTATGAAAGACCTAGACTAATGGTACATTTTCATCCATTTTTTTTTTTCAATTAAGGACCATTGAAATGTCACAGGAGTTTTGTGTGCCCATTTTATGTGGTGATGGGTTTAAAAACAGAGCTTTATGCACACTGGGAAAGCACCTTACCAACTAAGTTTTTTCAAGTAAGGGTTTTGGGAGGCTAAATCCTCAAGTTTTTTTTTTTGTTTGTTTGTTTTTTTGTTTTTTTTCCCAAGACAGAGTTTCTCTGTGGCTTTGGAGGCTGTCCTGGAACTAGCTCTTGTAGACCAGGCTGATCTCGAACTCATAGAGATCTACTGCCTCTGTCTCCTGAGTGCTGGGATTAAAGGTGTGAGCCACCAACGCCCAGCAATCCTCAAGATTCAAGTGCTATTTTAGCAATGTTATAAACACCCAGGTAGGCTAACAACAATAAGGAAGTCTGGGAAGAAGGAGGCGGGTGCTCATGGGTTCCTCCTGTAGCGCTGGAAATGAACAAGGCTGAATGAAGACAAACTTTGTGGCTCTGGGATGGGAAGCCAGGGAATGCTGGTGAGCTCAGAGGCAGGTTACTGGTCTGGACAGAGGTACCCAGTCAGTAAGTCTGAAGTGACTGCATAGTCATCTCTCAGTATCTTCAAGGGTTTCCTATAGGTACCAAAGTTCCCAGGTGTCAGAGACTTATGTCCTCCCACATGCTTTAAGTCATCTTTGGATAACTTATAAAATCTAACACAATGTAAATGTTATAAAGGTATCTCTTATATGCCAGGCAGTGGCAGCTCACTAGGCAGGCAGAGGCAGGTGGATCTCTGAGTTTGAGGTCAGCCTGGACTATAGAGTGAGTTCTAGGACAGCCAGGGCTATGCAGAGAAACCCTGTCAAAAAAAAAAAAAAAAAAAAAAAAGCAAAGCAAAACAAAACAAAACAAAACAAACAACCTGCTTAGAGAATAATGACAAGGGAGATAAAGCCCTTCCATTTTCAGTATGGATGCAACTGATTTTCAAATGCTTTTCATCCTCAGCTGCATGAATTTTGAGGATGCCGGGCCTGCAGAAAGAGTCAAGTATGTGTGGTGTGTGCATACACACAGTAATTTAGGAAACAAGACCAGTATGACAATCTTTCAGGGCTGAGGATCTCACTAGGTAAAACACACTGGCCTCAAACTCACCAAGATCTACCTGTCTCTGTCTTCTGAATTCTGGGATTGAAATCATGCACCTCCAATAGTGCTACCACACCTGGCTCTTTGACTAAGTATTTTATTTCCAATAATTTAATCTACATATGGAATTATACTCATCATAACAACAAAAAAGGAATAAATGCAATACTCAGGTGCTGTGGATTATGCTCATTGTTAATAAAACACTGATTGGCTGGTAGCCAGGCAAAAAGTATAAATGGGGAGATCAGACTGAGGATGCTGGAAAGAAGGGTGAAGTCAGGGAGATGCCAGCCAGCTGCTGGGAGAACAAGACATGACACACGACAATACATAGATTAATAGAAATGGGTTAATTTAAATGTAAGAGCTAGTTTGTAATAAGCCTGAGCTGTCGGCCAAGTGTTTATAATTAATATAAGCCTCTGTGTGGTAATTTGGAAGTGGCTGCTGGGATGGGAAAACTCCACCTACACTCAGGCAGCAATTATAACATAAACTTGGATACATTTCCCAATGGAAAAGTTATTATGTGGCTACTGAAGGAGTTAGGTACACTATTTGTATATTGATATGAAAAAACTCAACAACAATAGCAAAAATACAACATTATACCAATGGGGTAGAGGAAATGGTTAACAGTACATATTAATCCATTTTAATATGTGTGTATATTGTGTGTGTGTGTGTACATGTATGTATGCATATGGACACTAGAGGTCAACTTGGGTGTCATCTTTCAGGAGCTGCCCATCTTGCATTTTTCTGTTTGTTCTGAGACAGGATCTCTTACTAGGACTTGGAGTTTGCCAATTAATCTAGGCTGGATGACCAAGCCCAGAGATCAGCCTGTTTCTGCTTCCCAAGTGCTAGGATTGTATGTACACATCACCATGTTTAGCTTGTCATGTGGGTGCTAAGGACTTAACACAGTAAACTCTCCACCAGAGCTATCTTCCCAACTCCCATATTAATCTGTTATAAATTTTGAAAGATCATGTTTTATGTATGGAATAAGTAACATCAATAGGAAAAATACATACCAAACTATTGCCTGTAATTGTAGAGATTAAATTATATATTTGTGATAGTTTTGAAGGAAAAATAACAACAAAAAAGATACCCCGACATAACCCTCTTCATTTCTGCTGCATCCTCAGGTAGAACTCTTCCTCCTTCTTTTTTTTTTTCCTTCCTGAGACAGAGTTTCTCTGTGAAGCCCTGGCTGCCTGGAACTTGTTTTGTAGACCAAGCTACCCTTGGACTCAGAGATTCACCTGCTTCTGCTTCCTGAATGCTAGGATTGAAGACATGTGCCACCATTGTTGGACATGGGCAGGACTCTTGAAATTAAGAAGAATTTCCACCTGGCAAATGCCACCTAGCTAAAACTCTGCCAGTGAAATCATTTATACACTTTCAGATCTGCTGTAGAATTTATGAGTAAGCATAGCCAATGAAGCAGGTCTTTCTGTCTGACTCTCCTGAAAACCCTTTTAATGATCCACTGTGTGTGTGTTTGGGGGGGGTGTTAAAAGAGCTTATATCAGAAATTCTCTATCTAATGTTAAAGCAGATTTAAAGATAAAACTCACAAGGCAAAAGGAATCAACCAATAGAACTTTCTACACATATGTGAACACTGAAAAAGAGATAGCCTATTTCCCACTAAGAACCATAGAGAGTGGTTCAGAGGTCGAGGGCCCAGGCACTAAATGGGGCTAGGATTGGGAAGCATTACTGGACATTTGATTATGAGGTGGTTCATCGTTGAGGTACCTCTACCCTATTCCTCAATGCTTGGCAAGTTATTCCCCAAATCTCCACAGGAGACATGGCGGTGTATTCTGAGTTGAAAGCTGTAGGCATTAGGGCACAAATGCATTGGAGATATAGTAAGAAGTCTGAAGACCAGAGAAGTAAGAGCAAGTTTGTTCCCCAAAGGAAGAGGATTCTTCTGCCACCTTGACCTGTTTCTTACATCAGTAAGACAATAGACTTCTCTTCTTATGGATGTATTTGCAGAGGAAAGAAAATCAGGAGATATCTGAAACAGAGCCATGCACCATTATCCAATCAATAGACAATGAAGCCTGTAAGTCCCATCCACCCGAAGTCTCATCCACATTCACGGAGTTCCACTCAACTGCAGCTCCTAACTCTTCAGAGAGAAAAGAGAGATCAGTGAAAGTCTAGACTAACCTCCTTCATGAATGTCAGGGAACAAATGCACACAGTTGTCAGCCACCAAGTGAATGGAAATTAAAACAAAACAAAACAGTAATTAATATGCACAAAGACAAGAAAAGGAAACTAAAGGAAAAGTAGCCAATGAAAAAGAAAACTTGAATTTAGAAACATGATTAGCAAAACAATATTTAATAAAAGAGCTGGAAAATTAATGAAGTAAATACTCAAAAATCTAGAATAATAAGGCAAAGAATAAAGTCTATTTGAGAAAGAAGATCACGAAAGGAATCAAAGATGTTCCAAAAATGTCTCATACAGTTTCAAGGAAAACAAACAAAGCAGAAAACATTCAAAGGAAAAATATGCAAGAAAAAGCTTAAGGCTGGAGGACTTGACCTTCTAGACTAAAAAAGTCACTAGATACCCACAGTGATGACTGACACACATTCTCCATCACAGCCTATCACAACACCAGGACCAAAGAAAAGAGACGTTCTAAAAACAAAGCAAAACAAAGAAAAAACAAAACAGTGCATGCAGAAAATCTCCCACAGCAACCAAAACACCAGACAGACAAACACCTCAGAAATAACTAATATTTTGAGGAGGAGAGGTTTCTAACCTAATAATCTATATTCAGAAAAATGACTAACCAAGTATGAAGCAAAGGCATAGAAGTCCTCACAGTTTTTACCTCTGCAGGTACTCTCTTGGGAAGCTACTTAAGAATGTGCTCAACCCAGTGAAATGCTGACTGTAACAGGTAAAGATGCTCTTGGTCAAGTCTGCTGACCTGAGTTTGACCCTCAGAACCCACAAGGTCTAAGGAAAGAACTTACTCCTGCAAGCTGTCTTCTGACCTCAACACACATGCTACGGCACAGGTCTATACACACACACACACAGACACAGACACAGACACAGACACACACACACACACACACACACACACACACACACACACACACACACTAATAAACATGCACAAACAAACAAGTAAATAAATAAGTGCCATGAAAATTGGGAAATAAATCAAGAAAGATAAACATGAGGCATAAGGCAAAAGAATTCCAGTGATGACTCCAGGGCATCAGAGCTCAGACCTCGAATAAGGCTGACCCCATCAATCAGACTGGAAACCCTTATGACTCAAGGTCATTGGCCAGTTCACACAGAATGGTCTTGTCTCCACAATAGTTAATAACATTGCTATTCTGAGCAATGCTGTGATCTTGCTCAACAAATCTTAAAAGCAGTACCCAACAAGAAGAAATCATTTCCCATTGGTTCACCTGTATCCTAAAATAAAGCTCACTACTTAGAGGAAATTCTTCCAACAAGGTAGAATTCTATGGTATTACCAAACAATACTAGCCATGAAAAGATTATCCATACTAAGTGTCCTAGCTACGGTTACTATTGCTATGAGGAAATACCATGACCAAAAGTAAGTTGGGGAGGAACGGGTTTATTTGGTTTACACTTCCACATCATAGTCCATCACTGAAGGAAGTCAGGACAAGAACTAAAACAAGGTAGGGAACGACCTGTTGGCAGGACCTGATGCAGAGGTCATGGAGGAGTGCTGCTTACTGGCTTGCTCAAATGGCTTGCTCAAACCTGCTTTCTTATAGAACCCAGGACCCCTAGCCCAAGGATGGCCCCACCTACAACGGGCTGGACCCTCCTGCATTGATCACCAATTAAGAAAATGCCCTGCTGGCTGGCCTACAGCCTAATCTTATGAATGCATTTTCTTAATTAAGGCTCCCTCCTCTCAGATGACTTTCTCTTGTATTAAATTGACATAAAAACTAGCCAGAATGCTAAGATACTAAGAAATCACCCCAGATAGATGTCAGAATAAGCAACTATCCTAACTATATTCTATATGATCTAAAAGTTTATGTGGTGACATATTGTTTATGATTTAATAAAGTCACTGGAGATCAAAATGCAAAGCTAGCCACGGCCATAGAGCCAGGCAGTGGTGGTACACACCTTAAATCCCAGCAGCCATACTAGCTAGCCACAGAGGCTAGGCAGTGGTGGTACACACCTTTAATTCCAGCACTTGAGGGACAGACAGATGTGTCTATGTTAGTTCAAGGCCAAACTGAACTACAAGAAATCAATCCAGTCTAAAAAAGAAATAGCTCACACAAAGGTGATTCTAACATTTGGAATCATGCACCTTTAATCCCAGCTCTAGGAAGGAGGAGACAGGAACTCAGAGGATTGAAGTCTGAGGCTTGGTGGAGAGCAGTGCAGTCAGCATTGTACTCTGAGAATTCGTGGAGACAGGATCACCCATTTTGGTCTGAGGTAGAGGTAAGAGATAGTGGCCTGGCTGCTTTGCTTTTCTGATCTTTATCTTGAACCCCTATATCAGTCTCTGGGTTTTTATTATTTGTGTTACAAGTTTAGGCATGAAATATATCACAGCATGAGAGATAAAAACTAGTTAGGATTAGTAGCAGGTTAGGTGAGATTACTAAGAACAGGGTAAGATTACTAAGAACAAAATAAGATTATTAAGAACAAGGTAGGATTACTGAATCAGAAGACATAACAATAGAAACTTTCCAAAGGAAAAATGAGAGAAAAAGGGGAGGGATTAACAGAGCATCATTGAATTATGGGAATTCTAATGGTCTGTTGTGCATATAGCTGAAGTCCTTAATAGAGAGGAGAGGTTAAAAGTACAAAAATATATGAGGAGTGGCAATGTGTAGCTTAGTAATAAGAATATTGTATAATATTTGCCAGGTCCTAGATTTGGTCTCCAAAAGTTTGAGGGCAAGATGGTAGCCCAAATTTTCTCAAATGTGCAACAAACTACAAACACAAGAGTAAGAAGTCCAATGGCCTTCAAGCACAAGGAATATTAGTAAAATGAAGCTAAAGTATACAGTTGTTAAATTATTCAAAATCAGCACTAAGCAGGGAAATGGGGACAAAGTACATCTTACACACAGAAAACCAAAATCAAGTTTGCCATCAACATTACATTGGAAACAAAGCAAGAAAAACAGTGGAACATTATAATACACTAAAAGGGAAAACAAGATCTCCCCTCCCCGTCTCTTTAAAAACAAAAACAACTAAAAACGATTTTACTTTTTTGCTGCTGTAATAAACATCACTACCAAAGCAACTTGGCAGAGGGAAGGGTCCATCTTATCTTATACTTCCAGGTCACAACCCGTTGTTGAGGGACATTATGGCAGGAACCTCCAGCAGAAACCATGGAGGAAGGAACCACTGCTGGCTGAGACAGGAGGGTCTCTAAGAGTTCGAGGTCAATCTGGACTACCTACGAGTTCAAGGCCAGCCAAGACCATATAGTGAGACAATTCTCAAACAAACAACCTAACTAGGACACCCTCCAGACAACTGTGAAGTCAGAATTTTATTTAATTAAAAAATGACATTTTCAACCTGGGTGTGTCAGTGCACATCTTTAATTCCAGCACTCGGGAGGCAGAGGCAGGCGGATCTCTGTGAGTTCAAGGCCAGACTGGTCTACAAAGTGAGTTCCAGGACAGCCAGGACTATTACACAGAGAAACACTGTCTTGAAAAAACAAAAACAAAAAACAACAACAAAACAAAAAACAAAACCAAACTTGGTTGTCTGCTATAAATAATAACGATGTGCACTGCATGCTAATTGAAAATAACAGTGGCTCTAAGAATGCTGCCACTAGCTGGGCGCTGGTGGCAAACACCTTTAATTTAATCCCACCACTCTGGAGGCAGAGTCAGGTGGATCTCAGTGATTTCCAGGCCAGCCTGGTCTCCAAAGTGAGTTCCAAGACAGTGAGGACTGTTATACAGAGAAACCTTGACTCGAAAAACTAAAAAAAAAAAAAAAAAAAAAAAGAAAGAAAGAAAGAAAAAGAAAGGGAAAAAAATTGGTGCCACTGTCTTTCCATGTGAAAGAAAACGTTATCTGCATATAGCACAGATAAGGATTTTTGGTTTTATTTTTGTATTTTTTTTTAAACTAACCCTGTTAAATTACTAAGAAACTATTTTCTTTCCTATCTTATTGGCCGCCCCAGTAAATGCACCAAATAAGAGTGTACACAACATCAGCTATTGGGAAGAGCTTGCCCGATTACACGCTATTGGGGGGAAATGTTCATTGTGTGTCTCAGGAATTACCTCCTTCTGTCGTGCTGGCCAGAATCCAAGGGCTCACTGCAGACCAGCCAATTTCGTTCCGACAGGACACACCGATGCTGTAATTAGCCAGGGCTTGCAGCTGCTGGATTTCATACAGATGTGTCGAAGCAGAGGTATTAAAAGTCATGACTGAGCCATTACTCAGCAGGTCAGCTTCCTTGACCTGAATGAACAGTACAGATGGGGACCGGCAATTAGTAAGGTGGGGGGAATGTCAGACTTGGGCGCACAAGTGTTGGATGCACGTGGGCCTTCCTCTGTGCTGGAGGGCCTGTTTTCATTCAGGATACACACAAAATTTTCCATCAGCATGAATTGTGTTACTCATGTCACTCTGGCAATAACTGAAGCCCTCAGGAAAATGTCTACACTGTGGCGTTTCACTGTGGCAGGCAGCAGATAGATAGTTTCTGTGATAATTATATTCTTAATACATTGAGAATTATAACTCACACTGAACTCAAATGATAAGTAGTCCCTCTCCTCCCAGATCCACTTGAGTTCTTAATCTAATTTCCAGATCTCGTTTTAGAAGATGGGTTCCTTGACCTTTGTTATCATTGTTTCATGATAACATGAAAATTCAGCAGAAACTATCATTCAAGCATACTTTTCAGTACTTCCTAAGGAGTGGCACGCTTGTGTCTTTTTTTCAGAACATATATCACTCACCATGTACTTCTGACACCCAACCATTGGCTTTGCTAAGATTTGACAATTCCTATATAGCTTATCATGAATTTAAAAGCTCCCAATGTGGGGCTGGGGAGATGGCTCAGCAGTTAAGCTCATCACTGACTGCTCTTTCAGAGGACCAGGCTCAATTAGCAGCACCCACATGCTTGTGAGCTAGCAGAGGTGGGTTCTGGGAAATGAATTAAGGTCCTCTGGAAGAGCAGGAAGCATTCTTAATCACTGAGCAATCCCTCCAGTCCCATTTTAAAGCTTTTTTATTAGCATATGCTAATTATAGATAATAATGGGTTTCATTATAACATTTTCAGACATGTCGATAAATGTGTTTTGATTATATTCAATCCCCATTACGTTCTCTTGCTCCCTCTACCCAGTTCCTTGTTTCCTCGCTCTGGTCTCTCTTCTGTTATGTCTTTCTTTTTTTTTTCTTTTTGGATTTTCAAGATAAGGACTTCTCTGTAGCTTTGGAGCTTGTCCTGGAACTCACTTTAGACCAGGTTGGCCTCGAACTCACAGAGGTCCGACTGTCTCTGCTGGGATTAAAGGTGTGTGCCACTACCACCCAGCCTGTTATGTCTTTTTTTTTTTTTTTTATGTGTACTAATGTTTTGTTGCATGGATGTGTGTGCACCATACACATGCCTGGTGTTGGCAGAGGTCAGAAAAAGGCACCAGATCCCCTGGAAAGAGATTCAGGCAGTTCTGAGCCTTCATGTAGGTGTTGGAACTTCATCCTGGCTCATGGCAAAAGTAAATAATGCTCCTAACACCTGAGCCATCCTCAAGCACTGTCATGACTTTTTTTTTTTTTTGCATGTGTGTGTGAAATGAGTTTCATTGGGATTGTTTACAGGAACATGGGTGAGGGGTTATTTACAGAACCACGGGTGCCTTACCAGTGGCTACACTACCGGAAAACAAAAAGAGTCCCTTCCTCTCCAGGCAATCATTAACTACCTACAGAGTCTCAAGGAGGAGTGAAGCTCCATGAGCTGCTCCCCGTTAGCAATTATTAACTGCCTATCTATTCTCAGGAAGGAAAAAGGCCTTCTAAACACCTCCCTACTCCATGGCAGAATGTTGGTGGGCCCGGCTTTGTGCAGGTCTTGTGTAGGAGACCACAGCTGCAGAATTCAAGAGCGCAATGACCTTTTCATGTTGGAAGACCACCAAACCACATTTTAAATTTCCAACATTATGGCTGGGTGGTGGTGGTGCACACCTTTAATCCCAGCACTCGGGAGGCAGAGACAGTCAGATCTCTGTGAGTTCGAGGTCTACAGAGTAAGTTCCAGGACAGGCTCCAAAGCTACGCAGAGAAACCCTGTCTCAGAAAACAAAAAACAAAAGCTTTTCAGCATTATGCCTTATTCCAGGTAGAACTTCTGTATTAGCCAGTTTTCTCTAGAGGAACAGAACTGATCAGATATATGCAAAGGGGATTTATCAGAATGGCTTACAGGTGGTGATCCAGCTAGTCCAACAATGGCTGTCTACCAATGGAAGGTCCAAGAATCCAATAATGGTTCAGTTCACAAGGTTGGATGTCTCATCTAGTCTTCAGTATATGCCAGAATCCTGAAGAAATAGACTCCAATGCCAGGGAAGGAATGGACTTGCAGGTGAGATTGAGAGCAAGGGGCAGAGAAAGGCTTCCTTCTTCCAAGCCCTACATGTAGGCGTGGCCCAGATTAAAGGTGGATCTTCCCTCCTCAAAACATCCAGACTAAAAGTGGCTCTTCCCACTTCAAATGATTTAATTAAGAAAAAAAATCCCTCCCAGGTATGCCTAGCTGCTTGGGTTTCAATTAATTTCAGATATGGTCAAGCTGACAACCAAGAATAGCATCACAACCTCTCTCTCTCTCTCTCTCTCTCTCTCTCTCTCTCTCTCTCTCTCTCTCTCTCTTGTTTTTTTTTAATTGACTATACATTTTCTCCCCACTCCCCTTCCCTCCTCCCCTCTCCCCTTTCACCCTCTCCCTGCCCCCTCCCAATTTACTCAGGAGTTCCTGTCTTGTTCCCCTTCCTAGGTGAATCCACATATGTCTCTCTTAGGGTCCTTTTTGTTACCTAGATTCTCTGGGGTTATGGCCTGTAGGCTGGTTGTCCTTTGCTTTATGTCTAATATCCACTTATGAGTGAGTACATATTGTATTTATCTTTCTGGGTCTGGGTTACCTCACTCAGAATGTTTTTTTCTAGTTCTGTCTATTTGCCTGCAGATTTCAGAATTGTTTTTTACTGCTGAGTAGTACTCCATTGTGTAAATGTACCACATTTTCTTTATCCATTCTTCAGTTGAGGGGCATCTAGGTTGTTTCCAGGTTCTGGTTCTTATGCATAATGCTGCTATGAACATAGTTGAGCAAGTGTACTTGTGGTGTGAGTGTGCATCTTTTGGGTATATGCCCAAAAGTGGTATTGCTGGGTCTTGAGATAGACTGATTCTCAATTTTCTGAGAAACCACCATACTGATTTCTAAAGTGGCAGTATAAGTTTGCACTCCCACCAGCAATGGAGGAGTCAGAGTTTTTGATCTTGGCCATTCTGACATATGTAAGATGTTCTTTTGATTTGCATTTTTCTGATTACTAAGGATGTTGAGTATTTCCTTAAGTGTCTTTTGGCCATTTGAGAATCCTCTGTTGAGAATTCTCTGTTTGGATCTGTACCCCATTTTTAAAATTGGATTATTTGGTCTTTTGATATCTTTCTTGAGTTCTTTGTATATTTTGGAGATTAGTTCTCTGTCAGATGTGGGGCTGGTAAAGATCTTTTTCCATTCTGTAGGCTGCCATTTTGTCTTGTTGACGGTGTCCTTTGCTTTACATAGGCTTCTCAGTTTCAGGAGGTACCATTTTTTTTCCTGTTTGCTCTCAGGTCTCTTTCTATCTTCTTTTTTCATTCCAGTTGGAAACCCTGGTCACACTGACTTCTGCAGTAGTAAGTAGTTCTTGAAGAAAGTCAAAGTCTTCCTCAAGAGACTCAAGATTCTTAGGCAATCAGAAAATTCTTACCCAGCAATTTACATTTTAGGAGGAAACTGAGGTTTTGAGGTGCAGACTATCTTGCAGGAAGATCCTGTCACACTTGAATTGCTGCACTCCTTTTCTTCTGGGCAAGGCAAGTTCCATAAACTTAAACTTTAGACATTGCTCTTCCAGCTTCCTGGTTCTGTGTCTATAATCTTGTTCTCGGGCTGTTTACATTTTAGATATTGCTCTTCTAGCTTCCTGGTTCTCTGTCTTCAATCTCATTCTCCTGCTGTTTCATGAAGGAATACACAACTTCTACAAACATGGCCTCAGGAATCCCCCCATGGAGCCTCAGTCTGTACCCAGCCACTGTAGTTTCCATGCCATACCTGCCCTTAGTGTGCCATCTTGACAAAGCTAGTGTGTGACTGCTGGCTTTAAGGCCTGTGACTTGTTGTTTTTGGTCAGAGCTGGGGACTGAACTGCAGGCAATTGCCTGCTCTGAGTCTCCTCAACGTTTCTGTTTTGAGAGTCTTGATAAGTAGCCCCGGCTGCCAGCAAACTTGCAATTCATTACCCCTTCTCAGTCTCCAAGTAGCTGCGTTTATAGCACACTGGGATTAGCGGCCACCATACCCAGCAAAAATCTGTCTGCTGTGGAATAATCCTTCTGTACACTGTGTGGATATGTGTCACTGTGATTGATTTAATAAACAAGCTGACTGGCTAATAGCTGAACAGGATAAAGTTAGGCAGGAAAGCCAAACTAAGAATGGTGGGATGAGGAGGCGAAGAGTGAGAGGAGACGGCGCTAGCCACCAAGCAACAGGATGTGTAGAAAATGAGGTAACAAGGCATGGACTATGCGACAAAGCATAGATAAGAAACATGGGTTAATCTAAATGTAAGACTTAGGTAGTAACAAGCCTGAGCTATCGGCCGAGCATTTGTAATTAATATTAAGTCTCCAAGTCAGTTATTTGGGAGCAGGCAGTCAGGACAGGAAAACGCCACCTACATCTTATTCTGTAACATGAAGATCCCCGATCTTGCCTTGAGTCACTTTCGGAGAGCTGAGTAGTCCTTTATGCTTATCTCTCTCCACTCCAATAGAAACTCAACCCTAAGAGCCTGCACAGTTGGCATATGTTTTGGGGGAAGCTGGGAAACACAGGAAAGGATGGTTTCTATCTCATCCAGTACACCTTTCTCTAAGCTCCTTAAATGTTTATTTCCTCATCCTCCCCCCCCCAAAAAAAAACCCTCCACACTGCCCACCAGATCTATGTTCCCAGAGCAAGAGAACAGGATTCTCAGCAAAAATCGAATCCTTGGCCAGACGTCCCCCTGTCCCCCTTAGGCATACCTCCTGTTTGGGAATGGAGTTATGGGGGAGTTTGGAAGTTTGGAAGTGGTTTCTCCAGTACATTTACATATAAAAATAATTTTTTAAAAAAGAACAATAGTGGGCAAAACAGAAGCAACCAAAAGCAATTTGGGGGGAATAAAATCTTTAATACAAAAAAATGAATTCCTCTTAGTAAAGGAAATGCAATTAAGGTCGTGGGTATAGTGTTGTCAGGATAGGTGTGCTTGCAGTTTAGCACAAGGACCATAAATAGATATTCTGGAACATTTTGGAATCCCCTGGGGGATACCATGAGGGTGGCCTAGAGCCTGAGTTCCACCTCTGACTCAGACCTTATGGGTGACAGGAAGGTCCCAGCTGGCCTGAGAAGCCACCACTGTTCAAGAAACAGGGGCCATGTGCTTATCTTGGGGGTGGCTTGTTGGCAGGAATTACTTTTTGTTCTTTCATATTAAACTATGCACTGGCTTCCTGGTGACGAACCGCTAACACTAAGGTGGAGGAAACCTTTGGCTCTCTGCCCCAATCCCATTTCCAGAACCCTATGTGACATTTACAGGCAGGTTCTTGGGAAAATAGAGAATTTCTAAAATGGTCCTCCTCTGTGGACCCTGGGAGAAAAGAGGGCGTGAAATGGCAAGCATGTGAAGGAGTTAAAAATAGAAATGGAGCATGTGTCCCAAAAAAGGGGCGAAGGAAGAAACCACAGTCAGGATCAAAGGAAGTGAAAGGGTGTGTCCCAATGGTGTGCAGCCCACATCCCATCCACTCGTCTCCATGACAGAGTTTAAAATTGTGATGAACTACAATCCATACTTGGTCCCTTCAGGAAGGGGACACACTGCATACAACTTCTAGACTCCCAGCAGGCCTTCCATAGGAAATAAACGGTACTCTATTAAATTGAAAGATCTTAGTTTGCTGAGAGAAAAAGTTTTAAAAGATTTTAGTTCACAGAGAGAAAAAGTTTCCCACAGGCCTTGGCCCATTACAAGGCAGTTGGCCCCAACCCCGGGCACATCCTATGGTTTAGACGGGGGCAATCGCCAAGACAACCCTCTTTGGGTCACACCCGGCTGGCCAACAGACAATCAAGGACTTTTCAGGGTACGTTCTGTGGTTTTTCCTTTGTAGAAAAGCAGGTCACACCTGGGTGACCACTCTAACATGAGATCATACTTTGTAATCACTTTGTGCCCCTTGCCTGTATGCTGATCTCCGGTTTTTTCCTATATAAGGAGCTTGCACCCCATGCTGATGTGTGTAGCTTTCCCCGATATTGCTGACACCCGAATGTGCATTCGTTCAATAAACCCTCTTGCTTTTGCCGCTCTTGGTCTGGTTTCTGAGTCTCGGGGGCTCCTCGGGATCCTGAGGCCCTTAGGGGCCTGGGGGGTCTTTCAAATGTGAGGTTCAGAAAAATAAAAACCAGGTTTCAATATAGGTGAATATAAGGATGGCTTGTGTCATTTAACTGGCTTTCCTGTGTCATTTGCCCATCTAATGATTGCCCAGAGATGGAGGGGAGAAAGAGTGAAGGGAGGCTGGCCTAGCTGGAGTTTGAGTGCAGGATGGCCTCATGTGGCACCACACTGTCCAAGGTGGGTCAGAGGAGCCCGTCATTTGTCTGCCCTGGGTTGCTTTTTGATATAGGCCACAACTAGGCAAGCCACAGCAAAGTCAGACAGATGGGTTAAGCTGCTGTTTGAGTCTTCACCTACCAAAGTGACCTGTGTTTTCAGACATCCGGCTGTCTCACCCCCACCTCACATCTACCCTGAGACCCACTCTCCCAAAGTGGTGGTAGGAGTAGCCATTCTCTTTCAGAGTCTCCCTGAAGTTCACCACTCTCATGAGAGAAGGCATGCCATACCCTCTCCAGCTCATCAGTTTAGTAACTTGAACCTGCCGCTGTCTTTCAGAAGGCTGTCTGTGACTTCAGGTAACTCTCTAAGAATAAACATCAACACTCATTCCCCACTGCACTCTACAATAGAGCCCTGAATTCACTCACAGGGGAAAAAAAACCTGATAGAATTAAAGGGAGAAAAGTTTAAAAAGTAAGAGTTGAGACCCTGACCCCTAATTCACAGTTATGGATAAAAAACACTAGACCTAGCCGGGCATTGGTGGCGCATGCCTTTAATCCCAGCACTCGGGAGGCAGAGGCAGGCGGATCTCTGTGAGTTCGAGACCAGCCTGGTCTACAGAGCGAGTTCCAGGACAGCCTCCAAAGCCAAAAACAAACAAACAAAACAAACAAACAAACAAACAAACACAAACACTAGACCTAAGATCAACAGGCATACAAGACAAAGATAACAAACCAACTAGGCTGAACTGTTCCACACAGAAGACTCCTGACAGCTGCTTTACACCATCTCCAGTCCTTGGCAGTCTCCAGGGTAGGACACATGCTATGTCATTAAACAAGCCTTAATAGATTCTAAGTGACTGGAATCAGTCTAAGTATTTTCTAATGGAACATTAGAAATACATGAAGAGGTTGAGGAGATGGCTCAGTGAGTAAGAACATTCGCTGCACAAGCTTAGAAACCCAACTTCAAATCAGCAGAACCACATAAGAGGCTGAATGCGACTGCACATGCAGACTCTTGCGGCCCCGTGCTGTGGGAGCAGAGGCATGAGGACCTCTGGGGCTTGCTGACTACCAGCCTCATTCCAGGTTTCAGTGAGAGATGCTGTCTCAAAAGAATAGGTGGAAAGTGGTAGAGCAGGACACCAGACAGCCTCCTCTGGCCTCAACACATGCATGGGTGCATGTGCCTACCTACATACATGTGTGTAAGCCACATACACTCAGAAAAGAATAATCAAAGAGAAATTAAAAGTGTGGGTTTTAAACACACTCCATCTGTTCAACTATGTTCATATCAGTATTATTTGTAATAGCCAGAACCTGGAAACAACCTAGATACCCCTCAACTGAGGAATGGATGGAGAAAATGTGGTACATTTACACAATGGAGTACTACTCAGCAGAAAAAAACAATGGAATCTTGAAATTCACAGGCAAATGAGTGGAACTAGAAGAAACCATCCTGAGTGAGGTAACTCAGTCACACAACGATAAGCATGGTCTGTATATATGGATATTAGACAGAGCAAAGGATTACCAGCCTACAATCTACACCTTCAGAGAAGCTAGGAAACAAGGAGGATCCTAAGAGAGACATACATGGTCCCCAGGGAGGGAGGTAAGACAAAGGGAAGGGGAGAGCAGGACATGAGGGAGCAGGAAGATTGAGTAGGAGGAAGAATAGAGGAGAACAAAAAAAGAGATACCATAACAGAGGGAGCCATTATAGGTTTAAAGAAAAATCTTGCACTAGGGAAGTGTCCAGAGATCCACAAGGATGATCCCAACTAAGAATCTAAGCAATAGTGGGGAGGCTTAAATGCCCTTCCCCTATAATGAGATTGATGACTACCTTATATGCCATCCTAGAGCCTTCATGATGGAAGCAGAAGCAGACACCCACAGCTAAACACTTAGCCGAACTCCTGGAATCCAGTTGTAGAGAGGGAGGAGTGATGAGCAAAAGGGTCAAGACCAAAGGGAAATCCACAGAAACAGCTGACCTGAGAAAGTGGGAGCTCATGGATCCCAGTCTGACAGCTGGGGAGCCAGCATAGGACCAAACCAGACCCCCTAAATGTAGATGTCAGTTAGGAGGTCTAGGCAGTCTGAGGCCTCTGACAGTGGAACCAGTATTTATCCCTAGTGCACAAATGGACTTTGGGAACCCATTCTCCATGGAGGGATACTCTCTCAGCTTAGATACATGGGGGAGAGCCTAGGCCCTGCCCCAAATGATGTAACAGACTTTGATAATTCCCCATGGAAGGCCTCACCGTCCCCGGGGAGTGGATAGGGGTGGGATGGGGGATTGGTGGGGAACATGGGGAGATGGGAGGGAAAGGGAACTGGGATTGATATGTAAAATAAGATTTTTTCTAATTTAAATAAAAAATTTATATAAAAAGAGATAAGAAAACAAAAAATAAGGAAAAAGACAAAACAAAAAGAAGCAAGAAAACCATTGAGATGAATGAAAACACAGCAAAACAAAAATCTCATGGGGGTACAGCTAAAGTCATGCTTACAGGGGAATGGATAGCATGGATGTGCAACACGAATGCCTATATTAAATTCCTCTCAACGAAGCATGGTGGCACACGCCTGCAATGCCCAGCACTTTGGAAGCAGAAACAGGAAGAGCAAGAGTTCATGGTTATTTATGGCAATAGTGAGTTGAAGGCCAGTATGGACTGCAGGAGGCTGACTCTGTTTTTAAAAAATTCATTAATCAGTCAATTGGGAGGATTTCCTGGTGAGAGATTGTAGACATAAGAAGGGCTACCACTTACAGTGCTGGGGAGATTTACAAATAAAATTGGGAAGGAATTAAGCAAGGCTGGGAGCAGTAGGGTGAAGACAGATACTGTTTTAGAAACAATGCATGTTTTTATTTTCCAGAGAAGGAACAGCTGTCAGATAAGAGTAGGAGGCACCAAGGGCAGAGAAATTAATTCCAGTTGGTATGCAAGACATCTGGTTATCAACATAAAATTCTCTGGAAGTCACTTGCCCAAATTGTGTAATCATTTGTGTAATCATTCACATGTGTATGTGCATGTCTGTGGAAACCAGAGGTTGTCATCGGGTTGTCTTTCTTGTTGGATTCGCTCCCCATTCACTGAGGCAAAATCACCTGTTAAATGAGTTGGAATGGCTAACCTATGTTAGTTTAATGTGTTTGTCTTTTTAACATTTAATTTATTTATTTATTTATTTATTTATTTATTTATTTATTATTACTATTATTGGACACGCTGTACCATGATATACAAGTGGAAGTCAGAAGACAATTCTCAGAACTTCTACTGTGGATTCCAGGGATCAAACTCAGGTTGGCAGGTTCATGTGGCATCTCACTGGCCAGGTTAATGAAGTTTTAATGAGAAAACCAGATATTCAGGAAACTAAGAATAATTCTGTCCCTGTGCAGATAAAGGACAAGGCAGGATGCACTCATACTGTCAGTAGACAGTCTCCAGGTGACAGGTAACTACCTTCTACACACTATGTCTGACCTGACTGTGGAGTTCGTACTTCTTTCTAGCTCTGATGATCTTCATGGGCCTGAGTTCTGGTCCTGTCACTCACAAACTAGGTGAGTGTGCTGAGCCCACAGTACTAGTGTGTTTTAAGCATGAGACACAATACATCTCGGCAGAATACCTTGGCTACAGTGGGGACTCAGTAATGGTGTTATTGCCCGTTTCTGTTTTCATGGAAGGAACACCCAAGAGCACAGCTTATATCATGGCAAGCTATCATTCAGGATGACTCACTCATATTTCTCCCAGTCCTGTTTCATAGCAACTTTAGGTACTGTTAAAAGAGGTGAAGGTTCTACAAGGCCAGCAATCCCCAGGTTTCCCCAAGCCACAGAAGCTAAGGGGCTTCATTTATCAGCACACATGACTCACCTTGGGCTGGTACTACTGTCCTTCATAACACCAGCCCAGGAAGAACATACTGAGAGGTGTGCAGCCTCATGGGACCTTGATCACAAACCAGCTCTCATTCAGGGAGAATTTTTGTAATTTATAAAGAATTATCCCTGGCCTCATGACCTTTGTCCTTGGAAATATGTTTCTCTCCTGTTTGGGTCCTGGGACATAAAGCAGCATTGCGGCCAGAGCATCCAAGCAGCCTATGATAGTCAACACTGAGCAGGAGAGTGGAAGGGCTTGGAACAGAAGTGGAGAAATACCTTCCGTGCCTATACCAGAGAGGAGGAAGAAAAGCCAGAGAGTATCATACAGCACCACACAACCCCTTCCCTCTCCATTCTGGAGATCTACCTGAATGCTGCAGTCCTGAAATGGGGAGTATCCATCAAAACCTGGGACCCAGGAGAGCTGGATGCTGTGTGCTGTCCTGCTAAGGATGTGGACTTCAGTTGGTGGGGAGGGGATTGCTATGGAAAAACAGAGACACACACATGCAATCACAATGACAAACCACAGGGGCCACAAGTATCAAACCAGCAGTTCTCGACCTGAGGTTCCCAAACCACCCTTCTATAGGGTCATCTAAGACCATCAGAAAACACAAATATTTACATTATGATTCATAACAGTAGCAAAATTACAGTTATAAAGCAGCAATGAAAATAATTTTATGGTTGGAGATCACCCCAACATGAGGAACTGTATTGAAGGGTCACCACAGCATTAGGAAGGTTGACAACCACTGGTTTAGACCAAGGTAGTCTTGGTTGCACTGATACAAGTTTTAAAATAAATGAAAGTCAGAAACACAAGTTTGGCCTCAGTGCTGGGGAGACTAGGGAGAAGGACCAGAAGTTCAAGGTCATCTTGTCAAAAAATAAACACTTAGAAATCCCACGAGCTTTGGAAACAGGATTGAATTTTTAAAGAAATTTTAGGTGAGATTCTGTATGAAGCATAAATTTTTATGCTTCCAATTTTATACATGTTTAAACTCTAAGAAGTTTAAACCTTAGTAAAAGGTCTTTACAAGCCTACACCCACTAGTGGATTTCTGAGATTCCCAACATGCCTTTGAAAACTGTAATAGCGGAATTTGCAGAAAGGAAGGAAGTTATACACTTCCTCCAGGAGTCACTTTTAGTTTGCCCTTCTTTTCCTTTTTTTGCAATGAACTCTTACAAAATGCCATTTCGTATCCTTCATCCAGTTGATTTACTGAAACCGAAATCAGAAACTTTTATGACTATAACTCCTTCCGGAGTTTTAAATTCCCTTCTCTGCATGCCCAACCTTTAACTTACTATTTAGCATAGTCCACCTTTTCCTTGTGTTTCTTTGATTTCCCAAGGATAAGAGAACAGGACCATGAACCCAGTATTTATTCTCCACTATCTAAAAACAGAACCCAGTATTTATTCTCACTATCTAAAGATCAGATAGCAAAACATAAAATGTGCTTGCATTTCTGTGAATGAGGATGATGACATAAAGATAAGGCAGAATTTGCTTCTAGGTTTTCCATTCCTTCCAAGTTTTGGATTTAATACCTGCTATTACACAGGGGTAGAAGAAAGACAAGGTAATGAACTGCAATGTCTCTACTAACATCTGCCTTTGACTCTATTACTGTCAACCAACTGCCCAGTGAGCTCCCATCTAGTGAAATGCAAGCTCATGTGCGGTAAGATGGAGAGTAATGGAGAGGAGGAGACAGATGGGCATCCCTCTTGTTCTTAGCTCTCAGCTCCCAGTTCTAAGTCTCCCTCTTGTAAGACTTGGATCAGGCTCATTTGACCTAGTCCTCACATCAGGGTCCCTGGTGAACCCATCTTTGGACTCTTCAAGGGTTAATGAGGACAAGTACAAGGTAGAAGTGGGAAAAGTGAAAACAGGAGTAAAGCTTCCAACTTATTTTCCACCTGTGCTAAGCAGGACTACACTAGCTAATGCTTAGCAATGATTTATGTGCCAAGTACTTCTATGAATGTTTTACTTAAATCATCAAGCCTCAAAATGGGTAGGCTTTATAATTACCCCTATTTTTTCCCCAAACATCACTGACACCAAAGAGAAGGGACTTGCCTGCTGTTAGAAGCAGTGGGTACCCCAGACCCCCAGGGGATGGTGGAGAGTCCTGGCCTTCCTGCTCACCTTTGATGTTGATCTGCACACCCTTGGACACTGTCAGACCTTTGTCATTGTGGGCCTCACAGCTGAAGACCGCTGTCTCTGTCAGACCTGGGATGGAAGGACACTTATGAGATTTGAAGCATAGTTCATAGCTTTTAGCCTAAAATATAAAATTAATATAAAAATTGTGCTAGCTCTAGAAAAACAATCCCGAGAAGAAACTACAGGTACTCAGAACAAGGCAGCCCTGGACCCAGAGGGAGCTGCTTTCATTCATTCAATCTCTGAATGCCGAGGTAACGTCATTCAGACTTTTTTCTCTTCCTTTTTTAAGTGGGGGAGGGTTTGAGTCATGGTCTGTCTATGTAGTTCAGGCTGTCCTGAAACTCATTCTGTAGATCAGGCTGAACTCTGTAGTCCAGCTTGAATTTACAGAGATCCACCTGCCTCTGTCTCCTGAGTGCTGGAATTAAAGGTGCACACACCACACCCAGCCAGAGTCTAGTCACAAACACAGCAAACATCACACAAGCACACAGGCAATGATGGGGCTCATCAAAGAGACGCAGGAACCCAAGGGAAGAGTTTCCAATGGCCAAGGCTGGAACAATCACAGCAAGAAAGTAACGAGGCAGTGAATTACAGCCTAATGCAATAAAGCTTCCAGCTATCTGTATTGATAAAAAAATGACATTAAATAAATGGAAAACCACATACAAATTTCCCACAAAGACAAGCTCCAATAGTCTATGTAAGTTCTTTTTCCTTGAGGACGTTGGTGGAGCATGACTTGGGAAAGGTAAGAATGATGGCAGCCTCAGGATGGAGAAACTGACCACACCCATCCCTGTCAGGCTGGTCAAGGTTTGTGTTCCTCAGTGACTGGTCATGTTGACAGAATGTACCCTGGGATGATGGAAATAGCAACTTTGCTTCTGTGAATTCCTCTTGAAACACAAAAGCTTGTTCTGTTCGTATAAAAAAATATCAGACAGCACAAGTGTGGGATGTTTTACAAAACACCTGACCAACAGTCCTCAAAATTACCCAGGCCAAGGAAAACAAGGAAAGTTTGACCTTGGGGTGCCTAATCAGACAAATAGAAGTGACTAAGTGGAGTGGAGTGTGGCATCCTGGATGGGATTCTGGGACAGAATAGGGACAGGTGTTAAAATCTCGGGAAATCTAAATGTTAGCTAACAAAAGTGTGTTAGAATTGGAATATCAATGGCAATCATTTACCACAGTAATGTAGGATGTTAATAACAGGGGGACATGCAGTTTGGGTGTATTGAGATCCTTTGTTCTATCTAAACAGTTTTCTTTAATTTTTTTTCTGTGTGTATGTTTGTACAAGTGCATGTCATGGAGCATGTACGGAGATTCGAAAACAACTTTTAGGGGTTGGTTCATTTCTTCTACCTTGTTGAAATAGAGTTTCAGTTGTTTCTGCCACTGTGCAGCCCCCTCCTGGCTTGCTGGTTCATGGATTTCAGGCAATTCCCTATTGTGTGTCTCATCCACAGTGTTACTGCAAAAATCTAAAACTACTTTAAAATTTAAAAGTGTTGTTTTTAAACAATGTGGGGGACCAAATATCCCTGTTATGGAATATTTTGGGTCCCAGGTTCTGGCCACCATAAACAGCCGTGGTGCCAGGAAACTCCCGCACATTATTGTATTGTTAATGTCAGCAGGGGTACTTTTGTTTACCCTGGCCTTAGGGTAATATGCCTCTTATTTGCATCTGTATGTGCCTAAGCATCTAAATAGGCTCTCACCTGGGCGGAGGAGCTAGAGGTCTGTGAGTAACTATGAGGACAGAAGGTTAGGAGCGAAGCGGGCAGGCCAGCGGAGCCGTGAGAGGAGAACAAAGAGAGAAATGGTTGCCTCGTAGTATTAACAGGATGGTTAAGAGACACCAGAAAAGATGGCTAATAAAGAAATGGCTCTGGTTCCACAACATGGAACTGAGAGCTCTCTGAAGATGACAAGATGCCTGTCTTTGGTCTTTATCGCCGTTGGGTTGCTTGAAGCATCCAGGTCCACACACCCCCACTCAGGTAGAACCTCATGGACTGAGGCTGAGACATGCTGGGTCACGACAAAACAAACACACAAACAAACTTATATGCACTATGTAGCTGGCCTGGAAACTTCTATATCTCTAGGACACAAAGGTAGTATTATCATAAACTGAAGATAGATACATTTTTTAAAATATGCCACAACTTGGTTTTTCCTAAAAAGCTCACTTTGGGTATTGTTGAGATGTCTCGGTGGTTAGCCCATGCAATGCTCTTGCAGAGGTTGGTTTGGCACCATGTCAGACAGCTCACAACTGCCTGCAACTTCAGCTCTAGAGGATCCTAAGCCTCTTCGGGCATTTGGATCACTTGTACTCACAAGCACATATAGACATACACATAATTAAAAACAAACACTTATTTAGTTCTCTTCCTTCTACTGCATAGGGAATTTTCCATTGTGATATCTGATAACTCTCAGCTTACCACTAATGAACTGAACTTGAAAAATGAAAGGGAGAAAAAAAACTGTCTACATGCCAGGCTACTGTGTCAGAGCTAGAGCCAAGTGGTCACTGAGTGGCAGAAGAGTATGTCTGGAGAAGTTGTAAGGGGAAAAAAAAGCTGATTCCCCATCCCACCCCTAGACACACACACACACACACACACACACACACACACACACACACACACACACACACACACACACATTCTCATGCATAGTGCAGGTAAATTCCTGTTATTTTCCACTCAGATGGAAGGTTCTCCCTGGTGTCTGAATTTTCCTGGCTAGGCAAGGCCCCTCAAGGGAAAAATCAACCAGCATTTCTGGCCCATGACTCTCACAGTGACTTTTCCTTTCTCTGTAAAACATTACCCTGAGAATGTGACAGATACTTATGGTATTTCACTTTTCTGAGATGGGAAGTATTTCCCTATGGAGGGAAATCTTGAAGTGGATTGCTTAATTAAATCTAAAGCACCAAGTACTGTGGTGATACAGAGACGAATAGAAATGGGTTAATAATTAAGAGAGAGCTAGCCAGTAAGAAGCCTAAACCATCAGCCAAATAGTTTATAATTAATATAAGCCTCTGTGTGCTTATTTGGGACTAAATGGCTGTAGGACCAGGTAGGACAGAAACTCCGTCTATAGATCAAACTGCTGCTGTTTTGTATGGTGACTGAAGCAAATAGTTCTCTGAAAATGAAGTTTATTTCACACCCCTTACTCGAATCTATAAAGGATGCTTGTGAATGAATACTCCCCAGGAAGTGGGGTATCCTTATATCTTACATAGCTTCTCAGAAATTCTGATGTCTACAATGCAAAATTTCTCATGGCTTAAACAGCTGAATACAATATCATTGTAGAGACCTTGGAAACAGGCTAGAATTTAGGAGCTTGAGCATACCTACTCCCCAACCCTCGATGCAACATTTTGACAGCATCACCCACTGAAATCACTCTTCCTTCAAGAGTCAAAATTTTCCACCATGATTTTCTATCTCTCCCAGGAAGTCTATTCTAATAGTATTCACATATATGCTTGAAAATCTTTGGATAATAACTTTACAAGTTTCTTTCTTTTAGATTGATTATACTTGTGGTGATTATCAGGATGTAATTAATTAGTATGAATAAATCCATGTTTTCTTTTGCCAGTGGTAGGGATGACACCCAAGACTTCATGCATGATTGACAAGCTACACACACACACACACACACACACACACACACACACACACACACACACACACCGGAAATATATGTCCTTTTCCAGGTCAAATTGGAATTCTTTGTGCATACCGTCTAGAAAGTCCTTAACACTGAGATGAAGTACCACAGTGGTTGTTCTCTGACTCGGGTCCATGGACTTCTAGAGATCCCAGAAACACTTGCGCTCAAAAGTTAGCTTATTCTCATAATAACAATGTTGTTTCCCTTTTCATGCTCATTATCTCATGAATGTATGAAGGAATTTTCCAGAGGCTGATGCCATGTGATGATGTCATAGGTCTATTGGTCAGTGTAACGTGGGCTTGTATATCTTTGTCTTAATTTTTTTTTCCATTTTACTTTCTAATTCAGTAACAGAAAAGCATTAACTGGTATAAAAACTGTTTTAGGACTTAAAGGGACCCTGACACCAAATTCTTTGAGAGCTGTTTGTCCCACTGGGATTCTAGGGGAGGGTGCCAGGGAGGAGGCACCAACTTTTGGAAAAGAGAGGAAGAAACGAGAGGTGGCAAATGAACAACAACTCCCCCCCTCCCCCCCGTATGGCATCGGTCAGGCTTCGATTTTAGGAAAGACAATGTACACAGAATGAGGAGCAAGACAGGGTCCCTCTCAGTCACAGTGTGAGGTACATTCTGCCACTCTCCATGTCACAGCCCGCTTCTGGCTCAGGCTGCAGAGCCTTTTCTTATCCTCCTGATCTCCCAGGGGAGACACACATCCTGCCAGCTCCCAGGAGCTTGCAATACTTTCTTCTTATGTAGAAAAATTAAGTTTGGGCTCCATCAGAAGACACAGGGGTTCTATTTGAATTCATTCATTAATTCATTTGTTTTGGGTACAGTAGATGTCTGCAGGCTAGTACCTATCATTTGATTCCAACTACTTAACACAACTTTTAGGAAACATACATGGAGAATGAACTACAAAAATCACATTCCAAGCTGAGCAAGAGAGGGAAAGTCCACCCAATTGCAAAACAGGTTTATTTCACTGAAACCCAGCGTTTCATTGTAGCTCTCTGAAGTAGGGCTACCCCACACTATTCCATCCTCCAAAGTGGGCTAGCGCTTAAAGCGAAGCTGGCTTCTGTGGGCCTTGATTTTACATCAAAGAGGAAGTCATTTTTCCTCTCCAGATTTTTTTTTCAAAGTGTACACAAGGTCAGAAAAACAGACTATAGCAGATGTCTCAACAGCCAAGGCACCATACCAAACTGGTACTCCCAGAGACAGGCTTCAGCACTGTTCTATATGGGCAGGTGGTGGATGCCCACAAGCCAAACTGATGCAAGCAGACAGAAATGGAAACCCATCCGAACAAAGGCAACTTTCTCCAAGACTAGACAGGCACTTACAGCTCCAGAGGTATCCCACCTCCACCCCAGGGCCTCACTCACTCTAGGCAAGAGCTCTACCACAGGACCAGGACCACACCTTCACCCTGTGTAACTTTTTCCGTTGTTGGTTTTTTTTTTTTTTTTTTTTTAGTGGCACTAAACTATACAGCCAGACTAGCTATGCAGAGTGATTAGGAGGAAAAGCCAGCTCTGACCCCCCTTGCTTGGTTCCCTCTGGGAAAAAACAATAGTCACCAGGTTGGAATAAACCTGAATGTTTTATAGCCCAAACCCTGTGGCTTTCCTGGGAGAAAAGCATCAGCAACTCCCAGATCTCCATCCTCCCTCCCATAGACCCTGAATACTCAAGGTCTTGCCCTGGGTTCGGGTGAGTCTCTACTCCAGGGTGGCAGTCTACACCCCTCTCGTTCCCCCTTTTCACCACCCCGTTTGAGAAATGGCAGTGTGTGACCCAGACCTGAGATATTTTAAGGAACTTTGAGGAACAATATGTTCCCCTAAGGGAAGGACAATCACAGTTGCTGAGGAAGCAACTTCCAGGAGCACAGTTAGGCCAAGTCTCTGAGATTAAGCAACCCTGAAATTTAATGAAATAAACAATCCTGCCTTTTCAACTTTTTCTTTTTCTCTCTAGTGTCTGACTTTCTACCAGAGAAGGCAACACACAGAACACACTGCACGGGTAAAAAGGCTCATTGCTTTGGAACTCTGTCTTGGTTTCATTCACAAATACCCAATACTCACTATGTACCAGATATTTTCCCTCCAGGAGCCTGGGATGTCTTGAAGAATAAAAACAAAGACTCCTGTCTCTTAGAGTTCACATTCCCCTGGGCAAAATGAAGCATATGAAATGCTGTGTCAGAAGGTGACAGGAACCAGGGCCACCAAGAGGATTGGACAACTTGGGAGGGTAGGGACTCGGGCTCTGATTTTCAACAGAGGGAGGGGTTTCAGGTGACTCTTTGAGAAATAGCCTCAGGGGAAATACCCAGGGTGAGGGAATGGACCTTGCAGTTACTGGCCAGCCTGGGGAATCCCTAGCAAATAAACAGGTGAGAGACTTAGAGAGTGGAGGCATGATGCCAGGCAGTGGTGGCTCGCGCCTTTAATCCCAGCACTCAGGAGACAGAGACTGGTGGAAATCTGTGAGTTCCAAGCCTGTCTGGTCTACAGAGTGAATTCCAGAACAGCCAGGAATCCACAGAGAAACCCTGTCTTGAAAAACCCAAACAAACAAACACAAATCAATAAACAAAACCCAGAGAGGTCTAGGAAGCCTCCTGGAGGACTGGCATGATTGGCTTGTGCCAGGATTGTAGCACCTGCCCTGTAGAGAAGACTTTAAGCAAGTTTCTAAGTAATTCCAAATTTGTTCCCGATTTACAAAATAGGCATTAAAAATACAATGGGATTCAAAGCAAGCACTACAAGAACAAGGAACTAATCTGTATAAATTCTCACTATCGTGGTATTACAATAAATACTAGTAACTATATCTAGTTAACGAAAACAAAAGCTAGTTAACTCTCTGATAGTTGTGTGTTTAAACATACAATTAGCATTATTTTAGTTTTATTTGTATTTGTGTGTATGTGTCTGTGTGAGTGTATGTCACCTGTGTGTGAGTGGCCATGGAATCTAGAAGATGGCATTGAATTTCTTAGATTCCAGGAGTTACAGGTGGTTGTGAGCTATCTGATACTAGTGCTGGGAACCAAACTCCAGTCCTCTACAAAAGCAACAAGTACTCTCGACTGCCAAACTGTCTTCTTCAGTACAGGAGGTCAACACCGTCTTTTGGCCACCATGGGTAAAGCTCTCACATATACAACTTCCATATACTTATAAATAAAAGTCAAACTAAATTTAAAAAGAAGCTGTGTAAGTTGTCCAGGGACACATAGCAGCAAGATATCATCAGTCTGTATGCTAATGCTCAATTTCCTGCAATGCATTCTGCCATAAACATCAGGCAGGCAAGTGGTTTGTCAGAGCCACCCAGGACAAAAATAATTTATTTACTTGTTATTTCTGGTGCTAAGGATTTTGTTTTCTGATTCTGAGACAGGGTTGCAGTAGCCCAGGATGGTCTTGAACTCACCACGCAGCTGATAATGACTTTAAATGTCTGATCCTCCTGCCCTACATCATGAAGGCTAGGATTACAGACGTGTACCTCCACACCTGGTTTGTTCCATGCTGGAGATCAACCTGGAGCCTCGTGCATGCCACACAAGCACTCTACCTACTGAGCTACACCCTCAGCCCTGTGTTGGGCATTTTCTTTGTTTTACAGTGTGAAAAAGAAACCAGGCCTTATGTGTGGCAGGCAAACCCTCTACCACTGAACCTTACAAAACGTTTCTTTAAAAGGGAAAAAAATTCAGATCGAAGTAATTTTAGATTCACAGTTGCAAAAATAGCACCAAGCTCCTGTGCCCTCCCCTCCCCCACTTCTCCATGATAAAGATTTTATTCAGTCATAACACCAGGATGAAAACCAGGAAGGTGGCTTTGGTACAAATGCTAGTAATTAAAACTTAATGTTATTCTGATTTTACTAGTGTCCCCCACACACACCTGGAGTGGGAGAGGGTGGATAGTGTAATTCTATGAAATTTTAATCACAGGTACAGATCTGTGCCTACAAAACTGTCCCACCACTGAAAAAGGACTCCCCCGTGGGAACATCCTAGCCTAAGAGAACTGATGGTTAGGACTGATCTGCTCTCCACCATGGTAATTTTGCACTTTGAGAAGGTGATTTCAGTGGGCTCAGACCCTATGCAACCTTCGAGGCTGGCTTTGTTCACACAGAAGAATGGCCTCAGACACAGTGCCTTTTCTTCTGTGTCTTCAGGACAGCTTTTACATCACGGATCTGGATGGGGAGGGATTGTGTCAAGAGGAGAAAAGTGCCAGGAGTGATGACATATTCCTGTAACCCCAGCTCTTCTACTGAAATGAGACCAGCCTGGAGCAAGAACCCGTGTCAAGCAGATATGCTTGCCCAAAGCAGTGCAAACTGCTAGCGCCATTCAAACCACTTCCCTATTTGACACTTTCTTAGTAGAATGATAGGAAAAGTTTGTATCCATGATTTTATTTTTTTAAAGACAGGTTCTCATGTAGCCCAGGCTACCTCCAACTTACTACATAGTCAAGAATGACCTTGACCTTATGATCTTCCTACTTCTACCTCCCGAGTGCTGGGGTAATAGGTAGGTACCACCATGTCCGGCTTGGTCTGTGCTGGGGATGCAGTACAGGGATTTATGCATGGTAGGCAAGCACTTTACCAGCTAAACTACATTCCAGCCCTTGAGGTTAAACCCTCATGTGTTCAGTGATTCATTCATCCATTTATTGAGGAGATAGGACTGTACTGGCTAATAATCCTCACATAATCATTACATGGAAAAATAGCCTCTCTTAGAGACCTGACAAGTAGATGGTTGTGGTTGCATTCGAAGCAGAGGCACAGAAGTCAGAGGGGCTGTGGGTACACAGATAAGGGCAGAGTGACCAGGCAGGCATTCAAAGAAGAGCAGAGAGCTGGAGGTCAAAGGATGAACGGGGGTTCACCAGAAAGATAAGAAGAAGAGTGGCCAGCGTGAGAAGTCAGGCAAGATGGCACATTGCACTCGAGGAATTGCCAGAGGCTCATGAGATCCCATGAGTGGGTAGCACCACTTCAGGAGAGGGGGGAAGGCAAAGGTTAAAGTGAAGTCCTGAGGGATATGGGACATCACCAGTAAAACGGTAGACTCCAACCGCCGTGGACTGGAGGGTTCTGCCTGGAGTGAGAAGCTCCATGATCAAGGAGAAGCTGATAAAGCATAGAATGACTCACTGTGTAGGTGAAAGGCTGGGGGTGGGGCCATTGCAGAGGACAGGGACAGGAATTCAGGGTCACAGTTAGGATGCAACAATAACAGTGCTGGCAAGGAACCAGGAAAATATGAATTAAGGGCATCAGTGAGGAAAAGAACAGGGGAAAGATGACCTCAACCAACATTTGAGAACATGTGCAGAACTTGATTGACTGCTGGACAGAGAAGAGAATTTGGGTAGATTTCAGGCTTCTGACTGGAATATAGTATTGCCTCAAGAGGCCTTCACTGTTGAACATCAGCTATGCCATCTCTACTATCAAGCATATCAAAATAATGTAGGTGGGGCCAGAGAGATGGATCAACATTTAAGACCCCTTGTGGCTCTTGCAGAGGATCCAGACTCAGCTGCCAGCATCCGCATGGTGGCTCACAACCATCTGTAACTCCAGTTCCAGGGAATCAGATCCCTTCTATGACCTCCGTGGGCACTAGGCACACATGTGGCAGCATGCTCATGCACATAAAATAAATTAAAGGAGTCTTAAAAAATTGAAGGATTCTGAAGTGGTGAGGCATCCGATGCTGCTCCCTCCCAGGGTAGCAGGTGGATGGCTGCATTTTTGAGGCAATTTTAAGTTGGCTGAATTGACCTAAATGGAAATCTGAGATGTTATTTTGACATCATCAACATGAATCCTAGAAAACTTTAAAAACAAGGGATTGGAGTATAGTTCCATGGTAAGTGTATGGTTAGCATATACAAGAGTTTAATGGCTAGGAAAAACCCACCCCAACCTCAGAAAAAAAAATTTCTCACCAAAAAGAAAAGAGAAAGAGCAAAGCCAGAATCTACTCTTCCAACCTTTCACAAGCAGGACAATTGCTTGAGCAATGTAGCACACTGTAGTCATTTAGAAACTAGGTGGGGAATGCCAGTTCAGCAACCAAAATGAAGGCCCTTCATTTGCAGACACATCGGTCTCTGCTCTGGGAACTGTAGAGAGGCTGGTGAAACCCATATTGTAGCTATGAAGTACTGAAAGACTTTCCATTGCCATTGGCTTTCTGGTCCCTGATGGAAGGTGAGGTTATCGGGTATTTATACTTTTGAAGGGACTTTCTTGTAACATGGCACTGAGCACTCTCCTGTCCATCATTTCTGGACTCTGAAGATTCAAACAAAAGAGTTTCCATTCCTGCTCTCTGAGACTGTCACGGAGAACCATAGGAGTAAATCAGATAAAGTACCACCTCCATACACATAAGTCTGTAGGGAATATGTTCCCAGACCTCCAATGTATGTCTGAAATCACAGTGTCATACTCCAGAAAAATACCTGATTTTCCTAGACACAGATGCCTCTGACAAAGTTTAATTTATAAACTAGGTACACTAAAAGATCAATTATGTGAGCTACTAGTGAAATTGAACAATCTCTAAAATACACTGTAATAAAAATTATGTGAATATATTCTCTTTCTTATTTCTGGAATTTTCTTCCAAATAGAATTTTTGGACCACAGAAAGCAAAATCTCAGATGAGGAGGACTACTGTATTATGAGAGGTGAGAGACTCTGCAAGCAAGAAGACTGGTCAATAAAAGAGGCCAAACAGCTCAGTTATCAGAGTGCTTGCAGCAAAAGCATGAGGACTTGATTCAGTCCCCAGTACCCCTGAAAAGAGGTGTAATTGTAGTCTGCATACCGACAGAGAGACAAGAGGCACTCTGGGCTTGCTGACAGCCAGTCCAGCCAAATCTGCAGACATCAGGTTCAGTGAGGAGCCTTCTCAAAAAGTAAGACAGAGAGTGATTGAGAAAGACACCTGATATCAACCTGTACTCTCCACGTGCATGTTCACACACATGCAGACACACGCAACACCAAAAACTGTCAATAAATAAAGTCTGTTAATGTTATGTACCCATGACATGGGGCATGTGCCTTTGTGTTTATCAGAAAGACTAGAAATTGGCAAGGTTTTTTTTTCCCCGGAAAGAGATTAGAATTTTCAAACTTTAAAATATGTCCATTTTTGCTGGGCATTGGTGGCTCACGCCTTTAATCCCAGCACTCAGGAGGTAGAGACAGGCAGATCTCTATGAGTTTGAGGCCAGCCTGGTCTACAGAGTGAGTTCCAGGACAGGCTCCAAACAATACAGAGAAACCCTGTCTCAAAAACAAAAAAAAAAAAAAAAACAAAACAAAACAAAACAAAAAACAAAAAAAACAAAAAAAACGAAACAAAACAAAAATACATCCACTTTTTCCTTCAATCCCCTTTTAGTTATTAATTATAGATGATGATCTCTCTCTCTCTCTCTCTCTCTCTCTCTCTCTCTCTCTCACGCGCACACACACACACACACACACACACACACACACACACACACACCAATGTTATGGAGCTAACAAGATGGTGCAGCAGGTAAATCACTTCCTGAGTAAGCCTGCGCTCCATCCCTGGATCCCATGCAAAGGTGGAAGGACAGAGCCACCTCCACAAAGCTGTCTCTGGTCTCCACGCATACTGTGGCACATGCACTCCCCTCTCCCCCAATAATGATAAAAATTAAAACAATATATTTGAGAAATACATATGTTAGTTACTAAAGCCATTCCACAATGCACATATATATATCTCAAAACATCACCCTCCATGTTATAAATGCATACAATATTTTTATCAACTAAAAAATAAAATGTTGCCATGCCTGGAGGCACACACCTTTAATCCCAGGACTTGGGAAGCAGAGGCAGGGAGATCTTTGGGAGTTCTAGGTCAACCTAGTCTACAGAGCGAGTTCCTGGACAGCCAGGGTTATACAGAGAAACCCTTTCTCAAAAAACAAAATAAAATAAAAAGTTGAGGTCCGTGAGATGGCTCTGCAGCTAAAGCACCTGCTGCTAAGCCTGATGACGACCTAAGTTCAACCCCTAAAACTTAGATGGTGGAAGGAGAAAACAAACACCTATAAGTTGTCCTATGACCTCTACATGCACACACACAAGCCTCCCACAAACAAATGTAAAAAGAATTTTAAATTAAATATACAATATCCATTGTTCACAGAATTAATCTTAATATTTCTGGGTGTGGTGGCCAGGCCTTTTGTTTTGTTTTGTTTTTGTTTTTTGAGACAGGGTTTCTTTGTGTAGCTTTGGAGCCTATCCTGGCACTTGCTCTGGAGACCAGGCTGGCATCGAACTCACAGAGATCTGCCTGCCTCTGCCTCCCGAGTGCTGGGATTAAAGGCGTGCGCCACCAACGCCTGGCAGTGGTCAGGCTTTTAATCCCAGAACTTGCTACATGAATGCAGGTGGGTGATCAGGAGTCAGGGACAACCTGAGTTATACAATAAGTTTGAGGTCAGCCTGGGCTACATGAAGCTGTACCTCAAAATAATAACAACAGCAACGTCTTTCTTTAGTGGACTTCGGAGCAACTACCCCACAGAGAGGGTGTTACTTTAAATTGACTGTGAACACACAAGTTCTTCAACGATCTATTCCTTGGAGAAACTCAAAGGAAACCTAGATGAAGGTAGAGAACCCTGTACATCTCTCCCACGATCAAGGGTGGCAGAGGGGCTTCAGAGACAATGCCCGAGGCTGAAATTCACTTGCCTCTCTGGCCTCAGCTCAAGAGATCACTGAGATCCAAGCAGCCATGCACAAAACCACAAAGTCCTGGTCCTCAGTGAACACTCTAAGAAAGGAGACTGGGAGTAAACAAGTCCTACCCTCATAGGTGCAATGAAGGATGCACACATGACATGAATGGGAGCCAAGAAAAGAGTCAAGATAATCTCTTAAGGAGTGACATCTGAGTGTGTCATAGGACAAAGGACAGACAGAAACTGTAAACAGAAGAGAGGTGCAAAGGTTCTGAGCAGGAAGAAATATGATGTGCCTAAAGAAATGGAAGGGATTCAGTGTGAACTGTGCTTAGGGAGCACGGACAGAGGATTGGGTGTGGTATAGAGAGCTAGGCAGGGGCCAGAGCATGCAGGACTGATAGACAAGGCCGGGAAGGGTTCTGGGTGATAGTCTAGCTCAATAGGAAGAGAGTGATAGGGTTTCATCAGATGGGTGACATGAGCCACTGTTGAGAGTGCAGAGATGCAGGGACAAGACAGGAGCAGTGGTTTTGGCAAGACCTGATGGTGATGTGAACTATGGTGCCCGAAGCAGAGATGGATAGAGGCAGAGTGTGCTGTGCTGTGCTGTGCTGTGGAAGCAGAATTCACAAAACTGCTGATGCTTTCAATGTGAAAACGAGGCAAGAGGGGAGTGTTCCTTCCATGATATTGTTTGGTAAGAGGAATTCTGGGGCAGAAGACTGAGAGGAATCAAGAGTTGCATTTTAAAATGCCTACACACTCAACAAGTAGAAAAAACCAAGGAGGTGGCTGGACACGGGAACTGGAAGCTCAGTAGAGAGGGCAGGGCCCAAGATGCAAAGTTCCAGGCTGTCATCCCACAGATGGCATTGAAGCTAGCCCAGGAACTCAGCCAGGAGGGTGTGTCTCAGAGGGAAAAGAAGCTGGGCCAGCACCGAGCTGGGCAACCGATGTTCAGAACTGGCCCAGCAACAAAGAAGATGCACTGAAAAGGGAAGAAAGCCAGGATCATGTGCTTTTTAAACAGTCTACCACTGAGATCTCAAGCCTAGAACTGCCTTGGGCATACAGCAGATCCTGAACGTTTGCTGAGTGCATGAGGAGGGAAGCAGGGATGGAGTGTGGCCACATTGTCAGATGAAGCTCAAAGAGGCAATCAGAGGGGCAATAGAGGAGCCATTGGCTTTAGCAGCACAGGAAGCTTCAGTAGCATTGCTGACGGGAGCCAGCCCAAGAGCAGGAACAAGGCCAAGACATTCTGGTTTGGATAGAGATCAAGATGGCCATGGAACGTCAATTCGCCAGCAATCCCACAGTGACTCACAAACTTCCTGCCACAGTGCCCCATGAGCGATACACTTTCTTGGCATCCTACCTCAATTAGGCCTTTACTTAAGTGTCTCCATAGGGGTAATTCCTGCCAGGCAGGCAAGGCCACAGTGCTACAGAGATGCGAGCAGGGCTCTGGATGCCTGGACTGGATCTGGCCAGGTAGGGAACTGTATGTACATCCTGCCTCCTTTCCAATATACCCATTCTCCTATTGCTCCCACACCTATTCCTGGGCTTTTTGATTAGTTGACCACTGTTGGGTTGTAGCAAACATCACCACAATTTTACCACTTTCTGCTGTTGGGGTGGGGTGGAGGTTGGGAGAGATGAATGATTAAAGGCATGTATGCATGAGCATAATGCTCAGACTTACCAGGTACGGTGAGGACAGATGGGGACCTTTCTGGTTTCTCATTCACACGGCTGCTATTTTGAACCCAGAAGATGTTGATGGGCTCAGGTGGGCCCACGGCGTGGCAGGTGAGGTTGAAGGCTGTGTTTCTGCTGACATTCATGCTCTCAGGTTGCCTAATAAAGTATGGAAGTCCTGCAGAGAAAGATTGGAGCAGAGTATGTCTTAACCAGAAGCAGAGCCTTTGGAGACAGAGATCAGAGGTTTCCTTGGGTCTGAAATAGCCAATTATCACCTCCAAGCAGAGGAAGGAAGAGCGCAGGGGTTCTTGACTACCAGTCTTCCCCAGCCAGCTTTCTAGGACACTTTTTCTAGGGACTGGGCGCAGTGATTCATCTGCTTTGGCCAGAAGGGAATGCATAGCCAGCTTTTACATCAGGTGTTGCTCAAGGGCCTGGCACTAGTTGGCAGGTTGGCAGTCTTTCTCATCAAAACAAACAGAGGGAGCAGGAAAGATGGCTCTTCCAGAGGACCCAGGTTCATCCCGGGACGCACATCAGCCAGCTTGCTACTCCCTGTAACTCCAGCCCAAGAGGATCCAGCATCCTCTTCTGGCTTCCGAGATCCACTCCACCCCACATACACACAGCATACTTTCAAATAAACATACACATATAAAAAAAAATCTAAAAAAATACCAAAGTGAGAACAAAGCTGCACAAAAGATCTGCCCAGTTTTGAGGGAAATCTGCAGTGTGTGTGACTTTCAGATGGGTGAAGATAGATTAAAACCTGTGCACTTGAGACTAGGAGTCTACATGGTTCAGCTGTGAGGCATGTGCTCAGCATGCAGACAGCCCTGGGTTCAATGCTCTAAGCACGGTGAGTGAGTGCACACACACACACACACACACACACACACACACACACACACACACACACACACACACCTTCATGTATTTGTGTAAAACTGAAGAGTTTACAAGATGCACCCATTTGGAGACATAATGAGCACAGTTTTATAGTTATAATCCTAAAATATTCTGAAATTCCAAAATCTGGCCCACAAGGGAGCCTGGAAATTTTCAGAGAAAGCCACCAATTACTGGTTTGGACCATGTACCCACAGTTTTAGCAGGGCAAGCTGGCTAGCCTCAACACTTAAATCATGGGTTTTATAAACTCATGTCTCACAAATCTGGTTCCACATAGAATAATAGGATTCTTTTTTCCTCCATTTCAAAGCTTTCAAGATTGAGACTTTTCCCAACTTTTGCATTTTTCCTGGGATCCTGACAGGTAAATTGTCTTCTAAATATTGTATTTTACAAGATTAATACCAAATGTAGGAGATGTCCTCCTGTCGACTGAGGCTCATGGAGCCCGGGCACCAGCTGTCTAGCCTGGGAAAGCAAAGGTCCCTATGAGATTCGTCTGAGGGGCTTTTCCTTGCCTCTTCCCCTCCACATTCACCCAATCACTGACTCCCTCCTTTGTTCCTTTCTCCTCCCTCTCTCAAGCTTTCTGTGGTGTTACTGGGCATCAAGTTCATGTTCACAAGAGAATGGGCACCAGAAAAGCCTTTTAGTGGAAGCAGGATGTAGAAGGTACAACAGAGAAAAAAGAAAAAAGAGGTGATGAGATGGTGATACTGTCAAGGGCACCTTGGAAA